>NW_027181815.1:21458451-22905951 GCF_029961685.1 Aristolochia californica | reverse complement strand
TCTTATACTCGAGTAGTTTTCATTCACTACTGGTCGTACATAATCCTTCAAGATGCATGGTTGTGCATCCTGTTGTCCGTCAGCCATGGCTAGTATTTTATTTTTTCTTCGTGATCTAAGAGTTTTTTCAATCTCCGGATCAAAATGAGCAATGTCACGAGACCTAGCACGGCCCATCCAAAGTCAAAAACACACCAGTAGAGCAAAAATAAAAAAAATAAAAATATATAATATAAAAAAATAAACTTCTAAATTAAAACCAAGATTACTTTGTATTGATATTGAAAAAAAATAAGAATAAATCAATCCCTAGCAACGGCGCCAAAAACTTGATCGGTGCAAAACTGCAAGTGCACAGTATCAAAATTTTATAGTAAAGTGATGAGAAGAGTATCGTCCTTAGGGATTGGTAACTTACTTTTGACAAATACCAAAATTATACTAATCTTTATTTTATCTAGAGAAGTCACTAAGATTTTTGTAATTGCAATTCAAAATAAAATCAATTCAAAGAAAAATACGTAAAGTAAAAGAAAAATGATAATTGAACATCAAATTAATGGAAAATAAAACTTCTAGGAAACCGATTTCACCTAATTCCTCACTATGCTTTACTCATGTAACTAATTTAATTTAATTCTTTCTGTTTATTAGCAAATCTCTAATTCATCCAAAAGCCGCTTTCGATAGTCAATTGGAAATTATTCTTGTTCATCATTTTACACAAGAGTATGCAAATTAATAAAGCCAGAAAGCAATAAGACTAATGATTTAAATACTACATAGGTTCATACAAGTCTTTCAATCACTATATTTACCTATGCCGAAATATTCAAGATCTATCTTATAATTCCCTCTTTCGATAGTCAATCATAAGATTAAAATCATCTAATTAATGGCCAGTTAACTAGAAGCAATAAACTCAGAATAAATCAGATAAACCAAGAAAGAATTACTTTAATTTAGCATAGAAAATCAAGCATAGTTAGGAACATGATTACAACATTTTCCTAGAATAAATAAAATTTATTTTATGCTAAAAATTAAATTTAACATCAACGAATTCACCATAATTTTTCTGAGAATAATGGAAGGAAAATGAACACTGAAAAAAAATCCTCGTAGTCAAGCTCTCTGTTTCTCTTCTGTCTTTGCAGTTGTTGTTCTGAGTCCCCAGCCTCCTCGCAGTTGCAGCTCTCTGTTTCAGCGTTCTCTCATGTCTGTGTTTCTCTCCTGTCTTTCCTTTTCTCCCGTCTTCCAAAAACACCAGGAAAATATTCACTATCCTTCTCTCCCCTCTATGCCCGTCTTTGATCCCCAACGTCCGTCCAATGTATGGAACTCGCTCAAAACCGATCCCCCCGAAATCTCCTACCTCTTCCTTAAAATAAAAAAAATGAATCCTCAAGCTCCTTCGTTCCTTTCGTAAAGACCCTGTCAAAACTCGCCTGCAGCCTTCCACGTCCAAGAGCATATCAAAACATTGATACCAACCAGATTAATTTTTCCATTTCTGTTTCTGGATCGTATCTTCACTGTTGCTATCCATCGGGAGTCTCTGGTTTTCCTCCGAAGAGGAAGGTGGTGAGATCTTCAGTTCAGTTTTGTTTGGTGGAAGAAGAAGATACTGTAGAAAAATTAAATTGTTTCCTAAGTTAGGAAACAATTTAATCAGCCGGGCCTTTCCTGTCCTGCCAAGACCCAGACTCACCTGAGTCACGCCAGCGAGCCAGTGATCCAGATCTTTATCCTCAAATTGCACTGATAAAATTTAAATCTTTATTTTCTTCAAATCTGACATAACATTTAAATAACAACAATGAAACCTAAAATCAATGAAAAATAAATAAAATTAGACTAAGTTTTAAATTAAAGAGGTGATAAAATATGTTAAATTATGCAAGTCATCAAATATCCTTGAGAAAGCTGTGTTCTAGCCCTACCCCAGGGTAATCCAAGCTATGTGAAACAAAAGAAATAAAGCCAAATAAGTAAAATATTACAATTATGAAGCAATTAAAAAAGTGGTATAAATTGTAGTACTTCTCTTACCCAACACTGATAGAATAAGGCTCAACAATCTGCCCATCATCATCTTGTATCATGCCCCTAGGCAAATCCTTACCTCTCCTTTAGTCAGAGTAGCAGCATGCTTCCCACTGTCTAGTCCAAAACCTGCAGCCTCCACACCAATGAACCTCACCTTTGTATCCTCAACAAACTCATGAAAGAGTCCTATTGCATTTGATCCACCACCAACACAAGCAACCAAAACATCTGGCTTTCCACCCCATTTCTCCCTTGCTTGTTTTCGAGTTTCCTTTCTAATTACAGCATGAAACCCCATTAGTTAACTTGTTCCCTATATTGACTTGTTTGACCAAGAGATCAAGCATTTTACTGTCATCATAGAAGGTCCAAATGTCATATGGTCGAGCAGTTTGTTGTCTTCTTACAACCATTTATAATCTAAATCTGAGATGGTCCTCATGGAAAAAACTTTATCAAACAAACTTAACCCATCACGGAAACACAAACCACAAAAAATAGAATACCATGTGTTTAACACCCAAATCTCCTCACCACATGGCAAAAACATTCCATAGCACTTCAAAAATTCTCAAAAATATTCTAAAATATTTCAAAAGTAATCAAACTATTTTCACTTCTGCAGATGCACTAAACAATGCAAAAACACACACATCAAGCGCAAATTCACCGAACACCCATGGTAGAGCCCCATATGACTTCGCAGTCACTACGAACTGTACCTCATCAGTGATTGAGATCGGGTTTCGTTGGCTAATGGACTCCTGTGTAGGCGACTCAGCCTTTTTTGAACTGGACTAAAAAAACCTAATAAACCCTAAACCCTAAACCCTGATTCCAGAACTTAAACAAAAAACCCTAGACCTTAAAAACCCAAAAAGCCCATAACCCTAAACCCTAAACCCTGTCACCCAATAAACCTAAACCCTAAAACATTTTGTAAAAAAACCCTAATTCCATAGCCTAAACCCTAAAAATACCATAAATCCATAACCTTGCACACTTAACCCTTAAATACCGAGCACCAAACCCTAAAAACAAACCATAACCCTAGTCAAGAATTTAAACCCTAAACCATAACCCTAAATTCCACAATTATGCAAAAATAACCCCAAATTAGCTATTGAAACTAAAATTAAATTGAATACAACACTAATATAATATAAAAAAATTAGGGTTTAGTCATACCTTCTGAAATTTTTGGAAAACCGATGCCAAAGGGTGAAATTGATGTCTAATCAAAGTAGAAATTAAGCAATTGATGCCCAAATGTCAAAATTGAAGAAAATCGAAATCGAAATGGAGGAAATTGAACGAAATTGAAGGTATCTTTGGGGGAAAAGAGAATAGCGAGAAGGAGAAGTGAGTTGGAGGTTTAGAGGGAGAGCAAGTACGAGATAGAGAGAAGGACATCGAGAGGACATTCACAGTGAGAGGGATAAGGGATAGGGAGGCCGCAGAGAGACAAAGGCCAGAGAGATGGAAACCTGAGAGCGAGTTTGAGAGAAGAGAGGGATCAGAGACCTATTATGATCCCTAGCCATAGATCTAGTAACTCAGCAAAGTCCTTGTGGATCCAACACATCAAGAGCATTCTTGATCAAGATAATGATGCAAGACTCTCTTTTCCCTTGCTATTAGCGTGAGGCTTGAAAAGGCATTTCCTTTTCTTAAACCACTACGTAATTAGGAGATCCAAGGTACTGTTCGTGACCCCAACAATGGAACCCCTTCTTGAATTCACATCAAGGGTGTAGGGTTTCTCTCTTGAGCACTGCTATGACTAATGTAAGAAAATATATGAATTCTAATCTTACTATACTCAGAAAAGAGGTTAGATTTACCTCATTAATCTGTTGTGCAATATCCAACCCAAAACACCTCCTCTTCCTTGTTCGGAATGAAGGAAATATCCTTCCTTCCTTGCTGCTAGTTCGTAGAAGAGCTACAAACCCTTCTCAAACTTCGGAAAGGAGTAATTAACTCTCTCCCTCTCTTGATCTAGAACACTCTTAATGCAAGCAGAATTCAAGATGAAAAGAATGAAGATCAAATCAAGCACATACCTTTGGAGCTCGTCAAGGAGAACTCCCAATCCTGTTTAATCTAATTCGAGACCTGTCTATTTTTTATTTCCTTACCCTTTAAATAGGGTTTTTGACGTCAGAGTGTTTAGGGCTAAAAATACCCATTCTGCCCCTACATCCCTGATCATTACATAATTAATGAAAAATTAAACTGAAAGCAATATAAATTATGAAAGTTAAACTAGTGACTCAGTGAGTCATGTCCTCCTCCTTTGTATAACTAGATGTGCTACTGAGTCCATAACAAGACCTCAGGGGTGCAAGGAGACGAGAGAGAGGGTGCGGGAGAGAGGCCGAAAAAAATAAAAATGAGAAGAGACCGAGATAGGGGATGCGGGAGAGAGAGGGGAAAGAAAAAAAAAACGTAGATGGTTCGAACCCCGACATTTATCTCATCTGAATGATTGGCAATTTGGGGCAAAAACCAAATTCCATAATTTATAACGTGGAGTCTAAGTGACTTGAAGTCTGGTGCCCCACTAACGGCATCAGAAGATGAACTGAGTAATGCAGTTGAGGTTGATGTCCTGCATCAAGTTGACTAACCCACCCATATTTGATATGTTTTGTACTATGGTGGAGACTCGGCTTCATAAAAAGGTTCAAACATTTAGGTTTAATAGTGTAGAATCTAGGATCCCATGGGGAGGACTTTAGATCAACGAAGAATAAGAAAAAGAGAGGGAAGGACAAGAACCAAGATGGAGAGAGTTTGGATTAAGGGAGAAGAAGGTGTGCCGACCAAGTAAAGAGGGAGGTTGGATGAATTTCTTGAGAAAAGAAGGGAGAGCTTCAATGCTCTGCCTCTTAGCCAATGCCTTTATTTATAACTTTACAATGCCCTTAGGGCTACAACTTGATAAAAGTAGAGACATAAAAAGAACAAGTATTTACACCTTTATGCCATCTTTATGGAAAGTATCCTATTTTAATCGTATGCCACCACTTAGACGTGTGGGTTTACTAGCCTTGAGCTTGTGGGCTTGATCCCATCTTCCAACACTCCCCCTCAAGCTGGAGGAGAAAAAACACCATAGATACCAGCTTGCCACATATAAAGGATAGGATTTTAGAGGTAACTGGTTTTGTGAGGATATATGCTACTTGCTTTTGAGATGAAACATGTTTGAGGGAGATTATTCCTGATTGAATCTTCTCCATATAAAGTGAGAATCCACCTCAATGTGTTTAGTCCTTTCATGGAAGACTGGATTTGAAGTAATATGAATGGCTACTTGGTTATCACAATGTAGACCCATGGAACCTCTTTTATAAAATCCTAATTCGGTAAGAAGGGTCCTGATCAATAAGAGTTCACTAACTGTGTGGGCCATAGCTTTGTATTCTACTTCGGCACTAGATCTTGCAACCACATTTTGCTTCTTACTTTTTCAAGTAACGAAGTTCCCTCCAACAAGAGTGCAATATCCAAATGTAGACTTCCTATCATTAGGTGATCCAACCCATTCTGCATCTGAGAAGCCTTCTATGTTACGGTCTCGAGTCATGGATCGAGTAACACGGCGTGGGATTTGTGAATCCAACACTGGTACTGAGTTGCTGGACTCGGTATGAGTGTAAACAAAAATCTTCCTTGCTGGTTTTCTCTCACGTGGACAAGACTTGATGGATACAATATCTTGATTGCTAAATACATGAAGTTAAGCCATCAATGTTGACCAGAATAAAGTAAGGAGAATACCTTTCTTTCTTCTCACGGAAATCAGGGTTTCATCCCTTGATTTGGTTGTAGCAAGGTAGGCTATGTACACCTAGCTTGTAGCAAGCCTTGGCCCACGTGCATGAATGATTATCCTATCTTTCCTTGCTGGCTCCAAGCTTAGGAACAACAATTAATCTCCTTCACCACTTGCTGATCGTCAAGAGGGTTAGACCCCTTGATGGTGGCTGACGTTGATGAAGAGGGAGCACCCTGTCGTTGGGCTTGGAAAAGGGACAGGAAGCTCCTTTTCTTAGTATGGATGATGGAGGATGAATTTGGGTGAAGATGGATGGCAATGGGGGGTGAAGGATAGGTTGAATTTTTGGAGTAAACCCTAAACTCGAGATCAAGAGGTGATCTCAACCTGTTTAGACTAGGTTATTCTAAAATATCAAAGCTTACCTATTTCATTCATACCTATCCCTTAAATAGGAAGTTTTAGGGTTAGGGTTACAATAATTCCCCATAATGCCCTTACATATAAAGTAATTAGAAATAACTCCTACTTAAAATAATATAAGAAATAAATCCTACTTAAAACAATATAAGAAATAAATCCTACTCAAAGAAATATAAGAATTAAATCCTATTGAGTGAGTTGTTGTTGTCTTCTTCGTTGTGTGACTCGGTGTGCTATTGAGTCCACAACATTCTATGTTGAAGTGCCCATGTTTTTTATAAAGAAATCCTCTTCCCGAAGCTCCTTTTAGGTATTGTATTAATCACTCTAATGCCTGCCTATGGGTAAGTTGTGGTTTGTGCATGAATTGACTCACCGCGCTTATAGCATATCATATGTTTGGTCTAGTGACATTGACATAGATCAGTTTTCCCACTAGTCTTTGATATTTATGAATATCAATATCTTCTCTAGTCGTTACACATAATTTTACATTTGTATCCATAGGTGTGTCAACTTGTCGACACCCCTTCAATCCTGTTTCTTCGAGGAGGTCCAAGATATATTTTCGTTGAGACAATATTATCCCATGTTTGGATTGAATAACTTCTATGCCCAAAAAATACTTAAGCAGTCCTAGATCATTAGTTTTGAATTCCTAGCATATCATATTTTTCACTTCTTGTATGCTATCTGCATCATCCCCGGTTAAGATAATATCATCAACATATACAACTAATAATATTTTTCCTTTGATGGTATCTTTAAAATATACCAAATGATCTACCGAGCATCGATGAAATCCAAACCGTAGAAGCGCTAGGCTAAATTTATCAAACCAAGCCCGAGGGGACTGTTTAAGCCCATATAAGGATTTTTGTAATCAGCATTCCAACTCCCCCTAAACCACATAACCTGGTGATTGAACCATATAAATTTTCTCAAGTATATCACCATTTAAGAATGCATTCTTTACATCAAGTTGATATACGAGCCATGATGAGTTAGCCACGAGAAATAAGAGGATACATACTGAATTTAATTTTTCAACAGGAGAGAATGTCTCCTCATAATGTATCCCATAGCACTGAGTGTATCCTTTAGCAAAGAGTTGAGCTTTAACATGAGCAACAGACCCATCTGGGTTATGTTTAAGCAAAAAAAACCCATTTACAACTGACAAGTTTTTTTCCTTTTGGGAGCGAGGCTAAGTACCAAGTTTGATTCTTATATAAGTCATGCATTTCTTCATCCAATGCCGCCTTCCATTCTGGATGCTTCAAGGCCTCATGATAGGACTGTGGAATGGAATTAGAAGAAAGAGATGCAAGGAACTAAGAGCAATTGGAAGACAAATGATGGTGAGACATAAAGTTGGAGATAATGTGAGAAGTAGTAAAGGAATGGCATGGCATTCCTGTTTTAAATCAATAGGCCAAGTATCAAATTCTTGCCCACACATAGGAGGAGGACTTACCTCGGGTGGATCTGACAACTCCACAGGTGAGGTGGCGATCGGTGCTTCAGGGGGTTGAGTAATATCGACATTGAAAGGCACAAGTGGACAAGGAGTGGTAGGAGGAAATGTCAACCCTAGAGAAGCATCATGCAAGGAGCAGACGGAGGTGTCCTCAAAGAATGTAACATCCCAAGATACAAGCATCCTCCTAAGGGTAGGATTGTAATAGACATATCCTTTTTGGGTGTGAGAGTACTTCAAAAAAATACACCTCATAGAATGAGGACCAAACTTACTCTTTTGTGGGGAAGTGACATGGACAAAACATGTACATCCAAAAACCTTAAGAGGAAGAGAAAAGGGATCTTCACCACGAAATAAAATAGAATAAAGAATTCTATTGCTATGAACAGATGAAGGTAACCTATTGATAAGAAATCAGGTCAAAAGTATAGCATGAGACCAATAAAAGTAGGGTACCTTCATGGAGTAGAGGAGGGCCCGAGCAACTTCAAGAAGGTGACGATTTTTTCTTTCAGCAACATCATTCTTTTGAGAGGTATAGGCACACGATGTTTGATGGATAAGCCCATTACCCTCACAAAATGATTGGACCTCACTAGATAAGTATTCCTTAGCATTATTAGACCTAAGGATTTGAATTTTCTTTCCAAATTGAGTCAACACCATAGCATGAAAGGTTTTAAAAACAGGAAGGATTTCATATCATTCTTTAAATAGATATAACCAAGTGACTCGGGTAAAGTCATCAAAACATGTAACAAAGTATTTAACTTGAGAAATATTCGAGACACACAAAGGTGCCCATACATCAGAGTGTATTAAAGCATAAGGAGCAGCACTTGTAGTTGTAAGGCGAGGAAAATATGTACTTCTATGGTGTTTACTTAATTGAAAAACTACACAATTGAAAATAGAAAGTGATTTTAAATGAAGGAAGTAAATGACAAAATGAAGTTATAGACAGATGGCCAAGCCGGTTGTGCCAAAGTTCTGCTTCAAATGTAGTGGAAGATAGGGCAGCAAATGGTAGAAGAGTGAATTAGTACAAACCCCCTTCTTCATGGCCGCCACCAATCACCCATTTCATAGTTAGATCCTAAAACTGTACAAGAAGAGGGTGAGAAGATGATAGAGAAATTCATTTTGTTTTTTTTATTTAACTAACCGAAAGCAAATTTAAAGGAAATTGAGGAAGAAACCAAGCATCTTGAAGAGGGATAGAATATGTAAGAGATGAGGAACCCTTGCCAAGTACCTTGGTTTGGGTACCATTAACAATAGTAACAAAACTCTGGGGGAGACATAGAGATAAGGAATGACGCATATGTTTGTTACCTGACAGATGTTTGGAGGCCCCGGAGTCGATGATCCAAGAGGAAGAAGATGAAGAGGAAGAAAGCATACCTGAGGCAATGATGGAATGGAGGACTACATTAGAGAATTCATCTTCTGAAATGTGGCATAGTCTTCAGCAGTGAGAGTCACTTTCCCGAATTGGGAGTCAGCCTTTTCTATCCATTTATCAACATTAACAGAGGTTAGGTTAGATGTGGCCCAATCAGGCTTGCCATGAAGTTTCTAGAAGGCTTCCGCAAAGTGGTTCTGACCACCATAGTAAGTGCAAAGGCAAGGCTCAGTGCAGAAATGGGTCGGACCAGTTCTACCACCCCTATTACAACCCCCTCTAATATTTATGTTGTGTCCTCAGTATGAGGATGATGTACCCCTATTGATGGAGTACATAGCAGATGGAGCATCAATGGGGTAAGTAGGACATGGATCAGGGATCCGTAGCAACATGGCACTGATGTCATCGAAGGATGGAAGAGCAGAAGAGCTAATAAGTTGGGTCTTAGCAACTGCAAGGTAGGGCTTGATATTTGTCAAGAAAATGGCTGCTGCTAAGGCCTCCCATTGCCTTTCTTGAACTGCAATGTTTGTTGAATATAGCCGAGCAATTTTCCATTCTTAGAGAAGGCCCCAAAATCGGGCCAGAAACTCATGAATGGTATCTCCTTGTTTATTATTTAGCATACTTTGTAAGATATCGAATATTTTTTGTTAGGAGGCCGTACTGGAGTATCACTTAGCACATGTGTCCCAAATGTCCTTGGTTGTTTCCAAGTGGACCACATTGTTATATACATGCTCTTCCATGCTATTGATGAGCCAACCAATAACCTAGTTATCATTTTTAATCCACTTGAGGTAGGCTAGATCTTCTTCATCAATCAGAGGAGGGAGTTTGATTACGTGACTAAGAAGGTCATGAGTAATGAGAACCTGCTGTACCGATTGTGACCAACTAAGATAATTGGAGAGACCTCTTAGTGGGATTGTTGTTATGCGAAGTATGTCACTCTTACTACTTGTATGTCCAATCTCCATCATGAGTCAATTCAAATGCCCAGGTCAATTGCAAGGGGCATCATCAAATAATAATTACTCAATGCAATATGAAGAAACCGTGGACCAAATCAAGCACTGACAATGGAAGGAATAGATATTTTCCATGAGTGCAAGCACCAAATCATCAAGGAATTTTTGCTTTTATAAAGTGAGGACAAGATCCATCCATCACTAAATTCCTCTTATATTCTTATAGAAAAAACAAAGAGGAGAGGATAGATGCAAACTCTTATGCCTTGATCCAAACTCCAACATAAGCTGTGGGCAAACATGTGAGAACCACTCTCTTCTTTAGAGATACTTAGAGGCAAATCAGGACTCTAGGAAGCAAACTTTTCTCAACTCATGGGAATACTCCAACGTAAAAAAAGGGCAATTGTTGGAGTTCAAGAGCAGAAAAGTAATAGAGATAAGTAGGTGTTGGAATTTTAACCGTATGACGGTCATTCAACAACATAACAAGATCCCATGAGCAACATCAAGTGAGAGAATTTACAGCAACAGGTGCTGGAATTCCACCTCAAAGAAAATTGATCCAAGTTACATATAGTAACTGAATCGCAATCATCAATTTATCAACCTGATAAGACACTAGCAACAACTAATCTTGATTGATGAATTGGGTCGAAGGCTGTATCCCAAAATGACTAGCCACTTAGGAAACCTCTTCTGCCAACTAATAAATGCAATATCTTTGTACTCACTAATGTATGTGGGACTATACTTAATACTCCCCCTCACATGTAGACACGTGGATAATTTGGGTAGACGCCCTCACGTAGTGGCACGTGGATAATTTGGGTGGATGCCCACATATGATAACCTAGCTTTGATACCATATTGAATTGGGTTCAAGCCCCTATCCCAAAATGACTAGCCACTTACGAAACCTCTTTTGCCAACTAATAAATGCAAGATCATTGTACTCACAAATGTATGTGGGATTATCCTTAACATTGATCAATCTTGTAATTTAGCTACAAGAAGATCAAGATTATAACATCTTCTTAGTCAAAAGAGATAAATCTTCACAACCTCTCATGTGAAGATTATCTTGACTTGATGTAATTCAAAAATTAAGAATTCAACAAT
Source organism: Aristolochia californica (assembly GCF_029961685.1). Classification (NCBI taxonomy): domain Eukaryota; kingdom Viridiplantae; phylum Streptophyta; class Magnoliopsida; order Piperales; family Aristolochiaceae; genus Aristolochia; species Aristolochia californica. The sequence goes on along the minus strand of NW_027181815.1, from coordinate 22,894,708 downwards.
TAAATAAAGAGTAATTAAATAATGGCTAGAATTGACTTATCTCTTCATGGATGGACTCCTTTCATGAACAAATTCTTGGATAGACTTCATACATAATTCCTTGTATACTTCATCAAGGGGGATCCTCAACTCCTTGCTCTGATACCATGTACAATCTAGGATCCAATGTGAAGGGCTTTAGATCAACGAAGAAGAAGGACAAGAAGAGAGGAAGGAGAGGAGAAGGAGAAGAACCAAGATGGAGAGAGTTTGGATTAAGGGAGAAGAAGGTGCGTAGACCAAGTGAGGAGGGAGGCTGGACGAATTTCTTGAGAAAAGAGGGGAGAGCTTCAATGCTCTACCTCTTCGCCAATACCTTTATTTATAGCTTTACAATGCCCTTAGGGCTACAAGTTGATAAAAGAAGAAACATAAAAAGAACAAATATTTACACCTTTATGCCATCTTTATAGAAAGTATCCTATTTTACCCATAGGTCACCACTTAGACGTGTGGGCTTACTAGCCTTAAGCTTGTGGGCTTGAGCCCATCTTCCAACAAATAGTGCAAAGGAGTATTTCTCCACTCCATCCTCATGTGTTTACACCCCCAACAACAGAATGGTTTCTATAAAATAAAAAACAAACATCTAGTTAAAATTGGCTAGACAATCATGCTCTATATGAATGTCCCACAATTTTATTGGCCTTCTATAATCCTTACAACATGTTTTTTAATTAATTGGATGCCCTCTAGTGTCCTACTTGGTTATGCACCTTTATCTTCTTGAAGAGCAAATATGAAAGAATCTTAAGTGGCTCACAATAAGAAGTCTCATAGAGCCAAAATTACTATGGTGGAGTGTTATGAAAGTCTCACAAGAGGAGGTCACACTCAAAAGTCTCAGTTAAACGTGTTTTAGTTATGTTAGTATTCTATTTATGTTTATTTGTTCAATTGTTCTAGGACTTAAGTTTTAGTGTTTAACTTTGGGTGTAACTGGGATAAGGGTAGTTTAATTATAATTCGATTCTACTAGTTTCCTCTATTATAAATAGAGGCTTATTGTATTCAAATTATAACAAGTCAGTGAAGTTTTTATCATTTCCAAAACTTCAACATGGTATCAGAGCGGGTTCTATGAGTTGACTCAGTGAACCCACAGAGATAATGTGAACCTTATGTAATCTATCATCTCTAGAAATTTAGGTTCATATTCTTTCTTTTTTTATCTTTCATATAATAATACCCATTGTTTACTTGGCATTCACACCTCCACAATAAAAATTTTATATTACAAATTATATATTGACGGAAATATCATTGAGTCTACTTTCTAAATAAAAACTAAGTTTTCCAATCGGAGTTTTATACAAAGATAAATCCACATTTCAAGCAGTAAAGGTCATAATGTAGGAGAAGTTTGAGCAACAGCCTAAAGCTTCAATTTTTTAGGCATTTTATACCATCAAGAACGAAAGTTAATAAGGATAAATATGTATCAAAAGGAATAATTTTAATTCTATCTTCTTACCTATCCAACCAATTCTCAATCCGAGTTAATTGTCATGCAGGCTAAAGAAGAAAGAGTACTTAGTTAAGCCAGATTAAAGAGTCCAAAATCTATCAGATTCTTTCTATAAAAATGAGTATATTTTATGAAGAAAATTGATAATTGGATGAAAGGAATAAAAGTCTAGTTTTAGAAGGAGGAAATTTTTTATGGTCCTAGATATGACACTTGGATTCGTGGGGAGGAAAAAGAGAAAGATGAAAACCAAGCCAAAGGGAAGCTTGAAAACCCTAGGTTCGTTAAGGAGAACATACACCCCTGAGCTCGTCGAGGAGAACTCAAAACCTTTTTTAACCTAAAATAAATGTTTCTCTTTCTCATTACTCTTACCCCTTAAATAGGGTTCACCCTTACAAGGTTTAAGATAAAATATTACAAAAATACCCCTATACATATAATATTCCAAAAATACCCCTATGGATTAAAACTGAAATAAAATAAAGTAAATTAAATAAAAAAATAAAATACTAATTTAATTGTATGCAAAAAAAAATTTCATGTCAATCTGATTTATATTTAAGGAGATATTCGCATCGGAGTTACAAAACAAAGAAAATAAAGAGGAAAAAAAATCAAGAATGATTTTTTTATGTCAAACTTATTATCAAATTAAATATCTTTGAGTCTAGTTTCTCGATCAACAAACCATTTTTTATTCTAAGCTATATTTTTAGAGATATTGATATCAGAATTACCAAAGGTTAGTTCAACCAAAAATCTCTCTTTTTTTCTCTATTTTCTCTCATATTATCTCTCCATGCATGGACGTGAATTGAGTTTCTTTTTCTCCTAAAATGCGAATTTTTTAGCCATTTTTTTCTTTTAATTAGAGATTTTTGGTCACACTTAGTCACATCAAGTTGTGTTCATTCATGGTATACAATATCTTGCTTCGATGTTGTCTTCAAGTTTTGCATTGTTTTGCTTGGTTGTGTATCTTCCACATAGTTAACTCCAAAAAATTGGGGTCATCACAAAAAAGTTACACTTAGTCAAATTTATTAAGTTCTACCATTATAGTCTCCTCTAGTTTTTCAAAAAAAAAAAAATGGCCATATGCTAGATATGTTTGGGAGTACGAGTGTTACATAGTCGCCTCCTTCAATTTAAAATTATTTCTCTCTAGTACTTCTTCAGTTTATCATCTTGTGTTCTTATCACTTTAGAAAAATGCCTAGACCCACAACCTACAAAGTGTAGGTGTGTGCCCAACATTCAACTTGAGTCAAGTCTTTTGTTCTTCACCCAAGAGGTGATTTGTGTTTGAGCTACCCCTAAAAAGTGAGTAGTCTCTTTGTTAAGCCCTAAAGTTGGTAGTTTTTTCGCTTTTAAAATTTAGTGAAGTGTGTTTTAGAATATGACTGTTTTGACTGGTGCATGGAGCGTTATCGTATGACTAGAAGTGAATTTCTTCTCTCACATTATTTTTTGTCCAAGGTAGGTCTATATGTCCTTTTTATCCCCAGCTTGAGAGGGAGATGTAGATGAAGAAGTACAAGAAAGATGAATTTTGTTCAACATGTTGTGGAAATTTTTGTGTGACTAAAATATTCCAAAAAGGGGGAGGACAAAAGATGAAGAATTTTTCATCTATGAAGAATTTTTTCAACAAAAAAAGATTGAAGACCAAGAATTTTTTCATTGCAAGTTGAAGTCATAAACTCCAGCTTGAGGAGGAGTGTTGAAGAGTAGATATGGAAGAATCTTACATGAATCTCATAGTAAGAAGTCTCATAGAACCAGAATTATTATGGTAAAGTCTTAAAGGAGTCTTACAGGAGGAGGTCTCATACAAGAGTCTCAGTTAAAGATATTTTAGTTATGTTAGTCTTCTATTGATGTCCAGTTGTTCAATTGTTCAAGGACTTAACTTTTAGTGTTTAACTTTGAGTGTAACTGGGACAAGGGTAGTTTAATTGTAATTTGATTCTACTAGTTTTCTCTAATATAAATAGAGGCTCATTGTACTCAAATTACAAAAAGTCAATGAAGTTTTTCTCTTTTACAGAAATTCAACATCTCTAAATTATTTCATGATGTATCGCCCTTTCCATTGATACCATGTGTGTTTTGTTGTACACCTTTGTTCACAATATGGAGCCTCACCAAAATAGATTTTCTTCCAGAGCTACTAAGAGTATTTTCATGAGGTACTAAAAAACATAGAAAGGGTACATATGTTACTCACCAGTCCTATAGAAAATATTCATTTTTTCTAATGTCACTTTCTTTGAGGACCAACCATACTACTCGGCTAATTCTCCTTCCGATTTTACAACTTTTACAGGTATGTCCAAGCTAAGTGTGCTCGTTGATCACCAACTTTCACAAGCTGAGTAGCCACATGAGGACACTCTCACCTCCTACCGATCACTCACTTGTGCAGTCTCCTGATGTTCTGAGTTAAGTTATCCTCCATCCTCTCTAGTTATGTTTGGTCCACCATATGACACATGACCTATCACCCTTAGAAAAGAACCATGAACCACTACTACTCAACCACCTCAAGACTTAGCAATCGAAGTTTTTTATAAAAAGAAATCGATATTTGAAGCAGCAAAGGTTTAGCTGTAAAAGAGGTTTTGGCAACAACAAAAAACTTCAACTTTTGAGGCATTTTATGCCACGAAGGACGAGACTTTATATGGAGAAATATTTCCAAATAAAGATCTTTAAGTCTTCTTTATTACCGATTAAACCAATTCTCAATAAAAAATTTCTAGAGGGAGATAACAATATCAGAAGAGTCAGTGGCCATGCTAGTCAAAGACGAAAGAGTACTTAGCTCAGCCAAATTAAAGAGTCTAAAATCTATCAGATTTTTTCTCTTAAAAGAAGTATATTTTACAAAGAAAAATTATACTGGAATGAAAGTTATAGAATTCTAGTTTCAAAAGGAGCAAAATTCATGTCAATCTGATCAATATGAAAGAAGATATTTGCAATGGAGTCAGCAAGAGTCAAGCTATAGAATGAAGCAAATCAAGAGGTCATGAAAGATTCAAGAACAATGATTTTGTGTAAAATTAGTTATTAATTTAAAGATCTTTGAATCTAGTTTCTTGAGAAATGAATCATTTATGATTCTGAGCTATATATTTGGAGATATCGCTATCAAAAGTACCAAAGGTTAGTTTTAAAAAAATCTCTCCTTTTTCCTATTTTCTCTCCCTTTATCTCTCCAAGCATTGACATGAATTAAGTTTCTTTTTCTCCTAGAATCTTATTTTTTAGCCAAATTTATCTTTTAATTATAGATTTTTTTTAGAATTAATTACTCCATGATATGCTAATTCAAGGTATGCAATATTCTGCTTCGATGTTGTTTCCAAGTTCTGGGTTTTTGTTACTTGGTTGTGTATCTTCTGTATTGTCAACTCCAAAAAATTGTGGTCACCCCAAAAAAGTTATATTTGGTCAAATTTATTAAGTTCTATAGTTATATTCTCTCTTAGTTTTTTTTCAAAAAACAAAGTCACATTCTAGATTCATTTGGAAGTATGAACGTTGCATAGTTGCTTCCTTTTCATTAAAGTTATTTTCCTTTCATATTTCTTCAGTTTATCATCTTGAGTCTTCATCACTTCTATTGAATTTATGAAAAAGTGAAATACTTCATTGACATCAGTAACTTATTGTAATCAGAGTACATGAACCTCTATTTATAATAGAGGAAGGTAGTAGAGTCCAATTACAATAAAACTACCCTTGTCCCAATTACACCCAAACTCTAACACTGAAAGATAAGTCCTAACATAATTAAATACCTCAATATAGATAAAAGACAAACATAACTCAAACTAAAACTCTTCTTGGTCGTGACCCTAAGATAAAGATACTTTTATGAGTCCTTCTTGATCTTCCAACTTAAGTGATAAGGATGCCAACTCATGTAATTATTGTCGGTCCTACTTCTTATGGGCTTGGGCCCATCTTGTGGGCCTTCCTTGGTCGTGTGGGGTTGACCTTATCTTCCAACACCCCTCCTCAAGTTGGGGGTGAGAGAACAACATGAACTCCCAACTTGCATCAAATGATGTATAGAATATTTTTATATAAAATGGCACATCTTCCAATACTCCCCCTCACGTTGTTGCATCCTTCCATGAGGCCCTACGGCATAATGTAAGTGAGAGTAAAAATTACTCCTAGCCGGTAAGCCATTGCTTCATACTCCAGTCCTAATGTTGGATGTAGGTCACACTCATTCTATTTTTAGTGTGTCTATCGGCATTGCTCTGAAGTGTCCACCACCGTGTCCCTCTCAAGACAACGACTCTCAAGTGGTAGGAGTCATAAAAGCCATTACAGGGTTACAGGGTGGGGGGGGGGGGGGGGGGGGGAGATGGGGATAATGTGGATGTAATAATAAGTTCTTCCGTCATGGTTTCCAAATCGTGATATTTTTTACAGGGCCTAGATAGGGTATCCTTCATCATGGTTTCCCAATCGTAATATTTTTTTACGTGGTAAAATAAATGATGATATGAGGGCGCCTCTTCTTCAATAATAATGTCCCCAAAAAGACATAATAACAGTGATATTTTGTTTTTTACAAGGCCTACATAGGGTATCCTTCGTCATGGTTTCCCAACCGTGATATTTTTTGACAGAGTAAAATAAATGAGTATATGAGGGCAGCAGCTGTATATAACACGACCATCTTCCAATACATATAACACGAACCAAATAATAAACTTTGTAAAATAACCCATGAAATAATCCGATATAAAAAACTCTTCTTAGATGCATAAGCTTCTTCTTTTGTGCCCCCCTTTTATTGAATATTTTGGTCACATAAACTTATTCACAACATACGGAATAAAATACCTCTTTATTGTACTTCTTCTACTTCTCCCCCTCAAACTGGGAGGTAATGGCAGTGATCCCAGCTTGAACCAAATATCATAGATATAGCAATAAGCCCAAATAACATAGATGTATAAATAAGCCCTCAAACCAGGGAGAACTGAGATATTTTCTGATATATCAACTCAAACAGTGACACAAAAGAATCGGCTTAAATTCGGATTTTCAGTGTAACAAAATACCAGCATGACCTTTGATTCTTCCAATTCGAATATATCTTTCAATATAGATCAGATTGACATGAAATTTTTTCCTTCTGGAAGTAGACTTAAGTAAATTTAATCCAAGTATAACTTAACTTCATAAAATATAATTGTCAGAAGATAAATAATCTGATATATTTCTTTCTATGTCATCTGGCCGAACTAAGTTTTGTTTCTCCTTTTTTTCTTGAATGACCATTAACTCTTCCAAGATCAATATCTCCTTATAAAAAAATCATATAATTCTCCATATAAAGTCTTTTTCTTGATAGCATAAAATACCTCAAAAGTTAAGGCTTTCTGCTGCGGTTCGAACCTCTTTTTCAATATGACCTTTGCTGCTTCTAATATCGATTTCTCTTTGTAGATAACTCAGATAAAAAATTGGTTGAGTAGGAAAAAAAGTAGACTTACAGATATTTATTTTGATAGATATTTCCCCATATAAATTCAAGATTTTGATATAAAAAAATACCTCAGAATCTGAAGATTGTTGCTGCTACTAGAACCTTTTTGCAATCTGACCTTTTTTCATTCAAATATCGACATCTCTCTGTAGATAACTCCGATTGGAACAAATCATTTTTCTTTGGAAATTAGACTCAAATATATTTCTAAAAATATATAATTTGAAATATGAAAAACTCCATATAGTGGTAAAAAATGCAAAGAAATCTATGAGTATAGGGACTAAAAAAAATAACTACGAACCTAGATTTAGGGTTTAGGGTTTAAAGAAAAGGATCACATTACCTCTGTGAGTTGACCAAGTCAACTCACAGAACCTGCTCTGATACCATGTTGAATTTATGAAAAAGTGAAATACTTCATTGACATCAGTAACTTGTTGTAATCAGAGTACATGAACCTCTGTTTATAATAGGGGAAGGTAGTAGAGTCCAATTATAATAAACTACCCTTGTCCCAATTACACCCAAACTCTAACACTAAAAGATAAGTCTAACATAATTAAATAACTCAATATAGATAAAAGACAAACATAACTCAAACTAAAACTCTTCTTGGTCGTGACCCTAAGATAAAGATACTTTTGTGAGTCCTTCTTGATCTTCCAACTTATGTGATAAGGATGCCCGCTCATGGTAATCATTGTGGGTCCTACTTCTTATGTGTTTGGGCCCTTCTTATGGGCCTTCCTTGGTCATGTGGCCCATCTTATAATAATCTTAGATATGTGGGCCTTCCTTGGTCATGTGGGCTTGAGCTTATCTTCCAACAACTTCAAAGCAATGCCTAGACCCACTGCCTAAAAAGTATAAGAGTGTTTGCAACTTCTAGTTAGCATCAAGTCTTTTTGTTGGAAGATAGGCCCAAGCCCACACGACCAAGGAAGGCCTACATATTCAAGATTTTTGGAAGATGGGCCCAAGCCCATAAGATATGGACCCACCATTATCACACGAGCTTATGGGACCCACCATGATCACGTGAGGTGGCATGTTGAGTCCTACACAATAAAGAAGTCTTATAGAGCCAGAATTATTATTGAAGCAGGTCGCACGGAGGAGTTTCAGTTTAAAGGTGTTTTAGTCATGTTAGTCTTCTATTTATATTGGGTTATTTAATTATGCTAGGACTCATCTTTAAGTGTTAGAGTTTGGACGTAATTGGAACAAAGGTAGTTTAATTGTAATTGAACTCTACTACCTTCCTCTATTATAAATAGAGGTTCATGTACTCTAATTACAATCAAGTCAATAAAGTATTTCTCTTTTCCATAAATTCAATATGGTATCAGAGCAGGTTTTGTGATTTGACTCGATCAAACCCACAGAGGTAATGTGATCCTTTTCTAATTTATTATCTCTAGCAGTTTAGGTTTGTATTTCTCTTTTTTTTTTCAGTCCCTATACCCGTTATTTGATTTACGTTTTCACATCTATACTGAGCTTCTCGTGTTGCATACTATATATTTACAGAAATATATTCGAGTCTACTTTCCAAGGAGCAACGATTTTTGCAATCGAAATTATCTACAAAGAGAAATTGATATTTGAAGCAGCAAAGGTCAGATTGCAAAAGAGGTTCTTGCAGCAACAGAAAGCTTCAACTTCTGAGTTATTTTATGCTATTAAGAATGATACTTTATATGGATAATTTTATATCAAAAGAAATATCAGCAAGCCTATTTTCATACCAATTCAATGAATTCTAGATCTGAGATTTTTATATGGAGATATTGATCTTGGAAGAGTCAATGGTCATGCTAGAAAAGGGGGAAAGAGTACTTAGTTAGGCAAAGACCAAAATCTATCAGATTATATATCTCAATAGAATTATATTTTATGAAGATAATTTAGAATTTAATGAAAGGTAATTAAGTCTATTTTCATAAGGAGAAATTTTTATATCAATCTTATCTATATTTACAGATATATTCGGATTGGAAGAATCAAAGGTCATGTTGGTATCCTATTGCATTGAAAAATCTGAATTTAAGCTGAATTATTTCATGTGTCCTTATTACTCTTAAGGATTTTCATTATTTACCAGTTATCTACTATTATACTACTAAAAATTTGGTACATGTTATTTGGGCATTGGCCCATTTTCGTTGTTGTTACTGTGTCACTTTGATTGAGATATTATTATGGAAGACGGACTCCTCGGATGTTATCTATTGTCAGCATTGGTTATCCTGATGAATATTTGAATAAAGAATTAGGTCTATTTGGTTAGTGTTACATCTATGTTATTTAGTTCACGCTGGGACCACTACCATTACTGCCCAGGGTGAGGCGGAGAAGTAGAAGAAAAAGTACAAGAACGAGCAAAGAAAATTGAAGACCAAGTATCCTGACTCACAATAATAACTGTTGTAATTATTGGTGAAACCTGACTTGGTTCAATTCGATTCTATTTCTTTGGCTGGATTATTATTTTGAATTATTCGAAACATATTCCTTTGTCAACATATTATTTGGTGTAGATACTCGCATCGAAATATTTTTATGGGTCCTTTTACGAGGATTTTATTATTTTGGTTCATGTTATATGGGCACAGGCCCATTTTAGTTGTAGTTATTGTGTCTCTTTGGATGAGACATTATTATTGAAGAACTGGTGGCCTCAAAATCCTATCTTCCTCTTTACCCATTACCTATTTGTTATTTGACAACCTTCCTTCGACCATCCTTTATTTGACTCTCACATACTTCTTTGGGCCAACCTCTTGCGTGTTGTTTCGGTTAGGAGTTTAAGTCTATCATCATTGGGTGTTTTAAGTCCATTGAGACTTATATATATATATACCCATGGATCTTTTATCGTCATCATGTGAATGACATGCATTACCCGCTTACCATGTCTTTTATTGTCATCTTGTGAATGACAGACATTTATCACGTGTCAAGTCTTTTAACGACATCTAGTGAATGACAAGCATTTATCACCCATTTTTACCTGTGTGAGTCGGTGCCCGAGTTGGGACACCGTGATGGAGGAGCTTATTACTACATATATGTTACCCCCCATAATTGACATTATTACTTATACCACTTGAGAGTCGTTATCCTGTGGAGGGACATGATGATGAAAGAGTTTTTACTACACATCTGAGCACTATATATAGACCCATTACCTACAAAAGATAGGAGTGCCACTACTTGCGAATGATAGGAGTGTGCCCTACATCCAACATGGCTTATGACGAGACTCTGGAGCCATGTCATATGGCTTGGAGTGATTTTACTCTCACTTATCTTATGTCAGTTGGGCCTCATAGAAGAGACCACCAGCGTGATAAGGAGTGTTGGAAGATATGGAGGACTGCCATTTTTACAAGAAGATCCTATACATCACTTGCAGCAAGCTAGGAGTTCATAATGTTCTCTCACCCCCAGCTTGAGGGGGACTGTTGAAAGATAGGCCCAAGCCCACACGACTAAAGAAGGCCCACATATTCAAAAGTATTGGAAGATGGGTCCAAGCCCATAAGATATGGACCCACCATGATCACGTGAGGTGGCATGATGAGTCCTACACAATAAAGAAGTCTTACAGAGCCTGAATTATTATGGAAGCAGGTCTCACAGAGGAGTTTCAGTTTAATGGTGTTTTAGTCATGTTAGTCTTTTATTTATATTGGGTTATTTAAGTATGCTATGACTTATCTTTAAGTGTTAGAGTTTGGGTGTAATTGGGCCAAAGGTAGTTTAATTGTAATTGGACTCTACTACCTTCCTATATTATTAATAGAGGTTCATGTACTCTAATTACAATCAAGTCAATGAAGAATTTCTCTTTTTCATAAATTCAACACTTTTATTCTTCTCCCATATTGTGTTTTGTCCAAGTTGGATCTTTATGTCCTTTTTATCCCCAGTTTCAGGAGGAGAAGTAGAAGAAGAGGTACAAGAAAGAAGTATTTTGTTCCACAAGTTGTGAAAGTTTTTGTGACCAAAATATTCAAGGGGGAGAACAAAAGATGAAGTTTTTTGTATCTATGAATATTTTTTTCAGTAAAATAAAATTGAAGACCAAGAATGTTTTTCCCTGCCTAGCTAAAGTTGTAAACTTCAGCCTGAGGGGGAGTGTTGAAGAGTGAGTATGGAAGAGTCTTACATGACTCTCATAATAAGAAGTCTCACAAACTCAAAATTAATATGGTGGAGTTTTACAGGAGTCTCACAAGAGGAGGTCTCACTGAGGAACTCAATTAAAGGTGTTTTATTTATCTTAGTCTTCTATTTATGTTCAATTGTTTAATTATGGCAGGACTTATCTTTTAAGTATTAGACTTTGGGTGTAATTGGGACAAGGGTAGTTTAATTGTAATCAAATTGTACGTGTTTTCTGTATTATAAATATGGGCTTATTGTACTCAAATTACAACAAGTGAAGTATTTTTCTTTTCCAAAATTCAATAATTTTAAATGGGCATTATATAAGTTGGATGTAAAAAATATTTTCTACATGGTGACCTTTTAGAAGAGGTGTATATGATGCAATCATTTGTTTATGTGGTTGTGGGGGAGAATGTATGTCGATTAAAACAGGCCCTCTATAGGCTCAAACAATCTCCATAGGCCCAATTAGATAACTTCACCGAGGATGTTACTCAACTTGGGTTCCAAAGCTGTGAAAGTGACCATTCCATATTCATAAAAAAACACAACTCGAGGGAAGATCCTCACGGTTGTATATGTGGATGACATTGTTATAACAGGTAGTGATTCTAGTGGTATTCATCAAGTCAAGGAGGACTTAAAAAGGGAGTTCCAAAAAAAAAGAAATGTTAAGCACCTAGCCAATACTACCCAAAAGACTAGCCTGTCAGGAGCGGAAGACATAGGTACTTAACCCAGGACCAGGGGGTCACTATGGCCCATAACACCACATCCCCCCTTCACGAGCTGACGACCACGGCGACTCAACGACACAGGTCTGACCCGGGTTCCGTTACCTGGTGTTTCCCCTGACCCTACCTGTATTTTAATCCAGCCTTTGCGCGTGACGCAATGACACTGGCCCAACCCGGGTTCCGTTACCTGGTGTTTCCCCTGGACCTACCAGTATTTAAATCCAGCCTCTATGCCGTTGCCGGGAATCGAACTTGCGACCTATCCAAAGCTCTGATACCAAATGTTAAGCACCTAGCCAATACTACCCAAAAGACCTGCCTGTCAGGAGCGGAAGACATAGGTACTTAATCCAGGACCAGGGGGTCACTGTTGCCCATAACAACTTATGGCTTCTCAAATACTTCTTGGGAATAAAAGTCCTTCAATCCAGTCACGGCATGGTTTTGTCACAAACAAAATGTATTCTTGATTTGTTACAAGAAACAGGAATGCTCTGGTGTAAGTTGACTGACACACCTATGCAGCCAAATGTTAAACTTTGTGCTAAAAGTGGCAGCGATGTTGAGGTTGGGAGGTTTCAACAGTTAGTTGGAAAACTTATTTATCTTGAGGCTACAGGACCGAATATATCCTATTGAGTAAGTGATATCAGTCAATCCATACAATGACCTTAGCAATCTTATTAGATAGCATTGGAAATGATTCTCCAGTACTTAAAGAAAATCTAAGACATAATAATATTATTTAAATGCCATGGACATACTAATATTGAGGGGTTTACAAATGTAGACTAGGCTGGTTCTTCTAATGATATGAAATTCACCTCTGGCTATTGTGCAACGGTTGGAGGAAATTTGATCACATGGAGAAGCAAGAAACAAAACACGGTGCCAAGTTCAAGTGCATGAACCTGAGTACGGGTTTATGGCACATGCAATAAGTGAACTATTGTGGCTCAAATCCTTCATGACTAAGCTAGGTTTCTCTATAACTAAACCCATGTAGCTTCATTGTGATAATCAAACTGCTATTCACATTGCAACTAATCCAGTATTTTGTAAAGAATAAAGCACATTGAGATAAACTGTCACTTTGTTCGTGAAATGTTTCAAGTTGATGCGTTATCCATGCAATGCATCCCATCCAAGAATCAACTTGTAGACATTTTGACAAAGACCATTGCTGAAAAATCCCTATCAGAGAAGTATTCCAAGTTGGAATCTTGATGTTTCTCACCGCCTTGATGGGGCGTGTTAAAGAAGATAATGGCATTATATGTAATTGAGTGAGTAGCATGGATGTAATTATGTAATAACTTAAGTTCCTTTTTGTACTCATGTATCTTGGATTTAGGATCCCATGATAAAGAACCTCGATCAAGGTGGTGAAGGAAGAGAGAAGAAAGAAGAGGAGAAGAAAAGAGAAGAGGAAAGAAGAAGAGATGAGAAGGAAAGAGATGGTTAGAGAGAGAGAACGAGAGAGAGCTTTGGAAAAGAGAGAATAGGCTAGGGACAAATTTTTGAGAAGAAGAGAAACTTAATGCTCTACCCCATATCTTGAGTCTCTTATTTATAGTCGTGGAAGATTACAATGCTTTTCAGGTTACAAGCTTTGTAAAGAAAATAACATAAGTAGACATACATCATCTTACTTAATTACACCATCGTGCCATCCTTATGAAAAAACATTTATTTTCCTCCATTGCCACCTCTTGATGTGGAAGAGGAGTTCTCCCTTTACTTACAATTATGCCACTTACGTTGTATCCACCAACAATGTATTAGTGTTTTTACCCTTGCAAACTATAAATAAGAGGAGAGGGGAAGAGCTGAAAATCGTGCTCTCGTAATTCTCCTCTTGAAACCCTAGTTCTGTCACACTTGTCCCCTCTCTTCTCCTCTCCTTGCTCTCTTCTCTCATCTCTCTCTCTTCTCCACTCTTCTCCTCCTTAAATCTAGACCTTCTAGTGATGGAACCCTAGGATTTCACAACTTGTTAGAGAGAAGGGTGTAAATGAAGGGAAACCCATTTAGAAAAAGCTAGTCCAAAAATATTCGAGGCTCACGGAGCTAGTAGCAACCCAAAAGTGAAGAAAGTTATATAATCTAGACCAGTACTTGGTTAGTGAGGATGTAGTGAAGATTGTTTCTTCTTGTATGTGGATTGAGGACCATTGAATGTGGAGAAGAGGATTATCCACTTCGATATTGGGGGTGAGAGCTACAATAGACTTTGAAACAATGACTAATTGTTTTGGATAAAAAAATGATGGATCATGGCTTTTGTCACCAAACATGAAAGAGAAGCTCTTGACCCTATAGAGTTTAAATTCATCCTTGTGTGGTAAAAAGACATCCATGTCACTAAACTCGTGGAGTTTGACAAGTTATTCAAGTTAGTGGCACAAATTTAATCATTAGCAAGACCAACAAACATATCCCATTATTAGATAATTACTTTCATACATGCTCAAGAAAAATGAAGTTGAATCTTGTAGTATATGTTCCCAACTCCATCATTCATAGTAGACATAAGAAAGATGTGAAACTGGCTCAAGGGTGGATCATTTCCCACCTTTTTTTTATTTTCAAACAATTAAGCTTGAGGACTTTGGTATGAAAAATCAACCAAGTTCATCAATCAACTGATAGTAATTGGAATTGTTGGAAACGGGAAGAGTAAGGGAGCTAAAGAAAAGGTAGCTCAAGAGGAACCCTCCACCTCAAAAGCCAGGTATGAAGAAAGAGAAATAAGGGAAACAAAAAAAAAAAAGTCTAAAGGAACCTTTGAGCCATCCTATGCACCCACGACCAAGTCAAACTTTGAAATCCTTCAAAGGACATTGAAGGAGCTTCTATGGAAAGTAGAAACACTTGGAACCCTTTCAAGTCAAGTCTTGAATAAAATGTGGATGGACTATTTGAGCGCAAGAGAAAGAGTGACCACTGAGCTATCTCAAATAGTAGAACATGGAGATGAGAAAGTTAATGAAGAAAGCAAGATGAGAAAAGTTATGAACAAGAAGATGAAATACAAAAAGGAGATAAGGATGATGACGGTGATGGAAAACATGGCTCAAGTCTTGAACTTCCTTTGAGAAGTCCTTAGGATGAATGGGGATGAATGGCAAAACAAATTGCTTATTCAAGAAGACAACTAAAAGGAAAAAGAAATAGAAAAGATGACGGTGATGGAAAACATGGCTCAAGTCTTGAACTTCCTTTGAGAAGTCCTTAGGATGAATGGGGATGAATGGCAAAACAAATTGCTTATCCAAGAAGACAACTAAAAGGAAAAAGAAATAGAAAATGAGCCCAAGGTGGAGTAAGAGGAGGAAGAACAGGTAAGCGAAGATGATGAGAGAGATACAAATGATGACTTTGGGAGAGATGGTCCTCCCATGAGTGACTGAGAAGTAGGAGAAGAAGATATTTTGTCTAGACATGATCTAGAGAGCAAAGTGAAAAGGGGAAAAATGAAAGGAAAATGGCCAAAAATGACATAAGAGAAAGCAGGAGAAGAAGTTGTACAAAATGAGCAAGGCAATGACTATTGAAAGTGTCATTGAAGAAGAAATTTGAGATGGCCAAGTTCAAGATCCAACCGAACCCATGGATAAAGGTGAAAAGAAAGTTGTGAAAGACAATGAAAAAGCAAAAGAGATTGTAAAAGAATATAAGCAAAGCATAACAAAGGAAGAAAAAGGTAAGGAGATGGGATAAGCAAGTGACAAAGAAAAAGTAGATGGAGAAGAAATTGAAAAATGGAAAGAAGATGATCACTTGGATGATTTGGGACACCATATAAAATTTAGAGGTGAGGGACGTTGTTGAAAAGATAACACCATCCAAGATATTAGTGTTAGGAACTAGATGCTCTAATTTCAAAATAATGAGAACAATAACAATAATCGTAGAAGAAAGGAAAAATAAGCACGAAAAAACACACAAGATTTATAAAAGTTCACCTCAAGGTGAGACTACATCTTGTCCTATGCTGCTGTAGTAATTTACTATGAAGATGAAATAGTTTACAAGAAACATCACACACCTGAAAGTGTTTTTCTCTCATAGCTGCAACTGATGATGCTCCTTCGAACAATAAAACCCTAACAGTGCTGCCCTAAATATAAAGAGAAAACTAGGCCAACTGCAATACAAGATTAAAATTTTCTAACTGCCCTTAATGAAATAGTAGATAATATATTGTGGATTTGGCGGGGGTTCTGCCCCCAGACCCTCGGGGAGGGGGGCAGACGATGACCTTACCTTGAAGGTCGTTCCGTATACCAACTTAGTGTTAGGCGTTAATTAGGCTCCACAACTTAATAATTAGACCTTATAGGCCAATGCATAAGGTAGATGAGGATGAAGTGAAAATCTTGTAGTTGACTATGAAGATACCATCCCCCAATTGAAAGAGGACGAGAAGTGAAGCATCAACTTCTTATCTGTTCCCCACAAATTTTGTATTTGTCTACAGACAAACAATGTAGGGATTTTCTAGCCTAGCTTGACTACATGTATGAATATTGCAGAAAGAACCCCCCCAAGACTTAGATCCTAGGTCCTAGATGGTGTATTTTGTGTTGCCTATGTATTGAGACATTTTGGTATCAAGATCCACTACTTTCTAAATATCCTATTACAATGTTTGTATTTTACTCCAAATTTTTAATAAAATATAAAAAAAAAATTGTGTATATGTTGTGCACTTAACTTTAAGATTGTGATTTTGATTATGTCAAAAGGGAGAGAAAATATAAGCAAAGGCATATAAAATCACAATTAAAACCTATATAGGGGGTAAACAAAAAAACAAAAAATTGTGTATTGAACTCTAAGGGGAGTAATAGAGAGATATCAAACTCAAGAGAAGTTTTATTAAAAACATTCATGAATAAGAACATCCCCCAAGTAGTTAAGTATTTTTTATTATTACATTTTCAAATTTTACATAGGTTATCCATGCTACAATCATTGGGCTCCTACTTTAAAATTATATTGTTCATTATGGCAAAAGGATTTGAAGTGGCATGTACATAGTTTCGAAGATTTGCTAGGAGTTGAAATTTAAAATTATAAGTAATTATAATAATGTACTTGAGATCAACTCGTTGCACTTGGTCAAATAAATCTGAACTAGGGATCTCTTATTTTAAAACCTCCAAATTGTTCAAATAATTACTTCAGGACTAGGATTTTCAAAACAATCTATCCGACTGAGCTGCTTTAAGTGTGTCCTCCGATTTTAAAAAAAACAATTCAAAATTTATTCATGAGCTTTGAATTTTGAATTCAAATCAATTAAGGAGTTGTTGCCACAAAGTTCGTGCACGTATGGTTGGTTGTACATTTTAGTTGTACTTGTATTGTGAAGTTGGCCTAATTAAGAAGCATTGTATTTAGACTTAAGCGTAAGCAAGTAAGACTTGCAAGTGTTTAGTTGTGTAGGCAAAATTTTCCCTCGTCTCAATTTGTTGAAAAAAGCTATCATGGTTGAGGATTAGATACTAATAAGCTCTTTGTGAGTCTAAGCCAAGTTGCCTACTTAGCTATTGATAAGCCCTTTATGGGTCTAGGTTGGAGAGTCGAGTTGATTGTTGATAAGCCATGTTAGGATCTTTGCCATTAAGCTTAGTTGGCTATTAAAATCCCTTTATTTGTCCAGGTAACACCCAATTAACTAGTGAAAATCCGAATTGTGGGTCTAAGCTAGAGAGACTCTAGAGGGAAGACTTTTAATCTCTAACTAGAACAGTGGGAAGAGAAAGTGAATAGTCTTAGTACTAGTAGAACTGGTTTAGACGAACTAATGGGGACAGTTGTGAGATGACTTGGCTAACCGAGGATGGCTGACTCACCTAGTATATTAGAGATAAGTGTTTTCTTCTCTGGGTTGCAGTTGGCGAGGTGAGTAGCATCTGATATGAGTACAGAAGAATCTCATTTTATCGAAAGCTCATACCCAGAAAGAGAAAGGGAGAGGGAGAACGTCATTAGTGATAAGGTTTCTGATTCCATGACAAAATGGACAAAGAAAGAGAGGAAGAATAAAAAGCTGCTCAGGATGGGATATTCGATGGCGTGGATCGTTTTTGTAATATCTTTCACGCGAGAACTGAGTGGAGACTGGAGATGGAGAGATTCGAAGGTGAGAGGATGAAAATCGGAGAGACAAGAAGGAAAAAGTTGGAAAGAGTCGAAGGGGACCGCTTTCTTTTACTGTTAGAATCCATGTTAGTCCCACAGACGACGACATAAAGAAAATAAAGTGATGAAAACAAAAAGGAAAAGAGATGATTCTTTGTCCGGGACCTTCACATTTCCAGAAAGGGCTAGATAAAAATTTATTTGCATGGATGGTTGTGGCCGTGGAGAAGGAAAGATTCAAAAGCAAGGACGGGGGTTGCGTATGCGTAGCACACAGTTGTTTTCGCTGTATGATGCTTCGATGAATAAGATAAAGATTGAATAGAACAGGAATGTCCAGAACTTCAAGCATGGAGGAAGCAATAAGAACACTTTTTTTTTTCTGCTTGACTTGCATAAAGCGTGGGAATCTCTGTACTGGGTAAGGCCCGTATCTCGCACATGATCTCATCCTCTACCATGATGATAAAAAATGAAGGTACCAAGGACCCAGACATGTCAGGAATCCGGAAGAAAAGAGTGTCTTATGAGCCAGGACAATACCAGAAGCTTTCTCACCTTGTTAAAGAATTACGTTTTCTTTCGCAAGGGGCCCTTGGAAAAGATAAGAATCGTTAAGATGCAAAGAGCATGTTGGTGAAGATTTACCATCCCCACTTTCTTCCTTTCTTTCTACTACTTCCTTTTTTCTTTTTCTTTTCATTCTTGGAACAGTAGCTGAGGATCTTCCTGACATTCAAACCATGAAAGTCAAAGGCGATAAGGCAATAAACACAGAAAACCATCATCATCGTTTTTGGAACTTGACTGACCTCTCTCGGGAAACAGCTGGGTTTCTTTCTCTGAAGGGCTCTGCTTTGATTCATTTTTGGTTTGAACTGTGGCATTTATTGAAAGCAATTAGACATGAACCTCATCGTTCCTAATAATTGAAACATTCATCTCTCTCTGATTCGAGTCCTTCTATTCCGTTTCTTTCATGCCGAGGGTAAGAGAAGTTAATGCTAGAAAAGAAGATGCGGGTAGGTGGATGAGAGAAGGCTGCCAGCTGGAACCGAACCCACAATTTAAAACTGTAAAAGAGTGCATGAAAGTGATGAGCCAGAGAGCTAAGTCGACAAAATTTAAAGAGATGAAAGCTAAAAGAAGAGACACACAAAGGAGCCAAGCAGAGAAAGGCTGATCATTGCATGAGAGAAGAGAGAGGTAATTGCATGCTGGCTTGTACGCCAACGACCAGTCCACAGTGATCAGAATGAAAGACACAAGACAAGGCTCACACACATGCGAATAAAATGGGGGAGAGTGAAGGATGAGACTCAGACACTGAGGCTTATGAGCCCACAAATTTGATAAAGACTCTTGAGTTTTAACCATATTTGTAAAGAATAAACATAATCCTTTCAGTTATCAAATAAGATTAAACATAATCCTTTCAGTTATCAAATAAGATCCCATATGACAAATACATAAGACTGAGTTTTAACCCTTACACTTGCAACCAGTAATTAACGTCAAATGTGAAACTATAAATGTCTCCGTAGTGTGAACGGTTTGGGTGAAACAGCTTGAACACTTGTGTACCATAGCATGATTCATGAATGCTTAAGTGGACCGCTTCATGGATGGATGCCTACCTCGACAGCCATACGAAAACTTCGATAGATTGCAGGGTGATAAAGTTTTCAAAATGTTTTTTCTTTACGTGGCATTAGGTGTAAGGCTTGATCAAAAGAAGAAAGAAAAATTATCAAGATTGGCAAGAAAATACACTTATCCGTCCGCCCACTCCTATGGTTTCAAACTGTAAACCTTTGTTAATGTATGTAAAGAGAGGCCATGTTCGCCATTAGAGATTAGAATAGTAACAAATGTATGCTGATGGAGTCATAATTTAAAAAATCGTTAGTTCCCGCACACGAGCCAGCACGAAGCTTGGCAATGGTGGTAGCAGCGATAGACACAACATCAATAGGAAGTGGCGACAATAGGAGGCAAAGCCGATCGCTAATACCAGCAATGGTGAAGGGTAGCTATGGTTGGCGTGAATGGAGAGAGGAGAAGAAGGAAGAGGAGAGAGAAGGGAGGAAAGAGGGGGAAGAGAAAATTAATTCCTTAGGTAAGGATGGATCAGAAGGATGATTTAAATTTTGGCTGGAATGTTTTACTGAAATTTAAGTGGGAAAATTGGATTTTATTTGTAAAATTAAAATTAAATTAATAAAATAAAAAATTAAATTAATGAAAATAAGTAACTTGATAAAATAACTAAAAATACATTTGAACTGGAGTTAAATTTAAAATAAAAGTAATAAAATTAAAATAAAAATAATAGTACAATTAATTTTAAAGTAAAAATAAAATAAGAAAATATTAAAAATATTTCATTATAATAAATTTTACGACTTATTTTTAGTTTAAAATAATTATAAACATTAATTAATTACTATTATTTAATTTAATTTAATTATTAAATAACTGCTAATTGAGTAACCGTTAAATAATAAGATTAATTAGAAAATTGATCACTAAATTAAATTAATTAATTTGTAACTTAGTAACTAATATTATTTAACAGTAACTAATTAAATTTATTAATTAATATTTAGTCATTTAAACTAATTTTATTTTATATTTATTCACTAGTTAGTTAAATGATTAGGTGGTAAATTTGTTAGTTATTACAAAATTTCTAGTTGATTCACTAATAGTTGGCTCACTAGTTACTCAATTAAGGTATTTACTTACTCAATTAGTTGTCACTCAATTAATTAGTAAGTGGATGGGCTGATTCATTATTTACTTTGTTAATTAGTTTCTTAGTTTTGATAGCTTTTAGTCTTTTATCACTTTGCCCTATGTGGAACTGGGTAATGCGCTAGTGTCTCACATAGGTTGTGGTAGAGGTGGTGGTGGATGTGAACATCGCACCGCAAATGCTGGAAATTGCATTGCTTTCATGAGGTTGGAGAATCTAATTTTTTTTTCACCTTTATCTTTTTTTTTAGCTCTTACTCTGCGTTTAGTGCATCCAATAGAAATTCTTCACATTGTTGGTTCATCTTCTTATCTCTTTTTTGTAAAGAAGTAGTTTTTCTATTCTGACAAAAAAAAAAAAAAAATGGAAGAAGTGGACTTAGAATAGTTGCTCAAGCCAATGACCTTCCTTTCACTAAAGAAATCACCACCATCCTTCGACGGAGCAGTGTAGACCTCTCAAATGAGGTGTCGATGGACATGACAAGGAAGATGTCCATTGGAGAAATAAAGGTTAAAAATTTTGGGTTCACCAAATGGTGAGGATAGTGGATCCAAAAGGAGAAAATACTGAAGGAGTCAGCTCCACAACCTATCACTTTCAGAGATGAGCTTAGTCCAGAGCCTCCCGCAAGAGTTCGTGAAGAGGAGAATAACAAAAGAAGGTGCTTCATCGTCCATAGATCAGCTCTCTGCTCTCGAAGACATCGTAGATGATGTTCGGGCTACTCAGGTAGCAGCCATATCCATGCTAAACGAGGTGAAGGCACGATTGCAGAGGATCGAGCACCACCTTGACACCATCCTCAACCAACTTCCGTCTCCAGCCTAGTCAACCTTAGGATTCATCCATCTATTTATTTGACTCCCAGTGTACATGGATCGAGCACCACCTTGACACCATCCTCGACCGACTTCCACCTCCAGCCTAGTCGACCTTAGGATTCATCCATCTATTTTTTTGGACTCCCAATGTACATGTTTTCATTTTATATATTTGTATGTATAACTCTTATACATGTACACATCATTTTGTAATCACTCGAACATCCTTATGAAATGGCCCTTGAGCCACTTTTTTTGTTCTATATTGTACATTTAATTTCACTATCTTTTTTTTGTATAACATAATGGGGGAGAATAAAATAGTTGGGAACTTGCATAAAAAAGACCTAGGAACTCATAAAATTGTGCTTAAAAGGATTAAAACAAACTATGCATAGATTAAGGGGGAGCCTACGATAAAATTACATATTTACTTAACTATTACCCTTAGGTAAGTGTAATTTTTATTTTTATTTTCAAGTTAGGTTTTTTCATCATAAAAAAGGTGGAGATTGTTGACCATATAGGTTGACTCCCACATTGCTTTTGATGATATCAAAACTTAATTGAACTAATAACTTGCAAATCTAAAGTATTTAAGATATTTCACCTTCAAGAACACCTCAAGGTCTAAAACATCAAAGTCAAAATGAACACCTCAAGCACAATTGAAGAACATCTCTTGAAGAAGCACCCACAAAAAAGAAGACAACGAGAAGACTCTAGTTCAAGCATCATAGATAAACATTTAAACTAAGTCAATTTTTGTAAGAGAGTATTCTAACTCCTATTCATTAAGTACTTGAGAAATCGAAGTTTTAGGATATAAATTGCATATAGACATGTTTAGAATCATCATACACGTTACTTATAAACATGCAAAAGAACTTAGAGAGAAATTTTCATGCTTTATAAAATATACATTTTTAATCTAGTATTGGAATGATCGACCTATCACTGACTATGATCGATCGAGACATGGTCATTTCATGCTATAACACATGATCGATCATAGATGTCCAAGCAAGAAGAATTTACATAGAATGATCGATTATCCCTTCAGATTGGTTGATCAATCAAAACCTTGCCAGTAAGAGACTTCAAGAATGATCGATCAAAGGGAAATACACTGATCAATCATACTTGTATTGCACAACCAAAGGGAATCTCGATTGATCGATCACCCATTGGCAATGATCAATCAACTTAACTTTTCTAGAACAACGATAACATATTGATTGATTAGTCCATTGATAAATAAGTCATTGTTTGACTAAAAAGCAGTCATTACAATTGATCGATCGATCAGTCACTTACCAGCGATCCATCAATCAATAGTTTAATTTTTGCAAACAAGCAAATAACGGCTAATTTGTGTTAGGAAAGCTATAAACCAAACCGTAACTAAAAGAGCGAATGAGCATTTATTGGCATATCCTTAAGCCACAAACCTTATATTGCAAATTCCTACCAAAAGTGCTTTAGAGAGTGCTAGTGTGTCAATGCCCACCTCTCACAAGTTACCGTTAATGTAATGTATTCACTGGCCCCAAATTATGAGGAGTGCCAATATCGATAGTGAGTAAATTAGTTAGCAGTACTGGCTTAGACACTGATGAGGTCAAATTATGACCGCAATGGTTATTTGTGAAGAAACTATAAAATGAATAAGGAAGACGCCCCGACGGGGTCCGGGGACTGCCGGTAGGACCCCACCCGACTGTATGCCCTTGTCACGATTGCATCACCCAAGTGTGAATGAAGGAAGCTTCATGGAGGTCATTTTCGTAGCCTACCAACATGATTCCGTGCAGCCATTGCCAACAGCCATTGCGTGCAGCAAACATTGCATGCTGCAACACACTTATAAATAGAGGTGTTCTTCAGCAGCATTGGGCAATCCCCAGAATCATAGCTCTTCCTTGTTATTCTGTTATAGTTTCTTCTTGAATTTTTGTTCAGTCCAGAAGCCATTGAAGCTCTTCTAAGAGCGTGTGGTGGGACGAAACCATATTGTATTTCAATAAGATCAGTGTTGGCTTTCTTTTGATTGTTGTTTAGACGTTCTTGAGAAAATATTGTTGTGTTTTCTATATGGTATCAGAGCTCTAGTGGACTCTTAACAACAATCATCTATCGTAAAGTATAACATCATGACTGATCCTAAGCCTAGTAGTTCTTCTGCTAGTTCTGGTTCTGTACCAGCAATATGTATTCGCCCCCCAGCTTTCACATAAGGCAAACTTGATGGCACGAACTATCTTTTGTGGAAGTTCAAAATCACTACTATTCTGGACTCCTATGAACTTCTTGATATAGTTCTGGGAGTTGATGTTGAACCTGTTGCTGTCACTGATAGAGGAAACACCACTCCTAATCCTCAGCTTGTCAAAGATTGGAGAAGGAATAATGCTGATGCACTTTGTGCAATTGTCACAAGTATTCAGGATTCTGTCCTCACCCTAATTCAACATACTTCGAAGGCAAGTGAAGCATGGAACATACTGAAAAATCAATATGAAACGAGGAACCAAACTCATATCCAAAATCTTTAAAATCAACTTGCTACTGAAAGATTAAGTGAAGATAAGCCAGCAGAGTCTTTTATTATTAGGATGAAAAACCTACGTGATAAAATAGCTTATGTTGGTGTAGCCAAGTCAACAGAGGAACTTGCTCGAAGATGCATTCGAGTGCTGCCGCAAAAATTTGACAGCACTCAATACACAAGTTCGTGATCCTCCGTTGACCTTTGAAGAATTCTATGCCTTATTGATGGAGGAGGAGATGAGGCTAAAAGGTAGAGACAATCAGTTTGGCTCTGCCTTCACAGCAAAAGCAAAGGTTAGCAATGAAACAAAGAAGAAACCAAAGAGGGAGAAGTTTTTT
Source organism: Aristolochia californica (assembly GCF_029961685.1). Lineage (NCBI taxonomy): Eukaryota > Viridiplantae > Streptophyta > Magnoliopsida > Piperales > Aristolochiaceae > Aristolochia > Aristolochia californica. Next base: position 22,870,137 of record NW_027181815.1, on the reverse strand, counting down.
AGATCGTGTTATTACTGTAACAAGAAGGGCCATGCTGTCAAAGATTGTAGAACACGAATCCATGATAAGAAGAACTAAACTGGAAGAATAAAGAATATGCAAATTATGTAGAAATTGAGCTTCCTTTGTTCACTGTCACAGCGGAATCATGTTCTAGTGCTCATGTACAACAAAAAAGTACATGGGTGTTAGATTCTGGAGCTTCCCAACACATAACCAGCAAGAAAGAATTATATGATTCTTTAAATCCTCTACACCAACCAATGAACGTGTTGGTCGGCAATAATGCGAGATGTCCCATTAAAGGGATAGGCACCATATCCATTCAGTTCGATGATGGAGAAAGTAAGAAGATGGTGGATGTTCTACTTGTTCCCCAAATCTCAAGAAACCTGTTGTCCGTAGCTGCAATTACGGACAAAGATTTGGAGGTTCGGTTCAAGAAAAATGAATCTCATATTCTTGATAAAAATGAGAATATAGTTGCAAGAGGTATCCACAGGGATAACCTTTATGAAATCAACTCACTTTCTGTTGTTGTTGATGCCAAAAACAGTCAACTTTGGCATGAAAGATTCGGACACATTTCCATTCATGTGTTGAAGGAAATGCAGAAGAAAAATATGGTGACAGATTTGCCTTCAATTGATGTAATTGAAGAACCTTGTGAAGCTTGTATGCTTGGCAAGCAACAAAGAAAGTCATCTCCCAAAGAGAGTCAAAACAAATCAAAGACTTCTCTAGAGTTGGTACATGCTGATCTCTGTGGGAAAATGACTACAATGGCGTTAGGAGGATCTTTCTACTTCATGTTGTTAGTTGACGATTACAGTAGAAAGATGTGGGTGTACTTCCTTCGAGACAAGACTGATGCTCTTGCAAAATTCAAGGTGTGGCATATGCAAGTGACAAATGAGAATGCAACATCTGTGAAGAAGCTTCGTACAGATCGTGGGGGGGAATTTTGTTCTGCTGAATTCTCTAGCTACTGTAATAAAGTTGGCATCAAATACCAACTAACTGCTCCACATACACCAGAACAAAATTGTGTAGTTGAACAGCAAAATCGAACGGTGGTGGAAATGGCTCGGTGCATGATGAAAGGTGGTGGGCTACCAGAAATGTTCTGGGGAGAAGTAGTAAATACAGTAGTGTATGTCCTCAATCAATGCTCCACAAAAGCATTGAACGACAAGACTTCGAATGAGGCTTTCTATGGTACGAAACCTTGTGTGTCTCATTTAAGAAAATTTGGGTGTGAGTGTTTTGTACATATTTCCAAAGAAAAAAGAAAGAAATTAGATGACAAGAGCAAGAAATGTATCTTCTTGGATTATAGTGAAGAGTCTAAGGCATATAGACTCTATGAAGTAGAGGCCAAGAAGTTAGTCATAAGTCGAGACGTGGTGTTTAATGAGCGATCACTCTCAATGGAGGATAATGATCCTGCCATTTTGTCACCAACCGATGAAGTAACTCATCAAGTGTCTGTCGAACAGCCAGTAAGTGATGATAAAGATGTTTCTGGTCAAAAAGAAACAACAAGCCAACCTAGTGCACCTCCACGGAAACCACAACCAAAGTGAGTGCACCAGCTCTTTGATGACAGAACTCCAAAAGTTGAAAATGAAAGCCCTTGTTCTAATGGGCTTAGACGATAAAAGCGAATAGAGGAGTAGAACAAAGCAGGACAACAACTTTTGAACATGGCTTTGATGCCTCAAATCATCGAGACGGTAAAAGAACCAGTAAGTGTGGAGGAAGCCATGTCAGATCCAAAATGGAGAGCTGCAATGCAAACGGAGTATGATAGTATCATAAAAAATGATACTTGGGAGAGTTTGTTTACAAACCTCCTAACCGAAAGATCATTGGCAGCAAATGGATCTAGAAAACAAAGTACAAGGCGGATGATACTCTTGAAAAATACAAAGCACACCTTGTTGCACAAGGATTCTGACAAATTGAAGGTTTTGATGTTGATGAGACTTTCGCTCCAACAACAAAGATGACAACAATTCGGGTAGTTCTTGCAACTTCTGCTCATTACGGGTGGACGGTACATCAAATGGATCTAAAGTCTGCCTTTTTGAATGGGCAACTTGAGGAAGCAGTCTACATGGCACAACCACAAGGCTTTGAACTACCAAATGGAAAGGAGAAGGTATGTAATTAAAAAAAAAGGCCTTGTATGGTCTAAAGCAGGCACCACAAGCCTGGTACAAACATATCGACTCTTTCTTCTTGGAGCGCGGGTTCTGTAGAAGCAAATCTGAAGCAAACTTGTATGTTCTTTGTGAACATGAGAAAAGAGTCATTGTAGTACTCTATGTAGATGACCTTTTAATCACTGTGACCATGAAGACAACATTGTGAAGACTCGGGAATGGTTGGGCCAAGAATTTGACATGACAGACATGGGCCTTCTTCATTATTCTCAGGAATGTTACTGTTATCTACTTTTGGCATGACCGAATGTAACCCAGTAGTCACCCCAATGGAAGTGAATACAAAGTTGTCAATCAATGACCCCTCTGAACAGGTTGACATCAAGCTCTACAGAAAATTAGTTGGAAGTTTAATCTTCCTTTGTAACACAAGACCTGACATTAGTTATGCTATGGGAGTGCTCAGTCATTTTTCTAACAATCCAAGAAAAATGCACTGGCAAGCTGGAATGCAAATCCTCAAATATCTCAAAGGTACATTAACTTTTGGAGTATCTTACACATCATGAGATATTTTATCTGGGTATTTTGACTCAGATTGGGCTAGAGATATTGACACGATGAAATCTATTACTGGCTTCGAATTCATGTTTGTAAGTGGTATCATCTCATGGGCTAGTAAGAAGCAGCAAACAGTTGCACTCTCATCAACCGAAGCAGAGTACAAAGTTGCTTGTGTAGGAGCCTGTGAAGCATTCCTTTGACTGAGTCAACTACCTTAAAATGTGACAGTCAAAGTTGCATAGCTATGGCGAAGAACTCAGTATTCCACACTAGAACTAAACACATAGAGATTCAGTATCACTATGTAAGAGAACTGATTGAAGAGGAGATCATATACATGGAGTACTGCCCTACAGAAGACAACCACGCAAACATTTTTACCAAAGCATTAGGGAGTGCTCAGATGAATAAGCATCTTCGTGGCTTGGGCATTGGCCCAAGAACATAGTCCAGCAGAGGTGAACATTGAGGAGAAGGGGGGGGGGGGGGGGGGGGGGGGGGGGGGGTGGGGTTTGTGGGTGGAGTTATCGTTAATGTAATGTATTCATTGGCCCCCAATTATGATGAGCACCAATATCGATAGTGAATAAATTAGTTAGCGGTATCAGCTTAGACGCTGATGAGGTCAAATTGTCACCGCAATGGTTATTTGTGAAGAAGCTGTAAAATGAATAAGGAAGACGAGGGTTCGGGGCATCAGCCCCGACGGGGATCCGAGGACTGCCGGTAGGACCCGGCCCAACGGTATGCCCACTTCTCAAGTTATCATTAATGTAATGTATTCACTGGCCCCCAATTATTAGGAGCGCCAATATCGATAGTGAGTAAATTAGTTAGCGGTACCGGCTTAGACGCTGATGAGGTCAAATTGTGACCACAATGGTTATTTGTGAAGAAACTGTAAAATGAATAAGGAAGACGAGGGTTCGGGGCATCAGCCCCAACGGGGATCCGAGGACTGCCGGTAGGACCAGGCCCAACGGTATGCCCTTGTCACGATTGCATCACCCAAGTGTGAATGAAGGAAGCTTATGGAGGTCATTTTCGTAGCCTACCAACATGATTTGGTAGTTGTCTACCAGCAGCCATTGCATGCAGCCATTGCCAATAGCCATTACGTGCAACAAACATTGCATGTTGCAACACACTTATAAATAGAGGTGTTCTTCAGCAGCATTGGGCAATCCCCAAAATCATAGCTCTTCCTTGCTATTCTGTTATAGTTTCTTCTTGTATTTCTGTTCAGTCCAGAAGTCATTGAAGCTCTTCGAAGAGCGTGTGGTGGGACAAAACCATATTGTATTTCATTAAGATCAGTGTTGGTTTTCTGCTTGATTGTTGTTTAGATGTTCCTGAGAAAATATTGTTGTGTTTTCTCCAGAGAGAACATGAGAGAGTCACATGGTGTGTGCATATTGCTATTTACATTGATTTTTTTATGCAATAAGTTGATTACACGCTGAAATTGGTTTTAATTTGAATATCTCAATTCACCCCCTCCCCTCCCTTCTTGAGAAACCACCTAGGCCAACAAATGGGTCTGTTGAAAAGTGAGGAAGAGTTTTCCTTGTACTTGATAAGATCTTTTACACAAATCTAGAGGTAAAAGAAGAATCACCGAAAAAATTGAAGATAACCTCATATGTAAAAAATACCTTTATCTCACTCCACTCAAGCACACTCAATGAGAACTTAGGTACCACCTTCATGGGCATAAAACGATATATTAAAGAGAGTTAGCCACAAGACTTGCTATAGGATTGACTGTGGCACATTCAAGATGCTATCCTCGAAGTGTTTGGACAGACGGCAAGAAGTTCCTATGAAATTTAGATCAAGGACTTAAGTATGGAGCTCTAGATGTACATGGAGATTGTTACCCATATCCTCAACCCGAGGAAAGATACATTCTCAAGATTGACTAATGTTGATATCTTCTAGATGTGGCCATTATTCAAGGGGTCGAGCTGGATTTTGGATATTTCATGGCTCATAGGATGATGGACATTGCTTCGAGCTCAAGAACAGATAATCTACCCTTCGTCATCAAATTACCACCATCCTGCTTTACTTTGAAGTGGACCACTCTAATGAAGCAAGTGTGAATATGGCAAAGAAGATATCCATTAGTAAAACAAAGGTTGGAAAGTTTGGCTTCGCTAAGTGGAGAGGCCAATGGGTACAGAAGGAGACAACCAGCAAGGCGACTCCTCAAGAAGTGAGCTCTGGAGACGAGTTGAGTATGGATCGATCGCAGCCAGAGTAATATGAGTTTGTGAAGAGGAAGCGTACTGACGGTGCCTCTTCATCATCCAACCGGTTCTAGTAGCTCGAGGAAGCCATAGACAAGCTGAGAGACCCAGTCTGCGATAGTGACCACACAAGAGTTTAAAGACGGGTTAGCATGAGCTTCAAGAGGGATAGCTGAGGATCCACTCTATGGTCAAGACTCTTTTCAGTCGCTTTGCTCCACCGCCACCACCTGAGCACTAGCCACCTAATTGACCGATCTAACCCCTTCCTCGGTATTTTGTAAATCCTTATAGATTGATTTAATGAAAGGCCCTCGAGCCAACTTTTTTGTTTAAATTTTCATTGCATTATCTTTTTGAATTATGACATAAGGGGGGAGAAAAGAATCAAAGTACTAAACACAACTAAAATTTGAAAACTTGGCGTGCATAGAATAAGTAGGAGTAATTGACCTAAATTGATAATCTTTATACGCTCCTACTTATAGGGTTGTTTTTATTATTTTATTTTTTCTAAATTAGGTTTTGTCATCATAAAAAAGGGTTGTGCATTCTCCTATCTTGATTTTAATGATAACTAAACTTAATTAATCTAACATTGGCAATTCTAGCATTTCTGATGCAATTCCTTCAAGAGATACAAAAGTCAAGGTCTATGCAAAGAACCGACAAAAGCTTCTCAAAGACCTCGAGCTACACTATCGTGTCAAAGTCATCCTGAAGAGGCACCTTCAAAAAAAAGAAGGAAAGAATTGAAGACTAAATTTTAGGAAGTCTTGAAAAATCACAAAGTCTGTAGCCCCAAACCTTCAAATTTGAGGTATAATGAAAATTTTTTGAGCCTTGGGACAAAATTGTGTTATCTACAATTTTCTTACCAATGTATACATATGTTTTAAACATGTTAGAATCACTTATGATCAATTTTAATCATACTTTGAAAATGTTCTTAAAGATCTGGCATTGGATTGATCGATCAGCACCTACAAATGATTGATTAACTAGAATGTGCACATGCCAAAAATATAAAGCATGATCGATCGATCAACCAGAACGTGACTAAACTGAGTTATAAAGCACAATCGATCAATCCCTGTGGATTTGATTGATCAATGATGTCAAGGCAATATAAAATTATGAAGAATGATCAATGAACCACTTGACATTGCTTGATCACATAAAAGTTTGCAGAATAGGGATGCAAAACATGATCGATCATAGGAACACCATTGATCAATCATACTTGGAATGTATTGCCAGTATAAATTCTGATTGATCGATCCATCATTGGAAATTAATTGATCAACTTAGCTTGTTAGACCTAATGAAAGGATAATGATCAATCATACCATTGATCAATAAGCCACTTTCTGACAAAAATATAGTCGTTACACTCAATTGATCGATAAATACCTTGCATTGATTGATCAATATAAAATGACATTTTTTGCAAACGAGCAAATAACGGCTAGTTTGACTCGAGGAACTTATAAATACCCTATCAAATTTTTTTTGAGTAGTTAATGAGCATTTATTGGCATATCTACTATAATCTTTGCATTCATCTTGAAATTCCCTCCCAAGTTCATTTTTTGGAGAAAGAGAGCTTCAACTTGAAACTCATTCCACTACTCTCATTTTCAACTCCTTGCACTCATTTAGCCAAGCTTCAAAATTATTTCAAAGTGTGGAAGATTCTCTCGCGAAAGACCAAAGGGTGTAAGGTTTTTTTTTCCTTGTCATTTTTTATTTTATTTGAAAAGTTCATCTAGAACCTTGAATAGCTTGGTAGAGCTAAAATCCATCTCAATCTCAATGGAGATTACTTGTAATTATATATTTGAATATACGCGTAGTTTAAAAAAAAACTTTCTTATATAATTCCAAGCTAATAGAACTTATACTAGTGAAATTACTCAAACACGGGTTCTTGAAAGGGGAATACTAATAGGAATATTAATAACAAAAAAATTGTTGTTATTGTGGTGTGTGATTGATTTCTTTCATTGTTTGCATTATTTTCTATAATTTTCACACAGTTGAATTTAATTGCAAAAACTCAATTCACCCCCCCTTGAAAAGCCACTTGGGTCAACACACTTGACCTAAGTTGAACAACCCAACTTGAACTATAAAGAACTAAGTCAGTTCACAACCAAGTTAAAAAAAACTATAACCTCCCTTTCCGATTATATATAGTTACCCTTTACCACTTACATCAAAAGCCTTAATAGACTTGACAAACGCCAGCATCAATCAGTCCCTTAACTTTCTTCCATATTGTAGAATTGTATGAAACTCTTATTTAATTGGATCTCGTATGTGAAAATCTAACCCGCTATCTATCACTTGCATACATTGAAGAAAACACAAGAAACCATCTTTAATTTTTATAGTCTTTTCTTTTTCATCTCTATAAGTTTATCCCTGATGAAAATCATTTGAAATAATTGAAATTAAAATAAGGAATTAAATAAATTACTGTACAGAATAAATCAAATCAACTAAATCTTTTAAATTAGAAAATAAGAATTATATTGAAACCAACACCTTAAAAGGTCCAAGATGTCAGTAGACAATAGACATAGGTAGAACAATACAAGAAAACCCATATATGGTGAAACATGGCTTCCAAATAACTCACTCAACTAGTTTTATAGAACAAGGAGATAAGAGCACGAAACTTCAAACTTGATAGGGCCAGAAAAAGAAAAAGACAGTTACATGCCTATACTGTACAATTACAGCCAATATGACAGTTGCGCCCTTATGGTAGATGGGTATGAATCATGGTGATACGCCATATTATACATCATCCATTGAACAACACGAAATGCCTAGACAACAATGTGGCACAAATTTGGACTCTCCTCAGAACCCTTTTCAAGACCTGAAGACCCTGCTTAACACATCCATAATGTCATCATCTCTTTTCACTCAAAACCGTATGCCCAACCGTGTTCATTTAGGTATGCTTGGACTGCCTCTTTGATGGCTAAATTTGGCACCAGCTGGTGTTCGTCAAGAGGCTCACGAGTGACAGGGTCAAATTTACCAACCTGCAAGTTTTTTTAAGTTGTCAAGATACAGAAAGTAGTGGAACTGAAATCAGAAGAAGATGAGGGCTTTAAGAATATGACCAGCCCAAAAAGCTAACTCACCTTCTCAAAATGCTCAAGAATCACTGCCCTTTCATATGTGAGCCCACTGGGGGCGATGACAGGATCCCGGAATATGTCAAGTGAGACTTTACAGCAGAGGTAATCTGGAACCTGAAGAAGGATTTCAAATTCTTAGTGCTCCTTCCAAAAGTATGATGTAATGTGGGAGGATCAGATTAAATTCCTGGGGTCTCAGAGGCCTTCATTCTCTCACCTCAGTTGGAATGTCAGCTTCAGAAGCTTTCTTGAATACTTGCACAAGCAGTTTTTTCTGTTCTTCCAAATGGGTATTTGCTACTATCGAGCAAATGTCACTGCCTTCACCCACTGTTTGAAAGGACACGTCAGATAAAAGCTTCTCCTCAAGAGCCTTTTCACACTCTTCCCTGATATGAAAAAGGACCCCTTTGAGACAACATAGAACAGCAAATCCGGCACAAATATAGAATAAGTCTATATGGTCAATGATGGTACTAAAATAAGGAACCAACAGAAACTAAATGGCATCTGGGAGTAGTTAACAAATATTTGCAACTAAAAGTCAGAAAACATTGTCAGAGACACTCATATAGAGGTCGAATCCCCGGAGTTTTAGAACATGAGTTTCCAGAGCATCTCATCCTCCAAAGTGAAGGATATCTGACCTCATTTTACAATCTTTCTTAACTTCACACAGTTCATACTTTTTGTTGACCTTCTATCAAAAAGATTCTAACTTGGTACACAAAAACTCCAGTTTTCCTTCCATAAAATATCACCACCACAGCAGTTACACAAAAAGTCGGACCACAGGTGATTTGAAAATTAAAACCACAATAAAACCTGTGCCCACCTGCAAAATCTCAGTTACAAGAATCAAATAGATTATCTTTGCAACAAAGTAAATCTCAAAAGTGAAATCATTTTATTGACACCAAGAACCCTACAGACACATAATAAGAAACACAAGGAGGTAGTGAATCTCATTCATACTTCAGTGTCTGTAGTTTCCATGTTTGCTGAGTAGATGAACATTCCCAAGTTAGATACTTTGCTTTAGAAAGTTCCTGCCATATCTCCTCCACCGAGCAACCTTTTGGATTTGCACCTCTCCCAAGATCGAAAGCCTACATTTGATAGTATACATGAAGATCTTAAGATCTTAGCAAAATAATTTTAACAGAAGTTGAGTCAAACCCAGAGTTGAAAAAAGACTTTGATTGTAAAATATGAGAAGATAACAAAGAGATAAAGTAAAATAAGATACTAAAATCCCCAGGAAAATGTAGAAGAATAAAGATGAGAAGAAGCGAAGGGGACAAAGAGGTCAACAGCCACAAAGAACATGGAGATGAACTAGTTGACTACTCAATGTCTCTTCCTTTTAAACCTTTGGTCACTTACCGAGAAATTACAAAAGTAACAAAGTAATAAGCCAAAAAAGTACAAGTGGAAGTGGAAGTGGAAGTGGATGGATATATCTGTCCCTCATACTAAATTAACTTAAATATCGGCAGTCCCCCCCAAGTGAGTGCATAAATGTCAAGCAAGCCAACCTTTTTTAAAAAAATGAAACGACAACTTTTTATAAATTGAAGTGAACAGCTTCAGAAAATCAACTTTAGTAAAAATATCTTTTAGTTGATCTTCTAGTAGAAAAATTGATACGGGGGTATTTTGGTCCTTTGACCATCTCATATGGTTGTCATATGCTTCCATCAAGTTAGATTATTTATCATATGTTTGTGTTTCAAGTCCCATTGAATTCTGATGTGTATTGAGAGAGATATAAGTCTTTTTGTACTTAGGGGCATTATTGTCCTTTTACTGTAAATCACTTAAGTTAAATGTTAAAGAAGGGATCAGGCTCGAATTTTTAGACTGACTTTCTGATGCAGTAAGGACTGATTTGATCTTCTTCTTCTCTCTCTATTTCCCTCTTGTATCTTCTTATTTCTCCTTACTCTTACAACTTTTTCATGGTATCAAAGCAGTAGACTTCAATTTTGGGAGTTTCTTCTTCATAGTTTGAGTTCTCACTACAGGTTTCTCAACCCTAAAGGAAAGGCCCAAGTCAATTTTTCTCCTAGTAGGGTAAAACTTTATTTTTTCCTTCTTCTCCTGCCATAACCATCTGGTTGATGGCCACTACTGCTGATTACTTTATTTTTTCCTTCTTCCCCTGCCATAACCATCTGGTTGATGGCCACTACTGCTGATTGAACAGTTATCATGCCCTACTACCCCTATAGGGTCTTTTATTGAAGCATTTTGCTTCCATCTCATCTATGCAGCTATTACTAGGCCTACATCATCATACCTGTGCCTGGGCATTGTACCGATTAAGAGTAATTGCTATGCTATGATGCTTAATGACTGAATTGAAGATAGTTTGTGGTATTATTGCTTAACTCGAGGTGGGTATGCCCTAATTCCATAGTGTGGACCCATATGACCTGTTTTGGGTGGATTTAGATTGTTGTTACCTTGAGTTTGGAGCATTTTCGAGCATCTTCTGAGGTCATTTGGGGTGTATTTGAAGGTTTAAATGGCAGATTCCAGCAGACATGTTGCTGTCCTAAAACCCTTCGAGAGCGTAGACAGTAAGGATTCTAGTTCTATCTAGATTACCTCAATCAAGTTGAATGGATCAAACTATGTGAATCGGTTCCACTCAGTTCGTATGTTCTTGAAGGCCAAAAGGAAAGTGAAATACATCAGGGATGACCCTCCTAACCTCATAACTGAAGACTGGGAAGTTGAAGATAATCAAGTCATGACTTGGTTAGTAAATAGCATAGAGTCCCGGTTCCGAGACCAGATCCTGAGCTGTGGGACAGCCAAGGAGATGTGGACTATGTTGGATTCCATTTTGTCCCAAGAGAGTAATTTATCTTGCATGTATGAATTGTATGTCATGTATTTCATTATTCAAAGGGCTAACCGGTCAGTCACTGACTACCTTACAGAGTTGAGGGGCATTTTTAGAAAATCACCACCTTTCATCATTTTACTATGAATGATGATAACATTCAAAAGGAGAAAAACCAGATTCAGGTGGTTCAATTTCTTGATGGTCTAGGATCAGAATACAATGCCATACGGGCTCAGATGCTAGCAAATGCAGACGTAACTACACTTGAACATACCTTTAACCGAGTTATACGTGCAAAAGATGTAGTTACTCTTATGTAACTCGTCCTATAATAAGTTTCAGACTCGAGGTTGTGGGAGCAGCAATAGAGATCATGTCCGTGGTCGGAATGACAGAGGGGATAGGAAGTGTATCCACTGTGGGTGAACAAATCATTTCTCAGATAAATGTTGGGAAAATTTTTGGAAAGCTAACATGGGCCAATTCTATTATGTCTGGTCATGACACCTTCCTATTCTAGTCCTGAGGAGAAAATTCAGCAGTTTAGAGATTTGGTTAATTGACCACCACTACTAACGCCTATACTACCCTTGAGTTGGATACCTCTACATCAGCAAGTGCCATGATAGAAAGCAAAGTATACCAGCACTGAATGTATCTCATTGTCCCTCTACTCACATGTCAGGTATGACTTCTGTTTCAGTCCATTACTTCTCAATCTTATTGTCATGTTATTTTAGCTAATGGATCTACCTCCCCAATTTTGAGAGAGGGCGTTGTACAAACCACTCTTTTTTTTTTTTGAAAAATACTGCAGTTTTAAGTTTTCTTCTATTTGTTCCTAACTTTCCTATTAATTTGTTATCTGTTAGTCACATAAATAGGTCTCTGAATTGTTCTATAACCGCCTCCTATTTGTGTGTTTTAGAACTTGCAGACAAAGAGGACAATTGATTCAAGACATGAGAAGGGCGGCGGGCTCTACTTGCTGGATGATGTCTCTCCTCCACAAACTATGGATACTTGCAGCTAAAGAATCTCCACTCCTGTGGAACTTGCATTTGGGGTACCCATCATCAGTCAGACTCTATTAGTCCTTTCCATCTTTTTTATTGAAACAATGATGATTTTATTATGAATAAAAGCAAAATAATACATCAAGGGAGGCCTCCCCTTACAACAAGAGATTGCAGGGAGGGACCCAATTTAGCACACGAATCAGCAGTCGAATTGGCTAATCTAAAAACATGAAACCATATACAAAAGGTAGTGAAAACAATGTCCATAATATCAAGAAAAAACTGCCAATGACGCCACGGGGGGAAAGAGGCAGTAGAGCATTAGCCAATGACGACTTTGGAGTCACCCTCCACAACAAGCGGAGTCCTTTCCATCTTTGCAACGGATGTTTCCTTTGATGGATTTTTAAGTACCTTGATTAATTCATGACTTCAATAGAGCCACATGGTTGTATCTCCCACAAGAAAATTTTGAAGCCTTTGATGTATTTGTGAATTTCTTTAATGAAATATCAAATCAGTTTGGTGCCCATGTCACCATTTTCGTACTGACAATGGCCTTGAATTTCTCAATCAGAAATTTGCATCTTTCTATGTTTTGCATGGAATTACTCATTAGACTTCTTGTGTCTATTCTCCACAACAAAATGGGGTCGTTGAACATAAAAACAGACCCTTTCTTGAAGTGACCCATACTTTATTATTTCATATGAATCCCCCTAAATCTTTTTGGGGAGACACAATGTTAACATCATGTTACTTGATTAAACATATGCCTTCATCTGTTTTGTAAAGACAAATTCTTGTGCAAGTCTTAAAACCATAATGTAACTTATTTTATGTTGTTCCTCGTATCTTTGGGTCTACATGCTTTGTCCATTTATTTAGTACCTCTACAAATAAACATGTTAAAATACAAGGCCAGGGGTATTTTGGTCATTTCCCATATTTTCCACACTACATTTTTCTCTTATAGTATGGCTATTAGATAGAGAATATCTTATTTTATCTCTAGTTAATTTTTCAATCAATTTAGACATGTATTTTAGGAGATATGTAATTTTGAGTATTGAGGGGCATTTTTGTCCTTTTGTAAATTTTCACTTAAACCTTGATTATAAAGAAGCTGGATAGGCCTTTCTAGCTTGGATTCCAAGGCAGCCAAGCTATGCCTCTTCCAAAACTCTGTTTCCCTATTTTCTCCCCAAATCACATATTTTTAATGGTATCAGAGCAGTAATGCAAGTCTTGGGCAGGTTTCTTTTGAATTTGTGGATCTTCTCTCCATTTTCTGCAACCGCCTTGAAGGGTTTTCCCAGATTTCTAGAATGGTAGGGTAAAAATTTCAATTTTTCCCTTTTTCTGCCTTTCTTAGCCTATTGGTTAATGATTACAGCTTCTGCTTGATTGATTGTTGGGATTTAGAAGTGTTTAATGATCCCAATCTAAGGAAAATTCTCAAATCAGCTTGCGTCAGCAACCCAATGCTTATGTCATCATCCATATAGCCTGTGACATCCTGGTTTCTTGCAATTAGGTCATTCTTTCATCGATTTATGGTTTCAATTGCTCAAATTGATCACTATTGGTTCAAAATTGAGTGAATTGGGTGATGAATTGCCCTAATTGAATTCAGTATAAGGCCCACTTAACTGTGTAAGCATAGAAATTTGGGGGAAGTGTTTCCCTTTGGTTTTTTATGATCTAGTGTACTGAATTGTGGTTGTGAAGTTGGCTCCAAGGCCCATCCCAAATTGTATGGCCTACTTAGAAAACCTTTTTCCCAACTAATAAACTCAAAATCTTTGTATTCACTAATCCATGTAGGACTATTCCTTTAACACTCCCCCTCACGTGTAGGCCATCTTTTTTTGTGGCTCTACATGTAGATAATTTGGGTGGAAGCCCACATATGAGTACCTGCTCTAATACCAAGTGAAGTTGGATCCAAGGACCATCCCAAATTGACTAACACACTTAAGAAGTCTCTGTCCCAACAAATAAACTCAAGATCTTTGTATTCACTAATCCATGTAGGACTATTCCTTAATGTTGAATTTATGGAATAAAGAAATACTTCATTGACTTCATTTAATCAGAGTACAAGAACCTTTATTTATAATAGAGGAAGGTATTAAAGTCTAATTGCAATTAAACTACCTTGGTCCCAATTATACCCAAACTCTAACACTTAAAAGATAAGTCCTAGCATAATTAAATAACCCAATATAAATAGAAGACTAACATGACTAAAACACCTTTAAACTGAAACTCTTCTGTGAGACCTGCTTACATAATAATTGTGGCTCTGTTGGACTTCTTATTGTGTAAGCAGGTCTCACAGAAGAGTTTATATCTTATGGTGGGTCTATATCTTATGGGCTTGGGCCCATCTTCCAACACTCCCCCTCAAGCTGGGGGTAAGAGAACATCATGAACCCCTAGCTTGTTGCAAATGATGTATAGGATCTTCTCGTATAAAATGGCACTCCTCCATATCTTCCAACACTCCCCCTCACATTGGTGGTCTCTTCCATGAGGCCCAGCTGGCATAAGATAAGTGAGAGTAAAATCACTCCAAGTCGTATAACCCATGCTGGATGTAGGGCACACTCCTATCATTCTCAGGTAGTGGGTCTATACGCAGTGCTCAGACATGTAGTAAACTCCTCCATTTCCGTGTCCCTCCACAGGACAATGACTCTCAAGTGGTAGGAGTAATAAATGCCAATTAAGAGGGGTAACAGGTAGCATAGATGTAGTAATAAGCTCCTCTATCACGGTGTCCCAACTCGGGCACCGACTCTCACAGGTAGAAATGGGTGATAAGTGGGTAATGCCTGTCATTCTAAAGACGGCGATAAAAGACCAATGGGTATATATATAAAAAAAGTCTCAATGGACTTAAAACACCCATATACATGATGGACTTAAACTCCCAATCAAAGCAACACGCAAAAGGTTGGCCCGAAGAGGTACGTGAGAGTCAAATAAAGGATGATAGCATGACATTTGATTCTTCCAGTGCAAATATATCTTTAAATATAGATCAGATTTATATGAAACTCTCTTTCTGCCTTTCATCCAAGTATAAATTCTCTTCATAAAATATACTTCTTTTGAGATATATAATTTGATAGATTTCGGTCTCTGTAATATGGCCGAACTAAGTACTATGACCCCCTTTGTCAGCATAACCATTGACTCTTCCAAGATCAATATATCCATATAAAAAACTCAGATCAAGAATTGGTTAAATAGGTAAGAAAATAGGCTTACAAATCTTTCTTTTGATATATAACTCTCCATATAAAGTCTCGTTCTTGATAGCATAAAATAGCTCGGAAGAAGCTTTCTACTGCTGCTCGAACCTCTTTTGCAATATGACGTTATCGATTTCTCTTTATAATTCTAATTGCAAAAATTCATTTTTCCGTGGAAAGTAAACTCGAATATCTTTTCGTCAATATATAATATGCAATATGAAAAGCTCAGTATAGAGGTGATAACGCAAAGAAAACAACGGGTATAGGGACTAAAAAGAGAAAAATAAATAAATACGAACCTAAACTGAAAGAGATAATAGATCAAAAAAGGATCACAAAATCTTTGTGGGCTGACCTAGTCAACTCACAGAACTTGCTCTGATACCATGTGGAGTTATGAAAAAGAAAAATACTTCATTGACTTCATTTAATCAGAGTACATGAACCTCTATTTATAATAGAGGAAGGTAGTAAAGTCCAATTAAAATTAAACTACCTTTGTCCCAATTACACCCAAACTCTAACACTTAAAGATAAGTCCTAGCATAATTAAATAACCCAATATAAATAGAAGGCTAACATGACTAAAACACTTTTAAACTTAAACTCTTCTGTGAGACCTGCTTCCATAATAATTGTGCCTCTGTTAGACTTCTTATGCCACCTCACATGATCATGGTGGGTCCATATCTTATGGGCTTGGGCCCATCTTCCAACACACTTGGATATGTGGGCCTTCCTTGGTCGTGTGGGCTTTGGCCCATCATCCAACACTTAACAGTGGTGTTTGGTAATATTTACTGGCTGATTCTAGCACACGGATTGTTATCCAAAGGACTACTGAGAACTCAAGTGTGAAAGTCTCTCAGTCTATTCAGATAACTACGATCCGGTTGAATGGATTGAATTATGTAAACTGCTCCAGATCAACCAGAATAATGGCAAAATATATAACTGATGATCCCCCAGTGCCTGTTACTGAAGATTTGGTGGCAGAAAATTCAGTAATGACCTGGTTGGTCAACAGTATGGCATCCAGAATTACTGACCAGATTTTGAGTTGCAGTATTGCGAAGGCAATGTAGACTACCTTGGCTTCCATTTTGACTCAAGAAAGTAATTTGTCAAGGATCTATGAGTTATATGTGAAGTTCTTTAATATGAAGTATGGAGGTCGATCAATGACAAATTATTTTACTAAGATGAGGGGAGTACTACAAGATATTAGCACATTTCTTCCTTTTACTAACATTCGTAAGAAAGAAAATCAGATTCAAATAGCCAGATTTTTGGATGGTTAGGGGCCTGAGTATGATGCTATTAGACCTAGCTATTGGTCAATGAGGATGTGACCACCCTTGAGCAAGCCTTTAACAGAGTTCTTCGAGCTGAAGGTGCAGTGGTAAATAAGAATGAGTCAGCTAGAGCTCTCTCAGAAGCAGTTGCTCTTAACTTTCAGTCTTCTACTAGTAAGCCTGATGGTCAATTCCACGGTGGTAATAATAGAGGTAGAGGTCGCTCTTACTCTACCCATGGCCGAAATGATCGGGAGGATCAGAAAGGTGTTCATTGTGGTAGGACTAATCATATTTTTGAAAAATGCTGGAAAAAATTTGGTTAGCCTACCTGGGCCAACTCTATAGTCACAAATAAGGACGCCTCCTCACAAATTGGATCCTATGAGGAAATTCAGTAGTTATTACAGCGACTAGGTCAACTGACTGCTTCATTTACTTCTTCTCAGACTACTGAGACGACTCCTTCCTCCGCAAGTGCCACGATAGCTAGTACAGGTATGAATGCAATGACTGTGTCTCATTCCCCCTCTTGGATCATTGATTCAAGAACCTCCACACACATGTCAAGTATGCCATCCCTATTTCAATCCATTAGTCCATCTAATTCATATCGTCGAGTTACTTTAGCTAGTGGATCCATCTCTCCCATTCAGGGGGAGGGTATAGTTCACACTACTACACAAATATTCTTAAATTTTTTATTTTTTTTTTTGTATCAAAGTTTCCTATTAATATCTTGTTTTTTAGTCATAAAACTAAATCCTTGAACTGTTCAGTAACCTTTTATCCTACTTCTTGTGTTTTCTAGGACTTGCAGACGAAGAGGACAATTGATTTAAGATATGAGAAGAGAGGGATCTACATGCTATGTTAAGTTGGATTCAAGGCCCATCCCAAAATGACTAGCCATCTTAGGAAACCTCTTTTCCAACTAATAAACTCAACATATTTGTTCTCACTAATCTATGTGGGACTATTCTTTAACAATCCCTCTCACGTGTAGGCATTCTGGACTTTTGCATGTGGATAATTTGGGTGGAGACCCACATATGAGTACCTGCTCTGATACCATGTTAAGTTGGGTCCAAAGCCCATTCCAAAATGACTAACCATCTTAGGAAACCTTTTTCCCAACTAATAAACTCAACATATTTGTTCTCACTAATCCATGTGGGATTTAAAGGATGGGGACAAACAATCAAGAGACATATTTGGATATCAGATGAGAAGTACAAGATCGTTTACCTTTTCGTAGACTAATAGGCAGGTCCAAATCAGAGACAACAGGATTTGCAGGCAATGAGGAAGTTGGTGGATCATGACTTATATATTTTGCCATTCTTCTGGCTCTCAAATACATCAAAACTAATCTAGACCAATTTACATAATTCGATCCATTCAACCAGATCGTAGTTGTCTGAATAGACAGAGAGAATTTCACATTTGAGCTCTCAGCAGTCCTCTAGACAACAACCCATGTGCTGGAATCTGCCATTAAATATCAACAAAATGACTAGCCAACTTATGAAGCTTATTTCCCAACTAATAAACTCAAGATCTTTGTACTCACTAATCCATGTGGGACTATTCCTTAACAAGCTGGATGATGTATCCATTTCTTGAGATATAGCTCTCACTACTACAGATTCTTTTTACTTGGGACATCCCTCACAAGCTAAGTTGCATCAATATTTTCCTTCTTTTCCAATCAAGATTTCATTTGATTGTGAATCCTATCAATTGGGAGTTTCCCAGTTAGTTCTAGTCAAAGCACCAATTTGTTTGAATTAGTCCACTCTGATGTCTGGGGTCCATGTCGGGTTCCTAGCCCATTTGGTTTTAAGTATTTTGTGTTATTCATTGATGATTTTAGTAGAGTCACTTGGGTATATCTCCTACGAGAGAAGTCCGAAGTATTTGATATATTCCTCAATTTTTTCCATGAAATAAACAATCAATTTGGTGTCTGTGTTCATGTGCTTCGTATTGACAATAGTGTGGAATATCTTTAACCATAAATTTTTAGTATTTTATGTTTCTCATGGTATTATCATCAAACATCCTGCCCTTATACACCACAACAAAATGAAGTGGTTGAACATAAAAATAGACATCTCCTTGAGGTTACAAGGACATTATTACTACATATGAATGTTCCTAAATCTTTTTGGGAAGATGCAATTTAAGCTTCGTGCTTCTTGGTTAATCGTATGCCCTCATCTGTTTTGAGTGGTCAAGTTCCTCTTCAGGTTTTAAAGCCCAATTGTAAATTGTTTGATGTGGTTTCTCGTATTTTTTTATGTACTTGTTTTGTTCGTATGTTTGGAACTTTGGTTGATAAGTTGTCACCTCGGTCAGTCAAATATGTTTTTCTAGGATAGTCTCGTTGAAAAAATTGGTACAAACGTTGTGATCCTATTCGACGAAAGACATATGTAAGCCGATGTGGCCTTCTTTGAGCATACTCCATATTTCTCATTATCTACTAAGCTTCTTGTATCACCTAAATCTCCTTCAGACGTTCCTATTGCAATTTTGGATGTACTAGCTTTATCGAGTTCTTCATTGCCTCTTCGCATTTTAGTCGTCGCTCTCGTGCTCATGCAGTGCCTCCAACAATTACCTCTACAGAGATCTCTTCTCATGATCCACCAACTTCCTCATTGCCTGCAGATCCTGTTGTCTCTGATTTGGACCTGCCTATTAGTCTATGAAAAGGTAAACAATCTTGTACTTCTCATACGATATCCAAATATGTATCTCTTGATTTTTTGTCCTCATCCTTCAAGTCCTTTGCTATGTCATTGTCTACTTCCCATATACCTCGTTCAGTACAGGAAGCCTTGTGTTTTCCAAAATGGAAACAAATTATGGATGATGAAATGAGTGCTTTGGTGTCTCAAGGAACACGGCATCTACGTGATCCACCTACATGAGCAGCTATTGTGGGGTGTCGTTGAGTTTATACTATCAAATATTATGTTGACAACTCTATTGAACGATACAAAGCTCGGTTGGTAGCGAAGGGGTATACACAGACTTTTGGAGTTGATGTCTTTGAGACATCCTCTCTTGTGGCCCAACTTACTTCAATACATATCTTAATATCTGTGGCTTTTAATAAGGGTTGGTCTCTTTTTCAGCTCGATGTGAAGAATGTCTTTCTATGTGGTGATCTACATGAAGAAGTGTATATGGAGCAACCTCCTGGGTATGTTGCTCAGTGGGAGATAGGAAAAGTGTTTAAGCAGCAAAAGGCTATTTATGGACTTAAACAGAGTCTACGGACCTGGTTTGAAAAGTTTGGTGATGTGGTACTACAGTTGGGTTCTAAATGAGCTATTGTGATCATTCTATGTTCCTACTTAAAAGGAAGACTGGTATGGTGGTTTTGGTTGTCTATGTAAATGATATTGTGGTATCTGGTGATGATCATGATAGTATTATAGAAGTTAAACGATATCTGGTCACACATTTTCAAACAAAGGATTTGGGCTCTCTCAAGTACTTCCTTGTCATTGAAGTCGCACGTAACAAGTGAGATATTGTTCTTTCTCGGATAAAATATATATTGGATATGTTGCAGGAGTATGGTTATGGGTGCTAAACCCATAGACACCCCCATGGAAGTTAATCATAATCTACATGACACCCAGGGTCCTACACTCAAGGATAAAACTCAATACCGGCGGTTAGTAGGTAAACTGATCTATGCTACAATTAACAGGCCGGATATCTCATTTGTTGTGGCAGTTGTGAGCCAATTCATGGAAAATACTCAGAAAATCCATTTAGAAGCTGCTCAAAGGATTTTGAAGTAGTTGAAGGGTGCGCCTGAAAATGGTCTTTAGTACACTCAGAATGGGAAAGTTGATGTACTTGGGTATTATGATGTCGATTATGCTAGGTGTAAGATGGATAGACGTTCTATGTCAAGCTATTGTAGTTTTGTAGGAGGCAACCTGGTAAGATGGAAAAGTAAGAAACATACAGTTGTTGCTAGGTCCAATGCAGAGGCCGTGTATCGAGCAATGGCTCATACATTTTGTGATCTTATGTGGATTAAGTTTGTGCTTCTTGAGTTTGGTTTTACGTTACCTAACCCTATGGTTATGAATTGTTATAACCATATAGCCATTTTTATTGCCAACAACCCTGTATTCCATGAGAAAATGAAACATATAGAGGTTGATTGCCACTTCATTGGAGATGCAATTATGCAGGGGAAGGTGGTAACTCCTTATGTAAAGTCTTCAGACCAATTGGGAGATATATTTACAAAGCCTTTGGGAAGACGTGAACATGTATCCATTAGTGACGAGCTGGGATTATTTGATATCTACTTTCTAGCTTGAGGGGGACCGTTAAAATACAAGCCAGGGGTATTTTTGGTTATTTCCCATATTTTCCACATTACATTTTTCTCTTATAGTTTGGCTATTAGATAGAATGACTTATTTTATCTCTAGTTAAATTTTCATTCAATTTAGACATGTATTTTAGGGGAGATGTAATTTTGAGTATAGATGGGCATTTTTGTCCTTTTGTAAATTTTCACTTAAAACCCTGATTATAAAGAAGCTAGATGGGCCTTTCTGGCTTGGATTCCAAGGCAGCAAAGCTCCTCTTCCAAAACTCTTTTTCCTCTTCTATTTTCTCCCCAAATCACATATTTTTCAAAACTGTCCCCTCAAGCTATTTAGTGTGTTTTCTTGAGTTATTCACGTCATCAAAAAGGATACAAATATTATGATCCCATTAAAAGAAAGGTAAGTTTCCTCAAATGTTATATATTTTAAAAACACTCCATACTTTGCATCTTCTATAGAGTCTTAGTTTTCGTCTGCACCTTGTGTGAATAACCTAATTCCTATTACTATTATGGATGCACCACTTTAAGTATATAGACGACGTTCTCGTCATCTATTAACCGCACCAATGCCTACTGAAGCTTCAGCTAATGAGCTCGCCACTCAAGACCCCATCTTCCTCTTTGCCTACAGGTCCGATTTCGTCTGATGTGGACACTTCCCATTAGTTTGCATAAAGGCAAAAGGTCATGTAGCTCTCATCCTATTTCTCAATATGTTGGCTTTGATTTTTTGTCCCAATTAAACAAATCTTTTGCTATATCGTTGTCTATGTCCTCTACCCCTCGTTCAATGCAGGATGTTATGGCTTCACCTAAGTGGAAACGTTATGGATGAGGAGATGAATGTTTTGGTATCTAGAGGCACATAGAGTCACTATGATCCACCTTCCAGGGAGGCTATCGTCGGGTGTTGTTGGGTTTATACCATTAAATATTAAGCTGATGGGACTATTGAGCAGTATAAGCCAAATTGGTAGCCAAGGGCTATACACGGCCATTTGGGGTTGATATATTTGAAACATTTTCACATGTGGCTCACTTTTGTTCGTATTTTAGTTTCCGTGACAATTAATCAAGGGTGACACTATTTTAGCTAGAAGTTAAAAATGCATTCTTATATAGATATTTAAAGGAGAAAATGTACATGGAGCAACCTCCAGAGTATGTTATTGTGGGGAAGATAGCCAAAGTATGTTGGTTGAAGAAAGCTGTCTATAGGCTTAAACAAAATGCTAGAGCGTACATTTGAAAAATTCAGCTTTGTGGTGATGAGATTTGGGTTTAATAGAAGTCACTATCACCATTCTATGTTTGTACCGAAGAGGAAGACTAGTATTGTTATCTTAGTGGTTTATGTTGACGATATCATCTTATCTGGAAGTGACTTGGAAGGAATTGAGAAAGTGAAAATGTATTTGGTCACACATTTTCAAGCCAAAGATTTGGGACAGTTAAAATATTTCCTTGGCATAGAAGTGAGTCGCAATAAGAAGAGAGTTTAATATAGATATGTTGTAGGAGTATGGTCTCTTGGATGCAAAGCCAATGGATACTCCTATGGAAGTAAATGTTGATGTTCATGACTCTCATGGTTTTGTACCCAAGGACAAGATCCAGTATAGACGCCTAGTGGAGAAATTGATTTATGCAACAATCACAGGTCTTGAAATATTCTTTGTAGTGGGAGTAGTGAGTCAGCTCATGAAAAGCCCAAGACTGATATATTTAGAAGCAGCTCAAAGAATCTTAAAATATTTGAAAAGTGCTCCTTGGAAAGGCCTACTGTATACTCAAAATGAGAAGATTGATGTATTGAAGATATCCTGATGCAGATTATGCTGGAAACAAAATGGATAGGTCTATCACTGGTTACTGTTGTTTTATTAGAGGTAACTTAGTGAGTTGGAAGAGCAAGAACCAAGATGTAGTGGCTAGATCTAGTGTTGAGGCAGAGTACAAGGCAATGGCTCACAAAATTAGTGAGTTTGTGGGTAAATTCCGTCCTTCTTGAGTTTGGATTTATTATTCCAGAGCCTATGATGATGAAGTGAGACAATCAGACTGCTATATTCATAGAAAATAATCTAGTATCCCACAAAAAAACTAAACACATAGAAGTTGATTGCCATTTTATTAGAGATTCTGTCATGCAAGGGAAAATGGTCACTCCTTATTTGATGTCCTCAGAGCAACTTAAAAATGTGTTCACTAAACCCCTTGGAAAGAGTGAATACCTAGTATCTTGTAACTAGCTAGAACTTTTTGACATTTACTCTCGAGCTTCGGGGGGGGTTACGTCATCTGTTTATGTTTCAAGTCTCATTGAATTCTGATGTATATTGAGAGAGATATAAGTCTTTTTGTACTTCGGGACATTATTGTCCTTTTACTCTAAATCTCTTAAGTGAAATCTTAAGGTGTCAGGCTCAAATGTTGAGACTGATTTAACCCTAAAGAAACTCTACAATGTTAAAACTCCTTTTTTTTTCTTTTAGAACAATGAGAAAAGAAGATTTCATCAAGAAAAACTCCCGAAGGAAAGAAGTATACTTCAAAATCTTGTTCTTTTTGCATCATCCTCACAACTCAACTGACAGGCTAACAGACATACATTCAGCTTATCAACATTCCTCGTAATCCTTAACACTCACAAAGACTTCATTGCCCTGCTGAAGCCTGATACTATTGTCATACAAAAAATAGATCCAGGGGATATTCTTTTCATGGCAGAAGTCTCAGGAATTAATATATTCATCATGAATTAAAATTAGGATAGTATGCTATTTTGGTTAATTGTTTCTCCTATACCAGTTTTTGGAGTTCTACACTTCAAAGATCATTATCCTAGCCTTTATGGGCTTTAGTATAAATTGTATGGAAGTTTGAGTCAATTTAAGGCCGTGAGTAGCACCCTAAGAAGTATATAGTAAACAAAGTTTCGTATAGAAAATTATTTTTATTCACATAGTACAAACAATCTTGTGTTTCTTTTCTTCTATAAGTGCTAACAACTGGCATTTAAACTTTGGAAGGCCAACTCAGAGGCATTTTCTTGAATCTCATCTGATCGCAGCTTACTCTGTTTGTTTCTTGTGCTAAAAGAGATGACTCACCAAGTTCACTCCGAACACTGCATCATCTCCTTCACTGACAACCAATCTACCTTCTCCTACATTCTTGCATATATCCACCTCCTCATTTTCTTGTGCTGCCAGAACAGACACCACACCACATTGGTGCCATTTGTTGGTGTACTCTGATTCACAACCAGAGTTCCTCTTTGTACTAATCGAAACCCTTGACAATCTAATTCTCCAGCTTATCAACATTGATTTCTTAGCCAAAAGGTAAGAGAGGCCTTCAATTCGGGCATTGGAAGTAGCAGTCATTGAAACATAACTTCTTCAGTTTCTTAGCAGAAGATATGTTGGTAATGAAAAATCACTTCGAAGAAAGAAAATAGGGAAGCATCTTGAGATTCAATAGCCGCTGCACTCACAAAAGGTAAGACACTTCTCTGTTGTGTATATAAAAGTTGGAGTAGTTGACCATATGAAGCAACTGGTTTCCCTCAACTTTCTCATCATTTGTGAAAGTTGGAAAAGACCACCTGAAGTGGAAGATCTTAATTAAAGAAAGAAAGATCACTCACGTGAGAGAGACTTAGTTGGTGGGACCCACAGTTGTTTTAAAACAAGGAGACTTCGATCGTTGGCTGGTTGTAATTGGAGTTTACCTGAAGCTTAGTAAAATAACAGAGGAACACTGGATTATGATTCTGAAGGTAAATTGACTTCTTGTTAATTAAGTATTTTTGGGTGAATTAAGGACTTGGACGACTTGTAGATAATTGCAGCAATTTGTCTGCTTTTTTGGATGTTTGTCTCATGCACGTAGACTCTGGTTGTTTTAGGCATTTTTTTAGAGAGATTTTAACAAGAAAGGCTCCAGAAAGGAGACATGACACAAGTGAAAAACTAGAAGTAGAGCTACATAGGCCCACTCTTTTTAAAAGAAAACTGGTCCACATCTTTTTCATAAAAAAAGGTCCACATGAAACAAATCACGAAAAAACAAAAGATACAATCACTATAGAGGCATCTTCATCCTCACAAGAATGTGCTACCAGGGAGCACCATTTCTGGCCCAACCAATGAGCTGAGCTGTTGATGCTTCTTGGGTATGAAACTAGCTGTTAATGCTTCTTGGCCATGAAACTAACTGTTGAGTAGGGAAGTAGAGATGTCCTCAATCTCATAAAAAACTCCAAGAAAGAAATGTCTGGTAGCTGCTGTTGCCATGGAAGCCTAGAACTTCTTCTAAATTAGAGTAAGTCTAACATTTTACTGGTTTAAAAGGTTGGTGAAGTTCAAGAGATAAATTTAGGAGATTACAGAGCATTTTCAAGGGATAAATTTAGGAGATTACAGAGCATTTTCAAGAGATGAATTTTGTACTAATTTTTTTGTCATCAGGATGAGGAAAAATATCTAGAATAACGGTATAGATTTACAAGTTTGGTAGAGAAAAATAATAGCTAGCAGCAACATAAGGTGCATGATTTTAGTCCAGCACACAAGGTTTTGAGGGAAGTAAGAAACCTGACACTATGTCAAAAGAAGATTGGGAAGACGGGGCTTTCGGCATCATTTGCTTGTGTTCATCAGATAATTTATTAACAATTCATGACCATACCGTCTGCAATTACTGTTGAAACAAACTTAAACCACTGCGTATGATGAAATCCGTATCAAACCAGTTAAACTTAAAGCAGCACCTTCGTATGGGATGGCTGAGAAAGTGAGAACTCTTAGCACATGAGATCTATAAGTGCTTTTTATGTCTCCTGATCTCTCTCTATGTGCATATCTGGTGATCACTTGCTTTTCATGTTGGTGTTTGGCTAACTGCTCATGGATTTAGGAAATAGATCTGGTGGCGGGTGTTGGTTTGTGAAACTAAAGTACGGCAGAATTGTTGGAAGATTAGACATTAAAGAAAGTGACTAACTCTAGGAGTAATGATCATTTTAATATGCAACCTACCTCAGTCAAGCTGAACAGAAGATATTTCTTACTCTAAGAAATACCCGTTCAACTGTACCTTGGTGCATATGGAAAGGTGAGTACATTCTAGACATTTCAAATGTTAGGTGCTCATTCTGAAAAGGAATGTGATGAATGGATGAAGGAAATGTGTTTCATGGTATGCTTGACAGCATAAAATCCAATATAAGTCTAATTTTATGTTCAATGACTCACCTAGGGGCATCCAGAACCTTATCCATGACACTTATGTTTATCCAAGAAACTTATGCATGTGACTAAAATATTTCGAGAATTTGTAATCTATATGGAGTTAAGAATTTTTTTTTTTTTAAATGATGTTGAATTTTATTATGAGAGGTCAAACGAGCAGATTACACGAGGGGAAGCCTTCCCAAACAATGTGAGATTGCTGGGAGGTTCCGGATTTTGCCAATTTATCAGCCAAAGAATTGGCTGGTCTAGGAACGAGGTTCCAATTACAATGAATGGATGACACAATGTCAGCAATACAATCAGGGATTGGCCAGTGGCGCCAAGGAGGGGAACTTTCTTTTAAACACCAGCTGATGACAGTTTTTGAATCGCCTTCAATAATCAGCTTGCCATGGAGCCGCTCTTTAAAGATTTGGAGGCCGAACAGAAGAACACTCACTTCAGCAGTATTTGAATCAGCAATACCCACTGGCCCTGCATAGGATAGAATAGGGTCTCAACTGCTGTCTCTGAAAACACCACCAGCTCCAACCGGCCCAGGACAGCCTAAAGCACTGCCATCAAAATTGAGTTTGATGCAGTCGTAAGGGGGAGGATCCCAGGTAGCCATAACCGGATTCCTACGGGGGCCCGTCATGTGCGCTATCAAACTCCAATTTCTCTCTAAGGGAGACGCCCGATAGAGAAGCAAACTCCTTCCTAGAATGTAGACAGCTTAAGATAAGGCGCACTGCCTGAGAAGCTATATTATCCGGGTTGCTAGCCTTGGAATTGAATCTCCGGTTGTTTCGCTCTAGCCATATACACCATGGGACATGCGCAAGGCATGCCAAGAAAATTATCTTGCCCAGCTTGGGAAGCGGTATCCCCATAACCATCTCAAAGGTGCCAAAAAGGTCCTGATGTAGCCCCATTTGGAGACCAATCTTCTGAAATATCTTCATCCAGACTTACCATGAAAAGCCGCAATGTAAGAGAACATGTTGGACTATCTCATCGCACACACCACAAAGGGGACAAGTGCGATCGGGGGCAGTGTAACCTCTTTTATGGAGGTTGTCAGAGGTGAGGATCTATTCCCTGATGGCAGTCCACACGAAGAATTTGATTTTATTAGGCGCTGAGAGCTTCCATGCCAGGTTAGCCTTGTGCTCATGCATGTTGTAATCTTGTTTTCTAATGTGAGAGTAGGCGGATGCAACTGTGAATCGACCATTAATGTTGAGCTTCCATTTCAGTTTATCAACTGTATGCTCGCGAATAGTAGTGTTGCTGAGTTTGGAGAGGAGAGCAAAAAGCAGTAGTTTCCTTATCATTTAATCCCCGGCAAAACGTAAGACTCCATGAGCGATCTCTCCAAGAATCAGCCACTGAGCAAGAGAGGTACCTCGCCACCCTAGAGAGCCCCGGGAAATCCTCGGAGAGGGGGCGGGGGCCACACCATTCATCCAACCAAAAGAAGAGGATCCTTCCATTGCCTGTGTGCAAGGAAGTTGCATCTCTGAATATTGGGAGGAGCTTTTGAATTGATTTCCATATCGAGGATAGGAGCCAAGTAGCGTCATCCTCCCTCCACCAGGCACCCGAAGGTTGAAGATAGAACCTGACCATATCACCCCATAGGTTGTTATGCTTGATGTGGAAGTTCCAGATCCATTTGAGCAAAAGGTCATTGTTCATCTCCTTCATAGGCCGAATGCCTAAACCACCCCGATTTCGGGGCATGCAAATATCCTTCCAACTCACCAAATGGTATTTGAAGGTGTCCTCTGATCCTCTCCAAAGAAAACGACGACGGAAGGCATCAATCCTATTGCAAACGGAGGCCGGAAAGTGCATGAATGATAATAAATAGTTTGGCAGTCCAACCAAACAAGACTTGAGGAGAGTGAACCGCCCGACCGTAGATAAAAGTTTGCCCCTCCAAGTAGCTAGTCGCTTCTCAAATTTCTCAATAAGCGGGGACCAAAGCGTCGCCGAAGGCCGAGAGTCAAAGAGTGGTAGTCCAAGATATGTAGCTGGCAAATTTCCCACTAAGCACCCCAAATAGTCAGTCATTCCCTGAAGCATAGGTGAGTCAATATGATAGCCTAGGAGGGTGGTTTTCTTCCAGTTAATGTTCTGTCCAGAAGCCAGTTCAAATAGTCCCAATACAGCACGCAGTTTTCGGATTTGATCCATAGTACCAACCCCAAAGCAAATTGTATCATCTGCAAACAGAAGGATCGGCACATCAAAGGCTGCATAGTCCGTCGTGGGGAAGAGTCAACCCAGGTTTTTGGCCGAATAGATCAAAGATGATAGGTATTCCACTACCACATTGAAGAGCAAAGGGGAAAGGGGATCTCCCTGCCTAATTCCCCTGGATCCCTTAAAATAACCGCAAGCCGTTCCGTTGAGAAGAAAGGAATAGCTTGTAGAGGAGATGCAACTTTGAATCCAGAAACGCCATTTTTCCCCGAATCCCATCTTCCCCAGGAGAGTGTCCAAAAGCTTCCAATTAACTCTGTCAAAGGCTTTCTCAAAATCAAGCTTTAGGATGAATCTGGGAAGCTTTAAAGCCTTAAAATGGTGGATGAGCTCTGGCCATGATGGATGGCAACAGGGAGAACCGCCCTGAGGCGATTGGCAAGGAGGCACACAATCACCTTGTAAGCACTAGTGGTGAGGCTGATCAGCCAAAAGTCAGAAGGAATTTATGCCCCTTCTTTTTTAGGGATGAGGGCAATAAACAAAGCTTTGATGCTCCTATATCTGATGTCATGCTGATAGAACGAGTGGACCATGCAGGCAATATCGTCTCTGATGAAGGGCCAGCATCGGCAATAGAATTCCCCATTGAAACCATCCGGACCCGGAACACGATCCAAAGGAAGACCCAATGCTGCTTTTTCAATTTCCTTATTGGAGAAAAGGAGCTCGATGAGACTAGCTACAGCCGAAGGAATAGCCTGGAGATGAACCCTTTCGAAGACAAGGCGAACTAGCTGGCCATCAGAGTATAATTCTGCAAAAAAGTTCACCAGTGAGTCTAAAATAAGGGATCGATCCGAGGTACTCTCACCATTGATGCTGAGCGCGGTAATGCGTTTGGCTCTTCTCCGAGCAAAGGCGACTGCATGGAAGAATTTAGTATTGGCATCCCCCTCAACGAGCCATTTAAATCTTGCACGCTGCTTCCAGTGCACGAGCTCACTATGAGCGAAGGACTACATTTGCCCTTGAAGGGCGTATCTCTGAGTTACTTTTGAGGAAGAGAGGCTTCTAGAATCCTCTTCAGAGTCAATAATGGAAATTTGAGAAAGGACGGCGGCTCTCTCGGCTGAGGAAGAGGCCTTTCTCGCAGAGGCCCATGATCGCAACAACGGCTTTAGCATCTTGAGTTTAGCTGGGAAATTCCACCCGATCGGGCCCGTCACGACCATCCTCTCCCAGAAGGACTGGATAGAGTCAAAAGAGGGGTCCGCCATCCAAGCATTGTTGAACCTGTAGGGGGGGGGCAACTGCCGAAGTGGGTATCTACCATAATCGGCCAATGGTCGGAAACAACCCTATTGAGGACTTGCCTGTGGCATTGTTGTATAACTGAAGCCAGTTGTTGTTGGCTAAGAAGCGGTCAAGCTTGGAGAGGACGAGGGGTTGTCTGCCATTAGACCAAGTGAAGGTCTTCCCAGATAGGGTAACCTCATCAAGATCCCAACTGCCAATAAAGTCTGCAAATAGCCTCATGGAGGTAGTGCTTCTCCGATAGGGCGAGGATTTCTCGTGGTAGAAGTTGTTAACATTGAAATCTCCCGTAAGCATCAAAGGAATGGGCCACCTCTGACAAGTCCTCACAAGGTCATCCAGAAGAGATGTCTCTCGTGCTGTCTAGTAGGACCATACACACCCACAAGGCACCAAATGTTCCCCGATCTTTTGTCTCTCAATTTGATTCTAAGGGTGTAAGTGCCACAGTAGCGATCGATCACCTCAATAGTATTAGTGTCCCACACAATCAGAATGCCGCCAGCCAATCCAATCGCATCCACAGAAATCCATCCAGGCTCCTTTTGAGGCCACAGCTCACGGATATATCCAAGGGGCAGAGAAGCCGCCTTGGTTTCTTGAAGAATAGCAACATTTGCCTTGGTAGAGGCAAGGAGGTCCCGAATTGCGACACGGCGACGCACGGATCCAATTCCTCGAACATTCCAAGAGATAATGATCATTGATCACTAGTCTTCTTCTTGGACTTCTCAAACAAGTGGTTATCTCCCTTGGGGGGCTCCGTGTAGACGATGCCCATCACCTTGGCAAGTTCCACTATTTGTGCCTAGGTTTCTAGGTCGAATTTTTGTTGTTCTATCTAAAGAGCAGCCACATACTTCTGAGCTCTTTCACCCGTCTCTAGAAGGACGAAGTCCCCTATCTCTGGATTGCAGGGGTATCTAGAAGTAGCACAGGGACCATCCTGGAGAAGCTGTCTCGGATGACCTCTATTCCGGGGCTGGTAGGAGGCAAGGGGAGGAGGAGGATGAATTTTGGGGTGGGAATATCTCGGAAGCGGTGGAGGGGGAGAGTTCATTATTTGAGTGGTGGTATGAGGGGTGTGAGGACTGTGGGATGGGGTTATATGAAGGCATGTGGGGCTTTTAAGGGGGGGCGGGGGGGGGGGGGGGGGGGGGAGGGGGTGTGGTTATTTCGAGGGGTAAAGTGGGAAGGTGAATGGCAGTTGTAGGTATCTGGGGGGTGGAATAGATTCTATCAGGAATAGTATCTGTGATCGGTTGAGATGGATTGGTGGGTGGGTGGTATGGCAGGCTAGAGGGAGGGACAACCAAGGAGGCAGCTGGTATAGAGTCATCGCCAACTGTAAGACTGGCTGGTATAGGACGCATCTTCTGGGGAGAAGAGGTTGGGGTTGCTGCTCTCAATGTGTGGACAGGTTGTGGAGAATCTTTAGATTTAGTTGTAGGACTCAAGGTCACATTTCTGAAATCTTGCATATATACCAACTCAATACAAATCCAGAATCGGGCATTATCCACCATAATGCATTGGAAGTAGCGTCCTTCGCAAGGATGGATAGGATTGATGCTAAATTTTATTAAATCAAAAGGCTCAGAAGAACAAGATTACAGGGGGGAAGTTTTCCCAAACAATGGGAGATTGTTGGGAGGTTCCAAATTTAGCCAATTTATCAGCCAAGGAATATGATTCCAAGTACAATGAATTGTGGACACAATGTCAACAATACAATCAATGATAGGCCATTGGAGCCAGGGGGAGCTTGAGCTGGAGCACCAATTGATGACAACTTTAGGGTCCCCTTCAATAAGCAGCTTTCTGTGATGACGATCCTTGAAAATTTTAAGACCATATAGGAGGACACTCACTTCAGCAGTGTTGGAGTCAGCAATGCCAACCAGCCATGCATAAGAGAGCATAATTTCCCCACAACTGTCTCTGAAGACACCTCCCACGCCCGCCGGCCCGGGATAGCCCAAAGCACTGCCATCAAAGTTGAGCTTGAAGCAATCGCTAAGGGGAAGTTCCCAAACGGCCATGACCGGCATCTTGTGGGAACCCGCCATATGAGCCAACATGCTCCAATTTCCACGAAGGGATATACCCAACAGAGTGGCAAATTCCTTCCTGGTATACAACCAGCTAGAGATCAAGCCCACTGCATAAGAAGTCATGCTATCCGTTGTACTGGATTTGGAATTGAATCTTCGGTTGTTGCACTCTAGCCATAGGCACCACGGGATGTGAGCAAGGCATGCCGAGAGAAGCAACTTGCCCAATCTAGGCAGGCAAATCCCCATCACCATCTAACAAGTGCCGAAAAGGTCCTGATGAAGCCCCACTTGAATACCAATCTTTTGAAATATCACCATCCAAACTTGTTGTTATGGTCCCTAGCCATGGATCTAATAACTCGGCGAGGTACTGATGAATCCAGCACTATCTAAGGGTTCTAGATCACGTAACCGTGAAAAGAACTCCCTTTTATTCTCTCTTCTTCATTATACTTGAAAAGGAGTTTCATTTTCTCAATTATAGGTATAACCAAGGCATCAAGGGACTGTTAGAAAGCCCACGCATAAAACCCCCTTTTAGGATTCACATCAAGATACAGGGTTTCCCTAATATGCCAATACTGATCATGCACGTAAAGGAATAAAAATTATAACCTTCCTCTACTCGGAAAGAAGTGTAGGATTTACCTCTTTGACGTAAACACCAGTCCAACAACCTGAAGGTCTCCTTCTTGCAGCAAGACTCCACGTAACCCTTTCCCTCTTTCTGATTTCCGTGAAAAAGGTAGGGTTCCTCTTCTTGCTCGGGAAAGAGAGATTAACTCTCCTCTCTTCTCTCTCGATCACCCCAAATCTCCATCAACGTAACTCCAAGAACAATGCACATCAAGGACCCAAAGATAGGAACTCGACAAGGGATCTCTCTACTCTAAATTACCCTAATTTCAGACTTGCTTTATTTCTCCTTCTTTAACTCTTAAATAGGGTATTTCACGTCATGATAGTTTAGGGCTATCAATCCCAACTATACCCCCTACGTCCAAGCTTATTACATAATCAATGAAAATTTAGCTAAAAGCAACATAAAGAATGAAAGTTAAATTAGATGACTCAGTGAGTCATTGTCTCCTCCTCTGAGTGACTCGGTGTGCTATTGAGTCCATAACATCTGCCTCCCCTTGAAGAAAGAGCTTGTCCTCAAGCTCGTAAACTGGATAGACCTGTTTGAAGGTCTCTAACCACTCCCATGTAGCTGCTTTCGGGTCTGTAGCGGTCCACTGCACAAGAATATCCCACTGAGCATCGGTCAACCGCGCCCGTAACACCGCGTAGGGTGTCAGAATGACAGGCCCTGGTCGACTAGAGGAAGGAATGGAGGGGAACACGGTAACACGGTAGAGAACAGCATGAATGAATTAAAAGAGATTATGCTCAGAGGACAAGCAAAGACTGAAAGAGAACTTGATGAATTCATGGAGAGATTTTCTAAAATTGATCTCGATACGGAGACATTGAATGGAAGGATGGATAGCATGGAGACTGGCCTAACAACTGGAAGGAACACGATTCCAGAGCAAAGAAGAGGAGAACATTCACAGAACAGAGGGAGAGAGGAGTTTGCTGGACGCACCAGTTTCTCTGGCCAGCAAGGACACTTCAACCCAGGAGGACAATTCAACCAAGGGGGAGGCACTATACCCAGGTATACTAAACTTGATTTTCCGACTTATAATGGGTCAGAAGATCCTTTGATTTGGCTGTATCGGTGCGAAAACAATTTTCACCATCAAAGAATAGCAACTTATGATAAAGTACAGTTGGCTGTCTTTCACTTACTGGGGGAAGCACAACTCTGGTTCCAGCAAGTTGAGGGTGATAGAGAGGTGATCTAATGGGATGTGTTTAAGAATTTATGCTCTCTCCGTTTTGGTCCTCCTGCTTACAGCAACCCTTTGGGGGATTTGGTTTTGTTACGCCAAACTGGCTCAGTGGAGCAGTATCAACAGCTGTTCCAGGAAAGTTTAGCACGAGCTAATAGTATGGTACGTGGGAATCAGCAAGTAGCGCTATTTATAGCAGGCCTTACTGAGTCGTTACGGCTTGAGGTGGAGCTCTATGCACCCATTGACCTATCTAGTGCTATGAATATTGCCCGTGCTTTAGAACTTCGACAGAAAGTCCAGCCCAAACGAACCCCATCGTCAGGGGAAAGGAGCACTTCCTCCACCTGGCAAGGACGGCGCAATTATCCTCAGGGGGTCAATCCACAGCACCTCCTCCAAGACATACTCCGAGTAATACTTTGTTAGGGGAGCTAATATCGAGCAGTAACCCACATCAGTACATAAAAAAATTGACAAGTGCGGAGATGGCAGAAAGGCGGTCTAAAAATTTGTGTTACAACTGTGATGAACAGTATCGGGCTGGTCATCAGTGCAAACAGTTGTTTTGGCTTGAGGTTGATGAAGTCGATGATCCAGAGGATACAGATGAGGGGTTAGAGGAAGAGCCACCAAAAATATCCTTGCATGCCATTACTAGGCAGAAATCGCCTAAAACCATGCAAGTCAGGGCTCAGGTATTTGATCGGGAACTGGTGGGACTCGTGGATTCGGGGAGTACCCACAATTTTCTTAGCTTAACTGCAGCGCAGCACCTGCAGTTACAGATTCTTCCACATCCGACAGCCACAATCTCAGTAGCCAATGGGGAGAAGGTTCCTAGCTACGGTATCAGTAAGGCGGTAAATTTTTCTATTGGCAATACTTTATTTCATGATGAATTTTTTGTTATTCCTCTGGCTGGGTTTGATATTGTGTTGGGGATTAAATGGTTACAAACATTGGGACCCATTCTGTGGGACTTTTCTGCGTTAACAATGAGTTTTCACTGGCGCGGTAGCCAAGTACTCTTACAAGGAAGTCAAGTGGACAAACAGCAGCACATTCATTCTCTGACTGCCCAGGATACACCATACAAGTGGACAAACAGCAGCACATTCATTCTCTGACTGCCCAGGATACACCATACAGCACCATGGATACTCTTATTGATGAGTTCTCCGACCTTTTTTGTGAGCCTACAAGGCTCCCTCCCTTGAGACACTGTGATCACCGGATATGTTTGAAACCTGGGTCTGATGTAGTTGTTGTTCGACCGTATCGGCATCCTCACCTACATAAAGATGAGATCGAAAGACAATGCCAGGTGATGCTACACCAGGGACTTATTCGCAGCAGCAGGTCCCCATTCTCGTCACACGTCTTGCTCGTGAAGAAACATGATGGGACATGGCGTTTTTGTGTTGATTATCGGGAATTGAACGCGCAAACAGTGAAAGATAAGTTTCCCATTCCGGTCGTGGAGGAGCTCCTTGATGAGTTACATGGTTCGTGGGTTTTTACCAAACTGGACTTACGGTCAGGATATCACCAGGTTCGCATACATCCCTCTGACATTCAGAAAACAGCATTCCGCACACATCACGGCCACTTTGAATTTGTGGTCATGCCATTCGGGTTGTCCAATGCTCCCTCCATTTTCCAAGCACTGATGAACGAGGTATTTAGCTCTTACCTTCGGAAATTCGTACTTGTTTTTTTTTATGATATACTTATATATAGCAAGTCTCGAGAAGACCATGTAGAACATTTAAGGATTGTGTTTGATTTATTATGAGCACATCAGTTGTATTTGAATAAATCTAAATGCTCCTTTGGGGCATCTCATGTTGCATACCTTGGCCACATTATCTCACATGAGGGGGTAACGGTGGATCCCGAGAAGATTCAGGTCATTCTTGAGTGGCCTCAGCCTCAGTCTTGTTCAACATTACGCGGTTTCTTGGGTCTAGCAGGATATTACCGAAAATTTATTCGGAATTACGGTCCTTTGGCAGCACCTTTAACAAACCTTCTCAAAAAGAATTCCTTTCAGTGGAACGAGGAGGCCACACAGGCCTTTGAGGCGCTTAAAGGTGCTCTGGCCTCTACATCTGTCTTAGAGCTTCCGAATTTTGACGACTTATTTGTGGTGGAATGCGATGCTTCTGGTGGGGGCATTGGAGTCGTGTTACAGCAACACTCACACCCCATTGCTTATTTCAGTCGACAGTTGGTAGCTCGTTATCATAAATTAGCTGCATATGAACGTGAGTTAATCAGGTTGGACAAGGCGGTCCAACACTGAAGGCCTTACTTATGGGGTTCCTAGCCAATACTACCCAAAAAACCGGCCTGTTAGGAACGGAAGGCATAGGTAAACCCTAGGACCATAATAGTACACCCCGCCCTCCCGAGCCGACGACCACGGCGGCCTTAACACAACAACGGGGCCCAGGTCAGAAGTCCATACTCCCTTACGGCACCGCGCCAAGGGCGTGCGGTCCACCTGCATTCGCAGGGACTCGAAGTCGGGACGTAGCGCCTGCTCTGATACCAAGTTGTTAAGCACCTAGCCAATACTACCCAAAAGACCAGCCTGTTAGGAGCGGAAGGCATAGGTACTTAACCCCAGGACCATAACACTTGCCAAGAGAACCCACAGTGAAGAAGAACATGTTGGATGGGCTCCTCACACACACCACAGAGAGGACAGGTGCGGTCAAGATCGGTGAAGCCTCTCTCGTGGAGGTTGTTAGAAGTGAGGATCTGCTCTCTGATGGTTGTCCACATGAAAAATTTGATCTTGCTAGGCGCAAAGAGCTTCCATGCCAGATTTGCCTCATGCTCAGGCAGGTTGGGATCATCTTCTCTGATGTGAGAATAGGTTAGGCAACAGCAAATATACCATTAATGCTAGGCTTCCATATCAGCTTATCAAGTGCATGCTCTCGGATAGTGATACTACTGAAACAGGAGAGGAGAGAGCAAAACTTTGTGGCTTCCTCATCATTCAGCCCCCGGTGGAATGGAATACTCCAAGACTAATTGCTCCATGAGTCTACCACCGAACAGGTAAGGTCCCTAGCCACCCTGGAAGAAGTCCTCTGAGAGGAACCGGGGGCCGCACCAATCTTCTTACCAGAAGAGGAGAATCCTCCCATTTCCAGTGAAGAAAGAGGTCACAGCCCTAAAGGCGGGGAGCAACTTGTCTACTGATTTCCAAATCGGGGATAAGTGAAGGGTGGCTCCACCCTCTCACCACCAATGCCGGGAAAACTGTAGGTAGAACCTAACCATATCTCTCCATAAGTTGTTGTGCTTGACATTAAAATTCCACATCCATTTGAGCAAGAGGGCTCTGTGCTCGTCCACTATTGTTAGCAACGCCTCAGCAGCATGGTCGTTATCAACTCCTCACAAGGTCAAAATTTTCATATGTAGCTCTCTTCATGGGAAAATCCTAATCCTTGACAAACTAAGCAAGCAGCACTATTCTCCCCAACCTGGCTTGTTGGTTATGTTGCTGCTTTGATGTATCCGTCAATCACACTTTAGTGCAGAGCCCCTTCGCCTGGAGTGTTTGGTCCTTCATTCTCAATCTTTTGGGGCTCCAATTCTGCACTCAGGACTCCTGGCAAAGTTTCCTTACCCAACTATTGGCTTCCCCAATGGCAAACAAGGGTAAAACCATGTTGAAAGCCTGCAACGTCTTTGTTCCCTGGTCAACATGGCTCGAGAGAAATCAGCAGCACTTCCAATGCAAATGCTCTACTCACATTCAGTCTCCTTTCATGCTTTGAACAGTATTATCTCCTGCCCGTCCATGCTAAAACTTTTTCAACAATTTGAAGTTTACTAAATCATGGAGAATTGGGCGTCGATTGCCTCTCTGTCTGACCCAAACCCTGCTCGGATTCAGCAATGAATTCCTACCTCTTGGCTGCATCAAGCTCAATTTTGATGCAGTTCCTTTGGTAATCCAGAACCTACTGGTTTTAGAGTTTTTAGATCTAGCTTTGGCGATGCTCCTCTCTTTCGTTGGTCTGCTCAGCTTGGCTGACGCTGCTTTGGCTGAATTCACTGCTCTGGTTCAAGGGTTAAGGCTTTTCAGATATCGTTGTCAGGGCAACCTCATGGTGGAGGGAGAGTCTCTTATTGTTGTAGAAATTGAACCCTCTTCCCTTGGCGTATGCAGCCCTTTTCTTTGAAGCTTTGGAACTCACATCTAATGTATCCCTCTTGGAGCCATGTATTGAGATCAGCCAATTGCTAGGCTGACTCCCTTGCCCAAGGAGTGTCTCTCCAATCCCTCACTGTTAGGGACTCTCCCTCTAGGGCCATATAGTGCTCTTTTTGGCCTTGCGCCTTCGTAAAATTATCCCAATTTCGTTTCAAAAAAAAAAAAAAATCATCCCAATTTAAAAAAAAAGGAGATCACTTGGGTTGGGTGTTTTCTGTTCTTGTTCCTATTGTTGTAATATCAGCCTATTGAGAGGCAAATAAGAGGCTAATACGTTCATCTCCTGAAAAACAAGGATTCTTTGCACTGTGAAATCATTCACTTAGCTGTATGAGGTGATACTGTAAATCCCTCAGTAGGCCTAAACTATTGTAAATCCAGTTAAAGACAATTACTGAAAAATGACCATTGATATCATTTGGCTTGTATATAATAGACTGAATTCTTAAGGCGCAAACACCTTGGGATTGGATGTAGCGACCTGAGTTTGGATTATGAATCATTATAAATCCTGTGTATGATTGTCGTTTATGCTTTTAACTTGTATTGGCATTCAGTTGTTGCATTCCTTGTGATTTTGAGTCTCATCTTAGGAAAGAATTTGAAAGACTTCCCCAACCTGGGAAGACCAAATTCCAAAATCCAAGGGTGAAGTCAGCCAAGCATCCAGTAAGGCAGGGTTGAATTCCCAGTTACTCATGAGCCTGCCCACTTATTTGGCTTCATCATCCCTTAGCATCCTTCAAAATCCCAAATCCCAAATCACCAAATAATTGTTAGTTAGCCTCACTTCACTGATAATCATTGAGGGATTAGTAGATAGTCTAAAGCATATTGGTAGGTTGTGCTAATAAGAGATTCCCCAAGCCACCATTCCTAAATTTGATAGTATCAGCCCTACCCACGTTCTTAAATAGTGGAATATAAATAGTGGAATAAGTGGAACTAGGGCACACTAAATGGCTGATAACCTTGTACTCCTTTTTTTTTTGTTTTTTTTAAATGTTGATAATTTTATTTCAAAGGAAAAGAAGATACATTACAACAAGAGATTGAAGGGGGGGAGCTAATTTAGCGCGCAAATCAGCGGCCGAATTGGCTGATTTAAGTACATGAGACCAAGTACAAGAAATGGTAGATACAATGTCCAAAATATCAAGAAAAATTTGCCAATGACACCATGGGGGGAAAGATGAGGTGGAGCACCATCCGATGACAATCTTAGAGTCTCCCTCCACGATAAGGGGACCACTGAAGCGGTTCTGAAAAATTCGCAAGGCTTGAAAGAGACCGGAGAGCTCAGCAGTGGTCGAGTCAGCAATTCCGAGAGGGTCAGAGTAAGAGAGGATGGCAGTGCCCCCTAGATCAAAAATCATCCCACCAAACCCAGCCAAACTCAGGTTCCCAAAGGAGCTACCATCAAAGTTTAGCTTATAATATCCGGAGAGAGGAGGCTCCCAAACAGCAACTCGGCGGGAGGCAGTGGGGACAGACATATGAGCGATAATCTTCCAATTGGCGCAGACCGGGGCACAAGAGAAGCAAGCAAACTCTTTCCGGGTGCGGATCCAGGTAGATATGTGCCTAGTGGCAATGAAAGAAACCTCAGCAATAGAGTGGAAAGTACAGCCAAACCGTCTAGAGTTCCTTTCCTTCCAGAGGCACCAAGGAACGAAAGATATGCAGGTAGGCTACAGAAGCTTGCCCAGGCTGGGCAGGCGGGTTCCAGAAGAAAAACGACAAATGGTTCTCAGGTCTAGCGGGATGCAAAGACCTAGTCCCATGTTGTCAATCATGTAGGTCTAGACCTTCCAAGCAAAGTCACAGTGGAGGAGGAGGTGATTCATAGTTTCAATTACCATCCCGCAAAAGAGGCAGAAAGGATTGGGAGTAGTGTTGTTGCGCCTAATAAGGTTGTCTATAGTAAGGATCTTGTTGTGGCAGGCACTCCAAAGGAAAAACTTCTCCTTGGGCGAGGCCGAGAGGCACCAAACAAGAGAAGATAGATGTGGGGCAGGAAGCCGGGTCCATCCCATAAGATGACAGTAGGCCGAGGAGACCGAGAATCGCCCGCTGTCATTGGGGAGCCAAATCATCCGGTCAGCCGTCTGAGGGTGAACCATAACACTAACGAAACTATCAATCAAGCCACAAACAAAAATGGCTTCCTCATCATTAAGGTCACGTCTAAGGCAGAGATTCCATGAGCCATTCCGCCAAGCATCAGAGACAGATAAGTCGCGGTTGGTGGTAAGCTGAAGCAGTGGTGGGTAAGACGAGGCAAGAG
This sequence comes from Aristolochia californica, assembly GCF_029961685.1. Lineage (NCBI taxonomy): Eukaryota > Viridiplantae > Streptophyta > Magnoliopsida > Piperales > Aristolochiaceae > Aristolochia > Aristolochia californica. Next base: position 22,829,987 of record NW_027181815.1, on the reverse strand, counting down.
AGCCATCACCCGACCACCAATCCGTCCAGAAACGCAGACTGGAGCCATCTCCAACAAAGAACCGAATGGCAGTGCTGAGAGGAGAACAAATGAAACATGGTCTTCCAGATGGGGGAGAGATGACGATAGTTGCCGCCAGTGATCCATCTATCACCAAGACACCGAAGCTTGAAGGCAACCATTGGCTTCCACGAAGCCCCCGAGGAAGAGTTGAGCTTCCAAAACCACTTGAGCAATAGAACATGTCCCATTTCCTTGGTGTGCCTAATCCCGAGCCCACCCAAAGATTTTGGCTTACACACTTCATCCCAACTAACAAGGTGATAGTGAAACTCATTTCCAGTGCCATGCCACAGAAAATGTCTCTTGATCTTGTCAATGCGTTGGCTAATAGAGGCGGGGCAAGCCAGGAAAGAGAGGAAGTAGTTGGGAATACCTGCGAGGCATGATTTTAAGAGGATCAATATACCATCCTTAGAGAGCATCCTACCCTTCCAAGAGGAGAGGCGTCGCTCAAGCCGCTCAATCACAGGAGCCCAGAGACCCATCCAGGGTCTACTGTCAATAAGAAGAAGATCCAGGTAGTATGTGGGAGCAATCGCAATAGGACATCCTAGAGTCTCTGCCATAATCTAAAGCAAAGGGGGGTCGATGTCATATCCCATGATGGTTGACTTTCCCCCCATTTAACTTTCTGACTAGAAATTATCTCAAAAAGGCCGAGAAGGGCCTTAATGTTGCGGACCTGGTCAAGTGAGTCGACGCCGAAGTAAATGGTGTCATCCGCGAACTGGAGCAGGGGGATGTTAAAGCAACTTTGTTCGGAGACGGCCTCTAACCAACCAATGTTGTGGGCAGAGTAGAACATAGAGGATAAGTACTCAACAATGATGTTGAAGAGGAGTGGGGAGAGGGGGTCTCCCTGACGGATGCCTCGAGTGCCTTGGAAGAAGCCACAGACCGTGCCATTGAGGAGCAAGGAGTAAAGAGGTTGAAGACATACAACTACGGATCCAAAATCTCTATTTGTCTCTAAAGCCCATACGTTGCATAATGTCGTCTAGGAGGGACCAACTAACTTGAACGAAAGCCTTCTCGAGGTCCAACTTAAGGACAAACCCTGGCTGGCCCATCTTGGCAAAATGATCCACAATCTCATGTGTGGCCATAGCTGAGTCAAGTATATCACAGCCTTCGATAAAAACATTTTGGCCCCCGGTGGATGATGGTAGGTAGAACAACCTTGAGACAACGAGCCAGGATGCAGGCGATGATCTTGTAGGCACTTGAAACGAGACTGATCGGCCGATAATCCTGAGGACGCTCTACACTAGTTTTCTTGGGGACCAGAGCAATAAGAGAAGTACCCACGCTCTTAAAGTTGATTCCATGATCAAAGAAGCTTTGAACCATGGAAATGATGTCCGACCTCATAGTGGGCCAGCAAGCCTTGTAGAATTCCCTGTTGAATCCGTCAGGCCCCGGGGCCTTATCCCGGGGGAGTCCCAGTACAACATCCTCAACCTCCAAGTAAGAGAAAGGAAGCTCAATGAAACTCGCCCGAATTGGGGAAATCGCAGAGAAGTCAAGGCTGAAGAGCCTAGGCTGGTGGTGGTGCTGCTCCTCTCTATAAAGATCTACAAAGAAACTGAGAAAAACATCAGTAATGGTGGTCCTATCCAAGGTAACCTCGTTGTCAATAGACAAGGAGGTGACCCGGTTAGTCCTCCTATGGGCCGAGGCGATGGTATGGAAGAACTTTGTGTTAGCATCCCCTTCAGCCAACCACTTGAAGCGGGCTTTTTGCTTCCACTGAACCCTTTCAAAGTGCATAATAGATTAAAAATTGCATTGAAGAGAGATGCGGGTAGAAAACTCAGCATGAGTAGGACATCTTTGTTTCTCAACCATATCAAGAGTAGCAATCTGAGACTGGAGAGGATTTCTGAGAGGAGGCAGCAAGGCGATGCTCCGAGGACCATGATTTGAGCTTTACTTTGAGGCGCTTCAACTTACGGGGGAGAGACCAGCCATCATAGTTAGGGTCCCCAAACGTTTCCCACCATGAGGTGATGTTGCTGGCAAAGTGCATATCCAATAGCCAAGAATTATCAAACCTGAAAGGGGCGGGCCCCCATTTATCAAGTTTGGTATCAATCTGAATAGGCCAATGGTCGGAGCCAGCACGACTCAAAACCGACCCACAGGTGTTGCCGTAAAGTCTGAGCCAGTCACCAGTGGCAAGGAACCAATCCAGCTTGGAAAGGATAGGAGGCCTCTGACCATTGGACCAAGTAAACGTCTTGCCAGAAGAGGTTGATTTCTTCCAACTCAAAATTGCTGATAAAGTCAGCAAATTGCCTCATGGTTGAGGTAGTCCGGGATATAGGGGGAGACTTCTCATTACAAAAACAGGTTGCATTCCGACAAAGAGCAAAGGAATGGGCCAAAGAGGCAGAAGGCCAGAAATCTCATCCCAAAAAGAGCGACGATCCCAGTATATGGTAGGGCCATAAATGCCAACAAGACCCCAAGTGAAACCAGTGCATCTATCACGCAACTTAACTCCAATAGAGAAAGAGCCAGTCACGTGATCTAAGACTTCAACTACAGAGGAGTTCCAGAGGAGAAAGAGGCCACCAGAAAACCCAGTAGCATTGATGGCAAGCCATTCCAAATTATTACAACCCCAGAGGTCCTACATAATGGAATTGGAAGGGTTCTAATATTTAGATTCTAGGAGGATTACAATAGATGGGTTATTTCTAGAAAGAAGATTCCGAACAGTAGCACGCATTCTGGAGGTTCCAATCCCACGAACATTCCAAGAAAGAATAATCATTTCTTGACTTCTCTGCAAACTCCTAATATGGTTTTGCCACCTAAAATGTTATCACTGTAAACCACTCACATTCTTCAAGCCAACTCGAAGATACGACCCCAAGTTTCATCATCAAACTGGTGGCGCTCATTCTGCAAAGCCAAGTAGAGCTGCCAGTTTCTATCATCCGGCAGGTACAGGGTTGCTGCTGCTGGTGCCAGTGAGATAAACTATCTCCCACAAGTCCATCAAATGTGATACCAAGCCAGAGGTGGGACTGATCAGCGACAAATACGAGTAGCTTTGTACTCCTACCTCCCTCCAGACACTAGAACTCCAGTTCAGAAGCAAGAATGCCTCTCCATTCTACACATTTTCTTGTATTGAATCTCTAGAACCACTTTGACTCCAAAACCACTTAGTACCAATGCTTAGCTTGGCTCGTTAATGGCTTTGACCCCAAATCGGCCCAGTCTTGGCTCTACAGACATCATTCCAACACTAATTGATGCTTAAACCATCAGATCCACCTCTCCATAAGTCTTCTCTTGATTCTCTCAATTTTAGCTGCAACATTGGCAAGCATGGCAGAGAATGGGAGACCAGCAACTGCAAAGTTGAGGGAAGTAAGTCTTCCCACCTTTGAATGAAGCTTTGCCCTTCCAAGTGTATAAATTTTCTCCATCTTCTCAATCACCAGAATCCATAGGGTCAAAAATGTTCCTTCCCAACATGAATGCACTCTAACCTTGATGAATCAAAGGAAGAGCCACCCTCAACCTTCTTGCAAGCAATCATACAACAAACTTGTAGGGACTAGAAACTAGGCTAATGGAACGAAGTCCTTAGAGGATTCCACTTGATCTCATGGAGATAAATGAAGCTCCAAGAGCCTGTTGGTAATCATGATGGCATGGAAATTTCAAACAACACCTTGAACATCTCTTTTGATGAAATTCCAACTCATCTTGTAAAACTCACCATTAAACATGTCTGAATTTGGGGCAGTTGTTGGCCCAGGTTTCTCAAGAGGGGGGTGATTTGAGATATACAAAATAAAATTTTAGTAATTAATGAAGATTAATGAAAATTATAAAATAAGGACACCACAAAAGAACACAAATTTTTTTTTTCGATGTTCCCCTATTGGTAATCACTACCCAAGAACCTTTGCTTGAGAAATTTCCACTAAATGCTCTAAGCTGGAAATACAATTTCAAAGAGATTCCAACTCTTTTTAAGCCAAGTGCAATACCCTATTACACCGTTACAAACTCTCCCAAGGAGTTATGCAACTAGATTTTAACTCTAGTGGGCCTTTCTTTTCTAGATTTGAGGTTCTAGGAAACCTCTAAAGAAATTCAAAGTAAAGTACAAAAGAAAAAGAAAAATAACACCTTTGAGTTAGGAGAATCATGCTTCTCCCAGCGAGATCCAAATTTCCACTCCTTTTGAGCACAAATAGAATTTGATGGAGCTTGAATAAACTAGGAGGCAAGGAAATTTAGAGAAAATTGGAATGGAATTGTAAAATCAGGCTTTTTTCTCTCAAAAATGGGTTTGAGTAGAAATTTCAAGCAAAAGGCTAATGAATGTTTTTTGGTTTTGCAAGTAACTGCTCAATCAATGTTGTAAGAGAAGTTTGGTGGACTATTTATAAGTTTCTCATCAGAACTAGCCGTTATTTAACCATTTTCAAAAGCCTGACAGACATATTGATCGATCACAAGTAAGTTATGATCTATTAATAGTGTGTAACAGCTATATTGTTATGACTCATTAGGCTTGTTGATCGATGAAGGCATTGATCAACAGGTTTTCATGTATTTCAGAAAATCAAGGTTGATCGATTGATCCTACCCAATTCATCGATCATGCCTTGTAGTTGTGGATGTGCAAAAGTCAATATAATCGATCATGTAAAGGGGTATGATCGATCATGCTCTATGTCCCTTTATGGGATCAAACTTTTGTTTAATCGATCGAGCCAGCTGGCATGATCAACCAAGCTTTACAGTTTATTATGCTTGGACTTAGTATGATCAATCAATCTAGTTCGGAAGATTGATCATGCTTTATAGCTCATTCTAGCAGGATATTGTATGACCAATCAAGCTAGTTAGGTTGACCGATCATGTTTTATATTGTTTGTCAGACTATATTTTGGATGATCAATCATGACCAGTAGTATAATCAATCATTACCAGTCAGTATTCTAAAAAGGCTTTTAAGCATGATAAAATTTATCCTAATGTGTTCTAACAAGTTTTAATCATTAGTATGCATCGGCTAAACATGATTTCAAAAGATTTTGTCCTAAGCACCAAAACTCCTTACGAACCTTTAGATTAAAGTTTTGTTGAATTTATGGAAAAGAGAAACACCTCATTGACTTCTTGTAATCAGAGTACATGAACCTTTATTTATACAATTACAATTAAACTACCTTTGTCCCAATTATACTCAAACTCTAACACTTAAAGATAAGTCCTAGCATAATTAAATAACCTAATATAAATGAAAGATTAGCATGACTAAAACACCTTTAAACTAAGACTCTTCTATGAGACCTGCTTCCATAATAATTGTCTCTGTAAGACTTCTTATTGTGTAAGACTTCTCACGTGAGGACAAGCTCTTTCTTCCAAGGGGTGTAATGTTATGCACCCAATAACATTATTATTTTCATAGTTTTTCTTTAATTTACTTTATTTCAGTTTTAAGCCACAGGGGTATTTTTGGAATATTTCATTTATAGGGGTATTTTTGTAATAATTTATCTTAAACCTTGTAAGGGTGAACCCTATTTAAGGAGTAAGAGTAATGAGAAAGACAAGCATTGATTTTAGGTAAAACAGAGTTTTGAGTTCTCAACGAGCTCAGGGGTGTGCGTTCTCCTTAACGAACCTAGGGTTATCAAGCTTCCCTTTAGCTTGATCTTCGTCTTTCTCTTCTTCTTCCTTACGAATCCATGTGTCAGATCCGGGACCATAACAGAGAGTAATTCATCTCACTTCATTTTACACTAAACCCCCCCCCCCCCCCCCCCCCCCTGCAAAGATCGTTAAAATTGTGCCTCTTGAAGGCATAGCATCTGAAATGTTTAATTTACAATCATTAGCTCAATCAAGTTTTATTATCATCAAAATATGGACGAGAGTCAACCTAGGTCAACAGCTTTATCATTTGACATCTTAGTGATTGCTTCTTCAATCTCCTTGCCAAAGAAGGGGAGATCAATGAAACCACTAAGGCCGTCAGAGTTCTCTTGAATTGGAGCCTTCCCAACTCAAATGTCACCATCATCTCCTCAAAGATGTTAGCATAGAAATTAATTAAATTGTTAGTAATCACGATTTTATCAATTGTCATCTTTCCACTAACAACTAGAGAGATAACCTAGTCATACAAGCTAGGGGCAATGGCATGGAAGAATTTTGTGTTGCTATCACCCTTATCCAGCTATTTGTACCTGGCTTGTTCTTTCTTGGGAATTCACTCACTAGCGATCAAATTTGAAACTCACCATTCAAAGAGACTCATTGTTCAAATTCAAATGGGTTAGTGGCGGTAGAGTCCAGATCAGCAATTTGGGAGAAGTAAACTACATTTATCCTATAAAGAACACAACATTCAATTTTTTTTCTTCTTTTATACCTACACAAAATTGAAAGTTGAGAACATATCGTTTACTTGTTTTTGCTTGAGGGGAAGCATTTGACTAGCAAAGATAAATCCAGTAAATGATTGAAGACTTTAAAGTTAAAATAAGTTTCTTTTTTGGTTTATCATCATTTTAGATCTCTAGGAATTACCTGCAAGTTAACTATGTTATATTGCATTCTTTACACAACTATAGACTTATAAACAACAAAGTGATCAGGATTAGCCTTAATATAGACCATTTTTTTATTCAATGCCTCTCTTCTATTTGTGTCATCTCTATATGTAATTTCATTTTCTAAGTTCACTCTTTTCTCTCTCTTTCCTCCAAGGACAAAGTGATTGGGATTAGCCTTAATATAGACCCCTTTTTTATTCTTTGCCTCTCTCTTATCTCTGTCATCTCTCTCTGTTGTTTTATTTCTAAGTCCACTCTTTTCTCTCTTTCCTCCACCCTCTAACATCTATTTTATACATAATCTCTACCTACTTGATCAGAGACGAACAAAGTCCGATTGGACAAAGAAATTGAAATAAATAAGTATTTATTGTTTCTAATGGCAAGAAGAAAACCATATGACAGAGAAAAACAATTAATTGTTTAACACGGGAGGCCTCTCACCTTCTCAAGCTCTTTAACTCCTTGAGCATACTCTTCCCTCTGTAGTAAGGCCAATCCCAACATATAGTGACCCTGCCATAAAGAAACACCATCCATGGTCCAGCTCGGTTAAATAACAACCAAACTCATTTCTCATACTGCATAAAAACAAGGGAGGATAGGGGTAAGATATGTTCAAGAAAAATCATCACAAGCATTAGTTTTCTACATCAGTCTGAAGGGATAAGTACTGTCGCTTGCAGCCATACAGAAACGTTTAGAGAAGAGAAGTCAAGTGCATAAAGCAAGGGTATGTATCAGGAGGCTGACTGAAGAGCATAAACACAGTAATCAGTAATCAGGTATTTAGAAAATTATTTAGAAACTTTAAGCAACCATTTACTATGTACCCGGAAGCTTTTTATGTGAATGTTGAGCCCCAAACCATGGTGAGACTTGAACCCCTAACATCTTGCCCCCTGTATGGTCTTTGAGCTGAAGGCCCATCCACGTGTACTTAAAAACTTTCGTAGAACTTCGTTGAAAATTAAGGAAAAATGTATTGGACCTCCATTTAAAAAATAAAATGTGTGGGACAGTTTTAGAATATTTTTAGCCATGTAGTTAATGAAAGGAAGCTTTTGAGTTGAAAATAAATAAGCAAACAGAAGCCTATGATTCAAATAATTGGCCAACTTAAAGAGACACAAATTGTGCAATAAACTTTAAAGTTTAAAAATACATTACCAAGCTATGGAAGAAGGGACATCCTCAAAGATCAAGAAATGTACACACGCAAACACTCTTGACAGTTAAACAACATTTCAGCAACCCTTGAAGAAAAACATTTAGAGAACACAGGTTGTTCGAATAATTTATGTTGAACAATACAGAAAACACCAGTTAAAATTAGATGGGAGAGTTGCAAATGGCCATATGGTTGGCAGATAAGTGTAATTATATACCTTGACCGAGTTACTATCAAGCTCAATTGCCTTCCTACAATCTTCCTCCATTCTCGTCCATTCACTACCCAAAAAAAAAACCGCATGGATCATGATCAAGGATTTAAAAAGCAGAGAAGAGGGAGGTGGGGGTGGGGGGGTGGGAATTAAGACATATATCGTTCTCACTTTTTTTTCCGAAAACAAAGTGCTCGATTTGTCCAATATACGGCCACATTTGGACATAGAGTGATGGCCTGAAAACCACAGAGAAGCAAACAAACACCAGAGATAAAACGATGAACTTTCTAAGAATGTGCCTATAGTTATAGAAAGAAATCTAATACAAAGGTGAAATTATTGACGGAGCATTTCATATGAATAACTAAAAGGAGGCAAACAGTGACAAAGTACAAAAATTAAGAGTGCAACCTTTTAAAAATAGGCCGCATCTCATGCAAGAGGATTAAAAGAAAAGGAGGAAAAATAATAGAAGAAGAAGGGCTAATAAGATAGTATTTAAGCGTAAGTTCAAGGTTTCGAAGATTTGACAGTAAGCTACCCACAGAAGTATACTTGAGGATAAATGAAAACAAGAAAAAAGAGGTGAAGATCCAGGCCAGGAGAAAAGTGAGAAGCATCAAGGATGGATTGACCTCAGTATAAGCGTCGATGGCAGCTCCAAACCGCTCTTTTGCGAAATAGGTGTTTCCGTCTCTCTTAAGTAGCTCCGCTTGCTGTTTAGCAGTCGCCACAGCTGACGCCATCGCTTCCCTCCTAGTCAATCAAATTAGCAGTCCTGAACGTATAAAACAGGCCGAATCGGGTAAAATCAAAACACCCAGCAGAATTGCATCTTTATCTGCAACCGTGTAGCTGTTCGAATGAAATCAAGCAGAAGATTAACATATTTATTGGTAATTTGTGCTTTCTGAGCACCACAGTTGGTTCGTTGGGTGGATCATTCCGAGCTTTTGTACTGTTCTAACATGGTCAAGACAGAGGAAATTGGAAGAAACAGAAGAAGAATCGAGGAAAACAGAATGCCCTGTCGTCTGTCTCAGTCTCAGTCTCAGGAAGAATGGAATTGAACTTTACTCATTTTTAGCAGACTCATATGTGGCGTATTTTTAAATTAAAAAAAACTGCCATTGGTTCAGTCCAACAAAGCGACCTTTCTCAGCTCCAACCAAGATTCCCTCCCTGAACCTAACCCTTCTCCATTTTTTATGTTTCAAAAAACACACGTTCTTTGTCGGTGGTCCCTAAGCCATAAACCTAAAGGAGAGGACAAGGTGTTTACAAATCTACACAATTAAAAAAAAAATCATTGTAATCATTAAGGGTCTCTGTTTGGAACCCCACTGAGAAGAAAAGAAAAAAAAATAAAAATAAAAATTTGATTACCACAAAACCCCCAAATTTAAAATGTAACTAAGTACACAACCAGAATCAAACGCAAAAAGATTTATAGTAATGGCAGTCTAAACTCCCAAGGTGTCTATATACCTTTGAGTTAAAACACAACCATAATCAAATACAAAAGATTTTATAGTTGTTGGTAACTCAAACTAAGGCTATTAATCCACTCCCAATATACCTCCACACACCACAAAGGTCATAAAAGGGGGGGTTAGTGCACAATGTAAGTGCGAAGGGAAAGTGGATTACAATGAAAAGTACTTTTCTAAGGGAAAGTGAAAGGGAATGTAAAGTACTTGTTTGTGTCAGTGTGCGCAATGAAAAGTACAGTGTAAAATACTTGTTTGTGTTAGTGTGCACAATGGAAAATGTGGTGTAAAGTGTATATATATTATTCATTAAATAAAATATTTTGATATATCTGACGATTAGAAAATTAAATTAATATTAGTTAATAAATAAAATATATTAAATATAATAATTAAACATATGCTTACTTTTATATTATTAAAATTATAATCAAATTTTAATTTTTTAATATCTAAATATGAAATAATTATACAAATATCGTACTACATAGCATACTACACAAATATCGTAATAATAAAAATCAAAATAACACAAATATAACTCAATCACCATTTTAATATAAAAAATTATATATGTTCATACAAAAGTACAACACAAAAAATATTTAGTGGCATTAAAACATAATTTATCAAATATTTTTTTAACAATATTTTAATAATGACTATTAAATCACTAATTTAATATAGTAATTATAAAATAAATATATTAAATAAATAAAAATAATTATTTTTACCACGATGGTTTAATTTTTCCTAAGTTAAGAAAAATTAAACAGCATCTTCCTCACGGCACATGTCGTCTTCCTCAACGACGGGAAACTACGGCGGCAGGCCAACGGGCAATGGCAATGGAGGCAGTGGGCCAACGGGCTACAACGACGGAGGCGGCGGACCAACGGGACCGAGGCGGCGCTCTGACAGTACACCGAGAGGGAGAAGAGAGGGAGGCCGAGAGGCTCGGCCTCCCGTGCTCTACGACAGAGGTCGAGAGGGAGAAGAGGGGGAGGCCTAGAGAGAAGAAAAGTCGAAGCCACCGAAGGTCGCAAGCGAGCGAGAGAGAATTTTTTTTCTCCGAAACCTCGTTCAATAGCTTCCTTCCCGATAGCCTGAGCCCGAGATGTAATTGAGGGATGGTAAGTGAATTCAGAGCTCGACCCCTCTGAATTCACTTACCATCGTTTAATGCCTAAAACGGGGGGAAGCGAAATTCATCTGTATTTCACTTCCCCCCGTCACTTACGTTGCACACTAACGGGTTTTGCCTCCATTTTTCACTTACGTTGCGCACTAACAGGGCCAACAGTACCAACCCACAAAGGCTTAATGGCAAAAATGATAGGCAATAATAAATGCCTATCACAATACCAAACCACAAAGGCTTAATGGCAAAAATGATAGGCAATAAATGCCTATCACCTAGTGAGTAAACAAACTTATTACAACAACTACTATCCCTTTCAAGGAGAGTTCTAGGCTACACAAGCCTAACATTATTAGACCCCCAATGCAATTGCAGCAGAAACTCCTGGCCTTAGCCTCAAAATACTTTATAGATGATAGAGTAACATGATTGTGGTATACAAAAAACTCATTCAATACAAGTATCAAATTATATTTGATTTTAAAATGTCAAGTATATTAAATGCCTCTTGAATAAATGAATACAACAATAATAATAAAATATTAATACACTTAGACCTAAGTGTGGCTTACAATTGTGACAAGCAGCTCACAACAATGCAAATAGATATGATTTGAATAGTCCAAGCACTTTTGAAACCCATCCAATAATTTTAAGATAGGCAATGTCAAAGCACGACCTCCTTATATATTGTGTTTCTGAATGTAGTCTATTAGATTCTACATTTCCTAATGTCCAAATACAACCAACAACATCTACTAAGTTCAAGGGTAAAAAGGTATTTGTATTTTTATATATTATTCAAAAATGAGTGGGGGAATACTCCCCATCTCCTCGTCTCTCTACTTCGATAATCTGAGCAAATAGAGGGGAGGGGGTGGATTGCCCCCTCCTTAGTAAGATCATTCAATATAGAAAATGAGGGAAGGGGCAACAACTACACTCCTCTTACAATGAAATCTAGACCTTTTGAAAAAAATAAAATAAAGATCATTACTACATAACAACCTTATTTACATATTACTAGAAGCTTCAAGGTCAAATCGGCAGGAAAAAGATCAATCCCAAGCATGAACATCGATGAACTGACGAGTCTCTGGCAATGGTGGCATCGAACCGGTTCGCGAATAGCTCGAACTCAGCTTCAAATTGAGTTCGAGCAGTAGTTGGAGTTCATTTAAGTAACTGAGCCAAACTCGAGTGATCCGTGGTTCAGTTTGCAAGGTCGAGGAGTGTAGCCGGCAAGGTTACTAAGTAAAACCTGTTTCGGCTCTTGTGATCGTAACTCTACCTCCCCTTTAAAAACCATGCCTTCTCCTCGAATCTCCACAATCAACAATGAAGCAAGGTGCCGACCGGTACGCCGGTGAGGATTTTACCTTGTTGTCCCGGTGCCGAACCTCACCTTGCTGGAATTAGTCCTCCAAGACGCCGACCGGTATGCCGGCAAGCCTTCACCTACCGGGAAGTTGTACGAGACACTGCCAAGTTCGCCAATGCGCTTAGAAGTACTGTGTGCGCATAGTCGTGGTTGTGGTCCTGCCAAATGTCGAGTATCCCGTGATTGCGCTGGGAATTATTGCTGCCGGCGGAATATTTTTCGGTGCTAACACTGTAAAACAGAGAACCGAAAAATAAGAACAGAGGTTGAACGAATGGTTTTCCGATGATCTATTCTTCTCCGTTTAGGAGGTATTTATAATACATTACAAGGTGATTTTAGGATCAATTTAGATCCTAAAATCAAGGAATAAAATATAATCACGGGATCGGAGGAAACAATCACGCTATACAGTTTCCTCCGATCACGTTATACAGCTATACATTCCAACACTCCCCCTCAAGTTGGTGCATAGATATCAGTCAAACCCAACTTGTCAATTATACCATGAAATGCTTTCCCTGATACTGCCTTCGTGAGCATATCCGCCATTTGACTCGCAGATTGAATGAAGGGGAATTGTATAATCTTTGCATCGAGGTTCTCTTTGATGAAATGACGATCAACTTCAACATGTTTAGTGCGATCATGTTGAACTGGATTTTGTGCAATTGCGATAGCTGCCTTGTTATCACAGTGAAGATTCATAGGTTTGTCGTATTCAATCCCTAGGTCTCTCAGTATATTCCGTATCCATAACAACTCGCATACACCATGAGCCATACCTCGAAATTCAGCTTCAGCACTTGATCTGGATACTACCTTCTGTTTTTTGCTTCTCCAAGTGACAAGATTCCCTTCCACAAAAGTAAAGTAACCCGATGTGGATCTTCTGGTTGTCTGATCACCTGCCCAATCAGAGTCTGTATACCCTTCAATACTAGAGATACCATTTTTTGAGAATAACAAACCTTTTCCTGGAGCACTCTTTAAGTATCTCAAGATCCGATATACTGCTTCCATATGTTCTTCACTTGGTGCATGCATGAACTGGCTCACAACGCTTACTGCATATGCTACATCGGGCCTTGTGTGGGATAGGTAGATTAATCTTCCAACTAATCGCTGATAACGCCCTTTGTCTGCTGGAATTTGATCTGGAAGAATTCCGAGTTTATGATGCATTTCCATCGGCGTCTCTATTGGTTTACAGTCAAGCATTCCGGTTTCAGCTAGAAGATCCAACACATATTTTCACTGTGAAAGGAAGACTCCATGTTTCGATCTTGCAACTTCAATCCCCAAAAAATATTTAAGTTGTCCGAGATCCTTCATTTCAAATTTAGTAGCTAAATACTCCTGTAAAGCTTGCATTTCACCTGGGTCATCTCCTGTCACGACCATATCATCAACATATACAATTAATGCTGTTACATTTCCTTCTTTGTGTTTTATAAACAAAGTATGATCTGAGTTACTTTGTTTATAACCAAACTCCTTCATTGTAGTCGAGAATCTCCCAAACCATGCTCTAGGTGACTGTTTCAGCCCATACAATGACTTCTTCAATTTACAAACTTTACCTCGAGACAAAGAACCATTTTTTATACCTGGTGGTAGTTCCATGTAGACTTCTTCTTCTAAGTCTCCATTGAGGAAGGCATTTTTAACGTCAAATTGTTGCAGAGGCCAGTCTCGATTTGCTGCTATAGATATAAGAATACGAATTGTATTGATCTTAGCTACTGGTGCAAAAGTATCCTGATAGTCTATTCCATACCTTTGCGTATATCCTTTTGCAACTAGCCGAGCTTTATATCTGTCAATGCTTCCATCCGGTTTGAGTTTCAATGTGAACACCCATCGACATCCAATTGTTTTTACTCCTTTAGGTTGGGGAACAAGTTCCCAAGTGGCATTTTTTTGTAGAGCCTCCATCTCTTCGTTCATCGGTTTTTTCCATTTTGGATCAGCTAATGCATCCTGCACATTACTAGGAATAGAAACCCTGGATAATTGATCAACAGTAAATGCATATGATTTAGTCAACCTATGGGAGGACACATAGTTATTGATTGAGTATTTGGTCTTTGCTTCAAGATCAGGTTCATACTGTTTTTTTGGAACTCCCCTATTCAATCTTTGTGGATATCTAGAGGTTATGTTTTCTGTAGGAAGACATGTTTCAGTAGACTCATCAAACATAGGATTCGTATTTACCTGAGGAGGAACATTCTGGGTTGATTCTTCAGTTGTTGGTGCAGACGGGGGCAACTCTGGGGGTTCTTCAGGTGAAATTACTGAATCATAGTCTTGTTGCACATCATGACACTTAAAAAATTCATTCACCGCTTCTAACTCCTCAATAACTTTGGCACCTCTTTCAACATCTCCGTTAACTTCATGTGGAACATTCTCTTCATTTGAACTCTCCCCCTGAAGAGATGTCCAAGAAACTCCCCCTGAATAATAAGGGACTGATTCATGGAATGAGACATCTAAAGTCACATGGAGCTTGTTGGTGTGTGGATCATAACACCGATATCCTTTTTGAAAATCAGAGTACCAACAAATACACATCGCTTGGCACATGGATCAAGTTTATTTCGCAAGATCTTTGGGATATGAACATAAGCGGTACACCCAAAAATTCGGGGTTCAAGATTTGGAAGATGGGGAATTGAAATCAGGGATTGTAGCTTATGTAGAGGAGTTTGAAAATCCAGTACTTTAGAAGGGGTGCGATTGATGAGGTAGGCAGCAGATGTGATAACTTCACCCCAATAAAATCGAGGCATGTTCATGCCAAAGAGAGAGGCACGTACTACTTCCAAAAGTTGTCTATTCTTTCTTTCTGCCAATCCATTCTGTTGGGGAGTACAGGTGCAAGAAGTCTGGTGACGAATTCCATGGGTAGTCAGAAAAGTTTCGAGAGAAGCATTAACAAACTCAGTACCATTGTCAGATTGCAAAACACGAATCTGCTTTTGGTATTGAGTATGTATCATGGTATGGAATTTCTGAAATGCTAGACTCACATCACTTTTGTGGATAAGCAGAGATACCCAAGTCATTCTAGTGCATTCATCAATAAAAGTCACAAAGTAACGGGCTCTAGAAATAGAGGGAATCTTGGCTGGACCCCAAACATCAGAATGAATAACCGCAAAAGGTTCGAAACTTTTATTCAAACTCGGGAAATAAGCAATACGTTGGCTTTTAGCCAATTCACATGTGTCACAATGAAAATGCACATCAGTCAAACCTGAAAAAAGTTGAGGTCGCAATTTCTTAAGATAACCAAAGGAAAGGTGGCCTAATCGTCGGTGCCATAACCATACAGTTGTTTGAGCATTATCTTCACTACTAGCTTGATTTGTCTGACTGATTTTCGATCCCCCGTTTTCTTGCAACTCCAAATAGTAGAGTTTGCCCCGTCTAACACCATAACCAAGAATCTTCCGGGTTAGAATGTCCTGAAAGACACAAAATGAGGGCCAAAAAGTTACAGTACAAGCAAGAGTGGAAGTAATTTGGCTAACAGACAAAAGGTTATATTCAAGAGAGGGAACCACAAGGACAATATCTAATGTTAGATTATTGGATAAGATAACAGATCCTTCCCCAGTAATAGGAGAGGTACTACCATTGGCTGTTGAAATAACAGATTGTGGAGAGGGTAGGATGGATTGTAACTGACTGGGATCCCTTGTCATGTGATCGGATGCACCTGTATCAATAATCCAAGGTCTATTCTTAGAATGTACAGAAAATACTAATGCATGATCGAGAATACCTGGATGAGCAACATTTGCAGTAGGTAGCTCCTGATTATCTTCCATGGATGTCACCATAGCTTTCCCAGCAGTCTTGTTACGGGGATTTTTCGAGAAATCCCACCACTCCGGATAGCCAATAATCTCATAACACCGGTGTTGTGAATGTCCTTTTTTTTCGCAGTGAATACATACACGATTGTTACCTTTGCCAGAGGATTGAGGGTTCCGACTGTTTGATGATCCTTGTCGGCTTTGGTTGACCAACATCGCCGAGTTCTCGGAGACTGGGCGATAGCTTCCCATTGTCTGTCTCTGTTGATATTCGCGTCTGACATAGGCATAGGTACTTTCCAAATCAAGTTTGGGATCTTTTCGCAAAATTTCTCCACGAAC
Source organism: Aristolochia californica (assembly GCF_029961685.1). Classification (NCBI taxonomy): domain Eukaryota; kingdom Viridiplantae; phylum Streptophyta; class Magnoliopsida; order Piperales; family Aristolochiaceae; genus Aristolochia; species Aristolochia californica. Next base: position 22,813,753 of record NW_027181815.1, on the reverse strand, counting down.
TTGATCAAATTCGGAGTCAAGCCCACTGAGAAAAATATGAACCCGAAGCCTAGCCATTGCAGAGTGCAACTGGATTAGCCCTTCGACTGTTCCTTCCTGAGATCTAGTTCGATGATCAATCTCTTGGAAAATAGCAACCAGTTCATTGTAGTATGTGGATAATGGTCTACCATTTTGTTTGGTAGAAAAAGATCTCTGGTTCAGCTCAAATATACAAGTTTCATCGGATCCATCATAGAATATTTTTGATACTGCTTCCCATATCTCCTTGGCAGTGGAGAGGCGAATAAATCGCTGCATGAGTAATGGACTCATGGAATCAATAAGCCAACTTTTAACTCTTTGATTTTCAGTAATCCAAACTCCAAGATTAGCATCACCAGATGCTGGTTTTTTTGTTTCGCCGGTGAGGTATCCAGCTTTGTTGCGTGCGCCAATTCGCATCTCCATGAGTTGGGACCATAATGAATAATTGGTCTCATCGAGGATAATTCCAGTTGGAAACGCAGAATTATCTTAGTGGACTATAATCTGTGGTGATGGGATAAGGTCGGTAGATGCGCCTGTAGGGGTGGCCATCGATCTGATTTTTTTTTTTTTTTTAAATCCGGTCCGGTTTGGTTCAGTCCGGTCCGGTTCGATCTGGTCCGGTTCGGTACGATCAGGGCGGATTCAATTCTGGTCCGCTTCAGTGCTGGTCTGATCCGGTTCGAGTTTAGACCGGTTCGGTCCGATTCGGTCGACCCGCCGGTCTGGGTCGACAAAATAAATCAACAGTACCTAAGTTTAAAAAACATACTGTCGTCTTCGGCAACGGTCTTCGTCTTCGGCAACGGCAGCGGAGCGTCACCTTCGGTTCGGAAAAGGGTGGTGATGCCGTCGTCGGTGCTCGTCGGCGATCGTCGGAACTCGTCGGCGACGTGATTCCGACGACGTAAAAAAAAAACGTTTCGTCTTCGGCAGCCTTCGTCTTCGGCAACGGCTGTCTTCGTCGTCGGCAACGGCAACCTTCGTCTTCGGCAACGGCAGCGGAGCATCGGATTTTGTCGTAACAGTGTGGTGGTGCCGTCGTCGGCGTCGGCGACGTTCTTTTTGCGTCGGGACAGCCGGAACAGAGTTCTGCAACTCCGACGGATTTTTCCTTCCTCCGGCTTCCTCCTTCGGCGATTACAGGAGCACTTAGCTCCGACTTTCTGCGACGAAAAAGAGAGGAAAAAACTCCTGCTCTGATACCATGTAAAACAGAGAACCGAAAAATAAGAACAGAGGTTGAACGAATGGTTTTCCGATGATCTATTCTTCTCCGTTTAGGAGGTATTTATAATACATTACAAGGTGATTTTAGGATCAATTTAGATCCTAAAATCAAGGAATAAAATATAATCACGGGATCGGAGGAAACAATCACGCTATACAGTTTCCTCCGATCACGTTATACAGCTATACAGTTTCCTCCGATCACGTTATACAGCTATACATTCCAACAAACACAATGGCATCCATCGGAAATTCAGAGATAGGGAAGCAGGTGGAGGAGAGGCTGCTTCGTCACCAGTGGTTCCATCTACGGCAAGATTTGATTCTTCAATTTTGAAAATGACGGAAGGCATAGATTTTTACAGCTCCTGAAGGTTCGATTCCAGCAGAAATGCGGATATCTATGATGTTTTTTTTTTTTTTTCTGAACCCATCATTATGCCCGAAAACCTGCAAAAGCTGCATCGGAGAAAAGCTGAGGGTCTTGAAAAGCAAAGAGAGAGAGTGGACGATTTTTCCTTTTTATGTGGATCTAAAGCTTGCTTTTTATCCTCTTTTCCAAACATCATTTATTTTCTTTTGTGGTCATGCATATCTTCATAGCATGTAACCCTAACTTTTCAATGTTTAATCATATACATCTTTTTCTTAATTTTTAAATTTATATTTTAAAAAATTTATATTGATATTTAATTTAAAATTTTATGTCCTAATTATTGAATAAAATATATGCATAATATTATGATTAATGTTATGTAATACATAGACAATTTTATACAGGGCTTATGTATAGAGATCATGCGTAAAATTTATGCATACTTTTATATATAGTTTATTTAACTTGTATTTTATTCAAAGTTTTAAATGTAAGTTGGAGTTCGAATTTGATTAAGATTATTGGGTTCAAACTCGATTATAATTTTAGGCTTGAGGCTAGGTTCGACTCAAGCTTGAGTTTAAAATATTTAAATCAAGTAGCAGGTTCGAGTTCGATTCGATTCAATACCACCCATAGGCGCAAGGAGACGAGCCAACAAAGATACCCGAATTGACAGCAGTACAACAACGAAGAAGATGAGAGCCAACAAAGGAATTTCCGAAATTAGTAGTTAACCAGCAGAGAGAAGATTGAACAACAACTTAACTTGAAAATATTCTGGATTATTTGCAGATGAGTGAAAATCCCAAAAAAATAGCAATGCAGACAACTCAAAATTATTTTTGGGATTAACAAGCAGAATTAGAGCAGACGAGTGAAACTTCCGCAAAATAGAGAAGCAATGTAAACCTTTGGAAGATAATTTTTACTGATTAAGAGCAACGTTTCAGTGTCACTGAGTCATGATCTTTCCGAACAGAGATGACAACCAATGAAGATAGTGGTGATGACAAGTTTCAATGAAGACAACGATGGTAGGTTTGTCACCGAAGTTATTTGTAGAAGGAGAGATCAATCGGCTAACAATGTGGAAGATTTTATGATATCAACTCGGAATAATACCAGACTGAATGAGAAGGTGAGACGTCGGGGCTCCGGCAGAGGCAGCAAATAGCTGAGACAGTGTCATTGAGAAGCTGCCATGCACGTGGATCCTCTTGTAGACCTCAACCACCCAACCCATTGTAGCCCGACATCGTTCTGAACTCCGCATTCCACCAGATTCTGGTCCCACGAGAGTTGCTTCCACGATAAATTAGCCTCTGCTCGATGATAGGAATTCCCGTCATCTGCCTGATCATTGGTATCAACGCAATTGGCATGCACGATAACAATATTGCCCCCGAAAATCATCTGAACAAAGAAATGAAGGTCGGGAATCGAGTTTGATGAACTGGTGGTCCGGTGGCTGAAGCCTTACAAGACTGAGCCGATGTATCAGGGAACCCCTGAGATGACACGGCGGCAGCAGCAGCGTCGGGACAATCTTTTCTCATTCAGACTTGGACCAAATGGGAAGTTGTCGTCCTCCTCACGAGGCACATAATCATCAAGTTTCCTCTTCGACGGAATGCGATCAGGTCGCCAGTCAATCGTGGCCGTCGAACTGAGGGTTGTGAATTCTCCGAGAGACATGGTGGTCAACAGAGAGGCCGTCCGAGCTGATAGGTTTCAGGAGCACCAGTCCGGCACAAAGCTCGTGTCCATGACAATTCTCGAACATCTGCTTTCAAATTATGATCACAATAGGAATATTGATCGCCAACATAGTCAACACACACTGGATTCGCTTGATAATCCAAGAACAACAATATCAAAATGAAATTCCTGCAACATCAACAACAATATGGAAGCTCAACAAAAAATTGAGTTTCAGCAATGACTAAAACCAAAGCAGCAATATGAGAAAAAAAAAAAGTAGGTTTCTAGAATCCTAAAAACCATAGTTGGGAGTCCTGAAAATCAATGCTCTAATACCATATTGATTTTTACGACTCCATGGAGAAAAGGAGAGAAGGCATGTTGGGAAAAAAACAAGAGGAAAAATAAGGTTAAAGACTTATGTCCAAACCCTCCCCTTGAAGCTCTATTTATAGATGAATAAAAGAACAATATTATAATTATGCCCTTCACCCTAGAAGAGTAAAGAATAAATAATAAACTTAAACTAATTATATCAATGTCATCTTTATGAGACGACTTCTTATTTACCATCATGCCACCTCTATTGAACATGTCGCCTCCTTGGACATGTGGGCTTGAGCCCATCTTCTAACATGTGGCCTTCTCCTTGGTCGTGTGGACTTGAACCAAGCTTCTAACAAGGAGAAAACGTTTTAGATACCCAACTTGCCACATATAGTAGTTAAGATCTTGAATGTGATTGGTTTTGTAAGAATGTCTACCACTTGCCCTTGTGATGAAGATGACTGAGAGATAAGATACTAACCTGGATTTTCTCCTGTATAAAATGGCAGTCTACCTCAAATGCGTTTTATCCTCGCATGGAATATAAGATTTGAAGTGATATGAATGGTGGCTGCATGATTGTCATAATACAATACCATCTGAGCTCCTTTATAGAATCTCAATTCAGTAAGAAGGGATCTGGTCCATAAGAGCTCATTAACTGTGTAGACCATAACTCTGTATTCTGCCTCTACACTGGACCTTGCAACCACATTTTGCTTTTTGTTTCTCCATGTAACCAGGTTACTTCCAACTAATGTACAATACCCTGAAGTGGACTTCTTGTCATCATGTGATCTAGCCCAATCTGCATTTGAGAAACCTTGTATGTTGTAGTGGCCATGATTCTTATAGAGAAGCTTTTTTCTTGGAGCTTCTTTTAAGTATCATAGTATCCTCTCCAAGGCTTGCCAATGGGTAAGTTGTGGTTTGTGCATATACTGACTCACCACACTCATTGCATATGATATATCTGATATAATTACCGTGAGGTAGATAAGTTTTCTCACAAACCTTTGATATTTACCTATATCAATATCTTCTCCATAGCTTGCACATAGCTTTATATTAGCATCCATAGGAGTAACTACAGAATGACTCCCCCTCATCCCTGTGTCCTCTAGTAGATCCAAGACATACTTTCTCTGAGATAATATAATCCCATGCTTTGACTGGAATACCTCAATTCCTAGAAAATATTTTAGAAGTCCAAGATATTTTGTTTTAAATTCTTGGCATATATTTATGTTGTCTACATCACTACCACTTAAGACGATATCATCCATGTAAACTGCAAGTAATACTTTTCCCTTTAAGGTATTCTTGATGAAGACAAAATGACCTACCGAACTCCGGCTGAATCCAAACCCTAACATTGCTTGGCCAAATTTGTCAAACCAAGCTTGAGGAAACTGTTTAAGCCCATATAGAGGCTTCTCTCAATTTACATACAAACTCCCCCCTCAATCACAAAACCAAGTGGTTGATGCATATATATCTCTTCTTTTATGTCCCCATTTAAAAAAGCATTTTTGACATCCAATAAAAAAACCGGCCAAAAGAAATTAGCAGCTAGAGATAATAAGATGCGTATCAAGTTTAATTTAGCCACTAGAGAAAAAGTTTTCTCATAATCCACTCCATAAAACTGAGTGTATCCCTTGGCAATGAGTCGGCCTTTGAGGCGAGCAAACAAACTATTTGGATTGTGTTTGATAGTAAAGAGCCATTTACAGCCAACGGGTTTCTTGTTAGGAGGAAGAAGAGCAAGGGCCCAAGTCTGATTTTCAAATAAGGTATGCATTTCTTCTTCCATGGTAACCTTCCATCTTGGATGTCTTAGAGCCTCCTGATAGGACTATGGAACAAAGATGGAAGAAATAAATGTAAGAAACTGACAACATGAAGAAGATAATCGATGGTGAGAAACAAAGTTTTAAATAGGATGAGAAGTGGGAGTCCTAGTGCAAGTTCGAGGCTCCTTCCATAGAGCTATGGTTCATGTATCAAATTGTGGGCTAAATACAACAGGCGAAGATGGACTTACCCCAGAGGGATCCATAAACTCCACAGGTGCGGTGTTGGCCGAGTTTTCAAGGGGCTAAAGTAGAACTGCATCAAGTGGCACAATGGGCTTCAAAGCTGGCTAAACTGATGAAAGACTCGGGGGTGCATATTTTGAGGAATAAAAAGATATGTCCTAAAAAAAAGGTGACATCCCTAGAGACAAACAACCTCTAAAGAGAGGGTTTATAACAAACATAGCTTTTTTGGGTACAGGAGTAACCCAAAAAAATACACTTAAGTGATTTTGGCTCAAGTTTACTCTTTTGAGGAGATGTGATATGAACAAAGCATGTGCAACCAAAAAGTTTCAAAGGAAAGGAGAAAGAATCTTCATTCAGAAATAAAAATGATTAAGGGGATTTATGGTTAAAGATTGATGAAGGTAGCCTATTAATAAGGTAGCAGGCTGTAAGAATGCCATGAGGCCAGTAAAAGTAGGGTACCTTCATAGAGTAGAGTAGGTCACAAGCCACCTCAAGGAGATGTTGGTTTTCTCTTTTAGCTACTCAAGGGTATAGTGGTGATATTAAGTAGGTCACTTTTTCCACTGATATTCACATAATCTTCACCCATCACTAATGAATAAGCAATGCACTATATCAACCAACCAATAATAAAGGAGAGGAATTCTCCCAAGCTAAACCGTGCCAAACTGAGTCAATCACTAAATCAAACCAAACTAAGCCGTAATGATGCACACAATCAAGGAGATTTTGACTCCATGAGCTAATCCAAATCATGTAAAATTTATTCAAAATATTTCTCATTTAAGAAATAATTATAAAGGCAAGCGAAATCTCAAGAGATCTTGTACAACTTAGAGGATCTTTTTAAAGAAGGAAACTTTCCTTCTATGTCACTTGTGCCAACTAGAAAGATAATATCATAATCTTTGACTTGTTTTGTTTCCATAAATGATTTAGGAACAAAACTCCAGAGAATAATTCAATATTGGAAGCCTTGAAATAGACCAATCACAACACTATAATTTCACAATCTTCAAGTGTGTCGACTCTACGGAAGAAGAAAACTTTCCTTCTATGTAACTGCGCTAGATTTGTGATTGAAATCAAAGGTAGATCTTACCTTTTCTCCTTGATTTTTTAGGTAAGGTAATCCAAAGGATAACACATCTAATAAAAGATAAAAAATTGTGCAAAAGATCAACACCTTTTTTAAAAAAAATACTCCTCTCAGTAGTAAAAAATAGCGTTCACTGAGTTTTTTTAGAGAGTAATCATGCAAATTGTAAAACTGAGTAAGCTCAATCCTTGAACGTCTAAACAACAATCAAGAAGAAAGCCAACACTGATCTATTACAAATACAAGAAGGTTTCGTCCCACCACACGCTCTTAGAAGAGCTTCAATGGCTTCTAGACTGAACATAAGTACAAGAGAAGAAACTAAAACAAAACAGAGTAACAAGGAAGAGGTCTGATTCTGGATGGCTCATGCTGCTGAAGAACTCCTCTATTTATAATCATTGCAGCACTCAATGGCTGCTGCATGCTATGGTTGCTTCACGCAATGGCTGCTGCATGCTATGGCTGCTTCACGCAATGGCTGCTGCACGCAATCCAGTTGACCTTCATGAAGCTTCCCCAGTTCTAAATTGGGTGATGCAATCATGACAAGGGCCAACCCCCTTGGACCCCGCCGCCAGGCCAGCCCCCTTAGACCCCCGCCGGGGCTGACGCCTCGAACCCCACTATCGGGGGTGCTGCCCCCGAACCTCCGTCTTCCTTATTCATTTTATAGTTTCTTCACAAATAACCATTGCGGTCACAATTTGACTTCATCAGCGTCTAAGCCGGAACCGCTAACTAATTTACTCACTATCGATATTGGAGCTCCTCATAATTGGGGGCCAGAGAATACATTACATTAACGGTAACTTGTGAGAAGTGGGCATTGACACACTAACACAAACATCAACATAAACCAGTCTTGAATGAATTTAATCATGCGTTGATCATGATAATCTTCATACACAACAAGATGGTGAGAAAAAAACTTCATCCAACATATGTTTTTCTAGGAGATAAAATCGAAATATATGCTTAAACCCAACATATGCTCAAATCGAGCATTTCACATTCTCTTGCATGATTCAAAGTAAACCGTGCATAAGAGATATTGCATGAGATGATAAGCTTATATTTTATCCATAGAAGCATCAAACAGTAAGCCTCTTATCAATATCAAAACCCTATCAAAATCATCTCATGAAAGGTAGGGAAAAAAAGAACTTATCGTGCTGGTTTGTCATGCCTTTGCTTCTCTAACAAGAACACACGAAGCTTGATAAAACCCACTTAATTACCACATTAATGTTGGGATCCTAAACCTATTAATCTCATACCAAGTGGGTTTTAGGATCCCATGATAAGTTCCTCAACCAAAGTGGTGAGGGAGGAGAGGAAGAAGAAGAGAGGAGGACAAAGAGAGAAGGCTAGAGAGATTGAGCTCGAGAGAGCTTGGGAGAAGCGAGAAAGGTTAAGGACGAATTTGAGAGAAGAAGGGAAGACTTAACTATCTACCCCTTGCCTTGAACGTCTATTTATAGTTTATGGTGGAAGGTTATAATGACTACAATGCCCTTAGGGCTTCAAGCTTTCAAAAGGAAAAGACATAAGTAGGCATACATCATCTTACATAGTTATACACTTATGCCATCCTTATGGGAAGAGCACTTAATTACCCTCTGTGCCACCTCCTTGATGTGGGCAAGGATATTACCTTGATGCCAACTGATGTGACTTCCAATAGCTCAAATACACGATTTTACAAATAGTCTCCCCAAAAAATTGGCTAGATTCTAGCTCTAGCTAAGCCCTTTTTGTTTAGATTCAAATACGTTCTAGATGAACCTTTCTAAAAAAATACAAAAGAAAGGATAAAAAGTTACAACTTTATCAATTGGAGAGAAACTTACTCGAGAAATCCAAGCCTCCAACTTTTTAGCACAATAAAAATGATGGAGCTTGTCTAACACGTATGTAATGGAGAGGATTGGAGAAAGGAGAAAAGCATTTTCTAGAGTTTGGTTCTCTGTTTCTCACAAAAGTACTTTGGGAGGATTTTCAAATGATTAAGAATCAAGACTTATAGATATGCTAATAAAAGCTAATTAACTTCTCAATGGGAGGTTTGGATATTTATATGTTCCCCAGTCCAAACTAGCCCTTTTTTGCCGATCTGTAAAAATTTGAGTTTACATTGAGCAATCGATGTAAAGTGATTGATCGATCAATCAAGTGTAACAACTATTTTTCTGTCAGAATATGTCTTATTGATTGATGGTATGATCGATCATTCATAATTCCCTTTGACAGTTCATTGTAAGTATGATTGATAAATGATCTTCTTATGATTGATCATGCTTTATATCCCTGACTGACAAAGTTTTGTATGATCGATCAATCTCAGAGGTTGATTGATCAATCAACATGAATGTACTTTGTTTGGATAGTATTGATCGATTAGTCCATATAGGATGATCGATCATAATTTATAGTACGGTTTGATCATGTTTTGGATGATCGATCAATCAACTAGATTGATTGATCATGTTTTTTATTTTTTGCCTAAGCAATTCTAGTTGATCGATTATTGGTAGATGCTAATAGATCATTCTAGTATCAGTTCATCTAATATACTTTTAAAGCATGAGAATGAATGATCCTAAGTGATTCTAACATGTACGAAATGTGTATACGAGTTTGGGAAAATATGTTTGAATGCAAAATATATCCTAAAGCTCCTAGTTTGCATTGTACCTCAAATTGGAAGGAGTGGACAACTCTCTTTACATAGACTGAGTTTTGACATTTCTTAGAAAATCCTAAAACTCATCTTCAATTTGTCTTAATTTTTTGCAGGTGCTACAAGAGCTCTTGACTTTTCATGAAGCTTGAGGTATTTGAGAAGCTTGTTTCATTTCGATGCTTTAGACCTTGAAATTGATGTCTTTTGAAGGAAAAATATCTAAAATACTAGATTTACAATTGTCGACTCTATTAAGTTTTTTTATTATCGAAATTGTTAGATTCTAGGGTTGCATGGTTAAAGAGTTTAGGGTTTGTAAGAAGAAGCTGGAAGAAGAAGAGAAGAGAAAAGAAAAGATAAAGAAGGAGAGATCGAGTAGGAGGGAGCAAAAGAGAGCTGAGTGAAAACTAGGGAAGAGGGCATGTTATGTTTGCCCTCCTCATTACTCCTTTATTTATAGATTTGAGGGCATAAAACCATAGTACATGAGTGTAGTTAAGGAACTTAAAAGTTCAACATAATTATATCTCTATGCCACTCGCTTGTAAATTACATAAAGTGCTATCTTCTTTAACTCTCTCCCTCAAGTTGGTAAGAAAACATCATAAATTCCCAACTTGGAACTTGTCTTTGAGAGAGGTTTTGCAACAATGGTCTTTGTGATGATATCTGCCATCTGATTCTTGGATGAGATGTATTGCATAGATATTACACCAACTTGCAAGTTTTTTCAAAAGAATGACAGTCTATCTTGATATGTTTTGTTCTTTCATGAAATACTAGGTTGTTTGCAATGTTAATGGCTGCCTGATTATTACAATGAAGTTGCATCGATTTGTTTACTTGGAACTCCAACTTAGACATGAATAATTTGAGCCACAATAGTTCACTCACTGCATGTGCCATTGATCTATATTCTGCTTCTGAACTTTACCCTGCTGCCATATTTTGTTTTTTACTTCTCTAGGTGATTAGATTACCTCTAATAGTTGTATAGTAACCAGAGCCAAATTTTCTTTCATCTAGTGAAACTTTCGAATCTCTATCTACAAATCCTTCTATGTTTGTATGTCTATGGCTCATGAATAATAACCATTGACCAAAATTTTTCATCAAGAATTGAAGAATCCTTTCCAATGCTTCTCAGTGAGTTTGCTGAGGTCGATATATAAACTGATTAATGAAATTGACTGAATAAGATATATCAGGTCTTGTATCCAAGAAATAGATTAATTTCCTAACCAACCATTGGAATCATCCAATATCAACATCACTACCTCCTTCAGCACATAATTTAACATTGGGCTCCATAGGTGTATTGGTCTGCTTGGCCTCGAGCATTCATGTTTATGGTAATAGATCAAAAACATAATTTCTTTGAATCATGCCTTTTTTTTATTGTAGATCTTCTATGCCCAAGAAATATTTGAGAAACCTCAAGTCTTTCGTTTGAAAACGACAAATTACATAGGCCATATGATATTCTCCAAAGTATGTTTAATACTAAATAAAGAGAAAATATTCATGAGTGCTTGGCTAGATTCAGAGGCCTTCTTCAAGAATGGAAGCTAACTTAGCCTAACTCCACTAATGTCTCTATCCAAAATAAGCCGAAGGAAGCCTTAGCAACAGCTATTTGTCTCACGAATATTAAGTCGTATCTCGAGGTTGCTAAAACTCAACTTCTTAGCCTCCTTTGCTATTCCCGCCTTTGATGATGTATGTGCTACATTACTCTGCATTCCAGACTCTTCTTCCCCTTCTCCTATTGAAGTATCATCAGTTATATACTCGGTAATAGGGGCACATCAACCAATCACAGTCGAGGCCATGGAAGAAATTATAGAGGAGGTTGAGGAAGAGGTGGAAGGACTTTTTCCTCCAGAACAGAAGGCAAGGAACGCACCCACAATGGGAGATATGACCACACCAGTGATCAGTGCTAGAAAATCCATAGCAAATCAGAATGGGCCAGGGCTAATGAAGCCTGAGCTAGTAGTACAAAGGAGGACAAGTTTTCCCAAACAACAAAAAGGAAGACTCTTACCGATGATGAGTATGACTTATTCCAGAAAATGAAAAACTCTGATGGTCTCTCCTCCTAGTTCCTCCTCAACGGATGTTGCTACCACCGCTTCAGGTATGCTCTCTTCCGCTTCCTCCTTTTCCTCCTAGAAAATTGACTCAAGGGCCTCCGAGCATCTCACAAGTAACAAAAGTCTACTCCAGTTTGTCTCTCCTTGCCTCTTGAATAAATTTGTTACCATAGCTGATGGATCCCAGACTAAAGTTCTCAAAAAATGATCCACTTGTATTACACCATCATTTCCGCTCACAAATATCCTTTTTGTTCCTACCTTTCCCTTGAACCTTTTATCTGTTAGTCAACTTACTTAGCATTTTAATTGCTCCATCACCTTCCCACCCACCTCATGTGTGTTTCAGAATCTTACAACTAAGTAGGTGATTGGTGGTGTCTGTGAACAAAATGGGCTCTACTACCTAGACATGTCTCAAATAAATATTGTTTCAACCAAGCACACCAAGGGGAAGCTATGGCACAATCTGTTAGGACATCCATCCGAACAATTTCTTCATCTTCTTTTTCCTACTTTCAAAAATATTGACACATTTAAATTGTGAAGTGTGTCAATTGAGCAAACACCAAAGGGACACATACTCTCCTCGGGCAGAACTTAAAAGTGTTGTTCTTTCATTGATTCACACAGAAGTATGGGGACCCTTGAGTGTCTCAAACACTTCCCAAGTTAAGTACTTTATTCCCCTCATTGATGATTTTACTCCTACCACATGGATATTTCTTTTTAAAGAGCAATTTGAAATTTCATCAATCTTTAAATCCTTTTAAGCTATGGTAGTCACTCAATTTGGTTAGAAAATTAAAATACTACAGTTTGATAATGCTAAAGAATATCTCTCTAGTGACCTTGACTCATTTTGTCAAGAAAATGATATTATCCATAAAATGTCTTGTGCCTACACCCCTCAAAAGAACGATGTAGCAAAACGGACGAACCATCATCTTCTAGAGGTAGCTCGCGACTTATTATATTCCATAAAAGTACCATACTTCTATTGGCCGCATGCCATCCTTACTGCGTGGTTTCTTATAAATAGGCTACCCTCTTCTGTTCTCAGTCATAAATCCCCATATTCCTTATTATTTCCACATGGTGATCCTTTTTCACTTCCCTTGAAAGTCTTCAGGTGTACATGTTTTATTCATATTACCTCACCACAACGTAGTAAACTTGATCCAAAATCTATCAAGTGTATCTTCTTAGGATACTCTCACACGTAGAAGGGTTATGTTTACTCTAATCCTACTCTCCCAAGGTTACTTGTGTCTAGGGATGTGACCTTTTTAGAAGACTCTTCATACTACTTAGAAAATGCCCCTCTGGGTCTCTCATTTGTACATGCCTCTACTCAACCGGTTGTGCCTTTTGCAATGGAAACTATTCAACCCTCTGAAGCTTAGGCCGCACCACACCTGTGGCGTTTGCGGATCCTATTGAGGTAAGTCCATCTCCTCTTGCACTTTTTGGACCACAATATGATACTCAGTCTATCGCCCCAAGAAAATAACCAAGAACTTCCACTAGGCCCTGTACTTCTCATCCCAAATCCAATTTTTTATCTCACAATCGTTTATCTTCTTCATGTTGTCAACTTCTTGAATTTATCTCCTCCATCTCTATCTCACAGTCCTATCAGGAAACTCTAAGACATCTAGGGTGGAAGGCGGCTATGGAAGTAAAAATGCAGGCACTCTATGAAAATTAGACATTGGCACTAGTTCCTCTTTCTTCAAGCAGGAAACCTATCAGTTGTAAGTTGGTTTATACTATTAAACATAGTCCGGATGGGTCAATTGACCGCCTTGTTGCCAAAGGCTATACTCAATGCTATGGGATCGATTACGAGGAAATTTCTTCTCCAGTGGCCAAATTGAACTCGGTACGTATCTTATTATCCCTTGCTGCTAATTCTTCCTACCCGGTCTATTAACTTGATGTGAAGAATGATTTCCTCAATGGAGATATAAAGGAAGAAATTTATATGCAACAACCACCTGGATTTGTGGTTGAGAAGGAGTCGGTATGTCAATTAAAGAAATCCCACAATGGATCAAATCCCTTCTCATTGAACTGGGATTCTATAAAGAAGCTCTTATGGATCTATATTGAGATAATCAAGTGGCAATTCATATAACCTCAAATCTGGTCTTCCTTGAAAGAACAAAACACATTGAGGTGGACTTCCATTTTATACGAGAGAATTTCAAGCTGACACATTATCTGTCAAACATATCTCCTCACAAAGACAAGTTACAGACATCCGCACAAAACTAGTCACTCATAAAATCATGTTCACCATTTGCAGCAAGCTGAGCATCTACGATGTTTTCTCACCCCAGCTTGAAGGGGGAGTGTTAGAAGGTGGAACCTGTTAGAAATTAGATGCCCTAATTCCAAACTAACGAGAGCAATAATAATAAATGCAGAAGAAGAAAAAAGAAAGCATAGAAAAGCACAAGATTTATATAGGTTCACCTCAAGGTGAGACTATGTCCTGTCTTCCATCATTGTAGTAATCCACTATGAAGATGAAATAATTTACAAGAGTAATCGCACATACTTATAAATGTTTTTCTCTAACCTCTCTCGGGGGCCGCAATAAATGATGTTGCTCGGATGATGAATGATACTTCGGGTGATGATAAAACCCTAATAGCGACACCCCTAAATAAATAGAAAGATTAGGGAAACTGGATTACGAGTGTGAAATCCCCAACCTACCCTTAATGAAATAACAATCAATATATTGTGGATTTGGCAGGGGCTCTGCCCCCATACCCTTGGGAGGGGAGGCACCCTAGCCCTTGCACCCCCCCCCCCCCCCCCTTCTCTGACCGACCTGGTGTAAGGCGTTAATTAGGCTCCACAACTTAACAAGACTAAGCCCACACGTGTGTGGAAAAAGGCCCACACATCCTTGAGGTGTGGCATAAGGTGTCATCTCATAAGGATGCTTGATTCTCTCCATTGATTTTGTAATTTTTTATTGATTGATGTAATTAGGGAGCCTAATTGATTCAGAAGTTTCCCTAAACCTGTAATAGGACAAGTATAAATATGGGTCTTGGTTGAAGGGATTTCAATCACAATTCATGGATGACTCTCTCCTTAGCCTAAAGGCTTTCTCTCCCTTCCTTCCTCTCTCTTCTCTACTTGAGCTCTCTCTTTGCTCTTCTCTTTTCTTCTTCCTGTCTAATTTTGTTCGAGGTTCTAAGCGTGGGGGTCCTAAATTCAACACTCATCCTACCTTAGGCAATCATAATCGTGGTCAAAGGAAACAATGGGTTTTTAGGAAAAGAACTTGATGGGAAATTTCTTCACTTGAACTATTTACATGATAATGCATTCAGAGCTCACTATACCGTAGATAAATCAAGATCATTATGGTTCAGGTTGTCCAAATGGTTCAAATATGATATTGGTTCAAGATAGAATGCTTTCTTTGGAGGTTGGTTACACTCTTGGAAGAAAAAAAAAAAAAAAATCCTTGCTGACAACATTCTCATCTACTACATCAAGCATGGTGACAAGCTTGAGTTGGGAGCATACATTGTAGATGCAATCTATGGATGTTGACTTTTGAAGGAAATAAACTTAGTGCATGGATGAATCATTATTTCTATGATGAGGAGAGCACAAGTGATACTTGGGTTCTCTATGAGGAGGAGATGGAGTATGTCAGCACAGAGACATGGAGAGCTATCATCTCTCATTGACCTACCTTTGACTCACAACTTGCTTAGTCTGATGAGTATAGCAATGGTGGTAGTAGTGATAGTATTGATGACACTGAACAAGAAGTTAAAGAGATTTGACAAGATAAACTCATCTATTTTCTACATGAGGCCACCTCAGACAAATATAGAACTCCCTCAATAGTATGCATGGTAAAGATATTCATCTAGCTCACTTAAGAGTTTAGGTAGTTTTTGGACTCTATCACCTAGAAAGTAGAGTCTCTTGAGTCCCAAGTAATGATTCTTTAGTGCCATCATGGACTTCTTCCACAAACTAAGGAGGTTCCCTGTCATTGTCATGTATTCAATCAACATTGCCAATCGAGTTATCAATCTCAGCCTAAGCCTAACCTGCTTGAGGTGCCTTCACCTATAGAAGACGAACGTCTCACCTTCCGAACTATCTTTGGGAGTTCAGCATTGCCATTAGTCAGTCTCCATCTGATTTTACTCCTCATGACCATTCCACTTAGTCATGTCTTAGATAGTTTGACACTGATGAAGAGCAGATATGAAAGAGTCTTCTATGACTCTCATAGTAAGAAGTATCGTAGAGCCAGAATTAATATAGTGGAGTCTCACAAGAGGAGGTCTCACAAAAGAGTCTTAGTTAAAGGTGTTTTAATTATATTAGTCTTTTATTTATGGTCAGTAGTTCAGTTATTTTAGTGTTTAACTTTAGGTGTAACTGGGATAAGGATAGTTTAATTGTAATTGGATTCTACTTTTAAATAGAGGCTCATTGTACTCAAATTACATCAAGTGAAAGAAGTTTTTCACTTTTCAGAAAAATTAAACATTGTAATAGAGTGGGTTTTTTTAGTTGACTCGGTCGACCCATAGAGATAATGTGATCCTTTTTTGATCTCTTATCTCTAGTAGTTTAGGTTTGTATTCTATCCTTTTCTTTTCTTTCTTGTCCCAATACTTTTTTAGTTTCATCGTGATCGCACCTTCATACTGAAATTTTCATAACAGAATGAACTTTGAGTCTACTTTCCAACGCTAAAATTATTTTTTCAATCGAATTTTCTATAAAGAGAAAAAGATATTTGAAGTAGCAAAGTCCAAATTGTAAGAGAGGTTCACGCAAAAGAGAAAAACTTCAAATTTTGAGGCACATTATGCCCTCAAGAATGAGAGTTTAAAAGGAGAAATATTCTATAAGATAGATCTATGAGTTTATTTTCTTACCTATTAAACCAATTCTCAATCTGAGTTTTCTAGAGGGAGATATCAATATTGGAAGAGTGAATGGTCAAGTTGACCAAAGAAGAAAGAGTACTCAATTCGGCCAGATTACAAACTCCGAAATCTATTAGATTCTTTCTCTCAAAAGAAGTATATTTTATAGATAAATACTATACGTGAATGAAATTTATCAAAGTCTAGTTTTAGAATGTTGGAGGATGGGCCCAAGCCCACACGACCAAGGAAGGCCCACATATCCAAATGTGTTGGAAGATGGGCCCAAGCCCATAAGATATGGATCCACCATGATCACAAGAGCTGGTGGGACCCATCATGGTCACGTGAGGAGTCTTACAAAATAAGAAGTCTAATAGAGCCAAAATTATTATGGAAGTAGGTCTCATAGAAGAGTTTTAGTTTAAAGGTGTTTTAGTCATATTAGTCTTCTATTTATATTGGGTTATTTAATTATGCTAGGACTTATGTTTAAGTGTTAGAGTTTGGGTATAATTGGGACAAAGGTAGTTTAATTGTAATTGGACTCTACTACCTTCCTCTATTATAAATAGAGGTTCATGTACTCTGATTACAATAAGTCAATGAAGTATTTTTCTTTTCCATAAAGTCAACATGGTTGTTGGAAGATAAGCTCAAGCCCACACGACCAAGGAAGGCCCACATATCTAAGATTATTATAAGATGGGCCACACAACCAAGGAAGGCCCACAAGATCGGCCCAAGCCCATAAGAAGTAGGACCGACAATGATTACCATGACCTGGCATCCTTATCACATCAGTTGGAAGATCAAGAAGGACTCACAAAAGTATCTTATCTTATGGTCACGTCAAAGAAGAGTTTTAGTTTGAGTTATGTTTGTCTTTTATCTATATTGAATTATTTAATTATGTTACGACTTATATTTAAGTGTTAGAGTTTGGGTGTAATTGGGACAATGGTAGTTTTATTGTAATTGGACTCTACTAATTTCCTCTATTATAAATAGAGGTTCATGTACTCTGATTCCAACAAGTTATTGATATCAATGAAGTATTTCACTTTTCCATAAATTCAACATGGTATCAGAGCAGGTTCAATGAGTTGACTTGGTCAACTCATGGAAGTAATGTGATCATTTTCTCTAAAACCTAAACCCTAAGTCTACATTCGTAGTTATTTTTTTAGTCCCTATACCCGTAGCTTTCTTTGCATTTTTTACCTCTATACGGAGTTTTTCATATTGAAATATATATATTGATAGATATATATTTGATTCTTCTTTCCAAAGAAAATTTATTTGTTCCAATCGGAGTTATCTATAAAGAGATGTTGATATTTAAATGAGCGAAGGTCAGATTGGAAAAAGGTTCGAGCAGCAGTAGCAATTTTCAGATTCCAAGGTATTTTTTGCTATCAAGAACTAGAATTTATATGGAGAAATATATATCATAAGAAATATCTGTAAGTCTATTCTTTTACCTATTAAACCAATTTTATCTGAGTTATCTACAAAGAGAAATCAATATTTGAAGCAGCAAAGGTCAGATTGAAAAAGAGGTTCGAGTGGCAGCAGAAAACTTCAACTTCCAAGGTAGTTTATGCTATCAAGAAAGAGAGTTTTTATGGAGAATTATCTATAAAAAAAAATAAGTAAGTCTATTTTCTGACCTATACAACCAATTCTCAGTAAGATTTTTTTAGAAGGAGATATTGTTCTCGGAAGAGTCGATGGTTATTCTGGTAAAAAAAAAGAAACAATACTTAGTTCGGCCAGATGATAGAGATAGAAATCTATCAGATTATTTATCTTCTGATAATTATATTTTATGAAGATAATTTGTACTTGGATGAACGGTATTTAAGTTTACTTTCATAATGATAAAATTTTATATTAATCTAATCTATATTTAAAGTAATATTCACATTGGAAGAATTAAAGGTCATACTGGTATTCTGTTGCATTGAAAATCCGAATTTAAGCCGATTGTTTTGTGTCACTTTTTGAGTTGATATATCAGAAAAATATCTCACTTCGCCCTAGTTTGAGGGATTATTTATACATCTCTGTTATTTGGGCCTATTGCTACATATATGATATTTGGTTCAAGCTGGGATCACTGCTATTACACAATTATATACGTGGAGAGGATTATGATGATATATTTGAAGATGGAGATGATGATTCGGGTGGCGAGCTCGGTGGAGGAGGTAATGCGGTCCAAATAGGTGCAATGGATAATACAGATAACGACGATTGTGATGGTCTTGAGGATGTGGGTAGCCAAGTAACATGCTTTCAGAGGCAGAGTGCATTAGAATCCACAAGAGCCATACAATTTCGAGATGCCATATCGACTTCCATGTGGAATGATAAATGATGGTTGTATCTTATTACTTTTGAACTTGTGTCATTCATATGTACTAAACTTGTAACTTGATGATTTTAATATTAAAGGCACGAACTCATTATTTGAATAATCTTTCTTTTAGGTTATTAATAAAGTTGTATATGTATTTATTTATTATTTTTGTTCAATTTTATTACTATATTAAACTTCATATTTATTGTTCCGGGAAATAAAATATAATTAAAGTATGCATTTGATTAATTAATTACTTTTAATTTTGTGAAAATATATTAGTAATTAATACCATGTAAAAAATCTATCTTATGTTATTAATATAATACTTTTTATTTATTAATCATATTTATTTTTTATTTACTTTATTGTATTAGTGATTTAATAGTGGTAATTAAAATATTGTTAACTCAAGCATTTGGTTTAATTAACTCATTTTTATAATTAATAAAATCAATGATTTTAAATTTCGAAGATGAAGATGAAGAAGAACTTATCCACACTAACACCCATTTCGAAGATGAAGATCATGTAGATGCATGAGATGAAGATGAAGATGAAGATCAAATTTCTAGTTTGTTGACTAACCCCCCCCCCACAGTGTAATTGCACCATTCAAATACAGGATAGACCATTAGAACTAAATTGAGTTAAACTCAAAACACGGTTATCATAAAAACCAATATTCTCTCAATACTGTTAATACAATTCTGGAACCTTGATCATATATTGAAACAGCTAGGGATGTGTCAAGGCTAGGGGCAAGGAAATTTTTACAATGGATGATAATCATACTTGGGATATAGTTCTCACCCAAAAAATCAGTGTTGTGGGTAGTAAATCAGTCATGGTCAAGTACATATTAGGCGATAATTTTGAATTTTTAGTTCCTTGAGGATATACTTTAATGGTGCGGTTTGGTTTATGTAAAGACCTTCAACCCAATAGTTATAGTAGTCGGTGTACACTAGTTAAACATTAAAAATATTTTCTTGCATGAGGTCTTCAAAGAACGAAATCTATATGGTCTTTAACAGGAGAAATTGATGGTCTGATCTTGATGGGGTTGGATGAATGCTCCTAGCGGAGGATGAGGACAAGAGAACGATTAGCGAGGGCGAGGGAATGAGCTTCGAGAGTGGACAAAAGGAAGGGATCGTCGAAGAGCCAACCTTCCTTGCCAGCTCCTAGCTCAGATAATTATTCGTATGCAATGCATCCCAGCTATCTCAGATGCGTCTGTAGAGACATTTTCCTCGCGGTGCCTTCACCCCTGGCGTAGAGGGCGAGGAATTGAGAACCATAAGTGCACAAGCTCAGAATAGAAGACCGAGGAGAGGGAAGAGATGTGTCATCGCCAGGGAACGTGAGAACATAATGAAATGAAGTTCTATTCTGCAAAGTAAACCTATAAAAGTCCTCCGAAAATTGGGAAGTTTGAGCCCATCTCCAAAAAAAGGGCCAAGTTTATTAATCACAATTAAGATGTTGAGGGGGCCCAACCTTATAATGTGATATTAAATGTTTTAATTATGATTTAAATATAATGGATGAATATGACATCACTTTTATAAAAACTTGATGGAATAGTTAGAAATAAATTTTTATATTTGAATATACAATAAAGGTTATAAAGCAATAGTTACAAATGATTTATTATATATTTAAAAATAATTAAAATTTTAAAACTCAATGTGGCAAGATCAATGATCCGATCAAATTAGGAATGATAACTCAACTGGTTTTAATAAACTTAAACCACCCTACAACTCCACCTTATACCCCCTATTCCCACCTGCCGAATCACCTTGCAATTGTACCCCCACCCCACAATAGGGCTACTTTTGTTTCGGCCTTTGTGGGATTTTTTTCTCCGTGATCGATATTAATTTTAATTTGTAATTATTGTATTAATTTAGAATAAACTATAATTTATCTTAATTTATTAATAAAATACCTTATTTAATTATTTATTATATTCATTACTGTTAATATTATATTAAATTAGTAATTTAAGAGTGATACTTAAGATATTTAGACATTATAAAAGTATAAATTTTTGTTTAAGTATTCTATTTTTATAATTAATTAAATTAATAATTTAATTTTAACTCGTAATTATTATATTAATTTAGACTAAACTTCAATATATCTTAATTTATTAATAATATATCCTATTTAATTATTTATTATGTTAATATATTTTAATATTATATTAAATTATTTATTATAAAAGTAATCATGTTTGTTTAGGTTTATTATTTGTTTAGGTATATAATTTGTTTAGGTATATTATAAAAAGTAATTCATTCTTTTGTTTCCACTAAAAATTTTTATTTTGGGCACTTAACACAAGAAAGTACTTTATAGTGCACTTTACATGGACCACACTAACATGAAAAAATAATTGCACTTTCACCCATTCAGTTTTAGTTAGGGGTGGCTTCGAACCGAGCCGGTTCGCGAGTCAGCTCGGTTCAGCTTGGTATCGGCTCGGTTCGATTCATCATTTATCGAGCTCGAGCACAGAAATCGACTCGTTTTCCTTAACGAGCCAAACTCGACCGAAGCTAGGTTCGGTTCATCGGCTCGCGAGCCGGCTCGAAATGAGTTGGATCGGTATGAATCGGTAACGGGATCGCGAGCGAGCGAGGGAGCAGGAGCGGGAGCGAGAGTGAGGGGGGGAAATTTTTTTCCTCCCCCCTCATCACCGCCGACCCCTCCCATCGGTTGTTGTCGCCGCCTCCACCGCCGTCGTAGCTGTTTGCCGGCGTCTATACCGCCGTCACAGCTGCTCGCCGACTGCCTCTGTGGCCGTCCGTTCGATTTCTTCCTCTCCTCGCCGTCGCCTCTGTTTCCGTCGCCGCCGCTTTCGTCGCCGCCGACTCCGTCATGGCCGTCATCCCCGACAATAGGTCCTCCCTGGCGCCGTAACCCCCTTCCCTCCGCGTCGTCTCGGCGGAAAACCAGAACAGAGGAGAAATAATCTCCCCCTTCCTCGCGAGAAGATGATCTCGCACGTGCGAGATCATAAAATAAAAAAATAAAAAAAACTTTTTCCTCTAGAAAAAAATAAAAATAAATTTTATAGAAATAATTTTCTATAAACTATTAGTGTCTCATGTTTTTTAAACATTTTTCTAATTGAATTTTTTTATTACAAATCATATAATTTTCTAAGTAAGATTTTTTGTACCAAGATGGGGTAGAAAACTGTATAGAAAATTTTTGAATAAGTATTTAACAGTTGATGCTGTAATACTTTTAGCATGAAGCAATTTTTATTGTAATTTTGTGTTTGATATTTTATTTAATTAAAAATTTATCGATAAGTATAATAATATATTAGATTGATTATTAATTTTTATTTATTTCCCTAGAAGAGACAATAAAAGGTCCATTTAACTTTCCTAAGAAAATTTTAAAATATTTCCTGTAATTTTCTAATAAGTCACTAATAGTAATAAGATTTTATTTAAAGGTTTTTTTTGGGAATATGTATCATAGGAAAAGTATTTTTAGTTTTTCCTATAATATAAATTTTTATCTAGGGGCACTAAGGAGGCCATAATAAATTATGGCCAAATTCAAAAATTACAAAACAAGCTAGACAACAATTGGAGTAAAAAATATTAATATTGGTGCATTTTAATCCATTATTGAAATTCAATCCTGAACCTCCCCTATCATTATATATTTTTAAAAATGTATGCATAATTTTATATATAATTTATTCAAAGCCACCCTTACGTGCGAGATCATAAACAAGGAAAAAAAAACTCTTTGTCCCTTCCTCATGGCTCTTAAATAAATTGTAAAGATAATTTAGTAGAAATACGTTTCTAGAGACTATTAGTGGTTTTTTCAATAAATGTTGAAAAGACATTTTTAATAGAAATATAGGGACCATTAGTGCCTCATATTTTTTCAAAATATTTTTCTAATTATAAATTCTTTTTTAAAAATTATATAATTTTCCAAGTAAGATTTTCTTGCCAAGAAGGGTTAGAAAACCATATAGAAAATTTTTGAATAAGTATTTGATAGTTGATGATATAATACTTTGAGCAAGAGGCAATTTTCATAGCAATTTTGTGTTTGACATTTTATGTGATTAAAAATTTATTGATAAGTATAATAATATATTAGATTAATTATTAATTTTTATTTATTTCCTTAGAAAAGGTAATAAGAGGTCCATTTAACTTTCCTAAGAAAAATTTAAAATATTTCTTGTAATTTTCTAGTAAGTCTGTAATAGTAATAGGATTTTATTTAAAGAATTTATAGTTTTTATTTGGGTGATTGTAAATTGATAGTGATATTTTATTTAATTTTGTTGTGTTTGATTATTGTATGAAGTTTATTTATAATGTTATGCAATGTATGGAGTGTTTAGATAATTTTATGGAGTGTATAAACAATTTCATGAAGTGTTTATGGAATGTATAGACAATTTTATGGAGTGTTTATGGAGTGTTTATACAGATATTATGTATATTGATTATGCCCAATTTTAAGTAGAGGTCATGCCGAATTTTATATAAGTATTATATATATAGATTATGCTCAATTTTAAGTAGAGGTTATGCCCAATCTTATACACATATTATATATATAAGTTATGCCCAATTTTATGTAGAGGTCATGCCCAATTTTATGTAAAATATATGCATAATTTTATATATATTTTATTTGATATATATTTTTTAAAAAAATTTAAATATATATTGAGGCTCGAGCTCGGCTTGAACTCGTTGGGCTTGAGCTCGATAACAATTTTAAGCTCGAGATGAGGCTCGGTTCGAAGCTCGGCTCGAAGCTCGGCTCGAAGCTCGGCTCAAAATATTTAAATTAAACTCGACTCGAACATAAGCAGGGATCGACTCGGCTCGCTGCCACCACTAGATTTAGTAGCTGATCTACTTTTACTTTCACTTTACCTTCCCCACCAAGTGCACTAAAATCGCCCGAGGGGGGAAATGTTGACTAGATCAGACCTGCAAGTAACCTGCATTTTTTGTCCAAACCACTACGAATCATAAATTTGACATATTTAATCTACAAACTATAGATTTACCATCAAATAAATTTTTGTAAAAGTCTAGCAGAGAAATCTTCTTAGCAGTGAAAGGGAAACTGTCAAGGTCATGCAAAGAGAATCTGGGTTGAAACTAGCCGTTTCAGTTGTCCAGCATCCTTACCGTCTTAAGACATAGGTTCCACGGGCTTCCATCCTTGCATTTTCCATCTTCGAAGTCATATCCTCTGTAGCATTTTGGTTTTGGAGGAACTGAGTGACGATTGACGAAGAGACGGACATGAACTTAACTACAGTTTCATCTCCCAAACTCTGGCCCAAATCGTCTTTTGTCTTCCGCCCGAAGCCCTTTGATTCTGCCTTCCAACCATCAAAACGAGGCTTCCATTTCCGTTACTGTTCTTGTCGAAGTCAGCGAACATCAGTATCAAAATCATTCGAAGATGGATTTGTTGTAGTGGAAGACGATCTCCGTGCGCTTCTGGAGGTACAGAGGGGTTTTCTTCTTACTTGGTTTTCCATACTTCATGTTCTGCTGCTACCAATGGTTATGATGGCTCTATTATTGCCTTGCACATACCTACTCTTCCAATTTGACTGTATTTTCGGAGGTTCCTTCTTCATTGATTTTGTGTTCATCGACTCCTTTTTTCTGCGATTATTTTGAGAAAATTTATTTGAACTAGTACTTATCATTTTTGTCTCCGCTTAGAGATATTTGTCTGAGTTCTGATTGCCTTTTCATATTGTGGTGATCTACTGTTGATGTTTTCCTTCTTACAGATTATAGGTTTATTACATGAACAGAAAAAATATTTATCTCCCGATGCCATTGGAGTTCAATCAAATTACTTGGGCCTCCTATAGTTGGTTAAATTAAAACTAACCATAATACTTCAGTCAGTGAGATTATTCAAGAAAACAGATAATGTTTCCTCTGTAGTGTGGCTTGTGTGTCTCTTACCAGTATTTTAAGAATCAGTGTGACTCAGTTTGGGTGGGTTCATTCACTTGGGCTTGTACACCTTCATAATAAATTATATTGATTTTTAACTTAAATTTTGAACATTGATGTTTGGATGTAGGGGTGGCACTGTGCCATGCCGGTTGGCGAATGTTCGGGCTTGGTTAGGTGTTTCCAAGCTGGAGACTCAAAATGGGTTTGATATCTTAAACCAGCCAAGCCCGGCATTTTCTGAGTTTGGCTGTATAAGCTTGCAATCTGGCTTGATTCCTTATTCAGTTGTCTCCTGTCGGTTATTAGGGGACCCGATGAAGGGTAGAAATGGCCACTCAACCCTGCTCACTAGACCCTAGTGTTTATTGCAGACGTAGGGCTTGAGGCCACTGTCACACTAGTCTTTTTCAATCATCCTAATTATTTCAATTTGAGAAGATTGTCAAATAAAGAACAGGTACTAACTACTCTTCATAAATCCTCCACCCTCAGCTATTCCAATTGAATGAAGCTGGCTACTCGGTCCTGTGAGTATCACAGCCGAGGGTTGTTCCGTGCCAACTTCATTGGAGAAGCTGTGACGAGTGGAAAAATAATTCCACCCTTTTCCATTCTGCTGGTCAACTTGGTGATATCTTCACAGCTCTTCAGATGAAGGCGTTTCTTGCATTTTCGAAGATAGGGCTCTTTGATATCTATGCCCTAGCTTGAGGAGGGTTGTAAGGAGATACAGACATAATTGTAACTTTATCTTTATACATTTTATTTCTGCCTTTATTATGTTGTGTTGGGGTATTGTTGTCACTTAACTTAAAATGTACTTTATTGACGCTGTACTTAAGCCTCTTGTGTGTATTCTGGCCTAATCCAGATTGTTAATGAGATTTACATGTGACTGCTCTGCTTCCTAGTGTTGCCTCTCATTCACTTCTTCAAGAATAATAGATGAATAGGTTGTCGATATCTGTCTCCTCAACCTCATGATGAGAATGAGAATAGATTAAAGAGGAAACTGAGTCTCAATATGCAGATTTAGTCCTTAATAGATTGATACTCATCGGGAAGAGACGAGCAATGAGTGCTGAAAAGCTATAAGAGGAAAGTTTCTTGTGAAAAGAGAAGATCCATAGGAAACTAAGTTTTGCGATCTTTTCTTAGTTTAAATATTAACATGTGTATGATTTCGATTAACAAAATGCTATCCTTTACACCCAGGTATAGAACAAGGATTGCCTGTATTTTGTTTATTGAATGGTATGTGGGTAAATTTGTAAACTTACCCGAATCCTTGTTTGGTAAGAATTTTTCTCTTATATTCTTGTACAAAAGATGCATAAAACAGTATAGCAGGTTTTGGGTAAAATTGCCAGTCTACCTGCAGTTGCAACTTGACTCTAACAATGATCAGGATGCTTTTACTACCTTTTCCTGTTGCATCAGTTATGTGTTTATCCCTGCTGTCTTTTTTTAGAAGTCTTATGAATCCTCTGCTGTTAAATTTTTTATTTTTCTTACGTGTTGGAATTCTCTTGTTAGTAATATATATGTGTGCCTCCTTTAGGGGCCCTCTTAATGGAATCCTATTTCTAATTGTTATAAAGAAAGATACATGCCTAAGATCCAGAAAACATTAAAGGATACAAATATATTTTAGGTAGTCTTACTTAAAGCCTTTGGTCGTAGTTTAAGAATTTAACATAATATAATATTTTTATAACTGAAAATTGGACTTTGCCTGAAGCAAACTTTGGAATCCACCAACTTAACAGCTAATATTCATGAGATGTGCTTCTACTTGTAGAGTGCTTAAAATTTTGATGTAAAACTATTTTGCCAAAAAGTTACATTTCTTGCGTTTTTGTGACAACTGCAGATCATTTGATTTGCAGATTCTACCAGAAGATATACGCAATAATCTTCAAAATGAATCAAGACGATCACAGTTACTGGAGGTGGGTTGTTTGATTCTGTAACTGGATTCCTCTGTTGAATTTATTTTGCTCATTTTAGACTGTTACCAGTAGGTTGTTTTGGACCTGGGTCGGTTGCCAGAGGCTCGTTACCGTGGTGAACCTGGTGGCCAATATTTGAGGAACACAGAGGTAAGGCTTCATGATTGAAACAATTTCTATTTCCAGTGCCATCTCTTATCTCTAATTCGTTTGATAAGCACTTAATCAGTTAAGTTTGAGTCATCTCTGTGAGCTGAACAATGTCAAAGTTGAAGTCCTTTCAGTGCATATCTGTCTGAGAAATCCTGTACTAATTATTTTTGATTATGCGTATCAGATATCAATGAAAGAGTTGGAGGAAGCTCAGAGAGCAGTGGGAGAGTTTGGAGGGGACAACAGAGCAGGAATTGTGGGCACACTCCATAGAATATCTGCAATAAGAAGCCGCAAAGGGTTGATTGTGGGGTTAACTTGTCGGGTTGGTCGAGCAGTGAGTGGCCATGTTGACATGGTTCGTGACCTTTTGCAATATGGTGAAAGCATCTTATTTCTGGGGAGGTATGAAGGGATTCCAGTTCATTGGAATTCCTACTTTATATTTATTGTTTCTGTTGAGAACTATGCAATTTCTAGTTTCTAAGAAAGTCTTTTCTGTATTTTTCTTAACTTTTTGGAAACTTCTGGGAAGTGAGGTGTAAGGGGACAAAAGGTAGGATAATTAGGTTTTATCCTAATGTTCTCTGTCATAAACTTTTTGTAGTTTGTCGGAGAGACAGAAGGTGTGTTGCAGCAGATCCACAAATATCATCCTTGCTCCTAGATATGGAAAAGCTGGAAAATGATTAGAGGAAGTTAAGATCATTAGACTTTTACATGCCATAGACCAAGTTATGAAGTCGTTAGTGCTCAGATTCTAGCCAGTACAGCAAAGCCTTCATTTGACGAGACAACTTTAAAGTTAGGGCCAACAATCTCTACTTAGGATATGAAAGGTGATGCTTGTGCTTGTGTCTAGTAACAATGTTTTTTCATTTGGAAGGGGTAGTGGTTGGGGAAGAATAGAGAGCAAGGAAGAGGTTGAGGTAGAGGCTGAGGGAATCGACCTCCTTGCATGCATTGTGGAACTACTAATCACATTCTAGACAAGTGCTAGGACAAGTTTGACAAACCTCTGGTGTTGGCTAACCAAGCTGTTGAAGGTAATTAGTTAGACTTGAACATAGTAATGATGAATAGAATGGTCTTCATCGGTTGGTTCAGAAGTTCATGCAGGTTCGTGCTACTTCATGGGGTTACAAGCTCCACCCTCCTCTTGCTAGTGCTTCTATGGCATAGTCAGATATATCTGCTTTTCTTGCCTCTCTATCTCCTACTTCATGGGTGTTTGATTCTGATGCATCTACTATGTCAGGTACTTCATCTTTCTCACATCTGTCCTTCTTATAATCCTGGTTGGTGCTTTATACTCATCTCCTACAGCCTTGAAGACTTAGGTGTTAGCCTCTAAGTGGCATCTCCGTCTTGGTCAGCCAATTGCTGACAAGTTGAAGAAGCTTATACCGTCCTTGGGATCCTCAAAATTTTGGGTCTGAGGTTATGTCAATTGGGCAAGCACCATTTGAGTTGTTTTTCTAGCCAAAAGTAGATTGAGTGGTTCTCACCTGTATCAATTAGTACATTCGGATGTCTTGGGTTCATGTCATTTTCCCAGTTTAAGTGGTCGTAAATACTTTGTTTCTTTAATGATATTTTAGACGTGCTAATTGGGTATATTTACTAATGGATCATGCAGAAGTAGGTGGTTTATTTATCCTTTTTTTATGAAATGAAGTATTAACTTCAGTCCACTATTGACATTATTTGGTTTGTTAATGCAATGAAATACACTAGTAGGTCATTCCAAGATTTTTATGTTTCCTGAAGTTGTTTACCAATCATCTTGCTCTTGTACCCTTCAACAAAATGGGGTAGGTGAGCGCAGGAATTACTATCTTTTAGACACTGCTCGTGCTCTATTGTTCCATATGAACGTACCTCACTAATTTTATGGGAGAGGTAGTGCTTATTGCTTGCTCTCTTATTAATAGAACTCCCTCCATTGTCCTTAGTGTTCATGTTCCCTTCTAGATTTAACAACCAAAGCTTCCATGTTTCTCTCTCCCTTCAAAAGTGTTTGATTGTATGTGCTTTATCTACAGTTTTAGTGTGTGCTCTATCTATCAAATATATTTTTCTTAACAATTCTTATGTACAAAAGGGATGTGGATAGTTTTATCCAATCACTGGTCAATGGTTTGTGTTTGTGGATGTCACTGTCTATGAGAAGTTTTCTTATTATTCTGCTGGTGCTAAGGAGTTGCTACCTCCACCTTTATCATTACTTGTTGCTATGCTTGGGTCTATGACCTCATCTTTCTATAGTGTTGACCATCCTTCAGATACTCATGGTTCCTCTCCTACCTACTCTTCCGATGGAGGTTTCTTTGTATTTCTTCCATTTGATTTCAATATTCCCGTTGCTCTACAAAAACGGGTAAGAGAATGTACTAGCATCCTATTTCTAATTTCGTTTCCTTTGATAAATTCTTACCTTGTTACACTCTTTATGTCTTCTCTTACTTTTATGCCTATTCCTAATTCATATACTTAGGCATCACAAAATCCTGAATGGAAAGTTGCAATGGAGTAGTTGAGAGTCTCAGTTTGTGAGAGATAGACTGTAGGCTGCTGGCGGGTTTTTAGTCAACATGATGCTGACTGTAGAGAGGTATAAGCCTCGGTTGTTTGTGAAAGCTTACACTCAAACCTATGGTGTTGATTATGGTGAAACCTCCCCTATAGCGTGTTTAAATTCTTTGTATCTTCATAGATTGTGATAGTTAATAAAGGCTGGTCATTGCATCAATTCAATGTTAAAGTTGTCTTTTTGTATGGTGACTTAGGTGAAAATGTGTACATGGAGAAACCCTTAGGATTTGTTGCTCAAAGGAAGGTAGATAAGGTGTTTTGTCCCAAGAGAGCAATTTATAGCCTCAAGGAGAGTCTTCTTGCTTGGTTTGACTATTCCAGTGGAGTGGTGATGACTTTTGGGTTCGAGAGAAGTGGCTCAGTTAGTATTCATTCAAAGGCGAGAGACTGGGTGTATTATATTGATTGTTTAAGTGGATGATATTGTGATTGCGAGGGATGACAACCAAGGCATAATGGAAATTAAAAAGTATTTGGGGCAACACTTTCAAACTAAGGACTTGGGGTCATGAAATACTTTCTTGGGATTGAGGTTACTCAAAATAAGTCAGGTAAAATATTATCTCAGTGGAAATGTATAACTAGCCTATTTAATGAAACAGGGGATACACCCTAATGGAGGTCGATTCCTTGCATGATGAAGTGACACCTATTTTCAAAGATAAGGCCCAATACAGGCAGCTTGCTAAAATTATTCTTTCAGCTTGTGTAGTCCATAATTTGTGGGGTACTTGGAAGGAAAAGAATAATAGAAGGTTTAATTGTAAGTTCAGATTTGCAAATGAAGTTGCTTTTGTTATCATTGGTCACATCTCCTCGTGGATTCATACTCAACCTCAATTTGCTAGCATGGTAGATTCTTCTCTTCGTTACAACTGGAAAATCCTTGCTCGTATGACAGTTCCCCCTCAGACTCCTAGTATGACTATTTGGATTCCCCCTCCGATTGGCTATGTAAAGTTTCATTTTGATGAAAGTGCTATTGAGAATCCTAGTCAAGCTGGATTTGGTAGGGTTATTCGTGATTCTTCTGGTGCAAAACTTCTTATTTAATTAGGACCACTGGGAATTTCAGATTCTACTTTAGTTGAGTTGTTTGCACTTTTTTAGGGGTTTCTCTTTTTTCGTGATCATTTTAATGATCCTCTTATTATTGAAAGAGATTCCAAGATTGTCATTGATTGGTGTTGAAATGCTATCGATCTTCCTTGGAGATATTGGACAGTTTTTCATCAAATTTTTAATATTGTTTCTTACTTTAATTGTACTTGGTCTCATGTGCTTAGATCAGTAAATGATGTTGTCTCCCTTCAATCTCTTGTTGTAAGGGGAGTTCTCCTTTAGCTTGTCATCTGGTTCTTTAATTAATTCATCGACGCATTCAAAATATACATATATATATATATACACATATATATATATATATACAGGCAACTTGTATGAAAATTGATTTTGACATGGTTGCTTGACTGGACATCTTTTTTTTGTTGGTGTAGTTAGCCAATTCATAGAAAATCCTTGATACACGTTGAAACATTTTACAGAATTTTAGGTACCTTAAAGGAGCTTAGGGAAAACTTTACTGCATTTATTTTAATGTGTCTAGCTATTCTGATGTTGACTATGTAGGTTATAAAACTATTTGGAGATTAACTAGTAACTATTGTACCTGTTTTGGAGGTATCTTACTTATGTGGAGATGTAAAAAGCAATTGGTGGTTGCAGGATCCAGTGCTAAAGCCAAATATTGAGCCATGACCCATATTGGTGGGGACACCAATATGCCTCCAATCACTTGAGTGTACACTCGGAGGTATAGGGCCCCATAGGACTCACCACTTTGTGGTTGAGTGATTATCCATTTTTATGAACTCTTATTTTATTTTATTTTATTTTATGTTCCCTTGATTTTACGAGATAGATTTTATCTATTTGTTTGAGTTTAGAATTTAGAATTTTGTTATTAATAAGTCGTAATTGGGATTAGAGAGTATTATTGATTAATGAATGAAAATTATCTCTTACCTTTTCTTCCTCTCTCCTTTTCTTCTACTCGATTCTTCTTCTTATTTTGCTCGATTCTTTTTCTTCTTCAACTCTACCAAATTCCAGTCAATTTTGCTCCGTCAGGTATACTTAATTACAATTTAATTAACCACCCCTCATCACCTTGGTATCCGAGCCGAAGATCCCTTCGGTGTGCGTCCCATTCTCCTCTTCAGCAACACCATCTCCCCTTTTCCTCCCCGATTTCTCATCTGCTTTCCTTTCCCCATTAGATGAAGCAAACAAAGAACAAAAAAGAAAGAAAAGAAAACATTACGTGACTCCCGCCATGTGCTGATCATCTGCAGCCTCCTTCATCAATTCCGACCTCCTCGCCATTGCTCTTGACCTTCAGTCACTGTCGTCTATCATGGGACCCTCAGTTATGCCATCCGCTGATGCCTCTCACTAACACTGATTCCCTTTTGCCATTTTTGCACACTGCAACCTTGTCGTTGCCGAAATCGCCGCCTCCGCCGTTAGTCAGAACCTTCGTCGACCACCTGCACCGAACCGTTGCCATTTCTCCTCACCAATGTTGAACCAGGTCCCTTCTGAAAGGGCTTCTGTTCTGCTGAACCAAAAAATTAAGGATGACCCAAGTCCAGGGGGGGAAATAAAGCCCCGCCCCCACCCCCACAAGACTCCTCCGATGCACTTTAATATTCCACGCGCATGCCAGTTCACATGTGCGAGAATCCTTATTTTCTTTCCTCGTTAAACCCACTTGTGCCTAAATTTGACCTCGAAACTCTTTTTTTCGATTGACTGAGATTAACTCTTTCTTAAATTATTACCTGTGTGCAATTAATCCTAAGTGTTTGTGCTTGGCTAGTAGGTGTGATTTGCGTCATTGCTTGAGATTAACTCTTTCCTTACCTTAGTGGTATGTGAGTGTTTGGTGTGTGTGTGGGGGGGCGCAGATTCAGACAACACTTGGATTTTTCGTGATACATTGCAGCAGTTGGACCCAAATTTGTTTGAGTATTATCATAGCCATCAGGAGTTACATTCGACAGTGTCATGATTCGTCCAACTTGGGAGAGTTGGTGGGACAACAGTATGCCACCGATCACCTAAATGTACACTAGGGAGCATATGGCCCTATCAAGACCCCGCCTCATTGCAGTTGGGTGATTATCCATTTTTATGAACTCTTTTATTTTTATGTTTTTTTCCCTGATTTTACGAGATAGGCTTTATCTATTTGTTTGAATTTAAAATTTGTTATTAGTCCCTATTGTCGGAGTTTGGTGTTGGAACTCCTCTACCTATGTCCATACCAGGCAACAATTTTTATTACAACTCTTCTAGTTTTCCATGGATGTATCAAACACATTAAAGTCGACTAACATTTCATTTGAGAAAGAGTATTAAGTGGAAAGATTGTAACACCCTTTTTTGGATCTGAAGACCAGCTTGAAGATTTCTTTACTAAGTCATTGCCCAAGTCTCGGTTTTATTTCTTTATGTAATAAGTTGAATTTATGTGACATATATTCTCTAGTTAGATGGAAGTGTAAGAGAGTCTAGATTCATAGAAAGAGTTCCATTTGTATTCTTTTCATTTTTCTAAACTTGTAGCACTAAGGGCAATATTGTCCTTGTTGGCATGAATCGTTTATAAAAAAGGGATGAGAACTCATTGTCTCCTCATGCCATCCAAATTAGAGTCTTTGCAATTCTTCTTCGAACACTCTTCTCTCACATTTTCATCTTCTGTTTTCATTCCTTCTTCTGCTCTTCTTCTCCTTTTCTAGCTCGTTGTTGGTTAATTTATATCCCATTTCACTTTACATGTGCTTTATTTGCTTTTACCCATCTTGGTATATTCATATGGAACATCATTTCGTCTTCTTATTTTAATATTTATCCTACCAGGCCTGGTGTAGGCAAGACGACAGTGATGCGTGAGATAGCACGTGTCTTGGCAGATGAACTTCACAAGAGAGTGGTGAGTATCTTTCTTTTAATATGATAAATTTTATCCATTTTTTATTCACATCTTTGTCTGCCCATTCATGACTCGTATAGGTGATTGTGGATACCAGCAATGAAATTGGGGGGGATGGGGACATTCCCCATGCAGCCATTGGCAGTGCTCGAAGAATGCAAGTGCCAAACCCATCCATGCAGCACAGAATTATGATTGAAGCAGTTGAAAATCACATGCCTGAGGTGGTTATCGTTGATGAAATTGGTACAGAGGCAGAGGCCCTAGCTTGTCGATCTATTGCAGAAAGAGGAGTAATGCTAATAGGAACTGCTCATGGAGAAAGGATTCAGAATATCATAAAGAATCCCATACTCAGTGAT
This sequence comes from Aristolochia californica, assembly GCF_029961685.1. NCBI lineage: Eukaryota > Viridiplantae > Streptophyta > Magnoliopsida > Piperales > Aristolochiaceae > Aristolochia > Aristolochia californica. The sequence continues at coordinate 22,779,803 of NW_027181815.1, read as the reverse complement.
CTGGTTTGGTCTCGTTAACTTTTAGTAACTTCTGAATGGTGATGAATACCATAGCGCATCATTATGCTCTTACTGAATATCAGGTTGGGGGAGTGGAAACTGTTACACTGGGAGACGATGAAGCTCGAGCTAGAGGTTCTCAGAAAAGCATTCTTGAAAGAAAAGCTCCTCCAACATTTCCTTTCTTGATTGAGATGAGAGAAAGAAGCAATTGGGTTACTCATCGGGTGAGTAAAGACTCCTAAATTCTTTAAAAAATCCATATTGATTTATAGATGTTAAACTCATATTTCATAATCTAATGTTTATGACTAAAACTGATCTGTTGTAATGTCCAATCTTTTCTTATTCAGACTGAAAGGAGTATTGATATGTTGCTGCATGGCAAAAAGCCACTGGTTGAGGTATGATTCAAGTGCTCTGATTTTCCTGGCATAATTTACTCGATTTTGTTTGCTAGAATTATATGTGCAAAAGAAAAAAAATACGTCCACTTTGCCTTCGGTTTTCTTTGTTTCTGAAAGTGTAGGATTGGTCCTCCCTTCAGGTGAGGAAGAGGGATCCACAATTCATGGTTGTGATAGAAAGATGGAAGGCATATGACGGAGATGGTATCTAAACTAATCAAGTAAACAAACCTATCTTCATTGCTCTCCTGGCCATTAAGTATTTTCAAAGTAACTCTGGAAAGATGTGTATTTCGTATAGACCTTCAAAGTTGCTATTTGATTGATGCATATTCTTGGGGGTAGGGTTAGATTCCGCCTTGCAGAGGCCCCCGCCCCTTGATGTGTAAGCCTATTCCATCCCTACCCTCAGGGTCTGTTTGGAATCCTATGGAATAGAAATAAAAGAAAAGAAAAGAAAAGAAAAGTAAGTGAGAATTCGATTGTTATCTCATTTTTACTAATTATTTTTGAAAATAATAATGGTTAAATTTTCATTTTCTTTTATTTTCTAGGGTTCTAGATCTTTAAAGTCCTTACTTTCTTTGTGATTTGAAATTTCTAAAATATCTTTTGATATGCTTCCATTTACTCTTTAACATGAAATGATAGTTCCATTAACCGATACCCTGGACCCATAACAGTTTTCTCAGTTCAAACCTGAAATCACCCAGCCCCCACATGCATTGGGGTGCGTATGGGCAAATTCTCTGTTTAATCCATCCAGTTCCACAGTCGGGAATAGTGATGGAGGTTACTAACCAAAGTTATATGCATAATGACAGCAAAAAAGCGACGAGATAGCTTTAGTCAAACGTGAAACATGGATCTGAAAGTGCTATGCTGCTACTTTTGCTTAATTCTAGGAATTACAGAATTTTAAGTGTTATTTTACCCTATTATCTCTCTTATTGCCTTTTTGTCCTTTTTTAATACATTGAAGATAAATCTTTAGGATTTAAATGCTTAATTAATAATTTAGATAATAACGTCACATGCAACAACATAACATAAAGAGCAATTGATATTGAATTGTTGCTGCATTGAATTATCACTAAAGTGGGGGTTAGTCAACTTGACGCAGGAGATGAACTTTAGCCGCATTATTCACTTCATTTCCTGACATCGTTAGTATAGCGCCCGACTTTAAGTCATCTCGATGACTAAGATGAAACGGAATATCATCTCCACGTTATAATTTATGGAATCTAGTTTCCGATCCTTTTTGCCAATCATCCAAATGAAGTAAACGTCGGGGTTCGAACCCTCGACGATTTTTTTTCCCTCTCTCCTCGCACCTTCCCTCTCTCGCTCTCTTCTCATTTTCATTTTTTTTTTCCTCTCTCCCGTACCCCCTCTCTCGTCTCCCTGCGCCCCCGACGTCTTTGCTCCCTCTATTCTCTCAGACTCGCTCTCCGGCCTTCGTCTCTCGGTCATCTCCTCTTCATTTTGTTCGCCCTCTCTCCCGCACCCCCTCTCTTGTCTTTGTGCCTCCCTCTCTTCTCTCAAACTTGCTCTTCGGTCTCCCTCTCTTATCCCTCTTGGCCTCCATTTCTTTTCTCTCTCTTCTGCCTCTCTTCTCCCTTTTGACTTCCCACTCCCTTCTCTCTCTCTCTCGCTATTATCTTTTCCCCCAAAATACCTTCCGATTTCGTTCGATTTCCCCCATTTTGATTTCAATTTTCTTCGATTTTGACATTTGGGCATCAATTGCTTAATTTCTACTTCGATTTACCCATTCGACTTCTATTTCACACTTTGGCTTCGGTTTTCCCCAAATTTCAGAAGGTATGAATAAACCCTAATTTTCTTCCATTAAATTAGTGTTTTATTTGATTTAATTTTAGTTTTAGTGCCTAATTTGGGGTTATTTGTGCATAATTGTGGGATTTAGGGTTACGATTTAGGGTCTAAATTCTTGATTCGGGTTAGGGTTTGGTGTTCGATATTTAAGGGACCTGGAATTAGGGTTTAGTGTTTATGGTTAAGGATTTATGGTATTTTTAGGGATTAGGGTTTTTAAGGTTTTGGGGGTTTTGTGTTTTTAACGTCTAGGGTTTTTTGGGTTTAAGGTCTGGAATTAGGGTGTAGGGTTTAGGGTTTAAGGCTTTTAAGGTTTAGGGGGTCTAGGGTTTAGGGTATTAAGTTTTGGAATAAGTGTTTAGGGTTTAGAGTTTAGTAAGTGGTTGGGTTTAGGGTTTAGGGACTTTAGGGTTAGATGGTTTAGGGTTTAGGTTTTATTAGAGGTTTTTTAGTCCAATTCAAACAAGGCTGAGTTGCTTACATGGGTGTCCATTAGCCAACGAAACCCGACTCACGTCATTGGCGAGGTACAATTCGTAGTGTCTGCGAAGTCATATGGGGCTCTACCAGGGGTGTTCGGTGAATTTGGACTTAATGTGTGTGTTTTTGCATTGTTTAGTGCAAATGCAATAGTGAAAATAGTTTAATTAATTTTGAAATATTTTAGAATGTTGTTGATAATTTTTGAAGTGCTATGAAATGTTTTTGCCATGTGGTGAGGAGATTCAGGTGTTATACATATCCACCACATGGAATTCTATTTTTTATGGTTTATATTTTCGTGACGGATAAAGGTTGTCTGATAAAGTTTTTTCCATGAGGACCATATCTGATTTAAATTATAAATGGTTGTAAGAAGACGACCAACTGCTCGACCATATAACATTTGGACCTTCGAAGATGATAGCAAAATGCTCGATCTTGGTGGATACAAACCAATGGAGGATACAGACAGCGACGATAGCGATGGTCTTGAGGATGAGGGTAGCCAAGTAACAAGCTTTCGGAGGCAGCGTGCATTAGAATCCACAAGAGCCATACAATTTTGAGATGCCATAGCCACTTCCATGTGGAATGATAAATGATAGTTATATCTTATTGCTTTTGAACATGTGTCGTTTATATGTACTAAACTTGTAACTTGATGATTTTAATATTAAAGACACGTACTCATTATTTGAATAATCTTTCTTTTAGCTTATTAATAAAGTTGTATATGTATTTATTTAATATTTTTTAAATTTTATTACTATATTAAACTTGAGATTTAAGTGTGGCAAATAAAATATAGTTAAAGTATGCATTTGATTAATTAATTATTTTTAATTTTGTCAAAATATATTATTAATTAATACAATGAAAAAAATACATATGTTATTCATATAATATTTTTTTATTTATTAATCATATTTATTTTTTATTTACTCTATTGTTTTAGTGATTTAATAGTGGTAATTAAAATATTGTTAACTCAAGCACTTGGTTTAATTAACTCATTTTTATAATTAATAAAATTAATGGTTTTAAATTTAATGCAAAAATATTATTAATTAATAATACTAAAAAGTATATAGTGTGTTAAAGTTAGCATTTGATAAATTTTTCCTGTTTAATCATGACTTTTTTATGTTAACGAATACCATATATTATCAATAAATTCATAACTAATTGTATTATATTCGTTTATGTTTTTTTAACGTTATTTATTTATTTTTTATGATTAATCATGTGCACAGTTAATTGGCTCACACAATTACTGTATTAATGTACAATAAAAAATAATCATTAACTAATAAAATATATAATTCAATTAATTAGTATATTAATTTATTTTAGTTATACATTAAATTAGTTATTTGTGTAGTAATAATGTTTATTTTACCTAATTTAATATTTAAGTATTATATTTTAATTAAATATACTATTACAAGTTACTAATTCTCTTATTTTCCATGTTTTTCTCATTTGGGGGCACTAACACTGGAAACTGTTTTCCAGTAGACATCAACTCGTCCACACTAACACCCATTTTGAAGATGAAGTTTATGTAGATGATTGAAATGAAGATGAAGATGAAGATGAACTTCAAATTTCATGTTTGTTGACTAACCCCCGTCACGGGCTTAAACGAGCCTAAACTCCTTTAGGCTGGCGAAAATTCTAAGTCTCGCATGGTCTGCTCTCAGTCCTTCGAAAACAGTACAACCTCTGTCTCTAAATAGTCGTCACAATACTCCTTCCTCCCAAGTCGAACAATAGTATGAAAACTAGGGAAACCAATAAGAGTAGAAGGGGAGAATACCTTGTATTGATGACTAAAAACACAATGTTGGTCGACCAAGGTGGAGGACTAGAGTCTCTCTACAATTCTCTCCCTCACGTGCTATACAAGCTTTTTCTACAAGATGGTGAATGATTTACAAGGGTCGAATGCCTTGGTATTTATAGGCTTCGACCCCTCCCTTCTCTCATGCTTCCGTCTAATGAGAGCAGAGATCCTCCCTTATTAAATCTCCTTGATTTGCTCCCTATCCAAATCCCTTGATTTGCTCCTTTTGGTCTCAATCTTGTATGTGGACGTCCTAGGTGTCTCCATTCGGTTTGGCCGCCTAGTCAGCATTCAAATGAGTCCTAGTTGTCATAGGGAACACCTGGGAGTGGCCAAACCCGAAATGCAACCTCCTAGATTTGGCCACTTTGCATGTGCATGCATGTGCGCGCTGTGGAGCCCGCATGGCAGCCCCAAATGCACTTGGCGCTTGTGCTGTTGCTTCATGCGCCCACAACTTCTGTGTCGCGTGTGCACATGGCCACCCCAAATGCGCTGGGCGCCCATGCTGTTGCTTCATGCGCTCGCGAGCCCACAGTTTCTGTGCCGCACGCGCACTTCACCTTCGGCAACCCCAAACGCCAATGAGCCTTCTGCCCGGGTCATGCGTGTTCTACTTGTAATGTGCTGTGGACGCGTCTGTTGCGTTTGCGGTTTCTGCCTTGGCTGATTGCTGGGGTCATTGCACGTCTTGCTGCTTGGCCATCCGTTTGGCAAGCTCAAGTATGTCTTCCTCTTGTGCAACTGATGTCGGGTCAGCCATATGCGTGCGCCCCTCTGGGTCGTGCCATTGCACTTGGCCTTGGCCGTCATTGCTGTTGCTGTGCATTGGACTTGCACAGTCTTCGGCCTTGGTGTCTGGCCACACCATGCGTCTGCGTCCCCAGGCAATAGTCGGCCACCTCCTTCTCGAACTGCCACAATTCGGCAGCGTCTTGCCATGTTGCCTCGCTTTCTGGTTGACCCCGCCACTTGACCAAGTATTGCGTCCTGCGGGGTTTGCCCCTTTGGCGCTCCTCTCGGTCTGCAATAATGTACTTTACTTTGTTTTCAAAAGTAGTTGATACATCCATTGGAGCCCTTGGTCAACTATTCTATCCGGGTTTGGGTCTTCAAAATAAGGTTTAAGGTTTGATACATGAAAAACATTGTGGAACTTAAACCTTTTCGACAGCTGCAATTTGTAGGCTATGTTGCCCACCTGTTCAATGATAGGGAAGGGGCCTTCATATTTCTTCAAAAGACTTTTGTTCTTGCTTCTTAGGTGACAAATTTGTTCAGGTCTAATTTTCAATAGGATCTGGTCACCTACCTTGAAAGAAGATGCCCTCCTCTTCAAATTAGCATACTTCTTCATTTTTTTAGCAGCCTTATATAGTAAAACCCGTGCCAATTCTATTTTGTCTTTCTATCTCCCCCCCAGCTGATGAGCTGCTGGACTCTTCCGTGAGATATCTGGAATGAGTCCCATAGGTGCTAAGGGTTGTTGTCCTGTTACCAACTCAAAAGGCCTATGCCTTGTGAATTCGGATTTCTGCAAGTTATATGAGAACTGGGCCACGTCCAACAAGTTTGGCCAATTCTTTTGATTAGCTGCAACATAGTGGCACAAATATTGCTCCAACAAAGCGTTTATGCGCTCAACTTGGCCATCAATTTGAGGATAAAAACTAGTGGAAAAATTAAGAGAAGTTCCTAATAGTTTAAATAACTCGGTCCAGAATTTTCCTGTAAACCTGGGGTCACGATCACTTATGATTATTGTGGGCACACCCCAGTGCTTCACCACCTATGCCATGAATGCTCGAGCAGCCTCCGCCACTGTACAATCACTTAGCACTACTGTGAATGTTCAGTACTTCATAAACCGGTCCACCACTACCATGATAGACCCTACCCCGTCTTTCTTGCGCAAACCAGAAATGAAGTCCATTGAAATAGACTCCCACGACCGTTTTGGAATGGGCAAAGCTGTAACAAGCCTCTGGGCTTTCTTTGTTCAATCTTATCCTGTTGACAGACAAGACATGTGCGCACAAATTCCTCCACATCGCTCTCCAAGTCTGGCCAATAATACTGGCCAGAGAGCGAGGCCAACGTCCTTCTTTGACATGGATGTCCTGCCCACAAAGAATCGTGACATTCCCTTAAGAGGTCACGCCGTAAGTTGTCATACTTTGACACGTAAAGTCTATTACCTTTGGTCTTGAGCAGTCCGTCCTCAAGCCAAAATCGTCTCATTTTTCCTAATGTTGCGGCCTGCACAAGCCATAGGCCTGGGCATCTTGGCGAAGTCCAGTGCGAGTTCTGTCAAGAATGGTGGCACAGATCTGAGTTATGACCGAAAGAGCCTGTAAACAAAAAATGGCATTCATTTCAGTTGCAAAAACCCCACCATAAGTATTTTTTGTGCACTCGCTAGCCTCTTGCGCATTGTGCATGCTTGAGTCCGCGCGCGCTGCCTGCGCTCAATTCTGTCTCGCGCAGCTGCTATCGCATCGCGCGTGATGCGCGTGAAGGGCCTGCTGCCTGCCGCATTGGAAGTTGGGGCTGCTGAGTGCTATTCGCATAGTGCCTCGCGCACCCCTGCCTCTTCCGTGCGCATTCTAACAATGCTTTTTGGTGTCGTGCTCTGTATGTGCACCAATACCCTTTTGCCCTTCTCTCCATCAAAAGGCGTAGTAGAACCCGTCTTTTTGCTTAAGGCATTTGCAGCAGTATTGGCTTTCCCCGTATTGTAAATCATCTCAAAGTCAAACTCGGCCAAAAAGTCTTGCCACCAAGCTTGTTTCGAATTGAGCTTTTCCTTTGTCAAGAAGTAGCTACAAGTAACAATATCAATTTTTACAATAAACTTGGAGCCTAATAGATAGTGCCTCCAAGTACGTAAACAATGTACTACAACAATCATTTCCCTTCTTGAACAGTATCGCGTTGCTCAGTTTCATTGAGTTTCCTACTCTCATAAGCAACAAGGTGTTCTTCTTGCTCCAACACTCCTCCAATGGCAAAATTTAAGGCATCCGTGTGCACCTCAAATGGCTTGCTAAAGTCAGCAAGTTGCAGCACCGGTTCAGCCATCATGGAGTCTTTGAGTCGCTGAAAGGACAATTGGCATGCTTCCGTCTAATGCCAAGAATAGTCCTTCTTGAGAAGGTCAGTCAAGGGGGCGGCAAGTTCTGAAAACCCCTTGATGAATTTCCTGTAATAGTTAGCAAGACCAAGAAAACTTCTTAGTTCACACACCTTAGTGGGAGTTGGCCAATCCCCTATGGCCTCGACCTTTTTGCTGTCCATCCAAATTCGTCCTCCCCCTATCCAATGTCCAAGAAAGGATACTTTTTGCAGCCCAAATGAACACTTGTCTTTCTTTACATACAACTGGTTCTTGCGAAGGTGCTCCTTGTGCTCCTCCAAGCCTTTGTTGTACACCACTATATCATCCAAGCATTCAACAATGTTATAGAGCCCATTCTAGGCTCGGTTCCACCATCCCCAAGTTTGGTTTGAGCAGCATTAAGGAGTCGCTTCTTTGGGTAGTCCCTTGCGAAGTGTTCTCTATCACAAATGAAGCACTGAACCTTCTTCTTTGCTTTGTCCGTCTTCTTCTTCTCTTCCGGCTTGGCCTTGGCCTCTCTTGACCTGGGCTTCTTCTCATTTTTATCCTTCTTTTTAAAATTATTCTTAACAACACCATTGTCCTTATTAACCGAATCATGCTTCCTTTTATATTCGATTAATTTTTCAGCAGTAGCCAATGCTGAAGTTAGTGTTTTGACCTCTCTCCTTCTCAATTCCTGCTCAGCCCATGGATGAAGGCCAACAAGAAAAGAAAAAAGTTTGTCTTCATCCGACATATTTGATATGCACAACATTAGAGAAGTAAAAGACTGCACATATTCTCGAATAGTACATTTTTGAGATAGTGCCCGTAATTCCTTCCTTGCTTGGTACTCAACGTCCTTTGAAAAGAACTATCTTCATAGCTCTCTCTTTTAGTCGTCCCAAGTTTGGACAGGCTCTTCTCCCTCTTGCTCATCTCCCATACGCCTCCTCTACCAAAGAATTGCATCATCGGAAAGGAACATGGCAGCAGTACTAACCTTTGTATGTTTGTTGGTGCTAGCTTGGAAGTATTGCTCCACTTGCCATAGAAAATTATCTATGACCTTCACGTCTCTCTTTCCGGTGAAAGACTTTGGCTCAGGCACCTTGATCTTTGTTTGTGTGTGAACAACCCCTCCATTTGCCAGGCTTATTCGCACAAGGAGAGTCTTGCACGCAGCTCCCCAGTGAGGACTTTGGTATCCTTCCCCAAATTTTCCATCTCCACCCTCATGATGGCAATGGCTGAATGGACGTCTTCCTCAAGTCCTCTCAGCCAATTCGGAGTTGGCTGATGCTCCTCAATCATCCTTTGAACGAACTCCTCCCAGTTCGTACAAAGGTTTTCAACGCTGTCCAAACGATGTTCAAGAGTTGTAAAACGAAAGTTAATGTTATTTACTTGTTCTTTGCCTCTTGAAGCATCTTCTCCACTTGTGGAAGCCATTGATTGCAACGTATGCTCTGATACCAGTTTGTCACGGGCTTAACTGAACTTAAACTCCTTTAGGTTGGCGAAAATTCTATGTCTTGTGTGGCCTGCTTTCAATCCTTAAAAAACAGTACAACCTCTTTCCCTAAATTGTCGTCGCAATGCTCCTTCCTCCCAAGTCGAACAATAGTATGAAAACTAAGAAAACCAAGAGAAGTAGAGGGGGAGAATACCTTGTATTGATGACTAAAAACACAATGCTGGTCGTCCAAGGTGGAGGATCAGAGTCTCTCTACAATTCTCTCCCTCACGTGCTATACAAGTTTTTTCTATAAGATGGTGAATGATTTACAAGGGTCGAATGCCTTGGTATTATAGGCTTCGACCCCTCCCTTCTCTCATGCTTCCGTCCAATGAGAGCATAGATCCACCCTTATCAAATCTCCTTGATTTGCTCCTTATCCAAATCCCTTGACTCCTTTTGAACTCAATCTTGTATGTGGACATCCTAGGTGTCTCCATTCGTTTGGCTGCCTAGTCAGCATTCAAATGAGTCCTAGTTGTCATAGGGAACGTCTGGGACTGGTCAAACCTGAAATGCAACCTCCTAGATTTTGCCACTTTGCATGCGCATGCATGCACGCGCTGTGGAACCCGCATGGCAGCCCCAAATGCGCTGGGCGCCCGTGCTGTTGCTTCATGCACTCGCGCACCTACAACTTTCGTGCGCGCACGCACATGGCCACCCAAAATGTGTTGGGTGCCCGTACTGTTGCTTCATGCACTCACGCACCCACAGCTTTCGTGCCGCACACGCACTTCACCTTCGACAACCCAAAGGCCAATGCGCCTTCTGCCCTAGTCATGCATGCACCGGCGTTCTGCTTGCTATATGTCACGTACGCATCTGTTGCGTTTCTATCTCGACTGGCTGCTGGGGTCATTGCACATCTTGCTGCTTGGCCATCCGTCTGGCAAGCTCAAGTATGTCTTCCTCTTGTATAGTTGATGCCGGGTCGTCCATATGCATGCACCCCTCTGTGTCGTGCCATTGCACTTGGCCTTTGCCGTCGCTGCTGTTGTTGTGCACTGGACTTGCACAGTCTTCGCCTTGGTGTCTGGCCACACCATGGCTTCGTCCTCCGTCTCAATTAGACTCATTTTTTGTTCTTTATGTGCATCACACCTCTTATGAGTGTTACAAGCAAGGAATTGCATATTGTTTGCTTATTTTTCTAAGATGTGTATGTTATTAGAGACCTACAAAGGGATTTGCAGTAAGACACTAGCCTCTCCAGCCTAGACCTGCACTTGGGATTTCAAGAGAGAACTAAAATCTAAGGTCTAGACCCACATATGGATTCTCATCATTGAACCTTATTAGCAACGAACTAGGCTATTTGGTCTAGGTCATAAAAGAGCTTATCAATAGCCAACTAGACTTGAAAAATCATTCAATCTAACATATACAATGCAACACTTGGGTTTAGTCTTGCCTACATAAGGCTTGCCCAATGCAATGTAAGCATTACTTGCTTAAACTTATGCCCATATACAATGCATCTCAATAGTTAATTTCAAATTAAAAAATCATTCATATATGACCTCTAACTATGATAACAACTCAAGATATGCAAAACTAATTAATTTCAAAGTTCAAATGTAATTTAAAAAACCAAATAGAGTTTTCAAAGTATAGGCACAATTTATAAATAACACCAAAGCAAAGATTTATTTAGAAATAGTAACATAATTATTTGTTGAACTACACAAATGATTTTAAAGTATGGGCATAATTTTAAGCAATAATAGATTTTAAAATGAACAATTGTACTTCGCCCATTCAAATGTCAGCTCAAGCAAGTGTTAAATATGAAAATCAAAGTTCAACCTAATGATCTAGATAATCAAGAATAATTTTAAGGTCAAAATATTTCAAATTATAAGCTTTGATGTACTTCACTTTCAAAAAACATGATTGAGTTTCGAATCCTCAAAAGGACCTCTAAAGAGTGTTTTTGAAAGTGGTCATGATCATTATGGCAAGAGTCTCTAATGAATTGAGGAGGAGAATCAACTTAAAAATGAAGTTCTAACATTTTGAAATTGTTTGGTTTTGAAAAAGACTTTTTGTCCCTATTAAAATTCACTAAATATTTGATTAAAAATCATAAAAAAACTTAAAATATTCCCCTTGAGCTATTGATAGTAACAATAGGTCACTTACATAATTTGGAGATCTGTAAATCCCAAGTTGATGTTTGGAGTCAAATTTACATGTGTTGGCACAACATCATTTGACTAGTCCTTAAAACGATTAGGTGTGATCTTTTTTCTTCCTTTTGGTTTTGTAAACAATTAGGTGGACAATTTCCACAATGATTTTTTTTTCTTCTAGTCACTCGAACAATTGTTTGGACATTTCATTGCTCTTTATAGAGTCCTAAATTGTGGTTTAAATGCTATTCAAAATATCTAAGATGCATGGTTTCTAAATGTTTGTTATCATAAAAACTCTATGGCATATGATCTTGAGATTAATATTCTCATATTACTCTCCTCCTTTTTAAAATGACAAACACTTACAAAAACAAAGCACAAGATGAAAATGCATATTCTTCTAATCATAATTCATAAATCTCACTTGGAAAATTTTTCTAAGCCTCCCTTAACTACAAGTCATCATTCACAAATATGTGTATATAATTTTTTTTCTCATGGCAACAATCATTTCATTTTAAAGATGCTCTCACTAACTTTATGCGTCTTTTGTTTTTTGGACTTCTGGAGAAGAAAATAGTTCACTAACTTGATTATAACCAAGTACAATGAGCCTCAATTAATAATAGAGGAAACAAGTAGAATCAGTTAAAGTTAAAGTACACGTCCCAATTACGCCCAAAGTCAAAAATTAAAAGATAAGTCCTAGAATAATTAAATTTATAAATATAAATAGAAGATTAACATAAATAAAAAACCATTAAATTGGGACTCTTTTGTGAGATTTTTTCCCTCTAGACTCATCTTAGACTCCACTATTTTAAATCTGGCTCTGTGAGACTTCTTATTATGAGAGTTATGTAAGACTATTTCATACTTGTTTTTCAACACTCCCCCCTCAAGTTGGAGTTTATAACTTTTGCTTGTAATGAAAAAGTTTTTTTGGTCTTCAAGACAAAATTCTTCATATTGTACTCCCCTTGACTTATATATGTTGGTCACAAAAAATCGATTACCACAATACGTGAAATTCTTCATTATAGACTGTACTCCAAGGATATCAACACCCATACTTCAAATCTAGAAGGAGGTGCAACCACCACAACACTATAATTCCAAACTAAATTATTTCATGTAAATAAAATAAGAAGAAGACGCTCATACAATCAATAGAGTAATGAAAGTGATCAGGCTTGATTTAGCTTGTAGAATCCTTTATCCTCCTTTCTCTATTCTCTCCCTCAAACTTGGAGGTAATGGTCGTGGCGCAATTTGAAACAAATAACTATAGCAATTATCTTGTCCATCAAAGTGTCCCAAAGATAAGTATTCAACTGAACATAGACTCTCAACAAATAAAAAAATATGGGTGAAGGAATCGAAACCAACCTCATAAGATTTAGAAAAAAATAGTGATAATAATCACTAAATAGGGTAATCCCTATCACTTAAAGGAGGGCGATAAAAACCCATTTAACGACACCAATAAAAGGTTACTTAAAAATACCCATAATATAAATAAAGGGTTAATCTAAACAACACACCAAGGGGTTGGTCTTAAAGGGTAAACGAGAGTAAAAAAAGAATGGTAGGAGAAAGGTAACTGAGTAAAAGGTTATAGGGGGGTGAAGGGAGGAGAAAATAACCACCATGATAATAAGAAGGAGCATGTAATGGTAGAATTGAAATAACTTAGCAAACTAGTTGGATCAAGTATGACCTAAAGGGAATTTCTAGGGTGACCAAAATTTTAGGAGATTACTATGGTGAAGATACGCAACCGATGTAGAGAGGAGACCTTGGGTCAAATTTCCTTTGTGTAATCTCCCCTCAAAACCAAAATAATAATTCTATTAGTAATGAACAACTCATGAACCAAACCAATCTGTTTTATTTGACCAAAATCGGACCTAGGATCAAACCTAGGTCCATAAGAGTCATTCTCTCCTCGGGAATTTATTGCAGTAGCTGCGAGTTCTCCTTTGAGGGCCACTCTACGAGATCACAAAAGACTCTTAAGTTGCTTCACCCGGTGAAAGACATGCATTTTGGAGATTTCCCAACAATTGAACAACAACTAAATTTGCATGTGAAAATTGGCAGAAGGCAAGAGCTACATGTGTTGTTGCTAAGAATTCAAACAACAACAACTGCTTCTCATTAGGGGTGGCATCGAGCTGAGCCAAGCTCGAACCTGCATATGTTTGAGTTCGGCTTGATTTGAATACTTCAAACTCGAGCCTAAAATTGGAATCGAGCTCGAGCATAAAATTTTTAATCGAGTTTGAGCTTGAGCTCGAGTCAGTTCAAGCTCCACCCTACAATTAAAACTAAAAAATTAAATAAAAAGAATATTGTTATGAACTTATTACCATTGAATTGCAAGCTATCATAGAGGAATCCAAGACTTTGCAATGGATCATACTATTGAATAATAACTAGTTTAATAGACCTAAAATAAGAGCAAACACCTCCATCAATAGTATTTATTCCATTGGCAAACAACAACATTACATGATGAGAGACCCAAAAGGGTTGAATGGACCGTCTTTGATGTTTGAGGTAAATAAGAGCAACTATCAACCAACTAAAAAGGGAATTGACGAGAGCAATTAGAGTATAGGGTATTTTCATAAAAAAAATTATGCTAATGAGTCAGCTCATGAGCTAACAAGTGGGGCTAAAAAAATCTCGAGTTTGGGTTCTTATACTTAACAAGCCTTATTTCAAGTTTTAGCTCGAGCTGAGCTCAAGTAAAAATTGAATTGAACCGAGTTTGAATGGTTTGCGAACCGGTTTGGCTTGGTGCCACCCCTATGTCTCATACCAAGTGTAAACAGGTAGGTGAAAGATGTGCTTTGGATCATCTGCAGTAGCAATTATGAAAGGTAAACTTATGTTTGTTTGTGTCAATGATGATAACTCCATCTTTGCACATACTACCATAGGTATGTATTCTCTTGGTTCATGTTCCAGTTCATCACATTGGATTATTGATTCTGATGCCTCTGAACATATCACACATAAAAGTCAATACCTTAACCTCCTTATCCCCTTGTGCTATGGACCGATTTGTATCTATTGTAGATCGATCCTAAACTAAAGTTTAGGTCACTGGTACATCTCATATATCCTCCTCCCTATCAATCAATAATGTTTTGTGTATTCCACAATTTCCATTGAGTCACCTATCAGTTAGTCAATTGACCAAAACGCTTAATTGTTTTGGTATATTTTTTCTTCTCAACGTGTTTTTTAGGACATCAAGACGAAATAGGTGATTGGTGGCAGCCATGAAAGAGGAAGTCTCTACTTCTTGGACTCTTCTATTCTGACAGTATTAGCAACAACCAATCCAGTTGCAAAACTAAGGCATAATAGGCTTGGTCATCCGTCGTTGGCTAATTTAAAAATGTTGGTTTCATCACTTAAATCTTTTACTCAATTAAATTGTGAGTTTTTTAAGTTAGGGATGTATCATAAATCTGTGTTTCTTCCTAGGAAAGATAAAGTAGCTTCCAATTTATTTTTTTAGTTTATTAAGATGTTTGGGGACCAACTCATGTATCAAATATTCACACTCTTAAGTATTTTGTGTTTTTTTGTGGATGATTATTCTAGAGTTACTTGGCTTTACTTAATGAAGGGTAAATTAGAAGTTTTATCTATCTTTGAATTGTTTTGTGCTATAGTGGAAAATTAATTTAATAAGAAAATTCAAAATTTCAAGTCAGATAATGCCAAGTTCTTCTTAGTTTCAGTCCTTATGTAAAAAAAAGGGCATCATTCATCTATCTTCTTGTGTTTACACACCTTAATAAAATGGTGTGTTTGAAAGAAAGAATAAACATCTAACTGAGGTTACCCAAAATATTATGTTATCCATGAATGTACCTTAATATTATTGGCCTCATGCTATTCTCAGTAATTATTACCTTATTAATCAAATGTCTTATAGTGTTTTACAAGGTCAAACACCATTCTTTCTTAAATTGAGCGGCTTCAATTCGTCAAAATTGTTGTATTTTTGGAGCTTTAGAACACTTGAATTCATAACATGTTTTACCGATGCATATCTAACCTTTAAACATGTTAGAACCACTAATGAATAATTTTTTTATGCTTTGAAAAGTCAATTTTTGCAAATTGGCTTTGGATTGATTGATCATCATCTACCAGTATGAACAATTAGAATGTGCATTGGCGAGAAATATAAAGCTTGATCAATCAATATATGAACATTGATCGATCAACTAGAACTCTACTAGATTATGCTAGAAAGCATGATCGATCATTCGATGTGGACTAATCGATCTTACATGTCCAAGCATACAAAATATGTCAAGAAGGATTGATCACCCTATTAGACCGATCGACCAAGTAGAATCATACCGGTATGGGACTCAACACCTGATCTACCATTGCCTAGACTTCAATTGATCATATATGTATTGCACAATTAATAACTTCATTGCATGATGGATCAACCTATATGGACTGGTTGATCAATTTCAGGCCGAATAGTAAAATATTGATCGATCATTCCAATCCATCAATAAGCCATTTCTGACAAAAATATAGCTCTTACACTTGATTGATTAATCATCACTTGCATTAAGAGATTAATGAGATGTCAGCTTTGTTAGAAGGTCGGACCAAACCCACTATGACAACACGAGGTGACATGATGAGTCATCACACGAGGAGGAATCTTCATGAGGTGGAAAATCTGGTGATCTTCTTTGATATATGTAATTGATTGATGTGATTTATCTTCCTTGATTGATGTAATTTTGGATCCTAATTGATTGAGGAGTTTTCCTAAATATGTAATGGAAATAGTATAAATATGGGTCTTGGTTATAAGGGTTTCAATCAAGTTCCTCCTTCTCCAAATTCGTCCAAGCTCTCTTAGCCTAAAGGCTCTTCCTTTTCTCTCTTTCTTCCTTCTTTACTCGAGTTCTTCTCTTCTTCTCTCCCTCTCTCACTTTGCTCGAGGTTTTAATCATGGGTTCCTAAATTTAAAATGGTATTAGAGCAATGAATTTAGGATCCCCACATCAAAATGATGCACTGAAAGTTCTATAATCAAAGGTACTCATGCAAGGCTCTTTGTGAAGAAAAAATGAAGCTTGTTGAGATAAGTTTCTTGTTCTCGTTATTATTATCTATTGATGGCTTCTTGATCTCGTTTTTTTTCTATGGAAGATGGTTTAGAGGTTATCATTCTATGAGAATATTGAGATTCATATCTCTCGGTTTGGAAGAAGCTTGTAAAGGCTGGAATTTTCAGTTAGTTTGCAAGTTTTTGGTTGAAATCTATGTATGTAGAGATTTTTTTTTTTTTTTTTGCATGGGAAGCTATTGTTCATGCATGCAAGCTTTGTCTATTGAAAATTCATTCTCTCATACTTTTTATGATCCAAGTTTGATATTTTTTGGTTTTAAGAAGTTTTGAGGAAAAGCATGATACTTCTTCCTCCTTCGATGCTCCTTTGAAGACTTGTTTTTGAAGAACCAAGATTATTCAGTTTTTTTATTCAAAACTACTGGTAAAGCCACGAGTTTTCTTGCTCCTTTCTGTCCCTCCCACGTTGGAGATCATAGGAGATTTACATGCCTAAGGATTTCAAGGAAAAAAAAATACAAGAAATGTTGTTTTTTGACTATTAAGTTTGGTACTATTCATGGAAGGAAACTTCCTCTTTTAGAACCTCCTTTGGCCAGCCACGAATATTGTGAGATTTGTTGAAGTTTGGAAAGATTTCATGAATCTAATTTGATATCCTTGAGTATTAAAATCAATGAAAGATTGATTTTTTTAGTAAATGGGGCCATACTACAAGGGAAAGTTTCCTTCTTTATATTTGGAAGTGGCTAATTTGTGAAAGATCTTCTAAATATCGGTGGATAATTTGATTATCATTTTTTAAAGAAAGATATGATTTTTTGGCCAGCCAAGAGTTTCCTTAATTCAGTGAATGATTAATTGACTAATGTCAATCATTGAGTTCCAGATGACATTGGAAGATTGGGCTCATATTCTTCCTTGAGCCAAGTTGGTTCAAGTTGACACTCACTTGGGCTGTTTTTGATTTGGTTTAGTTAGGCTTGCAAATTACTTTATCCCTTCATCCTTTACAAGTTTTACTTTTATCCCATGGCTGAAGAATATATTGGACATAGGAACGATGTTCTTAGGATTACCACCATTCCCTTAAAGAGGGTTATCCAATTACTCAAGTTGGTCCAAATTGGTTGAAAAATTTCTTATTACTTGAGATCTACTAGGACATCTAACCAAGCTTAGACCACCTATTGCTGAAGAAGATAGCACTTACAATAAGTGGTTGAAAAATGACATCTTGGTGATTAATTGGCTTATCAATAACATAGAAGAGCAAGTAGCCAACAATGTAGTCCACCTGGATATTGCAAACTGGTTTGGGACACATGAGATAAGTTGGACTCTGGCTCAGACAACTTAAAAAGGCCCTGTGATGTTCTCTAAAGCATGTTTAATAGTAAACAAAGAGAAAATATCCATGAGTACTTAGCTCAATTCAAAGGTCTTCTTCAAGAATGGAAGCTATCTCAGCCCAATTCCACTGATGTTTCTATCCAATGGCAAGCATAAGGAAGCCTTAGCCTTTGCCATTTGTTTAGCAAATATTAAGCCGTATCTCAAGGTTGATAAAACTCAACTCCTTAGCACATCTGCTATTCCCACTTTTGATCATGTATGTGCCACATTACTCCGTATTCCATACTCTTCTTCCCCTTCTCCTATTGAAGTATCAGAAGCTATGTACTCCGGTAATAGGGGCACATCAACCGACTGTGGCCAAGGTTGTGGAATAAATTATAGAGGAGGCCGAGGAAGAGGTGGAAGGAATAGTTCCTTCAGAATAGAAGGCAAGGAATGCACCCATTGTGGGAGATATGGCCACACTATCGATCAATGTTGGATAATCTATGGCACCCCAGACTGGGCCAAGGCTAATCAAGCCTCAACAAGTGGTACAAAGGAGCACAAGTCTATCAAACCAACAAAAAAGAAGACCCTTACCATTGATGGGTATGACTTATTCCAGAAAATAAAAACTTTGATGGTTTCTCCTCCACTGTTACTGCCACCACCGCTTCAGGTATGCTCTGCCACTTCCTCTTCTTCATCCTGGATAATTGACTCAGGGGCCTCTGAGCATCTCATAGGTAACAAAAGTCCTCCACTTTGTCTCTCCTTGTCTCTCGGATAAATTTATTACCATAGTTGATGGACTCCAGACTAAAATTATCGGGAAAGAATCCACCTCTGTTACGCCATCACTTCCGCTTACAGATATCCTTTTTGTTCCTACCTTTCCCTTGAACCTTTTATCTTTTAGTTATCTTACTCAGCATTTTAATTGCACCATTACCTTCTCACCCACTTCCTATGTATTTTAGGATCTTACAATGAAGTAGGAGATTGGTGGAGGCCGTGAATAAAGGGGGCTCCACTATCTGGATGTGCCTCAAATCAATGCCATCTCAACCAAGCACACCAAGGTGAATCTATGGCACAATCAATTGGGACATCCACCCCCCCAATCTCTTTATCTTTTGTTTCCTAATTTTAAAAACTTGTCAAGTTTAAATTGTGAAGTGTGTCAACTAAGCAAACTTAAAGGTGTTGCTCCCTTTTCTTTGATTCACACAGATGTATGGGGATCCTTGAGCGTGTCAAACATTTCCCAAGTTAAGTACTTTATTACCGTCATTGATGATTTTACTGGTACCACATGGCTGTTTCTTTTTAAAGAGCGATCTGAAATATCATCAATCTTCAAATCCTTTCATGCTATGGTAGCCACTCAATTCGGTCATAAAATAAAAGTACTTCGGTCTAATAATTCCAAAGAATATATCTCTAGTGACCTTGACTTTTTTTGTCAAGAAAATGACATTATCCATCAGACATCTTGTGCCTAAACCCCTCAACAGAATGGTGTAGCCGAACATAAGAACCGTCATCTTCTTGAGGTAACTCGCGACTTATTATATATCATGAAAGTATCGTACTTTTACTGGTCGTATATCGTCCTTATTGCATGCTTTCTTATAAATAGGTTATCCTCTTTCGTTCTCAGTAATAAATCCCCATGTTCCTTATTGTTTACACTCGGTGATCCTTTTTCGCTTCCCTTGAAAGTCTTCGGGTGCACATGTTTTGTTCATATTACCTCACCACAACATAGTAAACTTGATCCAAAATCTGTCAAGTGTATCTTTCTAGGATACTCTGGCACACAGAAGGGTTATGTTTGTTACAATACTACTCTCTCAAGGCTCTTTCGAAGGCTCATCATACTACTCAGAAAGTGCCCCTCCAAGTCTCTCCTCTATACCAGCCTCTCCTCGATCGGTTGTGCCCGGTGCTGTAGAAACTGTTCAACCCCCTGACGCATTGGCCGACACCACACCTGCGGAGTTTATGGATCCCATCGAGGTAAGTCCATCTTCTCATGTTCCTTTTGGACCACAATATGATACTCGGCCTATCGCCTTAAGGAAAGAACCCAAAACTTGCACTAGGCTCTTTACTTCTCATCTCATTTCCAATTTTGTGTTTCACCATTGTTTATCTTCTTCATGTTGTCTATTTCGTGAGTCTATCTCCTCCATCTTTGTCCCAGAGTCCTATCAGGAAGCTCTGAGACATGCAAGGTGGAAGGCGGCAATGGAAGTAGAAATGCAGGCACTCTATAACAATCAGACATGGATTCTAGTTTCTCTTGCTTCAGGCAAGAAACCCATTGGCTGTAAGTGGGTCTATATGGTTAAACATAATCCGGATGGGTCAGTTGCTCGCCTTAATGCCTGCCTCGTTGCCAAAGGCTATACTAAATGCTATGGGATCCATTATAAGGAAATTTTTCTCTGGTGGCCAAATTGATTTCAATACATACCTTTTTATCCCATGCAGCTAATTCTTCATGGTCGGTTTATCAACTTGATGTGAAAAATGCTTTCCTTAATGGGGATATAAAGAAAAAAATTTATGTGCAACAACCACCTGGATATGTGGTTGAGGGGAGTCGGTATTGTTGAATTTATGGAAAAGAGAAGTATTTCATTGACTTGATGTAATAAGAGTACATGAACCTCTATTTATAATAGAGGAAGGTAGTAGAGTCCAATTACAATTAAACTACCTTTGTCCTAATTACACCCAAACTCTAATACTTAAAGATAAGTCATAGCATAATTAAATAGCCCAATATAAATAGAAGACTAACATGATTAAAATACCTTTAAACTAATAATCTTATGTGAGACCTGCTTCCATAATAATTCTGGTTTTGTAAGACTTCTTATTGTGTAGGACTCATCATGCCACCTCAAGATGGGGGTGAGAGAACATGAACTCCCAACTTGCTGCAAATGGTGTTTAGGATCTTCTCGTATAAAATGGCAGTCCTCCATATCTTCCAACACTCCCCCTCACGCTGGAGGTCTCTTCCATGAGGCCTAGTGGGCATAAGATAAGTGAGAGTAAAATCACTCCAAGTCATAATCCATGTTGGATGTACGACACACTCCTATCATTCGCAGGTAGTGGGTCTATACGCTGTGTACTAAAACTCCTCCATCACCGTGTCCCTCCACATGACAACGACTCTTAAGTGGTAGGAGTAATAAATGCCAATTAAGGGGGTTAACAGGTAACATAGATGTAGTAATAAGCTCCTCCATCACGGTGTCCCAACTCGGGCACCAACTCTCAAAGGTAGTAATGGGTGATAAGTGAGTAATGCCTGTCATTCACAAGACGACGATAAAAGACCCAAGGGCATATATATATATAAATCTCAATGGACTTAAAACACCAACCAAAGCAACACACAAGAGGTTGGCCCAAATATGTATTTGAGAGTCAAATAAAGGATGGTAGGAGAGAGGCTACCAAATAACTAATGGGTAACGGGTAAAGAGGAAGACATGATGTTGAGGCCACCACTTCTTCAATAATAGTGTCTCATCCAAAGATACACAATAGCTGCAGTTAAAATGGGCTTGGGCCCACGTACCAAATAATGAAAATCCAACGACCCATAAAATAATTTGATGCGAGTTTATGCACCAAATAATATGTTGACCCAGGAATATGTTGTGAAAACCTCAAAATAATAATCCAGTCGGAGAAAAGTACTAAGTTGTGCTGAGTCAAATAGTAAATCAATATAGCCAAGTCGCGAAAATAATATGTATAGAACTGGGACCCAGACACAAATACCGAGGCACATACATACGTGGCCAAAGTCAGTTGACCCGAACTAGGTTGAGCGAAGTTAACTCGACAGATCTGAAATATCAAGTGATCGCTGGTTCGTTGGTAACTCGGCCCGGTTCGGGTTGGGTAATAATTAGGTTTGATGAATCAACTCTGCTGCAACCAAAGTGTAATCGGTGGCGGGAACAGAGAATAATGAAAATCTAGCAATAGTGCGTCGTCTTCCTCGAAGAGCACTGGTGTTCGAACAACACAGACAACAGTGAACCAGAGAAGCTACGCCAGAGAAGGAAAAAACACCAGCAAAGGATAACTATTCCAACTGAACTATCCAATAGAATGATCTCTACCGTAATATTTTCGAAGATTGAAGAAAAATCCCGGAGAAGCAGCAGCAACAGTAAGTTTTCAAAATATTTTCTAAGCTGATCTCAAGCTTCGTATAACTTGCTGGATATCACGTATATTTTTCAAAGATAATGTCCAAAGATAAAACTTCCAACCAGCTCAATACTTCCAAAAATAAATGGTTTGACGAGAACAGATAAATCCGGTAGAGGCAAAAATAAGGCAGTAGGATAACAGACAAGAACAATAATCTCCTTCTCGGCTACATATAGACTGATGGTTGATGTGAGAAGAATCCTCCCTGACACTGAATGGAGCAGGTGAGCAACTTCAGAGACAGAGGGATCATTGTGGTCGGCGGTCATGAACAAAAAACTCCCAAAAATAGAATAGTAGTATAGAGGTGAAAACGTAAAACAAATAACGGGTATAGGGACTGAAAAAAAACTTAAATACGAACCTAAACTGCTAGAGATAATAGATAAAAAATTATCACATTATCTCTGTGGGTTGACTGAGTCAACTCACAGAACCTACTTTTATACCATGTTGAATTTATAGAAAAGAGAAATACTTTATTTACTTGATGTAATCACAGTTCATGAACCTCTATTTATAATAGAGGGAGGTAGTAGAGTCCAATGACAATTAAACTACCTTTGTCCTAATTATACCAAAACTCTACACTTAAACATAAGTCTAAGCATAATTAAATAACCCAATATAAATAGAAGACTAACATGCGTAAAACACCTTTAAACTAAAACTCTTTTGTGAGACTTGCTTTTATAATAATTCTGGCTCTGTAAGACTTCTTATTGTGTAGGACTCATCATGCCACCTCACGTGATCATGATGGGTCCATAGCTTATGGGCTTGGGCCCATCTTCCAACACACTTGGATATGTAGGCCTTCCTTGGTCATGTGGGCTTGGACCTATCTTCCAACACTTCCCCTCAAGCTAGGGGTGAGAGAACATGAACTCCCAACTTGCTACAAATGGTGTATAGGACATTCTCGTATAAAATGGCAGTCCTCCATATCTTCCAACACTCCCCCTCACGCTGGTGGTCTCTTCCATGTGGCCTAGTTGGCATAAGATAAGTGAGAGTAAAATCCCTCCAAGTTGTATGACATTGCTCCGGACTCTAGTCATAACCCATGCTAGATGTACGACACACTCCTATCATTTGCAAGTAGTGGGTCTATACGCAGTGTACTAAAACTCCTCCATCACCGTGTCCCTCCACATGACAACGACTCTTAAGTGGTAGGAGTAATAAATACCAATTAAGGGGAGTAGCAGGTAACATAGATGTAGTAATAAGCTCCTCCATCACGGTGTCCCAACTCGGGCACCAACTCTCAAAGGTAGTAATGGGTGATCAGTGGGTAAAGCTTGTCATTCACAAGACAACAATAAAAGACTCACATGTGTATATATATATATGTATATATATATATATATATATATATCTCAATGAACTTAAAACACCCATATATATGACGGACTTAAAACACCAACCAAAGCAAGATGTTGAGGCTATCAAATAACTAATGGGTAATGGGTAAAGAGGAAGACAAGATGTTGAGGTCACTACTTCTTCATTAATAGTATCTCATCCAAAGAGACACAATAGCTGCAGTTAAAATGGGCTTGGGTCCACGTACCAAATAATGAAAATCCAACGACCCATAAAATAATTTGACAGGAGTTTGTGCACCAAATAATATGCTGACCAAGGAATATGTTGCGAATACCTCAAAATAATAATCCAGCCCAAGAAAAAGTTCTGAGTTGCTCCGAGTCAAATAGTAAATCAATATAGTCGAGTCGAGGAAGAAATATGTATAGAACTTGGGACCTGAACACATATCGAGGCATAGACATAAATGGCCCGAGTTAGTTGACCCGGACTGGGTTGAGCCAAGTTAACTCGACATATTTGAAATATCAAGTGATCGCTGGTTCGCTGGGAACTCGGCCCGATCCGGGTTGGGTAAGAACATGCGCGACCCGACGCTGGATCAAAATTTCCTAACTTAGGAAAAATTTAATCAATCTGCATTCGTCTTCCTCACGGCGCTGAACAGCTCAGAACTTCTTCTTCTTCTCCCCCTCGCCTAAAGACTAATAGATTCAGTATGCTAGTTCGAATCAGCACCTATCTTCTCGGTAGAATTAGAATTCTCGGTGAAATAATCCACCGCGTAGGAGCAAAAAATGGACTCACAGAGTCTCTTCTCCGACCGGCTCTAAACAGAGAAGCAGTTGGCAGAACAACCAGCTCTTTGTCTTCCTCGCGGCACCAATCTTCTCTGGACAAACAGGTCACACGACCTGAATTCTCCGAGCATGAGAGCGGCACAGAAGACGCAGAAGCTCTCTCGGACGAACAGAAGACTGTCTCGAGAAAACTCTCCAAAAATCCAAAATTCGACGGCGGAGACACCGGAATTTCAAAAATGGAAGAGGCTCACCCTTTCCCAATGGACGTCATGCGTATCTCTGAACCGAAACTGCAGCAGGGAGGTGATTTCCTAACAGAGGAAATTCCGAAATCGTCGGCACCGGAGGATGTGGGGATGACCGAAAATCCAAAATCGGAGGGGAATAGGAAATTCCGTCGGCGCCATAGGCGAAATTTCTGACGAAATTTTCGCTGGTCTCTGTTTCGGGGGTTGAGAAACAGAGGTTCTCTGTCTCGGCAATGCTCCCAGCGGCGAAGCCCCAACGGGCTTCTCTTCGCCATCGGCGAAGCAGGATAGTTCGTCGGCGCCGTAATCGACTTTTCCGCAAAGGATCTTGGTTCTGGAAGGCTGAGCAACGATGATTCACAAGTTTTCGAGAGCCCTCTATCTCGGAAATTATCCAGGAGGCGAAGCCCCGACGGGCTGCGATTCGCCACCGAAAAATCAGGCAGATCCGTCGGTGCCGGGAGAGAGGAAGGAGACGTCCGTCGCCGGCCTTCGTCGGTGCAGTAAGGAAAGAATCCGCCGGCCGCAGCATTCGAGAGCTGCCGAAGGAAGAAGATGAGTCCCGATTAAATTTTCCTAACTTAGAAAAATTTAATCGGCACGGTCCGCTGAGTCGCACACCGGATTGAGTTCCTGAACCGAGTCAACCCAGGTTAACTCAGACTGGCCCCAAAAAAGAAAAAGTGGGCAAACAGAGGGGAGGGGGGGGGGGGGGGGGGGGTCATAGCTATCGTGGATGCTACTACGGCACCGGTGGAAACATCGACATACAGACACTACTTCCGAGCTTGAGGACAAGCTCATCTTCCAAGGGGGTTGTAATGTTATGCACGCAATAACATTATTATTTTAGTATTTTCTGTAATTTACTTTATTTTATTTCAGTTTTAGGTCACAAGGGGTATTTTTGGAATATTTTATTTATAGGGGTATTTTTGGAATATTTTATTTATAGGGGTATTTTTAGAATATTTTATTGTAAACCCTAACAGGGTGAACCCTATTTAAGGGGTAAGAGTAATGAGAAATACATGCATTGAAGTATTAAGAATTAGGTTAAATCTAGCCTAAAGAGGCTTAGAGTTCTCCTCAACGAGCTCTAGGGTTTTCATGCTTCCCTTAGGCTTGATCTTCGTTTTCGTCTTCCCCATGTCTTCCTACTATCCCTATGGTAATGCTTGGAAGACCCGTAACCCGTGGCAGACCCCAGATCCTCTCAAAGAATTCTTGTGTCAGATCCGGGACCGTAACAGGGGGATACATTCAGCAATGAAGAACTTCAAACCAGGATGCAAAAAGATAGCATGGAGGCAACACACCCATTGTTGGGAAAAGTTTGTGGTTTGGAAGTAGAGATGAAGGAAGCCAGAGATGAGATGAGTCAAGTCCTTAGAATGTTAGCTGAGATGAGGGCAGAAAGGCAGCAGAGCCTAGAAACGAGGGAGGTGACTCAACCGTATAACAGAAGAGGGGAGCAGTGGCCTGGGCGCACTGCTGTCCAAGGACCATAGAATGGAGGCACAATACCAAGGTACACAAAGTTAGACTTTCCTACTTATAATGGTTCAGTGGATCCCTTAATATAGGTGCATAGATGTGAGAAAAAAATTTAAATCAAGTGATTGCTGAATGGGATAAGGTGCAACTAGCCTCTATCTATATGTTAGATGAAGCCCAGTTATGGGTTCACCAAGTGAAAAAAGAGAGACCAGGGTTGGATTGTGTTATGCACGCAATAACATTAAATGTTATGCATGCAATAACATTAAATGTTATGCATGCAATAACATTATTATTTTAGTTTTTTTTAATTTACTTTATTTTATTTCAGTTTTAGGTCATAGGGGTATTTTAGGAATATTTCATTTAAAGTTGTATTCTTGTAATATTTTATTTATAGGGGTATTTTTAGAATATTTATTGTAAACCCTAACAGGGTGAACCCTATTTAAGGGGTAAGAGTAAAGAGAAACACAAATATTGAAGTATTTAGGTTAAATCTAGTGTAGACAAGCTTAGAGTACTGCATTTCCGTATTCGTTCTTCTTCCTCATTGTGTCAGATCTGGGACCGTAACAACTAGTATCAGAGCGGGAACACATCAGAGTAGGGTTTCATGATGGAGACCAACGAAAATGTTACGGTCCCGAGTCATGGATCGAGTAACACGGGGTGGGATTTGTGAATCCAGCACTGGTACTGAGTTGCTGGACTCAGTATGAGTGTAAACAAAAATCTTCCTTGTTGGTTTTCTCTCACGTGGACAAGACTTGATGGATACAATATCTTGATTGCTAAATATTTGAAGTTAAGCCATCAATGTTGACCAGAATAAAGTAAGGAGAATACCTTTTTTTTCTTCTCACGGAAATCAGGGTTTCATCCCTTGATTTGGTTGTAGCAAGGCAAGCTATGTACACCTAGCTTGTAGCAAGCCTTGGCCCACGTGCATGAATGATTATCCTCTCTTTCCTTGCTGGCTCCAAGCTTAGGAACAAAAATTAATCTCCTTCACGTGAATGACCAAAAAACTCTCCACTTGCTGCTCGTCAAGAGGGTTAGACCCCTTAATGGTGGCTGACGTTGATGAAGAGGGAGAACCCTCTCTTTGGGCTTGGAAAAGGGGCAGGAAGCTCCTTTTCTTAGTATGGATGATGGACGATGAATTTGGGTGAAGATGGATGACAATGGGGGGTGTAGGATAGGTTGAATTTTTGGAGTAAACCCTAAACTCAAGATCATGAGGTGATCTCAACCTGTTTAGACTAGGTTATTCTAAAATCTCAAAGCTTACCTATTTCATTCATACCTATCCCTTAAATAGGGAGTTTTAGGGTTAGGGTTACAATAATTCCCCATAATGCCCTTACATATAAAGTAATTAGAAATAACTCCTACTTAAAACAATATAAGAAATAAATCCTACTCAAAGAAATATAAGAATTAAATCCTATTGAGTGAGTTGTTGTTGTCTTCTTCGTTGTATGACTCGGTGTGCTATTGAGTCCACAACAGAAAGAGACTTACCAACACTGGAGTTGCTGGAGTTGCTTTTGAGAGATCAGGCAAGCTTCAATAGAAGGATGGACAGAATGATATCAAGGGTGGACAACATGATAACTTTTTTTACGACCGGAAGAAACACCATTCCAGAACAAAGAGGAGAGGACCTTGATGTTGCCGCAGAAACGAAGGGCCTTCGACTTCAAATCTCTGATTACGACATATGCGTAGAAGAGGCAGCAGAAGTTGTCTTGGACGAGCAGAAAGGCCAAGAGCCAGGAACGACGACATCAGAATTTGGGGATTTCGAAATTCCAAAAATGGTGGCACTGGAAATTCAGAATCCGACGACACTCGAAATCTCCGAGCAAGCGCAAAACTCACGAAATGCCTCCAAGGGCTACGATTCGTTTCCAAGGGCTGCGATTCGCCACTGGAGTAGCAGGTGTCTCAGTCGCGTCCCTCGGGTCCGTTGGCGAACTTTTCGAGAGCCCTCTGCCTCGAAAAAATTCGAAGCGGTGACGCCTCAGCGGACTTCTCTTCGTCACCGGAGAAGCAAGAGATCCCTTCGGCGCCGTAGGCAAAATTTCCACAAGGGGTCTCTATTCCGGGGGGCCCAACGGGCTGCGATTCGCCACCGGAGTAGCAGGAGACTCCGACAGAGAAATTTTTGACCTGTTCGGGGCCGTGAGGACGGAAGACGACTGTTGCCCGTCGTCGTCGGTGTCGTGAGGGAAGGAGCAGTTGTCGACAAGGTTTCCGCACTTACAGACGGTTGCTATGTTCGGGATCGGCAGGAGGATACTACAAGTTTCCGATTTCTGTAGAAGACTCGTCGGAGAAATTTTTGCCAAAGGAAGAAGATGGGTTTCGATTCAAATTTTCCTAAGTTAGGAAAATTTGATGAGCGCAGGAAACTGAGTCACGCGTCGGATCGGGTTTCTTGAAACGAGTCAACCCAAGCCAACTCAGATCGGGCCACCAAAAAAAAAACACTCCAATGTTGGGCATCCATAGGGTGTTCATAGCTATCGCAGATGTTACTTCAACACAGGTGGACACGTCGGCATACAGACCCTACTTCCGAGCTTGCGGACAAGCTCGTCTTCCAAGGGGGTGTAATGTTATGCATGCAATAACATTATTATTTTAGTTGTTTTCTTCAATTTACTTTATTTTATTTTAGTTTTAGGTCATAGGGGTATTTTAGGAATATTTTATTTAAAGGGGTATTTTTGTAATATTTTATTTATAGGGGTATTTTTAGAATATTTATTGTAAACCCTAACAGGGTGAACACTTTTTAAGGGGTAAGAGTAATGAGAAACACTAGTATTGAAGTATTAAGAATTATGTTAAATCTAGTGTAGACAAACTTAGAGTTCTCCATTTTCGTATTCGTTCTTCTTCCTCATTGTGTTATATCTGGGACCGTAACAGATTGGGGTGAATTTAAAAATTTAAGCACAATCAGATTTGGCCCTCTCACCCATAGCAACGCCTTGGGTGATTTGGTCCTATTGAAACAAGCTGGCTCGGTTGAACAGTATCAAAAACAGTTTCAAGAAAAGTTGGCTTGTGCTGGTTGGTTGGTACTGGTCGACCAACAGGTCTCATTATTCACAACGGGTCTCACTGAATCTCTGAGGTTAGAGGTTGAACTCCTTTTCCTTCAGGATTTGGCTCATGCAATAAATTTGGCCTGGGCAATGGAACAACGACAACGGTTGCAGCAATGTAAGTCGGGTTGGCCAGGTGAAAGGAACACATCCTCCAGTTGGCAAGGGCACCACTATAATTTGTCTCCGGTGACAACCTCTGCATTATCTTCCTCTAGACACAATCCGAATATGGCTCCGGTAGCCGATACATGCCCTAGTAATTCCCCATCGTAATTTATTAAAAAAATTAACAAGTGCGGAGATGACCGAATGGAGGTCCAAGAATCTATGCTACCACTGTGATGAACAGTACCAGATGGGGCACCAATGTGGAAGGTTGTTTTGGCTTAAGGTGGAGGAATTAGATGATCCAGAGGAGACGGATGATATTATTGAGGAGGAACCACCAGCGATTTCCTTGCACGCTATTACTGGGCAAAAAATCTGCCAAAATGATGCAAGTCAGAGCTCAAGTCCTTGACCAGGAATTGGTGGGACTAGTGGATTCGGGCAGTACACACAATTTTTTGAGTTTAACAGCCGTGCTGCACTTTTACTTACAGATCCTCCCTCATCTGACAACCACCGTGTCAGTGGCCAATGGGGAGCAAGTCCCTAGCTATGGGATCAGTAAGGCGATAACTTTTTTCATTGGCTCTACTATATTTAATGCTGATTTTTTTGTCATTCCCTTGGCTTGCTTTGATACGGTGTTAGGCATTAAATGGTTGCAAACATTGGAGCCCATTATGTGGGACTTTTCAGCTTTAACTATGAGCTTTGTTTTGGCCGATAGTCAAGTGCTCTTGCAGGGCTGTCAGGTGGACAAGGCACACCGCATCCACACCATCCACACATAGGAACCGCCTGACAGCACTATTTATGGTTTGGTAGAGGAGTTCTCCGACCTCTTCCATAAGCCTTCGAGATTGCCTCCCTTGACGCACTGTGACCACAGGATCTGTTTAAAACCAAGTTCTGAGGTGGTGGTAGTGCGTCCGAATCAATACCCACACCTTCAGAAGGATGAGATCGAGAGACGATGCCAGGAGATGTTACAACAGGGCCTTATTTGTCCCAGTTGATCCCCGTTCTCTTCACCCGTTTTACTTGTGAAGAAACATGATGGGACATGGAGGTTTTGCGTTGATTACCCGGAGTTGAACGCTCAAACAATGAAGGATAAGTTTTCGATTCCGGAAGTGGATGAGCTCCTAGATGAATTGCATGGGTCGTGGCTATTTACTAAACTGAACCTACGGTCTGGATATTATCAGGTATGGATGCCCCCTCCGATATTGAAAAGACAGTGTTTCGCACACATCGTGACCACTTTGAGTTCGTCGTCATGCAGTTCGGGTTATGGAATGCACCTTCCACTTTTCAAGCTCTAATGAATGAGGTATTTAGCCCATATCTTCGGAAATTCGTTCTTATATTTTTTTTTATGATATTCGCATATATAGCAAGTCCAGAGAGGAGCATTTAAGGATTGTTTTTGAATTGTTACGAGCACATCAGCTCTATTTAAAACAATCCAAATGTTCTTTTGTGGCTTCACATGTGGCTTATCCTTGTCACATTATCTCCCATGAGGGGGTCACGGTTGATCCCGAGAAGATTCGGGTTATTCATGATTAGTCACAGCCACAGTCTTGCTCAGCTTTACGGGGTTTTTGTGGTCTTGTGGGATACTACCACAAATTTTAACCAAAATTATGGGCCCTTGGCAGCACCCTTAACCAATCTCCTAAAGAAGAATTCCTTTCTCTGGAATGAGGAGGCCACACAGTCGTTTGAGGTCCTCAAGTCTGCTCTCGCCTCCACCCCTGTATTACAACTTCCTAATTTTGATGAATTGTTTGTGGTTGAGTGCGACGCTTTTGGTACGGGCATTGGGGCCATCTTACAGTAGTAGGCACATCCTATTGCGTATTTTAGTAGAGAGTTGGTAGTCCATCATAAAAAATTGGCAGCATATGAACGGGAATTGATTGGGTTGGCCAAGGAGGTCCAACACTGGTAGCCTTATTTATGGTGGCGACATAGTCAGACGTTGTTCCAGTGGGAATTTAAGGCTATAGTGATCAGTGCAGATGAGAAATGCCCGACCGCATAAATAAGGCAGCCAGTGTTGGACCGCCTTGGCCAACCCAATCAATTCCCATTCATATGCTGCAAGTTTGTGATGACGGACTCTCAACAGTCTGCTAAAATACGCAATAGGATGTGCCTGCCGCTGTAAGACGGCGCCAATGTCCCCCACTAGAAGCGTCACACTCAACCACAATTAATTCATCAAAATTGAGAAGTTGTAATACAGGGGTGGAGGCGAGAGCAGATTTGAGGGCCTCAAACGATTGTGTGGCCTCCTCATTCCAGAGAAAGGAATTCTTCTTGAGGAGACAGCCAAGGGCCCATAATTTTGAATAAATTTGCGGTAGTATCTCGCAAGACTAACAAAATCCCGTAAAGCTGAGAAAGACTATGGTTGTGGCTATCATGAATAACCCGAATGTTCTCGGGATCAACCGTGACCCCCTCATGGGAGATAATGTGACCATGATAAGCTACATGTGAAGCCGCAAAAGAACATTTGGACTGTTTTAAATAGACCTGATGTACTCGTAACAATTCAAAAACAATCCCTAAATGCTCTAAATGGTCATCTCCGGACTTGTTATATATGAGAATATCATAAAAAAACACAAGAACAAATTTCCGAAGAAAGGGGCTAAATACCTCATTCATTAGAGCTTGAAAAGTGGAGAGTGCATTCGATAACCCGAACGACATGACAACAAACTCAAAGTGGCCATGATGTGTGCGGAACATTGTCATCTCAATATCAGATGGGTGCATCCGGACCTGATGATATCCAGACCGTAGGTTCAGTTTAGTAAATAGCCACGACCCATGCAATTCATCTAGGAGCTCATCCACTACCGGAATCGGAAACTTATCCTTCACTGTTTGAACATTCAACTCCCGGTAATCAATACAAAACCTCCATGTCCCATTATGTTTCTTCACAAGTAAGACGGGTGAAGAGAACGACGATTGACTAGGACGAATAAGCCCCTGTTGTAACATCTCCTAGCATTGTCTCTCGATCTCATCCTTCTGAAGGTGTGGGTATCGATACGAACGCACTACCACCATCTGAGAACCTGGTTTTAAATAGATCTTGTGGTCACAGTGCCTCAAGGGAGGCAATCCCGAAGGCTCATGGAAGAGGTTAGAGAACTCCTCTACCAGACCATCAATAGTGCTGTCAGGCGGTTCTTGTGTGTGGATGTGGTGGGCCCTGTCCATCTGACAGCCCAGCAAGAGTAATTGACTATCGGCCAAAACAATGCTCATAGTTAAAGCCGAAAAGTCCCACAGAATGGGCCCCAATGTTTGCAACCATTTAATGCTTAACACTATATCAAATCCAGCCAAGCGAATGACAAAACATTCAACATTAAATAAAGTAAAGCCAATGGAAAAAGTTACCACCTTACTGATACCATAGCTATGGACTTTCTCCCCATTGGCCACTAACACAGTTGTTGTCAGATGAGGGAGGATCTGTAACAAAAGGTGCAGCGCGGCTATTAAACTCAAAAGAATTGTGTGTACTACCCGAATCCACTAGTCCCACCAATTCCTGGTCGAGGACTTGAGCTCTGACTTGCATCGTTTTGGCAAATTTTTGCCCAGTAATAGCGTGCAAGAAAATTGCTGGTGGTTCCTCCTCAATAATATCATCCGTCTCCTTTGGATCATCTGATTCCTCCACCGCGAGCCAAAATAACCTTTTACATTGGTTCCCCACCCGGTACTGTTCATCCCAGTTGTAGCATAGATTCTTGGACCTCCGTTAGCCCATCTCCGCACTGGTTAATTTTTTTATAAATTGCGGTGGGGAATTACTAGGGCGTGTATTGGCTAACAGAGCCGTATTCGGATTGTGCTGGAGGAAGATAATGCAGTGGTTGTCAACAGAGACAAATTATGGTGGCGCCCTTGCCAAGTAGATGATGTGTTCCTTTCACCTGGCCAACCCGGCTTACGTTGCTGCAACCGTTGTCGTTGTTCCATTGCTTTGGCCAAATTCATCGCTGAAGCCAAATCCTAAGGGAAAAGGAGTTCAACCTATAACGTTAGAGATTCAGTGAGACCCGCTGTGAATAATGAGACTTGCTAGTCAAGCTGTACCAACCCACCAGCACGAGCCAACTTTTCTTGGAACTATTTTTGATACTATTCAACCGAGCCAGTTTGTCTCAATAGGACTAAATCAACCATGGAGTTGTTGTGGGAGGGAGGGCCAAATTTGATTGTGCATAAATTTTTAAATTTATCAGAGCAGGAACACAATGGGGTATTCATTTTCCCCTGAAGAATGGATTTCTTTGGACGTGGTACACAAGTCAATGGAAAAACTATGCAAAGAACAGGGAGAAATACTCGTAGGGTATGAATCTTCAACATGGTATCAATCTTCCATTGGAAGTTCTGCAAGGGAGCCACGCGCTGCTGCTGAGAAGGTCAAACGACCTAAATTCTTCGAGCGCGAAAAATCCACAGAACGAGAGGCAACAGACGCTCTCTTGGACGGAAATTCTCAACTCATTGTTGTGATAGATAAAATCGTCACTGGAGATGATCTCATGGACGAATAGAAGAAGTATGAAATCCAAGAGTTCTCTGTATCGAAAAAGCTCCCCAAACTTCCCAAATTCGACGGCGGGGACACCGATTTTTTGAAATCTGTAGGGAATTCAGCACACGCTTCGTCGAAAAATCCAGAATGGGGTTCGGCATCAAATCCTTTCCCAATGGACACCATACGTCTTTCCGAACCGAAGACGCAGGGAAATCCAAAGCCGAACAGCGGGGAGGTAATACAAATCCGAACAGGAGAAATTCTGAAATCGGCAGCACTAGACGATTTGGGTGCGACATCAAATTGGGGACAAGGGAAATTTCCAAGCAGGAACGTCATGCGCAAAAATCCCGAGCAGGGCAATGGGACCCAAAAATTCCGAATTCAAGCCACTCCAGGTCACGGCAAGCAAATCATCCGGCGATTGTTCCGACCAGGACACAAGCGGCATATCCCCAAAGAGCTGTTGTTCACCATCGAAAACTGAGGAAGAGGCTCCGTCGGCGCCATCGGAAACAACTTCAATGGGATTTGACTTTCGGCCACAACCTTTCACTCTCAATTTGTCCCTCGACAGTCCAGCGGGGACCCAACTTCATCGTCTTTTGGGGTAAGCTTCTAACATGCCCTCAATTTATATGTATAAACAAATTTTCCATGCGGCTGAAAGGGCTCCCAGGGGTTGAGGGGCAACAATGCTGCTCGAATTTTTGGACTGGGGGTTTTCTGGTTCGAGAGGCAGACAACGCAACTTTGTTTTGGTAAAATTACGACTGGTGGGTATGAATTCCGTGAGGAAATTTTTTTGAGGATGCCGGGAATGATAGCAAAAATTTTCTGGATATTTTTATTTTTCTACTGCTAAGAAAAGTAGCAATGCGCCTCTTCCAATTTCTGTTGCATGCGTGGATGCAGGACATGTCTCATATTCTTTTATGCTGAAATTTTTTTTTGTGGACGAATTATAATGAAATGGATGCTTGGCATACCATACAAAACTTTCCATTTTTAAGATATAAAAGATTTGTTCTGGCGATTGAAGTCATTGGAAGGATTAGACAGCTAGACCGAGATGAGGAATTATGGTTGGAGATGAAGTCCAAAAATAGGGTGAAGCGGACTGAGCACTACAACTCTCTTATATCTGTATATTGTAGACATGGGTTTGTATATAAAGCATCTGAGCATTTTCAGGAAATGGAGACTAATGGCTGAGAGAGAAACGCCATTACGTTTAGGAACCTAGCTCTTGGTTGTTTGACAGCAGGCTTGGTAAAAGAAGCACTAAAGAAACTTCAGATCGGATCAGATCAGCCCACAAGCAGTTGGGTTAGAAAAGTGAGGACTTTCATCCTCATCTCATGAGCAGTCCTGGTGCAAGTTGGGAGTGATCACAGTAGCAAGAAGGAGGTAATATTCTTACATACTTGTGCTCAAAGTTAATTAAGATAGAAGCTTGGCATTCCTATCAAGAGCAGCAATCAAGAGGGCCACAAACCCTCATTGTCATGATCAAGAAAAGAGAAGATCTTTCTCTAGCGAGTTTAGCATAGTTGTTGGGGTCTCCTACCCTTCACAGCAACTCATTAGCATTATCAAAGAGGGAACTTTCCTCTTGGCCGAGCACTGCTCAAGAAAAATGTTCACCTATAACCCTTGAAGAGGGCAGTACTTCAATCTTAAGTGTTGGAGTCTCAAATCCCACGCTGTGTTACTCGATCCATGACCCGGGACTGTAACAACGTGATATCAGAGCATGGTAACATGGGGCATATATTCAGCAATGAAGAACTTCAAACCAGGATGCAAAAGATAGAGGATAGCATGGAGGCAGCACACCCATTGCTATAAAAAGTTTGTGGTTTGGAAGTAGAGATGGCGCAAGCCAGAGAGGAGACGAATCAAGGCCTTAGCATGTTAGCTGAGATGAGGGCAGAAAGGTAGCAGAGCCCAGAGACGAGGGATGTGACTCAACCGTATAATAGGAGAGGGGAGCAGTGGCCTGGGTGCACTGCTGTCCAAGGACGACAAAATGGAGGCACAATACCAAGGTACACAAAGTTAGACTTTCCTACTTATAATGGTTCAGTGGATCCCTTAATATGGTTGCATTGATGTGATAAAAAAAAATTAAATCAAGGGATTGCTAAATGGGATAAGGTGCCACTAGCCTATTTCCATATGTTAGATGAAGCCGAGTTATGAGACCAGGGCTGGATTGGGGTGAATTTAAAAAATTATGTACAATCATATTTGGCCTTCACCCGCCCCCCCCCCCCCCCCCCCCCCCCCCCCCCCCCCACACACACACACACACACACAGAGTAACCTCCTGGGTGATTTAGTCCAATTGAAACAAATTGGCTAGGTTGAATAGTATCAAAAATAGTTCCAAGAAACGTTGGCTCGTGCTGGTGGGTTGGTACGGGTCGACCAACAGGTCTCATTATTCATAGCGGGTCTCTCTGAATCTCTGAGGTTAGAGGATGAACTCCTTTTCCCTCAGGATTTGGCTCATGCAATGAATTTGGCCCGAGCAACAGAACAACGACAACAGTTGCAACAACGTAAGCCGGGTTGGCCAAGTGAAAGGAACACATCCTCCACTTGGCAAGGGTAGCTGATACACGCCCTAGTAATTCCCCACCGCAATTTATAAAAAAAATTAACAAGTGCAGATATGGCCGAACGGAAGTCCAAGAATCTATGCTACAACTGTGATGAACAATACCGGGTGGGGCACCAATGTAAAAGGTTGTTTTGGCTCAAGGTGGAGGAATCAGATGATCCAGAGGAGACGGGTGATATTATTGGGGAGGAACCACCGGCGATTTCCTTGTACGCTATTAGTGGGCAGAAATTTGCCAAAACGATGCAAATCAGAGCTCAAGTCCTCTACCAGGAATTTGGTGGGACTAGTGGATTCAGGTAGTACACAATTTTTTGAGTTTAACAGCCGCATAGCACTTTCAGTTACAGATCCTCCCTCATCTGACAACCACTGTGTCAGTGGCCAATGGGGAGAAAGTCCCTAGCTATGGGATCAGTAAGGCGATAACTTTTTTCATTGGCTCTACTATATTTAATGTAGATTGTTTTGTCATTCCCTAGGCTGGCTTTGATACGGTGTTAGGCATTAAATGGTTGCAAACATTGGGCCCCTTTCTGTGGGACTTTTCGGTTTGATCTATGAACTTTTTTTTGGCCAATAGTCAAGTGCTCTTGTAGGGTTGTCAGGTGGACAAGGCCCATCACATCCACACCATCCACACACAGGAACCGCCTGACAACACTATTGATGGTCTAGTAGATGAGTTCTTTGACCTCTTCCATGAGCCTTGGGGAGTGCCTCCCTTGATGCACTGTGACCACATGATCTGTTTAAAACCAGGTTCTGAGGTGGTGGTAGTGTGTCCGTATCGATACCCACAACTTCAGAAGGATGAGATCGAGAGACAATGCCAAGAGATTTTACAACAGGGCCTTATTCGTCCCAGTTGATCCCGGTTCTCTTCACCCGTCTTACTTGTGAAAAAATATGATGGGACATGGAGGTTTGGTGTTGATTACCCGGAGTTGAATGCTCAAACAGTGAAGGATAAGTTTTCGATTTTGGTAGTGGATGAGCACCTGGATGAATTGCATGGGTCATGGCTATTTACTAAACTGGACCTACAGTCTGGATATCATCAGGTCCAGATGCACCCCTCTGATATTGAGAAGACGGGTGAAGAAAACGGGGATCGACTGGGACGAAGAAGGCTCTGTTGTAACATCTCCTGGCATTGTCTCTCGATCTTATCGTTCTGAAGGTGTGGGTATTGATATGGACGAACTACCACCCTATGAGAACCTGGTTTTAAATAGATCTTGTGGTCACGGTGCCTCAAGGGAGGCAATCCCGAAGGCTCATGGAAGAGGTCAGAGAACACTGTTATGGACTCCATAGCATCACGAGTTATCCACATGTATAGGAATTAAATTATGTCAATTTACTTTTAATGTAATTTTATTTGGTTTGGTTTGGTTTAGTTTAGATGTAATGTGGCGTGAACCACTTGACCTATGGGTCACTTTTGTAATTCCGTCCTCTACCCTATTTAGGGGGACTCAAGGGAAGGAGAAAGCAAGTATTGAGAAAATTAGAGTAAACAGGTCAGATTCTCCTTCAGAGGTCTAGGTCGGATTATCCCTTTGAGGTCTAGGTCGAGCTTCCTTCAAAGCTCAATCATTCTATTCGATTTCCATCATTCCACGTTCAAGAAACAAGAATCCTCTTCCAGCGTTAAGAACAAATATAGAGGGAAGAGAGGAAAGAAGGGTGACTTGATCCCTGGCTTGGGAAGAACCTAACATTTGGTATCAGAGCTTTGGCTAGGTCACGAGTTCGATTCCCAGCAATGGCGCAGAGGCTGGATTTAAATACTGGTAGGTCCGGGGGAAACACCAGGTAACAGAACCCGGGTTGGGCCAGTGTCATTGCATCGCATGCAAAGGCTAGATTAAAATACAGGTAGGGTCGGGGGAAACACCAGGTAACGAAACCGGGTCGGACTTGTGGTGTTGCGCCGCCCGGTCGTCGGCTCGCGAAGGGGGGATGTGGTGTTATGGGCCACAGTGACCCCTGGTCCTGGGTTAAGTACCTATGTCTTCCGCTCTTAACAGGCCGGTCTTTTGGGTAGTATTAGCTAGGTGCTTAACATTGGTGTTATGGGCCATAGTGACCCCCTGGTCCTGGGTTAAGTACCTATGTCTTCCGCTCCTAACAAGTCGGTCTTTTGGGTAGTATTGGCTAGGTGCTTAACATATGGTATTAGACAGGTCCGCCCTTGGGGATTCCTCTTCCCCTGAGGATTTGAGGCAATTAGTTGAAGATAATCGGCAGAGGACAGACCTTCAAGCTCAATCCCTGGAAGAATTGCGTTAGACAATCTCTAACCTGTGTGAGGCCATAAAATCCGTGGATGCCGCCATCCAAGCTCTCCTTCAGCGACAAGATGACATTGGTGCACGAGCACAACCACCGGCAGCCTACTCTCCACCGGCCGACCACCAACAATTCCACCCACCACCACCACCACCACCAATGCATCATCACAATCCCCATCTAGGGTCTGCCGCTCAGGGACCAAATATGGTTCCTAGGTATTTAAAACTAGACTTTCCTACTTATGATGGGTCTAAGGACCCCTTGATTTGGTTAACCAAGTGTGATCAGTTCTTTCATCATAAAAAAATACATGCGGATGAGA
Source organism: Aristolochia californica (assembly GCF_029961685.1). Lineage (NCBI taxonomy): Eukaryota > Viridiplantae > Streptophyta > Magnoliopsida > Piperales > Aristolochiaceae > Aristolochia > Aristolochia californica. Next base: position 22,740,795 of record NW_027181815.1, on the reverse strand, counting down.
AAGTTTATTTGGCCGCCTACCACATGCTCGATGAAGCGCTTCTATGGTACCACCAATTCCGAAATGAACAATTGGTTCAGGATTGGGCAACCTTTAGGTAGTCTTGCATGATGAGGTTTGGTCCTCCAACTAGTAGCAATCCATTGGGCAAATTAATCAATTACGAGCAAATTGGATCAGTAGAGGTGTACCAAAAGACCTTCCAGGAAAGGTTAGCCTGAGCAAATCAGTTTGTCAATCACACCCAGTATGTTCATATTTTTACAGCGGGTTTGACAGAAGCTCTGAGACTGGAAGTTGAATTATATGGTTCTAAAGATTTGGACCACGCTATGAATTTAGCCAGGTCAATTGAGCACAAGCAGCTTGTTCTAAAGGAGTCACTGGTCAGAAAACCAGCTTGCCAGGAAGGCACAATGCCACTGCGCCTACCCCTTATTATGGACCTCCACGTTTTGGAGCCAGTGCAGCCCCACGCCCAGACAGCTCTAACTCGGCTCCACCTGCTCCTTACTTCAAAAAACTGAACAGACAGGAAATGGATCAGAGAAAGGCCAAGGGCCTTTGTTTTAACTGTGATGAACAATATGTATATGGTCACCAATGCAAAAGATTATTCAGTATATGTTTGTGAGAGGATGGTGACGACATACTACCAAAGGAGGAGATTGTGGAGATAGACCAGGAGGGTCCAAAGATTTCCCTTCATGCCATGACTAGTCTATGCAGTTCTAGTACCATGCAGGTTAAAGCCCAGTTACATCATCTGCAGTTACTGGCTTTAGTTGACTCGAGTAGTACACATAATTTCATCAGTCAGAACAACTTTGGTTAGTAGTCCAGCAACAAACTGGCCTTTCTGTATCAGTAGCCAATGGGGCTAAAATTACTAGTGTAAGCATATCTCCGGCCACACACTTTGATATTGAGGGACACCCATTTATTACAGATTTCCTGGTGATACCCATTTCAAGATTCAATTTGGTACTGGGAATTAAATAGCTACAACTATTGGGGTCAATTCTATGGGATTTTCAAGCTCTGACCATGTCCTTTACAGAGGACCACCGTCAGATTATATTGCATGGCACCCAAGCACCAGTGCCCTGCGCACTACAGGTTGTTCAGGTCCAGACCATGGCCAACTGTAAGTTATCTCAATTACTTACAGACTCTGAGGATATCTTTTAGGACCCTACTGCTTTACTGCCAATTAGGCACTGTGATCACCATATCCGTTTGAAAATGGGCACTGAGCCTGTAGTGGTGTGTCATTATCGTTACCCCCACTTCCAGAAGGATGAGATTGAAAGGCAGTGCCAAAAGATGTTAGCCCAAGGTATTATTCAGCCCAGCAGGTCTCCTTTTTCCTCACCGGTATTACTGGTCCGCAAGCATGATAAGTCATGGAGGTTTTGTGTGGATTATAGGCAACTGAATACGCATACCATTAAAGATAAATTTCCGATCCCAGTGGTGGACGAGTTGCTAGATGAGCTACATGGAGCTACTATTTTTACCAAACTCGATTTGAAATCTTGCTATCATCAAATCCGAGTTCACCCTTCAGATGTGGAGAAAACAGCGTTCCGCACGCATCACGGCCATTTCGAGTTCCTTGTAATGCCATTTGGTCTCTCAAATGCGCCTTCCACTTTCCATGACAGTACACATGAGGGCCGACAAAAAACATATTTTTGGATCAGTCGGGAATTTTATTGGAAGGGTATGAAGTGCAGTATAGCCGATTATGTGGCGGCTTGTCAGATTTGTCAATGGAATAAAGCTGAATCATTAAGTCCAGCTGGGTTGGTCCAACTACTTCAGCTGCCCTCATAGGTTTGGTCTGATATTTCTATGGATTTCATAGATGGACTTCCCTCTTCGTCAGGCAAATCAGTTATCTTTATAGTGGTGGATCGTTTCTCAAAGTATGGGCACTTCATCCCTCTAGCGCATCCTGACACTGCAACTCAGGTTGCTCAGCACTTTATGGATAATATTGTCTGCTTACATGGGATGCCTAATTCCATTATCAGTGACAAGGATGCTATCTTTACCAGTACATTATGGAAAGAACTATTCAAGCTGCAGGGCACAACGTTAGCTTTCTCTTCAGCCTACCATCCGCAGACTAATGGTCAGATAGAGGTCATCAACAAAACAATTGAAATGTATCTTCGTTGTTTCATGGGGGACTCACCTAAAAGGTGGGCTAAGTGGCTCGCCTGGGCTGAATTTTGTTACAACACCTCCTACCACAGTGCACTTGGCACAACCCCATTCAAGGTAGTATATGGTAGAGACCCGCCCAACCTTTTATCATATGAACCGGGTGCCTATAAGAGACATTAGCCGAAAGAGACACCTTGCTCACTGAGGTGCGTACTCATCTCCAAGAGGCACAACATACTATGAAGTTATATTATGACAAGAAGCACCGGGAAGTCTTCTTTTCTCCACGAGATTATGTATGGCTGCGTCTCCAACACTACAGGCAGCTGTCCCTGACAGTCTCCAAACGCCACAAGCTCTCTCTGAAGTATTATTGTCCCTTTCAAGTTATGGATCGCATTGATATAGTTGCCTACCGCTTGCAGCTTCTGCCAGAGACCAGGATTCACAATGTGTTTCATGTTTCCCAAGTGAAGGCCTTCCAAGGTGATTCTCCCTTGTTGCACACACCTCTGCCTCCACTACATGAGGGACGTGTCCTTTCTACTCCAGCACAGGTATTACAGGTTCGAGGCATTCAGGGTGATTGGGAGATCCTAGTGCAATGGGCTAACGTTGATCCCAGTGACACAACATGGGAGCCATTAGCTGTGTTCCGCACCCTCTACCCCTACTTCGAGCTTGAGGACAAGCTCTTTCTACAGGAGGGGGTGATGTTATGGACTCCATAGCATCACGATTTATCCACGGGCATAGGAATTAAATTATGTCAATTTACTTTTAATGTAATTTCATTTGGTTTGGTTTAGATGTAATGTGGCATGAACCACTTGACCTATGGGTCACTTTTGTAATTCTGTCCTCAACCCTATTTAGGGGGACGTCAAGGGAAGGAGAAATCAAGTATTGAGAAAATTAGAGTAAACAGGTCAGATTCTCCCTCGGAGGTCTAGGTCGGGTTCTCCCTCTGAGGTCCAAGTCGAGCTTCCTTCAAAGCTCCAACATTCTATTCGATTTCCATCATTCCTTGTTCCTGAAACAAGAACCCTCTTCCAATGTCAAGAACAACCATGGACGGAAGAGAGGAAAGAAGGGTGACTCGATTCATGGCTCGGGAAGAACCTAACACTTTCACTCTCAATCTGTCCCTCGACAGTCCAGCGAGGACCCAACATCATCTTTTTTTGGGGTAAGCTTCTAACATGCGCTCAATTGATATGTATAAATGAATTTTCCATGGGGGTGAAAGGGCTCCCAAGGGCTGAGTAGCAACAACGCTGCTCGAATTTTTGGACTTGGGGTTTTCTGTTCCGAGAGGCAGACAACCAGCATCGTTTTGGCAAAATTACGGCTGGTGGGTATGAATTCCGAGAGGGAATTTTTGTGAGGATGCCGGGAATGATAGCAAAAAATTTCTGGATGTTTTTATTTTTCTACTGCTGAGAAAAACAGCAATACGCCTCTTCCAATTTCTGCAGCATGCGTGGATGCAGGACATGTCTTATATTCTTTGATGCTGAAATTTTTTTGGTGGACGAATTATAATGAAGAGGATGCTTGGCATACCATACAAAACTTTCCATTTTTAAGATATAAAAGCTTTGTTCTAGTGATTGAAGTCGTTGGAAGGATTGGACAGCTAGACTGAGCTGAGGAATTATGTTTGGAGATGAAGTCCAAAAACAGGGTCAAGCGGACTGAGCACTATAACTCTCTTATATATGTATATTGTAGACATGGGTTTGTATATAAAGCATCAGAGTTTTTTCAGGAAATGGAGACTAGTGGCTGCAAGAGAAACGCCATTACGTTTAGGAACCTAGCTCTTGGCTGTTTGACAGCAGGCTTGGTAGAAGAAGCACTAAAGAAACTTCAGATTGGATCAGATCAGCCCACAAGCAATTGGGTTAGAAAAGTGAGGATTTTCATCCTCATCTCACGAGCAGTCCTGGTGCAAGTTGGGATGTGATCATAGCAACAAGAAGAAGGTAATATTCTTACATACTTGTGCTCATAGTTAATTAAGATAGAAGCTTGGCACTCCTATCAAGAAGAGCAATCAAGAGGACCACAAACCCTCTTTGTCATGATCAAGAAAAGAGAAGATCTTTCTCTAGCGATTTCAGCATAGTTGTTGGGGTCTCCTAAAGAAAAAAGTTCACGTATAACCCTTGATGAGGGCAGTACTTCAATCCTAAGTGTTTGAGTCTCAAATTTCACGCCATGTTACTCAATTCATGACCCGGGACCGTAACAACGTGGTATTAGAGCAGGGTAACATGGGGGATACATTCAACAATGAAGAACTTCAAACCAAGATGCAAAAGATAGAGGATAGCATGGAGGCACCACACCCTATGTTGGACAGAGATGAAGCAAGCCAGAGACGAGACGAGGCAAGTCCTTAGCATGTTAGCTGAGATGAGTATAGAAAGGCAGCAAAGACCATAGACGAGGGAGGTGACTCAACCATATAACAGGAGGGGAGCAGTGGCCTGGGCGCACTGCTGCCAAGGACCACAAAATGGAGGCACAATACCAAGGTACACAAAGTTAGACTTTCCTACTTATAATGGTTCAATGGATCCCTTAATATGGTTGCATAGATGTGAGAAAAAAATTTAAATCAAGGGACTTCTGAATGGGATAAGGTGCAACTAGCCTCTTTCCATATGTTAGATGAAGCCCAGTTATGGGTCCACCAAGTGGAAAAAGAAAGACCAGGGTTGGATTGGAATGAATTTAAAAATTTATGCACAATCAGATTTGGCCCTCCTACCCACAGCAACCCCTTGGGTGATTTAGTCCTATTAAAACAAACTGGCTCGGTTGAATAGTATCAAAAACAGTTCCAAGAAAAGTTGGCTCGTGCTGGTGGGTTGGTATGGGTCGACCAACAAGTCTCATTATTCACAGTGGGTATCACTGAATCTCTAAGGTTAGAGGTTGAACTCCTTTTCCCTCAAGATTTGGCTCATGCAATGAATTTGGCCAAGGCAATGGAACAACGACAATGGTTGCAGTAACGTAAGCCGGGTTGGCTAGGTGAAAGGAACACATCCTCCTCTTGGCAAGGGCGCCGCCATAATTTGTCTCCGGTGACAACCCCTGCAATATCTTCCTCCAGACACAATCCGAATACGACTCTAATAGCCGATACACGCCCTAATAATTCCCCACTGCAATTTATAAAAAAAATTAACAAGTGCGGAGATGGCGGAACGAAGGTCCAAGAATCTATGCAACAACTATGATGAATAGTACTGGGTGGGGCACCAATGTAAAAGGTTGTTTTGGGTCAAGGTAGAGGAATCAGATGATCCAGAGGAGACAGATGATATTATTGAGGAGGAACCACCGGCGATTTCCTTGCACGCTATTACTGGACAGAAATCTGCCAAAACGATGCAAGTCAGAGCTCAAGTCCTCGACCAGGAATTGGTGGGACTAGTCGATTCGGGCAATACACACAATTTTTTGAGTTTAACAGCCGTGCAGCACCTTCAGTTACATATCCTCCCTCATCCGACAGCCACCGTGTCAGTGGCCAATGGGGAGAAAGTGTCTAGCTATGGGATCAATAAGGCGATAACTTTTTTCATTAGCTCTACTATATTTAATGCTAATTTTTATGTCATTCCCTTGGCTGGCTTTGATATGGTGTTATACATTAAATGGTTACAAACATTGGGGCCCATTTTGTGGGACTTTTCGGCTTTAACTATGAGCTTTGTTTTGGCCGATAGTCAAGTGCTCTTGTAAGGCTGTCATGTGGACAAGGCCCACCGCATCCACACCATCCACACACAGGAACCGCCTGAAAGTACTATTGATGGTCTGGTAAAGGAGTTCTCTGACCTCTTCCATGAGCCTTCGGGATTGCCTCCCTTGACGCACTGTGACCACTGGATCTATTTAAAACCAGGTTCTGAGGTGGTGGTAGTGCGTCCGTATCGATACCCACACCTTCAGAAGGATGAGATCGAGAGACAATACCAGGAGATGTTACCACAAGGCCTTATTTGTCCCAGTCGATCCCCGTTCTCTTCACCCGTCTTACTTGTGAAGAAATATGATGGGACATGGAGGTTTCGTGTTGGTTACCGGGAGTTGAACACTCAAACAGTGAAGGATAAGTTTTAGATTCCGGTAGTGGATGAGCTCCTAGATGAATTGCATGGATCGTGGCTATTTACTAAACTGGACCTACGATCTAGATATCAACAGGTCTGGATGCACCCCTTCGATATTGAGAAGAAAGCGTTCCGTACACATCATGGCCACTTTGAGTTCGTCGTCATGCCGTTCGGGTTATCGAATGCACCCACCATTTTTCAAGCTCTAATGAATGAGGTATTTAGCCCCTATCTTCGGAAATTTGTTCTTATATTTTTTTATGATATTCACAAATATAGAAAGTCTGGAGAGGAGCATTTAGAGCATTTAAGGATTGTTTTTGAATTGTTACGAGCACATCAACTCTATTTAAAACAATCCAAATGTTCTTTTGCGGCTTCACATGTGGCTTATCTTTGTCACATTATCTCCCATGACGGGGTCACGGTTAATCCTGAGAAGATTCGGGTTATTCATGATTGGTCACACCCACAGTCTTGCTCAGCTTTACGGGGTTTATTGGGTCTTGCAGGATACTACCACATATTTTAATCAGAATTATGGGCCCTTGGCAGCACCCTTGACCAACCTCCTCAAGAAGAATTCCTTTCTCTGGAATGAGGAGGCCACACAGTCGTTTGAGGCCCTCAAATCTGCTCTCGCCTCCACCCTTGTATTACAACTTCCTAATTTTGATGAATTATTTGTCGTTGAGTGCGACGCTTCAGTTAGGGGCGTTGGGGCCATCTTACAACAGCAGGCACATCCTATTGCGTATTTTAATAGACAGTTGGCAGTCTTTCTCACAAACTGGCAACATATGAATGAGAATTGATTGGGTTGGCCATAAAGGTCCTACACTGGCGGCCTTTTTTATGGTGGTGACATTGTCAGACGTTGTTCCAGTAGGAATTAAAGGCTATAGTGATCAGTGCGGATGATAAATGCCCGACCGCATAAATAAGGCAGCCAGTGTTGGACTGCCTTGGCCAACCCAATCAATTCCTGTTCATATGCTGTTAGTTTGTGATGACGGACTCTCAACTGTCTGCTAAAATATGTAATACGATATGCCTACTACTGTAAGACGACCCCAATGCCCCCACCAGAAGCGTCACATTCAACCACAATTAATTATTCAAAATTGAGAAGTTGTAATACAGGGGTGGTGGCGAGAGCAGATTTGAGGCCTCAAACAACTGTGTGGCCTCCTCATTCCAGAGAAAGGAATTCTTCTTGAGGAGACTGGTCAAGGGTGCTGCCAAGGGCCCATAATTCTGAATAAATTTATGGTAGTATCCCGCAAGACCAAAAAAACCCCGTAAAGTTGAGCAAGACTATGGTTGTGGCCAATCATGAATAACCCGAATCTTCTCAGGATCAACCGTGACCCCCTCATGGGAGATAATGTGACAAAGATAAGCCACATGTGAAGCCGCAAAAGAACATTTGGATTGTTTTAAATAGACCTGATGTGCTCGCAACAATTCAAAAACAATCCTTAAATGCTCTAAATGTTCCTCTCCGGACTTGCTATATATGAGAATACCCTAAAAAAACACAAGAATAAATTTTCGTAGATAGGGGCTAAATACTTCATTCATTAGAGCTTGAAAAGTGGAGGGTGCATTCGATAACCCGAACGGCATGACGACGAACTCAAAGTAGCCATGATGTGTGCGGAATGTTGTCATCTCAATATCGGATGGGTGCATCCAGACCTGATGATATCCAGACTGTAGGTCCAGTTTAGTAAATAGCCACGACCCATGCAATTCATCCAGGAGCTCATCCACTACCGGAATCGGAAACTTATTCTTCATTGTTTGAGCGTTTAACTTCAGGTAATTAACACAAAACCTCCATGTCCCATCATGTTTTTTCACAAGTAAGACGGTGAAGAGAACAGGGATCGACTGGGACGAATAAGGCCCTGTTGTAACATCTCCTAGCATTGTATCTTGATCTCATCCTTCTGAAGGTGTGGGTATCGATACAAATGCACTACCACCATCTAAGAACCTTGTTTTAAATAGATCTTGTGGTCACAGTGCCTCAAGGGAGGCAATGATGAAGGCTCATGGAAGAGGTCAGAGAACTCCTCTACCAGACCATCAATAGTGTTGTCAGGCGGTTCTTATGTGTGGATGGTGTGGATGCGATGAGCCCTGTCCACCTGATAGCCCTGCAAAAGCACTTGACTACCGGCCAAAACAATGCTTATAGTTAAAGCCGAAAAGTCCCACAGAATGGGCCGCAATGTTTGCAACCATTTAATGCCTAACACCATATCAAAGCCAGCCAAGCGAATGACAAAACATTCGACACTAAATAAAGTAGAGCCAATGGAAAAAGTTACTGCCTTACTGATCCCATAGCTATGAACTTTCTCCCCATTGGTCACTGACACGGTGGTTGCCAGATGAGGGAGAACCTGTAACAAAAGGTGTTGCAAGGTTGTTAAACTCAAAAAATTTGTGTGTACTGCCCGAATCCACTTGTCCCACCAATTCCTGGTCAAGGACTTGAGCTCTGACTTGCATCGTTTTGGAAAATTTCTGCCCAGTAATAGCGTGTAAGGAAATCGCCAGTGGTTCCTCCTCAATAATATCATTCGTCTCCTCTAGATCATCTGATTCCTCCACGTCGAGCAAAAACAACATTTTACATTGGTTCCCCACCCGGTACTGTTCATCACAGTTGTAGCATAGATTCTTGGACCTCCATTCGGCCATCTCCGCACTTGTTAATTTTTTATAAATTGCGGTGGGGAATTACTAGGGCGTGTATCAGCTACCAGAGCCGTATTCATATTGTGGTTGGACGAAGATAATGCAGGGGTTGTCATCAGAGACGAATTATGGTGGCGCCCTTGCCAAGTCGAGGATGTGTTCCTTTCACCTGGCCAACCCGGTTTACATTGTTGCACCCGTTGTCATTGTTCCATTGCCTGGGCCAAATTCATCGCCCGAGCCAAATCCTGAGGGAAAAGGAGTTCAACCTCTAACGTCAGAGATTCAGTGAGACTCCTAGGCCAAATTCATCGCCCGAGCCAAATCCTGAGGGAAAAGGAGTTCAACCTCTAACGTCAGAGATTCAGTGAGACTCACTGTGAATAATGAGACTTGCTAGTCAACCTGTACCAACCCACCAACATGAGCCAACTTTTCTTGGAACTATTTTTGATACTATTCAACCGAGCCAGTTTGTCTCAATAGGACTAAATCAACCAAGGGGTTGCTGTGGGAGGGAGAGCCAAATCTGATTGTGCATAAATTTTTAAATTTATCAGAGCAGGAACACAATAGGCTATTCATTTTCCCCTGAAGAATGGATTGTTTTGGATGAGGTACGCAAGTCAGTGGAAAAATTATGCAAAGAACAGGGAGAAATACGCGCAGGGTATGAATCTTCAACATGTTGTCAATGTTCCATTGGAAGTTCTGCAAGGGAGCCACACGCTGCCGCTGAAAAGGTCATACGACCCAAATTCTTTGAGCACGAAAAATCCACAGAATGAGAGGCAATAGACGCTCTCTTGGACGAAAATCCTCAATTCATTGTTGTGATAGATAAAATCGTCACTAGAGACGCTCTCTCCGACGAACAAAAGAAGTATGGAATCCAAGAGTTCTCTGTATCGAAAAAGCTCCCCGAACTTCCCAAATCTGACGGCGGGGACACCGATTTTTTGAAATCCAAAGGGAATTTAGCACACCCTTCGTCGAAAAATCCAGAATGGGGTTCGACATCAAATCCTTTCCGAATGGATGCCGTATGTTTTTCTGAACCAAAGATGTAGGGAAATCCAAAGCCGAACAGCGGGGAGGTAATACAAATCCGAACATGAGATATTCTGAAATCGTCGGCACTGGATGATTTGGTTGTGACCTCAAATTAGGGACAAGCAAAATTTTCGAGCAGGAACGTCATGCGCAAAAATCCCGAGCAGGGCAAAGGACCCAAAAATTCCGAATTCAAACCACTCCTGGTCACGGCAAGCAAATATTCCGGCGACTGTTTCGACCAGGACACAAGAGCCGAATCCCAAAAGGGCTGCTGTTCGCCACCGAAAACTGAGGAGGAGGGTCCGTCAGCGCTATCGAAAACAACTTCGGTGGGATATTACTTTCGGCCACCACCTTTCACTCTCAATCTGTCCCTCGACAGTCTAGCGGGGACCCAACATCATCATCTTTTGGGGTAAGCTTCTAACATGCCCTCAATTGATTTGTATAAACGAATTTTCCATGGAGGTGAAAGGGCTCACAGGGGCTGAGTAGAAACAATGCTGCTCGAATTTTTGGACTGGGGGTTTTCTGTTCTGAGAGGCAGACAACCAGCATCGTTTTGGCGAAATTACAGCTGGTGGGTATGAATTCCGAGAGGGAATTTTTCTGAGGATGCTGGGAAAGATTGCAAAACTTTTTTGGATGTTTTTATTTTTCTACTGCAGAAAAAAGCAGCAATGCGCCTCTTCCAATTTCTACTGCATGATTGGATGCAGGACATGTCTCATATTCTTTGATGTTGAAAGTTTTTTTGTGGACTAATTATAATGAAGTGGATGCTTGGCATACCATACAAAACTTTCAATTTGTAAGATATAAAAGCTTTGTTCTTGCGATTGAAGTCGTTGGAAGGATTGGACAGCTAGATTGAGCTGAGGAATTATGGTTGGAGATGAAGTCCAAAAACAGGGTGAAGCGGACTGAGCACTACAACTCTCTTATATTTGTATATTGTAGACATGGGTTTGTATATAAAACATCAAAGCTTTTTCAGGAAATGGAGACTAATGGCTGACACCATTACGTTTAGGAACTTAGCTCTTGGCTGTTTGACAGCAAGCTTGGTAGAAGAAGCACTAAAGAAACTTCAGATCGGATCAGATCAGCCCACAAGCAGTTGGGTTAGAAAAAAAATGTTTTTCATCCTCATCTCACGAGCAGTCCTGGTGCAAGTTGGGAGGTGATCACAGCAGCAAGAAGGAGGTTATATTCTTACATACTTCTGCTCAAAGATAATTAAGATAGAAGTTTGGCACTCCTATCAAGAGCAGCAATGAAGAGGACCACAAACCCTCTTTGCCGTGATCAATAAAAGAGAAGATCTTTCTCTAGCGAGTTCAGCATAGTTGTTGGGGTCTCCTACCCTTCACAGCAACTCGTTAGCATTGTCAAAGAGGGAACTTTCCTCTTGCCCGAGCACTACTGAAGAAAAAAGTTCACTTACAACCCTTGAAGAGGGCAGTACATCAATCCTAAGTGTTGGAGTCTCAAATCCCACGCCGTGTTACTTGATCCATGACCCGGGACCGTAACAACGTGGTATCAAAGCAGGGTAACATGGGGCATAAATTCAGCAATTAAGACCTTCAAACCAGAATGCAAAAGATAGATGATAGTATGGAAGCAGCACACCCATTGCTGGGAAAAGTTTGTGGTTTGGAAGTAGAGATGAAGCAAACCAGAGACGAGACGAGGCAAGGCCTTAGCATGTTAGCTAAGATGAGGGCTGAAAGGCAGCAGAGCCCAGAAACAAGGGAGGTGACTCAACCGTATAACAGGAGAGGGGAGCAGTGGCCTAGGCGCACTGCTGCCAAGGACCACAGAATGGAGGCACAATACCAAGGTACACAAAGTTAGACTTTCCTACTTAAAGGGTTTAGTGAATCCCTTAATAAAGTTACATAGATGTGAGAGAAAAATTTAAATCAAGGGACTTCTGAATGGGATAAGGTGCAACTAGCCTCTTTCCATATGTTAGATGAAACCCAGTTACGGGTTCACCAAGGGAAAAAAGGGAGACCAGGGCTGGATTGGGGTGAATTTAAAATTTTATGCACAATCAGATTTGGCCCTCCCACCCACAGCAACCCCCTGGGTAATTTAGTCCTATTGAAACAAACTGGCTCGGTTGAACAATATCAAAAACTGTTCCAAGAAAAGTTGGCTCGGGCTGGTGGGTTGGTACGGGTCGACCAACAGGTCTCATTATTCACAGCGGGTCTCACTGAATCTCTGAGGTTAGAGGTTGAACGCATTTTCCCTCAGGATTTGTCTCATGCAATGAATTTGGCCCGGGCAATGGAACAACGACAATGGTTGCAACAACGTATGCCGGGATGGCCAGGTAAAAGGAACACATACTCCACTTGGAAAGGACGCCGCCATAATTTGTCTCCGGTGACAACCCCTGCATTATCTTCCTCCAAACACAATCCGAATACGGCTCCGGTAGCCGATACACGCCCTAGTAATTCCCCACTGCAATTTATAAAAAAAAATAACAAGTGCGGAGATGGCCGAACGGAGGTCCAAGAATTTGTGCTACAACTGTGATGAACAATACTGGGTGGGGCACCAATGTAAAAGGTTGTTTTGGCTCAAGGCGGAGGAATCAGATGATCCAGAGGAGGCGGATGGTATAATTGAGGAGGAACCACCGGCGATTTCCTTGCACGCTATTACTGGGCAGAAATCTTCCAAAACGATGCAAGTCAGAGCTCAAGTCCTCGACCAGGAATTGGTGGGACTAGAGGATTCGGACAAGTACACACAATTTTTTGAGTTTAACAGCCGCGCAGCACCTTCAGTTACAGATCCTCCCTCATCTGACAACCACCGTGTCACTGGCCAATGGGGAGAAAGTCCCTAGCTATGGGATCAGTAAGGCGATAACTTTTTTTATTGGCTCTACTATATTTAATGCTGATTTTTTTGTCATTCCCTTGGTTGGCTTTGATACTGTGTTAGGCATTAAATGGTTGCAAATATTGGGGCCCAATCTATGGGACTTTTCGGCTTTAACTATGAGCTTTGTTTTGGCCGATAGTCAAGTGCTCTTGCAGGGCAGTCAGGTGGACAAGGCCCACCGCATCCACACCATCCTCACATAGGAACCGCCTGACAGCACTATTGATGGTCTAGTAGAGAAGTTCTCTGACCTCTTCCATGAGCCTGCAAAATTGCCTCCCTTGAGGCACTGTGACCATTGGATCTATTTAAAACCAGGTTTTGAGGTGGTAGTAGTGCGTCCGTATCGATACACACACCTTCAGAAGGATGAGATCGAGAGACAATGCCAGGAGATGTTACCACAAGGCCTTATTTGTCCCAGTCGATCCCCATTCTCTTCACCCGTCTTACTTGTGAAGAAACATGATGGGACATGGAGGTTTTGTGTTGATTACCGGGAGTTGAACACTCAAACAGTGAAGGATAAGTTTTCGATTCCGGTAATGGATGAGCTCCTGGATGAATTGCATGGGTCGTGGCTATTTACTAAACTGGACCTACGGTTTGGATATCATCTGGTCCGGATGCACCCCTCCGATATTGAGAATACAGTGTTCCGCGCACATCATGGCCACTTTAAGTTCGTCGTCATGCCGTTTGGGTTATCGAATGCACCCTCCACTTTTCAAGCTCTAATGAATGAGGTATTTAGCCCCTATCTTCGGAAATTTGTTCTTATATTTTTTTATGATATTCGCATATATAGCAAGTCCGGAGAGGAGCATTTAGAGCATTTAAGGATTGTTTTTGAATTGTTACGAGCACATTAGGTCTATTTAAAACAATCCAAATGTTCTTTTGCGGCTTCACACGTGGCTTATCTTGGACACATTAACTCCAATGAGGGGCTCACGGTTGATCCCCGAGAAGATTTGGGTTATTCATGATTGGTCACAGCCAATGTCTTGCTTTGCTTTACGGGGTTTTTTGGTTCTTGCGGGATACTACCACAAATTTTAATCAGAATTATGGGCCCTTGGCAGCACCCTTAACCAGTCTCCTCAAGAAGAATTCATTTCTCTGGAATGAGGAGGCCACATAATCGTTTTAGACCCTCAAATCTGTTCTCGCCTCCACCCTTGTATTACAACTTCTAAATTTTGATGAATTATTTGTGGTTGAGTGTGACGTTTTTGGTAGGGGCATTGGGGCCGTCTTACAGCAGGAGGCATATCCTATTGAGCATTTTAGTAGACAGTTGGCAGTCCGTCATCACAAACTGGCAGGAAATGAACGGGAATTGATTGGGTTGGCCAAGGAGGTCCAACACTAGCGGCCTTATTTATGGTGGCAACATCGTCAGACGTTGTTCCAGTAGGAATTTAAGGCTATAGTGATCAGCGCGGATGAGAAATGTCCGACCGCATAAACAACGCAGCCAGTGTTGGACCGCCTTGGCCAACCCAATCAATTCCCATTCATATGCTACAAGTTTGTGATGGCTGACTCTCAACTGTCTGCTAAAATACGCAATAGGATGTGCCTGCAGCTGTAAGACGGCCCCAATGCCCCCACCAGAAGCATCACACTCAACCACAATTAATTCATCAAAATGGAGAAGTTGTAATACAGGGGTGGAGGCGAGAGCAGATTTGAGGGCCCCAATCACCGAATCTTCTCGGGATCAACCGTGACCACCTCATGGGAGATAATGTGACCAAGATAAGCCATATGTGAAGCCGCAAAAGAACATTTGGATTGTTTTAAATAGACCTGATGTGCTCGTAACAATTCAAAAAAAATCCTTAAATGTTCTAATTGCTCCTCTACGGACTTGCTATATATGAGAATATCATAAAAAAATAAAAGAACAAATTTCTGAAGATAGGGGCTAAATACCTCATTCATTAGAGCTTGAAAAGTGGAGGGTGCATTCGATAACCCGAACGGTATGACGACGAACTCAAGGTGGCCATGATGTGTGCGGAACGTTGTCATCTCAATATCGGATGGGTGCATCCGGACTTGATGATATCCAGACCATAGGTGCAGTTTAGTAAATAGCCACGACCCATGCAATTCAACCAGGAGCTCATCCACTATCGGAATCGAAAACTTATCCTTCACTGTTTGAGCGTTCAATGTCAGGTAGTCAACACAAAACCTCCATGTCCCATCATGTTTCTGCACAAGTAAGACGGGTGAAGAGAACGGGGATCGACTGGGACAAATAAGGCCCTGTTGTAACATCTCCTAGCATTGTCTCTCGATCTCATCCTTCTGAAGGTGTGGGTATCGACACGGACGCACTACCACCATCTGAGAACCTGGTTTTAAATAGATCTTGTGGTTACAGTGCCTCAAGGGAGGCAATCCCGAAGGCTCATGGACGAGGTCAAAGAACTCCTCTACCAGACCATCAATAGTGCTATCAGAAGGTTCTTGTGTGTGGATGGTGTGGATGCGGTGGGCCCTGTCCACCTGACAGCCCTGCAAGAGCACTTGACTATCGGCCAAAACATTGCTCATAGTTAAAGTTGAAAAGTCCCACAGAATGGGCCACAATGTTTGCAATCATTTTATGCCTAACACCGTATCAAAGCCAGCCAAGTGAATGACAAAAAATTCAGCATTAAATAAATTAGAGAAAATGGAAAAAGTGACCGCCTTACTGATCCCATAGCTATGGACTTTCTCCCCATTGGCCACTAACACGGTGGTTGTCGGATGAGGCAGGATCTGTAACAGAAGGTGCAGCGCGACTGTTAAACTCAAAAAAATTGTGTGTACGGCCCGAATCCACTAGTCCCACCAATTCCTAGTCGAGGACTTGAGCTCAGACTTGCATCGTTTTGGCAAATTTCTGCCCAATAATAGCGTGAAAGGAAATCGCCGGTGGTTCCTCCTCAATAATATCATCCGTCTCCTCTGGATCATCTGATTCCTCTACCTCGAGCCAAAACAACCTTTTACATTGGTTCCCCAGCCGGTACTGTTCATCACAGTTGTAGCATAAATTCTTGGACCTCCGTTCGGCCATCTCCGCACTTGTTAACTTTTTTATAAATTGCGGGTGGAAATTACTAGGGCATGTATCAGCTACCAGAGCAGTATTCGGATTGTGGTTGGAGGAACATAATGTAGGGGTTGTCACCAGAGACGAATTATGGCGGCGCCCTTGCCAAGTGGAGGATGTGTTCGTTTCACCTCGCCAACCCAGCTTACATTGCTGCAACCATTGTCGTTGTTCAATTCCCAGGCCAAATTCATCGCCCGAGCCAAATCCTGAGCGAAAAGGAGTTCAACCTCTAACGTCAAAGATTCAGTTAGACACGCTGTAAATAATGAGACTTGCTAGTCGACCTGTACCAACCCACCAGCATGAGCCAACTTTTCTTGGAACTATTTTTTATACTATTCAACCGAGCCAATTTTTCTCATTAGGACTAAATCACCTAGGGGGTTGCGGTGGGAAGGAGGGCCAAATTTGATTGTGCATAAATTTTTAAATTTATCAGAGCAGGAATACAGTGGGCTATTCATTTTCCCCTGAAGAATGTTTTGTTCTGGATGAGGCACGCAAGTCAATGGAAAAACTATGCAAAGAACAGGGAGAAATACGTGCAAGGTATCAATCTTCCACATGGTATCAATCTTCCATTGGAAGTTCTACAAGGGAGCCACACGCTGCCGCTAAGAAGGTCATACGACCTAAAATCTTCGAGCATGAAAAATCCACATAACGAGTGGCAACAGACGCTCTCTTGGACGGAAATCCTCAACTCATTGCTGTGATAGACAAAATCGTCGCTGGAGACGCTCTCTCGGACAAACAGAAGAAGTATGAAATCCGAGAGTTCTCTGTATCGAAAAGGCTCCCCGAACTTCCGAAATCCGACGGCAGAGACACCGATTTTTCAAAATTCGAAGGGAATTCAGCACACCCTTTGTCGAAATATCCAGAATGGGGTTCGGCATCAAATCCTTTCCCAATGGACGTCGTACATCTTTCTGAACCGAAGACGTAGAGAAATTCAAAGCCGAACAACAGGGAGGTAATACAAATCCGAACAGGAGAATTTCAGATAAGGGAAATTTTTCGAGCAGAGCAATGGGACCCAGAAATTCTGAATTCAAACCACTCCAGCCCATGACAAGCAAATCTTCCGGCAACTGTTCCGATTAGGTCACAAGCGGCGAAGCCCCAAAGGGCTGCTATTCGCCACTAAAAACTGAGGAGGAGGCTCCGTTGGCGCCATCGGAAACAACTTCGGTGGGATTTGAATTTCGGCCACCACCTTTCACTCTCAATCTGTCCCTCAACAGTCCAGCGGCGACCCGAAATCATCGTCTTTTGGGGTAAGCTTCTAAGATGCCCTCAATTGATATGTATAAACGAACTTTCAATGGGGGTGAAAGGGCTCCCAGGGGCTGACCAGCAACAACGCGTCTTGAATTTTTGGACTGGGGGTTTTCAGTTCCGGGAAGCAGAGAACCAACATCGTTTTGGAAAAATTATGGCTAGTGGGTATGAATTCCGAGAGGGAATTTTTCTGAGGACACTGGGAATGAAAGAAAAAAATTTCTGAATGTTTTTATTTTTCTACTACTGAGAAAAGCAGCAATGCGCCTCTTCCAATTTCTGCTACATGCGTGGATGCAAGACATGTCTCATATTCTTTGATGCTGAAATTTTTTTTACTGGACGAATTATAATGAAGTGATTGCTTGGCATACCATACAAAACTTTCCATTTGAAAGATATAAAAGATTTGTTCTGGCGATTGAAGTCGTTGAAAGGATTGGACAGCTAGACCGAGCTGAGGAATTATGGTTGGAGAAGAAGTAGAAAAATAGGGTGAAGCGGATTGAGCACTACAACTCTCTTATATCTGTATATTGTAGACATGAGTTTGTATATAGCATTAGAGCATTTTCAGGAAATGAAGACTAATGGCTGCAAGAGAAACGCCATTACGTATAGGAACCTAGCTCTTGGCTGTTTGACAACAGGCTCTCCCGCCCACTGCAACCCCTTGGGTGATTTAGTCCTATTGAGAAAAACTGGCTTGGTTGAATAGTATTTAAAACAGTTCCCAGAAAAGTTGGCTCATGCTGGTGGGTTGGTACTGGTCGACCAACAGGTCTCATTATTCACAGCGGGTCTCACTGGAACTCTGAGGTTAGAGGTTGAACTCATTTTCCCTTAGGATTTGGCTCGGGCAAATGAAACAACGACAACGGGTGCAACAACGTAAGTCAGGTTGGCCAGGTGAAAGGAACACATACTCCACTTGGCAAGGGCGTGGCCATAATTCGTCTCCAGTGACAACCCCTGCATTATCTTCCTCCTGACACAATCCGAAAACGGCTCCGGTAGCAGATACACGCCCTAGTAATTCCCCACTGCAATTTATAAAAAAATTAACAAGTGCGGAGATGGCTGACCAGAGGTCCAAGAATCTATGCTACAACTATGATGAACAGTACCGGGTGGGGCACCAATGTAAAAGGTTGTTTTGGCTCGAGCTGGAGGAATCAGATGATCCAGAGGAGATTGATGATATGATTGAGGAGGAACCACCGGCGATTTCCTTGGACACTATTACAAGGCAGAAATCTGCCAAAATGATGCAAGTCAGAGCTCAAGTCCTCGACCAGGAATTGGTGGGACTAGTGGATTCGGGCAATACATACAATTTTTTGAGTGTAACAGCTATGCAACACCTTCCGTTACAGATCCGCCCTCATCCAACAGCCACTGTGTTAGTGGACAATGGGGAGAAAGTCCCTAGCTATGGGACCAGTAAGGCAGTAACTTTTTCCATTAGCTCTACTTTATTTAATGCTGAATTGTTTTGTCATTCCCTTGGCTGGCTTTGATATTGTGTTAGGCATTAAATGGTTGCAAACATTGGGGCCCATTCTGTGGGACTTTTGGCCCGTAGTCCAGAGCTCTTGCAGGGTTGTCAAGTGGACAGGGCCCACCACATCAACACCATTCACACACAGGAACCGCCTGACAGCACTATTGATGGTGAGGTAGAGTTCTCTGACCTCTTCCATGAGCCTTCGGGATTGCCTCCCTTGAGGCACTATAACCACAGGATCTGTTTAAAACCAGGTTCTGAGGTGGTGGTAGTGTGTCCATATCGATACCCACACCTTCAAAAGAATGAGATCGATAGACAATGGCAGGAGATGTTACAACAGGGCCTAATTCGTCCCAGTCGATCCCCGTTCTCTTCACCTGTCTTACTTGTGAAGAAACGTTATGGGACAAGGAGGTTTTGTAATGATTACCGGGAGTTGAGCGCTCAAAAAGTGAAGGATAAGTTTCTGATTCCGGTAGTGGATGAGCTCCTAGATGAATTGCATGGGTCGTGGCTATTAACTAAACTGGACCTACGATCTGGATATCATCAGGTCCAAATGCACCGCTCCGATATTCAGAAGACAACGTTCCGCACACATCATGGCCACTTTGAGTTCGTCGTCATGCCGTTCTGGTTATCGAATGCACCCTCTACTTTTCAAGTTCTAATGAATGAGGTATTTAGCCCCTATCTTCGAAAATTTGTTCTTGTATTTTTTTATAATATTCTCATATATAGCAAGTTCGGAGAGGATCATTTAGAGCATTCAAGGAATTTTTTTGAATTGTTACAAGAACATCAGCTCTATTTAAAACAATCCAAATAATCTTTTGCGGCTTCACATGTGGCTTATCTTGGTCACACTATCTCCCATGAGGGGGTCACGGTTGATCCCAAGATGATTCGGGTTATTCATGATTGGTCACAGCCACAGTCTTGGTTAGCTTTACGGGGTTTTTTGGGTCTTATGGGATACTACCGCAAATTTATTTAGAATTATGGGCCCTTGGCAGCACCCTTGACCAGTCTCCTCGAGAAGAATTCCTTTCTCTGGAATGAGGAGGCCACACAGTCATTTGAAGCCCTCAAATCTGCTCTCGCCCCCACCCCTATATTACAACTTCTTAATTTTGATGAATTATTTGTGGTTGAGTGCGACGCTTCTAGTGGGGGCATTGGGGCCGTCTTACAGTAGCAAGCACATCCTATTGCGTATTTTTGCAGACAATTGGCAGTCCATCATCACAAACTGGCAGCATATGAACGGGAATTGACTGGGTTGGCCAAGGCGGTCCAACACTAGCAGCCTTATTTATGGGGCCGAGCATTTCTCATCCGCACTGATCATTATAGCCTTAAATTCCTACTGGAAGTCTGACGACGTCGCCACAGCAGCACTGAATCAGTAAGTTGTTGGGTTTTGACTTTTCAGTGGAATACCATGCGGGGAGATTGAAAAGGAGGCAGATGCCTTGTCACGGCATTTTGAAAATTAGCAGCTGGTCTATTCGCTTAGTCAACAAAGGTTCCTCATCCTTGACTTGGTGAGAGAAGCACACGCCACTCTTCCTGATCTCCAGGAGTTACACCGGAAAATTTCAGCGGGGACAATGGAATCGAAGTGGTCCATCCAGGATTCACTTATTTATTACAAACAACGGCTTTTTCTACTCTCTACTTCTGAGTTGATTCCAGCTATTCTCTCTGCCTACTATGACAGCACACATGAGGGTATCCAAAAGACGCACAGAATTCGGACAGACTTTTATTGGCAAGCCATGAAGACCTCCATTGCCACTTATGTAGCAGCCTATCAGGTCTGCCAACACAACAAAGCCAAGCACTTGAGTCCAACTGGTCTTCTACAACCTCTTGCCATTACTACACAGGTTTGGGCCGATATTTCGATGGATTTTGTTGAAGGTCTTCCACAATCCTCCGGCAAATTAGTACTCTTTGTGGTGGTAGATCAGTTCTCCAAGTACGGACATTTTATTCCACTGGCTCATCCTTATACAGCTATACGGGTCGCACAGACTTTCCTAGAGCAGATTGTCCGCTTACATGGCCTTCCATAATCGATTTTGAGTGATCGAGATGCGGTCTTCACAAGCACCTTTTGGCGGGAACTCTTTTGTTTGAGTGGTGCTAAATTGAAATTCTCCTTTGCATATCATCGGTAGACAGATGGTTAGACCGAGGTGGTTAACCATACCATCGAGATGTATTTACGGTGCTTGGTGGGCGATTATCCAAGACGATGGGTTCTATGGCTACCATGGGCCGAGTACTATTACAACACTTCGTTCCACTCCGCATTGCAATCACTCCTTTCAGGGTTCTATATGGCCGGGATCCCCCTCGCCTTCTCTTGTATACTCCAGGGTCTACCAGCGTGGACGCTATTGATCAGGCACTCATGGACCGTGATCTGCTGTTACAGAATATTACAGAACGCCTACGGAGAGCTCAAGTTCGCATGAAAGATGTTTACGACAAAGGCCATCGTGAGGTCTCCTACGAGGTAGGGGATTATGTGTTATTCCCTTGCGGGACCTCCACGACATAAGCTCTCACCCAAGTTTTTTGGGCCTTTTCCCGTTCTTCACCGCATGGGGCCAGTTGCCTATCAACTCCAACTGCCAGCCACGGCCAAGCTTCATGATGTATTTCATGTCTCCCTCTTGAAACCACATACAGGGTCTCCGCCTACATCTACTCCATTCCTCCCACCGGTTGACAATGGAGACGTTATTCTTATACCAATCGCGGTGTTACGCGCACGGTTGATCAATGACCAATGGGAGATTCTCGTTCAGTGGAAGGATACTAAACCAGAGGCGGCGACATGGGAGCGCGTGGACATCTTCAAACATGAATGGAGTAGATGTAGGCGGAGACCCTGTATGTGGTTTCAAGAGGGAGACATAAAATACATCATGAAGCTTGGTCGTGCCTGGCAGTTGGAGTTGATAGGAGACTAGCCCCACGCGCCGAAAAAAGGGAAAAAGCCCAAAAAACTTGGGTGAGAGCTTATGTCATGGTGCTCCTGCAAGGGACTGTTGGCGGTATGGTTGGAGCCATAACCACACATAATCCCCTACCTCGTAGGAGACCTCACGGTGGCCTTTGTCATAGACATCTTCCATGAGAACTTGAGCTCTCCGTAGGTGTTCTGTAATATTTTGTAACAGCAGATCGTAGTCCATGAGTGCCTGATCAATAGCGTCCACGCTGGTGGACCCTGGAGTATACGAGAGAAGGCGAGGGGGATCCCAGCCATATAGAACCCCGAAAGGAGTGGATTACAATGCGGAGTGGAACGAAGTGTTGTAACAGTACTCGGCCCACTGTAGCCATTGAACCCATTGTCTTGAACGATTGCCCACCAAGCACCATAGATACATCTCGATGGTACGGTTAACCACCTCGGTCTGACCATCTGTCTGCAGTTGATATGCGAGGAGAATTTCAATTTAGTACCACTCAAACGAAAGAGTTCCCACCAAAAGGTGCTCGTGAAGACCGCATCTCGATCACTCATAATCGATTCTGGAATACCATGTAAGCGGACAATCTGCTCCAGGAAAGTTTGTGCGACCCGTGTAGCTATATAAGGATGAGCCAGTGGAATAAAATGTATGTACTTGGAGAACCGATCTACCAACACAAAGAGTACTGATTTGCCGAAGGACTGTGGAAGACCTTCAACAAAATCCATCGAAATATTAGCCCAAACCTATGTAGGAAGGGTGAGAGGCTTAAGAAGTCCGGCTGACTCAACTACTCGGCTTTGTTGCGTTGGCAAACCTGACAGGCTGCTACATAAGTGGCAATGGAGGTCTTCATGGCTTCTCAATAAAAGTCTTCCCGAATTTTGTGCAACGTCTTTTTGATACCCTTATGTGTGTTGTCATGGTAAGCAGAGAGAATAGCTGGAATCAACTCGGAAGTAGGGGGTAGAAAAAGTCGTTGTTTGTAATAAATAAGTGAATCTTGGATGGACCACTACGATTCCATTGTCCCCGCTGAAATTTTCCGGTGTAGCTCCAAGAGATCAGGAAGAGTGGCATGTGCTTCTCTCACCAAGTCAAGGATGAGGAATGTCGGCTGACTGAACGAATAGACCAACTGCT
This sequence comes from Aristolochia californica, assembly GCF_029961685.1. NCBI lineage: Eukaryota > Viridiplantae > Streptophyta > Magnoliopsida > Piperales > Aristolochiaceae > Aristolochia > Aristolochia californica. Next base: position 22,717,752 of record NW_027181815.1, on the reverse strand, counting down.
CATTTTCAAAACGCCGTGACAAGGCATCTGCCGCCTTATTCAATCTCCCCGCATGGTATTCCACTGAAAGTTCAAAACCCAACAACTTACTGATCCAATATTGTTGTGGCGATGTCATCAGACATTGTTCCAGTAAGAATTTAAGGCTATAGTGATCAGTGCAGATGAGAAATGTTTGGCCCCATAAATAAGGCTGCCACTGTTGGCCCGCCTTGGCCAACCCAATCAATTCTTGTTAATATGCTGCCAATTTGAGATGACGAACTGCCAACTGTTTGCTAAAATACGCAATAGGATGTGCCTGCTGCTATCAGACGGTCCCAATGCCCCCACCAGAAGCGTTGCACTCAACCACAAATAATTCATCAAAATTAGGAAGTTGTAATACAGGGGTGGAGGCGAGAGCAGATTTGAGCGTCTCAAACGACTATGTGGCCTCCTCATTCCAGAGAAAGGAATTCTTCTTGAGGAGACTGGTCAAGGGTGTTGCCAAGGGCCCATAATTCTGAATAAATTTGAGGTAATATCCTGCAAGACCCAAAAAAACCCGTGAAGCTAAGCAAGACTGTAGCTGTGGCCAATCATGAATAACCCAAATCTTCTCGGGATCAACCGTGACCCCCTCATGGGAGATAATGTGACCTAGATAAGCCACATGTGAAGCCGCAAAAGAACATTTGGATTGTTTAAATAGAGTTGATGTGATCGTAACAATTCAAAAACAATCCTTAAATGCTCTAAATGCTCCTCTCTGGACTTGCTATATATGAGAATATCATCAAAAAACACAAGAACAAATTTCCAAAGATAGGGGCTAAATACCTCATTCATTAGAGCTTGAAAAGTGGAGGGTGCATTTGATAACCCGAACGGCATGACAACGAACTCAAAGTGGCCATGATATGTGCGGAACGCTCTCTTCTCAATATCAAAGGGGTGCATCCGGACCTGATGATATCCAGATCGTACGTCCAGTTTAGTAAATAGCCACGACTTATGCAATTCATCCTGGAGCTCATCTACTACCGGAATCAAAAACTTATCCTTCACTATTTGAGTGTTCAACTCCCAGTAATCAACACAAAACCTCCATGTCCCATAATGTTTCTTCACAAGTAAGACGGATGAAGAAAATGGGGATTGACTAGGACGAATAAGGCCCTGTTGTAACATCTCCTGGCATTGTCTCTCGATCTCATGCTTCTGAAGGTGTGGGTATCGATACAGACGCACTACCACCACCTGAGAACCTAGTTTTAAACAGATCATGTGGTCACAATGCCTCAAGGGAAGCAATCCCGAAGGCTCATGGAAGAGGTCAGAGAACTCTTCTACCAGACCATCAATAGTGCTGTCAGGTTGTTCCTGTGTGTGGATGGTATGGATGCGGTGGGCCATGTCCACTTGACAGCCCTGCAAGAGCACTTGACTACTGGCCAAAATAAAGCTTATAGTTAAAGCTGAAAAATCCCACAGAATGGGCCCCAATTTTTGCAAACATTTAATGCCTAACACCATGTCAAAGTCAGCCAAGGGAATGACAAAAAATTCAGCATTAAATAAAGTAGAGCAAATAGAAAAAAATTATCGCCTTACTTATCCCATAGCTAGGGACTTTCTCCCCATTGGTCACTGACACGGTGGTTGTCGGATGAGGGAGGATTTATAACTGAAGGTGTTGCGTGGCTGTTAAACTCAAAAAATTGTGTGTACTGCCCAAATCCACTAGTCCCTCCAATTCCTGGTCGAAGACTTGAGTTCTGACTTGCATCGTTTTGGCAGATTTCTGCCCAGTAATAGCGTGCAAGGAAATCGCCGGTGACTCCTCCTCAATAATATCATCCATCTCCTCTAGATCATTTGATTCCTCCACCTCAAGCCAAAATAACCTTTACATTGGTGCCTCACCCGGTACTATTCATCACAGTTGTAGCATAGATTCTTGGACCTCCGTTCGGCCATCTTCGCACTTGTTAATTTTTTTTATAAATTGCGTTGGGGAATTACTAGGGCATGTATCGGCTACCAGAGCCGTATTCGGATTGTGTCTGGAGGAAGATAATGTAGGGGTTGTCACTGGAGACGAATTATGGCGGCTATCTTGCCAAGTGGAGTATGTGTTCCTTTCACCTGGCCAACCTGGCTTGTGTTGCTGCAACCGTTGTTGTTGTTCCATTGCCCGAGCCAAATCCTGAGGGAAAAGGAGTTCAACCTCTAACCTCAGAGATTCAGTGAGACCTGCTGTGAATAATGAGACTTGTTGGTCGACCCGTACCAACCCACCAGCACGAGCCAACTTTTCTTGAAACTGTTTTTGATATTGTTCAACCGAGCCAGTTTGTCTCAATAGGACTAAATCACCCAGGGTTGCTGTGGGCAGGAGAGCCAAATCTGATTGTGAGTAAATTTTTAAATTCACCCCAATCCAACCCTGGTCTCTCTTTTTCCTCCTGGTGAACTCATAACTGGGCATCGTCTAACATATGGAAAGAGGCTAATTGCACCTTATCTCATTTAGCAGCCCCTTGATTTAAAAAAAAAACATCGCATCTATGCAACCAAATTAAGAGATCCACTGAACCATTATAAGTAGGAAAGTCTAACTTTGTGTACCTTGGTATTGTGCCTCTATTCTGTGGTCCTTGGACAGTAGTGTGCCCAGGCCACTGCTCCCCTCTCCTATTATACGGTTGAATCACCTCCTCATCTCTGGACTCTGCTGTCTTTCTGCCCTCATCTCAGCTAACATGCTAATGACTTGCCTTATCTCGTCTCTAGCTTGCTTCATCTCTACTTCCAAACCACAAACTTTTCCCAGCAATGGTTGTGTTTCCTCCATGCTATCCTCTATCTTTTGCATCCTGGTCTGAAGTTCTTCATTGCTAAATATATCCCCTATGTTACCCTGCTCTGATACCACATTGTTACGATCCTAGGTCATGGATCGAGTAACACGGCGTGGGATTTGAGACTTCAACACTTGGGATTGAAGTATTGCCCTCGTCAAGGGTTATAGGTGAACTTTTCTCTTGAGCAGTGCTCGGCTAAGAGGAAAGTTCCCTCTTTGATAATGCTAACGAGTTGTTGTGAAAGGTAGGAGACCCCAACAACTATGCTAAACTCGCTAGAGAAAGATCTTCTCTTTTCTTGATCACAGCAAAGAGGGTTTGTCGCCCTCTTGATTGCTGCTCTTGATAGGAGTGTCAAGCTTCTATCTTAATTAACTTTGAGCACAAGTATGTAAGAATATTACCTCCTTCTTGCTATTGTGATCACCTCCCAAGTTGAACTAGGACTGCTCGTGAGATGAGGATGAAAATCTTCACTTTTCTGCTCAACTTTGATACCTCTCTAGCTGTTGTTGACGAGGAGGAGGAAGAACCCTCTCTTAGGGCTCGAAAAAGGGATAGAAAGTCTCCCTCCCTTGCTCGGTATGGATCAATGGAGGATGGATGAAGAGTGATGATCAATGGAGGATGAATGGATATGCAAGTTTTTGAGGAAAACCTATACCTCGAGATCCTCAAGGGAGATCTCTAACCATAGAACTCGTCAAGGTGAGTCCCAAGCCTATTTAACCTAATTATCAAGCTTGCCTTTTCTCTATTTCATTACCCCTTAAATAGGGTTGACGTCGTAAGTGTTTTAGGGCTAAAAGAATAAAAATATTGCCCCTACAACCATACTCCTTAAAAAATTCGAAATAAATCCTACTTAAAGCAATATAATTATAACTAATGGACTCAGTGAGTTATTGCCTCCTTCGTTGTGTGACTCGGTGTGCTATTAAGTCCACAACATCTGCCTCCCCGTGGTCATGGATCGAGTAACACGACGTGGGATTTGAGACTCCAGCACTTAGGATTGCTGAATGTATCCCCCATGTTACTGTGGATGGAACTCGTTAGCATTATCAAAGAGGGAATTTTCCTCTTGGCCAAGCACTACTCAAGAGAAAAGTTCACCCATAACCCTTGACGAGGGCAATACTTCAATCCTAAGTGCTGGAGTCTCAAATCCCACGCCGTGTTACTCAATCCATAACCCGGGACCGTAACAGGATAATGTGAGAAGAATCTTCCCTGACGCCAAACAAAGCGGGCGAGCAACTTCAGAGACAGAGGGATCGTTGCGGTCTGCGGTCATGAACCAGAAACTCCCAGAAATAGAATAACAATATAGAGGTGAAAATGTAAATCAAATAACGGTTATAAATACTGAAAAAAAAAAATAAATACGAACTTAAACTGCTAGAGATAATAGATAAAAAAAAAAGATCACATTACCTCTGTGGATTGAACGAGCCAACTCTCCAAATCTGCTCTGATACCATGTTGAATTTATGAAAAAAAAAAATACTTCATTTACTTGATGTAATCAAAGTACATGAACTTCTATTTATAATAGAGAAAGGTAATAGATTTCAATTACAATTAAACTACCTTTGTTCCAATTACACATAAACTCTAACACTTAAAGATAAATCCTAGCATAATTAAATAACACAATATAAATAGAAGACTAACATGACTAAAACACCTTTAAACTAAAACTTTTCTGTGAGATCTGCTTCCATAATAATTTTGGCTCTGTAAGACTTCTTATTGTGTTGGACTCATCATGCCACCTCACATGATCATGGTGGGTCCATATCTTATGGGTTTGGGCCCATCTTCCAACACACTTGGATATATATAGACCTTCCTTGGTCGTGTAGACTTAGGCCCATCTTCCAATAGGTATGTTAATTGAAAAAATCCCTCTATGGTCTAAAACAGTCTCCTCGTGTATGATTTGATAAATTTAGCATACAAACTAGATTTTACAAAAGCTCAATAGATCACTCCATGTTTCTTAACAACACACTTTTAAGGAAAATACCAAATTATCACAAGGGAGGATTTTTTTTACATGCATTCAAAGAGTATTTTGATTGGTTCATTTTGGGATCCTAGAACCCACAAAGGGTATTGGTCGATTAAGACAATAAGACAGTAGTCATGAAAACCGAAATCCACTAACGAGTTTATAACTCACCTACTGAATCAATTAGTCCCAAAAATGGATAACACTTAAGTCCCAAAAATGGATAACACTTAAGCATGCGACCCATACCCAATGATGGATCCCACCTGTGGATATGTCCTCTGTGACCAAGGTGGGTGGCGCTCATCTGCTAGTACATGCCCTTGGTATCGGCCTGCATAAACAACTGCTTGGAGTTGTTTTGACTGACATGAACCTTCCCAACTTATTAACCTTTAGGAGCCTAAGAGTAATTACTTCAATGCTTTTAAGATAGAATTTATCGTTTAAGTTAATACCAATATGGTATATTGTCACAGCAATATTAAAACGTAACCAACCTACTATATTCAGCGCTTTCTTAACTTGATATATGTAAATACGGGCAAAGAAATACACCAGTAGTAGGAAATTTCACTGGAACAAGAGATACTTCAAAGGGCAAACCTTTACTTGTTCGAATGCTCGTTCCACTTTCTAACATTGAATTTTGGCATATGTACCTGACCTCATGAATAAAGGAGGAAATGCGCAAACTTTTGAAGGCTCAAGTTCAACATCCAACCTTGAGCTTCGCACTTTCACTATTTGAAACTCAGCTCAACCTCAGGACAGCTCGATAAAGATCATAACTTTAACACTAATACAAAAAGGCAAACCCCATCTCGGCACTTTTTCTTTAAACTAGCAAGGGTGAGAATAAAACTCAAGCTGAGCCCAAGCCACTCATCGAGCTGCTCAACAATCCATCCCTACTCATGAAACCAGAATTAAGGTTTTGATAAAGAAAAATAGTAAAAAACCAAGATGAAGACCCAACTCGCAAAAACTTCCGAACATCCACGTATGATCTTAGTTTTGTGACGAAACTAATATTTAAAAATGGCAGATATGACAACGGATCATCAGAAAGCTTGTGTCAATTGGTGGCAGATATCTCTTAGAAGGTCCTAATATAATCAGATATCAACAGTCCGTAGATCAAGAAAATGAAGGAACAAAAGAAGAATGTTTGTCAAATTAAATCTATTCACACAACTCGAACACAAAATCAACGCCATCAAATAAGAAAAATACAAAGTGATCCACTAAAAACCACATGAAATCACCCCTTCTCACCATATAAATGTACTGTACTCAATAAATGCACGCTCCAAATAAGGACATAAATGAACTTACGTAAGATCATCCTCTTCATCCTCTTTTGCTTTCAATTCATTTTTTGCACGCAACAAAAGTGAGGTTTTCCAAGCATCCTGTGCCATGAATTGTTAAAATCAGCAGAAGTGAGGATGTGTACAACGTGTTGTTGTGCATTGTAGCTACTAAAAATAGGAAGATGGTTATTATTGAGTTATGGGGTCATAGAAGTGTATGTCAAAATCAAAGACTAAAATTATACTAAAAAAATAAAAGAAATTGTTAGTCTAAATTGTCAACAGTGAAACTCCCTAAATTGTTGTAGTACAAAAAAACAAGTGTGCGTCAACATTAATAGAATCTCTGTGACCAAAAGAACATAACTAGTCCACTAGATCTCTTTTCCTTTTAGTTGTAAAAATTTCCAGCTAATGAGTTTTTTCTGTTTTTCTTTTCATTATTATATTACTTTTCAATCACCAAAACTGCCAAAGCAATTCATTCATCTCCCAACTGGGGTAAAGATGACTAACTGGATGCTGTGAACTTAGCATGTTGCTGAGGCATTTTTTTTTTTTTTTTTTTTTTGTGTGTTAAGAAATAGAAGTGGCTGCTATCATTCTTGTTGCCGCCAGCAAGTTTAGGGGCAGCATCTAGAAGCCACTACATTCCAACTTACTAGTGGTGTCAGATGCCACCACCATGTCTTAATTTTCCCTTTTTAGTGGTAGAGGGTGAAATGAGAAAGAAGAAAGTACCATTTTCTTCTTTCAAGGTACATCATGGCATTCAATTTCTTAACCAAGACTTTTTATATGTAAGTCATCATTAGAAGCCCACTGGTAACTCCAACAGAGCACTAGGTTGAATGAGACAGGAACTTATCTTCGACTCTCTCAACAAACAGAATTGAAGTTAAAAGACAGAATTTATGTAGTGTGAAATTTGCATAATTAACTAGATTGAATGAGACAGGAACTTTTCTTCGACCCTCTCAACAAACATAATTGATGAGCCACTTAAAAGACAGAATTTATCTAGTGTGAAATTTGCATAATTAAAGTGTTGAGAGGGATTAAAGATTATAATAATATCCCCACTCCCCTTAAACCGAGCCAAAACTTTCCCAAAAATGAAGAAAATAAACTCAAATTGGTAACTTCTAGCATTCCCCCTCAAGCTGGAGCATATAGTTTCAACTCATAAAAACATTTCTCACAATGTTTCCCATTTTCAAGAACAAAAATACACCAAAATGGAATTCAAAATCTGCAGCTTGTCATTGCTATGTGGTTCAAACTTCTCTGTGGCTTCAATTCTTAATTCTTGTACAAAGTTTCATCACTACCAGTACACTTAAACCATATCTGTGCCCCTCAAACTGGGGAATACATCACTTAACCCTGGTCTTGAACATAATAAAAGGTACTTGACTTTGTTCATCTCCCCCTAAATAGGACACTGCCCCAAGACTCAAAACAAAACATATAGAACAAAAACACAATGAGCGGAATGACTCTCACAACCCTGATGCAAGGGAAGGACACAAGAAAAGGGTAAAAGTACTTGAGATGACCCAATTAGAAGATCTGGAATTAACAAAAAACACAATATATGATTTCAAACAAAAACTAGTGATTACAACCACTAGTAAGAAAACTTGAATCAAACTGTCTAAGAATGATTTTAACCACATTATCTTTCAAGCAAATACAGCTCATATTGGGTCAATTGGAAACTACGGCTTCACGTCAATGAAAAAAAAACTAGGGCAAAGGTTAGCAGATTAGGACAAAGTGACTTAAAAAACCTAGTCACTAGAAAAGTCTTCTTCGCAGTTTGAGACACAATGTGTAGCAAGTGGAAGTCAATATTCAAAAAATATAAAAAAACTCACAGGAGGATAAATATTGACATACGTACATGAAACGTGATTAATCCAAAGCACACAAGAAGACGAGACATAAAAAATAGAGCCAACAAAAACAATCATAAAAACCCAACCTGAAAATTGACCGCAAAACAAACCATGAAAGTTAACCAGAAAATCAACCAAACAGTTGAATACTAAAGGATCATTAGTTTGAGAAACAACTGGTTCAACATTCTTATAGGAAATGTTGTTATTAGTGGCATCAATGAGCACCTTGTACAAGTGCAACTGCCACATCCAATAGAGCGCTGACAACGGCCAATTCGATAAAAAATGACATCAGTCCCAATGGCAAGAATCGAGTCCTTAGCCTGAGACTAAGTTGGCAATAGGTCAACCTTTCTTTACACTGTTCCAAGAACCTCTACAACAAATGCTTTCTGATGATGATCAACATGATCAAGCCTCCACAATTAGATCTTAAAAAAGCTTGTTCGAAGGTATAATAAATTTTATTTATTTTACTTTATTTTCTAGGACAGATTTTCTGATAGAATGAGTTTCCTTGGACTTACAGGCTGTAGGAACATGGGTGTAATTTTTAATATTGTTTAAGTTTTAAAAAGGAAAGAAGAGTTTGTAAACCCTAATCTCTCCGACATCTTTTCTTCTGGAAAATTCCAATAAAGTATCAAAGCAAGTCAATTGGAATATATAGGTTGACTTGATCAACCCACAGAGACAATGAGATTGTCCCCAAATTGATTCTTGTCTCAACTATTCAATTTTCAGCTAACATGTCCTTCGATCCAAACTCCTTTTCTTTTTTTCCTTCTCTCCAACCACCAAATTTTCTCGTAATTCAAAAAGTTGTTGACCAAAATCCCAAGTCTTGACATCAACTTCTTAGTTCTCACTTTTTGCACATTATCCAAACCTTCCAATTTTCAACAATGGCAGCTATGACGGAAATTGGCCACTACCAGAGGCACCATTGATGGTGTCAAAGGAATTTTTAACCTGCCCATGCAACCTATTAAAGCCATTGTAGTTGTCGTCATCTTTGAGTTTGATACCCATTTGAGCGTGTCACAAAAGAATTGAAGACCAAAGAAGAGATTTCTCTTTATCTATATATCTCAATTGATATTTAGAAGGAGAAAAGATTTCTTACAATGGAAGACTGGAGATGAGCGAGGGTAGAAGTTCCAGGGTTCCATTACATTAAACCTTGTTGAACTCTAGTTAAACATGAGGTAGATGAAATAGAGAAGAAAAGGAGAAGGAAACGTGGAAGTTGGAACTATGTAAGGAGAGAAGAAAGAGAAGGGAAGGAAGTACGTGAGTGAAGGAGATTAGGGCTTAAATCCACACCCTCTCCATATCTTCTTATTTATAATCAACTCATACATATGACAAGCATACCCTCAATAAAGGAAACTGAAATAAGAGTCTAAAATAAGTCTAACTTTATTAAGATATTACAACTAGATTTCACTATAGCTCACTTCCAACACTCCCGCTGAAGCTGGTGTATAGACATCAAAAATGCCCAGCTTGGAACCAATATCACTAAGAGACCAGATGCCACTGCCTTCTGTGAAATATATCAGCAAATTTATTTTTTGAGGGTATACATCCCATACTAATAATTCCAACTTGCAGCTTTTTTCAAACAAAATGACAATCTATCTCAAATGTGCTTTGTTCTTTCATGTAAAAGTGGGTTGAAAGCATATGTATGGCAGCTTAATAATCATAGTGAAGTCACATCGGAGTGGTCAAGGGAAATTTGAGTTCAGCCAACAAAGACCTCATCCACAACATTTCAATCACTGCATGTGTCATTGCCCGATATTTGGCCTTAGCACTTGACCTTGTAACCAAGTTTTGCTTTTTACTTTTCCAAGTGACAAGGTTTTCCACCAAACATAGTGCAGTAGCTTGAAGTAGATCCCTATAATTTGGTGAGCATGCCCGACCTACATCAACATAACTTTCTACAAGAGGCAGAACTTGAAATTCATAATAAGCATTGCTTGACAACTATAAAGTGTATTCTCAAATCCCCTCTCAATCAAATCTTCATAAAAGGCCACTGATCCAACATGTTGAAAAAACCCACCACTAACTCCAGACTAAGTCCATTGCCTTTCATTGAAGATGAAGAGGCACAAGCTGATGGGCCCAATAACCAGAGGAAGAGACCTCGACAATCAAATTAATAATGAAGAAGAGGACCAAGCCAGTGTGATGACTTATCTAAAAAAAAAGATGATCCTCTTGTTTTGATTGGCCTGAGGAACAAATCAACAATGAAGGTGAAAATGCACTAATTCACCCTATAACACATGAAGTTGGGGGGACTTGGCAGAAGAACTATCTAGAAGAAATAAACAATGGAAGTAATCAGCCATTGATCTCTTTAACTTGTGCTAGACAATAGCTGCCCTCAGGTAACGTCTCAGCCTAGCTAGGAAGTTAAGCAACGAAAGTGATGGGGTATTTGTCACTTTGTCACTTTACACTGTGCACGACAATATGGGTAAGGTCTCAGCCTTGACTGCTTCTCAACCTTCAAGAGGCTCCATTCCATTCTGGACGAGATGAAATCCCAATTGGTCGGAAGCAAGCTCTCACACAAACAAGTAATTCAATACAGAAGAAGGGTTATGATCGGGTAGAGAGGTTAACCTCAGTAATACAGGCCATCCAAAACAAAAGGAAATGGATGTAGCGGAAATAGATACCCCAATTATCACATCAGTTCAGGTCGTGAAGTCAGGTGAAGAAGAAATCAAGAGTATTTCTATGGGGCAAACTTCTTAGCTTTGCAGATGACATTGGCATGTGATGTAGAAGATATTAAGAAACATCTGATCAGTTGGTAAAAAATTTTGGAAATGAGCGACCGTGCCCAAGCGCTCGGCACACATGGTCGGCTCCACCCTGTCAGCCACCGCATCATCGGCAGCCCCGCCGTCGTCTACTCTCACTCCTGCCAATGTCGCTCCAAGCCCGTGCTCCGAGAGACTTCCAGAAACAGGAAGGTTGTCCCTTCCAGAAGCGGCCAGAACTCCGACCGAAGGTTGGAATCCTCTAACCCAGCTGACGAGTACCAAAAGTCCCCAATGGGAGAAAATAGCATGGAATGGACCACTGTCTCCCCGCAACGGCAACGGCGACAACAACTTTTCTTCCGCTTCTCCTACAGAAAAAACACAGTGACTATCGAGCGAGTCAACCGCATCTCCGGCCCGGTCATCCACATCAGCTTGGCAAGCAGATCTAAGATGTTCTTCGTCTACATGCCTGCTCGGTGCCATCTCAGCCATTGTCCAGCAATTTGTGCAAAATACCATTGCGACGAAGGAAAGCTCTTGCGAGCTCTGGTCACGTAACTCCGCTTTCTTCTTCTCGGTGACCACATTTTGTGGTCAAAATGTGGTCGCCAGGAATGCCAGATTACCCAACTCTAGGGAAGCTCCATACTGGCCCAGCTCTTCATACCAGAGGGTACAAACGCAGGGTTTGGATGGAAGGAGCTGACGGAAACCTTGTGTAGCTTCTCTCTATCCCCGAGTCCGGCGAGCAAGTCCTCTTCCCTGTAGAACCACACCATCCTTCCCCCCTCTCATCCCCGAACTCCACAATCAACAAACCTATGCACAACAATATGGGTAAGGTCTCAGCCTTGACTGTCTTCTCAACCTTCAAGAGACTCCATTCCATTATGGACAAGATGAAATCCCAATTGGTCGGAAGCAAGCTCTCACACAAACAAGTAATTCAATATAGAAAATGGGTTATGATCAGGTAGAGAGGTTAACCTCAGTAACAAAGGCCTTCCAAAACAAAAGGAAATGGATGTAGCGGAAGTAGATACCCCATTTATCACATCAGTTCAGGTCGTGAAGTTAATGAAGAAGAAATCAAAACTGTTTCTATGGGGCAAACTTGTTAGCTTTACATATGACATTGGCATGTGATGTAGAAGATAATAAGAAACATCTGATCAATTGGTCAAAAAAAATTTAAATGAGCAACCGTATGCCCAAGCGCGACCGAGTGTACAAGGATGGCCCAGCCGGTGTCAGAATGTCGCTCCGAGCCCGTGCTCCGAGAGACTTCCAGAAACAGGAAGGTTGTCTCTTCCAGAAGCGGCCAGAACTCCGACCGAAGGTAGGAATCCAACGATAACCCAGCCAACAAGTACCAGAAGTCCCCAATGGGAAAAAATAGCATGGAATGGACTACTGTCTCCCCACAACGGCAACAACAACTTTTCTTCCGCTTCTCCTACGGAAAAAACACGGTGATTGTCAAGCAAGTCAACAGCATCTCCGGCCCAGTCGTCCGCATCAGCTCAGCAAGCGGATCTAAGATGTTCTTCGTCTACATGCCTGCTCGTGGCCATCTCAGCCATCGTCCAGCAATTTGTGCACATTACCATTCCAATGAAGGAAAGCTCTTGTGACCTCTGGTCACATAGCTCCGCTTTCTTCTTCTCGGTGACCACATTTTGTGGTCAAAATGTGGTCGTCGGGAATGCCAGATTACCCAACTTCAGGAAAGCTCCATACTGGCCCAGCTCTTCATCCCAGAGGGTACAAACACAGGGTTTGGATGGAAGGAGCTGAAGGAAACCTTGTGGAGCTTCTCTCTATGCCCGAGTCCAGCGAGCGAGTCCTCTTCCCTGCAAAACCACACCGTCCTTCCCCCCTCTCATCCCCGAGCTCCACGATCAACAAACCTGTGCAGGACAATATGGGTTAGGTCTCAGCCTTGACTGTCTTCTCAACCTTCAAGAGACTCCATTCCATTATGGACGAGATGAAATCCCAATTGGTCAAAAGCAAGCTCTCACACAAACAAGTAATTCAATATAGAAGATGGGTTATGATCAGGTAGAGAGGTTAACCTCAGTAACACATGCCTTCCACAACAAAAGGAAATGGATGTAGCGGAAGTAGATACCCCATTTATCACATAAGTTCGGGTTGTGAAGTCAGTGAAGAAGAAATCAAGAGTTTTTTCTATGGGGCAAACTTCTTAGCTTTGCATATGACATTGGCATGTGATGTAGAAGATATTAAGAAACATCTGATCAATTGGTCAATTTTTTTGGAAATGAGCGACCACATGCCTAAGCGCGACCGAGCGTACAGGGGTGGCCCCGCCAGCCACCGGCCCCGTGGTCGGCTCCACCCTGCCGGCCACCGCATCATCGGCAGCCCCGCCGTCGTCTATTCTGACACCGGCCAATGTCGCTCCGAGCCTGTGCTTCGAGAGACTTCCAGAAACAAGAAGGTTGTCCTTTCCAGAAGCAACCAGAACTCCGTCTGAAGGTTGGAATCCTTCAATAACCCAGCCGACGAGTACCAGAAGGCCCCAGTGGGAGAAAATATCACGGAATGGACTACTGTCTCCACGCGACAACAACAACAACTTTTCTTCCGCTTCTCCTACGAAAAAAACACGGTGGCTGTCGAGCGAGTCAACCGCATCTCCAGCCCGGTCACTCGCATCAGCTCGGCAAGCGGATCTAAGATGTCCTTTGTCCACATGCCTACCCGTGGCCATCTCAGCCATTGTCCAGCAATTTGTGCACATTACCATTGCGACGAAGGAAAGCTCTTGTGAGCTCTGGTCACGTAGCTCTGCTTTCTTCTTCTCGGTGACCACATTTTGTGGTCAAAATGTGGTCGCCGGGAATGCCAGATTACCCAACTCCAGGGAAGCTCCATACTGGCCCAGCTCACAAAATGTGGTCGCCGGGAATGCCAGATTACCCAACTCCAAGGAAGCTCCATACTGCCCCAGCTCTTCATCCCAGAGGGTACAAACGTAGGGTTTGGATGGAAGGAGCTGACAGAAACCTTGTGGAGCTTCTGTCTATCCCGGAGTCTGGCCAGCGAGTCCTCTGCCCTACAGAACCACACCGTCCTTCCTCCCTCTCATCCCTGAGCTCCACGATCAACAAACCTGTTCACGACAATATGGGTAAGGTCTCAGCCTTGACTGTCTTCTCGACCTTCAAGAGACTCCATTCCATTATGGACGAGATGAAATCCCAATTGGTCAGAAGCAAGCTCTCACACAAACGAGTAATTCAATATAGAAGATGGGTTATGATCAGGTAGAGAGGTTAACCTCACTAACATAGGCCTTCCAAAACAAAAGGAAATGGATGTAGCGGAAGTAGATACCCCATTTATCACATCAGTTCAGGTCGTGAAGTCAGTGAAGAAGAAATCAAGATTATTTCTATGGGGCAAACTTCTTAGCTTTGCATATGACATTGGCATGTGATGTAGAAGATATTAAGAAACATCTGATCATTTGGTCAAAAAATTTGGAAATGAGCGACAGCGTGCCCAAGCGCGACCGAGCGTACAGGGGTGGCCCTGCCAGCCACTGCATCATCAGCAACCCCGCCGTCGTCTACTCTGACACCGGCCAATGTTGCTCCGAGCCCGTGCTCCAAGAGACTTCAAGAAACAGGAAGGTTGTCCCTTCCAGAAGCAAGCAAAACTCCGACCGAAGGTTGGAATCCTTCGATAACCCAACCAACGAGTACGAGAAGTCCCCAATGGGAGAAAATAGAATGGACCACTGTCTCCCCTCGATGGCGATGGCACAACAACTTTTTTTCTGCTTCTCCTACAAAAAAAAAACACGGTGACTGCCGAGCGAGTCAACCGCATCTCCGGCCCGGTTGTCCGCATCAGCTCAGCAAGCGGATCTAAGATGTCCTTCGTCTACATACCCACTCGTGCCCATCTCAGCCATCGTCCAGCAATTTGTGCACATTACTATTGCGAAAAAGGAAAGCTCTTGCGAGCTCTGGTCACGTAGCTCCGCTTTCTTCTTCTCGGTGACCGCACATATTGGCCCAGCTCTTCATCCCAGAGGGTACAAACGCAGGGTTTGGATGGAAGGAGCTGACAGAAACCTTGCGAAGCTTCTCTCTATCCCCGACTCCAGCAAATGAGTCTTCTTCCCTGCAGAACCACACCGTCCTTCCCCCCTCTCATCCCCGAGCTCCACAATCAACAAACATGTGCACAACAATATGGGTAAGGTCTCAGCCTTGACTGTCTTCTCAACATTCAAGAGGCTCCATTCCATTCTGGACGAGATGAAATCCCAATTGGTCGGAAGCAAGCTCTCACACAAACAAGTAATTCAATATAGAAGATGGGTTATGATCGGGTAGAGGAAGTAGATACACATTAGTTCAGGTCGTGAAGTTAGGTGAAGAAGAAATCAAGAGTATTTGAGTATTCGAAGAAGAAATCAAAGAGTATTTGAGTATTCTATGGGGCAAGCTTCTTAGCTTTGCAGATGACATTGGCATGTGATGTAGAAGATATTAAGAAACATCCAATCGGTTGGTCAAAAATTTTCCAAATGAGTGAGCGGGTGCCCAAGCGTGACCATGCGTACAGGGGTGGCCCCACCAGTCACCGACCCCGTAGTCGGCTCCACCCTGCCGGTCACCGCGTCATTGCCAGCCCCGCCGTCGTCTACTCCAACACTGGCCAACGTTGCTCCGAGAGACTTCCAGAAATAGGAAGCTTGTCCCTTCCAGAAGTGGCCAGAACTCCGACCGAAGGTTGGAATCCTCCGATAACCCAGTCAACGAGGTACCAGAAGTCCCTGACGGGAGAAAATATCATGGAATGGACTATTGTCTACCAGCGACGGCGACAACAGCTTTTCTTCCACTTCTCCTATTGAAAAAACACTGTGACTGTCGAGCGAGTCAACTACATCAGCTCAGCAAGAGGATCTAAGATGTCCTTCGTCTTCATGCCCGCTCATGGCCATGCCGACCATCATCCAGCAGTTTGAACACATTACCATTGAAACGAAGTAAAGCTCTTGCGAGCTCTAGTTTCTTCTCAGTGACCACATTATGTGGTCGCCAGGAATGCCGGATTACCCAACGCCAGGGAAGCTCCATACTAGCCCAGCTCTTCATCCCAGAGGGTACAAACACAGGATTTGGATGGAAGGAGATGACGGAAACTTTGCGGAGCTTCTCTCTATCCCTAACTCCGACGAGCGAGTCCTCTTCCCTATAGAACCACACCGTCCTTCCCCCCTCTCCCAACCAAATTTTGGACTCGCTCCTCTCATCTCCTCAAAACTCCTTGAGCCAGCGCCTACTCCCTTTCCCACCGAACACTCAGAAAAGTCCCCAAAAATCATCCTCCTACCCTCAAATCTACTTCCCAACGGGCGTCTTGTGCTAGCGCGCTCGACATCATCTATACCAGTCCCAAAATCGAAAAATCCAACATCCTTCAATGGCTGAGCACTGAATGAAGCCTCCCATATACCCCCTGAATTTCGTACCTGAACTCCCAAACCTCACCCCCATGCAACAAAAGACCCCTCACCCTTCCCAACCTCCCCCTCGAAATTAACCCTTCAGATTTCCAACAACCTACTGTCAACCCCCAGCTACCACCAATTGACACCAACCCCATCTTTATTCTGGAAATAACCACGCACGCATTCACCCCTCCCCCCTCAGCCACCTACCACTGCCGGAACAGAGGCAGCCTTGGCAATTGCTTCAGGAGGAGCCCAGTGCTCAAACCCGCTTCCCCCCTGATCCAGCAATGGGCCTATTTATATTTTCGGAGCCGGGTGAAAGATCCCAACGTTTTGTGGAGGCGTTGCAGTCCGAGCAGCACAAGTTCAACCCAAAAACTTGGGCACAGATGATGGAATTAGCTAAAGTGATGGGCCTTGTTTTCTCGGGACCTCTACCTGGGGACAACCATCCCTCTCAAAAGTCAAAGAAAAAAAGGAATGATCAATGATTGTGCTCTCATATAATGCTCATGGAATTGGTTCATTGCGGCGGTGCGTGTCTATTCGGAGCCTCCTTGCCTCTACCAAGTTCAGTCCAACATGGTTGTGCTTCAAGAGACCAAGGTTGCTTCTCTCCCCTTCAATATTGTTCGAGACATTTGGCCTTAGAAGGAGCCCGGCTAGATTACTGTTGATGTTGTAGGCTCGGCAGGAGGCATCCTCCTTATTTAGGACACTGGCACTATAGAGGTGATGGACAGTTTTTGGGGTAGCTACTCGCTCAGCATCAAGCTGTGGAACAAGAACTGGGGCAAGTGCTCGGGCAACACTTGGTGTCTTGTGGGAGTCTATGGGCCTATTAGACAAAACGTGAGGCAACTCTTTTGGGAAGACCTCTCAGTCTGTCAGATATGGCCAATCCTTTTGTTGCTTTCCAGGGATTTTAACATGACTCGGTTTTGCCATGAGAAGTTTCCGACGTCTTCGAGGATCACTACCTCCATGAGACTCTTTGCTGAATTCATTGGGTGTTGGGATCTTGATGAAATTGCTTTATCCGGGAAGACTATCACTTGGTCTAATGGTAGACAACCCCCTGTCATGTCAAAGCTTCACAGATTCCTCGCCAACGAGGATTGGCTTCGGCTTTACAATAATGCAACTTGCAAAGTTCTCGATCGTGCGGTTTCGGATCACTAACAGATCATGGTGGATAATCACTTCGGTAATTGGGGGCCCCCGCCCTTCAGAGTCAAAAATGCTTGGCATAAAGACCTCACCTTTGATTCTTCTGTCCAAACCTTTTGGAAGAAGATTGTTGTTGTCGGCCCGAGTGGGTGCTCCCTCCCGGTGAAACTCATTCTCAAGCCCCTTTTGCACTCATGGTCCTTAGAGAGCTAGTCCCTCTCGTTCAGCTAACAATGCCTTAGGCCTTTCCCAAGTGGCTACCCTTGACTTAGATGAGGAATCCAGATGCGTGACCACCGCTGAAACGGCTCAGCGATATGCCCTTCAATGTCAATTGCAAGCCTTCGCTCATAGCAATCTTATGCACTGGAAGCAACGCGCCCATTTCAAGTGACTCTCGGAGGGGGATGCAAACACAAAATTCTTCCATGTCGTTGCCACAACCAGGAGAAGAGTCAACCAGATAACTTCGCTTTGCATCAATGGCAAGGTTACCTCAGACCGGTCTCTTATTTCTAACACTTTGGTGAGCTTTTTTGCCGGTCTCTATACAGGATGCCAGCCACTTCGACCTTTCTTCCAGAGCAATAATTTTTTGGCTATCCCTGCAGCAGCCACCAATCTTATTGAGCTTCCCTTCTCCAACAAAGAAATTGAGAACACTGTTATGGGCCTCCCTTTGGACCGAGCCCCGGGTCTAGACGGTTTCAATGGTGAATTTTACCACCACTATTGGTCCTTCATTGGTGAAGACATCACTCACATGGTCCACTCGTTCTACCACCGTGGCATCGCTTTCAAGAGTATATGGGCTTTTTTCATTACCTTATTCCCAAGAAAGACAGGGGAAAGCTACCTTCAAACTTTCGTCCTATTAGTCTCACCACCAGCAGTTATAAGGTGATTGCTCGTCTTCTTGCCAACCGTCGTCTCCAGGCAATGCTTCCAGTTCTCATCCATCAAAGGCAAAATGCCTTCATCAAAGGGAAGAATATTCTAGACTCGGCAATGGCTTGTCATGAACTCCTTCACCACTTCAAGACTTTGAA
The DNA here is from genome assembly GCF_029961685.1 of Aristolochia californica. Classification (NCBI taxonomy): domain Eukaryota; kingdom Viridiplantae; phylum Streptophyta; class Magnoliopsida; order Piperales; family Aristolochiaceae; genus Aristolochia; species Aristolochia californica. The sequence continues at coordinate 22,699,149 of NW_027181815.1, read as the reverse complement.
GCTCCCTAGGTTTATCCTCAAGCTGGACTCTGAGAAGGTCTTTGATAGAGTTAATTGGAAATTGTTGGATACTCTTCTGGGAAAAATGGGGTTCGACAAAATGGCGTTTTTAGATACAAAATTGCATCTCCTCAACCAGCTATTCAGTGCTTCTTAATGGGATAGTGTATGGCTACTTTAAGGGAACACGGGGCATCTGCCAGGAGACCCCTTGTCTGCATTGCTCTTCAACGTAGTGGCTGGATATCTATCCTCCCTTATTTACTCAGCCAAAGGTTTGGGGTGGCTCCTCCCTATGGCTTGTTAAGTTGTGGAGCCTGATCAACGCCTTACACTGAGTCGGTTCACGGATCAGTAAGAGCCTTTTGGAGATTTCACTCTTGTATTGCGGTTGCCCTAGTTTTCTCTTTATAATTGGGAGGCGGCACTATTAGGGTTGTTAAATTGGGTCCAAGGCCTATCCCAGAATGACTAGCCACTTAGGAAACCTTTTATGCCAACTAATAAAATCAAGATCTTTGATCTCACTAATCCATGTGGGACTATTCCTTAACAGAGAGAGTGTCACATACAATCCCTTTGAGAAGGGTGTGATACAACCACCTATCAGGCCAGACGAGGGGTCCACGGAGCTGCATCCTACTCACCTGGTCCCATCCTCGTTGCGTCACCAGAGGAAAAGGACCAAATCTCATCCAAACTATTAACATCAGCATCACACACTCCTTTTCGGCAGGAGTATCAGAATTCTGTTCCCATGCTCAAGCAATAGAGAAGGAGAGCTAGAAGGAGTTTATACTCATTCATTTGATTCGTTTCCAACTCTTTTCATATTATATAAAAACTATATATAGCCGCCCAACTCAATCTTTCCACCCTACCTTACTTTATAGGGACAGAAGGGAGAAGGTTGTGAAGGTGGCCTCGTTATCCACACCTCTGGTCAGATGAATGGTGGACTGACCCACCAGTAAGGGTTTCGAGTGTTGGCGAGTCCTGGAATGCCCGTCAAGGGCGTTGGCGCATACCCTGGGGTGATCATCACCACCTGCACCACACATCTCGGCACAGTGGAACATGTTACCCGCATCCTGTCCCATTCAACTAAACCTGTTCCTGTAATCCATAGCCTAAAAGAACCCAGCAGCGAGAGACAACCCACCCACACAGCTGGTGGGGAGGATGGCACTTCTAGCAAAGACTGTCTGGTAAAAACGCCATAGACGCGAAGCGTGGTAGGCCCGCGCCAGGGGAGCAGAGCATAGGTAGGAAAGGGACCCTGGACAGTGGAAGAGCCAAGGGAGGCCAGGCCCCCTTACACAGGATAGGCTGGTTTCCTTGAGGAGAATCCTTCTATGATCAAACCCTAATCATGTTGCATATGAATAGGCTACGTAAGATCCGGTAGAATAAGTAATGTGAAATAAACCAGGTTATGTTCTATCTATTTACTTAATAGTATGGAGATGCATTCATTTCCTGTTCATCGATCCCATTCCATCTAGATATCATGGAGATAAACACAAATCACAAGGCATGAGACCATCAATAAAGCACTTGAACAAGATCAAATTTGCAAGCCCACTTGGGTAATTAAGCATTTACCTGTAAGAACTTAGAACTGTTCCTTGCAATGGCTGGCTGCAACTCGGGAAAATGGAATCAAATAAATTTTTTTTTATGTACTAAATCAGCTTGGTGCATTTAGGTTTTTGATCTTCAGCCATCCTGGTCCTCAGGACCCAACACCTATATGAATCCTTTAAAAGATGCAAAAGGTCTTCTCTTAGGATTTTCTTGTGGATTTAAAATGGGAGATTCACATTAGCACTTTATGACTGTTTAGGCATAAGAAATCTTGGTGCTGGAATCTTCCCCTTTTGGATTGCCCAACAAAGAGATGTGCCAGGAAAATCCAATTCCCTCATGTTCACGGGTGAGGCCCACAAGAATATGCCAAAAAACGTAGGCTTGAGCATGCTTGCTACTGCATAAGAGTTAGAGGCAGCAAGTGCCCGCTTTTGGCTCACCTTGTAGTGGGCACCCGTGCTTCACTCGCAGGCTTTTGCACCTCAGTTAGAACTTGCCTCTACTGCTTTAGGGTATGGAGTCCCCAAATCTAGTCGAGGTGATAACAGGGAACTCCAAGTTACAAAAAAAAACCCTGCCATCACGACTAAGCAACTTACAAAGCAAGCAATAAGGACTCGTGCAGTTTTAGCTTCTTCTTTCTGACTCACAGGACTAACGTCTGGGCATCAATCAAGTCAGCTTAACAAATGGAACAGGGTAAGCCCATCAATTCTGAGAAAACCTCTTTGATCATGAATTTGCCAAGATGGAACTGCTGCAGAGTAAAGATGACAAGCCATAAATCAGATTGGAAGGGGACGACCAGTTGAACTGTATGGCTGAGATTTCAGGTACCTCCTCTGTCTCCTCTTGCGATATATTAATTTCCAGGAGTCCTCGGGGATATCAACTCATCCTGGGGTAGCTTGGAAAATCATTGCACCTCTGAATATCAAGGTCTTCCTTTGGTGCCTTCTAAAAAGAAAATTTCCTACATTTGACCTCCTGCAAAGAAGAATAGCAAATCCAGCTAACCCAAGTTGCAAGTTCTGTAATGCAGAACCAGAATTAATCAATCATTCCCCCCACTGCCATTTTGCCTGTGAAGGTTGGTCCTGCTTCAGGTGGTTTGGACTCACATTTCCTATGCCAGTTTCTTTCTCTCTATTCAGCTCCCAAAATGGGGCACTCTTTGCTGTCACATGGCTTCTTTGGTTGGGGGGCCATGAGCACACCTTTGCTGCCAAGACTGGCTCCATTGGAGTTAAAAGAGAAGACTGTTCATGCCATTTTGCAGTGGATCAAGCTGGTCCAATATGATGAGGATTTTCCAGCTGCATCATTCAGGAAAAATGGAAAACCTTAGCTGCTTGAACTTGACATTGACAATCTGGGTCCCCCGACCCAAAAAAAAAATGTTCTGAAATTAAATTTTGATATGAGTTCCCTGTGTAATCCAGGGCCCTCCAGATACGGCAGAGTGATTCAAGACCATGCTAGTCCCGTTCTTCTCTCTTATTGTGCTCCTTTGGGCATCACCAACTCCACCTCAGCTCTGAATTTTCCTGCACTCCTTAATGGATAGAGAATTTTTAAGAGGCATTTTAGCATTCCAAAGATGATTGGAAGTGCCTGGAAGACTGTTATATCCTGGGCCAAGAGGGTTAGAAAATTTGCTCAGAGATTAGACAGCAATTTTGTTGAAATAGAAAAGATTGCTACCACAATGCAGATTGAGTGGTCTCACCCACCGTGAGGGAAAATTCTCAACAGGTAAGTATAATGTTTTCTGAGCTTGTATCTTCTTGATGATCCATTTTCTAGGAATGGGGATAGTGATTTCGTGATATTGGCAGTGATAAAGGAGGAGAGAAGGGTTGGATGCACAAGCAACATAGTGGCAGCAATGACCAAGAGAAAACTAGATTGATTATCATAGGAAGAGGGAGATTGTGCTTCGGAAGATCCCTCAGCACTGCTGATTTTTTAGCTTTAAAATGGGCATACAGACACTCTCAAAATCTAATGCCATGTCATCAGCCCGAGCTACTATGGTAATTGCAAGAACTTGCTCAAATAGATGTCTATGGTATTTTCAAAGTCTTAATTCGTAATCTGAAATGGATGAGGAGTTTTTTTTTTTCTTTTTTTGAGAAAAGGGTGCAATTCATTAAGCTCAAAAAGGAGACAATTTTCTTGGCCAAAGTATTTTGTGGCTACTACTAGGTCACATTTGTCCCATTCCCTTTTTAGATATTTGATGGGCAATCTGGCCATTCATTTCTTGAGTTATCATTGGTTTAGTATCAACTTAACATGTATTCGACGATCTCCTTTACCATTCTTTTCAGGGTTGTGATTATAATCTACAGTGAGATGTACGGGGATACTCAGTTAAATCTTGTTTCTCTTTTCTTCTAGACTTGTCTAGTTTTTGCATCCCTAAATAGTCTAGTCATTGATGGAACTTGGACCCCTTCCGATATTTAAAGAATTTGCCATACGATTCTTATTCAATCTTTCTGCGATATCATCACCCTGGTTCGATAGGTTCCTCACTTCTTCTAGTGCGACTGCATCCAGTTATAGATCTCAATTCCCCTCTATATTCTCTTACATTTTCCCGGATTCGCCTGTTGTTTCTCCTTCTCCGTCTCCTTCTGAATCTTTGGTTGTTGATGTGAAGATTAATGGGTCTAGATCGGTGAGAGGGGAATCTCAGACACCACCGGTGGGTGCAGAAGTTCCGATGGGGAAGAATCATATGGGACCCCTGACGAGAGGGGGTGTGAGTGAGGCAAGGATTTCAAATTTTTCTACGTCACTGGCTCAACAGAATACGACTGTAAGGGTTTCGGAGAAAGCAAAAAACAGTACTAGTTCTCCGGTTTCAGATAATCAGGTTGAGGAACGTTCGGGGATTCAGAGCAACAGGACTAGGCCAGTTACTGAGAATCGGCTAAATAGTACAAAACCGATTCTAAAAGTTCAGATGAAGAAAGGTCCACGCAGTGAAGAGAACGAGACTAAGACTGGTTCTGATATTCTCTTAAATGGGACTAAGCCCGTTTTAGATAATCAAATAAAGAACGAAACTAAGCAACAGAGGATGCCCCAGCACCAGTCCTTTTCTTCTATGCTGGAGCCCTGCTCTCTTGCTTAGTTTCATTATTTATTTGATTATCTAAAACGGACTAAGTCCCATTTAAGGGAATATTAGAACCAATCTTAGTCTAGTTCTCTTCACTGAGTGGACCTTTCTTCATCTGAACTTCTAGAATCAGTTTTGTACTGTTTAGCCGATTCTCAGTAACCGGCCTAATCTCGTTGCTCTGAATCCCCAGACGTTTCTCAACCTGATTATCTAAAACCGGAGAACTCGTACTATTTTTCGCTTTCTCCTAAACCCCTACAGTCGTATTCCGTCGAGCCAATGAAGCAGTAAAATTCAAAACCCTCACCTCACTCACATCCCCTCCCGTCAGGGGCCTCGTATGATTCTTCCCCACCAGAACTTCAGCACCCACCGGTGGTGTCTGAGATTCCCCTCCCACTGATCTAGACCCATTAATCTTCACATAACAACCAAAGATTCAGAAGGAGAAACAACAGGCTAATCCTTAAAAATGTAAGAGAATATAAAGGAAAATTGAGATCTATAATTGGACGCAAACACACTAGAAGAAGTGAAGAACCTATCGAACCAAGGCGACGATGTCGTAGACAGATTGAAGGCCAAGAAAGCCGTACAAGCAATGAAGGCAAATAGAAAACCGTAGGCAAAGATCTTGGTCCGTCTGGTTCGGAGAGGTTAAACAAACTATGCAAATTCACCAAGAAATTCCCTCCCTTGCATAGATGCTTAGCCGCATTCGCCATGGCGGAGTTCTCCTCGCCGGCTCCCAATGCGACCTTCGAGAGAGCCAAATAAGCATATAAACGGAGCGAAAGGAGATAACCACTCCTAAGTGCAGTTCAGAAGAGACGAGTGCACTTTATTGGTTGCCTCCAGTGGGAGAGAAGATGGGAAAGCACACTCGTCTCTTCTGAACTGCACTTAAGAGCGGTTATCTCCTTTGGCTCCATTCATCTGCTTATTTGGCTCTCTCGAAGGTCGCATTGGGAGCTAGCGAGGAGAACTCCGCCATGGCGGATGCAGCTAAGCATCTGTGCAAGACAGGGCATTTCTTGGCAGATTTGTATAGTCTATTTAACTCTCTCTGAACCAGACGGACCAAGATCTTTGTACTCACTAATCCATGTGGGACTATTCTTAAACACTAAGTGACAGATTTTTTACCCTTTGCTCTCATATCAACAAAAGATTAAGTCGCAGGCTAAATGTTCGATAAATTCAGTCCTAAGCTTGATGCTCCTAAAAGTTCAAAACATGGCATCTTTCTGATTTCCTGTAAAACATTAATACACAGTTTGAACAAAGATGAAATTTAGAGTATGCTATTAGTAGAAATAAATGTGGGGATTCACAGAGAAGATGTAAGATGTTATGTTGAATGGCAATGGAACTCAAAACAAAGTGTGAATATACCCAGCATTTGTAAGGGTGTGTTGCATCAGAACTCTTCAGTTTCATAAAAATGTTATTTTTCTAGTTAGATATTTCAACCGTTAGGAGATTACTTGAATTTGTTGATCTAATCGAACAATATTATGAACAGGCTTAGCCAAACACTACTTTTTAACTTAAAAATATAAACTTTATTTGTAGTTTCCAGACAAGCTTTTTTATGTAAACAATAACTTTTAAATAGCATTTAACCTAATCAAAGAGTACTTTCTAAGAGCTCTATACTACATAGCCAAATGGATCCTAAGTACTTAATTAGTAGTGAAAAACCCAGACAAGGAGGCTCGTTACGCAAGATAAGCAGCTGGGAGTAAAACCAAGTCAATCATAACATTGACAGCAGATATCCCTTCAAAACCTTCAATTTGCAATTTTAAACTTCACCTACACATCTTAGCTGAAAGAAAACATACCAGCCTGGTCATACTGTCAAATTCTTTTACCACATCAGTGAACTTTGTGATATCTTCCTCATCAATTGCAGATGACAAATCCTGTTGATAAAGTAATAACTTGTGTAAACAGCTCAATATCAGAAGGTGACATATGCAACAAGCAACTAATATGTTTATCGTGATCTAACTCAAATGTCATATACCACCACCCCTGCTCAACCTTCACAGCATTTAATTCAGCTTTCAAAAGCATTTTTTATTAAGAAAAACGTAGTGCAGAAAAAATATAACTTACAGAAAGAAACTTGTACTCTCGTGTGCCAGAAAAGGTTGGATCAAGGTCCTATAAAATAATTGAACAGTCAGAAGTCAAAAAAGTTACGAACCAAACTAATTGAAGTACTATGTAGTTTAGAACCAGAAGAATTTATACCTGATATTTTTCTAAAGCATTAGTAATGGCAACAATATCACCTCTGCAGAGTTGGCATAGTCCTGCATTAAGAAGAATTCCTTTGACACTGTACTTCAGAAGATTATTGTTCATAGAATGTCGTGCAATCTCTTCAAAAAGCTCAACTGCCTTAGGGTATCTAAAAAATAACAAAGAGAAAAATTAGTCTGCCACTCACTGCTATCAACTTCAAAATTATTACTCATAAACGGAAAACTACTGCTTCTGGAAATGAATGACACTAGGAAGCAGTGCCTACTGTTCCAGCTGAGCTGCAAACTGAGCAACTTTCTGCTTGCATTGGTTTGCTGATGTGGTCACTTCTTCACTTTGGAAAAGATCAGCTGCTCGTTCAAGGAAATTCATAGCCTGTTCAAAGTTTTGTTCTTGCTCAAAGAGCTCCCCAATTTCCTGCACAGAACAATTGCAATGTCCCACACTGATCCACTTGAAAGTAACTCATTAACCGGAACTTCTACACGAAAGATTTTGAAAGTACGAAAAAATTAAAAGCAAAATTATATAATGGTTGTCTACTGTAGAAGGAAAAATGATAGAGAGATGTTAAGGACAATTTCACATAATAGAAACTCCAAGATAAAAGGATAAGAAGAGAAAAAGACAAAAAGAAACTTATCTTCATAAAATATTTCAAAACACAAAGCTCCTTACCATTCAGTAACTCTTTTTTTCTTTTTCAAGACAGCTGAAAAAGAGGATTCACTAAGCAAGAGATCGAAAGAGAGAGATTACCTTGCAGTATCTAGCAGCCATATTCAATCTCCCTATCTCCAGGAACAAATTCACTGCATAATTCAAGCACGATATGGCTTCTGGAACTCGCATATAACAAACTAAATTTTAGTATCAGGCAACATATGAACTGTTTTCAAAAAAATAATCAACCTTAAAAATTATAGAAAACCTTGAGAAGAGGTTTTCTTGTAACAATTTGCTGCATCCACGTAAGCTGAGGCAGCTTCATGCTTGCTTTCTAGCTACAAGCAGTAAACTAATGGCTTTAGCATCTCATAAGCAAAAAATACATCAACCATGTCTTCTTTTCCAGAAAAGAGAGGGGGAAAAAAACACAAACAAAGGCCACAGCACCTAACACAGTAATAAACAGAAAAGCAGACCTTCAAATGACAGCTAGCCAGTTTGATGTATACAGCTCCAGCTCTGTCCCCTGAAAAGTAGGATGTGTTAATGACATAACACATGTATTTTAATGACAAGGAGATAACAAATATGTCCACTCGTAGGTGCATAGTCAAATATCTACAAATTATTGGCAGTCAAAAAGTATAAAAACTTTGAAACCTTTCAGGAAAAGCATTAGAGTTCAATCAAAATAATCAATAGTAGAGAACCAACAATGAAACATACAGCACAATTGAATGTACTGTCTACTCACATACCCCTAAAATATGGTATAAAGGCTCATATACCCCAAAGCTTCAATGCTTACATACCCCTGGAATACCACTAAAATTGGCTACAAGAAACTTGGCATCGCCCACACTGCAATAAATGCAAAATCATAACCATTTTTCATGTGTGCATATGACTGATCAAATGTAGGTTCACATAAGGAAACCCACATAACTAGCCATTTAAGTGTGTTCCAAATTAAGCAACGCTGGTCCTTGAGGTTAAAAACTCCTTTTTCCTTTGACAAGATTGCAATTACCATTTGTATTAAAGATTTTTTTTGTTTTTTGCAGAATTTGCACAAAGGACATCATCACAAGCCAAAAGCCAGCCACCGCTCTTTTTGAGACACTTTCAAAGGATGATAGAAATAAAATAGGTATCCCTTTCGGAATGGAAGAAATTGAAGATGCACTATCCTCCATGCCCTTGATAAGGCTCCATCTGGATACTGTTACTTAAATCAGGACATTAAAGGGCTTTTTATGAATTTTTTAATAACAACATACCAAACACAGCAATGGGAGCCTCCATCCTCACTTCAATTCCTAAAAGAGAGAGAACTCAAACACATCAAGTGAGTTTAAAAAAAAAAAAAAAAATTATCTCAAAAAGGTGCCCCCTTCCTTACTCCGAGCCAAAACACCTTCATCTCTACTAGGCAAATTTCGGAACCCACATACTTAGCAGATGACCTCATCCATTTTTTCCATAGAAGTGGGAATCTGTGCTTAGTTTGAAACTAGGGAAGAGGGAGGGGATTGATAAAGAAAGACCAGTTTCTTTTACTAACAGAGCTTGGAAATTTAGTGAATGACCCAAAATCATGGGCCCACTTTAATCTCTCTTCTTATCAATGATTCTACAGAATGCTTTTTCCAAATCCTCGAGACCTTAGGCAATGTGATCCCCATTCTACCCTCCTCATCAATGATGTGGGTAAAGCGCTCTCTGTAATCTCTAGTCAGACCAAGCAATTATTCAAATAATATCATCTCTCTCCAAGACACAATCTGCTTTTGTGAGGGCAACCAAGATATTAAAGCCTTCTTATCAAATAAAAACAAAAAAGAGCCTCCTCACCCATACATGAGTAAATCTTTCCTTCGCAATGTTTGTGTTTCACAAGATGTAATTGATCAAATATTCTACCCTTGGATGCAAGACAGCCCCAATCCCATCTTCCTACCTTGATCACCCTCTTTTGTGGCGAAAGACCCATGACGTAACTTAAACATCTCATGATGGGTTGGGAATTATATTGATTAAGCACATGAACCAATCCCATATTGCTAGTTTTTGGATATTTAGAATAAGAAGATCTCTAGTTGGATGAAATTTCTTGTTTGTATAAACAGGTATCAGGATCATAATTCTTAGACCTCAAGTCTAAGTAAACCATTTAAAGTTGACACCCATGATAATAAAAGGGATTAGATTCATACTCTTAGAGTAATGCTACTAGATTTTGGCTAGACACTTGGATTAGTAATGCATCCTTACCAATGATTTCTACAATTGCTCATAATTCTTAAAGTCAAGTTCTTGAATCATATGCCACTTTTAGCAACCAAAAACATTGGGGTTCAAACCTTCATGGGGGCTTAAATTATAGTGAAATAGCAAAGATAATGATTTCTTGTCACACATGATAATCAGTACTTGATATATTAATTTGAAGGAAAAGTAGTTCTGGGATTTCAGTGCTCTTCATAATTGAATGTGCAGTCTCTAACAAGCCCCACTGCTCTCTTGTTTGGAGAATTCCAGCTTTAGTGAAGCACAAAATTCTTAAAGTTGCACAGTTAAATAAAAGGGAACAGCAAATTGATGATTGCCATTGCAAGTTGTTGCCCTGCTAAGTGGAGACCTTTGGGGAGCAGTTTTGAAGAAATTTCAGATAGCAAGTTTACGTGCTCCCTTGCTAGTCTGTTTATCCAGTTTATCAAATTGGTCCATCGCCAAATCGGGTAGAACCCTGTGGTGATTAACAGTTGCAGCTATTATTTCGGGAATCTGGAATGACAGGAATAGGACCTTCGCTAAAAAAGGACATCCCAAAGGGAGAATTATTCAAACAATCAATTTTAACATCCTATTTTGCAGCAGTAAGTTCTTTATTTTGCATAATTTTCCAAGCTCAGTTACCAAGGTCATTTAGGATTCCATTAATATTGGAAAAAAAAACCTCAAGCTTTGTCTCCAAATCTAGAGGTTTACATGAAGCTTAGTTTTGACTGTAGATCTTGTATCAAGACTGGTCGTGCAGGCAGTGGAAGGATGTTAAGATAGCGCGAGAGTATCTTCTGTTCCTTTTAGGCAAATTGGAACTATTCAGGTAGAGGACACTACTTCAAAGTCTTAAATTGCATAGAGACACTTTCTCTGGTCCAGAAATGGAGGAGGGTGATTGTATGACAGTTATCAGTTGGCCCACCCCTCCTTCGAGTTTAATGCAAGTTTGGATCTTTAAGCTTTCAATCAATAAAAAATCTAGTCACCATTTCAACAACAACAAGCAAAGGAGATTTTGAATCTCTTCTTAGGCATCTCATCACATAAACACATTCCTCATGAGGCTAATCTACAAGTTGGCATGAGAGATGGAGTATCTCAATGACATGTACATGCAATGATTCCTTCCCCTTAACCAGTAGTTTATGGCAAATAGAGATGTTTAACATTTGACTTTTGGTTTTTACTATCTATTTCTGCAGACATTGTTTACTGAATAGCCTTACTTTGTACTTTTAGCCTTTAAATGTAATTCAATAAAATTCTTATCAACAATTATTGCAAGTGAACAAAAACTTTTCCTCTTCAGATACAAGTAGAATGCATATAAAATTCTGTTCCACAACATATTATTAATCAGTTTTTGAGTCGTGACGCTAACATAAATGTTTCTCCCAGAATGCATGCAGTAATCTCAATCCATTACACACAGGGCATGTGCCAACTACCAGCATCCATGGACCTATGTCTCTTATACCCTTGTGGATCTAAATCATAATATGATATTAAAAAATATTTACAGAAAAATTCCAAATTTGTTGTGCTTGCCACCCAAATGAATTTTAATAAACGAATCCACAGAACAATCAATAAACCGAAAAATTATAAATAACATGGTGTTGACCCTTAGAACACTTGCTCTGAAATATGTTTAAAAATAAGAGCAAATGAAAAATAAAATAGTGATATAATCAACCAGAAAAAAAATTCTTATGAAAAAGAAAATCCAGAAACATAAAAAATAAAATAAAGAAATCCTAATCATGGGAAACTGGCACCAGAAAAACCATAAAACAAGTTCACAGCAATAAAAGAAACACAACCTAAGACAAAAATGAGGCAATAGTTAGAGATAAAATTACAGTTCTTGGCCAGTTTGTAGCAATTTGCAGCCTTTTCATAAAAATCAGCAGCATCCTCGTACTTGGATCCAAACAATCCCCAACCATTAAGTTTCTTCTCGGCCTTCTTCTCCAGCTCCTCCCCTTTCACCATCTGGTCTGCCATTTGGATTCCCCTTCTCTATCACTGAACTGCTCTCTTATTAACAACCACCAAAACGAAGAAGAAAGAAAAGGGTTGGTTTCTCTCACCCCCCTGAAAAATTATGAAATTATTGTCACCCCCTCAGAAAAACAAATTACTGGCCCCCTTGATTTTGTAAATTACAAAGAACAAGCTGATGCTCAGTGAGTGTACAGGATAAAATAAGAAAGAAAAGAAAAAATCACAAAGAAACAATCAATCCATGCATCATAAGCATCTAAGAAGAAACATGACACTTTGAACTTGTAACACCAAAATTCTCATACAGAAAACTTCTTCTGGTGATAAAAGCACAACAAGAAGGTTCAATGCCACTAAATCCTAAAAATTCAAAACATATCAAAATAACGATAACTTGGTTCTTGGATTAAGTCCAGTTCTGCTCCACCCTTGCAAGCATGCTTAGTCCACAAAAAAAAACTCTGTAATTCATAATAATTAGATACCATGACATATTACTCCAAAATATGAATTTACTTGTTCTTAATCCCTCAACCATGCTTACCCTGTAACAGGTCTTAAACAATTGAAGATTGACTAAATTCCATAACATTACACTCCAAACATTTTTTGCAAAATATTATACTCCAAAATTAGAGTCCATATCTGCTTTATCTCCAGAAATATGCAAACATGCTTACTTAACCGTTAAACCTTAGCTGCAAGGTCCATGTTATATTAAATAATAGAGATATTAATTATTATTGATATTAAGAATGGACAATCCCATGAATTCTAATATTAATATTAATAACAGACAATTCCATGAATCATAACCTGATGGGATAGAGCAGTCAGCTAATAAGAATCCAATAACAGAAGATATGCATAACAAAAATTACAAAAAAGTCGAAGACATTTTTTATAAAAAGAAGTCAGAAGATAGCATAGATCAGGTTAGTTTCCCAAATCGACTTCTATGAAATTTACTCTAAAACAGCCGAATGTTTCAACCAGGGCAAGAAGTAGTTTCCCTCGATCAATTCGATCAAAATATGGCTTTAAAGGAATAATATAGAAATTCCAGAACCATTTCAAAAATATGAAAAAAACCTGCTTAACAGCCAAACTAGCAAATTAAATCGAAAGGGAAGGACTAAGCTCTCTCATAAGATTAGAAATTTAAAAACGAAAAAAAAAAACTAATAAATGGAAAGAGAAAAAAAAATACAAAGAAAAACGAAAACGAAATCTGGGAAGATGTATAGGAACAGATTTTACGCGAACTAATAACGAAAAAAGAAAAGAGAATCATCTGATGAAGAAAAAGAAATCAAAATGCATCGTACATCAAGGTTCCGGCAGTCCCCAACCCTGTTCTTTTTACACTCAACTCATATTGTTTTGCCCGTCAAGAATCTATTTCCGTATTCTATAAAATGATATCAGAAACTCACGGGTTCAAATTACCTTGCACTTCTCCTATATCGCCCCTTACTACTCTTCCCTTCCCCGGCTATCGACCTTTTCCCGGCGTTTTAGGCACAACCTCCTCTCCCTCTCTCCGTTTACTTCACGGAAGAAAGAGGACTCGTGTCGAGCTTCTTTTCTCTCCCTTTTACCTTTCTTTTTAATTTTCTAATTCTTAATTATGACAGATATCACCATTTTTCTCTCTAATTACGAGTACATCCCTACCGGAAACGCGTGTGGCGTGTTGAAAAACACAACCAAAGATCTTTGTCGCGTCAAATGGAAGCTTTCTGCAGCAGCATCCGTAACTCGCAGGATTACGCCGGCTTAATTGAAGGAAAACGATCTTGTAAAAGACGGGAAATATTTTTTCTTAGAAAGTGTCTCTGGTTAGAATTATTCTTCTTGACCCTTTTTGGAGTCCAAAAACTTTAAAAAATTGGAAATACATAAGGGGGAGAGGTTAGTCTACAATGAAGTAGAATGAATTCCCCTCACATTACCTAGGTCATCACAGATAAGGCGTTAGTACAAAATGATTTGAATTGAAGCGAGATAACACGTTTCATCTCCTTAGGCAAAAACGACGAAAAACTGATTCCGCCCTTTCACTTACCTTTTTTTTTTAATCTTTGTCGCTTCTTTCACCCCACCCCCCCCCCCCCCCCCCCCCCCCCCCCCCTTTCCCCGAAATGAAAAATCCCTCTCATTTCCTCTTCTCCTCTCCTCTCGCTCGCCTTCTGCCCGACTTCTTCTCTCATTTTCGCTCTCTCTGCTCCCTCTGCTGGCTCTCGTCTTTGTTTTCTGCTCCCTCTACTTTCTCTTGTCATCTCTCGTTTTCGCCCCATCTCCCTCTCTCGTTTCTTTATCTCTCGGCCTTTCTCTTCCTTCTCCTTCTCTCGTCTCCCTCTCTCTTTTCCCTCTAGGCCTCCATCTCTTCTCACTCTCGGCCTCCCTCTCCCTTCTCATTCTCGCTCTTCTCTTTCCTCCTCCCCCAATTTCCTTTGATTTAAACTATTCCGATTTCGATATCCTTCGACTGCCTTCGATCTTCTTCGATTTTCAACAGTTAGGCATCGATTTCTTCCATTGGGCTTACATTTTCCCATTCGACGGTGGTTTCCCTAAAATTTTAAAAGGTAAGCCGAAACCCTAATTTTTTTTCAACTAATTTAGTGTTGTATTTGAGTTAATTTTAATTTTTGTGCGTAATTTATCTTGATTGTGGCCTAATTGTAGGATTTAGGATTAGGGTTTATGGGATTTAGGGTTCAAATTCGTGTTGATAGGGTTTAATTTCGGGATTAGAGTTGGGGTTGGGGACTTTTAGGGTTTTAAGGTATAGTCTTTAGGTCTGAAATTAGGTTTTATGTTTTTTTTTTTTTTAAATAGGGTTCTCGGTTTTTGGGGTGACAGTGTTTTAAGTGCTTAGGGTTTAGTGTTTGAGGCTTTTAGGGGTTTTAAGGTGTTTTATGGTTTGAGGCTTTTAGGGGTTTTAAGGTCTAGGGTTTACGGTTTATTTTAATTTGTTTAGGGTTTAGGGTTTAGGGTTTAGGGGGTTTAGTCCGGGTTTAGTGACTGCAAAGCCATATGGGGCTCTACCAGAGGTGTTGGGTGAATTTGGACTCAATGAGTCAGTGTTTGCATTGTTCTAGTAATATACAATGAAATTAGTTGGATTGATTTTGAAATATTTTAGAATGTTGTTGAATATGTTTGAAGTGCTATGGAATGCATTTGCCATGTGGTGAGGAGATTTTGGAGTTATAAATGTCCACCACATGGTATTTTGTTATTTGTTGGTTGTGTTTCTATGTGTCCCTAATTACTACGATGGGTAATAGTTGTTTGATAAAAAAAAATTCCATGATGACCATCTCGGATTTAGATTATAAATGGCTGAAAGAAGACCACAAACCCCTCGATCATATGACATTTGGACCTTCGATGATGACAACAAAATGCTCGATCTCTTAGTTGAGCAAGTCAATATGGGAAACAGGATGCCCAACGGGGTTTGGAAGCATGAAGTGTATTTGGACTGTGTCAATAGGTTCAATGAAAATGCAACTCATAAAAAAATTGTTGAGCAGCTCAAGAATCGAACAAGATCATGGAAGAAAACTTACCACATAGTAACGAGCTGTCTCAACACTAGTGGGTTCGGTTGGGATGCAACCATACATCGAGTTACTGCATGTCTGTATGGCAAGACTATGGGGGGGTTAGTCAACTTGAAGGACGAGATAATCTTCAACCACATAACGCCCTTCAACACTTGAAGTCGTTAGTGGAGCGCAGATGAAGCTTCATCTCGATGCAGGGGATGAAGGGGTCCTTCATCTCCACGGTTTAATTTCAATTATGTGGAAGAAGGCCCTTTTTGATCTTCTTCAAATTAAAGGACAGGCGACGCTCATATTTTTCCCTCTCTCTCCTGGCACCCCCCCATCGCGCGTCGTCATTTTTCTTTTTTCTTCCTCTCTCCCGCACTCCCTTCCCTCTCTCGTCTCCCTGCGCCCCCGACGTTGATCTCGTCCTTCGTCTTCGGCCACCATCTCAGTTCCCTCTCGTCTCCGGCCTCAACTCTCGGTCTTCTCTCGGCCTCGCCCTCTCTCTCGCACCCCCTCTCTCGTCTCCATGACTCCCTCTCTTCTCTTGGACTCGCTCTCTCTCGCTTTTCTCTCTCTATTCCCTCCCGACCTCCCTTTCTTCTCTGTCTTCTCCCTCTCTTCTCCCTTTCGGCCTCCCACTCCCTTCTCTCTCTGGCTAGTCTCCTTTCTCCCGAAAATACCTTCCGATTTCGTTCGATTTCCCCATTTCCATTTGGATTTTCTTCGATTTTGGACATTTGGGCATCGATTGCTTAATATCTACTTCGATTAGGCATCGATTTCACCCTTCGGCTTCGGATTTCCCCAATTTTCAGAAGGTATGCCTAAACCCTAATTTTTTTCATTAAATTAGTGTTTTATTTGATTTAAATTTATTTTTAGTGCGTAATTGGGGGTTATTTGTGCATTATTTTTGGATTTAGGGTTATAGTTCATAGTCTAAATTCTTGATTCGTGTATGGATTATTTTTAGGGTTTGCTGCTCGGTATTTAAGGGTCCAGTAATTAGGGTTTAGGGTTTATGGTTAAGGATTTAGGGTATTTTAGGGATTAGGGTTTTTAAGGTTTAGGGGGTTTAGGGTTTTTAAGCTATAAGGTTTTTTGGGTTTAGGGTGTAGGGTTTAGGGTTTGGAATTAGGGTGTAGGGTTTAGGGTTTAGGGCTTTTAATGTATTAAGTCCTGGAATTAGTGTTTATGGTTTAGAGTTTAGTAGGTGATAGGGTTTAGGGTTTGATGGTTTAGTTTTTTTTTTTATGGTTTGTGTTTCGGATTTAGGGTTTAGGGTAAGGGTTTAGGGTATTTTAGGGATTAGGATTTTTAAGGTTTAGGGGGTTTATGATTTTTAAGGTTTCGGGGGTTTTGTGTTTTTAAGCTCTAGGGTTTTTTAGGTTTTGGGGGGGGGGGGGGGGGGGGGGGAGTGAGGGTTTTGGGCTTTTAAGGTATTAAGTTCTGGAATTAATGTTTAGGGGTTTTTAGTCCAATTCAAACAAGGTTGAGTCGCCTACACGGGCGTCCATTAGCCAACGAAACCTGACCCCCATCAACTGACGAGGTACAGTTCATAGTGACTACGAAGTTATATGGGGCTCTACCAGGGGTCTTCGATGAATTTGGATTTGATGTGTGTGTGTTTTCATTGTTTAGTGCATATGCATTAGTGAAAATAATTTAATTAATTTTGAAATGTGTGAGAATGTTGTTGAGAATTTTTGAAGTGCTATGAAATGTTTTTGCCATGTGGTGAGGAGATTCGGGTATTATACATATCCACCACATGGTATTTTTTTATGGTTTGTGTTTCGGGTTTAGGGTTTAGGCTAAGGGTTTAGGGTATTTTAGGGATTAGGATTTTTAAGGTTTAGGGGGTTTATGGTTTTTAAGGTTTTGGGGGTTTTGTGTTTTTAAGCTCTAGGGTTTTTTAGGTTTTGGGTTTGGAATTAGGGTTTAGGGTTTTGGGCTTTTAAGGTATTACGTTCTGGAATTAGTGTTTAGGGGTTTTTAGTCCAATTCAAACAAGGTTGAGTCGCCTACACGGGCGTCCATTAGCCAACGAAACCCGACCCCCATCACTGACGAGGTACAGTTCATAGTGACTACGAAGTTATATGGGGCTCTACCAGGGGTCTTCGATGAATTTGGATTTGATGTGTGTGTGTTTTCATTGTTTAGTGCATATGCATTAGTGAAAATAATTTAATTAATTTTGAAATGTGTGAGAATGTTGTTGAGAATTTTTGAAGTGCTATGAAATATTTTTGCCATGTGGTGAGGAGATTCGGGTATTATACATATCCACCACATGGTATTTTTTTTATGGTTTGTGTTTCGGGTTTAGGGTTTAGGGTATTTTAGGGATTAAGATTTTTAAGGTTTAGGGGGTTTATAGTTTTTAAGGTTTTGGGGGTTTTGTGTTTTAAGCTCTAGGGTTTTTTAGGTTTTGGGTTTGGAATTAGGGTGTAGGGTTTTGGGCTTTTAAGGTATTAAGTTCTAGAATTAGTGTTTAGGGGTTTTTAGTCCAATTCAAACAAGGTTGAGTCGCCTACACGGGCGTCCATTAGCCAACGAAACCCGACCCCCATCACTGACGAGGTACAGTTCATAGTGACTGCGAAGTTATATGGGGCTCTACCAGGGGTCTTCGGTGAATTTGGATTTGATGTGTGTGTGTTTTCATTGTTTAGTGCATATGCATTAGTGAAAATAATTTAATTAATTTTGAAATGTGTGAGAATGTTGTTGAGAATTTTTAAAGTGCTATGAAATGTGTTTGCCATGTGGTGAGGAGATTCGGGTATTATACATATCCACCACATGGTATTTTTATATGGTTTGTGTTGGTATTTTTTTTTATGGCTTGTGTTTCCGTGACGAGTAAAGGTTGTCTGATAAAGTTTTTTTTGTGAGGACCATCTTGGATTTAGATTATACATGGCTGCAAGAAGACAACCAAGTGGTCGAACATATGATATTTGGACATTCGATGATGATAGCAAAATGCTCGATCTCTTGGTCGAGTAGGTCAATCTAGGGAACAAGTTGCCTAACGGGGTGTGGAAGCATGAGGTATACATGGACTATGTAAATAAGTTCAATGAAGACACAGTCATGAAAAAAACTGTTGAGTAGGTGAAGAATCGAACAAGAGCATGGAAGAAAATATACCAAACGGTAACGAGCTGTATCAACACTAGTGGGTTTGGTTGGGATACAACCACACAACGAGTTACTGCATGTAATTCTGTATGGCTTGATTACATAAAGGTCAGTAAATCTGTATGGCTCGACTACATGATGTACTATAAAATATTTTTTATGTTTTTCGCGTTAGTATAACTCTATTCCAAGACATCTAAATGATGTTTTATTCTTGTAGGAGTATAAAGATGCCGAGAAGTACAGATGTGAAGGCTGCTCCCTGTACGACAAATTAGTTGTGGTGGTGGGAAACACAATAGCGGTAGGGTCAGGAGCTACAACCTTTGTAGATCAGGGCGATGAGGTGATTCGTGAATCGGAACATGTCCCGATGGATGAGCCAGAGGATGTTGATATAGTTAGGGATACTCCATCACCATTATTAAGCATGGATGAGTCTCTAGGTAATCAATTTGAAAGAAGTAAATGGTCATCTTCAAGTCGTCGTAGAAAGAGAACCGAAATGCCCAATAACGACACTAGTAGCAGAATCTTTGATGCAATAGATCGAATTGCTTAGACATTTGAGAATTTCATGATGAAAGATGATATTGTAAGAGGTTGCGTCAAAGCCCTCAGGGAAATCCCGGACTTGCCTACAGAATTGAAGTATCGCACTCCTTCATGGTTGGATACACCAACTAAGAAGGTCATGTTTATGGAAATGACAATGGGAGAGTGGGTCGATTGGCTTAAATTTTGTTTTGAAAACTAATTGTAATGCGTTATAAATACACTATTTTTTTGGAATATTATTATGTAGTAGACATGATATTTGAATTATGACGTTGCAAGACTTATTAGTATGGTTTGTATTTAAATTTGATATGTTGTTGTGTTTATATATTGCATAGATGAATATGGTGTTTTGAGTATGGATGTGGAATGTGGATGAATGTAGGATGTGATTGAATGTAGGATGTGGAATGTAGATGAATGTAGGATGTAATTGAATGTAGGATGTGATTGAATGTAGGATGTGTGAATGTGGATGAATGTAGGATGTGGGAATGTGGATGAATGTAGGATGTGATTGAATGTAGGATGTGGAATGTGGATGAATGTAGGATGTGGGAATGTCGATGAATGTAAGATGTGTGAATGTGGATGAATGTAGGATGTGGGAATGTGGATGAATATGATTGTTTATAGGTGTGATTGCAAATAGGTTATGATTGAAGATTGATGTTTACTCGTGTTTATGAATTTTAGGCGATTGAATTTGTGGATTTCCATGGATACTATTAGGGGTGGCATCGAGCCGAGCCGAGCCCGAACCTGCCTATGTTCGAGCCGAGCTTGATTTAAATATTTCGAGCCGAGCTTCGAGCCGAGCCTCGTCTCGAGCCTAAAATTATTATCGAGCTCGAGCCCAAAAATTTTAACCGAGCTCGAACCGAGCTTCGAGCCGAACTCGAGCCTCAACATACATTTAAAAATTTTCAAAAAATATATATCAAATAAATTATATATAAAATTATACACACATTTTACATAAAATTGGGCATAACCTCTATATAAAATTAAGCATAACCTATATATATATATATAATACATATATAAGATTAGGCATAACTTTTTCTTAAAATTGAGAATAATCTATGTACATAATACCAGTATAAAATTCGGCATGACCTCTACTTAAAATTGGGCATAATCAATATACATACAACCTGTATAATACCTGAATAAACACTCCATAAACACTCCATAAACACTCCATCAAATTATCTATACATTCCATAAACACTTCATCAAATTATCTATACATTCCATAAACACTCCATAAACACTCCATCAAATTATTTATACATTCCATAAACACTTCATGAAATTATTTATACACTCCATAAACTAGTCTAAACACTTCATACATTGCATAACATTATAAATAAGCTCCATACAATAATCAAACACAACAAAATTAAATGAAATATCACTATCAATTTACAATCACCCAAATAAAAACTATAAATCCATTATAAAATTACAAACTATAGTTGTTTCTCTTAATGCTAGAAAATAATATACGTCCCTGCATGAGCAAAATCTCCACCTATGACAAAAACAAAAAAATAAAATTAGTTATTGTCAGATAAAAAATAAATATTGTTCCACTACTAGTAACTTAATGTCGTTAAAAATATCAAAATTACCATGATGAGAGGAACATGAAAAATCATGTAGCTGGTAGCATTATCTCTACACTCTTCTTCTCAGGCTGTAATCATAAAACAAAATTTTAATAAATAAAACTAAAAAATAAACTAAATTTTTTTATAATAAATAATTAATCAAAGAAATTTACCTTTTGATTTTTCTTTACACCGTGAAGAACCCGAACCCAATCACTACCACAAATCAAAGCTTGAAGTGTATTTGGTGCCAAGGAAGAACGATATGAGTCTATTACTCTACCACCAGCACTAAATGTAGACTCTGAAGCTACTATGGATATGGGAATTACAAGGATGTCTGCTGCCATCTTAGATAATACCCGAAATTTCATATGATTCACTTTCCACCATTCTAAAACATCAAAATCATATTGTGAAGTTTTCTCACAACTATATACACCTTCTTCAAGATAAATTTCCAATTCTGACCTTGGTGAATTAACTATATTCTTTTGTTTCATATAACTCATTAACTTTGACCAACCTGAACTTGATAAAGGCCTACGACTTGTGGAAACACCCATAGAGCTAGTACTTGAAACAATCTCTTCATTTCTAATATCCACATTATAAAAAGATACATATTCATCGTAGATCTCATATAAGGTGCGTCAAACTACATTTATATTCATTGTAGCTTCCTCCTTAGAATATATCACTGGAAAACACATTTCGATCAACTTTAATTTGACCCTTGGATCCAAAACTGAAGCAACAACCATCAATAAATTACATTCACCCCAGTACTTCTCAAATTTCTCTTTCATTCTACTAACCATTGTCCTAATGAAAACATTTTCATTTGTAGAATGAAAATCCAGAATTTCTTTTACCCTATATACCTCACTAAGGTACAAATTAGAAGTAGGGTAGTCACTCCCAGAAATTATATTAGTAACTGCATTAAAAACTTCTAGGATCTCACACACTATGTCAACCTTTTTCCCATTCATCAAAAGTTGGCAAACAATCATAAGTTGGTTCTCTAACTTTAAATCTAGAAAATGCATCTTTGAATTTTAATGCAGAAGACAACATGTCATAAGTGGAGTTCCAACGAGTTGGACAATCAATAACCAACCTCTTTCACCAAGTTCTAATTGTTGTACAATTTCAGAAAAAGTGCGAAGTCTAGCCTCAGACAGATTTATGAATTTGGCACTTTCACGCACATTATCAATGATATCCTTAATCTGAACAAGACCATCTTGGACTAATAAGTTAAAAATATGAGCACAACAACGCACATGAAACAACTTTCCACCACACACCAAATTTTTTTTCCTTGAAAAATCTTGTTTCAAAACTCTAATACAAACATCATTATATGCAGCATTATCAACTGAAATACTAAAAACTTTATTTTCGATCTCCCACTCTTTCAAACACTTGTAAATAGCATATGCTATATCAACGCCACGAGGAGGAGGAGGAACATGCACAAAACTCAAGACTCATTTTTGTAGCTTCCAATTACTGTCGATAAAATGCCCAGTAATAACCATGTATTCAATCTTTTGATTTTGGGACTTCCAAAGATCCGTGGTAAGACTAATCTTGTTAATCTCTTTTAACAAAATTTTCAATTTCTTTTTTTCTGCCTCATACACCTCCATACACTCCTTCTTAATGGTCTTACGGGATATTTTCTCATAATTCATATTTGCCATCTTCATTAGAAAGTTAAATCCCTCCTCTTCTACTATCATGAATGGATGTTCATGCATAAGAATCCAATGAGCAATGAGTACTCTCATTTTAGCTTGATCATATTTTCCTCCAAAATCCATAAAAGGAAGTCCAGATGGACTCTGATCAACATTAGATCCCGCTCCCACTGGTTGAAAGTTTAAGGTTTTTTTTTTTCTCATTGCCACTTTTCTACTAGTGTTACGTTTCAAATGTCGACTCATATGTGTGGTCACTCCACTACTAATAACACTCAAATTAATTTTACAATGAACACACTGAGCCTTTTTTGTACCATTAAGTGATACTTCTTTGAATTCCAACCACACATGAGACTTTTTTTGTCTTTTTGAAGTATGGGTAAAGTCACCTTCATCCTCATTTATAGTAATTTCATCTGGGTCCACTTCTATGACAGAGGGTAGTGACTCTGGTGGAGTTGAGTCACTATTTATAGTCACACTAGAACTAGTGTTAATTATTGATGTCAATTGCGGAGGTGTTGACATTCTTACTTCTACAAAAAAACAAAATTACAAATTAAAAACATAGAGAAAAGAAAGTTATCCAAACAACAAAGATCCTACACATAATTTAAGATACTTGTCTATTCTTAGAGGAAGGTACGTGACGTTGTGACAATCGGGAACGACCCTTGTCTTTCAATGCAGCGGGGTCTCTTTGAGCCAGTAGCCCTGCACCCAATAGTTTCCAGTCCAATATACCGATCCTTTTTTATATATAAATTTAAAAACTTCTAAGAGAAGGAAATAAGCATACCAATATTCTCTTCTAATATTCTGATGAAATACAACCTCAATAACAAGAAATTAATGATAAAAATGAAAAAAAAAATTCAAACCTTACAGAAACAGAAAGTGTGTTCGCCGTTTAGGGATATCTCCAAAAGCCTTTCCAAGAATGAAGGAGCACTGCTGAAACGAAACAAGAGTTAGAAATTTTGTAGGGTAAGGTCGGCGACGAAAAAAAAATAGAACATTAAATAAAAATCTTACCTCCCGTCGGACCATCTCGTCAGCAAGGAAGAACTTTGGATGAAGAAATTGAAGAGGAAGGATAAAAATCGATTGCAAAAAAGAGAGATAATTTACATCAGTCTGTATCTAACGTATCAATTCAACGAAATATTGGGTCTAAAAATAAAAATTATGTACTGTATTCTGAAATGTTTTGATCTAATATGTATGATGAATACATACTTACAAGACTTGTTACTAGTCTAACATAACATAATTGGGTTGAGTTCCATATGCATAAAATTTTTTTTTGTTTTGGTGAACAACAATTTAATTATTATGGTTGTTTTATGGACCACAATATTATATTTAGGAAGAGGAAGAGTTCCATAGGAATAAGAAAAAGACATATGAAGAAAGAACAAGCTCTTATCACACCAGATAGGGTTTTTTTTACAATTTTTCAGTTAGGACATGATTTTTGTCTACACAATTGATTCAAAGAGCATGTTATTGTAATTTTAATTCTCCCAAGTTATTGAAAAAAAAAAAAAAAACAACACCAAATCACAATAAAAGCTGCAGAAAAAAGGTAAAGACTAATCATTGCATTTTGGATAAAAAAAGTCCACTACCAGGTAAAATATAATTAATATGGACACAATCTATACGAACAGAGATCAATATAAGTTGTGAACTAGCAAAAGTAGATGTGCATTGTACATTGAAAATGTTGATAATCCACATATTGTGACTAGAAGAAGGGTTTTGAGACTTTGTCCACAGGAAAATCGTATAGGATACCAAATGTAAGGCAACATATGAATGACGACTGTACAGAATGCAATGTCGAGCAAAGGATGAATGATCCTTTTTAGCTTAAACAAATTCTTAAGAGAGAACAAAAATTTTATGCATTTAAAACCAATACCGCTGATAGCAATATAGATTGAAATTGGAAGGTCAAAGTTTAGGCCTGTGAGTAATAAGATAATAATCAACTACATGGTCTGCTAAATTCTCTTCGTGCTTAAAAAAAACCACATGATAGAAAATGATGCAAGATAAACTTATTGATTGAGGAAAAAAGGTAAAAAAATGATTAAAATGATGTATTTAACTTTATCTGGAACATATACAACGAACCCCAGAGTTCTGTCAACCAAAAGCTAACTAGACTCACAGAAGATAAAAATGAAAAAAAAAAATCAACACTGAAATCACAGAGGAAAAAAACGTACTGAAAAAAAAAAATCAACACCGAAATTGCAGAGGAAGAAAACGTATAGAAGATAAAAATGAAAAACAAAAATCAACTCTGAAATTGCTGAGGAAGAAAACATACAGAAGATAAAAATGAAAATAAAATAAAATCAACACTTACAGAAATAGAGAGTGTTCGCCTCGTTCGGGGATATCCAAAACCTTTCAAAGAATGAAGAATCACTGCTTAAACGAAACGAGATTTAGAGATTTTATAGGGTTAGGTCGGCGACACAAAAAAAAAACATTAAATAAAAATCTTACCTCCCGTCGGACCGTGGCTTTCGTTCATCGGCGAGGAAGAACTTCGGATGAAGAAATCGAAGAGGAAGAAGATAGAATAGGAAGAAATCGCAGAGGAAGAAGAAAAAATCGAAGTCTTTGATAGAGATTGAAGAATCGGAGAGGGAGAGGGAGAACGAGGGATTTGAAGACCAAAATCCCTCGTTTCCCATGAATACCTGCCGACAGACAGTGATTTTTGTGAGAAAATCATGCTGAAACGGCATGGAAATGGCAGAGAAGTATGGGTTTTCCAGACCGGGTAGAACGGAAGGGAAGGGAAGAGACGGGACTCTCTGTCCCGAAAAAATTTTTAGAGCTCCCCCGATTCCCGAATTGCCGCTCGTTAAAACGAGCAGGTTCGCGAGCCAACGAGCCGAACCTGGCTCTGCTCGGGTTCGGCTCGTTAATATAAACAAACCTATTTCTGAGCTCGAGCTCGGCTCGAGCTCGATATAAAACTAATCGAACCGAGCCGAACTCGAGCGGCTCGCAAACCGGCTCGGTTCGAAGCCACCCCTAGATACTATGACAGACGATGAAAAGGTTACAACTATGGTTGCATTCACAACTTTGTTGATCGCCATGGAAAGATACTATCTGTACCATTGCAACAGACGTGTACCACGTTCTTGTGGGATGAATGGTCCATTGTATTTGCAAAAGGCACTAGACAAATCTCCAGTTAAATTTCGGAAAGTGTACAGGATGAACCAACTGGTATTTCACAAATTTGTAGATATACTTACTAGTAAAAGGTTTTTATTAGCCACAAAGACCATCTCAGTTGAAGAACAACTTGCATATTTCCTCCTAACTGTTGGTCAAGGACAAGTGTATAGTGTCACAACAGAGATGTTTGATAGATCAAACTGGACGATAAGCAAGTATTTCAACAAGGTGTTGAATGCAATCCTCAAACTTCACTCTGATTACGTCAAACGGCCTTCGGAATGCACACACTTGAAGATTTTAACAAATTCAATATTTTATCCCTACTTTAAGGTAACATTACTTCCTATAACTAAATAATTTTACATTAATATACAAAGTTAGTAAATATTAATTGAAAATGTATAATTAGGATTGTATTGGAGCTATTGATGGAACTCATATCAAAGCCAACATTCCACTTGAAGATCAACCAAGGTTTTGGAATAGAATAGGTTATCTCTCACAAAATGTGATGGAAGCATGTTCATTTGATATGCAATTCACTTATGTACTTGCTGGATGGGAGGGGTCAGTAGCCGATTCCCGTGTATGCATTGACTCGTTGAGATAAAATCTTTGTACCTGAAGGTAAGTAATATATTTTTATGCAATAATTTTTTATCTATTTTATCTTCAATTATTTGATGTGGTATATAATTTTTATTATAGGAAAATATTATCTAGTCGATGCTGGTTATGCAAATCTTCCAGGATTTTTGGCTCCATATCGAGGAACCCGATATCATCTGCAAGAATTTGGAGATAATATTCCTAGAAATGAAAAAGAATTATTCAACCGAAGACATTCATCTTTACGAAATATTATTGAGAGAACTTTTGGTGTTTTAAAAGCTCGATTTCAAATGTTAAAAGGCACTCCATTTTCTTTTAAGATCCAGGTAAAAATTGTACATGCTTGTTGCATATTGCACAATTATATACGTGCAGAAGATTATGATGATATATTTGAAGATGAAGATGATGATTCGGGTGTCGAGCTCGGTGGAGGAGGTGATGCGGTCCAATTAGGTGCAATGGATGATACAAACAGTGACGATTGTGATGATCTTGAGGATGTGGGTAGCCAAGTAACAAGCATTCAGAGGCAGAGTGCATTAGAATCCATAAGAGCCGCACAATTTCGAGATGCCATATTAACATCCATGTGGAACGATAAATGATGGTTTACTCTTATTACTTTTGAACATGCGTAATTTATATGTACTAAACTTGTAACTCGTTGATTGTAATATTAAAGGCACGAACTCGTTATTTGAATAATTTTTTTTAGGTTATTTTAAAAGTTGTATATGTATTTATTTATTATTTTATTTTATTTTATTACTATATTAAACTTCATATTTAAGTCTCTGGTAAATAAAATATAATTAAAGTATGCATTTGATTAATATATCGTCATTTATTATGTCAAAATATATTATTAATTAATACAATGCAAATCTATCTTATGTTATTAATATAATATTTTTTATTCATTAATCATAATTTTTTTATTTACTCTATTGTATTAGTGATTTAATAGTGGTAATTAAAATATTATTAACTCAAACACTTTGGTTTAATTAGTTCATTTTTATAATTATTAAAATCAATGATTTTAAATTTCTAAGATGAAGATGAAGATGAAGTTGTCCACACTAACACCCTATTTCAAAGATTTCGACGATGAAGTTATCCACACTAACACCCATTTCGAAGATGAAAATCATGTAGATACATAAGATGAAGATCAAATTTTCATTTTGTTGACTAACCCCCCTACGCATAACAAGAGCAAGTGCTGACCCGTCACAGTGTGAACTCGGCCCGGTCCAAGATGGCTTGACTTAAGCGCTGAACCGGCGCTTGATAAAGTCCGTTTCCTAAGTTAGGAAAATCAAAATTTCCAACTTTATCTTCTTCTTCCCCGCGGCACTTGTCGGTGATTAACCGGCCAGCTTCAATTTTTGCTGTCGACGACTCGGAAGTGTTTCAAAACGCCAGAACAGTGTCGTTTCTCCGACAACGGCAACAAGACTGATTTGCGGCAGAGGGAGAAATATGGCAGTCGTCGTCCCCGCTTCCGAACAGAGCGAGACAGCGACGAGCCACAATCGAACGTAAATAATCCAGCAAACAGAGACTCAAAAATCAACCAGCCAAAAAATGCAGAGATCTCCGAACAGAGAGGAATACCAACGCAGTCGAAAAATCAGCAGTTTGAGATTATCTTCCGGATTAATAGCTTTGGATGAGAGACTTACTAATAACAGCAGTTCGAGATTATCTTCCTGATTAATAGATTTGGATGAGAGACTTACCATTAAACAACATAGATTTACCAATAACGCTCAGAGATAATACCGGCAGAAACATAGCTGAATTGGGTTGAGAGACTTGCTGGATATCTCTACAGAGAAACCACCAGCACGATAATATAGATAACAGAAGATACCAGGCAACATGACAATAACAAATGATACTGTGGGAATGAAGGTGGACTGTTGATCAATTACGATGTTAATTACGACAAATCCGATGAAAAAGATGATAGCAATCGAGAGATGAATAGCAAAGACAACAAAACAATGATTTTCGCTGAGAAGTGCAAAAACAGAGAACCATCGCTGACAAGCATAGATGTAGAGGATTTCACTGCACATTTTGTTACCGATGGAACCAGTAACAGAAAGATTGTCCCGGCAATGGAACCAGTAAGATTAAGATTAACTCACCGGATTAAGATTCTGGTTTGAGTGAGGAAATGCAATAACTCAAACAACAGAATCAGTAGAGCAGAAAAACTTCCAACCAGTAACATTATTCTTCGATGAAGATAAGTACCATACCTTTCTAGAAATAATACTGAAGGTGGTGTTGATACACGGCAAGATCAAACCAATGGGTTGGGACAGAGATATTTGTACCAAAACCATGATCATCCATAGATCGATCATCCACCAAGCAAAATCTGATTCTATTTTACAAACTCATTCACCGAGCAGCAGAAATATGAAAAACTCAGCACTTCCAGTAATGATGAAAAATAAAACAACAATATGAGCAAATAAAAAAATGATGGTTTTTTTTTCAATCCGGAATAACCATAGATGTGAGTCCTAAAAAAAATGATGGGGTTTTTTATATGTTGTAATTAGGGTGACACTAATGTAATTAGTTTACGTTTCCTTTCTCTTCTTCACTCTTATTAGGGTGAAGGGTATACTTGTAATATTGGTAGTTTTGATATCTATAAATATACCTTATGACATGTTAAATTTAGGTCCAAGGCCTTATCCTAGAATGACTAGCCATTTAAGAAACCTTTTCTCCTAGCTAATAAATGCAAGATCATTATACTCACTAATGTATGTGAGACTATCCCTTAATACTCTACCTAACGTGTAGGCACATGGATAATTTGGGTGGAGGCCCTCACATAGTGGCACGTGGATAATTTTGGGTGAATGCTCCATATGAGAACCTTGCTCTGATACCATGTTGAAACCAGTGCGCTAAAAGGCTCGAACCTCTTAGGAAAACAACCGCACAAATATTATACAAGGACTGACCCGGTTGATACAAACAAATATTCCAACAACCTTCATGCTGTGGTCCTTGGACAGCCATGCGCCTAGGCCACTGGTCCCCTTTCCTGTTATACGGTTGGATCACCTCCCTCGTCTTTGGTCTAGGTTGCATCTCTGCCCTTGTCTCTAGCCTTTGCTAATTCTCAGCAAACATATGATGTACCTCCTCTCTGAATTACTGAATCTATTCTCTGTTTTGTTTCTTCTCTTCTCAGTTTTGCTTCAACTCTATTTCCATTCCACAAACTCTCCCCAGCAATGGTTGTGCTGATTCAAGGCTATCTTCCATCTTTTTTCATTCTAGTTTGAATTTCTTTATTGTTGAAAGTATCCCCCATGTTACCCTGCTCTGATACCACGTTGTTACGGTCTCGGGTCATGGATTGAGTAACACGGTGTGAAACTTGAGGCTCCAACACTTAGAATTAAAGTTCTCTTCATGTCAAAGGTCTGTACGTGAGCCTTTCTCTTGACCAATGCTCGACCAGGAGGAAAGTTCCTCTTTTGATGATCCTAATGAGTTGCTATGAAGGGTAGGATACCCCACAACAATGCTGAGCTTGCTAGAGTAAGCTGCTCTCTTTTCTTGATCACGGCAAAGAGGGTTTGGCCCTCTTTGCTGCTGCTCGTGATAAGATTGCAACCTTCTTTTTTATATAACTTGAAACACGGGTTTGGAATAGATTATTACCTCTTCTTTGCTGATGTGATCAACTCCCACGTTGCACCAGGACTGCTCGTGGTCTGAGGATAAAGATCCTCACTTTTCTGCTTGATAAGCGAGGGGTTGAGACCTCTCTTGCTACTGCTGCCGAGAAGGAGGGAAGACCTTCTCTTTGGGCTTGGAAAAGGGGCAGGAAGCTCCTCTTCTTGCTCGGGATGATGGTGATGGAATATGGATGAAGATGGAGGACAATGGAGGGTGAAGGATACGTTGGGTTTTTGGAGGAAACCCTAACTCGAGATCAAAAATGTGATCTCAGCCTGTTTACACTAGGTTATTCTAAAATCTCAAAGCTTCCCTTCTTTCTTTCATTCTCTTCTTTAAATATACCATGACATGGAGTTTTAGGGTTAGGGTTACAATAATTCCCATAATGCCCCTACGACCCTACCTATTTCAATAATTAGAAATAACTCCTACTTAATAAAAATATAAGAAATAAATCCTACTCAAAGTAATATAATTATAACTAGTGGACTAAGTGAGTTGTTGTTGCCTCCTTCGTTGTGTGACTCGGTGTGCTATTGAGTCCACAACATAAGAGTAATGAGAAAGGCAATCATTGATTTAGAGTAAACAAGGGTTTTGAGTTATCCTCAACGAGCTCTGGGGTGTGCATTCTCCTCAAAGAACCTAGGGTTTTCAAGCTTCCCTTCGGCTTGATTTTCGTCTTTCTCTTCTTCCTCCCTATGAATCCATGTGTCAGATCCGGGACCGTAACAACTGGTATCAAAGTGGGAACACAATGAGAGATTCTCCGTCCCAAGAAAAATGGATTGCCATGTGCGATCAATAAGAAGAAATATGCATATGGTGTTTAGCATTTGACGCATCATGGCGTGCATCTTCCATTAAAATTTCTGCAAGGGAGAAACTCGCTGTCGTAGAAAAAGTCATACGAACTAAATTCTCTGAGCATGAAAAATTCACAGAAGGAAAGGCAGCGGACGCTGTCTCAAACGAGAAGACAGGCCATGGGATAGAAAAATTAAAAATTTCTCGAGCAGGGAAATCCTCGTCCTGTTGTTCACCATCCGAAGTCGTTGAGGACGATTTGGCTGCGACCTCAAATCTGAAATCGGGAACCATGAAAATCTCCGAGAAGGACCTAGAAAGTCCGAATCAATCCACTCTTGCTCACGGCAAGAAAAAATCCTTCTTGAATAGGAGAAGGAAATATTTCTAGCGACTCTTCCAACTGGGATATGTTTCCAAGAGCCCTCTATCTAGGAAAATCTCCAAACGGTGAAGCCCCAAAGGGCTACTATTCACCACCGAATAAAGAGGAGTCTCCGTTGGTGCCGTCGAAAACAAATCCAGTGGGCTTTGGCTTCCAGAGTCTCACTCTCACTTTCAATCTCGCTCTCAACAGTCCAGCGGGGAACCAACTTCAACGTATTTTGGTATGTCTAAACGATTCTTCCATGGGGTGAAGGGGCTCCAAGGGGTTGAGCAGTAGCGACGCAGCTCAATTTTTTGGCTTGGTGGTTTTCTGTTCCGGGAAGTAGAGAAACATAACCATTTTGACGAAATTCCGGCTTGTATGTCCGAAATACGAGATGAAATTTTTTTGGGGATTCCAAGAAGGGAAGAAAAAATTCTATGGGTGCTATTTTATTTTTCTACAGCTGAGAACAGTAGCAATGAGCCTATTCCTTATCAATTTGGCAACATTGGGCTTAATTTTTTGGGTTCCATAATTGGTACTTGGGCACTGCTCATGGAAATGTTTCAATTCAGTCGGAGTTCTGAATATGAGAAGGTAGCTATCCTGGGAAAAATGGTAGATAAATGTTTTTTGGGTGTGTTGGGAATGGTCTTGTGGTTGAATGATATCAAATTTTATGGAACAAATTATATTGTTATGGATGAACACCGCAATAGTGTGGCTGTTTCTGGTCATTGTGCCAGTAGTAACAGTCCATTTCAAAACGTTTTGTTAAATTTTTTGGATGAAATGTATGTTGCTTGGCCACTGTTTCTCAAAATTTGTCAACCAGGTGGGTGATCTGGAGATGCAAATTTTTCTATGGGGATGCCTTATTTTTCTGTGCATGGGGTGAACAATCTGCCTATATTTCAAATTTCTGCTGTTGTTGCATTCTAGGGTTTGGCAAGAGAGCCACATCCAATTTTTCAAATTGTTGCTGTGGTGGCAATGCTGCAATGGACTCAACAGAAAAAAAAAAAAAATAACACCGGTTAGAAGTGATGCAAATGAGCAGCAACTGGAATATGTAGAAAATGAATCACAAGGTGCATCTATAGCTGATGGGAATCAAGGACATGGTGCAGTGTTTACTGGTGTTCAGATCTGGGAACACAAATTGGGAACTAGCAACTGATAGGTCCCTATTTAGGCCAGTAGCATAGCAGTGTTTATTGGAAGAAAGGAAGTTCCACTACATTGAGTTCTTTAAAGTCATAAAAGGCTCTTTTAATCCAGTTGAATGATGTTTTTTTTTCACACAGAAGAGTCACCTATGGATGTGGAGAGGAGACAGGAGGAAGCTGCTGGTTTTGCAGCACTTGGGTTCTTCCACAAATTGTTTTGTACTACTGCTATGGCACTACAGAAACCAGTGCTGAAATTTAAAATTTTGGTTGCTGTTGCAGTGACGAACAGTGCAAAACAATAGAAAATGCAAACTGGGAGTAAGGACTTTCTTTCATCGGTGGCACATTTGGGTGCTGCCGGTGGAGCACGAGATGCTGCCAACCAGGATAATGGGGCAACGTTGATGGCGGTATATGCAAATTGTGGGAAGAATACAGTCAGTTTTTTTTTCAGCACTAACCTCTATTCCAGCAGTATGGAAGGTCACTCTGTTCCAGTAGATTTGAAGGTCAATTTGCACACAGTTCAGATGCCCAATCTCTTGCAGTGGCTTCATCCTATAAGTGTTGACATGCCTACGATAGAGGGGGAGTTCTGGAATTATATAATCAGAAGTTATGTTGAAAAGGGGACTGTTATACTTGCTGGAAATTATTGGGTGGTCGAAGTGAGAACGAATGGGGAGACTAATGGATTCTTCTACCAAATGTTGTCTGCGATGCTAGTGCAGAACACAGTGCTGCCAGACAGCCAAGGTTATAGTGCCGCTGTGACAGTCCAACACACATTGCTGCTAGACACCCAAGGACACAGTGCTGATGTCACAGTGCAGCACCCATTGCTGCTAGACAACCAAGGACACAAGTTGCTATTGCAGTGGAAAAAAATATTGCTACTAGCCAGCCAGCAACCAGTGTTGAAAACTGTGGCAGTGCAACAACAATTGCTGCTAGACAGCCAGCAACCAATGCTGAAAACGGTGGCAGTGCAACAAAACTTGCTGCTAGACAGCCAGAAACCACTGTTGAAAATAGTGATTTTTATGATTTGCAGTTGGGTTTTTCTGGAAATGGTAGAGAATATACTATGGAGAATGATTTTTCATACTGTGGATAGAACACAAATCAATTTCTGGACAGTCTCATGGACAACACTGCTGTTGGACTCTACACAAAGGTTTTCAGAGGCTTATTCATTGTCTTCAACAAAGGGAGCTAATGGTCATCACCTTGGGGCAACTGGGACAGTTGAAGCAATCCTTGTTGTCCTTTTGACAACAATAGAGATGCCATACATGGCAAGGACTGCCAACTTCCATGCTGCTACTACAGAAATTCCCAGAGCGCACTACTTGCTCTTTGTGATTCCTTTCAACAAATTTCCCACAATGTTGCTACTGCCAACACAGGCATCCACCATAATGGTCTACGGCTGCAGCAAAGACTTCAACAGCGGAAGTATGCTGTTGTTTGTGAGAACTTCATCAGTAAGGGATCCATAGATAAAATGGCTAGTTTTGCAACACAGGGGATATCTATAGCTTCACTAGAACTGTTTGGTTCAATGGAAACTCATGTCGTTGGACTAGATGAGGTCACTTACCTACGTCTGTTCAGTGCTTACACTCATGGTACTTTAATCAAGAATGCTAATCACTTTGCTGAACATGGACTGGGTCCAAAGACTGATGTTACCGAGGACATGCTGCATTTTGCCAATGAGGCAACCGTTGGGGCAGATCACACAAGGGATGTTCATATCAAAGCAGAAGTTGCCAATTTGGAGCAGGTGATAGTTCAAGTTGTTGTTTGGTTGCTTATCCATATTGGGGTATGCTACAACAAGTGATGTTGGTAGTGTTGAAAAAAATTGCTTCTCTGGTTGGATGCTCCAATTTTTTAGTCTAGAGGGCTGACACAGATACCGCGGATGCTACCTAAGAACAAGTGGAGACGTCGACACGGGCAAGCAGACCCTACCTTCAAGCTTGAGGACAAACTCTTTCTCCCGGGGGGGGGGGGGGGGGGGGGGGGGTGTAATGTTATGCATGCAATAACATTATTATTTTAATTATTTTTCTTTAGTTTACTTTATTTTATTTCAGTAAAGAATTAATAGGCCATAGGGGTATTTTTAGAATATTTTATCTTAAACCTTGTAAGGGTGATCCCTATTTAAGGGATAAGAGTAATGAGAAAGGTAAGCATTGATTTAGAGTAAACAAGGGTTTTGAGTTCTCCTCAACGAGCTCAGAGGTGTGCATTCTCCTAAAAAAACCTAGGGTTTTCAAGCTTCCCTTCAGCTTGATTTTCATCTTTCTCTTCTTCCTCCATACGAATCCATGTGTCAAATCCCGGACCGTAATAGAACCCTTGCCGAGCACCTTGATTTGGAAACAATTAGCAATAGTGACAAATTTATTAGGAAGACATGGAGACAATGAATGAAACATGTGTTTGTTACTTGACAAGTGTTCGGAAGCCCCGAAGTCAATGATCCAAGAGGAAGGGGTTGAAGTGGAAGAAAGCATACCTGAGGCAATGGTAGTGGTAGCAATAGGGCCTGGTGGAGTAGAGGACTAATCCAATAAGAATTTCAGCTTCTGAATTGCAGCATAGTCTTCCGTAGAAATAGTCATATTCCCAGAATGAGAATCAGCCCTATCCTCCTTTTTCTCAACATTAACTGAGGCTGAATTGGTTGTCGCCCAATCAGGTTTACCATGGAGTTTCCAACATGAATCTACAAGGTGGTTTTGATCACCACAGTAAATGCACAATCGAGGCTCAGTGCAGGAATGGGTTGGACCTGTTCGACCATCTCTATTGCGACCTCCTCTTGTATTTCTGTTGTGTCCTTGAAATGGGGATGATGTACCCCAATTACCAAAGAACATAGTTGATGGAGCATCAATCGGAGAAGGAGAAGATGGATAAGGAATTCGTAACAATGTCGCATTAGTGTCATCAAAAGAGGGAAGGGCAGAGGAACTAAGAAGTTGAGTCTTAGCCACCTCTAGATACGGCTTAATATTGGTAAGGCAAATAGCCGCTGCCAAGGCCTCGCGCTATTTTTCTTGGAAAACAATGTCGTTAGAGTATGGTTGAGAAATTTTCCATTCTTGGAGAAGGTCACGAAACCGGGCCAAAAACTCATGAATATTATCTCCTTGTTTGGTAGCCCACATACTTTGGAAAACATCATATACTCTTTACAAGAGCACATGTGTCCCAAATATCCTTGGAAGTTTCCAAGTGGACTACATTATTAGCGACAGGCTCATCCATGTTGTTAATAAGCCAACTGATAACCATGTTATCATTTTTTACCCATTCACGGTAGACTTCATCTTCTTCATCAATCGAAGGAGGGTTTTTGATAACATGACTGAGAAGGTCACGAGTAATGAGAACCCTTCGTACTGATTGTGACCAGCTGAGGTAATTGGAAAGACCTCTTAGTTGAATTATAGTAATTCGAAGTATGTCACTCTTATTACTCATATGTCCACTCTCCATGTTGATGCAAATCAACTAGTGAGGTCAATTGTTAAAAGGAGCTCAAATAAAAATTACACAATGTAATTTGAAGCACCTGTAGACCAAATTAGCCACAAAAAATAAGTAGAGAATATTTTCACGAGAAGAAGCACTAAATCATGAAAAAATTGGTGCTTTTGTCAAGTGATAAAAAGAACCAAATACTACTCAACTTACTCTTATATTTATAAAAAAAATAGAGAGAAGAGAATAAATGCAACTCTTATCCTTAATCCAAACTCAACCACAAATCCAAGAGCAACTTTAGACAAGGCCTTTCTTGGCAAACCGAGAGCAATTTCTTGGAAAAATAAATTCCAACTCATGGAAATACTTCAATACAAAAATTATTCAATTGCTAAAGTTCTAACTCAAAAATAATAGGGATAAGTGAGTGCTGGAATTTCAGCAAACATATAACGGTCATTGATGAGAATGCAAAATGTCATATTTTTATCCTTTAATTCTTAGGATTTTATAATTACTTGGTGCCTAAATATACTAATTATTCTTATATTTTGATTTAGGATGCAAATGAAAGCATTAAGTTCAAAACGAAGTTAATTGGGCGATTCTGGACCGTTTCGATATTTATTCGTAATCTGGGCATAACTCTCTCATACGAGATCTGATGGAGATGATTCAAGATGAAATGGAATTAAAAGAAACCTTTCTACAACTTTTATGTTTTAAATTTGGAGCGATACTGGCTGAATCTAGGTCTAAACCTGGCTTGAAATCGCGGCATGTGCAATGTGACCCAGACCGGATGCACTAAAAGAAAAACCCTATACTGGGAGAAAGAAGGGAAATAAAAAGGAGAAAAGGAGTTCAGTGCCCCAGACCTCGTTTTCTTTTCTCCAGCTTTTCCTCTCTCTTTTCTCTAGTTTTTTTCCTTCAGATTTCTTCATGGCCTTGCGTAGCTAAACTTTCAAACTTGGTCGAAGGAAACTGAAGCCTCGGTATCAATACAGCTATGAGATCTGATTTGTTTTCATTGTTCAATTTATATTTTGAGTATCTGATGTTCTTCTATAATTTTTTTTCATGATTGTCTTGTTTAATCACTAGGAGGCCTACTATTTTATTACTAGTTGCAATCTACTGCTAAGTTAGATGTCAAATCCGTAATTGTTTGATCTCTCTAACCTGTGAAGCAATTGAGATTTGATGATTTGTTGCATCAGGAATTATTAGATCTTGAGAAGAACGCTGGACTAATTTAAATGCAGCCATGTGTTCTTGTGTTGTTTAGCTTCATCGATCTCTCTAATTCTTAAGGCTGCTGCTAGATTAAACCTTTAGTGCTTGTCTTGGGTTGTTTAGTAGTTAGGGTTAATTGGATCGCTTGTTTTCTAATTAACTACGAAATGAGAGATAAGAAGATAGTTCCAACGGTGAATATTCAAGTGTGAATTGATATATACTTGCATCGATGATCAGTTGTGAAATTCCGATGGTGGATGTTGACTTAGACCAAGGTTTCTTCTTTTGATTGATTTCGATTCTTTTAATTTGAATTGTTTCTAAGTTATTTTTTTTTAAAGTGTTTTCGTTATACTCAACACCACCGCCACCCCCCCCCCCCCCCCCCCCCCCCCCCCCCTCCTTGTTCATGGATCATAGAAGTAGACTAATCACTCTTCGTGGGATCGATCCTTACTCGCACTACTACATATATTTTTAGGAGTATATGTTTTATTTTTGGTTGCCTGCGACAGCAAACCAGTCATCCAACAACATAACACACTCCCATGAGTAACGTTTGATTATAGATTTGACAACAACATATGTTGGAATCCCATATCAATAATGTTTGATTCCCGTTACATAAAGGTAACTGAATCCAAATAACAAACCCAAAAAAACAACTGTTGATCAATCATGTAATTTTGCTACAAGATGATCAAGACTACAATATCCTTTTAGTCATACAAGATTGATCTTCACAATGTTTATGACGATTATCTTGCCTTGATACAAATCAAGAATTCAACAAGAGGGAAAAAAATTGAAACCGTAAAGAGAGAATATGAAAAAAACCAGATTTGCCCTATCTCTTCATGTCAGAACTCCTTCTTCTATACACAATATCTTGAATGGATGACATAACTACTTGAATAGGGATCCTAAGCTCCAAGCTCTAATACCATGTAGAAGTTATGACCCCATGACAATGACTCTAGGTTGACGTGAAAGAAGAAGGAGAGAAGAGAGAGAAGAGAGAGAAATGAAGGACGTTTGAGCAGAGAGTTTGGATTAAGGGAAGGAGAGAATTCGTCAAGGGAGAAGAGAGGGTGGCTGGACGTTTTCTCAAAGAGAGGAGAAAACTTGAATGCCTTACCTCTTAGCCAATGCTCTTATTTATAGTGTTACAAAGCCCTTAGGGTTACAACTCAATAGATTAAAAGACATACTAAGATAATGTATTTACATCTTCATGTCATCCTTATGGAACATACCATAAATAACCACTTTGCCACTCCTTTGATGTGTGGGCTTCTAGCCTTGAGCTTGTGAGCTTGAGCCCATATTCCAATAATAAGTAACCTTTGGAGAGTGGAATTATAGCAAATATAACTTTTTTGTGTGCAAGAGTATCCTAAGAAGATACACTTGACAGATTTTGGACAAAGTTTACTATGTTGTGGGGAGGTAATACGAACAAAGCACGTACACTCGAAGATTTTCAAGGGAAGCGAAAAAAGATCATCATGTGGCAACAATAAAGAGTATGGGGATTTATGACCGAGAACGGAAGAGGGTAACCTATTTATATGAAAGCATGCAGTAAGGATGGCATGCGACCCGTTGAATTTATGGAAAAGATAAATACTTCATTGACTTATTTTAAAAGATAAATACTTGATTGACTTATTGTAATCAGAGCACCATAACCTCTATTTATAATAGAGGAAGGTAGTAGAGTCCAATTACAATTAAACTACCTTTGTCCCAATTACACCCAAACTCTAACATTTGAAGATAAGTCCTAGCATAATTAATAACCTAATATAAATAGAAGACTAACATGACTAAAAATACCTTTAAACTGAAACTCTTCTGTGAGACCTACTTCCATAATAATTGTGGCTATGTTAGACTTCTTATTGTGTAAGACTTCTTATGCCAGCTTACATGATCATTGTGGGTCTCACCAGCTCGTGTGATCATGATGGGTCCATATATTATGGGCTTGGGCCCATCTTCCAACACTCTTGGATATGTGGGCCTTCCTTGGCCTTATGGGATTTGGCCCTTTTTCCAACACAGTTGGATATGTGGGCTGTTATGGTCCTGGGGTGAAGTACCTATGCCTTCCGCTCCTAAAAGGCTGATCTTTTGGGTAGTATTGGCTAGGTGCTTAACATTTGGTATCAGAGCAGGCGCTACGTCTCGAGTTTAAATTCCCACGGTGCTTAAAGAGTCTTGGGAGTGCGTGAGTTTTGGGTGGAGGGGGCGACCTAGTAGAAACTAGGGTGGGTCGTTGCTAGTGTGAGTTCGCCTCCAGTGTGGGCCACTGTGGGCGTTGGCTCGTGACGGTGGGTGTGATGTTATGTCCTGGGGTTAAGCACCAATTCCTTCTGCTCCTAATAGGCCAGTCTTTTGGGTAGTATTGGCTAGGTGCTTAACATTTTTTTGCTAGTTTCCGCTGGCTCGCCCCCTCGACTCAGAACTCTAACCACTCAGGACTCTTTAAGCGCTGCGGGGATTCGAACTCGCGATGTAGCGCCTGCTCTGATACCAAATGTTAAGTGCCTAGCCAATACTACCCCAAAGACCGGCCTGTTAGGAGCGAAAGGCATAAGTACTTAACACCGGGACCATAACATGGGCCTTCCTTGGTCATGTGGGCTTGGGCCTATCTTCCAACACTCCCCCTAAAGCTGGGGGTGAGAGAACATCATGAACTCCTAGCTTGCTGCAAATGATGTATAGGATCTTCTCGTAAAAATGGCAGTCCTTCATATCTTTCAACACTGCCTCTCACTGCCTCTCACGTTGGTGGTCTCTTCCATGAGGCTCAACTAATATAAGATAAGTGAGAGTAAAATCACTCCAAGTCCTATGACATCGCTCCATACTCCAGTCATAACCCATCCTGGATGTAGGGCACACTCCTATAATTTGAAAGTAGTGCCACTCCTATCTTTCACGGGTAGTAGGTCTATACGCAGTGCTCAGAAGTGTAGTAAAACTCCTCCATCACTGTGTCCCTCCATAGGACAATGACTCTCAAGTTGTCGGTGAAATAAATGCCAATTAAGGGTGATAACATATAAGTAGCAATAAGCTCCTCCATGACAGTGTCCCAACCCGGGCACCAACTCTCACATGTAGAAATGGGTGATAAGTAGGTAATGCCTGTCATTCACAAGACGTCCCTATATATATATATATATATATATATATATTTATAAAGTCTCAATGGACTTAAATCTCCCAACCGAAGAAACACTCAAAAGGTTGCCCCAAAGGTATGTGAGAGTCAAATAAAGGATGCTAGGAGAAAGGCTGCCAAATAACCAATGGGTAATGGCTAAAGAGGAAGATAGGATGATGAGGTCACTACTTCTTCAATAATAATGTCTCATCCAAACAGACACAATAACAACAGCTAAAATATGCCTAGGCCCATATAACACGAACCACAATAATAAAAATCCTTGTAAAAAGACCCATGAAATAATTAGATGCAAATAATATGTTGACCAAGGAATATGTTGTGAATACCTCAAAATAATAATCCAGCCGGAGAAATAGAATCGAGTTGCGCTGAGTCAAATAGTAGAACAATATAGCCGAGTTGCTACATAAGTATATGTAAAACTTGGGACCCGGACATAAATACCAAGGCAGAAAAATAAGTGGGCCAATTTGGGTTGACGAGGACCGGGTTGACTCGGTCCAAGTTAACTCAGAATACTGGTGTGGAATCAATCAGCTCAGATCTTTGGTTTTGTTTGGTTCAATTGGATTGGATTGGGCTTCGGTTAGAACCAACTCGGTAGAACCAGCACTCGATCAAATTTTTCCTAGCTTAGGAAAAATAAAATTTGGCAATAGTGCCTTCTTCTTCTCCGCTTCCGAATAGAGCAGAAAACCAGAGATTCCGACAGACAACAGCAATGAAGATACGATCCAGAAATAGAAACAGAGAAATTAATCTAGTTAACATCTTCGTCCTCCCAAAATAGCAACCCAACGACGATGAGAAATAACCAAAAAGTCAGCAACATGTTTTCCGTGAGGATAGACGGAAGGTGCCTCTGGTTGCCAGTGAAGGATCAGTAACAAAAGATGAATGTTGATGATAATTTGGTGGGATCAGTGGCTAACTTCCTTGCAGTGAGAAGTCGTCGTCTCTGGAAATGGCAATGATGTTGGTACAGTGAATAACAATGGAGAGACATATTTGCAGAGAATCAGGAGTTTTCGAAAATAGCAACGCAGCAATGGATCGGTAAAGTTTTTTTTTTTTTTTTTCGAAGATAGTTACATCAGAGCGATTGAGCAAGAGTTTCTGAAACCAGGCCTCCCTAGCTGTGAGAATAATAGCATCTCCATCTTCCTCACAATGCCAGTACGACAACAACGTTCATAGATGCCAATGACGTTGGCGGTTCGTGAACGGTCGATGGAGATGGCAACTTACCAAATGACGGAGACTGCAAATAATCTGCACCAAAAAATAGTTGGAAAAGTCCAACAAAATAGCATGGAAAATCCTCAAGTGACGGAACAACAAACGAAAGTGATCAATAGCAAAGCAATGGTGGGGCAGAGATTCATCCAACAACGAGCTCGCCGATGCAGTTTTAGAGACAGAGAGGGATCATCACGGTTGGAGGTCATGAAGCAGAATCTCCCAGAAATAGAAAAGTAGTATAAAGGTGAAAATGTAAAGCAAATAATGGGTATAGGGATAGAAAAAAATAAATACTCCAAGTCGTATAGGGACAGCTGGCAAAAGATAAGTGAGAGTAAAATCACACCAAGTTATATAACATGGCTCCATACTCCAGTCATAACTCATGCTGGATGTAGGATACACTCCTATCATTCTCAAGTAGTGACACTCCTATCTTTTGCAGGTAGTGGGTTTATACGTAGTATTCAGAAGTGTAGTAAAAACTCCTCCATCATCGTGTCCATGCACAGGACAATGACTCTCAAGTAGTAGGACTAATAAATGACAATTAAGGGGGGTAACATATACGTAGTAATAAGCTGCTCCATCATGGTGTCCCAACCCGGGCACTGACTCTCACAGGTAGAAATGGGTGATAAATGTCTATCTTTCACAAGATGATGATAAAATAAGTGATAAATGCATGTCATCCACAAGATGGTCATAAACGACCTACTGGTATATATATATGTATATAAAGTCTCAGTGGACTTAAAACACCCATATACGTGATGGACTTAAACTCCCAACTGAAGCAACATGGAAAAGGTTGGCCCAAAGATCACCAACCATGGGTCTTCGTGGCCCATCGTGTTCCGACTCTGATACCAAGATGTTACGCCCCAGATCTAACACACGAGGAAGACGATGAATAGGGAGGATTGATGTGATGTTTTGAGCCTTCGAAGGGAGCTCAACCCTGGATCTCAAAGGGAGAATCCGACCTAGATCTCAAAAGGGAGAATCCAACCTTGCTAACAACTATCTGATTCAATGCTTACTTTCTTCATTCATCTCACATCCCTATATAGGGAGTTATGGAAAACATGCCAAAGGCCATAAGTTCAACAAATTACAAATAAAGCCCTAATGAATAGAAATTGCAAATAAACCCCTAATGAATAGAAATTTAAAATAAACCCCTAATGAGTCCATAACACATGCCCATATACAACTCATAAGGATTTTTTTTAGATGGGGCCTTACGCTTACTCAATTTATGATATAGCAAGCGGTGCATATGGTTTCCGTCCAAAATCTATGTGGCAAATTGTATGCGCTAAAAGAAACTCGTAGTAGTGGCATGATGTAAATTACTTTCGATTTTGTCCCTTTTTATTCCTCCTTATAGTAAAGGGTAATGATGTAATTGTTGATTTTGTCATTATTATAAATACATTGAGGGGGAGGATTAGGAGGTTACTTAACCTAATCCTCCTTCCCTCCTCTCAAACTCTCTCTCAACCTCAATTTCTCTCTTCTTCTCTAGTTCACTCTTCTTCTTTTGTACTTCTTCTCCCTCTTTACTTTACCTTCGGTTTCCTCTCTCTCTCTCTCTCTCTTGTGATAATTATCTATGATATTATCATGGGATCCTAAATCCAAAAATATTCATATAACATTGTTCTTACCATCTCAATTAGGGTTCCATTTCTTCTCTCAACAACACCATTTT
The DNA here is from genome assembly GCF_029961685.1 of Aristolochia californica. Classification (NCBI taxonomy): domain Eukaryota; kingdom Viridiplantae; phylum Streptophyta; class Magnoliopsida; order Piperales; family Aristolochiaceae; genus Aristolochia; species Aristolochia californica. The sequence goes on along the minus strand of NW_027181815.1, from coordinate 22,655,763 downwards.
GTGGAGGAGTCCGGGACCTAAAAAAAATATGGCCTACACCATGCTTTGCGCAATATCCTCAAATTGTGAGTTTTAAAATTCTCCTCCATGGTTACTCCTAATATTGATAATGCTACAACCTTGCTCTTTGAGGACTTTTTCACATAGCTTTGCAAAGGCTGGAAAAATATTATCCTTGTGTGCTAGGAAATCTACTCATGTGACCCTCGAATAGTCATCTACGACCACTAATGTGAGGTTATTTCTATTTAAGCTTAAGGTCCAAGTAACTAAATCCATGTGGATTAGTTGAAGCTATCGAGAGGTTGAAACTACGTTCTTGAAGTTGAAAAAGTTTGTATTGCTTTCCAAGATGACAAGCATCACAAGGTTTCTCTCTACAAGTTTTGGTTCTGTAGTCCACTCACTAGGTTTTCTTAACTAGTGATTCGAGGAGTCTATTCCTATATATCCTAGTCTCTTATGCCATAACCATGATTTATCAATGTTTGTACCCAAATAGAGGGCACTAGTTGATAGTAATTCAACTATGTTTACAACATAGAGGTTCCTATTTCTATGTCCCTCTAGCACTGGTTCATCATTTTCATTCATTACTAAGCATTTGTCTTTCTTGGATGGAACTTTGTTTCCTTTATCACAAAATTGACTATTGTTAAGCAAGCCATGCATCAACCCTCTACATAATTGAGGTCGAACATGAAAGAGTTTGAGGTACCGATTTTACCAATTCATTTGATAGTACGTGTACATGACCATTGTCTTTCAATTTGAATTCTACAAACTTTTTCTTATCACCGGTCTTGTGACTCGAGCACTGGCTATCCAAAATTGATACATTCTTTGGTGAGAGACAAACCTACATCATAAGAGATTTTAACCCTTTGAGATCCATTTTAAGTTGGGTCCCTTTGGGATGATATTAGGACTGCTAGGTAATTCGGGCATCCAAATTTGTTCGCCTGAGATTTTGTGGATTACCACAATCCTATTGGTTGTTTTGGGTACCCATCTTTGTTTGATGTCATTTCTATTTTTAATTTTCCAAATGTTGGCATAGTCTCCTAGTCCATTGCAATAGAAAAATTGAATATGAGGAATGGGATCAAACTTCTTGGTTTGGATTTTCTTGTTCTTCCAAACTTTCCTCCTACGTGTGGTTTTTTCTGATAGAGCTTTGAGTGGTTGTTCAAGTTCAGTGCTCTACTTCTTCTCAAAGACAAGTCTATCACATGATAACTTGTCAACCACTAAACATTGCCTTGAAGCAATAACCACTTGACTTTCATTTACTTCATTCAAGGTAATGCGTGCATTCTTGAGCTTTGCAATCTCAAGTCTTTGAGCATTTCATTTTTCCTTGTATTTATTTAGACCCTGAGTGGAATTCTCTAGAAGCAATTCTAATTAAATTTCATAGTGTGAGTCACTTACCTCTTCTGAAGTGGTAGAATCATCGTCATCTTCAATTGGCATGAGTCCCACATCACTTTCTTCTACCTCGGGACTTTTATTCCATAACATCCCAAGAAGATATCAAAACTTTCTTCTTTTTATTTCTTTGGATCCTTGCTTGTTGATGGGTTTTTCCTCCTAGGTTAGGGCACTTCTTTCTTCTATGCTCAAATTAGCTTTTATAAATAATTTTCCTTTTTGAGTTTGGCCTCTTCTAAAAAATTTCTTCTTTGGATATATCTTTTGAAGATGTCTAGTGATGAAGCCCGTTTCACGAAGCTTTCTCACTAGAGTCATTTTCAACATTAGTCTTGACCTTTAGAGCAAGAATCTTCTTTTTAGGTTGTTGTTCCTCTCTTTTTTCCAGCTCCATCTCATATGCTAGGAGAATGCTTTAAATCTCTTCTGAGCACATGGTCCTAAAGCTATCATTCTCACAAATGGTGGTCTTCCTCATGTCCCATGACTTTGGAAGTGACTTGAGATGCTTGTCATTTTGCCTATAGAGGGAGATCTCCTCTCCTAGAATATTTAATTCATTGATTATACGAGTGAACCTAGAGATTCATCTCATCAATTGATTCACCTAATTTCATTTTGAATTTTTCGTGTTGGCCTATTAATCAACTCATCCTAAAGTCCTCAACTCTAGTGGTCCCTTCATGTGTGACCTCAAGTTTGTCTCATATTTCCTTAGTAGTCTTACATGTAGAAATTCGATTGAACTCATTTCGTCCAAAAGCACACAAAAATAACTTGTTGGCCTTGTAGTTTGTTCTTTATCTTCTCTAGTCAACTCATTAAAGGTCTTTCTAACAAGAATCCCATTTTCAAATTTGTGTGTCTCAAATGGGCCATTCTTTGTCACATGTCATATGTCCCATCCATGGATTGGAGGAAGAAGTTCATTCTTATCTTCCAATAGTCATAGTTAACACCATTGAAAGGAGGATGGTTAGTAGATAGTCCTTCAGGAAGGAGCAATTTATCTTGAGATGCTATTTGAATCGATATTCAAAATCAAGTAGATTTTAATTCTAAATGTGCTTAGGCCTGCTCTAATACCAATTGTTGGCCCATGTAACTTTTCTAGAGGGGGTAAATGATTTTTTTTAATTTAAAAATAATTCTACAAAAATTTGAGTAAATGTAAATGCAAGTAAAGTAAGAATGGATCACACACCACAATAGCACATTTTTTTGTTATCAATGTTCTCCTATTGGAATTCACTGTTCAAGAACCCGTGCTTGGAAAATTCCACTAATATAAGCTCTATCACCTTGAAATTTTCACAAAAGAGATTTTGGCTCTCTCTCAAGCCAAGTGTATTCACAAATATATGATTAAAAATCAATATCTCCTAAGATGAGCTAGATTCTAGCTCTAGCAAACCTTTCTATCTAGATTTGAAAAGGTTCCAGATGAACGAATCAAGAAATTAAAAAAAATTACAAAAAAACAAAGAAAAACTTACACCTTTTACAATTATGGAGGGACGACCTTCTCCCTTGAAATGTCAAAGCCTCCAATCTTTGATGCACAATGGTAATGATGTAGGAGCTTGACTATATGAAAGTAGGGAGTAGGATTGACAAAGGATGAATTGGATTTTGCAAGGCTCTTTCTTTCTAAAAAATGGACTTAGGAAGGAATTTCAAGTTCGAGAGAGTTGAATACCATGGGTATGCCAATAAAAGCTCGTTAACTTCTCCAAACAATGTTTGGTGGGGTATCTATAAGTTCCCCAAGATAAACTAGCTAGTTTTTGCCGTTTGTGAAAAGTTGACTTTACTTTGATCGATTAGTGCAAATTATTGATTGATAAATCATGTGTAATGACTATATTTTTGGTCATAAAGTTAGTTATTGATCAATAGAATGATCGATCAATATCCTTTCATTGGGTCTAACAACTTAAGTTGATCAATCAATGTACAGGGAGTGATCATCAATCACAAATCCTACTAGCAGAGCATAGGAAGTATGATTGATCATTCTTTAGGTCCCTCATTGGAAAACTTCTATATGATCGATGAATGCACGTGGTTGATCGATCAATCAACATAATTTTATATTTTTTGGATAAAATTAATCTATCAGACCACTTGGAATGGTTTATCATGTTTTATAGCACAATTTGACCATGTTCTGGTAGATCGATCATTGGTAGATGTCGATTGATCCATCTAGTGCCACTTCACTAATAAAATTTTCAAAGCATGAATAAAAATGATCCTAAGTGACTCTAACATGTTTAAAGTACGTGTATGTATTGGTAAAACATGTAGAAGTGCAATTTTGTTCTAAAGCTCCAAAAAATTTCCATTGTACCTCAAGTTTGGAAGGTTTGGGGCAGCTTTCTTACATGGATTCAGTTTTGTGATTTTCATGACTTCCTAAACTCTATTTTTCAATTAATTACTTCTTATTTCTAAATGTGCTTCTTCAAGAAGACATTGACACAGTTGTGTAGCTTGAGCTCTTTGAGAAGTTTTTTGTCGGTTCTTTGCATAGACAATGAATTGTGTGTCTCTTGAAGGTTTTCTATATGAAATTCTAGAATTACCATTGTTAGATGAATTTAGTGTTGTTATTATTAAAATCAAGAAGGGAGACAATGCTCAGCTAACACCCAACATTACCTATTTTCAAACCTTTGGAAGAAAAATATACATATTAAAAGAACCAAAGGAGAAATTAGGGAAGTATGAGTCTTGGGACTATATATGAATATTTTTAGGTTATTCATCCCATATAAAATCCTATAGAATATAGAACAAGACATCCATAAGATTTGAGGAGTTGGTGCATGTTGAATTTGACAAACTTGATCTATAAAATAAGACCCCAACTCCAATTTTTTATGAAGAAGAGGGAAACCCCTTCAATTCATCCACGGGATCTCAACCCTAAGACAAAAATCTGGATGAGAACCTAAATGACACGAATAACCAAGAAGAACCTCCTATAGAGCCAAAGTACTTTACATTCATGAGTGATCACCCCGTAGAAAAAATAATTGGTGATCCTCAAGAAAAAATTGCAACTAAAAGAACAACTCATGAAACAATGATGAATAGTGCATTTGTTTGTCGATTCGAGCCCAAATGCTTTACTGGAGCTAAAAAGGATGATTTTTGGATCATGGCAATGCAAGAAGATCTAAATCAATTTCAAAGAAACTAAGTTTGGACTCTAATTCCTAGACCCCAAAACCAACAAGTAATAGGAACCAAATGGTTTTTTAGGAACAAAGTCAATGAAGAAAACTGAATTGTGAGAAACAAAGATAGTTTAAACACCAAAGGATACTACCAAGAAAAATTATGCACCTGTAGCAAGACTAGAGGCAATTAAATCCTATTAGCGTATGTTTGTCACATGAAATTCAAGTTTGTACCAAATGGATGTAAAGAGTGTATTCTTAAAATGGGTACATACAAGGAGAAGTTTACGTAGAGCAACCCAGAGGTTTTTAGGATATGAGTAAGCTTGAACATATATAAAAATTGCACAAAGCACTATATGGGTTATAGCATCCTCTTAGAGCATGGTATGAAAGGCTTACTGAATCTTGTAGAAAAATGGATATAAGAGAGGTAGAATGGATAAGACCTATTTACCAACAACCATAATCAAAATTTGATCATTGTCCAAAATTATGTGGACAATATCATTTTTGGTTCTAAAAACCCCTCACCATGTCAAGAATTTTCTAGAGTAATAAAGAATGAATTTGAAATGAGTTTAATGGTTGAACTCACATTCTTCCTTGGACTTCAAGTTACGTAAATTGAAAATGGAACTTTCAAAAATCAGTCCAAGTACCAAATTATTGCTTAAGAGATTCAACATTGAAAATATTAAGTCAATTAGCACACCCATGAGTTCATCCTTGAAACTTGACTCAGACAACTCGGGTAGGACAATTGATCAAAAAATTTATAGAAGTATGATAGACATTATGGTCTTGGTATGTCTATCAGCTAGATTTCAATCTGATCATAAGGAATATCACTTAGTGGCCATGAAAAGAATTTTCCAATATCTACTTGGAACACAAAACTTGGGACTTTGGTACTCCAACTCCTCTACCATAGATCTAGTAGGTTACTCTAATGCCGATTTTTTCATATGCAAAAACGATAGAAAGAGTACGAGTGGTAGTTTCCAATTACTTGGAAACATGCTTGTTTGTTGGTTTTCCAAAAAACAACATTTAGTTGCGATATTCACCACCTAGCCAGTGTAAATAGTAATTGGAAGTTGTTGCGCTTAACTTCTATGGATGAGACAGTGACTTGAGGATTATGGTTTAGAGCAAAATGAAATTCTAGTCCATTGTGTCAACATGAGTGTCATAAGTCTAAGTAAGAACCTGGTTCACCACTCTCAATCCAAACACGTTGAAATTAGACATCACTTCATATGAGAGTTGGTCCAAACCAAGGTAATTAGAATTGAATTAGTTCCAATCTGTTAGAAGATGGGGTCAAACCCACGAGACTAAGGAGAGGTCCACACTTCCTAGAGTGTTGGCATGATGGTAAATAAGATGCCATCTCATAAAGATGGCACAATGATGTAATTAGTCAAGAAGAACATGTCTACTTATGTCTTTTCTTATGTAAAGCTTGTAGCCCTAAGAGCATTATAGACATTGTAACATCCTCTAAAAAACTATAAATATAGAGGCCCTTGGCTTGGGGTAGAGCATCGAGTCTCTCTCCCCTTCTCTCAATTTGTCCCTAAGCTCTCTCTCTCTCCCTTACGCCGAGCTCCTCTGTTGCTCTTTCTTCTACTCTTATCTTCTTCTCCTCTCTCTTTCTTTTTCTCCTCTCTCTCTTTCTTCTTCTCTTTCTTCTTCTCTTTCTCTCTCACCACCTTGTTCAAGGTTCTAATCATGGGGTCCTAAATTCAACATGGTATCAAAGCAATGATTTGGGATCCCCACGTCAAGATGATGCTCTAACATTTTTATGATCAAAGTCACTCTTGAAAGACTCTTTGTGAAGCAAGGTTGAAGCTTGTCCATATAAGTTTCTTGCTCTTGTTATTAATACGTATTTATGGCTTTATGCTCTCAGTTTTTTATCTTTGGAAGATGATTTAGAGACTATTCTCTTCATCCTATGAAAGTATTGAGATTCATATCTCTTGGTTTGGAAGAAGCTTGTAAAGGCTGGACCTTTTTCAATCAATTTGTAAGTTTTTGGTTGATTCGTGCATGCAAGTTTTGTTTCTCATGGAAAGTCATTCTCTAATGCCTATTATGATCCAAGCTTGATAATCTATTGATTTTTTAGAAGTTGATTACGTGGGTCGTTGTGCTACTTCTTCATTCCATGATGTTGCAACATACATAGCAACCCCCCCCCCCCCCCCCCCCCCCCCCTCATGCTATGAGGTAATAGCAGTGATCCCAGCTTGAACCAAATAACATAAATTTAATAATAGTGTCCCAAGGATAAGTGCGAAACTAAACACAAACTCTCAAAATGTAAAAATGGGTGATAAAACATAAGTCGAAGCCAAACTCGAAGGATTTCGAACGAATATAGTTAAAATAATCACTAAAGTGGGTAATGCCTATCATTCACAAGATGACGATCAAAGACCCACGGGTGCCAATAAAAAGTCTCAATGGAATTAAAACACCCATATGAATAAAAGGGACAACCAAAGCAATGCTTTAAAAGTGGCCAATAAGGGTAAGTGAGAGTCAAATAAAAGATGATAGGAGAAAGACTGCCAAAGGGTAAAGGGTAATGGGTAATGGGTAAAGAGGAAGATACGATGCTAAGGCCACCATGTGATTTTGTTTTCTAATAAATTCAAAATTTTCATCAAAAGAACCAATGCCAACAACAGTCAGCAAATAATTAACCTAAGGCAAACAACTGAGGAGTTCTTCTTTAGAAATAATGTCTCAATCAAAGAGACACAATAGCAGCAACGGAAATAGGCCAATGCCCAAATAACATGCACCATATGTGCAATTTTATAGTAGTGGACAACCGATAAATAATAGAGGTCCTTAAGAATAATAAGAATACATGAAATAGTCCGCAGCAAATCCATCAGTAAAGAAGGAAGTTGCACCAAATCCGAGTGAAAATCTAAGATAATAATTCAGCTGGAGATAGAGAACCGACTCAAATAATAGACCAATATAGCCAAGTTGTCGGAGGAATCTGCATAGAACTCGGGACCTAGACACGTATATTGAGACAAAAAAATAAGTGGCCCCAGTCAGGTTGACCCAATCCAGCTTGACCCTAACCGAGTTAATTCGAGTTGACTCGGTCTGGCTGGTGCAGAAACAGTACCCTCGGGTCGACAGGTTGTCTGGTTTGTCGGCTCGCTGGCTTGACTCGGGCGAATCCAGATCTTGGCAGAACAGAGTGGACCGACTGATTATTTCGTGTTTCCTAACTTAGGAAACATGAAATATATGAATAGTGTCTTCATCCCGACTTCTAAACAGAGCGGGTGAAAACAAAGAGTTCTTCATGAGGAAATTTTTCGAATAACAGCAATCCAGCAGATTAAACGACGTGAGAGGAGTTTCTGGAAAATCAATGATGCCATGGAAGAAGTATACCAGATAGTGAAGATTAACGACTAGCCAATATGTCCAGAGACTCTCATCATCCAGCCAGAGCCTCAATACTTTTCAATAAAACCAACATATTTCAGCAACAAACACGTCTCGTACTACTTCTTTTACAATAGCAACAAACTTTTTTCATTCTGAATTCCAGAATTGAAGAACCACAATGGTTGGACACATATAATTTTTTTAGAAAAATAGAACTTCCCAAGTTCATAAAGGCATTTCTTCATTCTTTCTCAACATTGTCTCAAAATTGGAAACTATGCTATTTAAGCTTTCTTTTGAAGCTTGTAAATGAAACAAAACATTACAGAGTCCGAGTCCCAGAACTTATTGAAACAGGCAAAAGTTCTAGAACGGAAAAAAGAAACTTACAAGCAAAGAGTTGAGTTTTGTAATTGCCTTCTTCCCTCTATGGACAACTTTGGCCAACCCAATTAACTCGCGTTCATATGCTAGTAATTTGTGATGTCGTACTGCCAACTGTCTGGTGAAATATGCAATAGGGTTAAAGTGTTGTTGTAGAATGGCCCCAATGCCCCCACCTGATGCGTCACACTTGACCTCAAATAAATCTTAAAAATTGGGAAGTTGCAGAACTGGTGCGGATGCAAGAGCTAATTTGATCTGAGAAGGACTGTGTGGCCCGATCATTCCAAATAAAGGAATTTTTCTTGAGGAGTTTCGTCAATGGTACTACTAACGGTCCATAGTTTCTGGTAAATTTTTTATAATATCCTGCCAATCCCAAAAACCCTCTCAAAGCAGAGGTATTCATAGGTTGCGACCAATCGGCATTAGCTTGAATTTTCTCGGACTCAACCGTGACCCCATCATGGGAAATAATATGGCCGAGATATGCCACATGTGATGTCGCAAATGAGCATTTAGATTTCTTTAAATATAATTGATGTGCACATAACAGTTGAAATACTAATCTTAAATGCTCTAAATGCTGAGTTCCGGACTGGCTGTAAATGAGTATGTCATCAAAGAAAACAAGTACAAATTTGTGAGGATAGTTGCGAAATACCTCATTCATTAACGCATGGAATGTGGAGGGTCTGTTGGATAACCCAAATGGCATGACCACAAATTCAAAATGGTAGTGATGAGTGCGGAAGGCAGTTTTCTCGATGTTGTCTGGATGCATACGAACCTGATGATATCTGGAGCGCAAGTTCAATTTGGTGAATATATATGACCCATGTAATTCATCTAGAAGCTCCTTCACCACCGGAATAGGGAACTTGTCTATCATAGTTTGGGCATTCAAATCCCTATAATTGACACAAAATCGCCATGTACCATCATGTTTCTTAATGAAGAGGACTGGTGAAGAAAATGGTACATGACTACTGCGAATAAGGCCTTGTTGTAGCATGGCTTAGCACTGTCTTTCGATTTCATCTTTCTAGAGGTGTGGGTACCAATAAGGTCGAACTACCACCACTTTTGAGCCCTATTTTAAACATATATGATGGTCACAGTGCCTCAAGGGAGGCAGCCCGGAGGGTTCATGGAACAAGTCCGAGAATTCATCCAGGAGATGTTCTATATTGTTGTCTGGATTTACTTGTGTGTGAAGCGTATGAATGTGATGTGGATTGTCCATGTGATTGCCATGTATTAGTACTTGTTGTCCGCCCGTTTAAAAACTCATAGTTAAAGCATTAAAATCCCATAAAATAGGGCCTATGTTTTGCAACCATTTAATACCCAATACCATATCGAACCCAGCTAGCGGTATGACCAAAAAAATTAATGAAAAAAAGTCGGACCGATTGAGAATTTTACTTTTTTGCTGATGTCGTAGCTAGGAAATTTTTCTCCATTGGTAACCGAAACCGTTGTTTTTGAGTGTGGAAGTATCTGTAGTTGAAGGTGTTGAGCAGCTATTAAACTGAGAAAATTATGTGTACTTCCCAAATCCACAAGGTTGACAAGGTCCTGGTCCATCACCCGAGTCTAGACTTGCATAGTTTTGACGGATTTCTGGCTGGTAATGGCATGCAGATAAATTTCTGGTGCATCTTCCTCTGTAGGATCATCAATTTTTTGTGATTCTATGATTTCATCGACTTTTAACCAGAACAACCTTTTACACTGATGGCCTGCCTATATGGTTCATCACAATTGTAACATAATTTCTTTGCTCTATGATCAGCCATCTCCAAACTAGTTAATTTTCGAATATACTGGGCGGGTGGGTTGTTTGGTCATGTATCTTCTGTAAGAGTAGTAATGGGATTATTTCTGACCTGTTGCCTTGCTGGAAAATTTATTTGAGTATTAGTGTTGCGCCTCCCTTGCCAACCATTGGCAGTGTGCCGGTCCCCTTGCCAAGTTGTCCTCTTGTTTGAACTTTTTGTCGAGTTTCCAATGCGCAAGCTAGATTCATTGCTCAAGCTAAGTTAGCAAGTGTGTGGAGCTCCACCTCTAACCTTAATGACTCATTAAGGCCTATCGTAAATAAATTGACCTGCTGGTCTACGTGAATCATCCAATTGGCTCGTGCCAATTTTTCTTGGAACTATTTTTTATATAGTTCCACTGGGCCAGTTTGTCGTAACAACACCAAATCCCCCAAGGGGTTACTGTGGGCAGGAAGACCGAACCGTATAGTGCATAATTCCTTAAAATCTTCCCAATCCAACACCAACCTATCCAACTCTACTTGATGAAACTAGAGTTGTGCTTCATCAAGCATGTGGAAGGCAGCCAGTCCCTCCTTATCAATTTTTGATGTTCTCTATTGGGTAAAAAAAAAATTCGCACCTATGTAACCAAATCAAGGGGTCATCTTACCCATTGAAAGTAGGGAAGTCAAATTTTGTATACCTTGGTACGGTGTCTCCTCCTTGGTTGAAATTTCCCGTCTGGGCAGGAAAGGCAGTGCACCCTACAAACTGGTCTCCCCCTCTATTGTGCGAGTTGTCTTCTCCTCTTTGTTCCGGGGTTGAGTTTCTTCCAACTGTAATATTTCCCATCATTCTAGAAAGTCTATCAATCTGGAGGTTCATATTTGGAAGTTGTTCCAAATTCTCCATGATTAGGGCAAACTTTCTTTCATTTTTTGCCTGTGCCTGCTGCCCTCTTATCATCAACTCTTTTAACTCACCGTTGTTGGGCTCCCCCGTGTTAACCTGCTCTAATACCACGTTGTTATGGTCCCTAGCCATGGATCGAGTTACTCAGCGTGGGATTGATGAATCGAGTGTTGTAGGACAGTTGCTGCTCTCGGTAAGGAATAAAAGGGTCTCCTTTTTACAGCTAGATTGTTGTTCTCGGTAAGGGTTGAGAAACCCTTGCTGCTCTCGGATAGGAAGGGTTGGACCTTGGTTGCTCACTGCTGAGAGGGGTTAGGACCCTCTTGGCTTATTTCTACTGCTCATGGCTAAGAGAGATTAGGTGTCCCTAACCCTACTCGGCTGCAACACCTCTCTTAGGGTTTGCTCTCGGTATAGGTCTGGGAAGCCCCGACCCTTGCTCGGAAAGAGGGAGAGAAACCCCCACTTGTTGTTGTGGATGTAGGAGAGGCTATAGCCATTGATTGAACTCAGAAAAAGGGAACAAACCTTCCCCCTTGGCTTCGGTAAGATCAATGCAAAACAAAATTCAAAAGCGAAAGAATAAACTCGAAGTCAAGAGAGAACCTATACCTAGAGCTCGTCAAGGAGACTCCAAACCCTGTTTAACCTAATTCAATGCTTGCCTTCCTTCTATTCATTTACCCTCTAAATAGGGTTTGACGCCATTAGAGTTTAGGACTTAAAATTGATAATTCTGCCCCTATGACATGTATCGTTACATACTTAATGAAAAACTATAATAAAAAGCAATATAAAATATGAAAGTAAAAGTAATTAACTCAGTGAGTCATTGCCACCTCCTTTGGGTGACTCGGTGAGCTATTGAGTCCTCAAATTTTCCCTTGAATCTTTTATCTGTTAGTCAGCTTACAAAATATTTTAATTGCTCCATCACCTTCTCACCCACTTCTTGTGTATTTCAGGATCTTATAATGAAGTAGGTGATTGGTGGAGGCCATGAACAAGGGCGACTCTACTACCTGGACGTGCCTAAAATAAATATTGTTTCAACCAGTGAAACTGAGACAAGTCTATGGCACAATCGGTTGGGACATCCATCCGCACAATCTCTTCTTCGGCTTTTTCCTACTCTTAAAGAAACGTCAGAGTTAAATTGTGAAGTCTGTCAACTGAGGGGGGGTTAATCAACAAAACGGATTTTTGAAGTTCATGTTCATCTCCAACATGAAGATCATGTCAGTCATCTACATGATCTTCATTTTCGCACTTGGTGTTAGTGTTGACGACTTCATGTACACTGGAAAACAGTTTTTAGTGTTAGTGCCCCAACATGAGAAAAACATAAAAAGTAAGAGAATGCCTAAACCCTTACAATACACTTAATTACAACATAATCCTTAGACCCCAAATTAGGTAAAACAACCATTATTACTACACGAATAAGTTATTTATTTTATAATTAAATATATTAATATATTTATTAATTGAATTAGATATTTTATTGTGCATTAATTTGGTAATTATGTGAGCCAATGAAATACACACATGATTAATTACAAGTAATAAATAAATAATGTTATAAATTATTTTTTAATAACATAAGATATGTTTTAATATTAAAAACCACTAATTTAATACAATAATAAAAAATTTATATAATAAATAAATTTATATATTTATCAATAACATAATATATTTTATGTATTACTAATTAATAATATATTGTCACAAAATTTAAAACCATTGGTTTAATTAATTATAGCAATGGGATAATTAAACCAAAATAATTTATCAAATATTTATTTTAATAATATTTTAATTATGACTATTAAATCACTATTTTAATATAATAATTATAAAATAAATATATTAAATAGTAAAAATAATTATTTTATAAATAAAAATTATAAATTTTTTATTTTTATGACAATAGTTTAATTTTTCCTAACTTAGGAAAAATTAAACCATCATCTTGCGCGTCGTCTTCCTCAGTGGCGAGCTAGCGGGCAACAGCAACGGCGGCGCTCCGACAGTACGCCGAGAGGGAGAAGAGAGGGAGGTTGAGAGAGAAGAGAAGCCGGGAGGCCGAGAGGCTCTGCAATAGATGGTCGGCCTCCCGTGCTCTTCGACGGAGGTCGAGAGGGAGAGGAGAGGGAGGAAGGACAACAACAGGGGGGATGGAAGAGAAGCCATCGCAGAGCCTCTCGACCTCCCGGGGGGCGGGATGGAAGAGAAGCTGTCGCAGAGCCTCTCGATCTCCTGTGCTCTACAACGGAGGTCGAGAGGAATGAAGGACGACCGGGGGGGGGGTGCGACGGCCTCTCGACCTCCTGTGCTCTGCGACGGAGGTCGAGAGGGATGAAGGAAGACGGGGGGGGGGGGGGGGGGGGGGGGGGGGGGGGGGAGGAGGAGGAGGGGGAGAAGCCGTTGCAGAGCCTCGACCTAACGTACTCTGTGACGGAGGTCGAGAGGGAGAGGACATAGAGATGGAGACCAGAGTGAGATGCCGAAGCCGAGAGAGGGGGTGCGGGAACGAAATGAGATGGGAGCGCTCGTTTCATGCACACGAATGCCAAAATTGGGTTGAAAGCACTTTCCGTTGTTTACGTTTTGGACATGATCTCCTGAGTCGTGTTAGTCATGTACATGACTTGAAGTCCGGCTCTCCTCTAACGACCTCAGGACATGAACTAAGTAATGCGGCTGAAGTTCATGTCCTGAGTCAAGTTGACTAACCCCCCCTGAGCAAACACCAGAGGACTACATACACGTCGTCCAGAACTTAAAAGTGTTGCTCATTTTTCATTAATTCATACAGATGTAGGGGACCCTCGAGAGTCTCAAATATTTCCCGAGTCAAGTAGTTTCTTACATTTATTGATGATTTTACTCGTACCACATGGTTATTTCTCTTTAAAGAATGTTCTGAAATACCATCCATATATAAATCCTTTCATGCTACGGTACTCACTCAATTTGGTTAGAAAATAAAAGTACTTCAGTCTGATAATGCCAAAGAATATACTTCCAATGACCCTCACTCCTTTTATCAAGAGAATGACATTATCCATCAAACATCGTGTGCCTACACCTCTCAACAAAATGGTGTAGCAAAACGTAAGAGCCATCATCTTTTTGAGGTAGCTCGCAGTTTACTGTATACCATGAAAGTTCCATACTTTTATTGACCGCATGTCATCCTTACTACATGCTTTCTTATAAATAAGCTACCCTCTTCCGTTCTCGGTCATAAATCCCCATACTCCTTATTGTTTCCAGATAATAATCCTGTTTTACTTCCCTTGAAAGTCTTCGAATGTCAATATTTTATTCATATTACCTCCCCACAACACTAATAAACTTGATCCCAAATCTGTCAAGTGTATCTTTTTAGGATACTCTCTCACACAGAAGGGTTATATTTTCTATAATCCCACTCTCCAAAGGTTACTTGTGTCTAGGGATATAACTTTTTTTGAAGACTCTTCATATTACTCTAATAATGCTCCTCCAGATCTATCTTCAGTACAAGCTTCTCCTCGACCAGTTATGCCCTGTGCTACAAAATTTGTGCAATCCCCAGACACACTGGCTGACATCACACTTGCTGAGTTTATGGATCCCACCGAGGTAAGTCCATCTTCTCCTGTTGTTTTTGACCCACAATATGATACTCGTCCTATTACCTTGCGAAAAGAACCCAGAACTTGCACTCGACCCTCTACTTCTCACTCCATATCTAATTTTGTGTCTCACCACAATTTATCTCCTTTATGTTGTCAATTTCTTTCATCTATCTCCTCCATATCAATTCCACAATCCTATTAGGAAGCTCTCGAACATCCAAGGTGGAAGGCGGCAATGGATGAAAAAATGCAAGAACTCTATGAATATCTGACATGGGCTTTTGTTCCTCTTCCATCAGATAAGAAACCTATCAGTTGTAAGTGGGTTTTTACTGTGAAACACAATCCGGATGGGTTCGTTGCTCGCCTTGTTGCCAAAGGTTATACACAATGTTATGGAATTGATTACAAGGAAACATTCTCTTTGGTGGCCAAAATGAACTCGGTACATATTTTATTATCTCTAACTGCTAATTCTTCCTGACAAGTATATCAGCTTGATGTGAAAAATGTTTTTCTTAATGGGGATATCAAGAAAAAAATTTATATGCAACAACCACCTGGATATGTGGTTGAGGGGGAGTCGATATGTCGATTGAAGAAATCTCTTTATGGTCTGAAATAGTCTTCTCGTGCATGGTTTGATAAATTTAGCCAAGCACTCATACGGGAGAATTTCACAGATGTTCTGTAGATCACTCCATATTTATTAAAGACACACCTAAAGGCAAAGAGATTTTGGCAGTATATGTTTATGATATTATCTTAACCGGTAGTGAACCCGAGGGCATTCAGGAAACCAAGGAAAAGATATGTGCAAAATTCAAGAAAAAATATCTTTGACTAAAATATTTTCAGGGTATTGAAGTACTACAGTCCAGACATGAGATTGTACTATCTCAAAGGAAGTATGTCCTTGATCTACTAGAGGAGACTGGAATGATGGGGTGTAGACCAGCAGAAACCACTATGGACTCAAATATAAAATTATCTGTAGGTACTGGAGAAGATGTGGATATTGGAAAATATCAAAGACTTGTGGGAAAACTCATTTATCTTTGTGTAACAAGACCAGATATTTCATATGCAGTAAGTGTGGTGAGTCAATACGTGCACAAGTCACAACTCTATCACTCATAAGATCTTGTCCACCATTTGCAGTAGGTTAACTTGAGAATTATAGAACTCGTGCACTTTAGTATAGGTTTACTTTATTCAAAATACACTTAAGACACTTGTACTATGGGACTCAAACTAACATTGGGATAACAATGCCAGAATAACCTTAAGAAACCTTGATTAATTAGTGAGATAGTTTTCATTTAGAGGTAGTATCACTCCATCAATGTGTCCTTCTCTGGAGCTATTTCTATCAAACTAATCTAATCACAAGACACTATAAGACTATTATAATAAAATAGAGACGAAGGATAGAAAACATAACTAGTTTAACCCTTGCCAAGGGTAGAACCTCTTCGAAAAGATAGATAGATACCTCTTGATCAAGGGCTAACCACCCAGATCAACCTTTATAGTATTGGTCAAGATGCCTTCGATTGGCTGAAGTCAATAACAATTGAAGCTAATGGAATTGTATTTATAAGAGACTACAATGCTTTTTTTATCCCCCTTTTGTAGATGGGAGAATAGAGCAACATTTAAACAATTCTGCCCTTGCTCTAAGTTTCCCTTGTAAACCTCTTATGTGGTCCCCCTTCTAGAGAATTCTATCAAACACTAAGCCGTTGTCTTCTGGAGGCTTCTCTTGGACTATTTTTCCTCTAGATAACTGGTTTTCATCTTCTAGATGATTCTCTCTTTTGCGCATAGAGATTTGGCATAACTCTTCTGAGTCAGTTTCTGATCATTTTTCCCTTCCCACTAGTCTCATTCTCATTCTTGGCTATTAGCTTCACCTATGACTCTCGTAATTAATATAAATAATTCCCTAAGGACTTTTAGAATATGACTCAATCCTGCTAGGCCTACATAGGAACTTACATTTAACATACACTAGTGGAAGTTCAAAACAGATTGCCTGTTACAACTCTCAGGTTCTGTCTATTTGATCCTATGGTCGAATAGTCATGTCGAATGCCCACTTTCTACAACTCCCTACTTCTCTCTATTTAGTCTCCTGTTCAATCAGTTAAAGTACTCGGGACTTCTGATTTTTACATGCACCGTTCAGACAGTTTCAAACCGTTCAAATGCCTAGTTCAAACACAGTTTTCTATTTTATTCTTTGCGTAACTTTGTTTGTTGGTCCATTCAGATGGCCTTTGATCATTAAGCCCCTAGCATTTCTAAGTCATTTGGAGAGCTTCTCTGCTACTCTCATTTCATTCCTAGGTTCTCATTTACATTTCATAAGGAGATTTTTAACTCTTGTATCCTGTGAATTTATCAAATTTTAAATCCTATGCTCAAGATGATAATTTTACCCAAAATTCACAACAAAATCCAATTTCTAATGGGGAATAGGATTTGAGTTTTACATAGATGTGTTCCAAGATTCAAGAAATAGAGTTAAAATTGAAACATCTAATTGTCTCATTGTTGGGCACATAATTTCACTCACATTCACACATTCAAGCCTGCAAAGGCAAACTCATCAAGGCATAACACAATGAGTTTGTTTTCTTCGCCTAAATATCTTACTGTGTGAAAACGTTGACCCAACTCGTTTTGTGCCAAAATTTGATGCTCATGATAATTTCATATTTTGGGTTCAAGACTTCATTTCACTTAATCATTCTTGACATTGCTTGACATTGGGTTTCACGAGGATATGGCTTTATGCTTCAAAATTCACAAGATAAGGTTGAGTGGGCTATGCCTTCAATCACATTTAGTCAAGCACAGTTTGATTTTATAATTATAGTCAAGTCGAGGTCCTCATATCAATTTTTCCAAATCTTGGCCCAAAATCATGTGCTTTGTGAAGATCTATATAGATTTAACTATATTTGATCAATATCTTCTTTAACAGTGAGTTATTGTCTAATTGTCATTTGCATTTATAGGCAATTTTAAATTGCCCTATGCATATTAAGAAAAAAGTACATAGAGAATACCCTTTACTAGAAATAGCAGGTATATCAGATTTTGCTGAAATAAGGGATATCAATCAAAATGTATAGATTATATTAAAACACAGGTTTTTATTCGTTCAACATTCCGACATTTCAATGGAGAGGGAGAGTTTGGATCATGTCCTATTGATATCAAGCACAATTTATAATACTGTCTCGCGATTCAAAATTTAACACAAATACCTTTCAAGCTGCTTTTTCCACTAATTCTCTAACAGATTTTGAGCTGTATTTCGTATAACGCTCATGACTTTATATAAACATCATATTCATTGCGCTTACGAACGGAGAAGTCAATGGCATTGATCACCCTTTCAAGTGGGGAAGATGGACCTCTTTACTTCTCCAGTCAGTCTAATAGGGAGAATTCAAGGACTAGGCCCAAGTTGGGTATTTTTTCATCACATACTGCAGCACAACAACCATGACAGAGTTATAAAATCTGATGAATGACGTCAAGAGTAGGAGAGTTGCTACTGTCATTGATGCTCACCTGGCCACATCCCAGCCGCTCTCGTCAACACCAATCAGAACTCGGTGTCAAAACAAGCTACCAAGATTTTTGAAACTGTAGATCTCGCAAAAGGTATGTAGCTCAAACCATACCTGAAAAGGAGAGACCCCAAAATAACTGGACAGTTCAACATGTCTTGTGATAAATAGAAAAAAGCAAATACAAGATAATGATAGCTATAGTGATGATCGCTTCTGTGTAAGAATGCAAAATAAACTTGAGACACATGTGGCTGCATCTTTTTTTTTTTTAAAGCACAATAAAAGCTTTCACCTTTTTTTTTTAAAAAAAGGTCACTTACCAAACGAGGGCCCCAAACTCCAAGATGATTGCAAGAAGTGTTAAGAGCTTATTATGAACCTGTTTGAAACATAACAGGGTCTCAGTACAAAGTTTTTAACTTTCCAGAATTGGGGAAAACAATGGAACTACAAGTTTGCAAGCAAAAGTAACAACTGACTCACGTAAAGCGCACAAAACAGAGCGATTATAATGCTTGCAAGATATGTGGCTGTAGCATAAATACGCACAGGATCAAGCATCATTGTAACTTGTTTTTTGGGCCCTATTAGGAACGCAGTGCTGTCATACAAAAGACTCCAACTTTAGCATCTGAAAGCCACAAACAAACCACCACAAGTTACAGACACAGAGAAAATACCAATTTAAGATGAAAAGATAACTCAGTTGAAGTTCTGATTGAGTTAAAGAGAAAACATAAAAAATATAAGGATTTTTCACCATCTACGAGAGCTAATAAAAGAACTCCAATTCATATTGATATGCATGATGCAACACATCCCAATGTGGAATCTAGCTGAAAAATATCTAAGGAGTAGAAATCACCCCATAGTCATGTTTATGAAAGAAGAAGAAAGAATGACTCCCACTTTAAAGAAGCCAAAATTTCCAAAATACAAAATCTTATATTAGCTCTCTAATTTGCAATTTCCTATCCCAAGCCAGCTGAGGTTAGAAGTTTTTGTGGACAATAACTTGCTGCTTTTTTAAAAGAAGAATCAATCAGCAACTTGCTATTTTGGTAAAGGTATTAATTAAAAAGTCCTTTTTCGGTAGTTTTCTATTTTAAGTGTGAATCTTTATTTTAAAACTAAGTATAAAGTTAACAACTCTACAGACTAGAAGTTGTTTCTTATTTTTGAATTTTTTTTTCCAATATGTAGATATAGACTTAGAAAATCCTAATTGGAGTCTATTTCCAACTCTAACAGTAGCAGAGTTTCCTATTTTGTTGATTTATTTGCTTATAAAAGACCCTCATCTTGTTAATGTAAATATGTATATGTAAAGGGGCATACTTGTCTTTTTCACCTTCAGTCTCACAAGAAATTTCCACCTTAATGGAGGGTACCATTTCAAGAATCTTCTCAATATCTAGCAACTCAGATGCAGAAAATCCAGCTGATTGAGTGAGCAGCTCTGCTCGCACTTGTGGACTCATGTCTCGTAAGTCTTGCAACATGTGAACCTTCTTTCGTCCAATCTTCTTGACAACAGCCTCACTAAAATGTGGAAGCTGCAAAAAGGGATTAGATTTTTTCTGTTGAAAACGTTTTGGATTTTGTTCTCTCTTGGGTAAAATTATCCTTTGTGTTTTTCTCTATCTGTTATTTTTTCTTAATAGCTACAGAAACCCTATATTTTTTGTCCTTTTAAGTGTTACCCATTAAACTTGAACTCAGAAAGTAGTTTTTTTAGCTGTTGTTGAAATTTGGGGTACCCACACTCTATAGGACACATTCAACTTGTCGTTCCACTATTCTGCATCAATTGTATCAAAACTAAGGTTCAGGTTTTGAGTCAGATTCAAGGCATCTTTCATACAAGCTAAGAAAATAGCTGGTCTCATTACTACACTAAAAGCATAGAGGCAAATCAAAACACAATCTCTCGTGAAGTGTTCCAAAGAGTCCAAGAGGATTTACAAGCAGAGATGGCCAATAGGTTTGACCCGATTCTTCAACAATTTTCCAAGCTTTATGGAGATGGAAGTTCTCAAGTTGAAGATAGATCCACATAAATAACTATTAAATTTCAACAGATGAAGATAATAGAGAGAGAGAAGAAGAAGAAGAAGAAGAGAGGGCACGTAGGAAGAGAAACCAAACAAAGAGAAAAGGTTAATGTGTTGTCCATCTCCCTCTAGACAATCTTATTAAGAAAGAGAAAAGGTCTCCTAACTACAAACTAATTCTACTTTCTCAGTTATCCATTTACACCCAAAATATAACTTACTAAATAAAACATTAAAAAAACATAACTAGGAAACATTCTTTTTATCCCAGCTTTTTCTTTGAGCTTACTTCTCGTGTCAGACTTGTTTTGTATGAGATTCTCCTTAGATTTTATGAAACTTGTGAGATATGCTTTAGGTAAAACTCATCTTAGATTCCTTGATAATGTTTCTTCAACACTCCCCTTTAAATTGGAGTTTGTATCTTCAACTTGCAAATAAAAATTTCTTAACAAATTAACAAATTTCTCTGGTCTGCAATATTCACTTTTTCCTTCTTGAATACTTTGGTTTTTAAGTCTTCACTTCTGCCACATACTTGGATACTTTTTACCACAACTCGTGGCATTCTTCATTTTTGGTTGCATAAAATTTTTCTTCATGGTAGACTTCTACGACTTACCTCTTTCCTTGAACTTCTCCTTGTACTTCTCCCCCTCAAGCTGGGAGATAAAGACAGTTATCCCAGCTTGAACATAAAAAATTTGTAACAATCATCTCCCCCATCTCCTTTCTTTTTTCTTTTCTTTTTTTATGAAAGGATGTAAATTTTTTATAAAAAAAGGGAGAGAAGTATACAAACCTAACTAAGCAGCCCTTCCTCCACAACAATGTGTTGGAGGGAAACACCCTGCTTAGCTTGAGAATCTGCCAAGTGATTGGCAGAACTAGGGATGTGGTTCCAAGTACAATTCAAATGAGATGTTATGTTATGTTACATATTTCAAAGTAAATGTCTCAATGCCGCCAAGGAGGATGGTTTGCCTTTGCGCACTACTCAATGACAATCTTGGAGTCACCTTCATTAAGGAGGGGACCCACTAGATGGCCCTGAAAGACCTGAAGCCCGTTGAGTAATCCAAAGAGAGTTCTACAGTGGTGGAGTCAGAGATTCCCAAAGGACCGACGAAGGAGTAAAGGAGACAACTGTTTTCGTCATGGATTACTTCTCTGAAACCAGTTGGACCTGGACAGCCAAAAGCGTTGCCATCGAAGTTCAGCTTGTAGTGGCCCCAAGGTGGAGGAGACCAGATCGCCATTGTTGGAGAACGAGTAGAGTGCACCATCTCAGCAACCAATCGCCAGTTCCCTCTGAGATTTGTGCCGCTAGGGTAACTGAATTCCTTCCGAGTCATAAGCAAGGACGTTATTTGACCAACAATTTTATCTACCAGTACTTCAATTGTGGAAGATTTAAATTTGAATTTTCGGCTATTCCTACCACAAGCCCCAAAGGATTGGCCCACACGGCTTGATATGAGCAATTTTTCGAGTTTTGGAAGAGTAGCACTTGTGATTGATAGGATCATGGATGGCAAATTTTGGGAGATACTGTACTGAAGTCCGACTTTGTTAAGGAGGCTAACCTAAACTGCATGGGCGAATTGGTAGTGGAGAAGAACATGGTTGGTTGTTTCGGGAATATTTAGGCAAAAGGGGCAGGAGGGGTCTTGGACAAAAGTACCGCGCCTAATGAGGGAATCAAAGGTGAGAATTTTATTTCTACAGGCACACCAAATAAAAAATTTCACACGAGGTGGGGCAAGTAAGGTCCAGGCAACGGCCACGGATGGTGAGGTTGTGGGGAGTTGGGACTGTGAAGGAAGTCATAGGTTGAGGCAGTGGTAAAAGATCCTTTGGGGCATGGGTCCAGATAAGGGTATCCTGCAAGAATGCCCGAATTTTCACCTTGGAGAGGCTGGTAAGGAAATTTGACGCCAATATGGCTTCTGAGTCCGTAAGAGCTCTCTAAAGGTTCAAATTCCAGCCACCAGTTTCGAACCAAAGATCAGAGACAGAAACGTCTTTGCTTCTGGTATGGAGTCACGGGCTGCTTTCTAGACTACTGTTTCCCAGCCACCAATCTGACCAGAACTTGTGAGCCGACCGTTACCAATGTAGCATTTGACTGCCTTACAGAAGTCAGGGAGTAGCACGACAATTTTTTTCAAAACAGAGGACAAACGGTAATGCCGGCCTCCCTCGGTCCACCAACCATTCAGTTTGTTGGCTTTTGCAGAGACAAAAGCCCTCCAAATCAGCTATGGAAACAAGTTGAATTTCCAAATCCACTTCAAGAGGTAGGCTGAGTTGGTGGTTGCAGTATCATGGATCCCAAGACCCCCTAGGTGTTTAGGTTGACACACCTCAGCCCATTTCACAAGGTGGTACTTCCCACAAAAACCTTCTTTTGATGCTTTCAAGGCGGTTTCTAATTGTTATAGGGCACTGGAAGAGCGACAGATAATAACTGGGAATTCCATGCAAACAAGATTTTATAAGTACAAATTTACCTACTTTTGAAAGAAATTTTCCCCTCCAGGAAGCTAAACGTCCTTATAAATGTTCAGCAATCTCTTTTAGTCCTGGAGTTTCCCATGGCTTTTCGCTGGTGATTTCAACGCAATTCGCTACTGAAGTGAGAAGAAACCGCCGCAAATCGCATCTCGGCTTCTATGCGCGGTTTCTCTGATTTTATTGGCGGATGCGGTCTGGATGAGGTCCCCCTCTCGGGGAAGAATTATACTTGGTCGAACAACCAACATCAGCCAATTTTATCCAAATTGGATCGATTTTTGGCCTACATTGAATGGCTGCAACTGTTTGGGAATGTCTCTGGTCGGGTTCTAAACAAGGTGGGATCATATCACTGGCCAATCATGCTGACCACATCTTTCAAGAAATGGGGCCCATCTCCTTTCTGGTTCGAGAATTCATGGTTATCTATCAAAAATTTTGAAGCTCGTGTAGATGAATGGTGGGTTGAGGGTCCATCTTTGGGCAGGCGAGAGTGGGCCTTTCCTCTAAAGCTTCAGTTCCTAAAATAGAAAATTAAGGAGTGGGCCACAGAGCATCGCACTTCTTTAGCTGCTGAGAAGTCTTCCATTATCTCCCAAATTGCGGACCTTGACTTGGCAGAGGAGCAAAGGTATTTATCTCCAGCGGAGTTCTCTACCCGTATTTCTCTAAACTCAAATCTCAATTTAATCCTTCATCAAGAGAAGGTCCGTTGGAAACAACGTGTCGGATTTAAATGGCTCAAGGAGGGAGACGCCAACACAAAAAATTTTCACACAGTGGCTTCGGCTAAGCGAAGGACCAACCGTATTACCTCATTATGTATCAATAATGAGGTAACATCGTGTAGGACTTCGATCACTAATGTGTTGCTCAAGTTTTTCACAGATTTATATACAGAGGAATGCCATTACAGACCAAAAATTCAGAATATTCATTTTCCTAGCCTCTCCAGCAGCTGCTTCATTTCTAGAGTTGCCATCGAACGCGCTATATTAGGCATGGATAGTGATAGGGCGCCAGGCCCTGATGGCTTCAATGGGGATTTCCTTAAAAGATTTTGGCCGCGTCTCAAGGGGGATATCATAGCCATGGTTAATGGTTTTTTCAACAACGGGATCACGTTCCATAGTATCGGTACGTCCTTTATCACTTTGGTCCCGAAGAAAATCAGTGTGGAGAAACCAGAGGATTTCATGCCTATCAGTCTCGTTTCTAGTGCATACAAGATTATAGCCAGAATTTTGGCTCATCGTCTCAAAACTCTCCTTCCTACAGTAATTCACAAAGGGCAAGGCGCTTTCTTGAAAGGTAGAGAGATCATGGATTCTACTATGGTTGCCCATGAACTTATTGATCATTTTCAGCGCAATAAGGACCCAAGAATTGCCCCAAAGTTGGACCTTGAAAAGGCTTTTGACAGAGTCAATTGGATCCTATTGGATGAGATCATGGAAAAGATGGGTTTTGGCAACAAATAGAGATTTTGGATCAGAAGTTGTGTGGGTTCAGCATCGTACTCCCTCCTCCTCAACGGCTCAGTATGTGGTTATTTTAAAGGGAGTAGAGGAATTAGACAGGGAGACCCTCTCTCCCCGCTTCTATTCAATATGATTGGGGAATTTCTATCTGCAATGTTCTACTCAGCAGGAAATCTTGGGTGGCTCCCCCTTACTAGTTCCAGTCCAGCTTTT
The DNA here is from genome assembly GCF_029961685.1 of Aristolochia californica. Taxonomy (NCBI): domain Eukaryota; kingdom Viridiplantae; phylum Streptophyta; class Magnoliopsida; order Piperales; family Aristolochiaceae; genus Aristolochia; species Aristolochia californica. The sequence continues at coordinate 22,631,157 of NW_027181815.1, read as the reverse complement.
AATACTCTCCTACTTCAGTATGCAGATGATACCATCATTTTTGGAGTCGGCACCATTGATTGTGCAATAAAGATTAAAGCTGTGTTGGCGCTTTTTGAGTTAGCCTCTGGTCAGAAAGTAAATTGGGGAAAGACTTCCCTAATGGGCTTCAATGTTAATCCTGAGGTTCTCACTGAGATGGCAAATATATTTGGATGCACCTTAAGTCAATTACCCGTAACATATCTTGGTTTACCTCTCTTCAATGGGCGTATATGCAGGAGGTTATGGAATCCGGTGGTAAAAAAAATGGAATCCCGATTATCATCATGGAAGGGGCGTCTTCTTAGTAAAGCGGGGAGACTCGTTCTCCTAAAGTCATGCATAGCAGGTATCCCAAATTATGCTTTGTCTTTCATTCCCTGCCCTATTGCTATTTGTAAGATCATGGATAAGTTGAAAAGAAGATTCTTATGGAGGGGATCGAGTGATGCTTTTAAGTACCACCTGGTTAGTTGGGATGATGTTTGCAAGCCAAAGAATATGGGGGGGCTTGGGAATCCGGAAATCTAGAGACATGAATCAAGCTTTATTGTTAAAATGGCTATGGAAGTTTAACACTCACTCTTAAAATCTTTGGTAGGAAATGGTTCTCATAAAGCTGGGTAGTGACTTCATTGGTGGATGTTTGGGGAGTGCTATATCTTCTGCTCCCAAAATTTCAATCTGCAAGTAGATTCTATGCTAGGAATGGTAGATCGCTCAAGTTTTGGGACGACTTGTGGATAGGGCCGAAACCTCTGTAGACTGCTTTCAGAAGTCTTTTCCTTCTCACCACTCGCAGAGAAATATCAGTAGCTGAAGCTTTTGAGGGGGGAGGGATGAGCCTCCATCCTAGAAGGGGTCTCTCGGATAGTGAGGCATTGGAAGCTAGCCGATTGTTGGATTTAGTCGCTTCGTTCAAAATTCGTCCTTGGGAGGCTGACAAGCTCATTTGGTGGCCGGATTAAAAGGGGTCTTTCACGGTCTCATCGGCATACGGATTTTTAAACGGTAGTAATTCGGCATGGAGGGAGAATGGGATCAATTTCGTATGGCGTTTATGTGCCCCTCCAAAGGTAAAATTCTTCATGTGGAGTGCCTGTCTAGGTAAAATCCTCTCGGCTGACGTATTGCGAAGAAAAGGCCACCCCTCTGTTGATCCCTTATGTCCATTCTGTAACTCTGAGAACGAAACTATCAGACACATTCTACTACACTGCAGTTTCTCTTGGAAAGTGTGGATAAGCATCCTTGGTAAGTTTGGGCTTCAATTTTGCATGGCGGAGGACCTCCTCACTTTTAGTAACTCACTCTTGGGTACCTCTATGCCGCATCTTGGAAAGATGATGCTCTCTGCCTATTCCATTTTCATCCCGTGGGGGCTTTGGAATGAGCGGAATAGAAGACGATTTAATGCTAAAAGTGAATCTGTAGACCGGGTTGCGGACAGAGTGGTGGGTCACATATCTACTTGGCTTTTAACAAAAAAAACATTTTCTCCCTATCAGGGTTCCTCCATTCGTGAAAATTGGAGAAACTTGGCTTTGATACACATTGGAAAAAAGCCTCCGGCCATGCAAGAATGGACTCCTTCAGCTCCTGGTTATCTCAAGCTAAATTTTGATGGTTCATCTCTTGGCAACCCTGGTATTTCTGGTTATAGTGGAGTAATTTCAGATCATTCCGGTAATCAGCTATTCACGTATGCGGGCCCCCTTGGTATTTCTGACTCTACGAATGCAAAGTTACAAGCTCTCCTCTCCGGTCTTCTTGTTTTCAAAGAAAGATGTAGTGGGCCCCTCCAAGTTGAAGGGGATTCTAAAGTGGTGATTGGATGGTGTGAGAGAGTGTCTTCTCCTCCGTGGAGACATTGGGATACATTTAAGAAAATTTTAGATATTACATCAATTGTTTCTTGTTGTTGGACCCACATTCCGAGATCCACAAATTCAGCGGCTGATGTGCTTGCTAGGTAGGGAGCTACCCTACAATCACTGGTTGTAAAGGAAATGCTCCCTCAAACTTTGTAATTTTCTTCTGTTTTATTAATACATCTTTATCAAAAAAAAAAAAAAAAAAAAACTTCCCTTTAAATGTTCAACTACTGGGTGTCAAGAGCTTTTTGAAGGCATGCTAGAGGTCAAAGGGAAGCCTAAATAGGTGCTGGGTGGAGTTGCAATTTTGCACCCCAGATAGCTTGACATTGAGTTCAGTGAGTTTCATTAAAGCCAATAATGGAGGATTTCGTCCAACTAACTTTTTGACCAAAGGAGATCACGAAAAGGTTAAGCAAGGCTTTTATGTGTTACTTCAGCCAATGTGCCTTCTCCGAAGAAAATAGTATCATCAGCGTATTGAAGAAGGGCAATGTTTTCAGTAGAGTCAGTAGAGATGGCACTAAGCCAACCGGTGTTTTTGCCAAGCGGACCATAGCCGACAAATGTTCAGCAATGAGGATGAATAGGAATGGCAAAAGAGAGTCCCCTTGGTGGATACCCCTCGTTCCATCTCCTTTCTTAATACTAGATGATCTCATAATGTCTCGAGAATAAGTACTAAAACAGACACGAACTCTCATAAAAAGGGTAAATAGTAGAAAATATGGGTGATAAATAAATAAGAGTCAAAACCGACAGAAAAGATTTCGAAAACAAAATACTAATAATAATCACTAAGTAGGGTAATGCCTATCACTCAAAGATGACGGTAGTAGTAGTAATAGTAGTAGTAATAATAGCCGAAAACCCACTTAAAGGTAGTGGTAAAAAAGTCGCAATGGACTAAAAGTCACCCATATATAGTGAAAAAGGGAACCAACACAAAAACTCAACAAGGTCTTAAAAGTATGAGAGATTCCATAGTAAATAGAGATGAAGGAGAAAGGTAGGTGAATAAAAAGTTACGGGGGGGAACCAACAAAGTAATAGAAATATGAGAATTCAAACTAATGACCAATGAGAATGACTAGTTTTGACATAAAAAAGGGGGAATTAACCAACTTAAGAGGACCTTATTTTGCTCATGGCATTTGAAACTTTATCAAATGAAGTAAGACAAAAAAACCAAGTATGATCAATCAGATAGAACATAGCAGATAGGGTTCATAACGGATGATCTATCAGACCTTATAAAGGATGATTGATCAAACAGAATAAAGTAGAAAGGGTTTATAACGTATGATAGATCAAACACTTGAGATTGATCAATTAGCAGCAGCAGTAGTGGAGGAAGATGTGGGTGTGGGTACCATCAAAGTTTTCAACCTCTGCAGTAGCTCAAAGTCATCATCTAATACTGTTTACTTCCCTTTCGTGATTCAGTTTTCTCTTCATTTTTTTCACCATTATTGTCCAAGGCTTGATTGTTTGTAGCCCAATCCGATTTTCCATTAAATTTCCAACAAAAATCGACCAAATGATTTATACCCCCACAATAAGTGCACACACGATTATCAATCCCCGAAGATCTTGAACCAGCTCTACCACCTCTACCGTGCCCTCTGTTGGTTGAATTTGTACCACTACAACGAGAGTACATGTTGAAGATATCTCAACGTAAGGTGTGGAAGAGGGGTATAGAATCTGAAGCAATGTGGCACTTATATCATCAAAGGATGGAAACGTTGTATAACTAAGAAGTTGTGATTTTGCTACCTCTAGATACGGTTTAATATTAGCCAAACAAATAGCAACTGCTCAAGCTTATCGTTGTTTTTTCCTAAACTGAAATATCAGTAGAGTAAGGCTGAGCAATTTTCCATTCCTAAACAAACCCTCTAAATTGAGCCAAATACTCATGTAAATTCTCCCCCTGTTTTGTATTAAACATTGTCTGAAAGACAACATACATTGTTTGCAAATTCCTGGTACTAGAGTACAATTTTGCAAAAGTGTCCCTTATTTGCTTAGTTTCAAGGTGGACAACATTATTTGCCACATACTCTTCTATACTATTTACTAACTAACTAATTACATGGGGGTATTCTATGAGCCATTTAGTATAAGAGCTATTTTCTTCATCTACTGGTGGAGATGGTTTGGTCAAGTGTCCTAAGAAATCTCGAGCAATAAGGAATCTCTTGACCGATTAGGACCAACTCAAATAGTTTGATAATCCTCTTAAGGGTATAGTAGTGATCTTAAGAAAATCACTCCTAGCCATATTCACATAATCCTCATCCATAAATTGTATCAACTAATCAATAACCAAAGTGTGACATGCAAGGTGTCAAACCAAGAGAGAGAGAGAGAGAGAGAAGTCAAACCGAAACTTAACCAGCAATTTAATTCATGCATGCACTTAAAACAAGGATAAATCACTCCAAAATGCTGGCCCATGTAAACCTTGTTCAGTACAGAATGCTATGGCCTCACCTGAGTGGAAATGAGCAATGTATCTGAAGATGGATGCTTTAGTATCTTGGGGGATGTGGAGTCTTTGTGATCCACCTACAGGGGATGCTGTCATGGGATGTTGTCGAGTGTACACAATAAGTACAAAGCATTTAGGACTATTGATTGGTACAAGACTAGATTGGTGGCTATACACAACCTTGAGTATTGATGTGTTTGAAACAATCTCTCCAGTTGCTCAATTTACCTCAGCTCATATTTTGGTTTCTATGACTGTTAACAAAGGATGGCTACTATTTCAACTAGATATTAAAAATGCCTTTTGTATGGTGATTTAGAGGAGGTGTATATGGAGCAACCTCTTAGGTATGTTGTTCAAGGGGAGGCAAGGAAAGTGTGCTAGTTAAATAAGGCTATTTATGGATTTACGTAAAGTCCTATAGTGTGGTTTGAAAAATTCAACAATGTGGTTATGCAGTTTGGTTTTTAGAGTCTTTGTAATCATTCTATGTTTTTTTTGAAAAAAAAAATTGGGATTGTTGTTGGTTATGTATGTTGATGACATTGTTTTGTCTAGGAATGACCTTGAAGGAATTGAGCAAGTAAAAATGTTTTTGGCCACCGAATGTCAAACAAAGGATTCAGGACAACTAAAATATTTATGTGGTATTGAAATGGCTCGAAGTATTTTATCTCAAAAAAGTACATCTTAGATATGTTGCAAGAGTATGGTCTCTTGGGTGCACGACCAATTAATACTCCCATGGAAGTCAATGCTAGCCTTCATGATTGTAAGAGTCCTATACTTAAGAACAAGACATAATATAGACGCCTAGTGGGTAAGTTGATTTTATGCTATAGTTATAAGGCTCGATATATCATTTGCAATGGGAGTGGTGAATCAATTTATGAAAAACCCAAGAAAAATACATTTAGAAGCTATTCAGAGGATTCTATAAGTATTTGAAAGTGCTCTTGGAAAAGGTCTACCGTATACTCGTAATGAGAAAATTGATGTGTTGGGATATTTTGATAGAGACTGTGCTAAGTACAACATGGATAGGAGCTCCACCACTAGGTATCGTTTCTTTGTTGGGGTAACTTAGTAAGTTGGAAGACTAAGAAACAAGTTGTAGTGGCTAGATCTAGTGTCGAGGCAGAGCATAGGGTGATGGCTCGCACAGTTAATGAAATTATATAAATGAAATTAGTTCTTGTTGAGTTTGAATTTCATATTCCAGAACCTAAGGGTACAAAGTATGATAATCAATCAAGCTGCCATATTTATAGCCAATAACCTAGTATTCCACGAGAGGACTAAACACATAAAGGTCGATTGTCATTTCATTAGAGAAATTGTTATGTAGGGACAGGTTGTTACTCTATATGTGAAATCCTCGGAACAACTTGGTGATGTGTTTACAAAACCCCTGGAAAGCATGAACATTTGGTGTTTTCTAATAAGTTAGGTCTATTTGAAATTTACTCTCCAATTTGAGGGGGAGTATTAAAATACTGGTATAGTGGTATTTTGGTTGACTTCACATTCTCATATGGATCTCATTAAGTTACAACAAGCTAGACATCGTATTAGGACTTTATCTTTCAATTTTCATTGAGTTTGGACTTGTATTTATGAAGTTATAAGTATGTTTGTAAGGAAGGGTAAAATGGTATTTTCTAAGTAATTTTCACTCACGTGAGATGGTTAATAGAGGGCTCGATTTCTGAGCCTTCTTTCAAAGCAGCCTCTAGTGCTGCTGCTTCCTCTCTTTTGTCTCCTTTCTTCTACTCCTTTAATCCTTTCTATATTGCAATATTACAATTTCCATAGAAATATTTATAACTCAGTAAGAATTAGTCAAGTGTATTTATCATTTTCTAACAGAAAAAGAGAGTAAGGGTATGATTGTAGTGAAATTTCAAAACTAAAAGGTGGGTGTATTGAAATTTCAAAAGTAGTGGGTGAGTCTAATTAACTCATAGTATAAATTCTGACAGTAGTCAAAACACTGAAAACATTTCCAGTAAAGTAAGACCCACCTCCCAAGTGCAAGCAAATTGCCGAAGGTGAAGGTTACACCAAACTTGATTGGGTTGAAGAAAACAAACATCGACTGCCACCCAAAGAACAACAGTAACAACAAAAATCCTTTCAGATCAGCGTCAATCAATATAATACAAATTCCCAAAAGCATTATGCTTAGCAGCAATATCATTTTTTTCATAACTTTGTAAATGACTAACAGGAATTGTCAAGCAACAGATGCATATGTTTTCTAGTGCAGCACAAGATTTTTGTTTATTACTCGGGAGTATTATTCATTATGCCAAGAACAGAAAGTTCAGTCATGTAGAAAAGTGCTTTTTCTCGCTTTCTAAAAAAAATGTAGAATAGTGTTTTTCTGTTTCCCAGCTGTTTATCTTTTTCCTCTTTTTACCCTAAAGCATTTCAGGAGTAACAGTAGGTTTTTTTTTTTTTTTAAATGATGCTGAATTTTATTAAGAGAGAGCTCAAACGACCAGATTACAAGGGGGGGAAGCCTTTCCAAACAATGAGAAATTGCTGGGAGGTTCCGAATTTTGCCAATTTATCAGCCAAACAATTGGTTGATCTAGGAATGAGGTTCCAATTACAATGAATGGATGACACAATGTCAGCAATACAATCAGTGATTGGCTAGTGGCGCCAAGGGGGGGAGCTATCTTTTGAACACCAGCTGATGACAGTCTTTGAGTCTCCTTCGATAAGCAGCTTGTTGTTACAATGTGGGGCCCACCATGGTGCTTGAGCTGGTGGGACCCACCATCAGGACGTAGGTCATCAAGAAGACTCCTAGAGCTCTCGGGAAGAGTCCTCTCCCAAAGCAAGCTCGAGTAAAGAAATCAAGAAGCACAAGCTGAGTTGATTTAGAAGACTTGAAGATCAAATGGGGCCCACAAGATCTCACGAGCTGGCACAATTATCAAGGTGCGCTGGAGAATCATGAGGGGCCCACTAGGATAAGACCACGAGTTGGCTTATCCCTTATATTCACATGGATAATAAAGAACTCCTAGTCTTCTAGGAGTCCTAATTTGAATAGACTTACCTATATTGAGACTAACCTATTTTGCGACTTACTTATTTTAAAGAAGTTAGATTTAGAATGTAATTAGGATTGAATGACAATTTGTATGAAGACTCTACCTACTCCTCTCCTATAAATAGAGAGGTAATTCGGAATTAATCAAGCAACACATTCAATCCCGAGTTTGGTTCTCTCTCTCCCTCTCCTTGCTTGGCGCAACTCATCCTTTCCCCTTTAATTTTTTCTGCTCTACCCGAGAGCTCTTCTCCCCTTTTCTCTCTTTTTCTTTCTTCTTTCTTTTGCTCGTGATTATGGAAATGGGGTCCTAAATTTAACATGGTATCAGAGCAACAAATTTAGGATCCCTCGACAAAAGATTGCTCTAGAAAAGTATGATCAACACCACTCAAAGAATGCTCTTGTGAAGGGAGACTCACAGAGTTTTTCATATTGAAAATTATATATTGGCAGAAAAATATTTGAGTCTACTTTCCAAAAAAGAATGATTTGTTCCAATCGGAGTTATCTACAGAGAGATATCGATATTTGAATGAGTGAAGGTCAGATTGCAAAAAGGTTCGAGCAGCAACAACAATCTTCAGATTCCGAGGTATTTTTTGCTATCAAGAACTAAACTTTATATGAAGAAATATATATCAAAAGAAAGATCTGTAAGTCTATTTTCTTACCTATTTAACCAATTTTCGGTATGATTTTTTTATAAGGAGATATTGATCTTGGAAGAGTCTATGGTCGTTTTGGAAAAACAGGAGAAACAGAACTTAGTTCGGCCAGATGACAGAGACCGAAACCTATCAGATTATTTATCTTCTGATAATTATATTTTATGAAGAGATGTTATACTTGGATAAAAGTTATTTAAGTCTACTTTAAGAAGGAAAAAATTTCATGTCAATCTGATCTATATTGAAAGATATATTCGAATTGGAAGAATCAAAGGTCATGTTGGTATTCCATTGTATTGAAAAATTTGAATTTATGCCAATTTTTTTGCGTCACCACAGAAATTTTTTCTTGGGATAAGATTTCCCTGATATTGAAGATTGCTATTGAGACTCTTATGAGTGGTTTTCTGGAAAAAAAAATAATAATTAGCATTGATGCTATATTTACATATACCGAGTTGATTGAAGAAGTGCTACTTGGTGAAATTATTTGAAGTTTTTTTGAAAAAAAGATCCTATCATGGCTGATGAGAATATGAGAAAAAGAAGAGGTTATAGTGCTGGCCGAACGGATGATATTAAATGTACACATTGTAAATTTCAAGGCCACACTATAGACCAGTGTCGTTATAGGCCATGCAGTTACTGTGGTAGATATGGCCACAATAAAAAAAATATGCTACAAAGCGAATGACAAGTCAGAATCGACAAGGGCTAATCAAGCCCTCATAGTAATGCACAAGAAAACAATCCCACTAGGACCACCTGGAGAAGTTGTCTCTGTTGACCTCTATTCCGGTGCTGGTAGGTGGCAAGGGTAGGAGGAGAAGGAATTTTGGGGAGGGAAGGCCTGCAGAGCTTTTAAAAGGAAGAGGGGGAGGGGGGGGGCGGGGAGGGGCACGAGAAGATGGGGTGTGGTTATTTATGGGGATAAGGCGGGAGGGTGAATGGCAGTTGTTGGTATCTGCGGGTTGGGATATATTCTGTCTGGGATAAAATCTGTGGTGGGTTGAGATGGGCAGGTGGGTGGGTGGTATGGCAAGCTAGAGGGAGGGACTATCGAGGAGGCAACTGGAATAGCATCAGTGCCAACTGTAAGACTGGCTGGGTGAGGACGCATCTACTGGGGAGAAGAGATCGGGGTTGTTGCTCTCAATGAGCAGACAAGCTGTGAAGAATCTCTAGATTCAGCTGCAGAACTCGAGGTCACATTTCTGAAGTCTTCCATATCTGCCAACTCAATGTGGATCCTGAATCGGGCATTATCCACCATAATGCATCGGAAGTAGTGTCCTTCACAAGGACGAAAAGGATTGATGAGGATCCGGGTATCATCAAGGCGATGTCAGTGTTTAGTAAGAGGGTCCAGAGAAATTATGGCACCAAACTCCGAGATGAAGCTATTGAAAACCTCATTGTACCATAGTTCCGCAGGGAGGCCGGTGACTGTAGCCTATTGCCCAAATTAACTAGGAGTCGAGGGGAGCCATCCTGATATCCCAATGATACCCAAGGTGGTGTGGGGTGTGAGAGCAAGGGCCGCAGAAGACTCTTGTTGGGTTTCAAAATGAACAAGCCAGGATTAGGGGTTGAGGTAGGAAATTTTGGGTATGTAGGGGAGGTGAAGCTCATCGGTCAAGCCATTGAAGGATGCTGGATTTGACGATACTAGGGGAGGTGTGGACTAGGATAGAGTGGGCCAGTCATTGTCGCTTTTTATGGAGCAAGTTGGGAGGGATTTGGTTGGTTTTGGATGTTTCTAAGTGAAGGTGTGTTGGGACATGGTGGCCTAGAAAGAGATTCTGAGTGGGTGGGTTAGGTTTTGAAGGATGGGGAGGGCTGATTGGGGGGGGGGGGGGGGGAAGGCTCGGTGTTGCCGCCGGAGCTGGGTTCTCCCCTTGCCAGAGTCGGGAATATAGATCCTAGCGAGCACTATTGAACCACGACGATGGACGACACGGCACTCTCTTCGTCCCCGAAAGGAGCTCACCGATAGGAAGAAAATCGAATCATGTGACCAAAGTTCACGAATTCGATTGGCTTCGTTCATGACTCGTTGGAATTGAAGAACAAAGCTTGAAATGGCTTCCATCAGAACACAGATGAAGGACATATTCGATCCGACAGCAGAGGAGATGCGAATCACCTGTCCGGAGCTCCGAGCTACTATCTCCACTGTAACTCTGTTTTTTCCGTAACTAAAACCAAAAGGATGGTTCCTTTTCTTTCGCAAGGAGATCGTCTTCCAGCTGGCATTGCAACGTTCCGTAGGAGGTTCTAGAGACTTGTCAGAGGGAAGCTCTGAGATTTTTGAGTGTCTGGAGTGACATTTTTTCTGAATCTAGCTCGGTGTTGCCGCCAGAGGTGGGTGCTCCCCTTGTCGGAGTCGGCACCAGAGAGAGGCTTCGGATGGCTTATGCGAACTCCTTCTAGCCAAATCCCGAGTTGGTGATCTCGGGAATATAGATCCTAGCGAGCACTGTTGAGCCACAACGATGGACGACACGGCACTCTCTTCATCCCCGAAAGGAGCTCACCGACAAGAAGAAAATCAAATCCTGTGACCAAAGTTCACGGGTTCAATTGGCTTCGTTCATGACTCGTTGGAATTCTAGAACGAAGCTTAAAATGGCTTCCATCGGAACACAAATGAAGGACATCTTCGATCCGACGGTAGAGGAGATGCGAATCACCTGTCCAGAGCTCCGAGCGATTATCTCCACTGTAACTCTGTTCTTTCCGTGACTAAAACAGAAAGGATGGTTCCTCTTCTTTCGTCGGGAGATCGTCTTCCAGCTGGCGTTGAAACTTTCCGTAGGAGGTTCCGGAGACTCGTCGGAGGGAAGCTCCGAGATTTTCGAGTGTCTAGAGTGACATTTTTCTGGATCGGATCTTCTATGTCTTCTCGGCAAGACGTCATCTTTCCATCGATCAGCGTCAGAGAAGGTGGCTGTGTCCTTGCCAGAAATCCTTCGTCATGGGTTCCGGTCACCGGCCATGGGGATGGTGACCGAAGAAGGATCCCGAAAATCGGCACACGTTACGTGTTTCTCTCAATCTGGGGTAACAGTAGGTTCAATAGCTAGAAAATTTAATAAAATGAATAATTGTTTCCGTACACTCCAAAGCAGTTTAGCTTTTCTCCCTATATAAAACAACAACTTTATAAACATAATATTTTCCACCTTTTTTTTAACAGAGGCTTCAGTAGAAAAGTTTCCACCCAAATTTAAGAGTTTACAGAAGCTGTGTGTGGACATACCAGTAGTGTGCAGGCAAGACCAGCAACCAAGCAAGTGCCGAACCCATAAAGCCTCTGATAAAAGAAAGCAACAGGAAATGTGAATAATGTGAACAATGAGCCATAAACATGTTAGAGAAGTATGAACTACAAAATTTTAAACAAAAACAACGGAAATGCTTTCAGAGACAGAAGCTGATGTACACTGAGCAGCTGTTTCTGGATTATACAGTCAACAGTTTCTATGGAAATTGAAGCCATACAACTCTGAGATTAAGATCAGAAAATATGGATGATTTTACAGGAAGAATTTTTTATTTCTATTGCGAGGAGAGCAGAAGCACTTTGCTTATGACAATGGACAGAAAAATTAAGAGTGAAATAGAGAAAGAAAAAGAACATGTCAAACAAGAGACAAAGAACTTTTGCATTAAAGAGGGGGATGCCTTCTTGATTTATGGATCTGCATAAGGGCTACAACAAATTAAATGTATTGACAATAATACCCTTCTATTAACGCATCACACTCCTTGGTCACTAGTTGTGCCTCATCTCCATGGACACATCCTAAATACTTCCTTACTGTTTTTGACTCAACACCAAGTAAAAATAAAAACATCCAAGTACAAATAAAAAATACCAAACCATATCTCACGCCCCTCAACGGGCCCTTCAGGTGGAGCATAAGTGTGAATCTGCTAAGCCTATCTAATGTCTTCCAATGGAGCTCCTAATATTGTAAGGAAAAAAGAGATCAGTGGAAATCAGAGCTCCACCTCATCAATGCTTTCACTGATGAAAAGCTAATTGGTCTCAATATGTTCGATGTAACCATTTGATATCAGACAACTTGCTATGCTGCTGGTAGCTTTACTCTTTTTAGGAAAGATGATTTTATTAAAAAACACAAAGCAACTAAAGCTCAAGGGAGCAGACCCTTAACAACAAGGGATTGGAGGGAGGCTCCCTGCTTAGCAAGAACATCAGCAACAGAATTAGCAGATCTCGAAATGTGAGACCAAATACAATCATAATGGGATACAATATACAATCATAATGGGATACAATATCTATAATCTCAAAAAAAAAAAAAAAAAAAAAAAAAACATGCCAATGGCGCCAATGGGGGTAGAAGAGTGAGCACACCAGTCAATCATCACCTTGGAGTCCCCTTCAATGTGATGAAAACTACTACAATGATCACGAAAGATGTGAAGCCCGTTGAGGAGGCCATGTAGCTCAACTATTGTTGAATTAGCAATTCCTAATGGACCGGCAAAGGATATGATCTGATTACCATCGGAGTCGCAAATAACTACACCAAAATCATCTTTCCTCACTTAAGTGAATATAATGTCAAGTTACATAAACGCTCCTCATGAGTTAAACTTCTCTATCTCACTAATTACATATCATAATAGTTTATAATTTGAAACATATATTCCTAACAATAACTCCACCTTATTGCCTCTCCTATAGACTCATATAGTAAAGATAATATGATCAAAATACCTCTACATGAAATTTAACTCTCCCCCTCAAGTTGGCACATATATATCTAGAAGCCCCAGCTTCTCACAAAATATCTCAAATTCTCACTCTCTCAAGACTTTGGTGAATATGTCACCAAGCTGGTCACTTGACCAAACATATGGAGTGATAGCTTCTTTCCTCATCAGAATATCTTGAATAAAATGGCAACTCAACTTCTATATGTTTAATCTGGTCATGAAATACTAAAATTCCTTGTAGTGAAAATTGCAGCCTGATTGTAATATTACATTGCCATAGACTCAATAGTAGGAAACCTCAACTCCAGTAGAACATATTTGACCCACATAAGTTCAATTACTGTGAGGAGTCATTGCTCTGTATTCTACATCTACACTAGAGTAGGCTATCACATTCTGCTTCTTATCTTCCAGCCAACAAAGTTTTCACCTGCAAAAACACAATATCCAGTTGTGAACTTCTTATCTACCTTTGACCCTGCATAATTTGCATAATGCCTCTATCTGCAAGTGACTATGTGGCTCAAATAACAACCCTTTTTCCGGAGCCCCTTCAAATACTTCAAGCTTCTTTGAGCTACTTCCAACTAAACTTTACATAGACACCCCATGAATTGACTCACCATACTTATAACAAATGATATATAAGGACTTGTAGCGGTAGCATAAATGAGCTTCCCAATCATCCTTAGATACATAGTTCAACACTACTCTCATCATGAAGATCAGGGTCTTCCTCCATAGGTGTCTATACAAGTTTAACCATGAATAAATCATACTCCTATAACATGTCTATAACATGCTTACTTTGGGTTAAGACAACCCTTGCTTCACTTCGAGCAGCTTTAATCTCGAGGAAGTACATGAACGAACCCAAATCTTTAGTTTAAAAATGCTTAGCTAGATGCCCTTTTGCTTCTTCAATCCCTTTTTTATCACTTCCTGATAAAATTATATCATCTACATAAATAATTAACACCACAACTCCAGAGGATCTTTTTATGACAAATAACAAATAATCACAATGGCTTCTAGAAAAACCAAATGGCATTACTACCTTGTTGAACTTGCCAAACCACGTCCTAGGACTTTGGTTGAGTCCATAAATTACCTTATTTAATTTGCACATTTTCAATGTCTCCCTCTGAGCAACATACCCAAGAGGTTGTTTTATATAAACTTCTTTTTCGAGATCACCTTACAAAAGGCATTTTTTACGTCCAACTGAAATAGAAGTTCACCCTAATTCACAAACACAGACACAAGAATCCAAAGAGAGTATTTAGCTACATGAATTTGTCCTTGTTGTTTCCTAATCTCTTTCTCAATCATCGGTAGTAGAAACTGGCGAATCATCTCTAATGTATTTAGATTTTCTTTTAGCTTTAAGATAAATCCGTATAGATTTAGACCAACGAAGATAGTTCTGACTATACAATTTCTCGTTAGTAATAGTTACCTTCCAAACTCCCAAATTCTCTTGCAAGAGTAATTATTTCAATAGAAATAACCATAGAGAATTAAAACAACCAACACCAACAATAATAAGTAGCAATTACGGTTATCGCTGATGTTAACCTACCTAACAATGACATAGGCACAAGGCACCAGGCACATATAATTGATCAATTGACAGTACAATCCATCAACCCTAAGGTTATGGCACAAAAGAAATTGGACCAATGTAACCTTGACTTTTGATCAACTAAAAATCCTAAAGTTGCTCTTTCCTGAACGTAGAGATGTCAAAAGGAAGAGAAACGAGTGCTTAAAAAGCTTTGAACCTGGACCTTATTGCTCTGATACAATGTAAAAAAAGTGAAAAATTGAATAATGGAAGAATAGAGTGAGGAGAAGAAGAAGAAGAAGAAGAAGAAGAAGAAGAAGAAAGAGATAATAGAGAGAGGAGAGGTTAAATAGTGTATCAGCCAGCATGGAAGTTCAAATTCGACCCCCTCTTCTCACTTATGTGAATGTAATATAAATTTACATAAATGCTCTCATGACTTAAACCTCTCTATCTCACTAATTAAATATCAGAATAATCCCTAAATTGACCCATATAGTCCTAAAAATGACCCCACTTTACTGCCACTCAAACTCATATAGTAAATGTAAAATGACTAATATACCTCTACATAAAATTTAACAGGTAATGCTAAAAAGTATTAATAAAAGAATTATTAATTGAACAACTTTTAACTTTTTCATGTAGGAGTGCTACTTCAATATGCCTTTTTTTCCTGAAAATTGGTCATACGCAGCACCTTAGGCATCCCAGGCACCAGTTAGAGTTGAACCCAAAAACTCACCTTAGCAAGCAACACCCAAAATGGTCATTGAGCTCAAGGCTCAATCTCACTTTTATTTAAAGAACTGTTATTGCTGGTTCTGCTGCTTTAGTCCTCACTTAAAAGACAGGAGCTAGCAGTCATTCTGATGGACAATCAACTATGACATGCTGAGACATTGCTGTCAAAATGCACCACTTTCAGAATACATTACGGTGTCTGAAGTGCGTCAATGGAAGTTTGGACATGTTCATACTTGAACCCTAATTCAGACATGTATATTCAAATAAAAATCGAAATAAAAAACCCCAAGAAACCGATATTAGTTGAACAAGACCCTGAGCGGAAAAAAAAAACAAGGAAATGATTATCAGCTAGTCTTTTAACTTAGATCTAGGATATGAATGCCGCCAGAAATAATTTTAGAGATAAATCACATTACCTTAAGTAACTTCACCATTTCGCATAAAAAGTTAGGGTGATATAGGTAATGAGCAAAATTCAAAATATCAAAAAAGATTTAGATTACCGGAACGGAAAAAGGTGGAGATTTGATCAATACCTGCTTCGTCGATAAGGTACATTGGCGATCAAAATCATCAAAGAAAGACAAGTTCTCCTCTGCAACTTGCTCTTCTTCCACCTCCATTCCTACAAGGATCTTGACCTTTTCCATAGCTCGACTCATCTTTTCCATTTCTCTAGACCAGCGAAAGCCGACCTATCGAAAATACAGCAAAATTAGCTCTTGCGAAGGCAGATATTCAGTTTCAGAATCGTAAATTGAGAAACTCTTCTTATCAACAACTTGCGGAAGCCGATCCAGCAAATGACTGCAAATTTGATTTGACCTTTGAAATTTCAGACTGTTAAAAGCTTTAGCTGGAGTCCTGAACCAATTTCAAGCAACTCTCCAGGGGCTTAGCTCCTGATGGTGGCAACTCGCAGAGACGTTAACATAAGACGTTAAAAAGAAGCTTTGCTGTTTGATATCTCCGGTGGGATCCAATAACTCTGCTTTATCTCTTCTCTGACAAAGCAGTGATAACTACTGCAACTCAAGTTATTTAAAAACCAAGATTGTTAACAGTTTATATAGGCCTAAACCAAGGTCGGTCAAGAGATAAATCTAAAAAGTTCATTCAAATATTTTGAAACATTGAAATTAATAAACTAAATAAATTTAATATTTCATGATTAACCTACCTAATGTGTTTTTAAAACAAACGGATACAACTTTTAATTGTTACAAATATATATATATATATATATATATATATTTAGTTGTAATATGACGACAAATTAACAAACCAAGCGTGGCACGTGCGCTTGCAGGCAAGGCGAGCCAAAGCGTACGCTGGGGTGAGGCGCGCAAGCATTCGCACACATGCGAGCGAGGCATGTGACTGAGGCGCAAGGGCAAGACACACAGGCCCATGGGCGAGGTTCTCGAGCAAGGCGCTCGAGCGCGGGCTCGCCAGTGACGTACTAGGGCGGCGCATGCGCCCAATGAGGCCCACGAATGTATGCGTGCGAGTTCTGACGCACAAACAACCACAAGATCACTAGAATGCAAGCGAGGCACGCGACGAGGCAGCATGGGTGGATACGCGTGCACAGGTGGTTGGGGTAGCAGTAGGGACTAACTGGCAATCTGACTAATTCGAATTAGACTTAATCTAAATGGTTTTATATAAGATTTTCTGAATTATTTTAGGCATACGAGATAATTACCTAGTTTGAAATTTGAATAAAAGGGCAATGCTCTTGCTCAAGTATTGAACCATGTAAGAAAAGGGATAAGGGATGCTTATCCCTAATTTGCTTGTGAATAGGCTATGTAAACTCTTGTATCTTCATTTTGTACAAAACAGTTTTCCTCATTGTCAAACTTCATTTCTCTTCTATTTAAGTTCCTTCTTCTTGATTTGAGGGGTTGACTAACTTACTTTCATTTGCAGTAAGTTAGTCCACATATTGGGGTCTAATAGCAATTTCTTGCTCAATCTAGCAGTGCGACAATTGGTATAGAGGTAATTCAAGTTTGAAGGAGGTGATATTAGAGCTAGTTCAAGTTTGGAAAAACTGGTACCAAAGCAAGTTCGAGTACACGTGTGTAGGGGTGGTATGGCTAGTAAATAAAGAGAACATTCATAGAGATTGTTGAAACTTAGAATTTCATGATGTGTAATTACAGTAGAAGTGTAAAGTTGGGTCGAAGGCCCATCCCATAATGACTAACACACTTAGAAAATCTATTTCCTAATTAATAAACTCAAGATTTTTGTACTTACTAATCCATGTGGGACTATTCTTTAATACTTCCCCTCACGTGTAGGCCCTCTTTTGTGGCTCTACAAGTGGATAATGTGGTTAGAGGCCCACATATAACCACTTGCTCTAGTAGCATGTAAAGTTGGGTCCAAGGCTCATCCCAAAATGACTAGCCAACTTGGGAAACCTATTTCCCAACTAATAAACTAAAGATCTTTATACTCGCTAATCTATAAGACTATTCCTTGACAAGAAGAGGATTAAGGGGTGGATGTAGTACATGAATGAGTTGCCTTTCGTAACGCAATAGACCTAGAATCAAATTCAGGCCCAAACATAGGAGGAGGAGAAAGACTTACCTCAGGTGGATTTGACAACTTGACAGGTGAGGGGACAGCCGATGATTTAGCGGGATGACCAATATCTTCATTAATCGTCACAAGTGGACATAGAGTGATGGGAGGAAATGTAAATCCTGAAGGAGCCTCAAATGAGGCGTAGAAGGAAGTGTCTTCAAAGAAAGTCAAATCCCGAGATACCATCAACCTCGAAAGTGTAGGATTATAACAAATATATCCTTTTTGAGTTCGAGAATACCCCAAAAAATACACTTTAGAGACCGAGGATCAAGTTTACTTTTATGTGGTGAAGTATCATGAACAAAACATGTGCAACCAAATACTTTAAGAGGAAGCGAAAATGAATCTTTACCATGAAACAAAATAGAATACATACTTTGATTTCTAAGCACTAATGAAGGTAACCTATTGATGAGAAAGCATGCAATAATAATAACATGAGGGTAATAAAATTAGGGTATCTTCATTGAGTAGATGAGGCCCCGAGCAACTTCAAGGAGGTGACGATTCTTTTTTTTAGCAATACCATTTTTTTGAGGGGTTTAGGCACGTGATGTTTGATGAAGAAGTCCATTACCCTCACAAAACTTTTTAAACTCGTTAGACAAATATTCCGTAGCATTATTGGATCTATGGATTTGAATTTTTTTTCCCAAATTGCGTCAGAACCATTGCATGAAAGTAACAAAATATTGAACTTGAGAAATGTTAGAGACCTTTAAAGGTCCCCATACATTAGAATGTATTAATGCAAATGAAGTAGTACTGATAGTTGTAAAACGAAGAGAATATGTGCTCCTAACATACTTACTTAATTGACATACCTCACAATTAAAAGTAGACAAAGATTTAAGAGATGGAACTAAAGAACGAAGTGATGAGGTAAATGGATGACCAAGCCGGTTGTGCCAAAGTTGAGCCTAGGATGTAGTAGATGAAATAGCAGCTACTGGTGGAAGAGTAAAATAGTATAAGTCTCATTTTTCATGGCCACCACCAATCACCTGTTTTGTAGTTAGATTCTGAAATATACATGAAGATGGTGAGAAGGTGACAAAGCAATTCAATTGTTTGGTTAATTGACTAACAGAGAGCAAATTTAACGGAAATTGTGGAACAAACAACACATCTTAATGAGGAATAGATGCAGTAAGATAGGAGGGACCCTTGCCAAGCACCTTGGTTTGGAAACCATTAGCAATAGTGAGAAATTTATGAGGAAGACATGGAGATAATGAATGAAGCATGTGTTTGTTACCTGACAAGTGGTCGGAAGCCTTGGAGTCAATGATCCAAGAGGAAGGGGTTGAAGAGGAAGAAAGCATACCTGAGCAATGGTCGTGATAATAGTAGGTCCTGATGGACTAGAGGACTGATCTAATAAGGATTTCAGCTTTTGAATTGCAACATAGTCTTTTGAAGAAATAGTCACATTCCCAGAATGAGAATTTGTCCTATCCTCCTTTTTTCTCAACTGTGATTGAGGCTGTATTGGTTGTGGCCCAATCAAGCATGCCATATAATTTCCAGCATAAATACACAAGGTGGTTTAAACCACCACAGTAAGTGCACACACAAGGCTCAGTGCGGGAATGTGACAGACTCGTTCGATCACCTCTATTGTGGCCTACTCTTGTATTCCTGTCACGTCCTTGGAATTGGCATGATGTACCCCGATTACCAGAGAACATAGCTAATGAAGCATCAATTGGAGAAGGAGGAGATGGATCAGGAATCCTTAAAAATGTGGCTCTTATGTCATCAAAAGTAGGAAGGGTAGAGGAACTAAGAAGCTGAGTCTTAGCCACCTCTAGATAAGGCTTAATATTGGTAAGGCAAATAGCTATTGCCAGGGCCTCGCACTATTTTTATTGAACAACAATGTCGGTAGAGTATGGTTTAGCAAGTTTCCATTCTTGGAGAAGGCCACGAAACCGGGCCAAAAACTCATGAATATTATCTCCTTGTTGGGTAGCCAGCATACTTTGGAAAACATCATAGACTCTTTGCAAGGAAACGGTACTTGAATAGAGCTTACCACATGTGTCCAAAATGTCCTTGGAAGTTTCCAAGTGGACCAAATTGTTAGCGACATGCTCTTCCATGCTATTAATAAACCAACCGATAACCACGTTATCATTTTTAACCCATTTACGATAGAAGTCATCTTCTTCATCAATCGGAGGAGGGATTTTGAGAACATGATAGAGAAGGCCACAAGTAATGAGAACCCTCCGTATCGATTGTGACCAGCTAAGGTAAATGGAAAGGCCTCTTAGTGGAATTATAGTAATTCAGAGTATGTCACTCTTATTACTCAAATCTCCATGTTGACGCAAATCAACTGTTGAGGTCAATTGTCAATGGGCTCAAATAACAATTACACGATATAATTTGAAGCCCCCGTAGCCCAAATTAGCTACAAAAAATAAGTAATGAATATTTTCACAAGAATAAGCACCAAATCATGAAAAAAATAGTGTTTTTGTCAAGCGATAAAAAAAACCAGCCACTACTCAACTTCTCTTATATTTATAAAAAAAATAGAGAGAAGAGAATAGATGCAATTCTTATTCTTAATCCAAACTCAACCACAAAAATGAGAGCAAATGTAGACACGACCTTTCTTGGCAAACCAAGAGCAATTTCTTGGGAAAAAAATGTTCAACTCATGGGAATACTGCAACACAAAAAAATTAAATTGCTGAAGTTCAAAAATAGAATGAAACAGTAGGAATAAGTAAATGCTGGAATTCTAACCATATGACGGTCATCCAACAACATAACCCAATCCCAAGAGTACTGTTAGATTATAGAATTGACAGCAACAAATGCTGGAATCCCAAATCAACAATGTTTGATTCAAGTCACATAAAGATAACTGAATTCAAATCATAAAAAAAAAGGAGAAACAACTACAAGTTGATCAAAATTATAACATCTTCTTAGTCATAAAAGATAGATCTTCACAATGTTTATGAAGATTATCTGACTTGACGTGAATCAAGCATTCAAGAAGATAAAAAATTAGAAACCGTAAAGTGAGAATATGACAAAAAAATAGATTTTACATATCTCTTCATAGCAGAACTCCTTCTATAAACATCTTCTTGAATGGAGGATATAACTACTTGAATAGGGATCTGAAACTCCATACTCTGATACCATGTAGAAGTTAGGACCCCATGAGAAGGACTCTAGGTTAACGTGGAAGAAGGAGGAGAGAAGAGAGAGAAGAAGGAGAAAGGAGAAGGACGTGAGAGAGGAGAGTTTGGATTAAGGGAAGAAGAGAATGTGTCAAGGGGTAAGAGAGGGTGTCTGGATGATTTCTCAAAGGGAGGAGAAGGCTTGAATGCCTGACCTCTTAGCCAATGCTCTTATTTATAGTGTTACAAAACCCCTAGGGTTACAACTCAACAGATTAAAAGACATACTAAGACAACGTATTTACATCTTCATGCCATCCTTATGGAACTGTTATGCACGCAATAACATTATTATTTTAGTTGTTTTATTTAATTTACTTTATTTTATTTCAGTTTTAGGCCATAGGGGTATTTTTGGAATTATTTATTCATAGGGATATTTCTGTAATATTTTATTAAACCCTAACAGGGTGAACCCTATTTAAGGGGTAAGAGTAATGAGAAAAGGAAGCATTGAAGTATTAAGAATTAGGTTAAATCTAGCGTAAAGAGGCTTAGAGTTCTCCTCAACGAGCTCTAGGGTTTTCAAGCTTCCCTTAGGCTTGATCTTCATTTTCGTCTTCCCCATGTCTTCCTATTACCCCTACGGTAATGTCCGGAAGACCCGTAACCCGTGGCAGACCCCAGATCCTCCCAAAGAATCCTTGTGTCAGATCCGGGACCGTAACAACTGGTATTAGAGCGGGAACACAATGGGTTATTCTCTATCCCAAACAGAAATTATTATTCTAGACGAGGTATGCGATTCAATGGAAAAGACATGCAAAGAACTGGGAGAAATTCGAGCATGGTATGAATATTCCTTTGAATGTTCGGCAAGGGAGCCACGTGCTCCCGCAGAAAAGGTCATACGACCTGAAATATCCGAGCAAGGCGTACGCACACAAGGGAAAGCGGCAGAAGTTGTCTCGTTAGAGAAATTAAATTTTTTTTTTATGTTTACAAGTCGAAATCCCTGCGGAAGATTTGGGGAAATTGGTGACGGAAGGGAATGCTGCCAAAACCCCGTCGGTAAGGGTTGATTTGGGTTCAACCTCAAAAAATACCCCTAATGTTATGCACGCAATAACATTATTTTTAGTTATTTTATTTAATTTACTTTATTTTATTTTAGTTTTAGGCCATAGGGGTATTTTTGGAATTATTTATTAATAGGGATATTTTTGGAATATTTTATTCATAAGGATATTTCTGTAATATTTTATTAAACCCTAACAGGGTGAACCCTATTTAAGGGGTAAGAGTAATGAGAAAAGGAAGCATTGAAGTATTAAGAATTAGGTTAAATCTAGCGTAAAGAGGCTTAGAGTTCTCCTCAACGAGCTCTAGGGTTTTCAAGCTTCCCTTAGGCTTGATCTTCATTTTCGTCTTTCCCATGTCTTCCTATTACCCCTACGGTAATGTCTAGAAGACCTGTAACCCGTGGCTGATCCCAGATCCTCCCAAAGAATCCTTGTGTCAGATCCGGGATCATAACAACTGGTATCAGAGTGGGAACACAATGGGTTATTCTAGATCCCAAGAAAGATGGATTGCTATGGGTAAGGAATTGGAGGAAATACGAGCATGGTTAGATGATTCCATTGAACGTTATGGAAGGGAGAAACTTGTTGTTACAGCAAAACAGGTCATACGACCTCAAATCTCTATCTCAGATGGGCAGAACAGACCATGGCCAGAAAATTCAAAAATTTCGTCTCGAGAGGCGGACGCAGAAAAACAACAGAAATTAGTCCTCCCCTGCTCACGGAAACCCAAGCACGCAGCCATAGTCCGTTACGCATGGGAGGGGAAAAATTTCCGTTCCGCATGGGAGGGGAAAAATTTCCCGGCCATTCCGACCGGGAAATATTTTCGAGAGTCTGTCTCGGAAAAATTTCAATCAGCGAAGCCTCCAAGGGCTGCTAGTCACCGTAGAAGCAACACGAGACTTCGTCGGCGACAATTCCGCCCTGTTCGGCGACATTCCAACAGCATCTACCATCGACATTCCAACAGAAGATCGTCGGCGACATTTTCGTAGAAGACCGTCGGCGACAATTCCGTAGAAGACCCATCGACGACATTCCAGCAGAACCGTCGGCGATATTCCGAGAGCCCTCTGTCTCGGCAACTCTCCCATTGGTGAAGCGAAGCCCCAACAGGCTGCTCTTCATCACCGAAAAATCAGGCGATTTCGTCGGTGCCGGGAGAGAGGAAGGAGACGTCCGTCGCCGGACTTCGGCGGTGCCGTGAGGAAAGGATCCGCCAGCCGCA
Source organism: Aristolochia californica (assembly GCF_029961685.1). Taxonomy (NCBI): domain Eukaryota; kingdom Viridiplantae; phylum Streptophyta; class Magnoliopsida; order Piperales; family Aristolochiaceae; genus Aristolochia; species Aristolochia californica. Next base: position 22,607,889 of record NW_027181815.1, on the reverse strand, counting down.
GAGTTCGGGAGTGCCGAAGGAAGAAGACGACTCCCGATTAAATTTTCCTAACTTAGGAAAATTTAATCGGCCTGGTCCGCTAAGTCGCACGGCGGACCGGGTTCCTGAACCGAGTCAACCCAGGTAAACTCGGACCGGCCCCCAAAAAAAAAAAAAAAAAAGGCGTCCAGAAGTGGGGTCATGCACCGGACCGGGTTCCTGAAACGAGTCAACCCAGGTTACCTCGGACCGGCCCAAAAAAAAAAAAATTATTGTCCTGAAGGGGGGTCATAGCTATCGCGGATGCTACTTCGGCACCGGTGGAGACATCGGCATACCGACACTACTTCCGAGCTTGAGGACAAGCTCGTATTCCAAGGGGGGTGTAATGTTATGCATGCAATAACATTATTATTTTAGTTGTTTTATTTAATTTACTTTATTTTATTTCAGTTTTAGGCCATATGGGTATTTTTGGAATTATTTATTAATAGGGATATTTTTGGAATATTTTTATTCATAGGGATATTTCTGTAATATTTTATTAAACCCTAACAGGGTGAACCCTATTTAAGGGGTAAGAGTAATGAGAAAAGGAAGCATTGAAGTATTAAGAATTAGGTTAAATCTAGCGTAAAGAGGCTTAGAGTTCTCCTCAACAAGCTCTAGGGTTTTCAAGCTTCCCTTAGGCTTGATCTTCGTTTTCGTCTTCCCCATGTCTTCCTATTACCCCTACGGTAATGTCTGGAAGACCCGTAACCCGTGGCAGACCCCAGATCCTCCCAAAGAATCCTTGTGTCAGATCCGGGACCTTAATAGGAACATACCATAAATAACCACTTTGCCACTCCTTTGACGTGTGGGCTTCTAACCTTGAGCTTGTGGGCTTGAGCCCATCTTCCAACAAGTACCAACTGTGCACTAACTCTCAAAGGGTATTAATGGATGATAAAACATAAGTCAAACCGAACCTCAAAGGATTTAAAAAAAAAATAGTGATAACAATCACTAAAGAGGGTAATGCATATCATTCACAAGATGATGATAAAAAAATCCTAAGGTACCATAAAAATTCTCAATGAACATAAAAACACCCATATATAAGAAAGAAGACCAATCAAGGCAATGCTCCAAAAAAAAGGTTTGGTCAAAGTGTTAGGTGAGAGTCAAATAAAGGACGGTAGGAAAAAGACTGCCAAATATGGTGGCAATTGGAATCAAATGAAGATATGAAGTTGGGGCCACCTTGTATTTTACTCAAATCTTCATCAGATTAACCAATGATAACAACAGTCAGCAACCGAGGAGTCCTTCTTCAATAATAATGTCTTAGTCAAATACACACAGTAGCAACAGTGGATATGGGCCAATGCTCAAATAACATGTACCAAATAATGAAAATCTTTAATAAGGACACATGAAAAAATCAGCAGTGAGTCCATCCTTGAATAAGGAGAATGTGCCCAAATAATAAGCTAGAACCAAGTAATAAGCTGCTTGTAAAGGGTGATGGAAGAAAGTAATTTCCAAGCCTTAGTGAACTTCAAGATGAGAGCTACTAATCCTCTTAGGACTGGCAAGGGCTAATAATCAAATCAAGAAATAATAGATTAAGTACAAGTTCAACAAAAATATTTGTGAATCACCTTATAACTTGATTTAGCACGAGATGTAATTCCATGGTAAATTGAGCTAGCCCGAGTTGATGATGGGCTTAAGTCAATCTCAAATTTCCATCCACTAATTAAGGAGGCCTTTGATTGAAAGAATCTAAAAAAAACATGTATTCAAGAGCGAATCAAGCCAAGCCAATAATTTTACTTCTTTGACAAAATAAGCCAGCTTGGGTAGGATAAAAAGCAGCCCGAGTTTGATTATTCCTTTAGTCAATTAAAAATTCCACCAGACAAGGACTAGTGCTAGTCGAAAAAATAATTTAATCAATCCTCTTATCTTCCCTTTTTTATTAAGAGGAAATATTAAATCAAACACCAAATCACTCAAGAATCAGCCACTCTAATCTTCCTTGCCAAGATATCAATATCTTTCCAAAATAAAATTTGGACACCAACTAAAAAATCTGAGTCTTGATTCTATCCTTAATGTTTTATTTAACAAAAGATTGATTTAATATAAATAATTCAAGACTAATCAAGGATATCTCGAGGTGGCTTGATATCTTAGATAAAGAGAAACTTTCCTTAAAAAAAAATTGGTGCCACCTTAGTCTTTCCAAGAGATCTCCTGACCTTAGTTTCACGTGGGAATCTATATAATAAGAATAAAATACTCTCGTGGATTTGAATAAAAAAATAAGGAATCTCATTTTTCAAAAACAGCTTTTCCACAAGTTCAAAGAAACTTCTTTCAACTCATGCACTTATAAAAAAAGCTAATAAATCTTGGCATTTTAAATCACTCATGCATGAGCTCATAAATATCATCATAAACTCTTAAGAGTATCAAGGAAATGGAGAGCATATGCAAACAACTTCTTCTTCAAAAAATAATATCAAACCGAGTTCTAACTTCTCAAAAACATCAAAGAATTAAGAAGTAGCCCAATGACCCATATAATCAACTTATAAAAAACCAATAGATTATCAAGCTTGGATCATAATAGGGATGAGATAATTCCTTTCTATTAGAAACAACTTTCATGCATGAATAGTAGCTTTCTATGCAAAAAATTTCAACATAAACTGATTTCAGGCAAAAACTTGCGAACCGATTGAAAAAGGCCAGCTTTTACAAGCTTCTTCCAAACCGGGAGATATAAATCTCAATAATTTCATAGGATAAAGAGAATAGTCCCTAAATAATTTTCCAGAGATAAAAATATGAGAGCATGAAACTATAAATAATTAATAATAACAAGAACAATAAACTTATCTCCACAAGCTTCAACCTTTCTTCACAAGAAGCCTTTCATGAGTAGCTTTGATCATATAATTGTTGGGGTACCTTCTTGGTGTGGGGATCCTAAATTCAATGCTCTGATATCATGTTGAATTTATGACCCCCTGATTAGAACCTCGAGCAAATTAAGAGAGTGAGATGAGAAGAAAAGAAGAAGAGAAGAGAAGAGAAAAAGGGAAGACAAGGCAAAGTGTGTGAACTCAAGTAGAGAAGTGAGAAAGAGAGAGAGAGAGAGAGAGAGAGAGAGCCTTTAGGCTAAGAGAGAGCTTGGAAGAACTGAGAGAAGAGAAGAGAGATTGAATGCACTACCCTAAGCCAAGGGCCTCTATTTATATTTTTTTAGAGGATGTTACAATGTCTGTAATGCCCTTTAGGGCTACAAGCTTTACATGAGAAAAGACAGAAGTAGACATGTTTCTCCTTGACTAATTGCATCCTTGTACCGTCTTTATGAGAAGTCTTCTCATTTACCATGATGCTGTTACGGTCCTGAGTCATGGATCGAGTAACACGGCGTGGGATTTGTGAATCCAGCACTCAGAATTTACTCACTTCACGTCAAGGGTCTGTGTATGAGTATTTCTCCTTAACCAATGCTTGGCCAGGAGGAAAGATCCTCTTTTGAGGGTCCTACCGAGTTGTTGTGCTAGGTAGAAGACCCCACAACAATGCTGACCTTGCTAGAGCAAGGTGCTCTCTTTTTTGGTCACGGCAAAGAGGGTTTGGCCCTCTTTGTTGCTGCTCTAGCTAAGAATGCAATCCTTCTTTCTTAAATAACTTGAAACACGAGTTTGGGATAGATTAATACCTCTTATTTGATGCTATGATCAGCTCCCACGTTGCACCAGGAATTGCTCAAGATTTGAGGATAAAAATCCTCACTTTGCTGCTTGGTAAGGGAGGAATTCGGCCTCTCTTGTTGCTGCTGCCAAGAAGGAGGATAGATCTCCTCTTTGGGCTCGGAAAAGGGGCAGGAAGCTCCTTTTCTTAATAGGGATGATGGTGGATGAATTTGGGTGAAGATGGATGGCAATGGAGGGTGAATGATAGGTTGGATTTTTGGAGTAAACCCTAAACTCGGGATCAAGAGGTGATCCCAACCTATTTAGACTAGGTTATTCTAAAATCTCAAAGCTTACCTATTTCATTCATACCTATCCCTTAAATAGGGAGTTTTAGGGTTAAGGTTACAATAATTCCCCATAATGCCCTTACATAAAAAGTAATTAGAAATAACTCCTACTTAAAACAATATAAGAAATAAATCCTACTTAAAACAATATTAGAAATAAATCCTACTCAAAGAAATATAAGAATTAAATCCTATTGAGTGAGTTGTTGTTGTCTTCTTCGTTGTGTGACTCGGTGTGCTATTGAGTCCACAACATCTGCCTCCCCATGGAGAAAGAGCTTGTCCTCAAGCTCAAAAGCTGGGTAGACTTGTTTGAAGATGTCCACACGTTCCCATGTTGCAGCGTCGGGGTCAGTGTCCGTCCACTGAACGAGAATTTCCCAATGATCATTGGTCAAGCGTGCACGTAACACCGCAGCTGGGTTAAGAATAACCTCGCCATGATCAACTGGTGGTAGGAATGGAGTGGATGTAGGCTGTGCTCCGGAATGCGGCTTCAAAAGAGAGACATGAAACACATCGTGAATTTTGGCGGTGTCCGGTAATTTGAGTTGATAGGCAACTGGTCCCACGCGTCGAAGAATGGGAAACGGCCCAAAAAATCGGGGTGAGAGCTTATGACGTGGAGGTCCCGCTAGAGACTGCTGACGGTAGGGCTGGAGCCGTAGCCACACATACTTTCCAACCTCAAAAGAGACCTCACGGTGGCCTCTGTCGTATACATCCTTCATCCGAGCTTGGGCACGTCGTAGCCGTTCTGTGATATTATGTAGCAGTAGATCCCTGTCTATGAGTGCCTGATCAATCGTGTCCACGCGGGTGGACCCTGGGTTGTACGAGAGGAGGCGAGGTGGATCCCGACCATATATAACCCGAAAAGGAGTGGATTGCAATGCAGAGTGGAACGAAGTGTTGTAACAATATTCGGCCCACGGAAGCCATCGAACCCATTGTCGCGGACGATCCCCCACCAAGCACCGTAGATACATCTCGATGGTGCGGTTCACCACCTCAGTCTGCCCGTCTGTCTGTGGATGATAGGCGGAGGAGAACTTCAATTTCGTCCCACTCAAGCGAAACAGTTCCCGCCAAAAGGTGCTCGTGAAAACTGCATCTCTGTCACTCACAATGGATTCTGGAATGCCATGTAAGCGGACTATCTGCTCCAGGAAAGTCTGAGCAACCCGTGTTGCTGTATACGGATGAGCCATCGGTATAAAATGCCCGTACTTGGAGAATCGATCAACCACTACGAAAAGTACGGATTTGCCGGCTGACAGGGGTAGGCCTTCCACAAAATCCATTGAAATGTCGGCCCAAACCTGCGTTGGAAGGGCCAGAGGCTGGAGAAGACCGGCTGGACTCAAGTGCTCGGCTTTGTTACGCTGGCATACCTGACAGTCGCCAACATAAGTCGCAATAGAGGCTTTCATGGCTTGCCAGTAAAAATCAGCTCGAATTCTGTGCAAGGTCTTCTGGATCCCCTCGTGTGTACTGTCGTGGTAGGCCGAGAGAATAGCTGGAATCAACTCAGACTCAGGTGGAAGGAAAATCCGATGCTTATAATAAATAAGTGAATCCTGGATGGACCACTTCACATTCATTGTCCCTTCTGAGATCTGCTGATGCAGTTCCTGTAGTGCAGGGTGAGTAGCATGTGCTTCTCGCACCAAGTCCATAATGAGAAATCTCAGCTGGCTGATAGAATAGACCGACTGCTGATCTTCAAAACACCGTGACAAGGCATCTGCCGCCTTATTTAATCTCCCCGCACGATACTCCACCAAGAAGTCAAACCCCAACAACTTACTGATCCAGTGTTGTTGTGGCGACGTCGTCAAACGCTGTTCTAGTAAGAATTTAAGGTTGTAGTGATCCGTGCGTATGAGAAAAGCCCGGCCCCAGAGATAAGGCCTCCAATGTTGGACCGCTTTGGCCAACCCAATCAATTCGCGCTCATAGGCTGCCAGTTTGTGATGGCGGACTGCCAACTGTCTGCTAAAATAAGCAATAGGATGTCCCAACTGCTGTAAAACGGCCCCCATGCCCACGCCCGAAGCGTCGCACTCTACCACGAACAATTCGTCGAAGTTGGGAAGTTGTAATACTGGCGCGGATGCGAGGGCAGCTTTGAGTGCCACAAATGACGTGGTGGCCCCCTCATTCCAAATAAAGGAATTTTTCTTGAGTAAACTCGTCAATGGTGCTGCCACTGGCCCATAGTTCTGAATAAATTTACGGTAGTAGCCCGCAAGACCCAGAAAACCCCGTAATGCAGAACACGACTGTGGTTGCGGCCACTCGTGAATAGCTCGGATCTTCTCGGGATCCACCGTAACCCCCTCATGTGAGATAATGTGTCCCAGATATCCCACGTGTGAAGCCGCAAAAGAACACTTGGAGTGTTTCAAATAGAGCTGATGTGCTCTTAACAAGTCGAAAACAATCCTCAAGTGTGCCAAGTGCTCCTCAACCGATTTGCTATATATCAAAATATCATCGAAAAATACAAGAACAAATTTTCAAAGATAGGGGCTAAATACCTCATTCATCAAAGCTTAAAAAGTGGAGGGTGCATTGGATAACCCGAACGGCATGACGACAAACTCAAAGTGGCCATGGTGTGTGCGGAACGCCGTCTTCTCGATATCAGAGGGGTGCATCCGGACCTGATGGTATCCCGAACGGAGGTCGAGTTTAGTGAATAACCACGACCCATGTAACTCATCCAGAAGCTCATCCACTACCAGAATCGGGAACTTGTCTTTTACTGTCTGCACGTTCAACTCCCGATAATCCACGCAGAACCTCCATGTCCCATCATGTTTCTTCACAAGTAAGACGGGTGAAGAGAACGGGGAGCGGCTGGGACGAATAAGACCTTGTTTCAACATCTCATGGCACTGACGCTCTATCTCGTCCTTCTGAAGGTGTGGGTAACGGTATGGTCGCACGACCACTACCTCAGAACCTGGTTTCAGACAGATCCTGTGGTCACAGTGCCTCATGGGAGGCAACCCCGAAGGCTCCTGGAAGAGGTCATAGAACTCCTCAACCAGACCATCACTAGTACTGTCAGGCTGATCCTGTGTCTGCAAAGTGTGTATGCGGTGGGCCCTGTCCACCTGACAGCCCTGTAAGAGCACCCGACTTCCGGCCAAATCAAAGCTCATGGTTAAAGCTGAAAAGTCCCACAGAATGGGCCCCAATGTTTGTAACCATTTAATGCCTAAAACCATATCAAATCCCGCTAGGGGAATAACAAAAAATTCCGCATTAAATGAAGTAAATCCAATGGAAAAAGTTACCGCCTTACTAATCCCATAGCTAGGGACCTTCTCGCCATTGGCCACTGAGACGGTGGCTGTCGGATGAGTGTGTATCTGGAGCTGGAGATGTTGTGCGGCTGTCAAACTCAGAAAATTGTGTGTACTCCCCGAGTCGACTAGTCCCACTAGTTCTCGGTCAATGACATGAGCTCGGACTTGCATTGTAGTAGGCGATTTCTGCCCAGTAATAGCATGCAAGGATATCTCTGGTGGTTCCTCCTCGATAATATCCTCTGGTTCCTCTGGATCCTCGGAATCCTCCATCTCGAGCCAAAATAATCGTTTACATTGGTGTCCGACCCGATACTGCTCATCGCAGTTATAACAGAGATTTTTGGACCGCCTTTCTGCCATCTCCGCACTCGTCAATTTTTTTATAAAGCTCGGTAAGGAATTACCAGGGCGGGGATCGGCTACCCGAGTCGTAGTCGAAGTGTGTCTGGATGGTGCTGCTGTAGATGTTCCCTGAGATGAATTATAGCGGCGCCCTTGCCACGTGGAGGAAGTGTTCCTCTCACTCGACCAACCCGGCTTACGTTGCTGCAACTGTTGTCGTTGTTCCATTGCTCGGGCCATATTCATGGCATGAGCTAGATCCGTGGGCATAAGGAGTTCTACCTCTAGCCGTAAATACTCATTGAGACCTGCTGTGAATAAGGAGACCTGCTGGTCAACCAATACCCTCTCTCCAGCACGAGCCAACTTTTCCTGGAAGAGTTTTTGATAGTGTTCCACTGAACCCGTTTGTCTCAATAAGACTAACTCTCCCAAGGGGTTGCTGTTGGCAGGAGGCCCAAATCTAACTGTGCATAGATTTTTAAATTCTCCCCAAGTCATTCCCGGTCTCTCTTTCTCTACTTGAGTCACCCATAACATGGCTTCATCTGTCATATGGAAATAGGCTAGTTGCACCTTATCCCATTCAGTAGTCCCTTGGTTCAAAATTTTTTTTTCACATCTATGCAACCAAATTACGGGATCCACAGAACCATTGAAAGAGGGAAACTCTAACTTGGTGTACCTTGGGATTGTGCCTCCATGCTGAGGTGCTTGGACAGCAGTACGCCCAGGCCACTGCTCCCCTCTTCTGTGATATGGTTGAGCAACCTCTCTCACCTCTGGACTCTGATGTCTCTCTGTCCTCAACTCCTGTAGCATGCTAATGATTCGGCTCATCTCTTCTTCCAAACCACAAACCTTTCCCAACACTGGTTGTGCTGTTTCAAGGCTATCTTCTATCTTTTGTATCCTGATTTGGATTTCTTCATTGCTGATATTATCCCCCATGTTACCCTGCTCTGATACCAAGTTGTTACGGTCCCGAGTCATGGATCGAGTAACACGGCGTGGGATTTGTGAATCCAGCACTCAGAATTTACTCACTTCACGTCAAGGGTCTGTGTATGAGTATTTCTCCTTAACCAATGCTTGGCCAGGAGGAAAGATCCTCTTTTGAGGGTCCTACCGAGTTGTTGTGCTAGGTAGAAGACCCCACAACAATGCTGACCTTGCTAGAGCAAGGTGCTCTCTTTTTTGGTCACGGCAAAGAGGGTTTGGCCCTCTTTGTTGCTGCTCTAGCTAAGAATGCAATCCTTCTTTCTTAAATAACTTGAAACACGAGTTTGGGATAGATTAATACCTCTTATTTGATGCCATGATCAGCTCCCACGTTGCACCAGGAATTGATCAAGATTTGAGGATAAAAATCCTCACTTTGCTGCTTGGTAAGGGAGGAATTCGGCCTCTCTTGTTGCTGCTGCCAAGAAGGAGGATAGATCTCCTCTTTGGGCTCGGAAAAGGGGCAGGAAGCTCCTTTTCTTAATAGGGATGATGGTGGAAGAATTTGGGTGAAGATGGATGGCAATGGAGGGTGAATGATAGGTTGGATTTTTGGAGTAAACCCTAAACTCGGGATCAAGAGGTGATCCCAACCTATTTAGACTAGGTTATTCTAAAATCTCAAAGCTTACCTATTTCATTCATACCTATCCCTTAAATAGGGAGTTTTAGGGTTAGGGTTACAATAATTCCCCATAATGCCCTTACATAAAAAGTAATTAGAAATAACTCCTACTTAAAACAATATAAGAAATAAATCCTACTTAAAACAATATTAGAAATAAATCCTACTCAAAGAAATATAAGAATTAAATCCTATTGAGTGAGTTGTTGTTGTCTTCTTCGTTGTGTGACTCGGTGTGCTATTGAGTCCACAACAGATGCCACCTCTCTTGAACGTGTGAGCCTTCTCCTTAGATGTGTAGGCTTGAGCCCATAATCTAATAATCACCATTTGCACTTTTCATGTCGAGTTGATAAGTGGGCCATGAAGAGTTATGGGCAAGTGATAACAAGATATATACCGAATTTAATTTTGAAATGGGAGAAAAGGTTTCTTAATAATCCACTCCATAACATTGAGTGTACCCTTTGGCAATGGGGCGGGTTTTAAGGCAATTAATGGACCCATCCGGATTATGTTTGACTGTATCTAATTCTCATATAAGAAGTGCATTTCTTCGTCCATAGCCGCTTTCCATCATGGATATTTCAGGACCTCCTGAAATGACTGCGAAATAGAGATGAAAGAAAGAGAGGCAAGAAAATGGCAACATTTAGAAAACAATGGTGGCAGTTGTCGTAGGAGAAGGTAATAGGGAAGACCCCAATTACATCACTTCGAATCCAATCTTCCATGAAAAAAACAAAACACATTGAGGTGGACTACCATTTTATTCAGGAGAAATTTTCAGCTGGTATAGTATCTCTCAAATATGTTTCATCACAAGAGCAAGTAGCCGATATTCTTACAAAACTAGTTAATCTAAAATCATATCTTTTATACGTAACAAGATGGGTATTTGTAATGTTTTCTCACCTCCAACTTGAAGGGGAGTGTTAGAAGATGGGATCAAATCCACACGTCCAAGGGGTGGCATCTTGGTACATAAGAAGACTTCTCATAAAGATGTCATAAAAATGTAATTAGTGGAAGAGATACATGTCTATTTATGTAATTTCATTTGTAAAGTTCTTAGCCCTAGGGGCATTATATTCATTGTAACACACTATCTAAAACTATAAATAGAGGCCTTTGGCTAAGAGATAGAGCATCAAGTTCTCTCCACTCTTCTCAAAATCATCCAAGCTCTCTCCCTCTCTCTTTGGTAGTCGAGCTCTATTTTAAGCTCTCCTTTTTCTTCTCTTCTCCTTCTTCTTCCTCTTCTTCCATTCTTCTTCTCACTTTGTTTGAGGTTCTTATCATGGGATCCTAAATTCTACATCAAGGAAAGTCTAAAACTAGCAGTCTTTCATGGATTGTCACCAGTAGTAATCAAGGAAAGTCTAAGAACAAAAACCTTTCTTGATATGATTAAGCAACCAATAGAAACTTTCCAAGATTAGGATAATAACCTTCTAAACAAGGACTTGCCTTTTCTGAGAAAGGAATCATACACTGGCAAGTTGCTAAACAAGATAAGAAACTTTACAAATAAACATTCTTTATGCTCATGTTCTTTGAGTTTTGTTCAGCAATCCTTGATCACACCAAAGGGCCTAAGATGCTCCAAGAGTGTCAATTAAAATAATCAAGGTAAGACACTTTCATATCAAAACAATGGGTCCATGTTGTTGTTTATGCTAGGATGGAGTTATTACAAAAAAGAAGCATGTCTTACCAGTTATAATACCAAAAAACTAATACTATAGTCATGAAACAGACGCTGAAGGGCAGCATGATGTACTACTGCTTAAGATATATAAGATAGAGAGAATAAGGGGAAGAACTTATCTTTTTCGAATCAGGTCATGCAGCTCCTTCAAACTGAAAAATTCCATGCAATCTTCAAATTAGAACAATACCTTCATGAATCATAATCCAAGCATTAACAAAAATAATTGAAATCCTGAAATCACTGCTCTGAACCATGGTGATTTCAGGATTCCATACTATAAAGTCTTCAACTTAAGGCAATGGAAGAGAGAAGGAAGAAAGTTAAGAGAAGAGAGAAGGAAGGAGAGAGAGATTAGTGAGCACATGGGGGAAAGGAAAATGAGAGGAGAATTAGGGTTGGGGATTGATGTCCTAACCCTTCCTCTTAAGTTGTATTTATAGATGTCAAACATTCAAAAATTAAAAGTGTACCATTCACTCTAGAAGGAGTGAATAAGGGATTGTTACAATGTGGGACTCACCATGGTTACATGAGTTGGTGGGACCCACCATGAGAATGTGTGGCACTAGTTGGAAGATGTGAAGCACGAGCTGGAATGAGTTGGAAGATTTGAAGATCAAGTGGGACCCAAAAAGATAACCACGAGCTGGTATCCTTATCACATGAGTTGGACTGTTGATAATATTATCACGTCCTCATAGAAGAGTTTTAGTTTGAGTAATGTTAGTCTTCTAATTACGTTGAGTTATTTATTATGATAGACTTATCTTTAAAAGTTATAGTTTGGATGTAATAAGGAAAATGGTAGTTTAATTGTACTTGGACTCTACTACTTTCCTCTAGTATAAATAGAGGTGCTTTTACTTGAATTAATAATAAGAAAATGAAGTAGTTCTCTACTTCTCTCTCGTGAAGACTTCTTCTCTAGCCTAAACTCTTTTTCCTTGTTTCTCTCTTCTCTCTTTGTTGAATTTATGGAAAAGAGAAATACTTCATTAACATTTTTATAATCATAGTACATGAACCTCTATTTATAATAGAGGAAGGTAGTAGAGTCCAATTACAAAGAAACTACCATTTTCCCAGTTATACCCAAACTCTAACCCTTAAAGATAAGTCCTAGCATAATTAAATAACTCAATATAGAAAAAAGACAAATATAACTCAAACTAGAACTCTTCTAGGACGTGACCATAAGATAAAGATACCTTTTGTGAGTCCTTCTTGATCTTTTAACTTATGTGATAAGGATGCCAGCTTGTCGTAATCATGGTGGGTCCTACTTTTTATGTGCTTGGACTCACTTGTGGGCCTTCCTTGGTCGTGTGGGCTTGGGCCTATTTTCCAACACTCCCCTCAAGCTAGGGGTGAGAGAACAACATGAACTCCCACCTTGTTGCAAATGATGTATAAAATCTTTTTGTATAAAATGGCACATATTCCAATATGCCTTCATCTTCCAACACTCCTCTCTACCTGAGAGCTCGCTCTCTCTTTCTTTTTCTTTCTCCCTCTCTCACCTTGCTTGATATTTCACTAAAGGGGTCCTAAATTCAACATGGTATCAGAGCATCAAATTAAGTATCCTCATGTCAAAAGGAATGCTCTAAGAAGTTATGATCAAAGCTACTCATAGAAGACTCTTTGTGAAGCAAGATTGAAACTCATGAGATAAGTTTTTTTTATTATTCTTATTATTAATTCATGCTACTGGATTTTGTATTTAGAAAATGGTTTAGAGATGATTTTATGGCTGTCTTCACTTTATGAGATTATTGATATTTATGCATCTCGGATTAGAAGAAGTTACCAAGGCAGTTTTGTTGGTTTGGAAATGTTTTGATTGAAAACTAGTTTATGTTGAGATTTTATGCATAGAAAGTTATAATTTTGTCGGAACAAGATTTCATGATAAAGAAGATTGGTATTGAGCCTATTATTTGTGGTTATTTATTCATTGTATTTCAGAAATATGATTGCTTATCTTCTCTGCTAAGCCTATCCATTAACTGAGTTGGTTGAAGAACTCTACTTGATTTTTTATTATTATTTATTGGAGAATTTTTATACATTGATAAAAATTACTACTATACCCTTGTGAGGGGTATCAAATTTCATGAGTTGGTCCACATCGGTTCGTTGGTTTCTTATAACAAATGACCTACTTGGTCACCTCACCAAACTTGGACCACCTATTGATGAAGAAGATATTTCTTATAATAAGTGGTTAAAAAATGATACTTTTCCGACAACTTACACATGCCATATGATATTCTCCAAAGAATGTTCAACACTAAACAAAGATAAAATATTCATAAATATTTGGCTCATTTTAGAGGCCTTCTTCAAGAATGGAAAATAGCTCAGCCTACCTCCAAGGATGTCTCTGTCCAAGACAAGCAGAATGAAGCCTTAGTCATTGCCATTTGCCTTGCAAACATTAAGCCATATCTCGAAGTTGCTAAAAGTCAACTTCTTAGCGCCTATGCTATCCCCACTTTTGATGATGTATGTGCACATTACTCTGTATTCCAAACACTTCTTCTTTTATTACAAAAGTATCATCTGCTGTGTATGCCGGGCATAGGGGAACATCATCCGACCATGGTCAAGGCTGTGGAAGAAATTATAGAGGAGGACGAGGAAGAGGTGGAAGGAATGGTTCTGTCTAAACTGATGGCAAAGAATGCACTCAGTGTGGGAGATATGGCCACACCATAGATATGTGCTATTATAGGGATTGCACCCATTGTGGAAAATATGGCCTCACTATAGAGACATGTTATAGAGTCCAAGGCAAACCACATTGGATGAAGGTGTTGTTTTTCAGGACTCCAAGGATTTAGTTTTTGGAGAAAAAGAGAGAGACACCCATTGGGAGAAACTGGAGAAGAAGAAGTTATGGACTTGATATCCTAACCCTCCCCCTGAAACTCTATTTATAGATTAATGAAACTACTATATTACAATAATACCCATGAACTTAGGGTTTAGGGTTTTAACCCTGTAACTTTAACCTAATTAAATCAATGTCATCTCTATGAAATGACCCTTTATTTACCATCCTACCATCATTGTATGTGGGCCTATGGACCTTCTCCTTGATCTATGGGCCTTGAGCCGTCTTTTATATCTCTTGGATGTATGGGCCTTCCTTGGTTGTGTGGGCTTGGGCCCTATCTTCCAACACTCCCCCTCACGCTGGGGGTGAGAGAACATCATGACTTCCAAGCTTGCTACAAACATTGAATAATTTTTTTTGTATAAAATGGTAGTCCTCCATATCTTCCAACGCTCCCCCTCACGTTGCTGCTCTCATTCATGAGGCCCAACTGGCATAAGATAACTGAGAGTAGCATCACTTCAAGTTGTATGACATTGCTCCATAATCCAGTCAAATAACTCATGCTGGATGTTCGACACACTCCTATCTTCTGTAGGTAGTGCTGCTCCTATTAATGTAGGTAGTGGGTCTACATGATGTTCCGAAGGATAATAAAAAAACTCCTCCATCACCATGTCCCTCCACAGGACAATGTCTCTCAAGTGGTAGAAGTAATAAATGACATTAATAGGGGGGGGGGGGGGGGGGGGGGGGGGGGGGGGGGAGGGGGAGGGGTGATGCAAATAGAAAACACGGATCCCAGGCAGAAGCTACTCCTTAAATCGTGGGAGATGGGATTTATTCAGTTGCTAGAATCCTTATCGTTGCTAAGTTGATTAATTCCTTTTAATTTTAATTCCCGTAAGACTTGGTTGCTATCTTGGAAATCCCGTTCTAGTTTTGTTCCTGATTTTTAGCACTTGTAATCCTTTAAAGATGTAGAGATGAGAGAAGAATGACAGTTGCCGAATTTCAGAAAAGAAAAAAAAGATTATCGAAACAGTTACAGAGAGATTCTGTTTGAAAATTTTATTTTTTTCCCTCTTGGACGTCAACGGAAGGTTGGCTATTGAGGTTTTGAGCCATTTTGGTATCAGAGCTTACATACAGATCCTGAAATCGTCATTCCAGAAAAAAATATTCTGTCCCCTACGGCTTCAGCAACGACACCGTCACTCAGTGTTAATAGAATTTTTATTTTATTTTTGTCCACTCTGCGACCTCCTCTGATTCCTGAAATAGAGGATGCCATTGACGAAAGATTTATTTCCCTTCTCTGTAAAACACCTAGATGCCGAGCCGTCTCGTTCGTTGGCCATCTGGTGCAAGGTTCCTTTCTTCAAGGAACGCAGTGTTTCATGCTTGTCACTCGCAGTGGTAATTCGTACAATATGTCGAATAACCAAAACCCAAACACTGATCTACCCCAGTTTCAAGTGCAAATCAACCAACTCTCATCTGTTTTGGAACAGATTAATCAAAGGTTTGGATACAATGGAGGGACGTCGAACTTGAGATGAGTTTGGACTTCAAAATAGGAGAGTGCGTAGACCTCCTTCGGAAGATGAAGTAAACGACAGTGAAGGAAATGAAGAGGATGAAGAATACAGGGAGAGGAACAAGGGATTTGGTGATCATGAAGCTCATTTTGGGCGGAACGTTTGTGGATTTCCCAGGGGACGCGGAGGTCATGGCTTCGACCATTACCCTCATGATGAACCAGCCAAGGGAATGAAGGTAGATGTCCTAGATTGTTTTGGGAAGTTGGATCCCAATGCATTTGAGAATTGGTTGACGGCCATGTAGGATTATTTTGATTGGTTCTTCGTGTCCGAGGATAGAAAAGTTTGTTATGTTTGTATGAAACTAAAAGGACAGGCACGAGCCTGGTGGGGGTAGTGTGGAAGAACAACTACTTCGTACTTAATGTGCGCCAGTGTCTAATTGGGAAGAAATGAAGGAGTGGCTGAAAGAGAAATATTTGCCTATTGACTACGAGCAAATTATGTTTGAAGAGATGCTACAACAGAGGCAAGGAACATTGATTGTCGACCAGTATATGGACTGTTTCCATGAACTGACTGTTTGCAGCAAGGTGGTGGAAAATGAGCAACAAACGTTGGCTCGTTACCGCACGGGCTTACATAATGAGCTGCAAAAAGAGATGCTGATAGCATGGCTTCTAAATGTTGATGAAGCTTATCAATTGGCCTTACGAGTTGAAAAGCCACTGGGATTCTTCCATGGGAGACGACCGTCATCTACAGATCCCAGGCAGGAACGTGCATCAACTCAACAATTCCAAAAACCACCTCTAGCCACTGACCAAGGTAGACACGCCGTAGTGGGTGATCAAAGAGGAAAGGCCAAACTTACAGGTGATGGACCACGATGCTACAAGTGCAAGGGGTTTGGACATTTTGCTATAGTCTGTCCTACAAAAGAAAAAAAATTGGTCTTTGTGTGTGGAAAAGAACTCAAAATGGTTGATGCAGTTGAAGGAGTTGAAGAAGAAGAATACGAAGAAAGTGACGGTGAAGATGAGGTTTTGCACTTGGAGGCAACCGATCGGACTAGTTGTGTGATCCACAGAGTTCTGACTGGCACTAAGAAGAAGATCAAAGGTAGTGGTTCTGATTGGAGGCGCACCAACATTTTCCATACAAGTATGGAGCATGGTAGTCTTGTGTTAAATGTTATCATTGACAATGGGAATGAAATGAATGTAATCTCTAATGATGCGGTGGAGCATTTGGGTTTGACAGTTCCAAAAAACCCCACTCCGTATCGGGTAAGCCGGGTTAATGATGATAACCCCATCTTAGTACACCATCGTTGCTTGGTGAAGTTTGCATTGGGAAGAGACTACACGAATGAGGCCTGGTGTGATGTGATCCCTATGACCATTTGTCACTTATTGTTGGTTCGACCTTGGCTCTATGACAGAAAGGTGATGTATGATGGGTATGCTAATTCTTACTCTTTTAAATTTAATGGCAAGAATGTTATGCACGCAATCAAATTATTATTTTAGTTGTTTTTCTTTAATTTACTTTACTTATTTCAGTTTTAGGCCACATGGGTGTTTTTGGAATATTTTATTTATAGAGGTATGTTTAGAATATTTTATTTACAGGGGTATTTTTATAATATTTTATATTAAACCCTAACAGGGTGAACCCTATTTAAGGGGTAAGAGTAATGAGAAAGAGAAACATTGAAGTATTGAGAATAAGGTTAAATCTAGAGTAAACAGGCTTGAGATCACCTTCTTGATCTTGAGGTTAGGGTTTTCCTAAAAAACCCACGTACTCTCTCATCCTCCATTGATCTTCGTCTTCCCTAGGTCTTCCTACTATCCCTACAGTAATGCATGCAAGACCCGTAACCCATGGCAGATCCTAGATCCTCCCAAAGAATCCATGTGTCAGATCTGGGACCTAACAATTGGCATCAGAGTGGGAACACAATGGGTTATGTATCCTAAAAATTGCACGAGGTACAAGATCGCATGGAAAAGGTACACGTTTCAATGGAAAAGATACATGTTTCGGTGGAAAAATCATGCAAAGAATTAGGAGAAGCACGAGCGTTGTATGAAATTTTCATGGAATGTTGGACAAGGGAGCCATGCGCTACTGCAGAAAAGGTCACAAGACCTGAAATTTCAGAGCAAGAGGTACACAATGAAGGAAAAGCAACAGAAAAATTGAAAAACAGGCGAAGAGCCAGAAAAATTGAAAATTTTGTCCCGTTTACCAGCCGAAGTCCCTGCAGGGGCAACCTCAACTTCGGACAAGCGAAAAGGTCAGGCTTCAGAAAAATTCATGATTTCCACGCAAGGAAATCCAAAGCCGAACAACAACGATGAAGAGTAGGGGAAGTTGGAAGGGTTTTCTACCAAAATCTCCTTGGGACAGGCTGATTTGGGTAGTTGGTCATGCCTTTCAGACTAACCAACGCGCCAAACACGTTTATGCTTGTCATGATGCAATCACTCAAACCTTTCTTGGGCAAATTCGTAGTTGTCTATTTCGATGACATTTTGATTTTTAGCCATTGTTTGTAGGATCATTTAGACCATGTGCAACAAGTACTGGAAACACTAAAAAGAGAACAACTCTTTGTAAACCATGACAAGTGTTCTTTTATGAAGAAGCAGGTGTACTTCTTGGGGTTTATTATTTTAGATCAAGGGGTAGAAGTCGATCCTGCCAAGGTTCAAGCCATTAAAATTTGGCTGGCTCCTCGCAATTTTTTTTGAAGTGCGTAGCTTTCATGGGCTGGCAACATTCTATCGGCGTTTTATATGGAACTTCAATACCATCATGGCCCCCATCACCGAGTGTTTGAAGTCAAAAATTTTTTTGTGGACTGTATCTACCAATAACGCATTCAATGAGATCAAAACGAAAATGGGAGAAGCTCCCGTTTTGAAGCTCCCAGATTTTTCCAAAATATTTGAAGTTGCATGTGACACATCACATGTAGGTGTGGGAGGAGTACTCAGCCAAGAAGGACATCCTATTGCCTTCTATAGAGAGAAACTCAATGACGGTCGTCGGCGCTATTCGGCGTATGATATGGAATTTTATGCTTTGATTCAAGCTCTTAAACATTGGCATCCTTACTTGATTCATCGAGAGTTCGTTCTCTTTACTAATCATGATTCGTTAAAATGTTTGAATGCTCAAAGTAAGATGACCGCACGATATGCTCGGTGGATGGATTTTCTACAGCAATTTGACTTCGTTATCAAGTAAGTCTGGAACAGAAAATAGAGTCGCAGACACATTAAGCAGGCGGCCCCATTTGCTGATGATATCGTCAGTTAATACTTTGGAATTCGACAGTTTTAAGCAACAATATTCTACAGATGCAGAATTTGGCATTATTTGGCATCAGCTCACGAAAAACACGAATGCAACTAAGAATGAATTCTCAGTCAAAGATGGCTTTCTATTCCATAACAATCGACTATGTATTACTTGCAGTTCTGTCAAAGAATTTGTTATTTCATAGCTTCATGGAGGGGGCTTAGCAGGGCATTTTGGAGTTGATAAAACCTTTGCCATGGTCTCTGACAGGTTCTTCTGGCCCCGACTATGTCATGACGTGCATAAAGTTGCGATTCGTTGTCGGGTTTATCAAATAAGCAAAGGCACCAAACAGCAAGCGGGTCTCTATACCCTTCTTCCCATTCCAGATAGGCCATGGCAGCACCTTAGTATGGATTTTGTACTGGGATTACCCAAGACAGTACGACAGCATGATTCCATAATGGTTGTGGTGGATCGATTTTCGAAGATGGCTCATTTCATTCCTTGTCACAAGACTTACGATGCTTCCAAAACAGCAACAATATTTTTCCAAGAAGTTATTCGGCTGCATGGTGTTCCAGCTACCATAGTGTCCAATTGGGATGTTAAGTTCATGAGTTATTTTTCCAAGACTTTGTGGGCAATAATGGGGACCAAACTACTGTTTTCCAGTGCATTTCATCCTCAAAATGATGGTCAAACCGAAGTGACCAACCAAAATTTGGGAAATTTATTAAGATGTTTATTAGCAGACCATGCAACAAGTTGAGACTTCGTGTTACTGCAAGCTGAGTTTGCTTTCAATAACTCTGTTAATCGTTCCACTGGTTGCACACCATTTGAAGTGGTATATGGTTTTCGCCCCAACACTCCGCTGGACCTCCACTCTCTATCATTGCCTTCTAGACACAGTGAGTCTGCGTTGGATTTCTCTAGTTACATGAAAGATATCCATGAGGAAGTTAAACGACGTCTGTCCCTCAACACGGAAGCATATTCTACCTCTGTAAATACTAAGCAGAAGGACAGGCAATTTCAGGTTGGTGACATGGTTCTTATACAATTAAAGCCTGAATGTTTTCCTCCTGGGAGTTTCAACAAGCTACATGGTCAATGTGTAGGACCTTTTAAGGTGATTAAGAAGTTGGGTCCTACAGCCTACGTCATTGAGTTACCTGCTGACTATGGCATCAGTCCTGTTTTCAACATTGAAGATCTCACTCAATTTCATGATCCGGAGGAACTAGTGCCAGCAACCTCAGATCTATTTACCAACCAGATGCAGTTATTCGTGTTCCAAAGAATACAGCCCCAAGAGATGAAATTGCGTCGATACTTAATCATCAGTTTGTTACTACACGATGTGGAGGTTATTACCAATTTTTAGTACAATGGAAAAATCGTCCCCAATATGATTCCGTTTGGCTACAAGCTTCAAAACTCAATCAACTTCACTCAGATTTATTTGTTGCCTGTGTTCTTCAAAACTTGCAGGAGTCAAGTTCTTCAGAGTGGCTGGCAATTGATGCAAACAGAGAACATGGATCCCAGGCAGAAGCTACTCCATAAATCATGGGAGATGGGATTTATTCAGTTGCGAGAATCCTTATCGTTGCTAAGTTGATTAATTCCCGTAAGACTCGATTGCTATCTTGGCAATCCCGTTCTAGTTTAGTTTCTGATTTTTAGCACTTGTAATCCTTTAAAGATGTAGAGATGAGAGAAGAATGATAGTTGCTGAATTTCAGAAAAGAAAAAAGGTTATGGAACCAGTAACAGAGAGATTCTGTTTGCAAATTTCATTTTTTTCCGTCTTGGACGTCAACGGGAGGTTGGCTATTGAGGTTTTGTGCCGGGGGGGGGGGGGGGGGGGGGGGGGGGGAGGGGGGCGTGAGTAAAATGATATGTTGTAATAAGCTCATCCATCATGGTGTCCCAATCTAGGCACCGACTCTCATGGTGTCCCAACCACAATATTTTTGAGAGTCAAATAAATTATGGTATGAGGAAAGATTTTGGGGCCACCTCTTCTTCAATAATAATGTCTCATCCAAAGAGACACAATAGCACCAACTGACATTGGTTTGGGCTTATATAACATGAACCAAAATAATCCTTGTAAAAATGACCTATGAAATAATCCAATGCAAGTATCTATACCAAATAATATGCTAATCAAGGAATAGTTTGTTAATACTTCAAAATAATAATCCAGCTGGAAAATTTTTTTTCGAGTCGCGCTGAGTCAATTAGTAGATCAATATATCTGAGTCATGGAAGTAATTTGTATAAACTTGGATCTTGACATGTATACTGAGCCAAAACATTAGTGGCCCGGGTCAGGTGGACCTGAACCCGAGTTGACCCGAACCAAGTTGACTCGGTCCGAGTTGACTTGAGTTGTCTCAGTAAGGAACAAAAGTCATGCTCGATTGGCAAGTTTGCTGGGTTAACTCACCCGGTCCGGGTTGCGGTTGAATAGGTGCGGCCCAGATTTAATAAATCATATTTCCTAAGTTAGGAAACCTTAAATATTTCAATTGTATCTTCTTCTTCCTCTAGGCCAAACAGAGCGAAAGACCAGAGCTTTTCGAAAGATAATTACGGCAAGATAGAGATGGCACTGAACTCGTTTTGGAAAGACCAGTGAAGAATAAGATCAATTTATGATCTTCACCAACCTGGGATGGACAACAACAACGGCATGATACAGCTCTGTGATTTCCAAAAAAATAGCTGCATCAGTGTTCTGGCGGCAATTATGGCAAGAATATGGAAGAAACTTTCTGTTCAGACAAAATGAGTTTTTCGAAAAAATATTTTTGAAGATAGCCAGTAGCAAAAGGAAACTTTTTGACCGCAACAGTGCTTCCTATAGGAATAACTTTAAATAGAATTTTTGAAACATATATGAAATTCATAAACCAAAATTGTACCTCCTGACAAGGCCTCAACTTCTGGAGAACAGAGTTTCTCAGCTATTGTCTTCGGCGAACAGAATGTCTCGTCTGTCACAAAGGCTCATTGATGGAAACGGTCAGGCATGCATCTGCTAGACCAGACCCCATTTTATAGGCTCCTCTCCATCAAAGGAAACCACTGAACAATGGGAAAATATAAGGTCGTAACCAACAACCACCATCAGTGGAAAACCGTCCGACGGATGGGTCACCTAAGTGACGGATCGGGAACCGTCTAGGTGACAGATCGTGAATCGTCTAGGAGATGGTTCGTGAAGCATCTTACATTCTCCCACTTCACCCATACCTCTACTTAATATGTATCATTGATACATCTTCATGAATATTTGCCATAGATATAATATCCTTGTACTCAAACAAAGAAGATTAAATTACATGAATCGTGGTGGTAAGTCCTTTAGAGCAAGTAGTATCTTCCATGTATTACAATGCAACTGTCTCCTTTGAATGAGAACCTTATGTGGCACATTTCTTTATGAATGAACTTGCATAATGCTCATTCGGGATCATCTTATATTGTCATTCTCTAAACTTTATGTATAAAACCAAATAAGAGAAGATGCAAATGAACTTAATGGAATTTTTCATTGAAAAAATTGCAATAAAAACATAAAAGGAATCTCAATTACAAAAATTACTTAATAGAACTGAGTCCCATATGTTCAACATGTCCCTTATAAACAGCAGGTGGTAGACCTTTTGTGAACAGATCATCGATCATTAATCTTGTACTGATGTGTTCCAAAACCACCTTGTTTGGTTTGACATGTTCTCGAAGAGCTAAAAACTTTATGTCAATATGTTTACTACGACTTCGGCTCTTATTGTTCTTGGCCAAAAACACTGCTGCGGAATTGTCGCAATAAATTCTTAATGGCTTAAAAATGGTGTCAACAATTTTAAGCCCTGGAATAAAACTCTTCAACCATATAATTTGTGATGACACTTCAAAACATGCTACAAACTCTGCTTCTGTGGTAGAAGTAGCAATCAAAGATTGTTTTGCATTTCTCCAAGAAATGGCCCCTCCAGCTAATAAGAAGACGTATCCCAATGTTGAATTTTTTGAATCAAGGCAGCCAGCAAAATCAGAGTCTGAATATCCAATCACTTTCAGATGATCAGATTGTATGTACGTAAGCTTGTAGTCATTAGTCCCCTGAAGGTATCGCATGACTTTCTTTGTAGCTTTCCAATGGTCCAAACTGGGATTACTTTGATATATGTCCAACATTCCCACTACATATGCTATGTCAGGTCTTGTGCAAACCTGAGCATACATTAAACTCTCAACTGCGAAAGCATATGGAATATCTTTCATTTGTTCCCTCTCTAAATTATTTCATGGACCTTGTTCCAAACTTAATTTGTCACCTTTCACAATAGGTGCAATACCAGATAAACAATTATTCATACGATATCTCTCTAGAATTTTGTTGATATAGGCTTCTTGAGACAATCCTAATGTCCCTTGGGATATGTCTCTATCAATTTTTATGCCTATGACATAAGCAGCTTCACCCATATCCTTCATATCAAATTTCAACGAGAGAAATCGTTTGACCCCATGAAGTAATCCTAAATCTCTTGAAGCAAGTAGAATATAATCTACATATTGGACTAAGAAAATTATTTTGCTCCCACTGACCTTATGGTATATACATTGATCTATGATATTCTCTGTAAACCCAAATGAAAAAATAACATCATGATATTTTAAATACCACTGACGAGAGGCTTGTTTTAGTCCATATATAGATTTCTTAAGTCTACAAACCAAGTGATCATTCCCCTTTGAAATGAATCCTTCAGGTTGTTTCATGTAAACCTCTTCTTCTAGGTCTCCATTGAGGAAAACCGTTTTCACATCCATTTGATGTAACTCCATATCAAAATGAGCTACTAATGCCATAATTATCCGAAATGAATCCTTCTTTGAAACAAGAGAGAAGGTTTCGTGATAATCAATGCCTTCTTGTTGAGTAAATCCTTTGGCTACAAGTCTTCCCTTATATCTTTCAATATTGCCTAAAGAGTTTCTTTTGGTTTTGAAAACCCATTTACAACTAATGGCCTTTTCTCCTTTAGGCATTCAACAAGTTCCCAGACTTGGTTGTTAGCCATTTAATCCAACTCTTCCTTCATGGCATCATTCCATAATGTGGATTTTTGTCTACTCACGGCCTATGAAAATGTAATATGATCATCTTCAACACAAATATCCATGTTAGATTCTTGAAAGTACACTTCATAATCTGAAGAGATTACAGGTTTCCTAACTCTTAAAGATCTTCTTAATGGTACTTCATCATTTTTAGGTTGAGAATGTTGAGGAACCTGATCTATAGGAGTATCCACATGATGAGATGGTTCTTCAACAATTGGTTGTACTTGAATAATCGAATCCGAATGATTTTTATGAACAACGACCAATCTATCCAAAGTTGTAGAAGCAGGTGGAGTACGCTCCTCAAAAACTAAGTTACGAGGTTGGCTACTCCCACTAATCTCATAATTCTAAAGGAACCTTGCATTCTTAGATTCGAAAATTCTTGTCGAACGAGATGGACAGTAAAATCTGTATCCCTTAGACTTTTTTGCATGCCCAATGAAATGTCCACTGACTGTTCTAAAGTCTAACTTTATCTCATGTGTATTCTAAAGTCGAACTTCAATTGGACAACCCCAAACATGTACATGCCTTAAACTAGGTTTCCAACCTTTCCATAACTTGAATGACGTTTTATGAACCGCCTTGGTGGGAACCCTATTGAGTACATAGACTACAGTTTTGAGAGATTCACTCCACAAAGACAATGGGAGATCGGAGTTACTAATCATACTCCTCACCATGTCCATTAATCTTTGGTTTCGTCTTTCAGCCACACCATTTTGCGACGATGAGCCAGGCATTGTGTATTGTGGCACAATACCTTGTTCCTCAAGAAACCTTGCAAAAAGACCAGACAATTGTCCTCTTTTAGTGTACCTTCCATAATATTCATCACCTCTATCTGACCTCATGATTTTGATTTGTTTACTTAATTGTTTCTCTACTTCTACTTTATACACCTTAAAAGCATCTAGAGCTTCACTTCTATCATAGAGCAGATAGAGATACATATATCGTGTATGGTCATCAATAAAGGTAATGAAATACTTCTGACCATTGAAACATGCCTCATAAGGACCAAAAATATCAGTGTGTATGATTTCTAAGACATCAGAGGTCCTCCTGACACCTTTCTTGTAGTTGACACCTTTCTTGTACTTGTTGGTTTGCTTTCCTTTAATTCAATCCACACATGTACAAAAATAAGTAAAATCAAGAGCCTCAAGGACTCCATCGTTAACTAATCTTTTAATTCTATCAATGGATATATGACCTAATATCCTATGCCACAACATGGAGATTTCTCATTTATAACACTTCTCTTAATGTCAACATTAAATACCATGCACAATAGTAAGATTGGAATCAAATGTAGGGTTTAAAAGAAGTTTGAATAATCCTTCTTCCAAAATGCCATTTCCAACAAGAAAATGGTCTTTATACAAATGAAAGAAATTTCCAAGGAAATTCAAAATGAATCCAAAGGGTTAAAGTTTGGAAACAGAGATAAGGTTTCTAGAAAAATATGGAATATAAAATGTCCTTTCAAGATCTACGACAAAGCCAATATTTAGGACAAGTCTAAAAGTTCCAACCCCCTCTACATGTGAACCCATCTTGTTTCCTGAATAGATGGAGCATTCACTTGGCGTCGGTTTTCGTTGGTTCAAGAAACCCTGCATAGTGTTGGCAACATGGATTGTAGTACCAAAATCAATCCACCAAGTGTTATAAGAAGCATGAGTCATATTAGATTCAAAACACACTAAGGAACATGTTTGGGTTATCAAGGTGCTTGTTAATGCCTTATTAGAATTCTCAAACTGTTCCTGAATAGCTAGAAGATATTCCTTGGCTTTGGCACATTTAGGAATAGATTCACGAATACTCTTCCCAATATGAGAATTAATAAACATCAAACATAATCGATTGGATCTCTCCCAAAAGTTCAAATGATGTTTTCTCAATTTGGGTATTGGATTCTGTGGGTTTCGGAGGTTCATCCACTCTAAGTGACAAGTCAAGATCCATGCACCCTAATAACAGAAGAATTTTCTCCTTCCACTCAATATAATTTTCTCCATTTAAAGGAACAATTGGGGAATCAAAGGTTGGGACATATAAAGGTTGAAGAGTTGAAAAAAATAGATCACAAGCTTACTAAACATGTAATGAAGCCAAACAAAGAAATCATTGTGTCATAATAATCTGTTATGGTCTTGGGTTAAGTATCTATGTCTTCCGCTCCTAACAGACCGGTCTTTAGGGTAGTATTGGCTAGGTGCTTAACATTTGGTATCAGATCTAGCTCCCTCGTCGCGTGTTCGAATCCCGGAAGGGGCGACTACGAAGGGGGCGACCTATGCGGAGGGGGCGACCTTGACGGAGTAGGCCACCGCACGTGCGGAGTGGGCCGTCGCTAGAGTGGGTGACCTTGACGGAGTAGGCCACCGCACGTGTTATGTGGGCCGTCGCTAGAGTGGGTCGTTGCAAGTGGGCTGACGTCCACAAAGGAGTGGTGTGATGTTATGGTCCTGTGTTAAGTACCTATGTATTCCGCTCCTAACAGGCCGGTCTATTGGGTAGTATTGGCTAGGTGTTTAACATAATCTTTCTTGTGGGCTTTGATTATAACACATATGTGATTTATGTCTCTTTATGATGGGACCTAGAAATTTGTGTGTAAAGGAATATTCTAGGCATGTGGGCAACTAGAATTTTTTTTTAATATTTCTTTCCCACACTGATTAATCACATAAATATAACATTTACCCTGTGGGGTTAAATTATTATATCTCCATGATAAATCACAATTTTTATGGCATTAACTTTATGTGACTAAACTTAATGTCACTAGACATTTGCATAATTAAGAATGCTATGCCAATTACTCAATTATTCAAATGTATACCAAAAAATATGACATAAAAGAATTGACTAAAATGAATGTCAATTAATAATACTTATATTTAGGTCAACATAAAAATATACATAAAAAATTGAAGTATGCATAAAACCTAAATAATTTATTTTGCACAAATATTTAAAATTGCATGAAAATAGAGTACTGCAATTTTAGTCTATATATTATGTGTATCCAATGATAACACATGAAACCAATCGGATTTACTGGTTACGAGCGCACGAAGTTATTTCCTGCGCACGGCTTCGAATCCCCGTAGGAGCAAGATTTTTATCTGTCAACTGAGTCAACTCGGCTAGTTTGCGGGCGGGTTGTCTCAGCGAGTTGGAACTGACAAGCCGAAAAGATTCAACCCGTCCGTGCCACGACTCAGCCCGTCTAAGTCAACCCTAACGACTCGATAAGATCCTAGTTGAGTCAACTCATCCGACTCGTTTCATCAAGACCCATCTTGCGCAACCAGTACGAGTTGACTCTGCCAAGTCAACTCATCATTTAAATGAAATGAACTTACGTAAGTTTCAACTTTTTATTTATTTATGTGCACTGGAGGTCGTCTTCAACCTCCAACCACGCGCAGAGGGACACGGGCTTCTACCGTTGCTCTCTGTCGGACATTGACATCCCATCGGAATTCAGCCGTCGTCAACTGACAATGAAACCGACCGACGAACAGCGCCGAGTGAGACACCGGTTGGCTCCACAGCGCCAGCGCTCGCGGCATACACAGAGAACTCCTCTTCATGGAAATGGCTCCATATCAGAGAGGGAAGCTCTGATACCACATGTAGGAATAAATTTAAATAGAATTTTGGAAAGATATATGAAATTCATAAATCAATCGTACCTCTTGACATGGCATCAACTTCCGGCGAACAGAGCTTCTCGGCTATCATCTCCGGCGAACAAAACGTCTCGTCTATCACAGAGGCTCGTAGATGGCAACGATCAGGCATGCCTCTGCTAGACTAGACCCCATTTTATAGGCTCCTCTCCATCAAAGGAATCCACCAAATGGGATTTGGTCTAGTAGAGGCATGCCTGATCATTGCCATCGATGAGCCTTTGTGATAGACGAGACGTTCTGTTCGCCAAAGACGATAGCCGAGAAGCTCTGTTCGCTGGAAGTTGATGCCATGTCAGGAGGTACGATTTTGGTTTACGAATTTCATATATGTTTTTGAAATTCTATTTAAAGCTATTCCTAAATGTGGTATCAGAGCTTCCCTCTCTGATATGGAGTCATTTCTGTGGAGAGGAGTTCTTTGATTACACAATGAGCGTCGGAGCTGTGGAGCCAACCCGTGTCTCGCTCGTACGCAGAGAACTCCTCTCCATGGAAATGACTCCATATCAGAGAGGGAAGCTTTGATACCACATTTAGGAATAAATTTAAATAGAATTTTGGAAACATATATGAAATTAATAAACCAAAATCGTACCTCCTGACATGGCATCAACTTCCGGTGAACAGAGCTTCTCGGCTATCGTCTCCGGCAAACAAAGCGTCTAATCTATCATACAGGCTCGTCAATGGCAACGGTCAGGCATGCTTCTGCTAGACCAGACCCAATTTTATAGGCTCCTCTCCATAAAAGAAAACCACCAAACAACGGGAAACCATAAGTCATAACCGGTGACCACCATCAGTGGAAAACCGTTTGATGGATGGGTCACCTAAGTGATGGATTGGGAACCATCTAGGTGACGGATCGTGAACCATCTAGGTGACGGATCGTGAACCATCTAGGTGACGGATCGTGAACCATCTAGGTGACGGTTCATGAACCATCTTACACATCCTTCTTCCTCTCGGTGCCGGAGGACTCTAGGCAGGAACAGTCTAGAAGTGGCAACTCAGTCCTGACACTCAGGAAAACCGGAGAAAAAAATATATTCTCCATGATAATGCAAACTGAAGATATTCGACGGATAAATCATATCAGAAATTTCAGACGTTAGAATAACTCAGAAGAAACATAGATACGTTGGCGATAACTCGGCGGGATCAATGGTTGTCGTCTTCGTCGGCGCCGAACAGAGCATACTCAGAACCAAAAAAATTTAATCGCAACGGTCTTCTTCTTCTTCTTCTTTGACAACGGCACCATACAACAATCTTCTTATTGTTTCAGTGTGACTTGGAAAAACAGCAGCAGAGTAGCCGAGTCGTTAACTTTGGACAACAACTTTCTAGTCGAATACGATTTATCATCAACTTATCAGCAAATTCTGGTAGAGAGCAATGGACAATAGGAATTAGCCGAGTTGATAGAATTATCTGCTTCTTTGTTGTCTCCAACACAGGCAAAATTTTGAGATTATTTTGAGGCAGGATAACATTATAAAAAATAAGATGAAGTTATAGCAATGACAAAAAAACTAATAATACGAGGAAAAGAAACAATCTAAAAAACTGAATTTCAGAAACTATAAAAAACATCAATACGAGAAAAGAAAAAACTATGGTTTTTTTTAATTCTAAAAATCATATTACGAGTTCTAAAATTCAATGCTTTGATACCATGTTCATTTTCAGGACTCCATGGATTTAGCTCATGGAGAAAAAGAGAGAGACATCCATTGGGAGAAACTGGAGGAAGAAGAAGTTATGGACTTGATGTCCTAACCCTCCCCCTGAACTCTAGTTATAGATTAATGAAACTACTGTATTACAATAATACCCTTGAGCTTAGGGTTTAGGGTTTAGGGTTTTAACCTTGGAACTTTAACCTAATTACATCAATGTCATCTCTATGAGATGACCCTTTATTTACCATCCTGCCATCATTGTATGTTGGCATATGGGCCTTCTCCTTGATATGTGGGCCTTGAGCCCGTCTTCTACATTTCTTGGATGTATGGGCCTTCCTTGGTCTTATGGGTTTGAGGCCATCTTCCAACAAACTTGGATATGTGGGCCTTCCAACAAACTTGGATATGTGGGCTTGGGCCCTATCTTCCAATAGAAGGCTAATCAAGCCTTAGTAAGTGATACAAAGGAGGACCAATCTACCACATCAATAGAAACCAAAACCCTTACCGATGATGAGTATTACTTATTTAAGAAAATGAAAACACTGATGGTTTCTTTTCCAAGTTCCTCCTCAACTGCTACTGCCACCACTACATCAGGTATGCTATTTGCCTCCTCTTCATCCTGGATAATTGACTCAGAGGCCTTCGAGTATCTCACAGGTAAAAAAAATCTACTACACTTAGTTTCTCCTTGTCTCTCACATAAATTTGTTACCATAGCTGATTGCTCTCAAACTGAAGTTCTCGAGAAAGGATCCACTTCTGTTACACCATCACTTCCACTCACGATATTCTTTTTGTTCCTACTTTTCCCTTGAATCTTTTATCTGTTAGTCCACTCACAAAATATTTTAATTGGTCCATCACCTTCTCACCCACTTCTTGTGTGTTTCAGGATCTTATAATGAAGCGGATGATTGGTGGAAGCCGTGAACAAGGGGGGCACTATTACCTGGATTTGCCTAAAATAAATACTGTTTCAACCAGTGAAACTGAGACAAGTCTATGGCACAATCGGTTGGGACATCCATCTGCACAATCTCTTCATCGTCTTTTTTCTATACTTAAAGAAAGGTCAAAGTTAAATTGTGAAGTATGTCAACTAAGCAAACACCAGAGGACTACATAGTCACTTCGTCCAGAACTTAAAAGTGTTGCTCCTTTTTCATTAATTCTTATAGATGTATGGGGACCCTTGAACATCTCAAATATTTCCTGATTCAAGTACTTTATTACATTTATTGATGATTTTACTCGTACCACATGGTTATTTCTCTTTCAAGAATGTTATGAAATAACATCCACATTTATGTTTTCATGCTATGATACTCACCCAGTTTGGTCAGAAAATAAAAGTACTTCGGTCTGATTATGCCAAAGAATATATCCTTTCGTTAGGAGAATGGAATTATCCATCAAACATCGTGTGCTTACACCCTTCAACAAAATGGTGTAGCAAAATGGAAGAACCGTCATCTTCTTGAGGTAGCATGCAGTTTATTGTATACCACGAAAGTGTCATACTTTTGTTGGTCGCACGCCATCCTTACTGCATGTTTTCTTATAAATAGGCTACCCTCTTCCGTTTTCAGTCATAAATCCCCATACTTCTTATTGTTGCCAGATGATGATCCTTTTTCACTTCCCTTGAAAGTCTTCAATTGTCAAATGCTTTGTTCATATTACCTCCCACAACACAGTAAAATTGATCCCAAATCTATCAAGTGTATCTTATTAGGATACTCTTGCACATAGAATGGTTATATTTGCTATAATCCCACTCTCCAAAGGTTACTTGTGTCTAGGGATGTAACTTTTTTTGAAAACTCTTTATATTACTCTGACAATGCTCCTCCAAGTCTATCTTCAGTACCAACTTCTCCTTGACTGGTCGTGCCCTATGCTACAGAATTTGTGCAACCCCCAAACACACTGCATGACACCACACCTGCTGAGTTTATGGATCCAACCGAGGTAAGTCCATCTTCTCCTATTGTTTTTGGCCCACAATATCATACTCGTCCCATTGCCTTACAAAAAGAACCCAGAACTTGCACTAGGCCCTCTACTTCTCACCCCATATCCAATTTTGTGTCTCACCATCGTTTATCTCTTTTATGTTGTCAATTTTTTCATCTATCTCCTCATATCAGTTCCACAGTCCTATTAGGAGGCTATCAAACATCCAGGGTGGAAGGCGGTCATGGACAAAGGAATCCAAGCACTCTATGGAAATCAAACATGGGCTCTTGTTCCTCTTCCATCAGATAAGAAACCTCGGTTGTAAGTGGGTTTTTATTGTAAAACACAATCTGGATGGGTCCGTTGCTCACCCTAAGCCTTGCCTTGTTGCTAAAGGCTATACACAGTTTTATGAAATTGATTATGAAGAAACATTCTCTCCATTCGCCAAAATAAACTCGGTACATATTTTATTATCTCTGGCTGCTAATTATTCTTGTCAGTTATATCAATTTGATGTGGAAAATACTTTTCTTAATGGGGATATCAAGGAAGAAATTTATATGCAACAACCACTTGGATTTGTAGTTGAGGGGAAGTCGGCATGTCGATTGAAGAAATCTCTTTATGGTCTGAAATAGTCTCCTCATGCATAGTTTGATAAATGTAGCCAAGCATACATATGGGTAGTATTTCACAGATGTTCTGTGGATCACTCCATATTTATTAAAGACACACCTATAGGCAAGGTGATTTTGGCAGTATATGTTGATGATATTGTCTTAATTGATAGTGATCCTGAGGGCATTTAGGAAACCAAGGAAAAGATATTTGCAGAATTCAAGACAAAAGATCTTGGACTACTTAAAATATTTTCTGGGTATTGAAGTACTACAGTCTAGACATGGGATTGTACTATCTCAAAGGAAGTATGTCGTTGATCAACTAGAGGAGACAGGAATGATGGGGTGTAGCCTAGAAGATATCCCTATGGAGTCAAATACAAAATTATCTGCAGGTATTGAAGAAGATGTGGATATTGGGAAATATCAAAGGCTTGTGGGGTGTTACAATGTGGGACCCACCTTGGCCCCACAAGTTGGTGGGACCCACCATGAGCTCGAGAGGTGTTAACAAGAGTCCTCATACAAAGTGGCTCTAGTTAAGAGATAAGAAATATGTGCTGGAATTAAATAGAAGGTTTGAAGATCAAGTGGGACCCACAAAGATACCACGAGCTGGTATCTCTTTCTACATGAGCTGGAAGATCATGTGGGACCTACAAGATAAGACCAAGAGTTGGCTCTCTAGCTTGATTCACGTCCTTAAAAAAGGTGTTTGTAGTTGAGTTAAATTAGTCTCTTAAATAGATGTAATCTTATCATAATAGGCTTATCTTAGAGAGTTCTAGTTGGAATGTAATTAGAAGTCCTAAGTTAGTTGTACATGGACTCTATCACCTCCTCAACTATAAATAGAGGTGATCGTAACTCGGAATTATTCAAGAAAATTACTTTTTTTTCTCCTCTCTTAAGTGAAGTTCTCTCTCTAATCTCTTTTATTTTCCTTCTCTTCTCTCTCTACCTGTGAGCTTTTCTCTTTCTCTTTTTTTATTTCTCTCCCCCCTTGCATGAGGTATTATTCATGGGGTCCTAAATTCAACATGGTATCAGAGCTACCAATTTAGGATCCCCATTATGCTCTATGAAGATATGATTACAAGTTGCTCATAGAAGGCTCCTTATGAAGCAAGATTGAAGCTCATGAGATAAGTATTTATTTCTCATGTTATTAAATTTATGCTACTGGTTTTTGGTATTAAGAGGTGGTTTATGGATGTCCTTATGCATGTGTTCATCTTATGAAATTATGAGAATATATGCATCATGGATTATCTTTATTAGAAGTCAAGGTGGTGTTTTTGTTTGCACAATATTGTGACCTAGATTAGTGCATATTGTATTTTTTTATAAATTTGTGGCAAAAAGATTCCCTGATAAAGAAGGATGATATTGAGCCTTTTATGAGTCATTATCCATTAAATTAGCTTTAATTCTAAGCATCTCCATTAACCGAGTTGGTTAAAGTCTTCCACTTGGTCATATTTGATTACTTGATTGGAGAACTATTTTATTTGATTTGCCTACTATGGCTGAATATAATATGAGTTACAAGAGTGACATACTCAGAATCACCATTGTTCCCTTATGAGGGTATCAAATTTTATCAACTGCTCCACATCGGTTTGTCAATTTCTTATCAGAAAGGATCTAGTTGGTCATCTCACCAACCGTGAACCACATATTGATGAAGATGATATATTCTATAAAAAATGGTTAAAGGAGGATACATTGGTTATTAGTTGGCTTATCAACAGTATGGAAGAACATGTCTCCAACAATGCCTTTCATCTAGAGACGACTAAACAAATTTTCGAGACATGTACCAAGTTGTATTCAAGCTCCGACAACTTACAAAGGCCATATGATATTTTACAACAGATGCTTACCACCAAACAAGGAGACAATATACATGAATATTTGGCCCGCTTTTGAGGTTTTCTTCAAGAATGGAAACTTGCCCAGACAACCTCTAAATATATTTATGTCGAAGATAAACAGAAAGAGGCCTTGATAACTGCCATATGCCTTGCTAACATTAAACCGCATCTTGAAGTTGCTAAGACTCACCTTCTTAGATCTTTCGCGGTTCCCACTTTTGATGATGTATGTGCTTCACTTCTCCGTATTCCAAACGCTTCTCCCTCTACTACTGAAATACCATCCGCTATGTACTTTGGACATAGGGGAACACCATCTGACCAAGGCCGAGGCCGAGGTAGATTTGATAGAGGAGGAAGAGGAAGAGATGGAAGGACTGGTTTTGACCAAACAGATGATAAGGAATGCACCCATTGTAAGGGATATGGATACACTAGAGACACATGCTTTCATATTAAATAATGCTCTATATGTGGTAGATTGGGCCACTCTCGCGAAAGATGTTATAAAGCTAATGAGAATAAGGCTATCCAAGACTTAGTGATTGATACAGAAGTAGAGCAGTCTACCATAACAACTGTAAAATATATTTTTACTGATGAAGACTATGAACTATTTCAAAAAATGAAGAGCATGATGGGGTCCTCCCCAAGTACTTCTTCACCAACCGCTACCACCACCGCTTCAAGTATGTTTTCTACCTCCTCTTCATCTTGGATAATTGACTCAAGAGCCTCCGAGCATCTTATAGGTAACAAACATCTACTATACTCAGTTTCTCCATGTCTTTCACATAAATTTATTACCATTGTTGATGGTTCACAAACTAAAGTTCAAGGGAATGGATCCACTTCTGTTACACCATCACTTCCACTCACTGATATCCTTTTCGTTCTTACTTTCCCTTTGAATCTTTTATCAGTTTGTCAGCTCACCAAACACTTTAATTGCTCTATCACTTTCTCACCACTTCATGTGTGTTTCAGGATCTTACAATGAAGCGGGTGATTGGTGGAGGCCGTGAACAAGGGGGACTCTACTACCTGGATGTGCCACAAATAAACACTACATCCACCTGCGACACTGAAACTAGGTTATGGCACAACAGGTTGGGACATCCGTCCGCTCAATCTCTTCATCATATTTTTCCTAAAGCGCAGTCAAACCTTCATTGTGAAGCATGTCAAATGAGTAAACATCAAAGGTCTACATACTCATTCTCGTCCATAAATTAAAAGAGTCTCTCCTTTTTCATTAATTCATACTGATGTCTAGTTGAATGTCTCCAACATTTCTCAAGTGAAATATTTTATTACATTCATTGATGACTTCACTCGTACCACTTGGTTATTTTTGTTTAAAGAGTGTTCTGAAATACCATTGATATTTATATCTTTTCATGCAATGGCTCTCACTCAGTTTGGGCAGAAAATTAAAGTCCTTCGGTAAGATAATGCCAAAGAATACACATCCAAATATCTTGACTCATTTTGTCAAGAAAATGACATTGTTCATCAGACATCATGTGCCTACACCCCTAAAAAAAATGGTGTATCCAAATGAAAGAACCATCATATCCTTGAGGTCGCTCATGGTTTACTATATGTCATACAAGTTCCATACTTTTACTGGCCGCATGTAGTTCTTACTGCATATTTTCTTATAAACTGGTTACCCTCTTCCGTTCTTGGTAAAAAATCTCCCTATTCTCTATTATTACCTGATGATGATCCTTTTTCACTGCCCTTGAGAGTCTTCGACTGTCAATGTTTTGTCCATATCACTCTGTTTTTATTAAAGACACACCGAAGGGCAACATAATTCTAGACGTATATTTTGATGACATTATTATAATTGGCAGTGATCCCGAGGGCATCCAAAAGTCAAAAGAAAGGATATGTACTGAATTCAAGACAAAGGATCTCGGACTACTCAAATAGTTTTTGGGTATTGAAGTACTACAATCCAGACATGGAATTATATTATCTCAAAGGAAGTATGTCCTTGACCTACTGGAGGAGACGGGAATGCTGGGATGTAGACCAATAGAAACTCCTATGCACTCGAATACAAAATTATGTGCAGGTACCGGAGAAGAAGTAGATGTCAGAAAATATCAAAGATTGGTGGGAAGACTTATTTATCTCTACGTAACGAGGCCAGATATTTCATATGCAGTCAGTGTGGTAAGTCAATATATGCACAAACCACAACTCAATCATTGGCAAGCACTAGAACGGATATTACGTTATCTGAAAGGAGCACCAGGAAGAGGGTTCCTTTATAAAAATCATGGACACTTCAACATCGAAGGATTCTCATATGCAGATTGGGTCGGATCCCCAGATGACAGAAAATCTACTTCGGGATATTGTATGATGGTGTGAGGAAACTTGGTTACATGGAGGAGCAAGAAACAGAATGTAGTTGCAATGTCTAGTGGAGAAGCAAAGAACAGAACCATAGAACACATAGTCAGTGAACTCCTATGGATCAGATCTCTCCTAACTGAATTGGGTTTTTACAAAGAAGCTCCTATGAATCTATATTGCGATAATCAGGCTACAATTAACATCATATCAAATCTAGTCTTCCATGAGAGAACAAAGCATATAGAAATAGACTGCCACTTCATACGAGAAAAATTCATTGCTGGCATCTTATCTCTCCAACATATCTTCACAAAACCAGGTTGTAGACATTCTCACCAAACCGGTCACTCACAAAATTATGTCCAACATTTGTAGCAAGTTGGGCATCTACGATATTTTCTCACCCCCATCTTGAGGGGGAGTGTTACAATGTGGGACCTACCATGGCCCCACAAGCTGGTGGGACCGACCATGAGTTCGAGAGGTGTCAACAAGAGTCCTCATACAAAGTGGCTCTAGTTAAGAGATAAGGAACATGTGCTGAAATTAAATAGAAGATTTAAAGATCAAGTGGGACCCACAAAGATACTACGAGATAGTATCTCTATCTACACGAGATGTAAGATCATGTGGGACCCACAACATAAGACCAAGAGCTAGCTCTTTAGCTTGATTCACATCCTTAAAGAAGGTGTTTGTAGTTGAGTTAAATTAGTGTCTTAAATAGATGATGTAATCTTATTATAGTAGGCTTATCTTAGAGAGTTCTAGTTGGAATGTAATTAGGAGTCCTAAGGTTATTTGTACATGGACTCTATCACCTCCTCAAATATAAATAGAGGTGATTGTAACTCAGAATTATTCAAGAAAGTTACTTTTTTTTTCTCCTCTCTTGTGTGAAGTTCTCTCTCTCTAATCTCTCTTATTTTCCTTCTCTTCACTCTGTATCCGAGAGCTTTTCTCTTTTTCGATTTTTTCTTTCTCTCTCCCCTTGCTCGAGGTATTATTCATGGGGTCCTAAATTCAACATGGGGAAACTCATTGATCTTTGTGTAACAAAGCCAGATATATCATATGCAGTAACTGTGGAGAGACAATACATGCACATGCCACAACTCAGTCACTAACAAGCACTAGAAAGGATATTGTGATATTTGAAAGGAGCTCCAAGAAGAGGGCTTCTCTATATGAACCATGGTCACTTCAACATAGAAGGATTCTCAGATGCAGACTGGGCTGGATCCCCAGATGACAGAAAATCTACTTTGGGATATTGAACAATGGTTGGAGGGAACTTGGTTACATGGAGAAGGAAGAAGCAGAATATAGTTGCAAGGTCTAGTACAGAAGAAAAATACAGAGCCATGACACACACAATTAGTGAGCTTCTATGGACCAGATCTCTTCTCACTGAACTGGGATTCTATAAAGAAGCTCCTATAGATCTATATTGTGATAATCAGGCATCAATACATATCACATCAAATTCAGTCTTCCGTGAGAGAACAAAGCACATTGAAGTAGACTACCATTTCATACGAGAAAAATTCCAAAGCGGCATATTATCTCTCAAACATATATCTTCACAAAGCCAAGTTGCAAACATTCTCACCAAACTAGTCACTCATAAGATTTTTTCCACAATCTGTAGCAGGCGGGGGAGTTTACGATGTTTTCTCACCCCCAACTTGAGGGGGAGTATTACAATGTGGGATCCACCATGGTTGCATGAGTTGGTGGGACCCACCACGAGAATGTGAGATGACATGATGAGTCATCACATGAGCTGGCATGAATTGGAAGGTATAAAGCACGAGCTGAAATGAGTTGGACAATTTGAAGATCAAGTGAGACCCACAAAGATAACCATGAGCTGGTATCCTTATCACATGAGTTGGAAGATCAAGTGGGATCCACAATGATAACCACGAGTTGGTATCTTTATCATATGACCACATCCTCATAGAAGAGTTTTAGTTTGAGTTATATTAGTCTTCTAATTATGTTGACTTATTTTATTATGATAGACTTATCTTTAAGAGTTACAGTTTGGATGTAATTTGGAGAATGGTATTTTAATTGTACTTGAACTCTACTACTTTCCTCTACTATAAATAGAGGTGCTTGTACTTGAATTGATAATAAGAAAGTGAAGTAGTTCTCCACTTCTCTCTCATGAAGACTTCCTCTCTAGCCTAAACTCTTGTTCCTTTTTTCTCTCTTCTCTCCTCTCTACCCAAGAGCTCTCTCTCTCCCTCTCTCTCTCTCTCTCTCTCTCTCTCTCTCTCTCTCTTTATTTTTCTTTGTCACTCTCTCACCTTTCTCGAGATTTCAGTAAAGGTGTCCTAAATTCAACATGGTATCAGAGCATCAAATTTAGGATCCCCATGTCAAAAGGAATGCATGGAGCCAATAAAAGTGGGGCACATGCATATGTTGAAGAAGGTTCCAAGCAACCTCAAGGTGTCTATTTTTTATTTCTACCACACCATTTTGCTATGGTGTGTAGACATAAGAAGTTTGATGTTCTATTCCATTATCCTTGCAAAAGAATTGGAATTCACTCAACATATATTCTTTTGCATTATCGGACCAGAGAACCTTTAAGGAGGTATTGAACTGAGTACAGATCATAACACAAAAATATTTGAAAGTAGGTACAACCTCCAATCTATCTTTAAGTAAAATAAACATGTAATCCAAGAGAAATCATCAACAAATGTAAAAAAATACTTTGAATGAGAAACATTAGAAATGTTCAAGGGTCCCCATATCAGAATGAACTAAAGAAAAAGGAGCAACACCTTTAGTTTCACCTTGAGGGGTGTAAGTACTCCGTTGGTGTTTACTCAGTTGACAACTTTCAAAATTCAAATGAAAAAGAGACTGTAATGATGGAATCATATGTTCAAGAGAATGCAAAGATGGGTGGCCTAGTCTATTGTGCCATCTAAGGGCCTTGTGCTAAGAACTAGATGTGGCCGTGACTACTAACTGGTTGAGATAGTATAACCCTCTTGTTCAAAGCCTCTATCAATCACCTGTTTTGTCTGCAGGTTCTAAAAGGTACAAGAGGTCGGAGAAAAAGTAATTGAATAGTTAAATATTTGAATTGATTGACTAATCGATAGAAAATTTAAAAGAAACTCAATAACAAAAGCATATCTTCTAAGTGTAGTGTATGTGTAGCAAATGTGGACCACAACCCTTGTACCTTAGTTTGGGATCTATCTACTATGGAAACAAATTTATCAGTCAAACAAGGGGAGATAGAACTCAGAAGAATACCATTACCTGTCAAGTGTTTGGAGGCCCCATAATCAATAATCCAAGATTGAGAGGGTGAAGTAGTTGAGACCATACCTGACATAGTTGTAGCTACAATAGTGGGAGAGGTGTTGTTCAAGGTAGGTATCACCATACACTTTATCTATTGAAGTAGATCAAAGTCTTCTTCGTATACGGTTTTCTTGCCTCTGGAAGTGTTAGGTCTGCTTTCTACCTTGTCTCCATTATTTGTAGAAGCTTGGTTAGATGTAAACCAATCTAGTTTCCCAAGGATTTTCCAGTGAGTTTCTACTATGTGACCTGCTTTCACACAGTGAGTAGATGTTTGATTTTTCAAATCAAGAAGAGCCTTGCCCATTCTTACCACCTCTTCTTCCTTGTCCCCAATTACTCGAATTTTCTCCTCTACTATTTGAGTACATGGCTGGAAAGACATCACTTGGGAGGTGTTGGATGGATATGAGATACATATTAGTGTAGCACTTATATCATTAAAGGTGGGAAAATAGTTGAGATGAGGATTTGAGTCTTGGCTACCTCAAGATAAGGTTTGATATTGTTGAATTTCTGGAAAAAAGAAAAAAATTATTGACTTATTGTAATCTGAGTACATGAGCCCCTATTTATTAAAAAGGAAATTAGTAGAGTCCAATTACAATTAAACTACCCTTGTCCACATTACCCCCAAAGTCTAACACTTAAAGATAAGTCCTAGCATAAATAAACATCTGGACATAAATAAAAGGCTAACATAACTAAAACACCTTTAAATTGAGATTCTTCTATGAGACCTTCTTCTGTGAGATTCTTATAAGATTCCACCATATTAATTCTGGCTCTATGAGACTTTTTACTATGAGAGTCATATAGGAGCCTCCCATATTTTCTCTTCAACACTCCCCCTCAAGTTGAAGTTTATAACTTCAACTTGCAATCTTCAATTTTCTTTGTTGCAAAAAATTCTTCATAGATTTAAAAACTTCATCTTTTGTGCTCCTCCTTTCTTGAATATTTTGTTCACATAAAAATTACCACAACATGTCGAACAAAATACCTCTTTCATGTACTTCTTCTTCTACTTCTCCCCCTCAAATTGGGGATAAAAAGGACACAAAGACCCAACTTAGACAAAACACATATGGGAGAAGAAAATCATTCCTAATCGTAAAAAAAAACTCCATACACTAGTCAAAATAGTCATAGTCTGAAACACACTCCATGCAATTTTAAAAGCCATAAACTAGCCCAACTTTAGGGTTTAAAAAAAGAGACTACTCACTTTTTAGGGGTAACTCGAACACAAATCACCACTTGGGTGAAGAATAAAAGACTTGACTCAAGATGGATCTTGGGCATATTCCTATACTTTTTAGGTAGCGGGTCTAGGCACTGCTTTGAAATGATAAAAACACAAGATGATAAAATGAAGAAATACTTGAGGAAAACAACTTTAACTGGAAGGAGATGACTATGCAACACTCATACTTCTAAAGTGACTTATTTTGTTTGGAAAACTAGGGGAGACTATAATAGTATAACTTAATAAACTTGACCAAGTATAACCTTTTGGGGGTGACCACAATATTTTGGAGTTAACTATGAGAAAAATATACAACCAAGTAACAAAAACACAAAACTTGAAAACAACATTGATGCAAGATATTGCATATCTTGAATGAGAACATGCTGGAGTGATTAAGTTGGACCAAATTTCTTTGATTAGAACAGAAATTTGGCTAAAAACTTGAGTTTTAGGAGAAAAAGGAAACTCAAATCATGTCAATGCTTGGAGGAATAATAGGAGAGAAAATAGGGAAAAATGAGAGATTTTTGGCAGAAGATACTTCTGATATCAATATCTCCAAAAATATAGTTCAAAATCGCAAATGGTTTGTTGATCAAGAAACTAGACTCAAATATATTTAATTTAATATCTATTTTCCATAAAAATATTTGTTCTTAAATCTTATATAATCTCTTGATTCTCTTCATTCTATATCTTGACCCTTGCCAACTACAATGCGAATATCTCCTTCTGAAACTAGACTTCAATATATTTCATACAAGTATAACTTATATTCTTAAAATATACTTATTTTGAGATAAAGAAGCGGATATATTTGGGGAATTTGTAATCTTGCTGAACTGGATACTCTTTCTTCTTTGGCCAACATGACCATTAACTCTTCCTAGGTTGATATCTCCCTGTAGAAAACTTAGATTGGGAATTGGTTGAATAGGTAAGAAAATAGACTTACAGATATTTCTTTGGATATATAATTATTCCCATAAAGTCTTATTCGTGATGGTATAAGATGGCTCAAAATTTGAAGCTATCTTCTGCTGCTTGAACCTCTCTTGCAGTTTGACCTTTGCTAATTCAAATATCAATTTCTCTTTGTAGAAAAATTCAATTACAAAAATTTATTTTGTAGTAGAAAGTAGACTCGAACATATTTCCTTAAATATATAACTTTATATATGAAAAGCTCAGTATGGAGGTGCGAACACCAATAAAACAATGAGTATTAGAATTAAAAAGAGAGAAAAAAGATAAATATGAACCTAAACTACTCGAGATGATAGAAGAGAAAAGGATCACATTATCTTTGTGGGTTGACCAAGTCAACTCATAGAACCTCCTCTGATACATGTTGAATTTCTAGAAAAGAGAAAAACTTCATTGACTTATTGTAATTTGATTACATGAGCCCCTATTTATAATAGAGGAAAGTAGTAGAGTCCAATTACAATTAACCTACCCTTGGCCACATTACACCCAAATTCTAACACTAAATGATAGGTCCTAGCATAATTAAACAACTGAACATAAATAGAAGACTAACATAACTAAAACATATTTAAACTAAGACTTTTCTGTGAGATTCTTGTAAGGCTCCACCATATTAATTCTGGCTTTGTGAGACTTCTTACTATGTGAGTCAAGTAAGAGACTTCTTACTATGTGAGTCAAGTAAGAGCCTTCCATATCTTCTCTTCATCAAATATTAGCAAGACAGATGTGTTGAATTTATGGAAAAGAGAAATGCTTCATTGACTTAGTATAATCAGAGTACATGAACCTCTATTTATAATAGAGGAAAATAGTAGAGTCCAATTACAATTAAACTACCTTTGTCGCAATTACACCCAAACTCTAACACTTAAAGATAAGCCCTAACATAATTAAATAACCCAATATAAATAGAAGAGTAATATGACTAAAACACCTTTAAACTGAAACTCCTCTATGAGACCTGTTTCCATAATAATTGTGGCTCTGTTATACTTCTTATTGTGTAAGACTTCTTATGCCACCTCACATAATCTTGGTGGGTCCCATAATTTTTGGCTTGGACCCATCTTCCAACACTCTTGGATGTGTGAGCCTTCCTTGGTCTTATGGGTTTAGGCCCATCTTCCAACCCAATTGGATATGTGGGCCTTCCTTGGTCGTGTGGGCTTGGACTCATCTTCGAACAAGATGGTTGCTGACAATGCTTCCCTTTGTTTCTCTTGAAATGAAAGATTGGTGGAATAGGGTTTAGCAAGTTTCCACTTTTGAATGAGACCTCAAAACCATGCAGGATAGTCATGTAAATTATCTGCATGGTTTGGAAACATCATATAATTTTTGCAAGCTATTGGCATTAGGGTATAACTTTGCCCAAGTATTCTACACTTATTTAACAGTCTCATGATGCACCACATTATTTGCAACATTCTCTTCCATGTTGTTAGTCAACCAACTAAGGACAATTGTATCCTCCTTAAGCTACTTTGTGTATACACTATCTTCCTCCTGTAGGAGGGGAGGTGGCTTATTAAAGTGACTCAACAAGTCACGAGTGATGAGAAAACCACTTAACCAATTGAGACCAACTCAAGTAATTCGTTAATCATTTCAGAGGAATTGTGTTAATTTTGAGTAGGTCACCTTTTCTAGGCATATTAAAACCAATATCTTCAGCCTTGAAGTATTAATCACTAATCAAATAATCAACATTCAAAGAGCTCATGTTCTAAAGTTGTATCTTCTAGAATCAATAACACTTGCTAATATTTCAACACCCTCTTTTTTCTTTGACGTTGGACAATAAGCTTTTAACCACATATCCTCTTGGTTTTAATGACAAAGATGAAGTAA
Organism: Aristolochia californica; assembly: GCF_029961685.1. Classification (NCBI taxonomy): domain Eukaryota; kingdom Viridiplantae; phylum Streptophyta; class Magnoliopsida; order Piperales; family Aristolochiaceae; genus Aristolochia; species Aristolochia californica. The sequence continues at coordinate 22,564,324 of NW_027181815.1, read as the reverse complement.
AAACTAAAACAAAACCAAACTAGATTCATGTGTATGGTGCTACAATCCAAAATTAAGCCAAGAGAGCAACAAACAAATCAAAGAGAGCACATACTGAGTGATGCTTTTGTTCAATTCATGCATGCACTTAAACAAGAATAAGCCTTCCACATGCTGGCCCATGCAATCTATAAGGATTATCACATCATTTTTAATCAGTAAATAATATCCAAATCCAAAAGAAGATCAAATCAAATCACCAAATCTTTCTTAAAGTCAAATCAAATCCAAAGAAGAAAACTTTCCTTCTTAAGTGCATGTGTCACATGTATAAAATCCCAGCCTTTTCACTTTATTTTAGCTCTTGATTATTTAAAGAATGAAATATTAGAATATAATCCAAATTAGAAGGACCAACAAATTGCTGAATTCAGCATCCTTCTAGGAAAAAAAAAGCCTCCCTTTCATTGTGTCAACCAAGAAATCAATGAGGGGAAAAAATATGCAAAATAGCCTAGAGCAGCATTCTTCTAGGGGATGTTCAACAAACTCTAACCATGGTACCAAGTATAATAAACCATGATTGTAGTAGAGAATCAACTAGGCTTGATTCAAATAATTTTTCAAGGATAAAAAACTACATTAACATATAGAAAATCGCTCTTTAACCGGAAATTGTATGAATGAGAGGAAATCAAATAAAAAAAAACCTTTTGTTGATTCATACAAAGTAGCAACACTTAATCTTCATAAAAATAAGAGAAAAATACTCATTCTCCAACCTTCTTCATGAGATTAATCATCTAAAAAAAACGAAGAAGAATACTTATCATGAATGAGCATGAGTTGCTCAACTTTACTCAACAAAAACTCCAACTTGACAAGCTTGACAAACTCGTTCAATTAACACCGTAACCGAGGGACTTGGAATCCTAAAATCATTGCCCTTATACCATGTGGAATTTAGGATTCCATAGTGGAAAGCCTCGATCAAGGTTTATGGAGAAAGAGAGGAGGAAGAGAAGAGAAGAAAGGAAGAAGAAAGTAGAAGAGAGGAACAAGAGAGGGACAAATAGTTGACAAAGAGAGAGAGAGAGAGAGAGAGAGAGAGAGAGAGAGAGAGAGAGAGAGAGAGAGAGAGAGAGAGAGAGAGCGTGGGAAAGGAGATAATAGGTTAGGGATGTGAGTGAGAAGAGGAGAGGTTTAATGCTCTATCCCATGCCTTGTAGCTCTTATTTATAACCGTGAGAGGATTTTAACAATGATTATAATGCCTTCAGGGCTACATTTTTTAAGAAAGAAAAAACATTAGTCGACATACATCATCTTACATAATTACACCCTTATGCCATCCTTGTGGAAGTCATGTTATTTACCTCTTTGCCACCCCTTCATGTGTGTGACTTCTAACAATATCTTTATTTGTATATTGATAAAAAAATATCTAACAGGAGTATACACCCACCATATATATATATATATATATATATATATATATATATATATATATATATATCTAAATTGATATTTTTAATTTCCAATGAAACAATCAACTTCAATCCACTCATTTATTTTGCATTGTACATGTTAAACTGATCCTTCGCAATTGTTTCTAGAATTAAACCTATTGATCCATTAGTTTGGCGGTTCTCAATGTTTGCATGGGCTTGAGCGGCTTTCGATAGTGGGTGAGTGTGGTTAACATGAACCTTGACCACATAATATTGGTTTTAGAAGATGGGCTAAAGCCCACACGTCCAAGGAAAATAACCCGCACATACAAAAGGTGGCATCTTGGTAAATAAGAAGATTTCTCATAAATATGACATGAAGATGTAATTAGTTGATGAGATACATGTCTATTTATGTCTTTTCTCTTGTAAATATTATTTTCCTAAGGGCATTGTAATCATTGTAACCCATACTCTAAAACTATAAATAGAGGCCCTTGTCTATGAGGTAGAGCATTAAGTCCTCTCCTCTCTTATCAAAATTATCCAATTAGCCGATGCTATTGTAAGAAAGCAATCTTCGTGAGAGCTTCCTTGGATCAGTTTTGCAAACAACCCTCTTGCTAAAAAAACATAGCCATAGTCACCATGATGAATGGGAAGCAGAAGATGCTGCATATCTCGTATGCTATGAGGGAGTCCAGCAACGAACAAGCAATGTGATCTATCGTCAGAGTTATATTTGGAACAGCACATTCAAGAATAATTGCCTTGAATATTGAAGTATTCGGTAGGTGTATCTCATATATCTCGAATGCTGCAAACTGGGGGTTTAGGTCATATGGTGGAGCGCTCGTTGAAGACAGAAATACTTTTCTCCAAGGTATTGAAGAGAGGTCTCTTGCAGCAAAGTAGTAGTGCTGGTTTTCAAAGGTTCTATCCAGCAACTTAAGAGGAAAAACGAATGCTCCCAAGCTCAAGCCTAACATTCCAGAAGTATACTAACAAGTATACCAATCATGGCAACAAGTATACCAAGCACAACATTCCAAAGTATAGCAACTTAAGATACCAACAAGTATTCCAACAGATTAGCAATAATAAATAGTACCTAAGGGAAGCATGAAATATCAACTACTTCTGATCCAAGAACAAGAGAAAAATATCTTTGTCATGCAACTCCTCCATCAAATAGTTCCTTCATAAATCATGATTCGAGTACCAAAAAACAAAATTGTGGAATCCTGAAATCACTACTTTAATACCATGTTGATTTCAGGATTCCATACTATTGAGATCTTCAACTTAGAGTGTAGGAGAGAAGAGGAAAGAAGGAGAAGAGAAGAAGTGAGTGAAGTGAAGGAAGAGAGAGGTAAGGACGGATAAGAGACAAAAGAGAGAGAGAGATTGATACTTAGAGGAGAGAAGAAGAAGGGAGAGTAAGGGTTGTGGAAAATATCCAAACCCTCCCCCTTAGCAATTATTCATAGATCTCGGGAGTACATAAATTACAAGTATACCCTTCACCCTAGATAGAGTGAAGAAGAGACGAAAAAACTTAAGATATTTATAGTAATAAACACCCAAGCTTGTCTATGTCTTTCAACACCAATCATGCCTTCCCTTCATGTGGGTGCTTTCTAACAATATTAAACAGGAGTTAACGTCCACCATATATATCTAAATTGATATTTTTAACGTCCAAAGAAACAACCAACTCCAATCCATTTATTTTATTCTGCACTGCACATGTTAAACTGATCCTTAGCATCTGTGTCTGGAATTAAAACTACTGATCCAGTAGTTTTGCGATTCTCTAGGTCTGCATGGGCTTGAGCGGCTTTGGACAGCGGGTAAGTGTGGTTAACATGAACCTTGAGCACACCTGCATCAACATTAGCAAATACTTCTCTAGCGCTTTCAAGTAGCTCGTCTCGAGTTGCATTGTACTGAACAAAAGTTGGTCTTGTCAAGAATAGACCTTTCGCCGCAAGGGCTGATAATGGAATTGGGTCTGGTGCTCCTGACGACTGCCCGCAGCTCACCATCCAACCCCGAGGTTTCAAACATGCCAGTGATCCCTGAACATCAATAGAAGAGGCATTACCAATGCATGCTGCAATTTCAAATAGTAGAAAAGCCACCTCCTGCCCCATTCATTTCAGGGGCTTGGATCAGTGCTTACCTCAAATGTGTCCTTCCCAACGGAGTCATAGACCACATCAACTCCTTTGCCAGATGTGATCTCATTGACGCAAGCAACAAAATCTTCTTTTGTATAGATTATGACATGGCTGCATCCATCTTGAGTAGCTTGAGCTGCTTTTGACTCAGTTGACACAGTTCCAATTACAGTTGCACCCAGGGCATTTGCCCACTGGCAAAGTAAAGAGCCAACTCCGCCGGCTGCTGCGTGAACAAGGACCATATGCCCAGCTTCAACCTGCATCAGTGAGTATTGGTTATTCTGATGAAGAAAATATATAGCTAATGTTCATTAGCTCAAAGCATAGAACATACCTTAAAGCATCGTCGAAGTAACAGTTGTGCAGTCATACCCTTAATCGTAACTGAAGCTGCTACAGTTGGAGATATAGAGGCTGGCACAGGCACCACAGCAGTTGCAGGGAGTATCTGTTCTTCTGCGTAAGCACCCATGATGAAGCCATCATGAGAAACTAGATCCCCCACTTCCAGTCCTCTTAATCCAGGCCCCAATGCAGTGATTACTCCAACTGCCTCAATCCCTACAAAATTAAGTCAATAATAGATTTCAATAGATCGTTTGTTTTACAAGAAGCTAATTAGACCTTTTTGCGGAAGAGAGTAGTGATCAGACCTGGGGTGAAGGGCAAGGCAGTTCTGTAATTTCCCTTCCGGAAATGCACATCATAGTAGTTGACTCCGATTGCTTTGTTTTTTACTTGGATTTCACCTTCCTTGGGTTCCCCTATTTCTACTTCTTCCAATTTCAGGACCTGCTTGTCATGTTTAATTACTCAAACCTCTCTGATCACAGTCATTTCAAATCTCAAAATGAAACAAAACAAGTTGACGAACAACTATAAAGAATTTATACAATAAGTTACACTGAACCAAAACAGAAAACCACCTCCAGTTGCAATGCTATCAGAAGAGTATTCGAAAGAGGGAGACTTGCCTCGGGTCCGCCACACACATGAACCCTAATAGCTTTCACCATGGCTGCTGCAAATGTCTTTCCTGGTGATCAGAACAAGAAGCAGCACTCTTCTTCCTTAAAACCGAGAGCTCTCCGTCCTCAACCAGAAGGTGCTCTTTAATCCTCTTATGCAACCATTTCATGTTCCGTCTTCTAAAACGATTTTTCAACCCCTTAGAATTTTCAGGCGTATAATTTTTTAAAAAGAGACTTCCTTCAGCCGTATAGTTTTTTAAAGGGAGACTTGAATTCAACTATCAGGGTAGTCACCTCCTGCTGGTGTTTTCCTTCACGTTTAACTTGCATGCGTTAATGGATCCATATCAACGGTTGCCTTGACCAATACGAGCTAAACCAGAACAGCAAGTTTCAGCATGATTCGCAATCAACGTATATATATGTACAAGTCTCATGTGAATGGACACCATGGAGTTTTGCTTTACAAGGTCAGAGATTCGTTCTCGTTCCAATTCAAGATCACAAGACGTATACGCTACGAGGATCGCACAGAACTTCGAGAATGCCTGAAACACGGCGTCCTTGACCAGTGATCAGCAGTTCAGTCCAACGATGCTTCCCAGAGCGAGGAACATATTCACAGCCCCAACTTCCATGGACGAACCAATTACTGAAGTTATCCAATTTGTTTATAAATTTGAGGCAATTTTTTAGGTTATCTGATCCGTCTGAAGTCATGGATTGGCCAGAAAGTAGCGTTAAAAAAAATGTCGCCGAGAGGAAAATTACCTGGACTGAAAGTAAGACTCCGTGATTGACCCTCACATGGAACCGGAGAGGAAAATTTAGATGAAAATAAAACTCCGTCATTTAAGTTATCTGATCCGTCTGAAGTCATGGATTGGTCAGAAAGTAGCGGCAGAAAATGCCGCGGAGAGGAAAATTACCTGGACTGAAGGTAACTCCGTGATGGACCCTCACATGGAAACATTAAGAAGAGACCTGGAACATTCATCATTGAACTTACAACCATTCATCACTTATAATACACGTTTTTTAGGGGTATATTTTTTGGAATATACAAAAATACCCCCTATTAATTTTAATTTTTTTTAAAAAAATATAGTGACTGAATTTCACTTCAATAAACCATTAGGTGATGAAATTATTTCTTTGTGCCCAAACTTTAAAGGAATCTACTAACACAAATTTACTTGAGGGTAATTTTCTAATATATGTTCGTTGGATATCTTAATAAGAGAAGATGTCATATTTTCAAAAATGACCTAATTCCTAGTGCAGCCAAAGCCTCATTAAATGAAAGGCTGGCCCTATTTTTTCAATAGTAAGCCCTTCTTCTTCAATAGTAAGAACATCTCAGCTCTTCCCCCTTCCCCTTCCCCTTCCTTTTGTCTTAGTGGGAGGCATAGCACCACCCCTCTTGTCCCTAGTAAGGGTATTGATTGACCCTCTTTGAGCATAAAAGAGAGGGAGTTGTGGCTCAACTCATTGCTTCTTCTTCTTCTTCTCCTTCTTCCAACAGATAGTAGAAAGGCATAGGGAGCAGTCCCCCTTCCCACTCAGGTGATAGGAGGAGCATCTTGGGAATAGGGTGGTGGCACGATCCCTCTTTGTGCAGAAAAAAGGGGTTAGTCACTATTGAAGTAGTTTTAGCGGTATTCTATGTAATTATTAGAGTGAGTGGTATAAGTTGTAATTAGTGGTTAGTTTTAAGTATTATTTTTTATTCTTATGTATTAGGGCTTCCCTACCCCACTTATATAAATAAGAAAGAGAGCGGGAAGAGCTCATACTCGTGCTCTCTCTTAACCCCTAAAGTTTCTCTTCTCAACTCGTGCTTTTGCCTTTTCCTTCCCATATTCTCTTCTTCTTTATTGAAACTTAGGATTCCATGATGTATAATCATAGAAGAAGATGTTGTGGAGAGAAGGTTTTAGGAGGAGAAGAGGAAGAGTGACAAATTTGGAGAAAAGAGGAGGAAGATTGTGGTCATGGACTTGTCCAAACCCTCCCCCTTAAGTTGTATTTATAGATATCAAAATTACTAATATTATAAGAATACCCTTCACCCTAGTAAGAGTGAATCAAAGATATAAATCATATACTAATTAAATAAGTGTCATCTTTATGAGATGACTCTTTATTTACCATCATACCACCACTGTGTGGGCCTATGGGTTTGAGATCTTCCACACACTTCGACGTGTGGACTTGGGCCCATCCTCCAACACTCCCCCTCAAGTTGGAGGTGAGAGAACATCATAAACACCTAACTTGCTGTAAATGGTCTATAAGATCTTCCCATATAAAATGGTACTCCACCATATCTTCCAACACTCTCCCTCAAGTTGGTGGTCTCTTTGTTCTTTTCCAAGAGACCCAACTACAATAATATGAGAGAGTAAAATCACTCCTAGCCATAAGACATCGCTCCATACTCTAATTAAATGACCATAGTAAAAATATTTTTTGCTCAATTTCATAGGTAGAAAAGTAGCTCTATTATGGGGCACAGAGTCTACCCACTTTCTCAGGGTAGCTAAAAAAATACCTCTTAGGTGAATAATAGACTTGACTCGTGCTGGATGTCGGAGACACTCCTATCATGTAGGTAGTGGGTCTATAGGCATTTTTCATAATAAACTCCTCCATCACAGTGTCCTAACATAGGGCACCAACTCCCAAATGGTAGGAGTAAAAATGCCAAATAAAGGGGGTAAAAGGTAATCACCGAAAGATAATATTTTGGGGCCACCATTTGCTTTATTCTTCATCAGAATAACCAATGCTGACAACCATCAACAACCTATAAATCCTTCTTCAATGATAATGTCTCAGTTAAAGAGACAATAGCAACAACTGAAATTGGCCTGGGCCCAAATAACACTACCAAATAGGTAGTTATATAACATCAGATAACCAGTAGGTAATAAAAGTTCTTAAGAGCAATAAAGACACATAAGATAATCTACAACAGGTCTATCCTTGAGTAAGGAAGTTATGCACCAAGTAATAAGCTCACAATAATTCAAGGTAATAATCAAGTCGGAATCAAGCCAATAGCAGATAGTAGGCAGTAACTTTGACAGTGAGTGTGTGAGTCAAGCTGAGTAATAGACTGTCAATAATAAGTTGAACCAAGTGATGTTTGATAATCAATAAATCAAACAATATCCAACGTGTTCATCCTTCCTACTTCTCCTTCTATTCTCCCCCTCAAGCTAGGAAATAATGTCAAAGATCCCAACTTGAAGTCAATAAATATTTTGCAAGTTGAAGTGCTAATCCACCTCTTGTATGATCAAGAAAAAGAAGGATAGTATCAATAACTTCACTAGCTCAAATATTATAACTCAGGCCAAGCCAAATATTTCAATCTTTTCTTGCCTTAATTTTTTAGGCAATGATACCAAATCAAATTCTTTGTAATCTTTCAAAATACCAAAAAAATATCACACAATTCGACACTAGAAAAATCTTCTAAATAAGGTAGTTTCCTCCAATTGGTGCCAACTTAGAAATCAAAGAAGACAAATTTCCTTGCCATTTTTTTCTTGAAATCTTTATGCAAGGCAATATTGACAAATAAATCAAGGAAAGTTTCTAAAAATAAGATGATCTTCTAAAGATTCTTTCCAAATATTGTTAGTTAACAAACAAAAACTTTGCAAGGGTAGATCATTAGTTACTTTCTTGATATTGTTGATCAATAATATCAACTAAAAAAGTTAAGCAAAAAATATGATCTTTGATTCTTCCTATGCGAATATCTCCTTATATAGATCAGATTGACATTAAATTTTCTCATTCGGAAACTGTACTTAAATACCTTTAACAAATTATATCTTCTCTTCATAAAATATACTTATTTTGAGATAAATAATCTAATAGATTTCGGACTCTGTAATTTGGCCGAACTGAGTACTCTTTCTTCTTTGACCAGCCTGACCTTTGACTCTTCTGAGATTGATATCTCTATCTAAAAAACCAGAATGAGAATTGGTTGAATAGGTAAGAAAATAGACTTAAATGTATTTCTTTTGATATATAATTCTCCATATATTTCATTGTGATAACCAAACAGCCATTCATATTACTTCAAATCCACTCTTGTCATTTTATACGGGAGAAGTTTCAAGTAGGAATAATCTCCCTCAAACAGGTTTCATCTCAAGAGCAAGTAGCTGATATTTTCACTAAACCCGTTATATCTAAAATCCTATATTTTATATGTGGAAAGTTGGGTATTTATGATGTCTTTTCTCCTCTTGCTTGAGGGGGAGTGTTGGAAGATGGGCTCAAGCCCACAAGCTAAAGACAAGAAGCCCACACGTCAAAGGAGTGACATATGTGTAAAATATGGTACTTTTCATAAAGATGGCATATAGGTGTAAATATGTGTTCCTTTTATATTTTTTGTTTTATCAAGTTGTATCCCTAAGGGCATTGAAAAACTATAAATAAAGGCATTGGCAAAGAGGTAGAGCATTGAAGCCCTCTCTTCTTCTTCCAAAATTTCATCCAACCTTCCTCTTTCTTATTTGACACAAACCCTTCTTTCCTTAATCCAAACTCTTTTCTGTTACGTTCTTCTTCTTCTCCTCTCCTTTCTCTCTTCTTCTTCTACTTCCTCGTTGATCTAAAATTCTTCTCATGGGATCATAAATTCTATAGGGACTATTAATGTCCAAAATATATCTCAATCTATTTACTTTTTATGTTTGTGAATGATTACTCGAGAGTTACATGGTTATATTTGATGAAGGACAGGGCTAAGGTATTTCCTATTTTCACTTCCTTTTGTTCTATGGTGGAAAATCAGTTTAAAAACAAGGTCAAAATATTTCGGTCCGATAACGCGAAAGAGTATTTTTCTTCTCCCTTTAAATTTTTTTCAAGGAAAAATAGATCTTTCATCAATCGTCCTGGGCTTATTCACCTCAACAGAATGGTATATCCAAAAGAAAACATCGCCATCTTGTAGAAGTTGGCCAAACTATGTCTATGAATTTTCCCCAATTTAATTGGCCCGATATAGTTCTCATTGCTTATTTTTTTTCAAAATCGTATGCCCTCCGGTGTGATCAAAGGTGTTGCCCCCTGTCTCCAAATTGTTTCCAGATTCAATTGCCTTCCTGTTGTCACCTAAGGTATTTGGATACATATCTTTTGTTCATCACTTGGGGCCTCCCTGGGGTAAATTCCTTGTTATGGACTCAATAGCACATCGAGTCACCCAAAGGAGGAGGCAATGACTCACTCAGTTCACTAGTTTAACTTTCATATTTTATATTACTTTCAGTTTAATTTTTCATTAATTATGTAATGAGCAAGGACGTAAGGGCAGAATTGGTATTTTTAGCCCTAAAACACTTATGATGTCAAAACCCTATTTAAAGGGAAAGAAAATAGAAAAAAGGCAAGTCTGGAATTAGGTTAAATGGGATTGGGAGTTCTCCATGACGAGCTCTAGGGTTGGGAGGTCTCCTTGACAAGCTTCAAGGTATGTTCTTGATTTGATCTTTCATTCTTTTCATCTTGAATTTTGTTTGTATTAAGACTATTCGAGATCAAAGGGAGGAAGGGGGTTTTAATTACTCTTTTTTGAGTTTAAGGAGGGCTTTAGCCTCTTCCACAAAATAGCAACAAGAAAGAAGGGTTTTACCTTCAGTCCGAACAAGGGAGAGGAGGTGCTTGGGTTGGATACTCGAACAACATATCAAAGAGGCAACTTTAACCTCTTTACCGAGTGTAGAAGGGTTAGAGGATCATACCTTTTCTTATGTGACCAATAACAGTCTTCAAGAGAAACCCTACACCCTTGACGTAAGTCTAAAAATGGGTTTCATTCATTTTGGTCAAGAACAACACAATTAGTCTTCTAGTTACATAGAAGACTAAGAAAAGGAAACTCATTTTCAAGCATCACGATAACAGCAAGAGAAAAGGGAGTCTTCGCATCATTACCTTGATCAAGAACCCTCATAACGTACTGGATTCACAATTACCTTGCCGAGTTACTAGATCCATGGCTAGGGACCATAACAACTTGGTATCAGAGCAGGGTAACACGATGGAGAATAACATTAATGAATTAAGGGAGTTGATGCTCAGAGGTCAGGTAGAGAGTGACAGAAAAGTTGCTCAAATCACGGAGATGTTTCCTAAAATAAATCTCGAGATTGAGAGACTGAATGGGAGGATGGACAGTATAACAACTGGTCTAACGACTGGAAGGAACACAATTTTGGAACAAAGAGGAGAGGACAGCTCCCATAACAGAGGGAGAGATGAGTTTGCTGGGCGCACTAGTTTTCCTGGCCAACAGGGACACTTTAACCAGGGAGGAGGCACTGTACCAGGTATACTAAACTTGATTTCCCTACTTTTAATGGATCAGAAGATCCTTTGATTTGGTTGCATAGGTGTAAAATTTTTTTTAGCCATAAAAAAACAACAACTAATGATATGGTAGGGTTGGCCGCTTTCCAATTACTGGGGGAAGCACAACTTTGGTATCATTAAGTTGAGTCAGATAGATTATTGGTAGATTGGGAGGAGTTTAAGGAATTATGCACTATGTGTTTTGGTCCCCTGGCTCACAACAACCCTTTGGGGGATTTGGTGTTGTTACGCCAAACTGATTCAGTGGAGCTCCATCAAAAACAGTTCCAGGAAAAATTAACAAGAGTGGGCCGGATGGTTCGGGTTGACCAGCTGGTAAATTTATGTACAATAGGCCTTAATGAGTCCTTACGGCTAGAGATGGAGCTACATGCACCTGTCAACTTAGCCAGAGAAATGAATCTCGCTCGGGCATTAGAACTCGACAGAAGGTCCAACACAAAAGACCAGCATGGCAAGGGGAATGGAGCACTTCCTCCACTTGGCAAGGACGGCGAAATACCCCTCCTCAGGTGTTTCAGTTAGCATTACCTCATCCAGTAAACAACACGGGTAATACTATGACATCAGATACGAGATCTAGTAACCCTCCACTTTAGTATATAAAAAAAATTGACTAGTGCGGAGATGGCAGAATGGCAGTCCAAGAATCTGTGTTACAAGTGTGGTGAACAGTATCGGGTAGGTCACCAGTGCAAAAGGTTGTTTTAGCTCGAAGTGGATGAAGCAGATAATCCACATGATACAGATGATATTATAGAGGAGGAACCACTAGAAATATCTTTGCATGACATTACTGGGCAGAAATCACCCAAAACTATTCAAGTCAGAGATCAAGTCCTCGATCGGGAACTTGTGGGCTTGTGGATTCGAGGAGTACCAACAATTTTCTTAGCTTAACTGCGGCTCAGCATCTACAGTTATAGATCCTTCCACATCCGACAACCACAGTCTCAGTGGCCCAATGGGGAGAAAGTTCCTAGCTACGGGATGTGCAAGGCGGTAAATTTTTCCTTTGGTACTACTTAATTCATGCTGAATTTTTTTTCATTTATCTGGCTGGTTTTGATATGGTATTGGGAATTAAATGGTTAGAAACATTGGACCCATTCTGTGGGACTTCTCTGCTTTAACAATGAGTTTTGTCTTGCGCGGTAGCCAAGTGCTCCTACAGGGGAGTGAAGTGGACAAACTGCATCACCTTCATTCTATGCACGCCCAGGACACTCCGGACAACACTCTTGATAATCTTATTGACGAGTTCTCAGACCTCTTCCATGAGCCTTCCGGGCTGCCTCCCTTGAGGTACTGTGATCACAAGATCTGTTTGAAACCAGGGTCTGATGTCGTGGTCGTTCAACCGTACTGGTATCCACACCTACAGAAAGACAAAATCGAGAGATAGTGCCAGGTGATGTTACAACAGGGCCTTCTTCACAGTAGCCGGTCCCCGTTCTCTTCACTTGTATTACTCGTGAAGAAACATGATGGCACGTGGCAATTTTGTATTGATTATCAGGAATTAAACGCACAGACAGTGAAGGATAAGTTCCCGATTCCAGTAGTGGAGGAGTTCCAAAATGAATTACATGGGTCGTGGGTCTTTAGCATGATCTGGAATGGCCCATAAAATTTTGGAGAGAGCTTATGGCGTTTGATGGCTGCAAGAGATAGTTGGCGGTATGGCTGAAGTTTGAGCCAAACAAATTCTCCAGGTGCAAAGGAAAGGGGATGATGTCCTTTGTCATAAGTATGCTTCATAGTTGCTTGTGAACGTTGTAACTGAAAGCGGACTTGAGCAAACATTGCATCTCTGTCGGCTAATGCTTGGTCCAATGCCGCTACCCGAGAAGACCCTGATTCATAAGAAAGTAGGCGGGAGAGGGTCGCGTCCATAAACAACTCGAAAAGGGGTAGTACCCAGTGCGGTGTGGTATGAGGTATTATAACAATACTCCGCCTATGCTAACCAACGAACCCACTGTCGGGGCGTGTCCCCCACAAAGCACCGTAAATACATCGCCAATGTGCGGTTAACCACCTCTGTGTGGCCGTCTGTTTGAGGGTGGTATGCTGAAGAAAAAGCTAACTTAGAGCCATGGAGCTTAAATAGTTCCCCCCAGAATTTGCTGGTGAAGATAGCATCATGGTCGCTGGTGATGGTCTCCGGAAGGCCATGGAGACGGACAATATTATCCATGAAGAGCTGAGCGACTTGTGTTGCTGTATACGGATGGCTGAGGGCCATAAAGTGGGCATATTTCGAGAACCGGTCTACCAAAACCAGAATAACAGATTTCCCTGCAGAAGGAGGAAGACCATCCATAAAATCCATTGAGAGATCTGCCCATACCTGTGAAGGAAGTTGAAGTGGCTGGAGCAAGCCGGCGAGTTGTAAGGATTCAGACTTATTCCTCTGACAGATCTGGCACGCTGCAACATACTCAGCAATGACCCACTTCATACCTCTCCAATAAAACTCCCGACTGAGGCGGAAGTATGTTTTCTGCTGGCCCTCATGTGTACTATCATGAAAGGAGGCAATAATGGCAGGAAGGAGTACCGACGAAGGATGAAGATATATGCGTCCTTTATACAGAATGAGACTGTCCTGTAGTGTCCAGTTCTTGTCCTTGGAATGGTTTTTGATTTGAGCTTGTAAATCAAGGAGATCTAGATGATGGCTAGTATCCTGACGGATTGTGTCCAACAAAGGGGACTTGGGGTGGCTCAATGCGTGCAAGTGTGAATCCTCTAGTTCTCGGCGGGACAAAGCGTCTGCTGCCCTGTTGAGATAACCCGGTTTGTATTCCACCTGAAAATCAAATCCCATTAATTTGCTGAGCCAATGTTGTTGTGGGGATGTAGTAAGGCGCTGCTCCAATAAGTATTTGAGGCTACAGTGGTCTGTCCGGATCACAAAAGGTCTGCCCCACAAATACGGCCTCCAATGCTGCACGGCTTTGGCCGAACCGATGAGTTCCCCTTCATACGTGGCTAACTTGTGATGGTGAGGCGCGAGATGGCGGCTAAAATAGGCAATGGGGTGACCCTGTTGCTGCAAGACAGCACCTATCCCTCCCCCGGATGCATCGCATTCTATGATGAATTTTTTGGCAAAGTTGGGCAATTGGAGAACTGGTGCTGACGCTAATGCCTATTTTAAGTTGTTAAACGAGGAGTCTGCCAACTGAGACCACTGAAAGGCATGCTTCTTCAGTAAATTGTGCAATGGCGCTGCCAGGTGACCATATTCTTTGATAAATTTTTTATAATACCTTGCGAGACCATGGAACCCTTTCAAAGCTGTAAAGGAGTGAGGTGTGGGCCAATCCATAACCGATTGTATCTTGCTGAAGTCTGGTTTCACCCCAGATGCCGAGATCACATGCCCCAAATAAGCTACTTCGGATGTGGTAAAGTCACATTTGGCACGATTGAGAAATAAATGGTGTGCTCGGAGAATTGTGAAAACCTGTCGCAATTGATGCAAGTGTGCTGCCCAAGTTTTGCTATAGACCAGTATATCGTCAAAAAAAACTAAGACATGCTTCCGTAAGAAAGGGCGAAATACCTGGTTCATAAGCGCTTGAAAGGTGGACGGGGCATTGGATAGCCCAAATGGCATCACCAAGAACTCGTAGTGACCATGGTGGGTGCAGAAGGCAGTTTTTTCGATATCCTCTGAATAAACTCGAATATGATGGTAGCCAGATTTCAAGTCCAACTTTGTAAATAATTGAGAGCCGTGTAGCTCATCCAATAATTCATCGACCACTGGAATTAGAAATTTATCTTTGATGGTGCGAGCATTGAGTTCACGGTAATCCACACAAAAATGCCAAGATTTATCTGATTTCTTTACCAGCAATACCAGGGATGAAAAAGGAGAATGACTAGGCTGAATAATACCTTGTTGTAGCATTTGTTGACATTGTCGTTCTATCTCATCTTTTTGCACATGGGGATAGCGGTAGGGGCGCACTACCACTGGTTCGGTGCCCATCTTCAAACGAATTCTGTGATCACACTCTCGTATAGGAGGAAGGTCGACAGGTTCCTGAAATAAATCAGCATATTCGGCCAACAACGAAGCTAAGTTATCCCTTTGGGAAGGATCCACCGAAAGTGTTTGGAGGCTGCATGGCCTCTGTGCGCTATTGCCCTGAAGGGTGATCGGATGGGTGTCCTGGTTAAAACTCATGGTCAGGGATTGAAAATCCCATAAAATCGGACCCAATCGCTGTAGCCATTTAATGCCCAATACAAGGTCAAACCCAGCTAGCGGTATGACCAAAAAATCTGCTACAAAGGAGTGACCTTCAATAGTAAAGGGCACTGCTGAACCGAAACCCACAGTGGTGACCTTGTCACCGTTAGCCACTGAGACCGATATGCCTGATTTCTGCTGTAGTGATAACCCCAACTGTTGTGCTGCCTGGCTGCTTATAAAATTATGTGTGCTGCCTGAGTCCATGAGTGCTAGCAGAATATGATGGTGCATGGTGGCATGGACCTGCATGGTATTGGTGCTATGTAGGCCTGTCACGGCATGGAGGGAGATTTCTGGTGTCTCCTCCTCGGTTTGGTCCACATCCTCCTGAAATTCATCCTCTGAGGGGTCTTCTATTTCTACCCAAAATAGTCTTTTGCATTGATGGCCCCTGATGAATTTTTCATCACAATTGAAACATAGGCCCTGAGCCCTTCTCTGATCAATTTCTGCTTTTATGAGACGTTTGATAAATCCCGGTGGGGGTGTAAAGGCTAGTGGTGGTGGTGGAGAGGAATTGTTGGGTTGAGGCCGTGGGATAGTGGAATAAGGACCATGGGGGGGGGGGGGGGGGGGGGGGGGGGGGGGTGGGCGAGGTGGCCAAGGGGGACGTTTGGTTAATGACTCGCGGAAGAGGCACTGTTTGGTGTCCAATGCTCTTACCAAATTCATGACGTGGGCTAGGGAGGTGGGGGCTTCCAGTTCCACTTCTAGGCGAAGGGGTTCTACCAGGCCAGCCGTGAACAAATTGACATAAAGTTCAGGCCGGACCAAATGACTTGCACGAGCAAGTTTTTCTTGGAACAATTTCTGATATTGTTCTATAGTGCCAAGCTGTTTTAGATTGACCAAATCCCCAACTGGGTTGCTGCGAAGCAGAGGACCAAACCGTAGCATACAATTTTCTTTGAAAAATTCCCAATCATATACCACAAACTCGTTTTTGAATTGATGAAACCACATAAGCGCTTCATCGAGCATGTGGAAGGCAGCTAATTGAACCTTGCCTTTGGGCAGAGTTCCTTGATTGGAAAAGAAATGATCACACCTATGCAACCACATTAAAGGGTCGGAGGACCCATCATACGTTGGAAAATCAAGCTTTGTGTACCTTGGCACGGTAGGAGGTGCTGGATTGAGGCCCCCATGAGGTGGAGGTGTTTGGTGCAGGGGAGGAGGTGGAGGCGTTGGATGAGGGTTGAGAGGATCTGTTGGACGTGAGGAGGATGCCATCTGGACTGAAAGCTGGGTGAAGCCCTCCTCCATACGTGACAGCAACATCTGGAATTTGCCCTCCAGGCCATTGATTTGAGATTGTAGATCAGCATGGTTCTTTTCCACAAAATTTTGAATTTCTGTAGGGGAAGAGGAATCACAAAGGGTGGTCCTGTCTGATACCACGATGTTAGGCTCTCTAGCCATGGATCGAGTCACCCGGCGATCTCCTCTAGCTTCCAGATTGAATGACGAAGAAGGGAGGGATTTGGGGTGCCTGGAACGCCCAATGGTGAATGACGTGAGCCTTGAAAGGAGCTCCAACCGTAGGCCTCTTTAGAGAGAGAAACTGATCTCATTTAGACTAATGATCAATACTTGTTTTCATTCCATCACTTGACGCCCTAAATAGGTCAGGGAAAACATCAAAGGTTCTATAATTACAATTAGACCCTTATGGAACTTCAAATTACAATTAAACCCCTAAGGTACTGAAATACAAGTTTACTCCATCTCTTCTCTTCTCTGGTTAGCCACTCTTGATGCTATGGAGTCCATAACATAGAATCCAATTAAAAGTAAGCTATCATTGTCCTAGTTACACCCAAATTTAAACACTAAAGGATAAGTTCTAGAACAATTAAACTACTAAACATAAATAGAAGACTAATATAAATAAATAGAAGCATGATATGATTCCAGTTTACCTTTAAGCTAGTAGACCAAATATAATGTTCTCGGTATGCCTATGTGCTAGATAACAATTCGATCCTAGAGAATCTCACTTAGTAGTAGTGAAAATTTTTTTATGTTATCTACTTGGGACACCCAACTTAGGTCTTTTCTACTTAAACTCTTCAGCAATTTATCTAGTTGGTTACTCGGATGCTGATTTTTTTGGTTACAAAATTGAGAGAAATAGTACTAGTGGTAGTTGTCAATTACTTGAAAATATGTTTGTCTCTTGGTTTTTCAAGAAACAACATTCAGTTGCACTATCCACTACTAAAGCTGAATACATAGCATGTGGAAGTTGTTGTGTTAAACTTTGTTCGATGAAACAACAACTAGATGATTACGGCTTAGAGCATAAAGAAATTCTAGTACATTCAACATGAGCACCATAAGTCTATTTAAGAACCTGGTTCACCACTCTCGGTCAAAACACATAGAAACTAGACATCATTTTATGAGAAAGCTAGTCCAAACCAAGGTTATTAAAATTGAGTTTGTCCCCACCAAAAATCAATTGGCGGATATCTTTACAAAGCCATTAGGATTTGACCATTTCTTTTTGGAAGATATAGTGGACTACCATTTTATATGGGAATATCCTATACACCATTTGCAACAAGTTGGGCATTCATGATTGTTGAATTTAGGATCCCTTTTTCATGATCACAAACAAGAGAAAGAAGAAAGAAAAAGAGAAAAGGGAAGGAAAGCTCTCGGGAAGAGAGAAGTAAAAATTAAAAGGAGAAGAGGAGGTTGACCAAGCAAGGAGAGGGAGAGAGAGAGCCAACTTGGGATTGAATGTGTGACTTGATTAATTCTGAATTACAACACCTCTCTTTATAGTAGAGGAGGAGGTAGAGTCCTTATACAACTTGTCCTTCAATCCTAATTACATTCCAACTCTAACTCTTCAATATAAGTAAGTCTATTCAAACTAAACTACTAGAAGACTAACTTGAGTAGAATTAGAAGTCCTTCATTATTCACGTGAATATAATGGATAAACCAGCTCATAGCCTTATCCTTGTGGGCCCCTCATGATCTCCCAATGCACCTTGATAAGAGTTCTAACTCGTGAGATATTTTTGGGTCCCACTTGATCTTCAAGTCTTCTAAATCAATTCAGCTTGTGCTTCTTGCTTCCTTAAATCGTGCTTGCTTTGGGTGAGGACTCTTCTTGGTGTCCCACATCCTCTAGGACTCTTCTTGATGACCTACATCCTCATGCTTGGTCCCACTAGCTTGAGCACCATGGTGGGTCCCACATTGTAACACTCCCCCTCAAGCTGGGGGTGAGAAGACATCATAAATGCCTAGCTTGTTGCATATGGTAGACATAATCTTGCGAGTGACTGATTTGGTGAGAATGTCTGCAACTTGATTTTGTGATGATATGTGCTTTAGGGATAAGAGACCAGCTTGGAATTTCCTTGTATAAAGTGGCAATCTACCTCAATGTGCTTTGTCCTCTCATGGAAGAATGGATTCGATGTAATATGTATTTCTTATCACAGTATAGATCCATTGGAGCTTCTTTATAGAATCCCAATTCAGTGAGAATAGATCTTATCCATAAGAGTTCACTTACAATGTGTGGCATGGCTCTGTATTCTGCTTCTGCACTTAACCGTGCTACTACATTTTATTTTTTGCTTTTCCACGAAACCAGATTTCCTCCAACCATCGTGCAAAATCCAGAAGTAGATTTTCTAACATCTAGGGATTCGGCCCAGTCTGCATTCGAGAATCCCTCAATGTTGAAGTGACCATGTTTTTTATAGAGGAGCCCCCTTCCAGGAGTGCCTTTTAGATAATGTAGTATCCTCTCAAGTGCTTGCCAATGACTAAGTAGTGGTTTGTGCATGTCTGGCCTCATTACACACAAGTAAATAAGTCGTCCCACTAATCTTTGATATTTTCCAATATCTACATCTTCTCCAGTGCTTTCACATAATTTTGTATTTGCATCCATAGGAGTGTCTACTGGTTTGCATCTCATCATACCTGTTTCTTCTAGTGTATCAAG
The DNA here is from genome assembly GCF_029961685.1 of Aristolochia californica. Taxonomy (NCBI): domain Eukaryota; kingdom Viridiplantae; phylum Streptophyta; class Magnoliopsida; order Piperales; family Aristolochiaceae; genus Aristolochia; species Aristolochia californica. Next base: position 22,545,080 of record NW_027181815.1, on the reverse strand, counting down.
GGCATATTTTCTTTGGGATAGAACAATTCCATGTCTGGATTGTAAGACTTCAATACCCAAAAATTCAGTAATCCAAGATCCTTCGTCTTGAATTTAACACATATTCTTTCTTTTATTTTCTGAATGCTCAGAATCACTCAGAGTTAAAATAATATCATCAACATAAACAGCCAGAATCACTTTACCTCGTGTTGTGTTCTCAAAAAATACTGAGTGATCTGTAGAGCATCTGTAAAAACCTGCCCCTATGATGACTTGACTAAATTTCTCAAACCATGCCCATGGGAACTGTTTAAGTCCATATAGAGATTTTTTAAGGCAACATATGGACTCCCCCTCAACCACATATCTAGGTGGTTGTTGCATATAAATCTCTTCTTTGATATCACCATTGAGAAATGCATTTTTAACATCCAGTTGATATATTGACTATGATAAATTATTGCTAAGGATAATAAGATACATACCGAAGTCATTTTTGCCACTGGAGAGAATTTCTCATCATAATCAATGCCATAGCATTGAGTGTAACCTTTTACAACCAGTCGTGCAATAGTCCCATCCGGATTATGTTTTACACTATAAAATCACTTGCAACCAACGGATTTTTTATCTATAAGTAGAGGAACCAGTGACCATGTGTGATTATCATTGAGTGCCTTCATTTATTCATCCATTGTTGCCTTCCACCCTGGATGTTGTAGAGCCTCCTGATATGACTGTGGAATAGATATGGAGGAAATAGAAGAAAGAAACTGACAACATAATGGTGAGAGGCAATGATGAGACACAAAATTGGAAATAGGATGAGAAGTAGAAGGTTGAGTGCATGATTGAGGTTCTTTTCTTATAGTAATAGGATGAGTATCAAATTGGGGACAAAAAATGACTGGTGATGAAGGACTTACCTCTGGTAGATCCGACAACTCGGTAGGTGTGGTATCGGCCACTGTCTCTGGGGACTGAACGATCTCTGTATCACGAGGCACAACCGGTCAAGGAGAACTTGGTACTGATGACGTACCAGGTGGAGCTCTATAAGAATAATATGAGGAGTCTTCAAAGAATGTTACATCCCTGGACATAAATAAGCATTGCAAAGGAGGACTATAACAAACATAACCCTTTTGTGTGCGAGAGTATTCCAAAAAAATGCATTTGACAGATTTAGGATCAAGTTTGCTGTGTCTAGGCAATGTATTATGAACAAAACATTGACAACCGAAGACATTCAATGGTAATGCAAATGGATCATCATGTGGTAATAGTTTAGAGTAGGGGGATTTATTCCCAAGAATGGTAGATGGTAGACAATTTATAAGAAAACACATTGTAAGGACAGCATAGGGCCAATAAAAGTATGAAACTTTCATGGCTTAAAATAGACCTCGAGCTACCTCAAGAATATAATGATTTTTCCGTTCAGCTACACCATTTTGTTGAGGGGCATAGGCACATGATGTTTGATGGATAATGTCATTCTCTTGACAAAATGAGTCAAGATCTTTTGAAATATACTCTGGCATTATCAGACCGAAGGATTTTTATCTTCTAAAAAAATTGTGTGAGTACCATCGCATAAAAATATTTAAAAATAGATGGTATCTCAAAAAGCTCTTTAAAAATAAACAACCAAGTTGTGCGAGTGAAATCATCAATAAAAGTGATAAAATATTTGGCTTGACAAATATTATAGACACTCAAAGGCCCCCGAACATCAGTATGAACCAACGAAAAAGGAATGTCACTTTTGACTTCTTGACGAGGAGATTATGTACTCCTTTGATGTTTACTTAACTGACACACCTCACAACTGAATTTTGACCTGATCTTAAGAGATGGAAACATATGATGAAGAGACTGTATGGAAGGATGTCCCAACTGATTGTTCCATAATCATGTCTCATTCTCAATAGTAGACACCATATTGATATTTGGCACGTCCAAATAATAGATCCCCCCTTGTTCATGGCCTCCACCAATCACCTGCTTCGTTATAAGATCCTGAAAAACACATGAAGTAGGTGAGAAGGTAATCGAGCAATTAAAATATTTTGTAAGATGACTCACGGAGAGTTAGTTTAAAGAAAAAGAAGGAACAAAAAGAATATCAGTGAGCGGAAGTGATGGGGTGATAGAAGTAGAACCTTTTCCTTGGACTTTGGTTTGAGAACCGTCAGCTATGGTAACAAACTTGTGTGAAAGACTCAGAGATAAAGAATTTAATGAAATTTATTACCTGTAAGATGCTCGAACGCTCCTGAATCAATTATCCAGGATGAAGACAAGGCAGATAGCATACCTAAAGTAGTAGTGGCAGCAGTAGTTGCAGAGGGACTAGGAGAAGACCCTAGCATGGTCTTCATTTTCTGAAATAGTTCATACTCTTCATTAGTAATAATCTTTTGTGCAGCTGATGTTGTGGGATGGTCTTCTTGTGCATCAGTAATAAGGGCTTGATTAGCCCTTGTCGATTCTGACTTGTCATTAGCCTTATAACATATTTCTTTATAGTGGCCATATTTGCCACAGTAAGTGCATGCCCTGTAATGACATTGATCTATAGTATGGCCAGGAAATTTACAATGAGGACACTTAATATCATTTGTCCAGCCAGCACTATTCCTTCCACCTCTTCCTTTGCCCCCTCTATAACCTCTTCCTCAGCCTCGGCCGCAGTCAAAGGATGATCCTCTATGATCGGAATACATAGTGGATGACACATCAGTAGTGGAGGAAGAAGTGTATGGAGTACAAAGTAATGTTGCACACACATCATCAAACTTTGGGACAGCAGAAGCACTCAATAGTTGACTCTTGGCAATCTCAAGATAAGGTTTAACATTTGCAAGACAAATAGGAGTAATTAAGGCCTCCTTTTGTTTATATTGGAAAGAAATATCAGTGGTGGAGGGCTGAACAAACTTCCACTCTTGAAGAAATTCTCTAAACCATGCCAAGTACTCATGAATATTTTCTCCGTATTTAGTATTCAACATTCTCTAGAGAATATCATAGGGTCTATGCAGTGTATTAGGGCATGAATATAGTTTCGTACATGTCTCCCAAATTTGTTTAGCAGTGTCAAGATGAATAACATTACTAGAGTCATGTTCTTCTATGCCATTTATTAGCCAACCAATTACCAAAGTATCATACTTCAGCCATTTCATATAAAAAATATCATCTTCATCAATAGGTGGCCCTCGGGTAGTGAGGGGACCAAGTAGGTCTTTGGTTATGAGAAACCTCCTAACCGTGGTGGACCAAATCATAAAATTTGATACCCCACATAAGGTTATGGTGGTGATTCTCAGTATATCACCTTTGATATTCATATTATCATCTGCCATGATAGGCTTTTCTTCAAAGAAACTTCAAATAATAACACCAAGTAGCACTTCTTCAATCAACTCGGTATATGTAAATATAGCATCAATGCTAAATTATATTTTTTTTCAAAAAATCGACTCATAAGAGGCTCTATAGCAATCTTCTATATCAGGGAACACTTATCCCATGAAAAAAAATTTCAATAATCTGAGTATGGACTGGTCTCGGCAAACAGAATTTCCAAACCGATAAAACTGTTTTGATATCTCCTTCTAGATAGAGGGGCATGCATATCCATAACATAATAAAATGAAAGCATTCATATATTCATCCTTGAATCATAATCTAAATACAAGAACCAGTAGCATAAAAAAAATAAAAAATGAACACTTATCTCTCAGCTAGTGTTCTTCCTTCATACAAGTGCCTTCTTTGAGTGGTGTTGATCATCACTTCTCTAGAGCATTCCTTTGTCGAGGGATCCTAAATATGTTTCTCTGATACTATGTTGAATTTAGGATCCCTTTCCATGATCACGAACAAGAGAAAGAAAAAATAAAAAGAGAAAAGGGAAGGAAAGCTCTCGGGTAGAGAGAAGAAAAAATTAAAAGGAGAAGAGGAGGTTGCGCCAAGCAAAGAGAGGGAGAGAGAGAACCAACTCGGGATTGAATGTGTGACTTGATTAATTCCGAATTACAACACCTCTCTTTATAGTAGAGGAGGAAGTAGATTCCTTATACAACTTATCCTTCAATCCTAATTACATTCCAACTCTAACTCTTCAATATAAGTAAGTCTATTCAAACTAAACTACTAGAAGACTAACTTGAGTAGAACTAGGAGTCCTTCATTATTCATGTGAATATAATGGATAAGCCAACTCGTAGCCTTATCCTTGTGGGCCCCTCATGATCTCCCAACGCACCTTGATAAGAGTGTCAGCTTGTGAGATCTTTGTGGGTCCTACTTGATCTTCAAGTATTCTAAATCAATTCAGCTTGTGCTTCTTGCTTCCTTAACTCGTGTTTGCTTTGGTTGAGGACTCTTCTTGGTGTCCCACATCCTCTAGGACTCTTCTTGATGACCTACATCCTCGTGGTAGGTCCCACCAGCTCAAGCACCATGGTGGGTCCCATATTGTAACAATGATGTTCTCTCACCCCCGGCTTGAGGGAAAGTGTTGGAAGATGGGTTCAAACCCATACGACCAAGGAAGGCCCACACATTCAAGTATGTGGAAGATGGGCTCAGACCCACAAGACCAAGGAAGGCCCACACAATGATGATGTGAAGATAAATAAAGAATCATTTTATAAAGATGACTTTGATGTACTTAGTTTAAGTTTTAGGGGTATTATTGTAATATTTTAATCTTATTCATCTACAAATTGAGCCTCAAGAGAAGGGTTAGGACATAAATCCATGACCTATTTCTTCCTCCTATTTTTTCCTAATATGTCATCTCTCCTTATTCCCATTTTCAAAATCCATGAAGTCCTGAAAATCAACATGGTATTAGATAATTAATTTTCAGGACACGTAGCTATGGTTTTTTAGAATTTTAAATTTTTTTATTTTTACCAAATTCTCTATTGCTCATCTCAAATTATCTATTGTACTTCCATTAAAGTTAATACTTTGGTTGAAGAAACATTTGTGCTACTCCATGTTCTTTCCCTCTTTTACAATTTCTTCTTCCTCTGGACAGTGATTTTTAGTAGTTATTTTGGATTAGAAATTGAAGAGGTGTCTCTCTCTCTCTTTCCGAAGAGGGTTTTTGAGAAAACACCTTCTGCATGCCCCCTTAATAAAACTATCGAGATGAAGCAATCAATCATTTTCTATTTCTTGGCCTCAAAGGTACTAATTACCGTGACCTTGGCAAATTTGATGAAAATGTGGTTGAGGCCATTGAGACCAACATGAAGGTCAGGCTCAAAGAGGCCAAAGTATTTGAGTAGACTATAGATGATAGTTCTGATGCAGAGGAGTGGTGCGGTGGCGTCAAGAGGCAGACCTCCGGGATATCAAATGCCAAAGTGCTCATTGACGACAATGATGTTGGACTATCTGCCTTCATATCCTTCCTGCAAGATTTTTTTCGAGCTTTAACTAGAATGAAAAGAAATAATATAGTTGAATTCATGGCCGGACTCACTCCAATAATCCAGTTGTTTGTTGTATGGGGCTCTTCGTTGTTTGGGGCTCAGAAAGAGGCGATGCAATTCAATTCCCATTGAGACAGATGAATCCCATCATCTTCTTAGTAGTAATATCTTCACAAACCCATCCTCCACAAAATCCAAAGCCATCAACAACACATCTGATCATCTTGTCACAATTAACAGAGGAAGTTTCATCATCTGGAGCTTCTATTATTGGCATCTTCACGGGCATTTTTTTTCGAAGCTCCTCTATTGATTGATCCACTATCATCTAGCTCATTATGCGTTGACGAAACTTGTTGGTTCATCGTTGGTTCATTCTCGAGTTTGTATCTTGCCTTACTTGAAACCGAGCTAGCTAGAACTGTAATCCCCACCGTGTGAAGATTGTTGCTAAAATTGACGTTGCTGTTGTTATTTCCTATTTGGATCTTTCATCTGCTACTTCTCCAAGATCTCTTGCCATGATTGCCATACGAGATCTCTTGCCATGATTTCCATCCGAGATCTCTTATTGCGGTTCCACTTTGTTCAGAAGCAAGTGGGGAAGGCAAATGAATAAATCTGAATTAAAATCCTGCCAAGTTAGGTGGCTAATTGATTTTAATTCAGTGAGTTAACCCATTGAACCCACAACCCATCAAGCCGGTCTGGGTCGACTTCGTTGGGTCAACTCAGTCCGGTCTACTTCGCCGGGTCAACTCAGTCCGGTCAATATGATTCGGCCTATGACTGGCCTACTTGCTTATTGTCTCTGTTTGCATATTATTTTATGGTTTATTTTTAAGCATTATTTGGTATGTGTTATTTGGGCTGAGACCCATTTAAGCTATTATTATTGTGTCTCTCTGACTGAGACATTAATATTGAAGGACTTCTTGTTTGATGACTGTTGTCAGCATTGGTTATTCTGATGAAGAAGAAAATATATGGTGACCCCAAAATATTATCTGCTAGTGATTACCATGTAACCACTTATTTGGCATTTTTTCTCCTTCCATTTGAGAGTCGATGCCTTGTGTTCTGACACCATGATGGAAAAGTTTATTACTACACTTCTAACCAATGTCTACACACCCACTACCTACAGAGGATAGGAATGTGCCCAACATCTAATGTGGATCAAGTCTATTATTCTCCCAAGAGGTATTTTTTAGGCTACTCTCAGAAAGATGGTAGACTTAGTGACCTATGAAATTGAGTGAAAAACATTTTTGACTATAACCATTTGACAGGAGTATGGTCATACAACTAGGACTGATTTTACTCTCTATTATATTATGTCAGTTTAGTCTCTTGGAAAAGAACTAAGATACCACCAGCTTGAGGGTGAGTATTAGAAGATATAGTGGACTACCAATTTATACGGGAAGATCCTATGCATCATTTACAACAAAATGGGCGTTCATGATGTTCTCGCACCCCCAGCTTGAGGGGGAGTATTGGAAAGTGGGCCCAAGCCCACAGGACCAAGGAAGGCCCACACATCTAAGTGTGTGGGAGATGGGCTCAAGCTCACAAGACCAAGGAAGGGCCACACAACCAAGAGAGGTGGAAGATGGGCTCAAAACCAACAGACCAAGGAGAAGGCCCACATGCTCACACAGTGATGACATGATGGTAAATAAAGAGTTATCACATAAAGATGGAAATGATATAATTAGCTTAAGTTTTAGGAGTATTATTGTAAAATTTTAATCTTATTCATCTATAAATTAAGCCTCAGGGAGAGGGTTAGGACATAAGTCCATAACCTCTTTCTTCCTCCTATTTTCTCCCAATATACCATCTCTCCATTTCTTCTTGAGCTAAATCCATGGAGTTCTAAAAATCAACATTTCTATAAGCTTCGAGGAAAACTAGGCATGAGAAACCCACTTTGATCCACTTTGGCTAAAAAAATTGAGCTTAATGAACACATCTCATTATTGTAGTAAAAATAGAGCGAAATGGAAATCAAAAGATTATATTTCAGTCACTTTGCACAGGTCATTGATCAATCAATACCTATTGGTTAACCGATTAACTTTAATGGATTGATCAATCAATCAAAATAGAATGATCGATCATTCACGACGCGAACAGAGAAGATGAAGAGTCAAAATTGAATTTTTAACCCATCTCTTCATCACAAATCATTCCAAAACCCTTTTCAATGATTTTCTAGAGCTCTAGTAACCACAAATCCTCATCTCACATTCACTTTTGAGATATTTTCCATCTTATCTAAGGTTAAACCCCTCATTTCTCAACGTTTCTCTCAAAACTGAATAGAGCTACAATGGTTAGGACAAAGGTCATTGGAAAGAAGAAGACTCCAAGCAAAGAGAGTGATCCTTATGAGGAAATATCAAACTGGAGGGAGTACTTTCATACTAAACTTCAAAGAGAATGGTATTTCTAAACCTTTGACCCCAAAAGTGTCGTTGAATCGAGAAGAGTAGACATTCCCTTTTGTGGAGGGAGAAATGGTGGCTTTGCATAGCTCTTCCAGCCTTATAGAGGGTTATTGGAGAGAGAAGAGCCAATGTATCCCTTCTCGTGAATATTTTTTACACTAATTTGAAAATTGAGGAGCTTGTACCTTATAGCCTCAAGATTTCTTCCTATGTGAAGAAAAAGCCCATTTCAATTCAGACTCCTTTTCTGAATGATCTTCTCGGCTCCACCTATTAAGTTGTGGAGCCTAATCAATGCCTTACACTGAATCGGTATGCGGATTGACCTTCACAATAAGGTCGCCATGGGGGCTGGAAGGGAGCAGGGAGCCCCCCTCCCAAGGTTTCGGGGGCAGACCCTCCGAAAGGTCCATGATATATTGACTATCGTTTCATTAAAGGAAATTTGGGAATTTCACTCTTGTAAAGCGATTGCCCTAGTTTTCTCTTTATAATTGGGGGGTGCCGCTATTAGGGTTTTATCATTCATCATCCAAGTAATCATGAGTTGCGGCCTAGAGAGGTTAGACAAAACATCTGTAAGTGTGTGTGATTTCTCTTGTAAACTAATTCATCTTCTTAGTGGATTACTACAGTGGTGGAAGACATGACGTAGTCTCACCTAAAGGTGAACCTGTATAAATCTGGTCATTATTTTTTGTTGTTTGCTTTGTCATCTTTTGTGATTATTATTATTGCTCTCATTAGTTTGGAATTAGGGTGTCTAATTCCTAACACCACCGTCATGGGCATGATGAGATATGGGACATAAAATTGGCCGATGGATCTCCACGAGGACCTCCCTTGGAACATTCAAGATGCTATCTTCATTGTCTTTCGATAGATGGTCGGGATCTCCTATGAGGTGAGGATACGAGACCTCACCATGCCTCAGAGAGTCTCCATGGAGATAGTGACTTATGTGTTGAATCCAAAGAAAGGAACCTTCTTATGGCTCACAATAGCTAACATTTTCAGGTTGATGGCTATCTTGCAAAAAGTTCCCTTGGATATGGGTACTTAATGGCAAATGTTAAGTTATGGAGCCCAATTAATGCCTTACACTGAGTTGGTTGCAGATTGACTATTGTTTCATTAAGGGCAGTTTTGGAATTTTACTCTTCTATCACGGTTGCCCTAATTTTCTCTTTATAATTGAGAGGCGCCACTATTAGGGTTTTATCATTTTAATCCGAGGAGCATCTCGAGTTATAGCCTGAGAGGTTAGAGAGAAACACCTGTAAGTGTGCGTTTTCTCGTGTAAACTATTTCATCTTCATAGTGGATTATTACAAGCAGCAGAGGATAGGACGTAGTCTCACTTTGAGGCAAACCTGTATAAATCTTGTTGTCTTTTTCGTGCTTTTTTTCCCCATCTTCCACGTTTATTATTATTTCTCTCGTTAGTTTGGAATTAGGGCATCTAATTCCTAACAAGTGGTATTAGAGTTTTGGTTCATGATTGAGAGCAATGGCTAGCGAAGAAGGATCAAAACTAGGGATCAACAAGTTTGATGGTATGGATTTTGCGTCCTGGAGGATGCAAATTGAAGATTATTTGAATAGTAAAAAGCTGCACTACCACTTCAGGATATGAAGGCAGAAGGTATTAAAGATGATGAGTGGAATCTCCTCAATAGACAAGTGTTGGGAGTGGTCCAAATAACGCTATCGAAGAGCGTTGCTCACAACGTGGCATCGAAGAAAACCACAACAGGGATGATGAAGATTCTATCTGACATGTATGAGAATCATTTCGCTAATAATAGGTACATCTCATGAAAAAAACTCTTCAATTTATCAGTTCCATCGCATTTGAATGAGTTTAGCATGATTGTCCATCAATTGACATCATTCCAATTAAATTTGATAATGAGGTTCGTGCTTTAATTCTTTTGGAATCTCTACCAAATTTTTGGGAGCCTATGAGGGTTGCGGTCAGCAACTCTGTAGGAAATGGAAATTTGATCTTTAATGATGTTCGGGATACCATTCTCGTAGAGGAAGTTCATAGCAAGGACTCCGGAGAATCATCAACATCTAATTTTGTCCTAAGTGTCGATACTAGGGCAGTGTTATAATATGGGACCCACCATGGTGCTTGAGCTGGTGACACACACCATGAGGAAGTGGGACAACAAGAAGAGTCATCACCCAATCAAGCACGAGATAAGGAATTAACAAGCACAAGCTGAATTGTGTTAGAAGACATGAAGATCAAGTGGGACCCACAAATATCTCACGAGCTGGCAACCTTGTCAAGATGAGCTGGAAGATCATGAGGGACCCACAAGGATAAGGCCACAAGCTGGCCTCCTCCCTTAATTCATGTGAATGAAGAAAGAGTTCTAGTTCAACTCATATTAGTCTTCTAGTAGATTATTTTGAATACACTTATCGTAGAGAGTTAGAGTTGAAATGTAATTAGGATTGAAAGGCAAATTGTATAAGAACTCTACCTCTTCCTCTACTATAAATAGAGGTGTTGTAATTCAGAATTCATCAAGTTACACATCTCAATCTTGAGATACTCTATCTCTCTCTTTGCTTGGTGCAACCTCTACTTTCTCTTTAATTTTTTCTTCTCTCTACCCGTGAGCTCTTCTTCCCTTTTCTTCTTTTTTCTTTCTTTTTTATTTCTTCTTTCTCTTGATTGGAATTATGGAAAAGTGATCCTAAATTCAACATGGTACAGAGCATTATATTTAGGATCCCTCTTCAAAGGAATGCTCTGAAGAAGTGAGATCAACACCACTCAAAGAAGGTTCTTTTATGAAGGAAGAACACAAGTCGAGAGATAAGTGTTCAATTTTTTTTTTTATGTTACTGGTTTCCGAATTTAGAGGATGATTTGAGGATGAGTATGTGAATTCTTCCATCTTATTATATTATGAATATGCATGCCTCTCTATCTAGAAGGAGCTATCAGAACAATTTGGTCGGTTTGGAAATTTTGTTACTGAGACCAGTCCATGAAAAGATTGTTGGAATTTTTTTTTCATCGGATAAAAATTCTCTGATATATAAGATTGTTATTGAATCTCTTATGAGTGGTATTAGAGGAAAAAATCAGAATAATAATTTAGCATCAATGCTAAAATTCCCCATACATCGAGTTGATTGAAGAAGTACTAGGTGTTATTATTAGAATTTTTTTTGAAGAAGGACCTATCATGGCTGAAGAGAATATGAATATCAAAGGTTATATACTGAGAATCACCACCATACCCTTACGTGGGGCATCAAATTTTATGATTTGGTCCACATCGGTTCGGAGGTTCCTTATAACAAAAGACCTACTTGGTCACCTTACCACCTGAGGACCACCTATTGATGAAGATGATATTTTTTACAAAAAATGGTTGAAAATTGATACTTTGGTGATTAGTTGGCTAATCAATAGCATGGAAGAAAAAGTCCCCAAAAATATTATTTATCTTGACACTGCTAAACAAATTTTGGAGACATGTGTTAAACTGTACTCTTGCCCGGATACTCTAGATAGACCATATGATATTCTCTAAAGAATGTTGAATACTAAACAATGAGAGAATATTCATGAGTACTTGTCCTACTTTAGAGGCTTTCTTCAAGAGTGGGAATTAGCTCAGCCTTCAACCACATATATTTCTATCCAAGACAAACAGAAGGAAGCTTTAATTACTACTATTTGTCTTGCAAATGTTAAACCCCATCTTGAGATTGCCAAGAGTCAACTTTTGATTGCTTTTGTTGTCCCCAAGTTTGATGATGTATGCACAACACTACTTTGCATTCCAAACACTTCTTCCTCCACTATTGACGTATCATCCACTATGTATTCCAATCATAGAGGATCATCATTTGACTGCGGCCGAGGCCGAGATAGAGGTTATAGAGGAGGTAGAGGAAGAGGTGGTAGGACTGATGCTGGCAGAGTAGATGGGAAAGAATGTATTCATTGTAAAAAATTTGGCCACACTATAGATAATTACAATTACAGGGCATGAACTTACTTTGGACAATATGGCCATTATAAAGAAATATGCTATAAAGCCAATGGATAGTCAGAATTCATATGGGCTAATCAAGCCTTTATAAGTGATACAAAAGAAGAACAACCCACAAAATCAGCAACACAAAAGATTTTTACTGATGAAGAGTATGAACTATTTTAGAAAATGAAGACAATGTTGGGTTCTTCTCCTAGTTACTCTGCAACTACTGCTGCCACTACCTCTTCAGGTATGCAATCTACCTCATCTTCATCCTGGATAATTGACTCTGGAGCCTCCGAGCATCTTACAGGTAACAAAAATTTATTACATTCTCTATCTCCGACTCTTTCACACAAATTTGTTACCATAGCTGACGGTTCTCAAACCAAAGTCCAAGTAAAAGGTTCCACTTCTGTCACACCATCACTTTCACTCACTGATATTCTTTTTGCTCCTACTTTCCCTTTGAATCTATTATCTATTAGTCAACTGACAAAATATTTTAATTGTTTTGTTACCTTCTCACCCTCTTCATGTGTCTTTCAGGATCTTATAACGAAATAGGTGATTGGTGGAGGCCATGAACAAGGGGGGCTTTAATACCTGGACGTGCCAAAATAAATATGGTTTCTACTACTAAAAATGAGACACGGTTATGGCACAATCAGTTGGGACATCCATCTGCATAGTCTCTTCATTATATCTTTCCTTCTCTTAAAGTAAGGTCAAAATTTCATTGTGAGGTTTGTCAATTGAGTAAACATCAAAGGAGTCCATACCCCTCCTCGTTCTGAAGTCAAAAGTGTTACTCCATTTTCGTTAATTCATACTGATGTTTGGGGACCCTTGAGTGTCTCCAATATTTCTCAAGCAAAATATTTTATTACCTTTATTGATAATTTCACTCACACAACTTGGTTGATTATATTTAAGGACTGTTCTGAGATACCATTCATTTTTAAGTCATTTCTTGCTATGGTGCTCACACAATTTGGTTAGAAAATAAAAATTCTCTAATTTGATAATGCCAAAGAATATGATTCCAAAGATATTTACTTTTTTTTGTCAAGAAAATGACATTATCCATCAAACATCATGCGCCTACACTCCTCAACAAAATGGTGTAGCCGAACAGAAAAATTGTCATATCCTTGAGGTAGCTCGTGGTCTATTATATGCCACGAAAGTTCCATACTTTTATTGGCCTCATACACTCCTTACGGATTGCTTTCTTATAAATCGTCTCCCATCTACCGTTCTTGGTAATCAATCTCCTTACTCTAGATTATTACCAAATGATGATCCATTTTCATTACCTTTAAAAATCTTCGGATGTCAATGTTTCGTTCATAATTCATTACCTCAACACAACAAACTTGATCCAAAATTTATCAAGTGTATCTTTTTGGGATACTCTCGCACACAAAAGGGTTATGTTTGTTATAGTTCTACTCTTCAATGTTTATTTGTGTCCATGGATATAACATTTTTTGAAGACACCTCATTTACTTCTGATAGTGCTTCTCCTGGTCTGTCCTCAGTACGAGGTTCTCCTCGACCGGTTGTGCCTCATGATACAGAGATTATTCAACCCCCAGAGCAAGTGGTCGACATCAAACCTGCCGAGTTAACAGATCCAATAGAGGTAAGTCCTTCATCACCAGTTATTTTGGGCCCTCAATATGATACTCGTCCTATTTCTATAAGGAAAGAACCTCGATCATGCACTAGACCTTCTACTTCTCATCCCATTTCAAATTTTGTGTCTCATCTTCACCTCTCACCTTTATGTTGCCAGTTTCTTTTTTCTATTTCCTCCATATCTATTCCACAGTCCTATCAGGAGGCTCTACAACATCCAAGGTATAAGGCAGCAATGGATGAAGAAATGAAGGACCTTAATGACAGTCATATATGGTCACTGGTTCCTCTTCCCACAGGTAAAAAACCCTTTGGTTGCAAGTGGGTTTATACTGTCAAACATAATCTTGATGGGTCAATTGCACGACTGAAGACTTGATTGGTTGCCAAAAGTTATACTCAATGCTATGGAATTGATTATGAAGAAACCTTCTCTCCAGTGGCAAAAATGAACTCAGTACGTATATTATTATCTCTAGCGACCAATTCATCTTGGTCGATATATCAACTTGATGTGAAAAATGCATTTCTTAATGGTGATATTAAAGAAGAAATTTACATGCAACAACCACCTTGGTTTGTGGTTGAGGAGAAGTTAGTATGCCACCTAAAAAAAATCTCTATGTGGTCTAAAGTAGTCCCCTCTGGCATGGTTTGAGAAATTTAGTCAAGCCATCATACGGGCCGGTTTTCACAGATGCTATGGAGATCACTCAGTATTTATTGAAAATACAGTGAGAGGTAAGGCGATTCTGACTGTATATATTGATGATATTATTTTAACTGGGAGTGATTCCGTGGGCATCCAGAAAACAAAGGAGAAAATATGTGTTGAATTCAAGACGAAAGATCTTGGACTACTAAAATATTTTTTGGGTATTGAAGTATTACAATTTAGACATGAGTTTATGCTATCCCAAAGGAAGTATGCCCTTGATCTACTAGAGGAGATAGGAATGATGGGATGCAAACCAGTAGACACTCCGATGGACTCAAATACAAAACTATGTGGAGGCACTGGAGAAGATGTAGAAATTGGGAAATATCAAAGACTAGTGGGGCGGCTTATTTACTTGTGTGTAACAAGGCCGGATATTTCATATGCAGTAAGTGTGGTAAGTTAATACATGCACAAGCCACAACTTATCATTGGAAAGCACTTAAAAGAATACTACGATATCTAAAAGGAGCCCCAAGAAGGGGGTTTCTCTATAAAAACTATGGTCACTTCAACATCGAAGGATTTTCAAATGCAGACTAGACCGGATCCCCGGATGACCAAAAATCTACTTCAGGATTTTGTACGATGGTTGGAGGGAATTTGGTTACATGGAAAAGCAAGAAACAAAATGTAGTAGCCCGGTATAGTGCAACAGCATAATATAGGGCCATGGCACACACTGTTAGTGAACTCATATGGATAAGATCTCTTCTCACTGAATTGGGATTCTACAAAGAAGCTCCAATAGATCTATAATGTGACAATCAAGCAACAATACACATTACATCGAATCAAGTCTTCCATGATAGAAAAAATTATATTGAAGTGGATTGCCATTTTATACGAGAAATGTTCCAAGCTGGTTTCTTATCTCTGAAGCATATATCATTACAAAGTCAAGTTGCTCTCACCAAGCGAGTCACTCACAAAATTAGGTATACCATATGCAGCAAACTGGGCATTTATGATGTCTTCTCACCCCCAGCTTGAGGGAGAGTGTTACAATGTGGGACCCACCATGGTGCTCAAGTTGGTGGGACCCACCATAAGGACATGGGATATGAAGAAGGGTCCTCACCCAAGAAAGCATGAGGTAAGGAATTAAGAAGCAGAAGATGAATTGAGTTAGAAGACTTGAAGATCAAGTGGAACCCACAAATATCTCACGAGTTGGCAACCTTATCAAGATGATCTGGAAGATCATGAGGGACCCACAAGGATAAGGCCACGAGCTGGCCTCCTCCCTTCATTCACATGAATGAAGAAAGAGTTCTAGTTCAACTCATATTAGTCTTCTAGTAGTTTAGTTTGAATAGACTTATCTTAGAGAGTTAGAGTTGGAATGTAATTAGGATTGAAAGGCAAATTGTATAAGGACTCTACCTCTTCCCCTATTATAAATAGAGGTGTTGTAATTTGGAATTCATTAAGTTACACATCTCAATCTTGAGTTACTCTCCCTCTCTCTCTTTGCTTGGCGCAACCTCTCATTTCTCTTTTATTTTTTCTTCTCTCTACCCGAGAGTTCTTCTTCCCTTTTCTTCTTTTTTCTTTCTTCTTTTTTCTTTCTTCTTTCTCTTGCTCGGAATTATAGAAAAAAAGATCCTAAATTCAACTGGCAGGAACTTCGAGAGGAATTCCAACAAAGGCAATGGTAGAGGGAAGTCAAGGAAGGGTAGAAGCAAGTCCAAATTTGGAAGGAATGTGGAATGCTGGAATTGTGGCAAGTTTGGTCACATAAAGAAGAACTATAGAGCACCAAAGAAGGATGAAAAGAAAAATGTTGCTGCAAATGTTGTGATTGAATAGGTACAAGATGTTTTACTCTTGTTAGTTGATAGCCCTATTGACTCTTGGGTGTTAGATTCAATAGCTTCTTTTTACACCACCGCACATCGTGAGATCAAGGAGAATTATATTGTCGGAGATCATGGGAAGGTTTATCTTGCTGATGGAGAACCTTTGGATATTATTGGTATTGGTAATGTCAATTTGAGGATGTCAAATGGGACAGTGTGGAAAATTCACAAGGTGAGACATGTACCAAAACTTATGTGTAATCTGATCTCAGTACGGTAACTTGATGATGACGGTCATAATGTGACTGTTAATGGTACTGCTTGAAAAGTCACAAAGGGATCCATGGTTGTTGCACGAGTAGTTAACTGGAACTCTTTAATTCACTTTCAGTTGCAGAGACACGATTTCAATTTCTGAAGTTGTTACTGATTCTAACTGGTGACATTATAGGCTAGATCACATAAGTGAGAAGGGAATGAAAGTTCTTCAATCCAAAGGGAAGCTACCAAGGTTGAAAACTATAAACAACAGTTTGTGTGGAGGCTGTATTTTTGGGAAGCAGAAAAGGGTTAGCTTTTCTAAGGCTAGAAAGATGCAAAAGACAAAAAAATTGGAGCTAGTTCACACAGATGTGTGGGGGCCTTCAACTATTACTTCTATTGGTGGTTCTAACTACTATGTGATATTTATTGATGATGCAAGAAGAAAAGTATGGGTTTATTCCCTGAAAAATAAATCCGATGTCTTTGATACCTTCAAGAAATGGAGAACAATGGTTGAGAATGAGACAAATTTTAAGGTGAAGTGGTTGCAGTCAGATAATGGGGGAGAATAAGTAGATGATTGTTATAATGTGGGACCCACCATGAGGACCTCAGCCAAGAAGAGTCACCACATGAGCTGGAATACATTGGAAGATTTGAGGATCAAGTGGGACCCACATGTACATGACGAGCTTGTATCTTTACAAACATGAGTTAGAAAGATTTGCATATCTTCCTTGATTTATATTCCTTAGATTGATGTATTATAAGGGAAAGTAGGAATCCTAATTGATTATGGAGTTTCCCTAATTATGTATTGGAAATAGTATAAATAGGGGGTCTTGGTTGAGGCCTCTCATTGATGTGAAAGAAATCTCCCTCTCCTCTCTTTAGTTTTTTTCTTCTTCTCCTCTCTCTACCTGAGACCCCTCTTTTCCTTTTATCTTTTTTCTTTATCTCTCCCCTTACCCGAGATATTATTCATGGGGTCCTAAATTCAATATGGTATCAGTGAAACCAATTTAGGATCCCCACATCAAAGGAATGCTCTAAGAAGATGTGATCACAGAAGGCTCTTCATGAAGCAAGATTGAAACTCATGAGATGAGTTTATTTCTGTTTATGATATTTTTGATTTATGCTACTGGTTTTAGGATATTAAAAGGATGGTTTAAAGATTTTTTTATGCATGTCTTCATGTTATGAGGTTGTGGAAATATTTGCATCTTGGATTAGAAGAAGTCATCAAGGTAGTTTTTTGTCGGTTTGAAAATTTTGTTGACCAAGACCAGTTTATGTTGAAATTTTTGCTTAAAGAGTTATAACTCTGTGGGAATGAAATTCCTTGATAAATAAGAATGGTATTGATCCTTTTATGAGTGATTATTTGAAAATTTTCAGAAATATGATCTTTTAGCTTTTATGCTAAAGCCTCTCTATTAACTGATTTGCTTAAAAAAAACCTATACTTGGGTTTTTTTACTAGTAGTTGATTAGAAAATTTTTTAAAGTGAATTGCCTATTATGGCTGAAGAATACATGGCTCACAAGAGTGATATCCTCAAGATTACTATTTTACCCTTGTGAGGGGTATAAAATTTTAAGAGTTGGGCCACTTCGGTTCG
Source organism: Aristolochia californica (assembly GCF_029961685.1). Taxonomy (NCBI): domain Eukaryota; kingdom Viridiplantae; phylum Streptophyta; class Magnoliopsida; order Piperales; family Aristolochiaceae; genus Aristolochia; species Aristolochia californica. The sequence continues at coordinate 22,527,117 of NW_027181815.1, read as the reverse complement.
CCGATTTCTTATAACAAAAGACCTCCTTGGTCACCTCACCACTCGTGGACCACCTATTGATGAAGATGATATTTTTTATAACAAGTGGCTGAAGAATAATACTTTGGTGTTTAGTTGGCTTATTAACAGCATGGAAGAACATGTCTCCAATAATGTTATTCATCTTGACACGGCTAAACAAATTTGGGAGACATGTACTAAGCTATATTCTATCTCCGACAACTTACATAGGCCATACAATATTCTCCAAAGAATGATTAACACTAAAAAAGGAGACAATATCCATGAATATTTGGATCAGTTTAGAGGTCTTCTTCAAGAGTGGAAAATTGCCCAGCCTACCTCTACGGATGTCTCTGTCCAAAACAAACAAAAAGAAGCCTTAGTCACGGCCATATGCCTTGCTAACATCAAACCATATCTTGAAGTTGCTAAGAGTCAACTTCTCAGCTCTTTCACGGTTCCCACCTTTGATGATGTATGTGCCACACTTCTCCGTATTCCAGACACCTCTTCCTCTAAAACCGAAGTATCCTGCCCTATGTACTTTGGACATAGGGGATCATCATCTGACCAACGCCAGGCCGAGACAGAAATTATAGAGGAGACCAAGGAAGAGGTGGAAGGAATATCTTTACCAGAACAGATGGAAGGGAATCCACTTATTGTGGGAAATTTTGCCACTCAAGAGACCAATGCTTCCATTTGAAAGATTTCTCCTACTGTGGCATCCCAAGCCACCCAATACAAAGATGTTATAAACTCACTGGAAAACCAAACAAGAATGAGGCTAACCAAGCCTTTGTGAGTGAAACAAAAGAAGATCCGTCTACCATACTTCCAACAAAGAAAACATTGACTGATGAAGATTATGAGATGTCCAAAAAATGAGAACAATGATGGGTTCTACTCCAAGCACTTCCTCAACTACCGCTGCCACCTCTGATTCAGGTATGCTATCTGCCTCTTCTTCATCCTGGATAATTGACTCTGGAGCCTCCGAGCATCTTACAGGGAACAACATTTATTACACTCAGTTTCTCCGTGTCCTTCATATAAATATGTTACCATAGCTTACGGCTCCCAAACTAAAGTTCAAGGGAAATGATCCACTTTTGTTACACCATCACTTCCGCTCACTGATATCTTTTTTGTTCCTACCTACCCTTTAAATCTTTTATCAGTTAGTCAGCTCACCAAACATTTTAATTGCTCTATCACCTTCTCTCCCACTTCATGTGTATTTCAGGATCTTATAACGAAGCAAGTGATTGGTGAAGGTCATGAACAAGGGAGTCTCTACTACCTAGATGTGCCAAAAATAAATACCATTTCCACCAGTGAAACTGAAACCAGGTTATGGCACAACTGGTTAGGACATCCATCCCCACAATCTCTTCATCATTTTTTCCTATTTAGAAAACAAGATCAGAGTTTCAATGTGAAGTTTGTCAAATGAGTAAACATCAAAGGTCTACATACTCATCTCGATCAGAATTTAAAAGTGTCATTCCATTTACCTTAATTTATACTGATGTATGGGGACCCTTGAGCGTCTCGTACATTTGTCAAGTAAAATATTTTATCTTTATTGATGACTTCAATCGTATCACCTGGTTATTTCTATTTAAAGAGCATTCTGAAATACCGTTGATTTTTAAATCTTTTCATGCTATGGTACTCACTCAGTTTGGTCAAAAAATTAAAATTCTTCGATTAGATAATGCCAAAGAATACACCTCCAAAGACCTTGACACTTTTTGTAAAGAAAATGGCATTATTCATCAAACCTCATGCACCTACACCCCTCAACAAAATTGTGTATCTGAATGGAAGAACCGTCATATTCTTGAGGTATCATGCAGTTTACTATATGCCATGAAAGTTTCATACTTTTATTGGTCACATACAATCCTTACCGCATGTTTTCTCATAAACCAGTTACCATCTTCCATTCTTGGTAACAAATTCCCTTACTCTCTATTATTATCTCATGATGATTTTTTTACACTACCCTTAAGAGTCTTCGGGTGTCAATGTTTTGTCCATATTTCCTCCCCAAAACACAATAAACTTGATCCAAAATCTATCAAGTCTATCATTTTAGGATACTCTCTCACCCAAAAGGGTTATGTTTGCTATAATCCCACTCTTCAGCGTGTACTTGTGTCTAGGGATGTGACATTTTTTTAAGACTCCATATTATCCTGACAATGCTACTCCAGGTCTATCTTCAGTACTAGGTTCTCCTCGACCAGTTGTGCCCTGTGCTACAGCAATGACTCAACCCCTAGAAACACTGGCTGACACCACACCTGCTGAGTTTACAGATCCCATTGAGGCAAGTCCATCTTCTCTAGTTATCTTTTGCCCACAATATGATACTCGTCCTATTGCCCTTAGAAAAGAACCCGGATCATGGCCCATGCCATCTACTTCTCATCCCATAACAAATTTTGTGTCTCATCATCGTCTGTCCCCTGTATGTTGTGAATTTCTCTCGGCTATTTCCTCCATATTTGTACCCCAGTCCTATCAGGAGGCTCTCAAACATCCAGGGTGGAAGGCGGCAATGGATGAAGAAATGCATGCACTTGATGAAAATCAAACATGGACACTAGTACCACTTCCTTCTAATAAGAAACCCGTCGGTTGCAAATGGGTGTTTACTGTGAACACAATCCGGATGGATCCATGGCTCGCCTGAAAGCTTGCCTCATTGCTAATAGCTATACACAAAGTTATGGCATTGATTATGAGGAAACCTTCTCTCCAGTGGTAAAAATGAACTCGGTCTGGGTATTATTATCTTTGGCAGCTAATTCTTCTTGGTAGGTACACCAACTTGATGTAAAAAATGTTTTTTTCTGAATGGGGATATCAAAGAGGAAATTTATATGCAACAACCTCCTGGGTATGTTGTTGAGGGGGAGTCCGTATGTCGACAACAAAATGCCCTCTATGGTCTGAAATAGTCTCCTCATACATGGTTTAAAAAATTTAGCCAAGAACTCAAACTGACCGGATTACATAGATGCCCTGGAGATCACTCAATATTTATTAAAGACACACTGAAGAGCAAGGTAATTTTTGCAGTATATGTTGATTATATTATTATAACCGGTAATGATCCCAAGGGCATCCAGAAAACAAAAGAAAGGATATGTGCTGAATTCAAGACAAGGATTTCGGACTGCACAAATATTTTCTGGGTATTGAAGTATTGCAATCCAAACATTACATTATATTATCTCAAAAGAAGTATGTCATTGACCTACTGAAGGGGGCATAAATGATGGGATGCAAACCAACAGAAACTCCTATGGACCAAAATACAAAATTATGTCTAGGTACTAGAGAAGAAGTAGACATCAGAAAATATTAAAGATTGGTGGGAAGACTTATTTACCTCTATTTAACGAGGCCATATATCTCATATGCAGATAGTGTGGTAAGTCAATATATGCACAACCCACAACTCAGTCATTGACAAGTACTAGAAAGGATATTGTGATACCTGAAAGGAGCACCAGGAAGAGGACTTCTCTATAAAAATCATGGTCACTTCAACATCGAAGGATTCTCAGATGCTGGCTGGGCAGGATTCCTAGATGATAAAAAATCTACTTTTGGATATTGTACGATAGTTGGATGGAATTTGGTGACATGGATAAGCAAGAAACAGAATGTAGTGGCACAATCTAGTGCAGAAGCAGAATACACGGTCATGGCACACACGGTCACTGAACTCATATGGATCAGATCCCTTCTTATTGAACTGAGATTCTACAAAGAAGCTCCTATGGACTTATATTGTGATAATCAGGCCACAATACACATCACATCGAATCCAGTCTTCCATGAAAGAATAAAGCTTATTGAAATAGACTGTCAATTCAAATGGGAAAAATTCACTACAAGCATATATCTTCACAGAACTAGGTTGTAGACATTTTCACAAAACCAATCACTCATAAAATTTTGTCCACCAATTGCATCAAGTTGGGCATCTACAATTTTTTTTCACCCCCAGCTTGAGTGGGAGTGTTACAATGTGGAACCCACCATGGCGTGCAACTATGGTGGGATCCACCATGAGGATGTCAACCAAGAGGAGTCACCACATGATCTGGAATGAGTTGGAATACATTGGAAGATTTGAGGATCAAGTGGGACCACATGTACATGACGAGCTGGTATCTTTCCCAACATCAGTAGAAAAGATTTGCATATCTTCCTTGATTTATATGATTGATTTATATTCCTTAGATTGATGTATAATAAGGAAAAGTAGGAATCATAATTGATTAAGGAGTTTCCCTAATTATCTATTGGAAATAGTATAAATAGGGCGTCATGGTTGAGGCATTCAATCAAGCTCTCCTCTTCTCTCATTCACGTGAAATAAATCTCCCTCTCCTCTCTTTAGTTTTTTTCTTCTTCTCCTCTCTCTACCTTAGAGCCCTCTTTTCCTATTCTCTTTTTTCTTTCTCTCTCCCCTTGCTCGAGATATTATTCATGGGGTGCTAAATTCAAAAAACGATGATTTCAAATGGTACGGTGCTGATAATGGAATCAAGATGAAGAAGACCATTCCTGGAAAACCTCAACGCAATGGTGTGGCTGAGAGAATGAACAGAACTTTGAACAAGAATTCTAGGAGCATGAGATTACATGCAGAATTGCCAAAGATGTTCTGGTCTCAGGCTATTAGCACTGCTGCCTATTTGATCAACAATGGTCCCTCAACACTATTGGACTACAAAATACCAGAAGAGGTCTAGAGCGGCAAAGAGGTAAACTTTTCTTTCTTGAATTTTTTTGGTGAAAAAATATTCATATTAATTCTGTTACTAGAAGTAAACTCGATGCTAAATCAAAGATATGTTTCTTTGTTGGCTATGATGGTACTGAGTTTGGTTATCACTTTTGGGATGACTAAAGTCGTAAGGTTATTAGGAGCAAGGACGTGATCTTCATTGAAGGTGCCTTTTATAAAGAAAGGTTGAGAACAGAGTCTAAGAGCACAAGTGATGAAGCCAAGAAGTCTAAAGTGATTCAATTGAGAGATATTCCAGCTATTGAGATGGAGAATATTGCTAAGAAAAACAAGAAAAACATACCCCCTGAAGTAAATCAGAACATTCTAGTGACTAAGCTCAGGAGATGTGCCAGAACTAGCAAACCACCACAGAGGTACTCCCTTGCACTTAATTATAATTTGTTGACTGATAAAGGTGAACCAAAGAGTTATGAGGAAGTCGTGCAAGTTGATGAGTCAACCAAGTGGGAGTTGTCCATGCGGGATGAGATGGATTTATTTTTATCCAATCAGACTTGGCAGTTGACCGAGCTACCAAAAGGAAAGAAGGCCTTGCAGAATAAATGGGTGTAGTGAATAAAAAATGAACATGATGGCAGCAAGCGGTACAAGGCAAGACTAGCGGTAAAAGGCTTTCAACAAAAAGAAGGCACTGACTACATTGAGATTTTCTCTCCTGTAGTGAAATTGACTACTATTAAAACAATGGTTAGAGTAGTGGAAAATGAAGACTTGCACTTAGAGTAGTTGGATGTAAAGACAACCTTTCTTCATGGTGATTTGGAGGAAGAAATTTACAAATTACAGCCACAGGGTTTCAAAGCACAAGGAAAGAAGAAAATGGTGTACAAACTTCAAAAGAGCTTGTATGGTCTTAAAGAAGCTCTAAGACAGTGGTATAATAAGTTTGACACTTTTATGAGTAGTAATGGTTTCTTGAGGTGTCAGGCGGATCATTGTTGTTATGTGAAAAAGCTTGATGACTACTACATTATTCAACTACTATATGTTGATGACATGTTGATAACAAATGCTAGCAAACAGGAAATAGATAAGTTGAAAAGGGAGTTGTCTAAGAAGTTTGCAAGGAAGGATTTGGGTGCTACAAAACATATCCTTGGGATGATGATTACTAGGGACATTGATGTCTTAAAACTGTCACAAGAAGAATATGTGAAGAAAGTGCTGAGCAAGTTCAACATTAATGATGCAAAACCAATGAGTACTCCTTTAGCTAGTCACTTAGGCTTTCTAAGGATCAGTCATCTTCTATAGCGCAACAATGAGCCAACATGGCCAATGTGCTTTATGCTTATACTATTGGCAGTCTCATGTATGCCATGGAGTGTACTAGACCAGACATAACTCATGCAGTGGGAGTTGTGAGCAAATATATGAGTAATTCGGGTAAATAAAATTAGGAAGCAGTGAAGTGGATTCTCAAGTATTTGAGATACACTGCAGACTCAGCCTTATGTTTTAGAAAGTCAGACTTGGGATTACAGGGTTTTGTAGATACTGACATGGCTAGAGACATTGATGATAGGCAGAGTACCAGTGGATATGTATATACATTGGGTGGTACAACAGTTAGTTGGGTCTCTAAGTTGTACAAGATTCTTGATCTTTCCACTACTGAAGCAGAATATGTTGTCATGACCGAAGCCATCAAAGAGATTGTATGGTTGCAGTCTTTCTGGGAAGAATTAGGTCTCAAGCATGGGAAGAATGTGTTGTATTGTGACAATCAGAGTACTATTCATTTAGCAAAGAATCTTGTTTATCATGTCATAACAAAGCACGTACAGGTGCATTATCACTTCATCAAATCGGCTCAGGAGGATGGAGTCTTAGCACTTGAGAAGATTCAAGGGAGTCAGAATCCGATTGAAACTAAAATTGTGTGGACCTTCAATTGGACTTCCCTCTGAGGATTGAGAATTTTTTGCCATTGCAGAGGAAATATTGATGATGGATTAGTCTCGAATTGGGAGATTGTTAAGTTGTGGAGCCTAATTAATGCCTTACGCTGAGTTGGTCGCGGATCGACTATTGTTTCGTTAAGGGCAGTTTGGGAATTTTACTCTTGTATCACAGTTGCCCTAATTTTCTTTTTATAATTGAAGGGCGCGGCTATGAGGGTTTTATCATCTTAATTCGAGAAGCATCTCGAGTTGTAGCCGAGAGGTTTGAGAGAAACACCTATAAGTGTGCGATTTCTCTTATAAACTATTTCATCTTCATAGTGGATTACTACAACGGCAGAAGACAGGAAGTAGTCTCACCTTGAGGCTAACCTGTATAAATATTTTTGTCTTTATTTCATGCTTGCTTTTCCTTTCTTTTGAGATTATTATTATTGTTTTCGTTAGTTTGGAATTAGGGCGTTTAATTCCTAACAACCAGTAGGATGGCCAATATTGTTGTTAACTCAAGGGCTGATAATCTACCATTCACTCAGGAGATCACTACCATCCTCATGCACAATGGTGTAGACCTCTCGAACGAGGTATTTGTGGACATGAAGAAGAAGATACCAATTGGAGAAATCAATGTTAGGCTTACCAAATGGCAAGGATAATGGATATAGAAAGAAAAGATATCAAAGGTTTCTGCCCAACAACCTACCACTTCCGGGGATGAGCTAAGTCAATAACCTCCAACGGATCAGTTCAAATTTGCGAAGAGGAGAAGAACGGAAGAAGGTGGCTTGTTGTCCATTGATTAGCTCTCTGCACTAGACGATGTGTTGGATGATGTTCGGGCTACTTAGGTAGCAGTTTTATCTACTTGGGATGAATTGAAGGCATGATAGTAGAGGATCGAGCATATCCTTGACACCATCCTTAGTCGACTCCTGCCTCCAAATTAGATTGACCTAGGATACATCTTTTTTTTTTTTTTGACTCCCTATGTACATGCTTTTAATCATGTACGTGTGTATTGACTTTTATACTTGTACACCATTTTGTAAACAATTGAAAACATATTTATGACATAGCCTTTGAGCCACTTTTTTTTTCTATTCTATGCATTTCATTTAAAATTTTTTTTACTATGACAAAAAGGGGAGAAAAAAGGGAACTTGGATCAAACAACCTAGGAATTCACAAAATTATGCTTAAAAGGATTAAAACAACCTATGCAAAGATTACGGGGGAGCTTATGATAAATTTGCATCATTACTTAACTCCAACCCTTAGGGAAACGTTTTTTTTTCAAGTTAGGTTTTGTCATCATAAAAATATGGGGAGATTTTTTACCGTAGGTTGACTTCCACATTGCTTTTGATGATACTTAATTGAAGTAATAACTTAAAAATCTAAGTATTTTAGATACTTCGCCTTCAAGAGCAACTCAAGATCTAAAGTGTAATTCAAGAACTCAAGCACAATTGAAGAACATCTCTTGGAGAAGCACCCACAAGGAAGAAGACAACAACAATACTCAGAGTTCAAGCGTTATAGGAAAACATCTAAACGCAGTCTATTTTTGTAAGAGAGCTTTCTAAAACTCCTATTCCTTTAGTACCTTTGTGAAATCGGAGCTATAGGGTATACATTGCATATAAGCATGTTCAAGATCATCATAAACATCATATAGAAACATGCTAGAGCACTAAGAGAAAATTTCTCATGCTTTAAAAAGTCAATACTTTTAATCAGGCATTGGAATGATTGATCAACCACTGCTAATGATTGACTAACCAGAACTATGCAGGCCAGGAATATAAAGCATGAATGATCAACAATAGTCGATTGATCATACTTGTATTGCACAACCAAAGAGAAGCGATCAGCCACTGGCAATGATCGATCATCCCACCATATTGATTAATCATTACTATCCAGGCAAACAAAATTTTCATGGAATGATCGATCATCCCTTTTGATCGATTGATCATACTTGTATTGCACAACCAAAGAGAAGCGATCAGCCACTGGCAATGATCAATCAATTTAACTTTCTAGACCAATAGAAACATATTGATCAATCAGTCCATCTACCAATAAGTCAATATCCAGTAGAAAAATAGCCATTATGATCGATTGATCAATCAACGATCTAATTTTTAAAAATGGAAAAATAATGGCTATTTTGAGTTGGGGGAACTATATATATCCCACAAAACCATGAGTAAAGGAGTGAATGGGCACTTATTGGTATATCTTCAAGCCACAATCCTTTATCTTACAAATTTCATCAAAAGTGGTTTAGAGAGAAAGGGAGAGAGTCATACATTTTGGAAAACTTCATTCTCTTTTAATCATCCTTGCATTCCTCATAGTACAAGCTCCATGATTATTTCACAATGTGCTGCAAAGGAGGAGGCAACTTGAATCTCTCAAGGAGAAGCATCTCTCTAAGTAAGGGTATAATGTTTTCCTTTCTTTTTATGTATTTGTGAAAGTTTCATCTAGAATCCTCTAATCTAGATAGAAAGGCCTAGTTAGAGCTAGAATCTAGTAGCAATCTCTTGGGGAAATTGGCTTGTGTAAAATCGTGCATTGAGATATACATGGCTAAAGAGATCCGAAATCTCTTTTGTAATTTTTTAGCTATTAGAGCTTAATAGTGGAATTTTCCCAAGTACGGGTTCTTGGCAGTGACTACCACTAGGGGAACATCGATAACAAAAAAATTATTTATGCTTGTGGTATGTGCATGTTGTTCTTTACCTTGAATAACTTTTATGCATGATTTTTTAGTTACACACACTAGTCATTTTTAATTTAAATATCTCAATTCACCCGCCTCTTGAGAAGCCACTTGGGCCGGGTTAAATTTGTGGTGCCTTATCCAAGAACTTAAGTTGAAGAAGATTCTTCTTGGGTGGTTGAATGGATCTTGATGCCTTTTCCTCCTAACATGACTTCATCCAAAGATTGACTTCATTTAGTTTGGCAATCATGTTGGAGCCCCCAACGCCCAAGAGCTTAAAATTGAGCTAGAAATCCTGCAATCTTCAGCACTAGGGCCTACAAGGGCTACTACTTCTTGTTCTTTTTCCATGCTTCTAGTGTTTACCATGGCTCAAAAAGGTCCCATAGAAGACCTTCTCTGATACAACTTGATAGAAACCTTCTTACGGAGGGTTATCTTATTTAATTAAGTGTATGGAAGAAGTGTATTTGGAGGTTAGGTGGCTGGAAAGAAATAGGTAAGGATAATTGTAGATAAGAAGATGAAGTATGAAGAGAGAAAGGGAGAGATTGAGGGAGAGAGGATGGTCACATGGGTGGAATAGAGAGAAGAGATAGAGGTTAGGAGGGTTAAAAATTTAGAAAATTAAAGAAAATGGAATAAGGGGAAGAAGAGAAGAACCTTTAGGGTAAGCAGAGGAGAAAAGAAGAAGAGAAGTGAGAATAAAATATAATTAGAGTTAGGGGATGAGTGAGATGAGAGAGGGAGCGAGGAGCACATTTTTTTAGAAGAGGGAGAGATAAAAACATAAATTTAGATAAAGCTTTAGGCATAATTTTGACCTAACCTATCCTCTTCTATTTATAGAATTCAATTACATGCAAAATAGAAAATCCTAGTTCAACTATGACATAAACAACAAGCAGTCTAGGACTCTAAAACTCTAGGGTTTTCTAACTTAAGAAATTATATAAAAAAAAAGGAAACTAAGACTCCTAATTATGAAAGCTACGTTTTGACTTTGATTTTTAAAAAATAAAAAGACCAAACCGCCCCTAAAGTGGCGCCCCATTGCATCCTCCAAATTTATGCCCCATTTGCAATTATTCTTTCTATTCTACCCTCATTTAATACAAAAAAAATTACCCTAACGAACTCTCTTGTTCCCTGATAGATGCCATATTCTGACATGAGAACTAGGTTAATTATAATAGAATAACTTTTATAATTGTGTTATAGGTGGTTATTTATCGGTTTTCAAATGAAATGTGCATTTATTGAATTTGGCATTAATTACTGTCGATATTGCATATTTTTCTCTCTTGAATTATATTTCATTGTTTTTAAGGTTTATTTCTTCCTGAAATGCTTTTTATAGATTTAATTATGGAATTTTAGGAGAATTTTGGTGGAGAAGGAGATATTTACCAAAATACCCTTAGTGAAATGGAGGTGATTTTTAGGTCAAATCGTTTTAAATAAATAGGATGGTATTAAAAGAGAAGGGGTGTCGAATGAGGAGGGGGAGACCCGGGAGGGAAAACCCGAGAGGGGAGACCCGAGAGGGGGTCGAAGGGAGCGTGAAGAGAAAACTGAAACGGAGACCAAAACAGAGGTTTTTGACCGGAAACAGGGGAGGACTCGAGAGGTGTTCCCCACCGTCGTTCGCCGGGCCAATACCTTCCACTGTGCCACCGTCGTCCACCGCCGTCCACTGCCGTCCAGCAACTGAGAACAAACCCGAGGAGAGCTCGAGAGAGTCTCCGTCGAGGTGAGTTCGACAGTCATCGCTCGCCAGACCAAGAAGTGATCCGAGATGGCTTCTCCGGTGCAACTTCCGATTTCCGACCATCCTCCGGCATCGATTACGTATTTCCGACCATCCTCCGGCGTCGGTTACGTATTTCCGACCATTCCCGGAGCTATTCCGACTCCAACCGAGACTCGAGAGAGCCGGTTAGAGAACGTCAGCTCTGTTTCGTTCTTCGCCGGACGTTCCCTCCATCCGTCGGCTTCCAACCTTCGTCGCCGGCGTCGTCTCTACCTCCGGCCACTCACTCTTGCCAACCCGTAGCCATTGATTTCGGGAAATTGCAGCACCCGTGAGAACGAGTTGCTGCCCGAGCGAGAGGAAGGAGAAGGGGAGTAATTCGCCATTATTGAATTTAGTTTTTATATGGTTTGAACTTAGGTTTTGAATGTTAATTGAATCTGATTTGATAATTAAGGTTTATTTAAGATTTGTTTTCTTGATATTTGATTAAATTAGCTAATTAGGGTAAGATTATAATTGAGGTTGGATTTTGGTATTTTAATCCGATTTCTGTCTTTAACTCTAGGCGCCCGAGAGGGGCTAGATGCAAGGATTGAGAATTCGGATTCGTGGTTATGTGGCGCTCGAGAGGCACGAATCACGGTAAAATCCAGAGTTGATAATTTTAACATCATCACAATAGAAAATTGATTCTCTGCATTCTATTGAAATCCGATCTTTGTCATTAACTCTAGGCGCCCGAGAGGGGCTAGACGCAAGGATTGAGAATCCGGATTCGTTGTTACGTGGCGCTCGAGAGAGGCACGAATCACGGTAAAATCCAGAGTTGATAATTTTAGCATCATCACAATAGGAAATTAATTCTCTACATTCTATTGTAATCCAATCTTTGTCATTAACTCTAGGCGCCCGAGAGGGGCTAGACGCAAGGATTGAGAATCCGGATTCGTGGTTATGTGGCACTCGAGAGAGGCACGAATCACGATAAAATCCAGAGTTGACGTTTCCTGTTGTGCAAGTAGTTAATTAAATTATTGCTTGATAATTTAGGATATAATTAAAGTTTAGTTCATATTAATTCATCATATTTGGTTAGGCTAGTTGACTGAAGAATACACAAAATTCAATCCTCCCTGTGGATATGACCCTCGCTTACTGCTAGATTACATGAACGATTCGTAGGTTTGCGAGGTATAAAAGTCGATGTAACTAAAATTATACATCATTCCCCTTCTATGACAATATTGTGGATTACATTAGCTTTCGACTTTTCAAAACATGAAAATCATAAATTTTCTTTCTTAAAAAAATTATAAACCCTCTTCAAGATAATTATCCAATTCTGATTTTGTTGACTTTAAAATTTCCGCATGTTTTACTAATTAATTAAAAAAACCTGAACTTGATGAGAAACAAGACTTAAACTTATAGAAGCACTTGAACATCCAACACTCATAGTGGATACCTCACTACTATTTGCCACATTAGACATGTCAATATTTCACTAGCTAGGGTTATGAAAGTCATTTCCTTCATTAGTATTAGTTTTGTCTATTTTTTTTAGTTGGATATCTTGATATGGTATGTTATCCAAGGGGAGATCAAGGAAGAAAATTTCGATTTATGAAGTTTCTACTATGATAGAGCCAAGGATTATTGACATGTACTCAATAATTGCTTGAGAGAGGTTAAAAGAAGAATGTAAGTGTTGATGAAGTTAAATTTGAGAACCATCTCTAGGTGCAACCTCAAGAATAAGTTAACCAAGACCATAAAAATACCACAAAGTACTCGATTACAATTTTTGAATACCAATTTTGTGTTTTTTTATTTCTCATATGTAGAAGGGGGAATGGTGAGAAATATTTTGTGATAAGTTGAAGTTACATACTCCAACTCGAGGAGCAGCGTTAGAAGTAACAATCTAGGATCTTGAATATGATGTCCATACTACAGTTAAAAGAGGACTACATAAATAAACACAATCCAAGCTATTCATCAATTACTGCCAAAACACTTTGAAGTTCAAAACATGGTTTTTAAGTGGAAATACGAAGACTCTAAAGCCTCCAGAGTGTTGTCAAGAAATTTACAGGACATAACCATGAGAGACCTCGAAAAAAGTTACAGGGTAGGGACACGTTCAATCGATCCTCCAATCACAGTGAGTAGATTGTTTCCAAAAGGATCACTCAAATGTTTTGCAAGGTTTTCCACGGGACCCTCGCCTGTAACATAAGCTTGAAAGAAGAAGCCAAGCATGGCAAACATGGCCAATCGTCCATTTTTTATCTCCTTGACCTTCAATATTGCAGCTTGATCAGGGTCATTAGCCAATCCCAATGGATCAAAGGGACCACCAGGGTGAAGCTTATCCTCCAAGTCCTGGATATTGTGTAACAAGTACTTAATCAGTGGTGGTAGTAGTATCACAATGCCAAGAATAACTAAAGACTTATTTGTTTACCAGGCCATTGGTGATTCTGTAGTATTCTGCTCCTCCAACAAGAACAATTTCAGCAATAACAGCAAGCACAAGATTAATTGGGATATTTGCTCCAAAGTAGTTCAATGTGTTGCCATCAAGGAGAAGGGCTCCAGTCTGGATCATTGCACATTCAAAAGATAAAACCGAGAACCATAGAACTGGCAATCTGAGAGGTCTAGTCCACGATTCAAAATGCCAATAGAAAACCAAAAGAAATTTTCTTTAACCAAAATTTTCAAAGTGTTTCAACCAATTTTAAATGACTTGAAAATAATCATTCTAATTACTATGGTCCCAAACAATATTGAAGGGATATCAAACGGAATTTCCAACAATAAGAAACAGTAGAAAAAGTAAACTTAGAAGTGACAAATGCATGAAAATAAATAAGTAAAAAAAAATTCTAATAAAGAAATTTGTTTTCCTATAAAGGCAAAGAAAGTGCTCCCACTACAAGCAAGGTTCACACACCTTGAACCAGACAGCTTCAGGCCCGCAAGCAGCTCCAAATTTGTTGAAGGCCTCTGGTATGATGAACCCAGCGGCACCGAGCATCGCCCACCTTGCGTGGATCAGCTCATATGCCTGGTACCTGTGAACGTGCGACTACATTAATGCCGACACTGGATTCAGAGCACACAAAAACCAACATTTCGAGGTTCCTCTGAAATCTCAAACCATAAGAATGAAACCTTACTTGCTGAAATTCTCTGGCCTTTTGCTGAGCCCAAAGGGATCGTAACCGTAGCTGCAGAGGGAAATCCAGAGAGAAGTAATCAACTAACTGCTGTGTTCTACATATGAAGATAACTAATCCATTTGAAAGATCTGTCGAGGCAGATCTGCTTCCATGTATAATAAAGGAAAAATTCTGAAACCTTAGATCAACGATGAGGGCGCTCGGCCTTTCAAAGAGACTGGTGTCAGTTCTCAAACTTAGGGTTAATCATGCAAGGAGAAATTTAAGAAACTAAAGCGGAATCTTACTCTCCAGGCACTTCTCCCGTGAGGTATTCCGGGACGTCCTCTCTGTCCAAGAGCCCCTCAGGCAAGAAAATTCTCCTGTCAGGACCTGAAATTCACCAAACAAAGCCGAGAAGTTCCATAGTAAAATCTTGCAATATTTTCAAGTGAAAAAGTATTTCAAAAAGAAAAACATGGCCGTAGAGATCAAGTAACTCAGGCAGTGCCACAGTGCCAGAGCTATGCTCAAACCAGATTGCGGAAGTGAGTACAGAAAAAGAGTATAGTAACATACCATACCACTTGGCGAGCTCATCGTTCACCGGGGAGACGGTCTTAGCCTTCGGTGCAGCGAACTTCTTCTTGGAGAAGAGCGCGACAGTCTTGAGAGTGGAGGTGCTCAACGCAGAAGGAGCTGACCTAGCCGGACCTGTAAAGTTCAGGGGGTTGCCCAGCATCTCAGAGACACCCAAAGAGGCCGGGGCCTTCGCCGCCGCGATGGAAGCCATTGATTTGCCAACCAAGGACAGAAACCAAGAACTTTTCTTACTGTGAAGCAAGAAGAGATGGGAAGACCGACAGTGTGGCAGGCATTTGAGAGTGGAGACTAAATGCTTGAGCTGGTGGCTGTGGAGGGAACAACTGCGATGTTGAATAGAACGCTGTGATTGGTGGATTGCACGATGCGTTATCGGTAGGGAGAGACCGATTGGATTTTTTCAGGTGACATGGAAGATTACGTAGCTGACTTGGGTCACTCTAGGCCTTAAATTCATGCGGGTTTGGATAGAATGGAAAACTCTGTATCGCTTTTACTTTTCGGTTTTTGGGAGATACTAACGCAGTCTCTCAGCTTTTTACGATATCCCCCCCGTTGGGTGTTCCATTCTTAAAAACGTATAACATAACGTTACAAATACAATATACAGTTTGATATTGCAGGATGTTATAATCCCACCAATACGGACTTATTACATGATATTACATAATACATAACATCCAATCACTATTGAATTTTTACCTGTCAGATATATTACACAAAAATATACACCCACCCCAAACTATAAGTAGGGTATGATATCACTAATACCCAAAAACAAAGTTGATTTAGGACACCCGATATGATTGTATAATATACGGCAAGCTGATTTACTTCGCATATGATCCATTAGGGATTGTTAGTGCCTCTGGTCGGAAATATTTTTTTTAGTTTTTTATAAATATTTAATTTAAAAACTTATTAATGCCCTTAGAAAATTACCTATAATTGTTAATATTTACTAGTATTGTTTTATAGGATATAATAAAAAAAACCATGTTTCATGTTTCGCTAAATCACTAGAACATAGATTTAGGCAATACAAGATTCATGTTTCGACCTTGGTTGTTTGGAATTTTATAAACTAATTTTTTTATAATTTAATATATAATTTCCAATTTAAAATATTTTTTAATAACATTATATGTTTAAAATTAATTGGGAGGAAAGGGCATTAATAGCCCAACTTGTTAGCCCAAGGTAGCATGCTTGTCAACAATATGGAAATATAGTTTTTTTCTATATTGAGTATTTTATTTGTATCTCCTTCTACATGAAATTTCAAGTTTAAGTATATTAAGTAGTAGTATGTCAAAAACTGATTCTTTGGATGTTACAACATAGTGGTGGAAATAAGAGAACAGAGTGAAAAAGAAAAGAAACATTGATCAGGATTAATATATTATCAAATAAATAAATTATGCTTTAGGTTATTCCTTGTGTTAAATTGAATAGGCTAAGAAAGAAGAAGTTTTGCTCAAACCTATTCACCTGTATATATTTATTAGAATGTTATCTGAATAAAAATTTGTTGAGTAAACATGTTTACATTTATATAGGTTAAAATTTTACAATATCTTGAGATTTAAAATTTCCACAAAAATAAAAATTTATTGTTAGTGTTGTTAATTGGAATGGGTAAATAGTTAGTTATAAGTGCAACGGTGGGCATCTCGAATTTTTGAGACATCTATGTATAAAAGGTTTCGCCCTAGCATGTACACAGTGACATACCTCAAAATTTTAAACTTTCAAAAATTCATAAAAATAAAATCACTTAATTTCTGACCTACTTTCACAAAGGCATAACCCTCACTAGCCATCAACTTGTGGGGGTTGACATTCGTGCACATGAATGGCAATATGTTTTTCATAAGTAGGATTAACACTCCTGCAATGTGTGTGTGTGTGTGTGTGTGTCTGTGCAGGGGGGGGGGGGGGGGGGGGGGCTCCGAATTTCATCCCAAAATGACTAGTCAACTAATAAACGTAAGATCTTTGTACTAATTAATCTATGCGAGACTATTTTTTAACACTCCCCTCATTTGTATGCCCTCATTTACTGTTCTTACACATGGACAATTTGGGTGGAAGCCCAAGTATGAGCACCTACTTTGATAATGCAAAGTAAGGTCCAGAGCCCAACCCAAAATGACTAGCCAAATTAGGAAGTCTCTTTCTCAACTAATAAATTTAAGATATTTCTACTCACTAATCCATGTTTGACTATTCTTTAACACAAAGAATAGTCCTACATGAGTACAAAGATCTTGGTTTTATAAGTTGGGAATGTTAAAGTGTGGGACCAACCATGAGGACGTGGGACTCCAAGTAGAGTCCTCACCCAAGCAAGCACGAGGTGAGGAATTAAGAAGCACAAGTTGAATTGAGTTAGAAGACTTGAAGATCAAGTGGGACCCACAATATCTCACGAGCCAGCAACCATATTAAGATGAGTTGGAAGATCATGAGGGACCCATAAGGATAAGACCACGAGCTGGCCTCCTCCCTTAATCCATGTGAATGAATAAAGAGTTCTAGTTCAACTCATATTAGTCTTCTAGTAGACTAGTTTGAATAGACTTATCTTAGAGTGTTAGAGTTGGAATGTAATTAGGATTGAAAGGTAAATTGTATAAGGACTCTACCTCTTCCTCTAGTATAAATAGAGGCGTTGTAATTTGGAATTCATCAAGTTACACATCTCAATCTCGAGTTACTCTCTCTCTCTCTCTCTTTGCTTGGCGCAACCTCTCCTTTCTCTGTTATTTTTTCTTCTCCTACCAAGAGCTCTTCTTCCCTTTTCTTCTTTTTTCTTTCTTCTTTCTCTTGCTCGGAATTATGGAAAAGGGATCATAAATTCAACATGGTTTCAGAGCATTATATTTAGGATCCCTCGTCAAAGGAATGTTCTAAAGAAGTGATGATCAACACCACTCAAAGAAGGCTCTTTTATGAAGGAAGAACACAAGCCGAGAGATAAGTGTTCAATTTTTTTTTCTTTTCATGTTACTGGTTTTTGAATTTAGAAGATGATTTAAGGATGAGTATGTGAATGCTTTCATCTTATTATATTATGGATATGCATGTCTCTCTATCTAGAAGGAGCTATCAAAATAATTTTGTCGGTTTCGAAATTCTGTTTACCGAGACCAATCCATGAAAAGATTGTAGGAATTTTTTGCTATTCAGTAAAGGGAACAAGGATTCGGTATAAAAATGAAAGGCATTTTCCACAAAATAAACGTCCTATATCCTATAAAAAAATCAATATTGATAGATATATATATCTAGCTATATATACAAGATTTTTATTGAGTCTCTTATGAGTGGTATTAGAGGAAAAAAATCAGAATAATAATTTAACATCAATGCTAAAATTCTCCATACATCGAGTTGATTGAAGAAGTACTACTTGGTGTAATTATTAGAAGTTTTTTTTTTTTTTTAAGAATGGCCTATCATGGCTGAAGAGAATATGAATATCAAAGGTGATATACTGAGAATCACCACTATACCTTTACGTGGGGTATCAAATTTTATGAGTTGGTCCACATCGGTTTGAAGGTTCCTTATAACAAAAGATCTACTTGGTCACCTCACCACCCGATGACCACCTATTGATGAAGATGATATTTTTTATAACAAATGGTTGAAAAATGATACTTTGGTGATTAATAGGCTAATCAATAGCATGGAAGAACATGTCTCCAACAATATTATTCATCTTGACACTGCTAAACAAATTTGGGAGACATGTGCTAAACTGTACTCTTGCCTGGATACTCTAGATAGACCATATGAGATTCTCAAAAGAATGTTGAATACTAAACAAGGAGAGAATATTCATGAGTACTTGGGAGGCTTCAGAGGCTTTCTTCAAGAGTGGAAGTTAGCTCAGCCTTCAACCATAGATATTTCTATCCAAGACAAACAGAAGGAAGCCTTAATTACTACTATTTGTCTTGCAAATGTTAAACCCCATCTTGAGATGGCCAAGAGTCAACTTTTGAGTGCTTCTGCTTTCCCCAAGTTTGATGATGTATGCACAACACTACTTCGTATTCCAGACACTTCTTCCTCCATTACTGACATATCATCCGCTATGTATTTCGATCATAGAGGATCATCATTTGACTGCGGCCGAGGCCGAGGTAGAGGTTATAGAGGAGGTAGAGGAAGAAGTGGAAGGACTGGTGCTGGCAGAGCATATTGGAAAGAATGTACTCATTGTAAAAAAATTGGCCACACTATAGATAATTGCTATTACAAGGCATGCACTTACTGTGGACAATATGACCATTATAAAGAAATATGTTATAAAGCCAATGGACAATCAGAATTGACAAGGGATAATCAAGCCTTTATAAGTGATACAAATGAAGAACAACCCACAAAATCAGCAGCATAGAAATATTTTATTGATAAAGAGTATGAGCTATTTCAAAAAATGAAGACAATGTTGGGTTCTTCTCCTAGTTCCTCCGCAACTACTGCTGCCACTACCGCTTCAGGTATGCTATCTGCCTCATCTTCATCCTGGATAATTGACTCAGGAGCCTCGGAGCATCTTACAGGTAACAAAAATTTATTACATTCTCTATCTCCAAGTCTTTAACACAAATTTGTTACCATAGCTGACGGTTCTCAAACCAAATTCCAAGGGAAAGGTTCCACTTCTGTCAACCCATCACTTCCGCTCACTAATATTCTTTTTGTTCCTACTTTTCCTTTGAATCTATTATCTGTTAGTCAGCTGACAAAATATATTAATTGCTCTGTTACCTTCTCACCCACTTCATGTGTCTTTCAGGATCTTATAACGAAGCAGGTGATTGGTGGAGGCCATGAACAAGGGGGCTTTACTACTTGGATGTGCCAAAAATAAATATGGTTTCTATTACTGAAAATGAGACACGGTTATGGCACAATCGATTGGGACATCCATCTGCACAGTCTCTTCATTATATGTTTCCTTCTCTTAAAGTAAGGTCAATATTTCATTGTGAGGTTTGTCAATTGAATAAACATCAAAGGAGTACATACTATCCTCGTCCAGAAGTCAAAAGTGTTACTCCATTTTTTTAATTCATACTAATGTTTGGGGACCCTTGAGTGTCTCCAATATTTCTCAAGCAAAATATTTTATTACATTTATTGATGATTTCACTCGCACAAACATATTTAAGGAACGTTCAGAGATACCATTCATTTTTAAGTCATTTCATGTTATGGTACTCACACAATTTGGTCAAAAAATAAAAATTCTACGGTCTGATAATGCCAAAGAATATGTTTCCAAATTTCTTGACTCTTTTTGTCAAGAAAATGGCATTATCCATCAAACATCATGCGCCTACACTCCTCAACAAAATGGTGTATCCGAACGGAAAAATCATCATATTCTTGAGGTAGCTCGGGGTTTATTATATGCCATAAAAGTTCAATACTTTTATTGGCCTCATGCAGCCCTTACGGCTTGCTTTCTTATAAATCGTCTACCATCTACCGTTCTTGGTAATAAATCTCCTTACTCTAGATTATTACCAAATGATGATCCATTTTTATTACCTTTGAAAGTCTTTGGATGTCAATGTTTTGTTCATAATTCATTACCTAGACACAGCAAACTTGATCCTAAATCTATCAAGTGTATCTTTTTGGGATACTCTCGCACACAAAAGGGTTATGTTTGTTATAGTCCTACTCTTCAATGTTTATTTGTGTCCAGGGATGTAACATTTTTTAAAGACTCCTCATTTTATTTTGATAGCGCTCCACCTGGTTTATCCTCAGTACCAGGTTCTCCTCGACCGGTTGTGCCTCGTGATACAGAAATTATTCAACCCCCAGAGCAAGTGGCCCACACCACACCTGCCGAGTTAACAGATCCAACAGAGGTAAGTCCTTCATCACCGGTTATTTTTTGCCTTCAATAAGATACTCGTCCTATTGCTATAAGTAAAGAACCTCGATCATGCACTAGACATTCTACTTCTCATCCCATTTCAAATTTTATGTCTCATTATCGCCTCTCACCTTTATGTTGTCAGTTTCTTACTTCTATTTCCTCCATATCTGTTCCACAGTCCTATAAGGAGGATCTACAACATCCAGGGTGGAAGGTAGCAATGGATGAAGAAATGAAGGTCCTTATTGACAATCACACATGGTGACTGGTTCCTCTTCCCACAGGTAAAAAATTTGTTGGTTGCAAGTGGGGTTATACTGTCAAACATAATCCGAATGGGTCAATTGCACAACTGAAGGCTCGACTGGTTGCCAAAGGTTATACTTAGTGCTATGGAATTGATTATGAAGAAACCTTCTCTACAGTGGAAAAAATGAACTCGGTACGTATATTATTATCTCTGGTGGCCAATTCATCATGGCCGATATATCTACTTGATGTGAAAAATGCATTTATTAATGGTGATATTAAAGAAGAAATTTATATGTAACAACCACCTGGGTATGTGGTTGAGGGGGAGTTAGTATGCTGCCTAAAAAAATCTCTATATGGTCTAAAGCAGTCCCCTTGGGCATTGTTTGAGAAATTTAGTCAAGCCATCATACCAGCCGGATTTCACAGATGCTCTAGAGATCGCTCAATATTTAATGAAAATACACCAAGAGGTAAGGTGATTCCCTGTATATGTTGATGATATTATTTTAACTAGAAGTGATTCCAAGGGCATCCAGAAAACAAAGGATAAAATATGTGTCGAATTGAAGACGAAAGATCTTGGACTACTCAAATATTTTTTGGGTATTGAAGTATTAAAATCCAGACATGGGATTGTGTTATCCCAAAGGAAGTATGCCTTTGATCTACTAGAGGAGACAGGAGTAATGGGATGCAAACCAGCAGACACTCCTATAGACTCATATACAAAACTATGTGGAGGCACTGGAGAGGATGTAGATATTGAGAAATATCAAAGACTAGTGGGGTGGCTTATTTACCTGTGTGTAACAAGGCCGGATATTTCATATGCAGTAAGTGTGGTAAGTCAATACATGCACAGACCACAACTTAGTCATTGGAAAGCACTTGAAAGAATAATACGATATCTGAAAGGAGATCCAGGAAGGCGGCTTCTCTATAAAAACCATGGTCACTTCAACATTGAAGGATTCTCATATGCAAACTAGGCCGGATCCCTGGATGACAAAAAATCTACTTCAGGATTTTGTACTGTGGTTGGAGGGAATTTGGTTACATGGAAAAGCAAAAAGAAAAATGTAGTAGCACGGTCTAGTGCAGAAGCAGAATGCAGGACCATGGCACACACTGTTAGTGAACTCATATGGATAAGATCTCTTCTCACTGAATAGGGATTCTACAAAGAAGCTCCAATAGATTTATACTGTGATAATCAAGCAGCAATACACATTACATCGAATCCAGTCTTCCATGCAAGAACAAAGCATATTGAAGTAGATTGCCATTTATACGAGAAAGGTTCGAAGCTGGCATCTTATCTTTGAAGCATATATCATCACAAAGTCAAGTTGCGGATAGTCTCACCAAGCCAGTCACTCACAAGATTATGTCGACCATATGTAGCAAGTTGGGCATTTATGATGTCTTCTCACCCCCAGCTTGAGGGGGAGTGTTACAATGTGGGACCCACCATGGTGCTCGAGCTGGTGCGACCCACCATGAGGACGTGGGACACCAAGAAGAATCCTCACCCAAGCAAGCACGAGGTAAGGAATTAAGAAGCACAAGTTGAATCGAGTTAGAAGACTTGAAGATCATGGAGGATCGACAAATATCTCACGAGCTGGAAACCTTATCAAGATGAGCTGGAAGATCATGAGGGACCCACAAGGATAAGGCCACGAGGTGGCCTCCTTCATTAATTCACGTGAATGAAGAAAGAGTTTTAGTTCAACTCATATTAGTCTTCTAGTAGACTAGTTTGAATAGACTTATCTTAGAGAGTTAGAGTTGGAATGTAATTAGGATTGAAAGGCAAACTGTATAAGGACTCTACCTCTTCCACTAATATAAATACAGAAGTTGTAATTCGAAATTCATCAAATTACACATCTCAATCTTGAGTTACTCTCTCTCTCTCTCTCTCTCTCTCTCTCTCTCTCTCTCTCTCTCTTTGCTTGGCACAACCTCTCCTTTCTCTTTTATTTTTTCTTCTCTCTACCCGAGAGCTCTTCTTCCCTTTTCTTCTTTTTTCTTTCTTCTTTATCTTGCTCAGAATTATGGAAAAGGGATCTTAAATTCAACAGGGAAATAGGTTTTCTAACTTTGCTACACATTTTGGGATGGGCCTTGAACCCAACTTCACATGGTATTAGAGTAGGTACTCATATGTGGGCCTCCACCCAAAATTTTTGCATGTAGAACCGCAAAAGAGGGCCTACATGTGAGAGACGGTGTTAAATAATAGTCTCACATGGATTAGTGAGAAGAAAGATCTTGGGATTATTAGTTGTGAAATAGGCTTCCTAACTTGGCCAGTCATTTTGGGATAGGCTTTGGACCCAATTTCACAAAAGAAACCCCAAAGAAGGAGGTCATGCTTGCAATAGGACCGACATGCAATGGATGGAGCCATACGGGAAGCCTAAATGATCAACAATGCACAAAGGGGGAGCATGAGTTTATCTTACTCTAAGGAATTTAATTCTAATGGAGTTTAATTCCAATGTAAGTGTAAACGTAAATGAGGTTTGTCTAAATGAGTTGGATTATATCCAAATAGATTGAAATCATCAACAAGGTACAATGTAATTTGTGGGAGCATGGTGGACATCGTAATAAGTAACAAGTGCAACAAGTGTATTTATTGTTGAAAAAAAT
Source organism: Aristolochia californica (assembly GCF_029961685.1). Classification (NCBI taxonomy): domain Eukaryota; kingdom Viridiplantae; phylum Streptophyta; class Magnoliopsida; order Piperales; family Aristolochiaceae; genus Aristolochia; species Aristolochia californica. The sequence continues at coordinate 22,503,280 of NW_027181815.1, read as the reverse complement.
GGGAGCTAGCCCAAATTTGTGTAAAGAGGCTTGATATTGTGTTCAACATCTTGTTATATCCATTTAGAAGAAACTCAACTATTCCTCTCGTACTGGTGTGTGCTTTCTCTCTACCTTGTGTTTGATTCTTTGAAATATAGTTTGTGTCGTATTTGAGTAGGCTAACTAGTCTGTAGATGAACTTGTGAGCTTGGTCATATCAAATATTTTGTAAGTTCCTTACTTATTGTCAATTGGTATCAAAGCCAGACATATAAGAATGTCAACAAATAAGTGTATATCCATCCCTAAAGGGGGAGCTTCCCATTTTGAACAACAGGCAAGGGAAGGTCTTGGTAACAAGTGAGAACAATTCCACACACAATTTGGAATTAAACCATGACTAGTAATAGGTGATGGAGATTTTGAGTGTCTTGGTGGAGTAGGCTTTGTTACTAATTATGGATGCTCAAACTAAATAATATTAGTAATGAAATGGTCTAATTAGTTTTTCAAGGTGTGGATGTCATGGCAAGAAAACTCATGAAAAAGATGATGGAGAATATGAAACTCCAATTGCCTAGGACAAACAAGCTTTCACTATTTTTTTATTTTAATAATTATTTGACTATCTCAAACACCTACTTCTATCTTTTCCACTCCCTGTAAAACTATGTATACATATTGTTCCACAACTAGTACTTCTATCATCTCCATGCCCTCTAAAACTCAGTGCACATAGTGTTCTACTTGTCACCACTAGGGAGAAGGTTGACCCATGGCTAGGGGTGGCAAGAGTGGGGATCGAGTCAGGTGAATGTAAATCTATTGTTAAATAAGTTGATTTGAACCAATCCGCTTCAAGTTTGGGTTCCCAACATATTATGCCATAGACTCGTCTCGATGTGCTTGGTTGATACGGCATTTATTTGAGGCACGTCATAGTATGCTTAGTTGTACCTATTTTTTTTTATAATCTATACACTATCAAGAATAATTTTGACCTCAAAGCCATGAAATGTATCTTTCTTGGATATTCTAAGAATCTCAAAGATTATATTTGGTACCAACCCTCTTTGTATAAGACCTTTGTTTCAGTGGATGTCTCTCTATTTTAGAGTCAGCCATTTTACTAAAGTGCATAGTCTACTGGACTAGGTTTTAGCTCTTTTATAGGAATACCTAAAATAATTGTGCCGCCAAACCAATCTCTGACACAATCACAAGAGGCTCCACTACTTGAATCATCATAGTCTATATGTCACGTGCAATCTTCTTACTCTGAGGTTAGTCCTCCCTGTTGAAGAGCAGATATCAAAGAGTCTTACATGACTCTCAAAATAAGAAGTCTCATAGAGCCATAATTAATATGGTTGAGTCCAAGAAGAGTCTCTTGGAAGGAGGTCTTATAGAAGAGTCTTATTTAAACGTTGTTGATTTTAAGGACTCCATGGATTACACCATAGTGAAAAGGAGAGAAGGCACGTTGGGGAGAAAATAGGAGGAAGAATGAGGTTATGCGCTTTGCCCTAGAAGAGTGAAGAAGAGACAAGAAACTTAAACTAATTAAATTAGAGTCATCTTTATAAGATGATTTTTTTATTTACCATCATGCCACCTCTCTCGAACATGTGGGCCTTGTCCTTGGTCATGTGGACTTGAACCCATCTTCTAACACACCTCTCTTGGATATGTGGGCTTGACCCCATCTTTTAACACTCCCCCTTGTAGAATTTAGGATCTCATGAAAGGTACTTTAGAACAACAAGAAAGAAGAAGAAGAAGAAGAGAGAAGGAGAAGAGAAGAAGAAGAACGTGGAAAGAGAGAATTTGGATTAAGGGAGAAGAGGGTTGCGTCAAAAAGAAAAATGAGGGCTGGACGAATTTGTGGAAAGAGAGGAGAGTGCTTCAATGCCCTACCTCTTAGCCAATGCCTTTATTTATAGTTTTACAATGCCCTTAGGGCTACAACTTGTTAAAACAAAAGACATAAAAGGAACACATGTTTACACTTCTATGTCATCTTTATGGAAAGTACAATATTTTACACATATGTCACTCCTTTGACGTGTGGGCTTCTTGTCTTGAGCTCGTGGCCATGAGCCCATCTTCCAACACTCCCCCTCAAGCTGGAGGAGAAAAGACATCATAAATACCCAGCTTGCCACATATAAACGATAGGATTTTAGATGTAACGGGTTTAGTGAGAATATCAGCTACTTGCTCTTGAGATGACACATGTTTGAGAGAGATTATTCCTGCTTGAAACTTCTCCCGTATAAAATGACAATCCACCTCAATACGTTTAGTTCTTTCATGAAAAACTGGATTTGAAGTGATATGAATGGCTGCTTGATTATCACAAATCAGATTCATGGGCCCCTTTTTATAAAAACCTAGTTCGGTAAGAAGGGTCCTGACCCATAAAAGTTTACTAATGGTATGGGCCATAGCTCTGTATTCTGCTTCGGTGCTAGATCTTGCAACCACATTTTGCTTCTTACTTTTCCATGTAACCAAGTTTCCCCCAACCAGAGTACAATATCCTGATGTAGATTTTCTATCTTCAGGAGATCCAGCCCAATCTGCATCTGAGAAGCCTTCTATGTTGAAGTGCCCATGTTTTTTATACAGCAATCCTCTTCCTAGAGCTCCTTTTAGATAACGTATTATTCTCTCTAAAGCCTGCCATTGGGTAATTTGTGGTTTGTGCATGAATTGACTCACCACACTTACAACATATGATATGCCTGGCCCAGTTACCGTGAGATAAATCAGTTTTCCCACGAGTCTTTGATATTTGCCAATATCAATATCTTCTTCATTTGTGGCACATAAGTTTACATTTGTATCCATAGGTGTGTCAACTGGTCTACAACCCTTCATTCCTGTTTCTTCAAGGAGATCCAAGACATATTTCCTTTGAGACAATATTATCCCATGTTTGGATTGAAGAACTTCTATACCCAAAAAATATTTAAGCATACCAAGGTCTTTAGTCTTGAATTCCTGACATATCATCTGCTTCACCTCTTGTATGCTCAAAGCATCATCACCGGTTACGATAATATCATCCACGTATACGGCCAATAATATTTTCCCTTTGACCGTATCTTTATAATATACGGAATGATCAACTGAGCACTGATGAAAACTAAACCGTAGTAGTGTTTGACTAAATTTATCAAACCAAGCCCGAGGGGACTGCTTAAGCCCATATAAAGACTCTTTTAACCGGCATACTGACTCCCCCTCAACCACATAACCAAGTGGTTGAACCATATAAATTTCCTCACTGATATCATCGTTTAAAAAAACATTTTTAACATCCAACTGATAGACGGGCCATGAGGAGTTAGCAGCAATAGATAAGATGATGCATACCGAATTCAATTTTGCAACAGGAGAGAAGGTCTCCTCATAATGTATCCCATAGCATTGCGTATAGCCCTTAGCAACCAGTCGAGCTTTACGACGAGCAACCGATCCATCCAGATTATGTTTCACCAAAAAAAACCATCGACAACCAACCGGTCTTTTACCTTTCGGGAGTGATGTTAAGTACCAGGTTTGGTTTTCGTATAAGGCGTGCATTTCTTCATCCATAGCCGCCTTCCATCCTGGATGTCTCAGGGCCTCCTGATACAACTGCGGAACGGAAGTAGAAGAAATGGACACAAGAAACTGAAAACACTCGGAAGACAAGCGATGGTGAGACATAAAATTTGAGATAGGATGCGAAATAGTACAGGAGCGTCGTTCTTTTCTTAAAGAAATAGGTCGAGTATCAAATTTAGGCCCATACATAGGAGGAGAAGGACTTACCTCGGGTGGATCTGACAACTCCATAGGTGAAGGTACGGCCGGTGCATCAAGGGATGGTTCCACTTCAAGATTGAACGGCACAAGCGGACAAGGAGTAGTAGAAGGAAAAGTCCATCCTGGAGGAGCATCATGGGAGGAGTAGAAGGGGGTGTCCTCAAAGAAAGTCACATCCCTAGAGATAAACATCCTCTGAAGGGTAGGATTGTAACAGACATAACCTTTCTGGGTGCAAGAGTACCCCAAAAAAATGCACCTCATAGACCGAGGATCAAGTTTATTTTTATGTGGGAATGTAACATGAACAAAACACGTACATCCAAACACTTTCAAAGGAAGAGAAAAAGGATCTTCACCATTAAATAACACAGAGTAAGGAGTTTTATGATGAATGACTAATGAAGGTAACCTATTAATTAGAAAGCATGAGGCCAATAGAAATAGGGTACCTTCATGGAGTAGAGGAGGCCCCGAGCAACTTCAAGAAGATGACAATTCTTTCTTTCAGCAACACCATTTTGTTGAGGAGTATAGGCACATGATGTTTGATGAATAAGCCTATTACTCTCACAAAATGATTTGAAGTCATGAGAGATGTATTCCTTAGCATTATCAGATCTAAGGGTTTGAATTTTCTTCCCAAATTGCGTCAAGACCATAGCATGAAAATTTAAAAAAAAAAAAAAATTCGGAATGCTCTTTAAATAGATATAACCAAGTCACTCGAGTAAAATCATCAACAAAAATGACAAAATATTTAACTTGGACAAATAAAGGGCCCCATACATCAGAATGTACTATCTCAAACGGAGCAGTACTTGTAGTTGTAAGACGAGGAGAATATGTACTCCTAACTTGTTTACTTAATTGACAAACCTCACAACTAAAATTAGAAAGTCTTTTTAAAGATGGAACCAAAGAACGAAGTGAAGGGTTAGACGGATGACCAAGTCGGTTGTGCCAAAGTTAGGCCTCAGATGTGGTGGACGATAATGCAGCTAATGGTAGAAGAGTGAAGTAGTACAAACACCCCTTTTCATGGCTGCCACCAATCACCCACTTCTTAGTGAGATCCTGAAAGACACAAGAAGACGGTGAGAAAGTGATAGAGCAATTTAATTGTTTGGTCAATTGACTAACCGAGAGAAAATTTAAAGGAAATTGAGGAACAAACAAAACATCTTGAAGGGGAATAGATGAAGTAAGAGAGGAGAAACCTTTGCCAAGGACCTTGGTTTGGGTACCATCAACAATAGTAATAAATTTATGAGGATAACAAGGAGATAAGGACTGCAACAAGTGTTTGTTACCTGATAGATGTTCGGAGGCCCCGGAGTCGATGATCCAAGAGGAAGAGGAAGAAGAGGAAGAAAGCATACCTGAGGCAATAGTAGTGGCAGCAGTAGATAATGAGGGAATAGATGATTCCATGAAGGACTTCATTTTCTGATATGCAGTATAGTCCTCAGCCGTAAGAGTCACATTTCCGGATGATGATTCAACCTTATCTTCATTTTTCTCAACGTTAATCGAGACTGGGTTAGCTGTGGCCCAATCAGGCTTGCCATGAAGTTTTCAGCATGATGCCCCAAGGTGGTTCTAATGGCCACAATAAGTGCAAAGTTGAGGCTCAGTACGGAAAGAATTCTGACCCATTCTACCACCTCTATTTTTTGCCCCTCTCATAGTTCGACCCCCTCTCATATTTTTGCCCTATCCTCAGGATGAGGAAGATGTTCCCCGATTGCCAGAGAACATCGTCGATGGAGCATCAATAGGAGGAAGGGATGGATCTGGTATTCAAAATAATGTAGCACTAATATCATCAAAGGATGGAAGAGCAGAAGAACTTAGAAGCTGAGTTTTGGCCACCTCAAGGTATGGTTTAATATTCGATAAGCAAATGGTTGCTGCCAAAGCTTCTCTTTGTCGTTATTGAACGGAAATATCAGTGGAATATGGCTGAGCTAGTTTTCATTCTTGAAGAAGACCTCAAAACCGTGCCAAAAATTCATGAATATTATCTCCATGTTTAGTATGCAGCATGTTTTGTAAGACATCATATATTTTTTGTAATGAAGCAGTGCTTGAGTAAAGTTTGGCACAAGTGTCCCATATGTTCTTGGTGGTTTCCCAGTGAACCACATTGTTGACCACCTGCTCTTCCATGCTATTAATGAGCCAACTTATCACCATGTTATCATCTTTAACCCACTTATGGTAGGATGCATCATCTTCATCAATCGGAGGAGGAAAGTTAACAACGTGGCTCAAGAGGTCACGAGTAATAAGAACCCTCCGAACCGATTGTGACCAGCTCATGTAATTGGAGAGACCTCTAAGTGGAATTGTAGTAATAAGGAGTATATCACTCTTATTACTATTGTATCCAATCTCCATGATGAGGCAAGTAAAATATGGAGGTCAAGGGAAAATGCCTTCTTCAAAGAACAATTACTCAATGTAATCTAAAAAACCCGTAGACCAAATCAGTCACCAACAAAAGAGAACAAGAACCAATTTCTTTCACGAGGGCAAGCACCAAATTATCAACAAATTTGTGTCTTTAGAAAGTGATAATAACATCCAGCCATCACTCAACTTCTCTTGTATTCATAAGAACAAAGAGAAGAAAGTATATGCAACCGATTAGGCCTTAATCCAAACTCCAACACAAACGAGCAATAAACAAAAGTTTAGAGAAGATTTAATGGCAAACCTAGACACTTGGAAGAGATTTATCTTCAGCTCATGGGAGACTTCAACGTAAACAAAAATTCAATTGTTGAAGTTAAAAAAAATGGGAACTACAAAGGGTAAATGACTGCTGGAATTTCATCAAACATATAATGGTCATCCAACAACATAACACAAACCCATGATCAACCTTAAGTAGGAGAAGATACAGTAACATGTTCTGGAATTCTACCTCAAATGAGATGGATCCAAATTACATAAAGCTAATTGAATTTCACCCATCAATCTTAATAAAATGCAAACAGCAAATGATCTTGATCACTCTTGTAATTGATTTACAAGGAGTCAAGATTATAACATCAATTTAGTCATAGAAATAAATCTTTACAACATATAAAGATTTATCTTGACTTGATGTGACTAAAAATTCAAGAAGTAAAGAAAAACAGTAAAAAGGAGTATGTAAATAAGAAAAGGAAATAGAAAAAATGTAAATAAGAAGAGCATGAACTTATCTCTTCATGACTGAACTCTTTTTACACCTACTTGAACATATTTCATAATAACTCCATGAAGAGAGATTCTAAACTCCTTGCTCTGATACCATGTAGAATTTAGGATCTCATGAAAGAAACTTTAGAACAACAAGAAAGAAGAAGAAGAAGAAGAAGAGAGAAGGAGAAGGGAAGAAGAAGAACGTGGAAGGAGAGAATTTGGATTAAGGGAGAAGAGGGTTGCGTCAAAAAGAAAAATGAGGGCTGGATGAATTTTTGGAAAGAGAGGAGAGTGCTTCAATGCCCTACCTTTTAGCCAATGCCTTTATTTATAGTTTTACAATGCCTTTAGGGCTACAACTTGTTAAAACAAAAGACATAAAAGGAACACATATTTACACTTCTATGCCATCTTTATGGAAAGTACCATATTTTACACATATGCCACTCCTTTGACGTGTGGGCTTCTTGTCTTGAGCTCGTGGGCTTGAGCCCATCTTCCAACACCCCTTAAGTTGGGGATGAACGAACATCATAAACACCCAACTTGCTACAAATGGTGGATAGGATTTTCCAATATAAAATGGCTCTCCACCTCAAGTACATCATATCTTTGAACACTCCAAGTTGATGATCTATTTGTTCTTTTCCAAGAGACCTTGCATGCATAATATAATAACGGAAGAAGAGAAATCACTCCTAGCCGTATGACAATGGTCATAGTCTGAAATAGTATCTGCTCAATTTCAAGGAGAAAATTATTTCAATGATGAGGCACAACAAAGAAACTACTTATTTTCTAAGAGTAGCTCAAAAAACACCTCTTGGGTGAATAATAAACCTGACTCGAGTTAGATGTTGAGCACACTCCTATACTTTTTAAGTATTAGATCTATAGGCATTACTCAAAAGTGATTTTAACAATTAATAAGAGGGTAATGGGAATCAAAGAAGATAAGATGTGGGGGCTACCATGTGCTTTCTTCATCAGAATCACCAATGTTCACAACAGTCGGCAACAGAGAAGTCTTCCTTCAATAATAATTTCTTAGTCAAAGAGACACAATAGCAGCAGCGAATATGGGCATATGCCCAAATAATGAAAGTCCTTAATAAGGACACATGAAATAATTCATTGCGAGGAAGTTGTGCACCAAGTAATACACTGACTGAGTAATATGCTATCAATTATCCATGATAATAATCTAAGTCAATAAAAGAGTCATGCTGAGTAAGGAGACCATGTTGAGATAGCTGAGTTAGGTTGTTCTGGACCGAGTTGACTCCGTTAAACCCAACAGAACAACAAACAGTATGGTGGTGGACTTGGTTCGAGTTGACTCGGTCTGAGTTGGTCCAAGTTAACCCAAGCAAAACGTTGTTTTGAGTCAGGTACAACAATGTGTTGTTGGTTCCTAGGGTTAAATTTCATGTAGCTTGGAAAGGGGGAACGCAAAAGATGAAGTTTTTGTATTTAAGAAGAAATTTTTGCAACAAAGAAAATTGAAGACCAATAATTATTTTCAATGCAAGCTGAAGTTATAAAATCCAGCTTGAGGGGGAGTGTTGAAGAGAAGATATGTAAACCTCTTACAAGACTCTCACAATAAGAAGTCTTATAGAGCCACAATTATTATGGAAGTAGGTCTCACAGAAGACTTTTAGTTGAAAGGTGTTTTAGTTATGTTAGTTTTCTATTTATGCTGAGTTATTTAATTATGCTAGGACTTATCTTTAAGTGTTGGAGTTTGGGTGTAATTGGGACAAGGGTAATTTAACTGTAATTGGACTCTACAACTTTCCTCTATTATAAATAGGGGTTCATGTACTTTGACTATATGAAGTCAATGAGGTATTTTTCTTTTCCTTAAATTCAACATGGTATCAGAACAAGTTTTGTGAGTTGACTCAGTCATCCCATAGAGATAATGTTATCCTTTTTTGATCAATTATCTCCAACAATTTAGGTTAGTATCTATTTTTTTCTCTTTTTAGTCACTTTACCCGTTGTTTGCTTTACGTTTTCACCTCTATAGTGAGCTTTTAATATTGCATATAACATATTTATGGAGTTTTGTTATGAGAATCATCTTCTTCTCTATTTGGTTTATTGCTACCTCTCCATTCTATTTCTAGGAGTTTTTGGTTCATCGCTAATGGAAGTTGCTGATTATCTTGCTGGATTATTTCCTCCACGGAGAAGAGAAGTTCATCGCTCTATTCGGAAGCGCCATTGAAAAAGAAACTCTATTACAGAAACTTGATCTTGATCTTACTACTTATTTTCCAAAAACTCCTCTGATTGCCAACTCTGGTTTATTGATGTCATCTTACACTTTGCCAGATCGTTACTTAAACTCCCAATTCTTTGCAAATCAGTATCTCTGTTGTTACTCCCGTAATTCTCATGCTCGTCTTCAATGCCAACTCTGTTGCTGTTGTACGTCGATGATCTTTTGGAAAATCCTTCTCACTCTCTCTCTGTTGGCTCACACTTCATGGGAAAGAAGAAGACTTTGATTAAGCCTCTATCTACTGGCATTTTGCTAGAACCGAGTCATCGACTCTCTGCTTCCTTTGGTAAGTTGTTGTCTTCGTCGCTGGCATATTTTTTTTGAAGCATTTCTGCTCAGTCGGAGCTTGGTTGGAAGATTGTGGCTGGCTTCATCCAGCCTGTTCATTCTCTTTTCAATTCTGAAAGTTGTTATTGTTCCCTTAATTTCTACTTGACATTACAGTACTAACTCTGCTTGGATTAAGCTTGTTTCATCGTATTTCCAGCATTGTGAGATTGTTTCTCCATTGTTGTTGTCGATTGCTTACTGAGTATCTCTGTCAAGGTTGTTAAATTGGGTCGAAGGTCCTATCATAAAATGACTAGCCACTTAAGAAACCAATTTCCCAGCTAATAAATTCAAGATCTTTGAATCCTTTATTTGACTCTCACTTACCCTTATTGGCTAACCCTTTTTAAAACATTACTTCGGATACCTGATCCATCCCCTCCTTCTCCTATTGATGCCTCATCGGTGATGTTCTCCAAAAATTTGGGTTCATCTTCATAATACCGAGGACGGCGCAGAAATACAAGAGGGGGTAGAACTATGAGAGGGGCTGAAGATAGAGGTGGTCGAACGGGTCCAAATAATTCCCGTACTGAGCCTCGACTTTGCACTTATTGTGGTGGTCACATCCACCTTGTGGCAACATGCTGGAAACTTCATGGAAAGCCTGATTGGGCCACAGCTAACCCAGTCTCTATTAGCATTGAGAAACATGAAGATAAGGCTGAATCATCCTCCGAAAATGTGACTTTTACTACTAAAGACTATGTTGCATTTTAGAAAAAGAAGTCCTTAATGGAATCCTCTATTTCCCCATCATCTATTGTTGCTACTACTATTGCCTCAGGTATGTTTTCTCCCTCTTCTTCCTCTTCCTCTTGGATCATCGAATCCGGGGCCTCCGAACATCTATCAGGTAACAAACACTTGTTGTAGTCCTTATCTCCTTGTCGTCCTCAGAAATTCATTACTATTGCTAATGGTACTCAAACCAATGTCCTTGGCAAAGGTTCCTCCTCTCTTACCTCTATTCCCCTTCAGGATATTTTGTTTGTCCCTCAATTTCCTTTAAATTTACTCTCAGTTAGTCAATTAACCTAACAATTAAATTGCTCTATCACCTTCTTACCGTCTTCTTGTGTATTTCAAGATCTCACTACGAAGCAGGTGATTGGTGGCGGCCATGAAAAGGGGGGTTTGTACTACTTCACTCTTCCGCCATTAGCTACATTATCATCCACTACATTTGAGGCCCAACTTTAGCACAACCGGCTTGGTCATCCGTCTAACCCTTCACTTCGTTCTTTGCTTCCGTCCTTAAAAGAACTTTCTAATTTCAGTTGTGAGGTTTGTCAATTAAGTAAACATATTAGGAGTAAATATTCTCGTTGTCTTACAACTACAAGTACTGGTCCTTTTGAGCTAATACATTCTGATGTATGGGGACTTTTATGTGTCTCAAATATTTCCCAAGTTAAATATTTTGTCATTTTTGTTGATGATTTTACCCAAGTGACTTGGTTATATTTATTTAAAGAGCGTTCAAAAATTCTTCCTTTGTTTAAAAATTTTCATACAATGGTCTTGACACAATTTGGGAAGAAAATTCAAATCCTTAGATCTGATAATGCTAAGGAATACATGTCTAATGAATTCAAATCATTTTGTGAGAGTAATGGGCTTATTCATCAAACATCATGTGCCTATACCCCTCAACAAAATGGTGTTGCTGAAAAGAAGAATCGTCATCTTTTTGAAGTTGCTCGGGGCTTCCTCTACTCCTTGAAGGTACCCTATTTCTATTGGCCTCACGCTATACTTACGGTATACTTTCTTATTAATAGGATACCTTCATCAGTTCTTCATCATAAAACTCCTTACTTTGTGTTATTTAATGGTGAAGATCCTTTTTCTCTTCCTTTGAAAGTGTTTGGATGTACTTGTTTTGTTCATGTTACATCCCCACATAAAAATAAACTTGATCCTCAGTCTATGAGGTGCATTTTTTTGGGGTATTCTCACATCCAGAAAGGTTATGTCTGTTACAATCCTACCCTTTGGAGGATGCTTATCTCTAGGGATGTGACTTTCTTTTAGGACACCTCCTACTCCACCCATGATGCTCTTCTAGGATGGACTATTCCTTCTACCTCTCCTTGTTCTCTTGTGATTTTCAATATTGAAGTTAACCTAACCCCTTATGCACCGAACGTACCTTCACCTATGGAGTTGTCAGATCCACCAGAGGTAAGTCCTTCTCCTCCTTTGTATGGGCTTGAATTTGATAATCGGCCTATTGCATTAAGAAAGGAATGTCGTTCTTGTACTACTTCGCATCCTATCTCAAATTTTACGTCTCACTATCGTTTGTCTTCCGAGTGTTTTCAGTTCCTTGCGTCTCTTTCTTCTACTGCCATTCCACAGTCGTATCAGAAGGCCCTATCCTAAAATGACTAGCCACTTAGGAAACCTTTTTCCCAGCTAATAAATTCAAGATCTTTGTATCCACTAATCCATGTGGGACTATTTCTTAATATTCCCCCTCACGTGTAGGCCCACTCTCTTTTGTGGCTCTACAAGTGAATAATTTAAGTGGAGGCCCACATATTGAGTGGCTTGGTCTGATACCATGTTAAATTGGGTTGAAGGCCCTATCCTAAAATGACTAGCCACTTAGGAAACCTTTTTCCCAACTAATAAATCCAAGATCTTTGTATCGACTAATCCATGTGGGACTATTTCTTAACAGAGGTTTTGTTTCTGTTGAGATTACATTCTATTGGGTTTGCATACTATTTCTGTTCGTTGATTGATTCTTGCTGCCGTTGTTGGAGAAGATGACTCTATTGAGTTCATTTTTTGTTTCGGCTCGCTGGATTTTTTCCTCTTCCAAGAGCTCTATTTTTTCCGAGTTATTTGATCTTACCAGTTGTTGACATCTTCCAAAAATACTTGCATGAGCGGACAACCGCAACAATGTCTCTCTGCAATCATCGGTGTCATGAGGAAGAAGACGCAATGTTCGAAAACTAGGTTATAATTGAGCGCCGGTTTTGACCGCAACCCGGACTGAGCCGAGTTAACCCAGCGAACATGCCGACCCAAGGTTGCTTCTATTCTACCGAGTCAACTCAGTTCGGGTCAACTCGGCCTAGGTCAACCTGACTCGGCCCACTTATTTTTTGCCTCGGTTATACCTGTTCGTGTCCTGAGTTCTATACATATTTCTTCTTTGACTCGGTTATACTACTCTACTATTTTACTCGATTCAACTCGGTTCTCTATCTCCAGCAGAATTATTATCTTGGATTATTACTCGATTCCAACATACTATTTTGTGCAACTTTCTTATTTATTGATGGACTTGCTGTAGACTATTTCATGTGTCTTTATTACTCTTAAGGACTTTCATTATTTATCGGTTATCGACTAAAAATTTGGTACATGTTATTTAGGTATTGGTCCATTTCCGCTGTTGTTATTGTGTCTCTTTGATTGAGACACTATTTTTGAAGAAGAACTCTTCAGTTGCTTGCATTGGGTTCATTATTTGCTAACTGTTGTCGGCATTGGTTCATCTGATGCGGAATTTGAATTTCTTAGAAAAATAAAGCAGATGGTGGCCTCACCATCTTATCTTCCTCTTTACCCATTACCCATTCTCCTTCCATCCTTTATTTAACTCACACATACCCCTTGGGGCCAACCTCCTGTGTGTTGCTTCGGTTGGTTTACCTTTACACACACACACACACACACACACATATATATATATATATGTAGGTGTTTTTAAGTCCATTGAGACTTTTTATATGTATTTGTGGGTCTTTTATAGCCGTCATGTGAATGACAGGCATTATCCACTTTAGTGATTATAATCACTATATTTTTTCAAAATACTTTGAGTTTGGTTTCGACTTATGTTTAATCACCCATTTCTACCCTTTGAGAGTTTGTACTTGGTGTTGTACTTATCCTTGGGACACCGTGATGGAGGAGCCTTTTGATCTCGAGTTTAGGGTTTACTCCAAAAACCCAATGTATCCTTCATCCTCCATTACCATCCATCTTCACCCATCTTCCTTCATCATCATCCATAGCTAGAAGAGGAGCTTCCTACCCCTTTTCCAAGCCAAAAGAGAGGGTCTTCCCCCCTCAGCATCAACAACAAGCAAGGGGTCTAACCCTCTTGACGAGTAGAAAAGGAGAGGTTTTCTGGTTCTTCCATGTGAAGGACTGGTGCCCCTCCTTCCAGCTTGGAGTCACCACAAAAACAGAGAAGAAACCTTCCCAACGTGAGCCAAGGGACCTCAACCCTAGCACGAGCAGCAGCAACATCAGGGGTAAAACCCTGATTGCCGTGAACCAAAAAAGGTATTCTTTTATCAAATCTTTCCACGTTGATATTTCTTCCATCATATCTATATCTCTTGCACTATATTGGGTTATCAAAAGATTGACTGATCATGTGAGGAAGATCAAATCCTCCTTACCGAGTCCAGCAACTCTGTACCAGTGCTGGATTCACAAATCCCACACCGTATTACTCGATCCATGACCCGGGACCGTAACAACTTGGTATCAGAGTAGGGTAACATGGGGGATACTTTTAGCAATGAATAAATTCAAATCAGAATGCAAAATATGGAAGATAGCCTTGAATCAGCACAACCATTGCTGGGGAGAGTTTGTGGGATGGAAATAGAGTTGAAACAAAACAGAGAAGAGATCCAGCAATTCAGAGAGGAGGTACATCACATGTTTGTTGAGATTCAACAAAGGTTGGAGACGAGGGCAGAGATGCAACCCAGACCAGAGACGAGGGAGGGGATCCTAACCCATAATAGGAGAGGGGAGCAGTGGCCTGAGCGCACTGATGTCCAAGGACCACATTATGGAGGCACCATACCAAGGTACACAAAGTTAGAATTTCCTACTTTTAATGGCTCCATGGATCCCTTAATTTGGTTGCATAGGTGTGAATTTTTTTTTAAATCAAGGAATTGCTGAATGGGATAAGGTGAAACTAGCATCTTTCCATATGATAGATGAAGCCCTATTATGGGTTAGCTAGGTGGAAAAAGAGAGACCATGGCTGGATTGGGGTGAATTTAAAAATCTATGCACCATCAGATTTCGCCCTCCCACCAACAGCAACCCCCTGGGGGAGTTAGTCCTATTGAGACAAACTAGTTATGTGAACCAATATAAAAAATAGTTCCAGGAAAAGTTGGCTTGTGCTGGTGAGAGGGTACTAGTCGACCAACAGGTCTCCCTATTCACAGAGGGTCTCAATGAGTATTTACGGCTAGAGGTGGAACTCCTTGCACCTACGGATTTAGCTCGGGCAATGGAACAACGACAACGGTTGCAGCAACGTAAGTCGAGCTGGTCGGGTGAGAGGAACACTTCCTCCACTTGGCAAGGGCACCGCTATACTTCATCGCAGGTAACATCTCTAGTAGTACCTCCCTCCAAACACAATCCGAGTATGACTCCAGTAGCCGCTCCCTGCCCTAGTAATCCCCCACCGCACTTTATCAAAAAATTAACAAGAGCGGAGATGGCAGAATGGTGGTCCAAAAATTTGTGCTACAACTGTGATGAGTAGTATCGGGTGGACACCAATGTCGAAGATTGTTTTGGGTTGAGACGGCTGATTCAGATGATCCAGAGGAGCCAGAGGATGTTATCGAGTAGGAACCACCAGAGATCTCCTTGCATGCTATTACTGGGCAGAAATCGCCTAAAACGATGCAAGTCTGAGCTAATGTCATCGACCAGGAATTGGTGGGACTTGTCGACTCAGGGAGTACACACAATTTCTTGAGTTTGACAGTCTCACAACACCTCCAGCTACAGATACAACCTCATTCGACTGCCACCGTCTTAGTGGCCAATGGCGAGAAGGTCCCTCGCTATGGGATCATTAAGGCGGTAACTCTTTCTATTGGCTGGATTTGATATGGTATTAGGCATTAAATGGTTACAAATGTTCGGGCCCATTCTGTGGGACTTTTTGGCTTTAACCATGAGCTTTTTTTTGGCCGGGAGTCGGGTGCTCTTACAGGGCTGTCAGGTGGACAGGGCCCACTGCATTCACACCATGCAGACACAGGAATAGCCTGACAGTACTATTGATGGTTTGGTTGAGGAGTTCTCTGACCTCTTCCAGAAGCCTTCCGGATTGCCTCCCCTGAGGCACTGTGACCACATGATCTGCCTGAAACCAGGATATGAGGTGGTAGTCGTGCGACTGTACCATTACCCACACCTTCAGAAGGACGAGATAGAGCGTCAGTGCCAGGATATGTTGCAATAGGGTCTTATTCATCCCAGTCGCTCCCCGTTCTCTTCACCCATCTTACTTGTGAAGAAACATGATGGGACATGGAGATTTGGCGTGGATTACCGGGATTTGAACGTTTCAACAGTGAAAGACAAGTTTCCAATTCCGGTAGTGGATGAGCTCCTGGATGAGTTACATGGGTCGTGGTTATTTACTAAACTCAACCTCCGTTCAGGATACCATCAAGTCCGGATGCACCCCTCTAATATCAAGAAGACGGCATTCCAGACACATCATGGCCACTTTGAGTTCGTTGCCATGCCGTTCGGGTTATCCAATGCACCCTCTACTTTTCAAGCTCTAATGAACGAGTATTTAGCCCCTATCTTCAAAAAAAAATTCTTGTGTTTTTTTATGATATTCTTATATATAGCAAGTCGGTGAATGAGCATTTGGAACACTTGAGGATTATTTTTTACTTATTACGAGCACATCAGCTCTATTTAAAACATTCCAAGTGTTCTTTTGTAGCTTCACATGTGGCTTATCTGGGACACATTATCTCACATGAGGGGGTCATGGTTGATCCCGAGAAGATCCGAGTTATTCATGAGTGGTTGAAGCCACAGTCTTGTTCTGCATTACGGGGTTTTTTGGGTCTTGCGGGCTACTACCGCAAATTTATTAAGAACTATGGGCCGTTAGCAGCACCGTTGACCAGTCTCCTCAAGAAAAATTCCTTTATTTGGAATGAGAAGACCACCCAATCGTTTGAAGCACTCAAATCTTCTCTCACATCCGCACCAGTATTACATCTTCCTAACTTTGACGCATTATTTGTGGTGGAGTGCGACGCTTCGGGTGGGGGCATTGGGGCCGTTTTACAATAGTTGGGTCATCCTATTGCGTATTTTAGCAGACAGTTGGCAGTCCACCATCACAAGTTGGCAGCCTATGAGCAGGAATTGATTGGTTTGGCCAAGGCAGTCCAACATTGGAGGCCTTATCTCTGGGGTAGGGCATTTCTCATACGCACCGATCACTATAGCCTTAAATTCCTACTGGAACAGCATTTGACGACTTTGTCGCTACAACACTGGATTAGTAAGTTGTTGGGCTTTGACTTCTCGGTGGAATATTATGCGTGGAGATTGAATAAAGTGGCAGATTCCTTGTCGCGGTGTTTTGAGGATCAGCAGTCGGTCTATTCGCTCAGCTAGCCACGATTTCTCATCCTTGACTTGGTGAGAGATGCACATGCCACTGACCCTGTGTTTCAAGAGCTACTTCTCAAAATTTTGGAGGGGACAATGAATTCGAAGTGGTCCATCCAGGATTCACTTATTTATTACAGGCAGCGGCTTTTCCTTCCACCTGTGTCCGACTTGATTCCAGCTATTCTCTCTGCCTACCATGACAGCACACACGAGGGGATACATAAGACATTGCACAGAATTCGGGTTGATTTTTACTGGCAAACCATGAAGCCCTCTATTGTGACTTATGTAGGCGACTGTCAGGTCTACCAGCACAACAAAGCCCAGCACTTGGGTCCAGCCGGTCTTCTCTAGCCTCTGGCCCTTCCTACGCAGGTTTGGGTCGACATTTCGATGGACTTTGTGGAGGGTGTACTCCTGTCCTCCGGAAATTCCGTACTTTTCGTGGTGGTTGATATATTCTCAAAGTATGAACATTTTATACCGCTGGCTCATCCTTATATAACAACATGGGTTGCTCAGACTTTCCTGGAGAAGATTGTCTGCTTACATGGCATTCCGGAATAGATTGTGAGTGACCAAGATGCAGTCTTCACGAGCACCTTTTGGCGAGAACTCTTTCGCTTGAGTGGGACTAAATTGAAGTTCTCCTCCGCCTATCATCTACAGACAGACGGGCAAAATGAGGTGGTTAACCGCACCATCAAGATGTATCTATGATTCTAGACAATGGGTTCAATGGCTTTCGTGGGTTGAGTACTGTTACAACACTTTGTTCCACTCTACCTTGAAATCCACTCCTTTCCAAGTTCTATGTGGTCGGGATCCACCTCGTCTTCTCTCGTACAACCCAAGGTCCACCCAAGTGGACGCAATTGATCAGGCACTCATGGACCATGATCTGCTGCTACAGAATATCATAGAACGACTACATCGTTCCAAGTTCGTATGAAAGATGTCTACGACAAAGGCCACCGTGAGGTCTCTTTTGAGGTTGGAGATTATGTGTGGCTAAGGCTCCAACCTTACCGCCAACAGTCTCTTGCGGAACCTTCACGACATAAGCTCTCTCCCAGATTTTTTGGGCCGTTCCCCATTCTTCGGTGTGTGGGACCAGTCGCTTATCAGCTCAAATTTTCGGACACGGCCAAGCTTCATGATGTGTTTCATGTCTCCCTCTTGAAGCCATATTCCGGGGCACCGCCTACATCCACTCCATTCCTACCAATAGGTTGATAATGGCGAGGTTATACTTACACCTGCCGCGGTGTTACACGCTCGACTGACCAATGACCAGTGGGAGATTCTTGAGGACATGCTCTTTCTCTAGGGGGAGGCAGATGTTGTGGACTCAATAGCACACCGAGTCACACAATGAAGGAGGCAACAACAACTCACTTAGTAAGATTTATTTCTTATATTACTTTAAGTAGGATTTATTTCTTATATTGTTTTAAGTAGGAGTTATTTCTAATTATTGTAATAGTAGGGTCGTAGGGGCATTATGGGAATTATTGTTACCCTAACCATAAAACTCCATGACGTAATCTATTTATAGGAGAGAATGAATGAAAGAAGGCAAGCTTGAGATTTTTGAGTAACCTAGTGTAAACAGGCTGAGATCACCTTTTGATCTTGAGTTTAGGGTTTACTCCAAAAACCCAATGTATCCTTCATCCTCCATTACCATCCATCTTCACCCATCTTCCTTCATCATCATCCATAGCTAGAAGAGGAGCTTCCTGCCCCTTTTTCGAGCCCAAAGAGAGGGTCTTCCCTCCTTCTCAACGTCAACAACAAGCAAGGGGTCTAACCCTCTTGACGAGCAGAAAAGGAGAGGTTTTTCTAGTTCTTCCACGTAGAGGACTGGTGCCCCTCCTTCCAGCTTGGAGTCACCACGGAAACAGAGAAGAAACCATCCCAACGTGAGCCAAGGGCTACCCCAAAGCTAGGACCGCAACCCTAGCACGTGCAGCAGCAAAGTCAAGGGTAAAACCCTGATTGTCGTGAACCAAAAAAGGTATTCTTTTATCAGATCTTTCCACGTTGATATATCTTCCACCATATTTATATCTCTTGCACTATATTGGGTTATCAAAGGATTGACTGATCACGTGAGGAAGATCAATTAAAGAAGGGATCTTTAATCCTCCTTACCGAGTCCAGCAACTCAGTACCAGTGCTGGATTTACAAATCCCACACCGTGTTACTCGATCCATGACTCGGGACCGTAACAATAATCAGCGAGATGAACTGAGAAGGATTAGTTGTTCCAGTGAAGGGGGAGTTTCCAAAGATAGCATAAATGGAGAAATTACGTAGCAACAGATTGAAGGAAACTTTCCAAAAAACAACAATGTGGAATAGAGAAGTAGTGCGAAACTTCTGCTTGGGATGTGTTGATTTTCAAGATCCATGTATTTAGGTCATGGAGAAAAAGGGAGACAACAACTTTGGGAGAAAACATGAGGAAGAAGAGGTTATGGACTTATGTCCTAATGCTTCCCTTGAATCTCAATTTATAGATTAATAATCTCATAATATTACAATTATGCCCCTGGAACTTAAACTAATTACATCAATGTCATCTCTATGAGATGTCTCTTTATTTACCATCCTACCATCACTATATGGGCATATGGGCCTTGTCCTTGGTCTATGGCCCATCTTACAACACTCCTCCTCGAGCTGGGGGTGAGAGAACATCATGAACACCCAGCTTATTGCAAATGGTGTATAGAATCTTACCATATAAAATGGTAGTCCACCATATCCTCCAACACTCCCCCTCAAGCTTGTGGTCTCTTCCAAGAGGCCCAATTGGCATAATATAAGTGAGAGAAAAATCACTCCTGATCGTAAGAAATCACCTCATACTCTAGTCAAATGACTCATGCTGGATGTTGGGCACACTCCTATCTTCTGTAGGTAGTGGTTCTATAGGCATTGATCAAAAGTGTATTAATAAACTCTTCCATCATGGTGTCCCACCACAAGGCACCAACTCTCGAATGGTAGGTGTAAAGATGCCAATTAAGGGGGGTAACAGGTAATCACCCGGAAGATAATATTCTGGGCCACCATGTGCTTTCTTCTTCATTAGAATAACCAATGCTAACAACAGTCAACAACTAAAAAGTCCTTCAATAATAATGTCTCAATTAGATAGACACAATAGCAACATGTGACATGGGCCTGGGCCCAATAACAAGTACCAAATAGTAAAAATACTTAAAATGATCCATAAAATAATCCGCAAATAATCCAACACTGAATAAAGAAGTTGCTCCAAATAGTATGCTGAAACTGAGTAATAATTCAAGATAATAATCCATTCGAGCCTAGTTAGATATCAGACCAATATAGCCAAGTCACAGAAGAGATAGGTATAGAACTCAAGACCTAGACACGTGTAACTGAGGCAGAAAACAAGTGGGTAGAGTCAGGTTGACCAGACCAAGTTGAGTCAGTGTGAGTTGACCCGACCTGCTGGATTAACCTGACCAGAACAGAATGAGACTGTCTCCTGCCCGCTGGGTTAACCCAATGGAACATAACAGACCTAGTTCGGGTCACTTGACGGCATAAAATCATTGCGGCAGCTAAGTTGGAAAATTAATTTATTCATTGTCTTCCTCCCCGTGACTGAACTGAGCGGGACAGCTTCGTCGTCGCCGAAGCTAGCAAAGGAAAGGCCAAAGAACCTGGAGAAGTACAGGAAATCTTCCTGGAAATAGAATAGTGAGAGTAAAAAATGATCTTGTTGTCATGACGAGCTGTTGTAGTAGTGTTCAACATAACCAATCTCGGAAGGTTTTACGTTGATTCAAGCAACTCAATAGTAATTTTGGGCTCATAATGGAAATGCCAGATATCATGATAGCAGAGATACCATTTGAGGATTGATTTTCAAAATCCGAAGATCAATCTTTAAATAATACGATTCTGAGTTGGCAACAGCATATCTTTCTGAACTGATCACTGGTTTGTTGTAATCTTAGCAAAGTTATTCTATAGAATACCAAAGATTGAAGTCTGCCATTGTGAACGATGAATCCATTCCACACTATAAATAGAAAATGATCTCAGAAATCACACATAAAATCCATTGTACTCCCACAAGCGTTGACAACTGGTTTTACAATGTATTCAAAATTTGTTACAGTGAATTAGCAGTGGTAATATTATCTTCTGGGTGATTACCCGTTACCCCTCTCAATTGGCATCTTTTCTCCTACCATTTGAGAGTCAGTGTCTTGTAGAGGGACACCGTGATGGATTAGTTCATTACTACACTTTTGAGCAATGGCTAGAGATCCATTACCTACAAAGGATAGGAGTGTGCCCAACATCCAGCATGAGTCATTTGACTTGAGTATGGAGCGATGTCTTACGACTAGGAGTGATTTTACTCTCACGTTTGTTATTCCAGTTGTGCCTCTTGGAAGAGACCACCAAACGTTCCAAACAAAACTACAATTGAATCTTGTTCTTCAACTTCAGAACTCATTCAGTAATCAAAACCTTCTCCAACAACCAACAACCCTTTTTCAAATGTATGTTGTCATCAAAGGCCTCAAAGCCCGCCTCTCTAGAGGGTTCATCAATATGATAAAGAAATAAATGTACAAACACGATCATGCAGAAAGGTCCACAACATGGTAAGTTCACGACCCTGAGGAAGGCTCCTGGACAGGGTAGAAAATGAAGGAAGTTCGACACTGTGAGGGAGGCTCGACAACAGCAAAAGAACAAGGGAAACCAGTGATGGACAGCTAATTAGACGATTAGAAGCACAACTGGGGATGTTGTTCTGCTTGGATATAGGAAGAAGAAAAAACTACAAGGCTATAGTGGGCAACAAGAGAAAACGACCAACAAAATAAAAATAAAAAATGAACTCCAAAAAATATAAAAAAAGAACCATCAATTTGAAAAAATAAAAAATAATGGGTTTATGGAATCCTGAAAACCATACTTCGAGTCTTGAAAATTAATGCTCTAATACCTTGTTGATTTTTTGGACTCCAAGGATTTAGCTCATGCAGAAAAAGGGAGACGACATCTTTGGGAGAAAACTGGAGGAAGAAGAGGTTATGGACTTATGTCCTAACTCTTCCCCTAAAGCTCAATTTATAGATTAATAATCCTATAATATTATAATTATGCCTCTCAAACTTAAACAAATTACATCAATGCCATCTCTATGAGATGATTCTTTATTTACCATCATGCCATCACTAATGGGCCAATGGGCCTTCTCCTTGTTCTATGGGCCTTGAACCTATTTTCATATCTCGTGGATGTTAGTGCCTTCCTTGGGCTTGTGGGCTTGAGCCCATCTTCCACACACTTGGACTTGCAGTTTTTTCTTGGTCGTGTGGGCTTGGGCCCATCTTCCAAGAGAATGGAAGACAGACCACACAGCAGTGATGAACCAAATGCACACGTCCAGAAATGACAGTGAGCATGTATCCTTCTAGAAATAGAATACCTAACTTGAGAGATGACCCATAATGACGATCAACAAATATGGTTTGCTGGTTTGAGTTGCAGTAATGAGCCAAGTTATGAAGAATGTGCTGCTAAAGATGATAGATGCCAATTAAGGAAACAATAGTAAGTTCCAGCCAGCTAGAGAGGAAAGTTACAATGCCAGAGAACCAAAATGCCAAGGAAGAGGATCTTTCTGTCTCCACCTCTCTCGGTGTCGCCAAAGTTATTTTCAGAAGCAAAGATCAGTCAGCCAACAGTGCAGAATTTATTTGTTGACTGACGGAGGTCCAAACAATGTTGGGAACAAATCCTTCTAATCAATAGCTTAGTAAGTAATATCCAAAAGAGGGACACCTTTCTCCTCCTATGTGATCAAGCACAGATTCATCTTTTGTTTGGATTCTTCTTACGCTGCTTCGGAATCCAGCATCGTCATCTTGCATCTTTGCAATTCTTTTACTTTTTTGCTACTTTGAATTGTGAATTCCCAACACTGATCAATTCTGATATCGGTGCTGGAGCCGAATGGGGAGTCATCCCTCCAGGAGGTACGCTAATGGCCAGCTTATTGTTGATCTACGAAGTCCAGTAACAGATACAATGAAGTTTTCATGACAAAAGAAATCAGGCTTGCAATTTTTGTTGGAACATGTCTTTAGGTGTTTAAACAATTTACTGGAATCAACATGGTCGTGTATTACAGCCCTACTATAGTGGAAATGGTTGGGTTTCGCTCCAACCAGTTTGCATTGCTTCTATCTTTGATGGTTGCTGCGATGAATGCTTTTGGGACCATGGATGGTGTTAAGAAATAGTCCCACATGGATTAGTAGATACAAAGATCTTGAGTTTATTAGCTGGGAGAAAAGGTTTCCTAAGTGGCTAGTCATTTTGGGATAGGGCCTTCGACCCAATTTAACATGGTATTAGAGCAAGCCACTCAGTATGTGGGCCTCCACCTAAATTATCCGCTTGTAGAGCCACAAAAGAGAGCAGGCATACATGTGAGGGGGATTGTTAAGAAATAGTCCCACATGGATTAGTTGATACAAAGATCTTGAGTTTATTGGTTGGGGAAAAAGGTTTCCTAAGTGGTTAGTCATTATGGGATAGGGCCTTCGACCTAATTTAACAGATGGAATCCTGAAAATCACAATGTCCAAATGTAGAGCCCGACAACAGTGATGACTCGATAGCATGTTTGTTGTCCTGCTAAGTTCTCACAGCTCAACTCGGAGTGGACTCGCTGGATAATCCAGAAAAAATACTGAGAACACGAAAAATTTATGGACCGGCTATCCTAAAAAAAATATTCATGCTAAGAATCCGAAGAAAAAACTCAAGAGACAACGTGGAGGCACACACCCAATTTCAAAAACTGAGAATTCTAAAAATCATAGCTACTAGTCTTGAAAATCAATACTCTGATACCAGGTTAATTTTAGGAATCCATGATTAGATCATGGAGAAAGAAGAAGAGGAACTCATTGGGAGAAAACAAGAAGAAGAATGAGGCTATGGACTTGTATCCTAACCCTCCCCCTAAATCTCTATCTATAGATGAGTGAAACTAAAATATTATAATTATGCCCCTAAAACTTAAACTAATTATATCAATGTCATCTTTATGAGATAACTATTTATTTACCATCATGCCACAGCATGTGGGCCTTCTCTTTGGTCTGTGGGCTTGAACCCATCTTCTAACACACTTGGATGTGCATGCCTTCCTTGCTCGTGTGGGCTTGGGCCCATCTTCCAACACAATGCATGGAGAGGTAATAAGAGAGAAAATGGGACTTAATCACTCCATGTTGTGCCCATTCAAGGTATGCAATATATTTCTTCAATATTGCTTTCAAGTTTTGCATATTGGTTACTTGGTTGTGTATCTTCAACACAGTTGACACCAAAAAATGGTTGTCACCCAAAAAAGTTCTACTTGGTCAAATTTATTAAGTTTTATCGTTATAGTCTCCCCTAGTTTTCAAAAAAAAAAAAAAGAGTCACTTTGGAAGTACAAGTGTTGCATAGTCTTGTCCTTCCAATTCAAGTTGTTTTCCTCTAGTACGTCTTGAATTTATCATCTTGTGTTTTATCACTTCAGATCGATGCCTAGACCCACTACCTAAAAAGTATAGGAGTGTACCCAACATCTAGCTTAAGTCAAACCTTTTATTCTTCACCCAAAGTGGTGATTAGTGTTTGAGCTACCCTTAAAAAGTGAGTAGTCTCTTTGTTGTGCCTTGAAGTTAAGCCATTATTCCACCTTTAAAATTGAGCAGAGTGTATTTTAGACTATGACCATTTTTTCCTAGTGTTTGGAGCTTTGTCATACGGCTAGGAGTGATTTTTCTCTCCAATTTTTTTTTCCAAGTTGGGTCCCTATGTCCTTTTTATTCCCAGCTTGATATTATGGTAACTTTTATGTGTCCAAAATATTCGAGAAAGATGGAGCATAAAAGAAGTTTTTGCATCTATGATGGGTTTTTTTTCAACAAAAGAAAATAAAAGACCAAGAATCATTTTCATTGCAAGATGAAGTTTTAAACTCCACCTTGAGGGGGGAGTGTTGAAGAGCATGTATGAAAGAGTTTTACATGACTCTCACAGTAAGAAGTCTCACAGAGCTAGAATTAATATGGTGGAGTTTAAGAAGAGTTTCATGGAAGGAGGTTTCATAGAAGAGTCTCAGTTAAAGGTATTTTAGTTATGTTAGTCTTCAATTTATGTTCAGTTTTTCAATTTTTCTAGGGTTTATCTTTTAGTGTTTAACTTTGGGTGTGTAACTAGGACAATGGTGGTTTAATTTTAATGGATTCTACTTTTTTTCTCTATTATAAATAGAGACTCATTGTACTCAAATTACATAAAGTTAGTGAAGTTTTTCTCTTTTATAGAAATTCATCATGGTATCATAGCAAGATTTGTGAGTTGACTCAATCAACCAACAAAGATAGTGTGATCCTTTAATGATCTATCATCACTAGTAGTTTAGGTTTGTATTCTATCTTTTTCTTTCTTTCTTGTTTTGTACCTGTTGTTTTCTTGGTGTTCAAATCCCTATAATGAGCCTTTCATATTGTAAAATGTATATTGACGGAAATATCTTCGAAACATCTTATACCATCAAGAATGAGACTTTATATGAAGAATTATATGTCAAAAGAAACATCTATAAGTCTATTTTCTTGCCTATCACACCAAATCTAAATCTTAGTTTTCTAGAGAGAGATATAAATATTGGAAGACTCAATGGTCATGCTAGCCAAAGAAGAAAGAGTATTCAGTTCGGCTAGATTAAAGAGTCTGAAATCTATCAGATTCTTTCTCTCAAAAGTAGTATATTTTATGAATAAATATTATACTTTAATTAAATTTATATTAGTCAATTTTTAGAAGGATAAAATTTTGTGTCAACCAGCATGTAAGAGATATTGACTTTGGAGTTGGTAAACATCTAGCTACAAAATGAAGATAATAAAGAGGTAATAATAGATTCAAGGACAAAACTTTTTATGTCAAATTAGAAATCAAATTAAATTTATTTGAAACTAGTTTCTTAATCAATAAATGGTGCGTGATTCTGATCTATTTTGTGGGAGATATTGATATCAGAAGTAATGAAGGTCAGTTCTGCAGAAAATCTCCCATTTTTTTTCTATTTTCTCTCCTATTATCTCTCCATGCATTGACATGAATTGAGTTTCCTTTTCTCCTAGAATTCTATTTTTTTAGCCAAATTTCTCTTCTAATTAGATTTTTTTTTTGTTAGACTTAATCACTCCATGATGTGCTTGTTCAAGGTATAGAAAAAATTTGCTGCTTCGATGTTGTTTTTAATTTTTGCATTTTTTTACTTGGTTGTGTATCGCATCAACTCCTCTGAAAACTTTGGTTACCGCAAAAAAAGTTATACTTTTTCAAATCTATTAAGTTCTACCATTATAGTCTCTCCTAGTTTTTTTAAAGGGTCATATTCTAGATTCATTTTGAAGTATGAGTGTTGCATAATGGCCTCCTTCCAATTAAAGTTGTTATCCTTTAGTACTTCATTAATTTATCTTCTATTATTTTAAACACTTCAGAGCAATGCCTAGACCCACTATAATATAGGAGTGTGCCCAACATCTAGCTTGCTTCAAGTATTTCATTCCTCACCCAAGAGGTGATTTGTGTTTGAGCTGCCTTTAAAAAGTGAGTAGTCTCTTTATTAAGGCCTAAAGTCAGGCCGATTTTCCACCTTTAGAATTGAACGGAGTGTGTTTCAGAGTATGATTGTTTTAGTTGGTGTACGGAGCTTTGTCGTATGGCTAAGAGTGATTTTCTTCTCTCATATTGTGTTTTGTCCAAGATGGGTCTCAATGTCCTTTTTATCCCCAACTTGAAGGGGAGAAATAGAAGAAGAAGTACAAGAAAGAGGTGTTACAATGTGGAACCCACCATGGCCCCACAAGTTGGTGGGGCCCACCATGAGCTCAAGAGGTGTCAACAAGAGTCCTCATACAAAGTGGCTCTAACTAAGAGATAAGGAACATGTGCTGGAATTAAATAGAAGATTTGAAGATCCAGTGGGACCCACAAAGATACCATGAGATGGTATCTCTATCTAAATGAGCTGAAATATCATGTGGGTTCCACAAGATAAGAACAAGAGCTGGATCTCTAACTTGATTCACGTCCTTAAAGAAGGTGTTTGTAGTTGAGTTAAATAAGTCTCTTAAATAAATAATGTAATCTTATCATGGTAGGCTTATCTTGGAGAGGTCTAGTTGGAATGTAATTAGGAGTCCTAAAATTACTTGTACATGGACTCTATCACCTCCTCAACTATAAATAGAGGTGATTGTAACTCAGAATTCATCAAGCAAATTTCTTATTTTTTTTCTTCTCTCTCGTGTGATGTGTGCCCTCTTTTATTTTCCTTCTCTTCTCTCTCAACTCGAGAGTTCTTCTCTTTTTCCATTTTTTTATTTATCTCTCCTCTTGCTCAAGGTATTATTCATAGGATCCTAAATTCAATATGGTATTAGAGCTACCAATTTAGGATCCCCATTATGCTCTATGCAGATATGATTAAAAGCTGCTCATAGAAGGCTCCTTGTGAAGCAAGATTGAAGCTCAAGAGATAAGTATTTATTTATGATATTATTAATTTATGCTACTAGTTTTTTATATTAAGAGGTGGTTTAGAGATGTCCTTGTGCATGTTTTCTTCTTATGAAATTATGAGAATATATGCATCTTTGATTATCTTTTATTAGAAGAGATTATCAAGGCAGTTTTTGTCGGTTTGTAAAATACTTTGACCGAGACCAGTGCATATTGGATTTTTTTATAAATTTGTGGGAACAAGATTCCAGGATAAAGAGGGATGATGTTTAGCCTTTTATGAGTCATTATCCATTAAATTTAATTACTTAGAATTTATGCTAAGCATCTCCATTAACCGAGTTGGTTAAAGCCTTCCACTTGGTCATATTTTGATTACTTGCTTGGAGAACTATTTCACTTGATTTGCCTATTATGGCTGAAGATAATATGAGTCACAAGAGTGACAAACTCAAAATCACCACTGTACCCTTACGGGGGGGTATCAAAATTTATGAACTAATCCACATCGGTTCATCGATTTCTTATCACAAAGGGCCTAGTTGGTCATCTCACTAACCGTGGACCACATATTGATGAAGATGATATATTCTATACCAAATGGTTAAAGAAGGATACCTTGGTTATTAGTTGGCTTATCAATAGTATGGAATAACATGTCTCCAATAATGTCATTCATTTAGAGACGGCTAAACAAATTTTGGAGACATGCTCCAAGTTGTATTCAAGCTCAGACAACTTACAAAGGTCATATGATATTTTACAACGGATGCTTACCACCAAACAAGGAGACAATATACATGAATATTTGGCCCGCTTTCGAGGCTTTCTTCAAGAATGGAAACCTGCCCAACCAACCTCTACAAATATCTCTGTCAAAGATAAACAGAAAGAGGCCCTGTTAACTGCCATATGCCTTGCTAACATTAAACCGCATCTTGAAGTTTCTAAGACTCACCTTCTTAGCTCTTCCGCGGTTCCCACTTTTGATGATGTATGTACTACACTTCTCCATATTCCAGATGCTTCTCTCTCTACTACTGAAATGTCATCTGCTATGTACTCTAGACATAGGGGAACACCATCTGATAAAAGTCGAGGCCGAGGCAGATTTTATAGTGGAGGAAGAGGAAGAGGTGGAAGGACTGGTTTTGACCGAACAGATGGGAAGGAATGCACCCATTGTAAAGGATATGACCACACTAGAGACACATACTTTCACCTAAAAGAATGCTCTATATGTGGTAGATTGGGCCACTTTTGTGAAAGATGTTATAAAGCTAATGAGAGTAGGCCTAACCAAGCCTTAGTGAGTGATACAAAGGTAGAGCAGTCTACCACAACAAATCAAAAGCATACTTTTACTAATGAAGACTATGAACTATTCCAGAAAATGAAGACCATGGTGGGGTCCTCCCCAAGTACTTTTTCACCAACCTCTGCCACCACCATTTCAGGTATGTTTTCTGCCTCCTCTTCATCCTGGATAATTGACTCAAAAGTCTCCGAGCATCTTACAGGTAACAAACAACTTCTATACTCAGTTTCTCCATGTCTTACACATAAATTTGTTACCATTGTTGATGGTTCACAAACTAAAGTTCAACGGAAAGGATCCACTTCTATTACACCATCACTTCCGCTCACTGATATCCATTTCATTCCTACTTTCCCTTTGAATCTTTTATCGGTTAGTGTTAAGCACCTAGCCAATACTACCCAAAAGACCGGCCTGTTAGGAGCGGAAGACATAGGTACTTAACCCAGGACCATAACATCACACCCCGCCCGCCCGAGCCGACGACCACGGCGGCATTAACACAGCAATGCGACCGGGTCAGGGGTCACGCCAGGGGCTTGCGGTCCACCTGCGCACGCGGCCGCTGGGACTCGAAGTCAGGACGTAGCGCCTGCTCTGATACCAAATGTTAAGCACCTAGCCAATACTACCCAAAAGACCGGCCTGTTAGGAGCGGAAGACATAGGTACTTAACCCAGGACCATAACAGTTAGTGAGTTCACCAAACATTTTAATTGCTCTATAACTTTCTCACCCACTTCGTGTGTGTTTTAGGATCTTACAACAAAGTGGGTGATTGGTGGAGACTGTGAACAAGGGGGGCTCTACTACCTAGATGTGCCACAAATAAATACTACATCCACCCGTGACACTGAAATCAGGTTATGGCACAACCGGTTGGGACATCCGTCCACCCAATCTCTTCATCATTTTTTTCCTAAAGCGTGGTCAAAACTTCATTGTGAAGCATGTCAAATGATTAAACATCAGATGTCTACATACTTACCTCGTCTAGAAATTAAAAGTCTCTCCTTTTTTGTTAATTCATACTGATGTATGGAGACCCTTGAGTGTCTCCAACATTTCTCACGTGAAATATTTTATTCATTCATTGATGACTTCACTTGTACCACTTGGTTATTTTTGTTTAAAATACCATTGATATTTAAATATTTTCATGCAATGGTACTCACTCAATTTTGGCAGAAAGTTAAAGTCTTTCAGTCGAATAATGCCAAATAATACACATCCAAGTTCTTGACTTGCTTTATCAAGAAAATGGCATTATTCATCAGACATCATGTGCTTATACCCCTCAACAAAATGGTGTAGCCGAATGGAAGAACCGTCATATTCTTGAGGTAGCTCGCGGTTTACTATATGTCATGAAAGTTCCATATTTTTATTGGCCTCATGCATTTCTTACTACATGTTTTCTTATAAAGCGGTTACCCTCTTCCATTCATGGTAAAAAAAATTCATACTCTCTATTATTACCTGATGATGATCCTTTTTCACTGCCTTTGATAATCTTCGATTGTCAATGTTTTGTCCATATTTCCTCCCCAAAACACAGTAAACTTGATCCCAAATTTGTGAAGTGTCTCATCTTAGGATACTCACGCAAACAAAAGGGTTATGTTTGCTATAATCCCTCTCTTCAGTGTTTACTTGTATCTCGGGATGTCACATTTTTTAAGACTCTCCATATTATTCTGATAATGCTCCTCCATGTTTATCTTTCGTACCAGGTTCTCCTCGATTGGTTGTGCCCCGTGCTGTAGAAACTACTCAACCCCCAGAAACATTGGGTGGCACCACACCTGCTGAGTTGTCGGATCCTACCAAGGTAAGTCCATCTTCTTCGATTATTTTTGGCCTAGAATATGATACTCCTCCTATTGCTGTTAGGAAAGAGCCCATATCATGCACCATGCCTTCTACTTCTCATCTCATAAAAAATTATGTGTCTCATCATCGTCTATCCCCTGTTTGTTGTCAATTTCTATCGGCTATTTCCTCCGTACATGTACCACAATCCTATCAGGAGGCTGTCAAACATCCAGGGGGGGAAGGAGGCTATGCATGAAGAAATGCAAGCTCTTTATAAAAATCAGACATGAGCTCTAGTCCCCCTTCCTTCAGATAAGAAACCCGTTGATTGCAAATGGGTATTTACAGTTAAACACAATCTGGACGGGTCCGTGGCTCAGTTGAAAGTTTGACTTGTTGCTAAAGGCTATACACAATGTTATGGCATTGATTATGAAAAAACATTCTCTCCAGTGGCTAAATTAAACTCGGTACGTTTGTTATTATCTTTGGTAGTTAATTCTTCCTGGTAGGTCTATCAACTTGATGTAAAAAATATTTTTCTAAATGGGGATATAAAATAGGACATTTATATGCAGCAACCACCTGGGTATGTGGTTGAGGGGGAGTCCATATGTCTATTAAAAAAATCTATTTATGGTCTCAAGCAGTCGCCTCGTGCATGGTCTGAAGATTTTAGCCAAGCACTCATACGGGTTGGATTTCACAGATGCTCAGGAGATCACCTATCTTTATTAAAAACACACTGAAGGACAAGGTAATTCTAGCTGTATATGTTGATGACATTATTATAACTGACAATGATCCAAAAGGCATCCAAAAGACAAAAGAAAGGATATGTACTGAATTCAAGACAAAGGATCTCGGACTGTTCAAATATTTTTTGGGTATTGAAGTACTACAATCCAGACATGGAATTATATTATCTCAAAGGAAGTATGTCTTTGACCTATTGGAGGAGACCGGAATGTTGGGATGTAGACCAGCAGAAACTCCTATGGACTCGAATACAAAATTATGTACAGGTACTAGAAAAGAAGTAGATGTCGAAAAATATCATAGATTGGTGGGAAGACTTATTTATCTCAACGTAACGAGACCAAATATTCATTTGCAGTCAATGTGGTAAGTCAATATATGCACAAACCACAACTCAGTCATTGGCAAACACTAGAACGGATATTACGATATCTAAAAGGAGCACCAGGAAGAGGGCTCCTCTATAAAAATCATGGACACTTCAACATCAAAGGCTTCTCATATGCAGACTGGGCCGGATCCCCGGATGACAGAAAATCTACTTGGGGATATTGTACGATGGTTGGAGGAAACTTGGTTACATGGAGGAGCAAGAAACAAAATGTAGTTACAAGGTCTAGTGTAGAAGCAGAGTACAAAGTCATGGCACACACAGTCAGTGAATTCCTATGGATCAGATCTATCGTAACTGAACTGGATTTTTACAAAGAAGCTCCTATGAATCTATATTGTGATAATCAGGCTGCAATTCACACCACATCAAATCCAGTCTTCCATGAGATAACAAAGCATATAGAAATAGACTGCCACTTCATACGAGAAAAATTCACTGCCGGCGTTTTATCTCTCCAACATGTATCTTCACATAACCAGGTTGCAGACATTCTCACCAAACCAGTCACTCACAAAATTGTGTCCAACATTTGCAGCAAGCTGGGCAACTACAATGTTTTCTCACCCCCAGCTTGAGGGGGAGTGTTACAATGTGGGACCCACCAGAGTAGGCTTCAACTAAAAATGGTTCAGATGATAAGTTTGATGGCTCCACATGGCACCAAATCTTCTTTTGATGATGCCAATTGATCGACTTCATAGTAGTGAGGAAGTTTTAGCTCCTCCCACTTCAAAGTTTTTTTTTTATATTTTAATTATTTTTTATTATATACACAATATTTTTTTGTACATCATTGTATATTCAGCTAAATAAATAAAATTTTGAATTCGTTTTAAAATTTTTATTTTATTTTATTTTATTAACTATTAAAAAATATAAAAAAGACAAATTTTAAATCTACATTATATTATTGTTGGTGAAACATTTTGCTATTTATTAATGAAAATTTCATCAAATTTTCATAAATATTTTTATAAATTAAAATAATTTTGGAAAAAAATTTAAAAAATTAAAAGTACTTCGTGGTGTATTATTTTCCAAATTATATTTGTTTAAAAAAATTTTCTCAATGAATTTTTTAAAGAAATTTTTTTAAAAAATAAAATTTATTGGTTAATTTTTTGCTGAAATTTTTTTATAGATAATTTAAAAAATTGGGAATTTTATAGTGAAAAATATTTTTAAAATTAAAAAATATTTTTCAATGAATTTTTTGTCGAGCACTGATTTTTTAAAAGTAAAAAACTTTTTTGGATAATTTTTCATGGAATATATTTTAAAAATAAAAATGTTTATAGCGAGAATTATTTTGAAAAAATAAAAACATCTTTCATTGATTTTTCATCTTGATAAAAAAATTATTTTAAAAAATATATTTCTTGAATAAAAGCACCAAAAATATTTTTTTAGCAATGAATTTTTTTGTTGTAAATATCTGTTGGTGGTAAGTTATTATTGGCCATTTTCGCCACACTTTGCATAGGTATTGCTGCCATATGCACGCTAATAGAAGTGACAGAAGAGTAGTAATTCTCACCTTACAAAGTGAAACTTTCTGTTCGTCGTCTGATTTCACAAACATTCACTTGAGATCGATCTCTCTGAAGTGTATTAGAATGGGCTTGGGAAGCGAGGTTGCTTACAACATTTGCATTGACCATCTTCCAAGAGCTCTTGCATTGATATTAGTGATATTATTGAAAGGTTTTTAAAGCTCCAAATTCTTTGCCTACACTCAACATCATGTGATGGCCACATTTCCTCCCTCCCCCTTTCTTTTTGCTTTCTTTTTCCCATTCTGTGTTTGACTTTGAACTGAGCTTGGGATCACTCTGCTGCACCTCTGATCAAATTCCTCTTTCTTACTTTAGCTGAATATCTATAAAAAAAAAAAAAAAAAAAATCACTCCTCGCTTTATTTCCTGAAAAGAAAGAAAAAAGACCCAGTTTGGGTTTGCCGGTTTTGATTGTTAAAATCCGAGAAGGGTGAGAAGGGTGTGTTTGTAATATTAGAAAAATAGAGGGAAAGAAAAAGAAAACGAAAAACTTCTAGGGTTTATATGGAACCCCTAAAAAAGAAAAGAGGTTTTTTTTCTCTTGTTTGGATGTCTATGAAAAATGAGAGAGAAAATAAAAGAAAAATATAGTTTTTCTTGTTTGGATACAAGAGGAAAACGAAAAAAAAAATATTAATATTTTAAAATTTTGATGATTAAAATTTTCTCTACCCCTTTTCTATTTCTTTTCTTTTCTTTTGGAATTTCATCATTTTAAGATGGAAAATATTATAGCTAGGGGAGAAACTATATATCTCTCTCATTTTCTTTTCTCTCCGTGATTCTCATATGCCAAACAACGGAAAATGACTTTCTTTCTCGTTTTCTTTTCTTTTCTTTTCTTTTCTTTTCTTTTCTTTTCTTTTCTTTTCTAATGGTTCCAAACAGACCCCTAAAGTAAAACTTTGTTCCTTGAATGATGAATTTCTTTTTATTATTGGAGTTATTACTATTTCTATTATTTTTCTGTTTCTTGATCGAATCGTGGCTCAGAAAACTCAGAATCAATATTAAATTAACACTCGAAAGCTAATTTAGTTTTGGGCTAAAACAAAACTACTCTATACCATGGATATGAATGCACTCGTGTAGAGGTTCTTGTGGAGGTTCAGGAATATGAAAGAACTAAAAGAGACTCCTCTTGGAGCTGTAAAAGCTACGAATAGCACCATGTGAGAAGCACCATGTGAGAAACCAATAAGAGACCTGCTGCCATCTTAAAATATCCTTCTATTTCTTCCATCTTATACTGAGAAAACCTGTCATGAGGCCTAAAACTTCTCTTTGATTAGTGAAATACCTCTTAATGAAATCTTACCATCATCACTGAGCAGGTTTGGTGCTGGCATATAATTTACTATAGATTTTTAACTAGTTCTCTTTTATATTTTATTTGTTTCTATTTGTTTTCCCCTATCTATCCATCTATCTTTTCTCTCCCAACAATACATACATAATATCTTCCAAAAAAAGGCAATTAGTTTTTTATAGTTTTTTGCTAAAATTCCTTTTTACAACGAATACATTTTGTTAAGTACCTAACCAATACTACCCAAAAGACCGGCTTGGTAGGTCGCAAAAAGTACTTAAGCCAGGACCATAATATCACATCCCACCTTCACGAACCGACAACCACGACGGCTCACTCTAGCGACGACCCACTTTAGCAACACCGTTAGGTCGCCCCCTCCGCGAGGTCGTCCCTTTCGCAAGGTCGCCCCCTTTAGGATTTGAACTCGCGATGTGGGTACCCGCTCTGATGCCAAATATTAAGTACTTAGCCAATATTACCCAAAAGACTTGTCTGGTAGGTATCGGAAAGCTAATTACTTAACCCAGGACCATAACAGACGTTTTTATATAAACATAATTTCATATTAAGAGTGTGTTTGTGTTAATAGGAAAGTGTATGGAAAAATGTCATAGGAATACTTTTTAACATTTGTGCCAATTTTAGGATAGAAACTATAAGAAAAGTAAACTAAGAAACACTGAAGTGGTTTTTTTATCACTTATATCTTATTTTTAATATTTTTATTATTTATAAAAAACATTTAATTCTAAAATAATTACAAACACCAAAACTAACTTTGCTTTCATTTCTATGGCAAAACAAACGCAAAAAACCGGTCAAAAGGAAAGAAAAATTAGTCAATGAAAAAAAATATTTCTAAACTTTAATATGAAATATCTAATTAAGCCCCTTAAAAGGTTAGTGGATGATTAATCAAGTAGTTATGAAAGCATCTCACAAGAATCTGACATTAAAACCATGTTATGTAATTAAATCTGAAGTTGTATCTTGAAAGCTTGTATTGGAATCAAACGCAGGTATCCTAAAGTCTCCAAAGTTGCCCCCACATGCCCAAACTATAGCTGTGGCGGCTGCTTCTCAACCTCCTATTTAAAAATGAATCAATATTTAACCTTTTGAACTTATTTTCCTCAATTCTTGTTAACTTTATTTTATGTGATTGAACCGTCCAAAGCTTCGCTGGTATCAAGGAGTTTGCTTTGGAAACAATCCAAAAATCATGTAATCATGTGAATTTTTATTTTTCTTGGGATCGTTTTCCTCTTAAAAATATTCATTAAAGAATATCGTTATTCCACTCACTCCTCTCACCTACGTGGAAAAAAATAAAAATTTGATCATTATCTCATTTTTACTAACTATTTTTAAAAATAATAACGGTCAAATTCTTATTTTTTTCATAGAATTTAGAAACACTAGAATTAGAGGTGAATAAAAAAACTGAAGGTGATTTTGTGACTTTTGAAATCAAATAGCATCTTAAGAAAATAAGAATTTATGAATTAAAAAAATATAAGAAATTGTAAAAACGAGAAAAAAATTATGAATCAAATAGCATTTATTTTTGGAGTGAACAAACTCTCTTCGACGTAGAAAAATAAAACTTGTAATTATTGAACAAAAAATTTTAGAAGGTGACTCTAACATATTATCCTAGCAATTAGACCTCATTGGTCGATAGGACGCAATCCACGAATGTAAATAAAAAATTATTTTAAAATATATTTATAATATATATCATTAATGAGATAAAAAATTAATATATAATAAAAATTAAGCAATTGGGATACTTATTTTCAATGGAGATTGTAAAATTACATATCATTAATTTTAAGAAGAAATATCATCATCTAATTACGATTGCATTTGTGCCAATATGAAACTATAAAAAAAAATAACTTTAGGTCCACTTCTTAGTTAAAAATGGAGTTAAATTTTGGTTCATTTCTTTAATTAAAAAAAAAAAAGAGTGTTTGTAAAGCGGAAGGTCAACGACGAGACTTTGTACGAGAAGTAGAAACGAGAAAATCGACAAGAGAGTACGTAATGACGAGTAAACGCGTTTTATAGCACTTTAGATTATTTTAAGATCATGAGACTCGTTAGTCTTACATCTTTGACTTGCATTCTACGGCAGCTTTTGCTGCTCCTCCGGCGTCGTCTCCGGCGTCTACTTTTTCATCACCCAGATACACAATAAAACAAGGGGCTGACAATCAACCAGAGATCTTCATTCTGCATTTCATACTACTGACAGACACGGCTGAAGAGACGAAGGGAGGAATATGGGTACGTCAAACGGCGGAGTTCCGCCGGGGTTTAGGTTTCATCCGACGGAGGAGGAGCTGTTGCATTACTACCTGAAGAAGAAGATCACCTATCAGAAGTTCGATTTGGAGGTTATTAGAGAGGTGGACTTGAACAAGATGGAACCCTGGGACCTGCAAGGTGAGTTTTTCTTAGATTGTTAGAGACACTACTGTTGAGGATCTTGATTCTGTACTGAATTCCCAGAGACGGACCATGAATCAATCTATCAAGTTCAGAAGTGGCTGAAAGCTCCATCAACTGGAGCCCGCGCCTGTATATGGTGACCCTGAGAGGCTAATTAAGATTTCTTTTTTCTCTCCTTTTCTGTTTGTTAGGAACGCATTGCTGCCTATAGATAAAACGCGAGCTTAAAATGATTTCTCAATGACATGGCTTTTTCCCTAAATTCTTTTTAATTCAGAAAAATATAAGGATTGCCTCAAAAAAGCAATTATAGTTCCATGGTTGAATATGATTTGTATTTCCAAGGAATCTCAGGGTGTTCATACCAGCCACTAGCATTAGTTTTTATGAACTTAATAAGGTTAGTAGAGAAACTACTTTTGAAATATTATGGACGGATTAGGATAACCGATCCATGTGAAGCTCATCAAAGCTTCACCACGCAGAGACCCATCTACATGACTCTTAGTGTAAGCTTTCACCGGAGAAATTTTATTTCGTATATATATTTTTCATACATTTACAATAAGTCTTATATTTACATATTTCATATTTCCTCCTTCATTTTACGGAAGACTTCCTCCTCTAGAAGACAACTCATACCAAATGTTAAGGAATAGTCCCACATGGATTAATGAGTAAAAAGATCTTGAGTTTATGAGTTGAGAATGAAATTTTCTAAGTTAGTTAGTCATTTTGGGATGGCCTTTGGACCCAACTTCCCATACTTAACATGTTCAACAATTTACAAAATGCCACCATGCATTGTATATTCTGGAGTTCTTATGCTAACACCATCCACCTTCATTCTTAAAAATCCCTTTCCATGCATTAAATTAATGAATATATAGAATTGCATCTTACATGTGTTTCTTTCTTTCTTTTTTCTTGCCTTAGAGAGGTGTAAGATAGGTTCGACTCCACAAAATGATTGGTACTTCTTCAGCCACAAAGACAGAAAGTACCCGACTGGTTCGAGAACAAACAGAGCCACAAACGCCGGATTTTGGAAGGCAACAGGGAGAGACAAATGCATAAGAAATAGCTACAAGAAGATAGGAATGAGGAAGACACTTGTTTTCTACAGAGGGAGGGCTCCTCATGGCCAGAAGACGGATTGGATCATGCACGAGTATAGGCTAGAGGAGATCGATGACATGCAAGGCAATCGAACTGTAAAGTTCCTCTCCTCTCTCTATCGTCTCTCTTTCTTTCTTTCTGTCTCTTGCGAACTAGGTTTCATAAGATCGTCGATAACAGAATATAATACTGATTATTGCAGGATGATGGCTGGGTGGTTTGCCGGGTTTTCAAGAAGAAGAATCTCTTCAAGATTGGGAGTGAAGGAAGCACCAGCCTCGGCAACGGCTCGCACGGTAACAACCAATCTCTAACTCTCAAAGACATCCACTACGATCGCCGGCAGGAACTCCAAACGTTTGATCTGTACAAGAGGGACCTCGCCTTGTACCCTCAAGTACCCACCTCGCCTTTCTCTCACGTTCAAGCACAGACCCACCTCCGGAATGCTAAGCCCCTGAGCTACGACTTCCCCGCCATTACCAGCGATTCCCCAGCAATGGTGAAACAGTTCTTGTCTAACAATCTGAGGGACAGTGACACCGCCGAGAGCTTAGGCAGGCAAGTGCAACAGTATCAAGCCTGTGAAGGGGGGATGGATGTCGATGCCTGTGAGTCTGCCATCGTTGAAGGGAGAGATGAGAGCCTCAATGACTGGGCTATGCTTGATCGTCTGGTTACAATCGGTCAGGAAGATCCGTCCAAGGCAGTGAGATTTGTGGAGGCTAATGCATCAGTAAGTCAGATAAATCAACTTTCTTTTCGAGGGGAGATGGATCTGTGGGGATATGGAAAATAGAAACTTTATTTTCACGCTTTCGTTTCAAAGGGGATGGATCATATTCGGTGATAAACCCTTAATTAAATACTAATTAACTGTAATTAAAAGTGGGGCTTGAAGTAAGTCCTGTTTTCGCTTCTTGTGCCCAAATGGGAAGTTTAGTTTTATTTTATTATTGTTTCTTGTGCTGGCACTTGTATAAAACAATTGGTCATGGTCTTTTTGTTTGGGTGTTAAAACTTCAATCTTTATCTACTACTACTTCTTTGTCTTGCCTAAGTGAGGAGAAGAAATAAAGATCGAAAATAAATAGATAATCACAATTAGAACTGGGAGAGTCTCTACTCTTATGTTTGTACTTAGGGATGAATAATTCGTAATCTAATGTTTACACTTAAAATGATTTAACTACCTTTATGGCCATAACATATGCCGACACTCTCCCTCAAGATGGGTGATACAAATTAAACAAATCTACTTTGGTTGGTGCATATAGATAATAGGCACTCAGTTTGGAACAAGTAGAACCACTACAAAAATATCTATTTTTCTTGAAAAAAACATTGTGAAAATATTCTAATTTTGCCTCTAAAACTATTCTCGACATTTTTTTGCCAAAACTTTACAGGTAATACCCTGCTTAGAATAGCTAATTATGGCAAAAACTAATTTCACCACCAATAAATAAACATTTGTCAACAAATATATTTTTTGATAATTTTTTAACTTCCAAAAAATAGACTCAAGTTAATTTTTTTAAAGATATTTTTTATTTTTCTAAAAAAATTTCATGGAAAAATTTTCTTTGAAATATATTTTTTATTCCAAAAAAAATTCTTGATAAAGTTTTTTACCAACAAATATTTTTATTTTCCTAAATATATTTCTATGAAACTTTTTATAGATAAATAGTTTTATTTTCCTAAATATATTAATTAGTAAATTTTTAATCAATATTTTAATAATTTTTATAACAATTAATCTGAAAAAAAATATTTCACAGATTATAATTTTTGAAAATTTAAAACAAAAAAATTAATAATTTTCTTAAAATTTTTAAAATAATTTTTTGTAATGAGATAGTTCAAGGAAAAATGTGTTTTTTTTATGAATTCTTTCATTATAATTATTAAATTAAATTTTTTTTCATGTATTTATATTCAAAAAACATAATAAAATTAAATTTTATACAAAAATGAGTTCAGTTTTATTTATGTAACTGAATATACAACAAAATAATGTACTAACATAACATGTAACATAAAAATATAAAAATAGAGTGTTATGAGCACAAAAAAGAACGGTTTTTGGTAAAAAAAAGTCAGTAAGATGATCTATAAATTTCACCGTTAAAATTATTCTCAGTGATTTTTGCAAAAGAAAATTTTCTTGTAATAACCAGTTGACAATAAGTATTTAAATTGTTTCCAAAAAATAATTTTTGTTTGTGAAATTTTTTGCTGAAAAATATTTTTTTATAAAATACTTGTTAGCTAGAGTTTTGATGATAAATATTTTTTATTTTACGAAATATATTTATGAGTTAATTGTTTCATCAAATAATAGTTTTTTGAGTTTCTTAAATATTTTGAAATGCAAAATTTTACCGATGAATATTTTTTATTTTCATGTAAAATATTCCTTAATGAAATTTCACATACAAATGGTTTTTATTTTCTAAAATCTTTTTCGGTGAAAATTTTCATCAAAAAATATTTTTTATTCATAAAATATTTCTCTGTAAAATTTTCATTTTAATTTTTAATAATAATTTTCATTAAAATTTTCAATAAAATTAATTTTATTTATTTATTTATAAAACGCGTTCTTGTGAATTTTTCTTATGATAATTTGTTTAAAATTAAAGTTTTTCCAGTATACCTATTTAAATAGTTAATAAAATAAAGTTTAAATTTAATAAAAATTAATTAGAAATTTTATTTATATTTCTAAATATAAAGAAATGTACATAGAAATAATGTAAAAAATAACTATATAAACAAAAAATAACAAGTTATGGAGGAACAAGGTGAGAGTAGTTAGTGCTGATTAGTTGTTGTGAAGGCGATTTACTAAAAAACCAGAAGAAGATATAATACCTGGAGAAACCAACTAAGCCATTATCTAAGCCATTTGAGCTTGAACCTACTTGTAGTTGTTTGTAGCTCTTCTAACTAGTGTCTGCTCTACTAGTTGCTATGACTACTATCTGATTACCTCGTTTCCCATGCAAGCTCCTCATTTGTCTTCTCCAAGTTAGCTGCCGAAGTTGCTTTGGTGGCACCTAAACTTCGAGCAGTAAGAAGGGGGTGCACCAAGACCCTTCTCATAGCCAATTTGGACACCCATCATCTGATCATATTAGGCATTTTAATAGGCTCTACACTTGCAATCGGGTCTCCAAGACTAAACTATATATTTGTTCTTGCTAAAGTTGTAGATAGTAATTAATAATTTATATAAATTTAATGATAAAAATATAAAAAATGAAATACTGATATGGGCAACTATGTTCTCCTCAGTTGCTCATCATTTGGCTTGTCTTATGTGGATGTTCTTAAGGAAATCAACTTTTTTTACCTCACCCTATACATATCATCTCATGGTGCTCCTGGACGAAAGACTTTGACCCACTTGTATGCCAGATTTTTTGTTTCCAAGCATTTTCAGAGTTGATCTTTGATCACATTACATTTAAGAAAATGAAAAGAATATGACTTACACACATTTAAAAATTTAAGTACTATTAATTTAAAAAATAAAAAATAAAAAATAAAATATCTGATAGTTAACATCATAAAAAACGTTTTGACATATCCAATTCCAATAGTCTAAGGAATACTTTGTTTTGGGTACTACCGTGCCTCCTCCAATCCACAAATCGCTGGAACCACTAATGTTAACAAGATTGGTAATCCCTAAACATGAGGCCCTGGGTCAATGTACAAACACATCTAACAGATTCGTCATTCTAACAATCGGCTATAAATTTCTCCTACATAAAAAATGATAAAAAATAAAAAATTAATATACGAAACTATATATTAACCAAAGAAAAAGTAATTAATAAGACAACATAAAAAAAGTAACATTACCTGGATCATGTCAAAAATGCTGGAGAAATTCCCACCCATAAATACTTGAATTTCATAACCCTCTTTCATGCATGGCTCCTAAGATGTGCACCAATGAAGTTGGTGAAGTCACTACTATGTAAATCCATCAGGCCTCTGCAAATTACTGGCCTTCCCAATGGTCAAACCACTAAAGGGCTACACTAATGCTTCTATGAGAGTTGTGGTGTAGAGGCTGAGATGTGGAAGGCTCTTATAAATAAGTATCTATACAAATAGACAACATCAATAATTTATAGAAATAAGACAAAGAAAACTATTCTAATCAATGAAATTGATGTTACATATGTGGCCACTGTCTGAGGGTTACAAAAAATCGGGGTTGCCAGCATTGTCATGGCACAGGCAGATTGATGCATTCACCAGGGAATAAGTGGGGAACTTTGCCTTCAACAATTGTAACTCAGGTTGCGATCGGCGGGGTTGTTGGGGAAGCTGCTTTAGTGACTGA
The DNA here is from genome assembly GCF_029961685.1 of Aristolochia californica. Taxonomy (NCBI): domain Eukaryota; kingdom Viridiplantae; phylum Streptophyta; class Magnoliopsida; order Piperales; family Aristolochiaceae; genus Aristolochia; species Aristolochia californica. The sequence goes on along the minus strand of NW_027181815.1, from coordinate 22,460,513 downwards.
AATCGAAGGTATGGCCATCTAGGTAGCATGCTAGTAAATCACACAATTGATTAATATAATTAAATTGGATAATAATGAAACAAAACATAAATATTCTAAATTTCTCATAATTAAAATTACTATTTTTGATGTTCCATTATTGAAGAATTGAGTTAATGGAGGATTAACTTGTAATTTTTAATGGTTATTTTCTTAATTAAGTCCTTTATAAGGGGCACCTTTGTAATTATTTTAAGAAAAGCATATAAATAAGGAGCAAAGGGAGAGAGGGGGACATGATCTATTCTTCTTCTTTCTTTCCTCAAAGTCCCATCCATGTTCAACTCTCTTCTTCTTTCTTCTTCTTTCTTCTTCACTTTTCTCCTTCACTTTACATACAACTTGTTAGAAGATCTAAGTGAATTTGGTTGGCATTAATGTAAAATTCTATGATCTTTTGGCTTTTATCCTCACCTGTTAGGGTGACGAGCATACTTGTACTTTTAATCTTTTGAACTCTATAAATAATACATAAGAGTGAGGGATTAGGGTAAGCTCATAACCCTAATCTTCTCCACTCTTCCCAATGTCCCCACACACTTCCTTCTCTCCAACTCAACCATCCTCCTCTCTTTATCAACCTTCACTTCCTTCTTCTTCTCTCTTCTTCTCTTTCTTTCTTCATTCTTCCATTACTAAAAACTAGAAGATATAAATACCATGGAATCCTGAAATTAACACAACTCTAAGAAAAGATAAGAGATTCTTAATGGAATCCTAGAATCTACCATAGTACTAGAGCTACGATTCCATAAATTTACTACTCATACATGTTTAAGATTGTGTTTCCATTCAACAAGCAAGGTCTGTTAGGAATTAGACGCCCGAATTCACAACTAACGAGAGCAATAATAATAAACGTGGAAGTAGGGAAAATCAAGCACAAAAAATCTCAACAAGATTTATACACGTTCACCTTCAAGTAAGACTACGTCCTGTCTTCAACCGCTGCAGTAATCCACTATAAAGATGAAATAGTTTACAAGAGAAATCACACAATTACAGGTGTTTCTCTCTAACCTCTCAGGCTGCAACTCGATATGCTCCTCAGATTAAGATCATAAAACCCTAATAGCGGTGCCCCCCAATTTAAAGAGAAAGCTAGGGCAACCGTACTACAGGAGTAAAATTCCCAAACTGTTCTTAATGAAACAACAATCAACTCAACGATCAACTCAGTGTAAGGCGTTAATTAGGCTTCACAACTTAACAGGTTCCTTAATATTTAAGTGAAGAGATTTCTCATCGTACATGACTCTCTAACTATCTCACAAAACCACCACCTTCCATTGATGAAGAAGATAGCAACTACAAGAAGTGGTTGAAAGATGACACACTAATAATCTACAACTTGGAGGAATCATTGTCTACCATTATTGTCCACTTAGAAGTCACTAAAGACATGCGGAACACACTGGCAAAACTTTCTTCTAGTTCTAATGATCTTCAGAGACTTTATGATGTCTTTAGGCTATGTTCACTACCAAGACAGGAGACTACCTCAATGACTACTTTGCTTGGTGTTAAAAGAAGTGGTGTGATGAGTTCTTTTCCTAGTTTACCTCTACCTTGTATACCTAAGGGTAGAGGTATCATTATGTAAAACTTTCATTCAATATAAATTGAAACTATGGAGGTCATCCCTATGCCCTAATGGGGAATTTTCTCTGCTATCAAATTCTCTCTCACGTTTTAGCCTTCTTCATATATAAACAACTATAGTTCTCTCTTCTTCTTCTCCTCATCTCTCTTCTTCTTTTCTTCTTCTAACCAAATTTTCTATATGCTAAGGCCCTAGAATTTAATATGGTATCAAAGCAAAGGTTCTATGGCTTCTTCTTTTTTCTTCTCAAATTTCAACTTTTTTGAAGGCTTTGGAAGACACATTGATGTTTCAACTAGAGAAGCATTCAAGTAGTAGTGGTTGATCAAAACAAAAGACAAAGAAGGGTTGACATCTTCCTCCCTTAAGATAAGTTCCAAAGTTTGTTTCATCCTCCTCCATGCAAGCCTAAATCATCCATGCACATGGAAGAACCTACACATGAAAGTTCATATTTTTGTCATTCCGATGCAAAACACCAAAATATTGGGTTCATTGGATTGCCACGCAAAAATTGAAAACTCGTCTTGAGTTCCAACCTTAGCTTTGAGTATTTTGTGTTTTCTAGTGATATTTTATGGATTAAAACCCTAACTTAGGGTTTGAAGGTGTTATTTTCAGAAATCCTATTGCATGAGAAATAAAGAGTTGTGTCTAGGAAATTGCTAGTCAATTGTTGAATTTGAGTTGATTTCAATCAATCACTACAAGAAAATTTGTCTCTGCCAACAGAGCAACCCGCTAACAAAATTACATTTGGTGGTGAAAAGACCTCTCCCAATCAATAATATAATTCATTGGGATAGACAAAATTTCTCCCAGTGAGTTCTAAATTCATTGACAGAACTCTTTCTATCAGGGAGATGTCAAATTCAGATCTTTACCAGCGAATTAATGAAACTCGCTCGGGGGTCTTTGGGAGCAAGTACCCTCTCCCAGTGTATTAATTTTTTTGCTATGAGTTCTTCTCCTTTTCTTTCTTTTTATTTTCTTCTTCTTCTATTTTCATTTTTTCCTTATTATTAAATTCTAGGGTTTAATCTGTAGAAACTAGATTTGAGATGAAGAAGAAGAAGGGAGTAGAAAAAGGAATAAAGAAGAGGAGAAAATGAAGAGAATAGAGCTTGAGAAGCACGAGTTGGAGTGAAGATTTGGGTTTAGAGAAGAGCTCAATGATCCTCCTCCCCCTCATTATATTACTTATATTGGTGGGCTTAAATGCTCTAGCACATAAGCAATTCAAAAAATAACTCACAATTTATAACTAATTACAACCTACATCACTCTCTTAATTACATGATATACCACATGAATGTCTTAGACAGTCCCCCTCAAGCTGGTGAAAAAACATCAAATGTTCCCAGCCTGGTGCATATATGAGTAACTTCATAACAATAGCTTTTATAAAGATGTTTGCTAATTGATTCCTTGAAGGTATATACTGCATAAATATTAATCCAACTTGGAGTTTTTCCTAAACGAAGTCACAGTCTATCTCAATATGCTTGGTCCATTCATGAAAGACTGGATTATTTGTAATATAGATAGTTTCCTGATTATCGCAATGAAGTTGCATGAGTCTTGTTATCCGAATTCCCAACTCAATATAGATAGTTTCCTGATTATCGCAATGAAGTTGCATGAGTCTTGTTATCCGAATTCCCAACTCAATCCTGAATGATCTCAACCATAACAACTCACTCTCTGCTAATGCCATAGCTTGGTATTCAGCCTTGACACACGAATCATGCTACCACATTTTGTTTCTTTCTCCTCCAAGTGACTAGATTGCCTCCAACTTTTGTGCAATGGCCAAAGATAAAGTTCCTATGATCATGAGACCTGACCCAATCTGCATCAACAAAGCCATCAATTTCGGTGTGCCCATGACGTTTGTATACCAATCCTTATCCTGGACTCTTCTTTTAAGTATTGAAAGGTTCTTTCCAATGCTTCCCAATGCGATTGTTGAGATTGATGCATATATTGAGTGATAACACTGACTGAATCAGATATATTTGGTCTCAAGATTGTGAGATATATATAAGTTTCCTAACTAATCACTAAAATTGATCAACATCAACATCACTCCCAATTCCACCACACATTTAACATTAGGTTCCATGGGTGTATCAACTGACTTATATCCAAGTACATACTTCCTCTATGATAGAATTATTCCATTCCAAACTAAAGAATTTCAATCCCTAGGAAGTACTTGAGAAGTTCGAGGTCCTTGGTTTGGAATTCCTTGTTTAGATCCTGATTAACCTACTGAATGCCACTAAGATCATTGCATGTAATAAAAATGTCATCAACATACACAACCATAAGGATGTTTCCCTTAATGGTGTTTTTGGTGAACACTGAGTGGTCACTGTTACACCTCTTGAATCTGAATATTGCAATCACAGTGGTAAATTTATCAAACCAAGCCCGAGGAGATTGTTTCAACCCATAAATTTCCTTATTCAGTATACATACTTGCTCCTCCTCAACCACATAACCTAGTGGTTGGCTCATGTAGACTTCTCTAGATAGAGTACCATTCAAGAAAGCATTCTTAACATCTAACTGATGGAAATACCATTTAAAATTGGCCACAAGGGAAATGAGAACCTAAACATGGTTCATTTTTGCAACGGGGGAAACGGTTTCATCATAAAAAATACCTTAAGATTGTGAATAACTTTTAGCAACCAATTGTTCCTTGTATTGAGTAATAGAGCCATCTAGATTATACTTGAGTGGGAATACTCATTTGCACCAAACTGCATTCTTCCCAGGTGGAAGAAGAACCAACTTCCAAGGGGAATTATTGTACATAGCTAATATTTCTTCTTCCATGGTATGTCTCCACCTTGGATCATGTATATCTTCCTCATAACAAGTAGGGATAGTGGAAGAGAATATTGGAGAAAAAAAGAAACACAACTCGAAGACAAATGATGAGTGGAAACATAATGAGAGATAGGGTGTGAAGTGGATAGAGGTCTAACAACATTGGAGTGGGGCTCTTTGCGGAGAGAAATAGGACGAGTGTCAAAAGGTGGGCCATAAACCACCGGAGAGGAAGGAGGAGAACATATATCAGGATCATCAGAAGACTCATAGGTGACTGAGCAGCGTTTGAAGAGAGAAGGTCCTCAAACAATTGGTCCTGACTTTACTGTATTGCTAGTGGACTGTAATAGCTAGTGGACTTACAGAGTGAGTTGTAAACGTAGCTATTGCTGTTTTCTTACAGAGCTAGTGCAGTACTGGTTACTGTACTTATAGAGCTTTCAAGGGTACTTACTTGATTGGGCTAAAGCAAAAGCAAGCATCTGATCAGATCAACCAAGAGCGGCCAAACATCTTTTTCCTAAGCAAGGACTACGTTGGCGAGTGACGATTGGCCGAGGGGAGTTCCATCATGTAGCTGGGTACAAATAAGCCAGTTAAAGACGAGTCGGTAGGGTACAAAGAAGCCAGTGGGGTACTGGTTTGAAATGATCGTAGTTCAAATATCATAATCCACTGGAGTAACCAGCTTGGGCATCCCTGCAGATGGTGTAAAACTAGGGGGAGAGCTAGCTAAGAAATAAGGATGATTCTCAATAAAAGAAATATTGACTGAGATAAATGTTTTCTTCAAGGATGGAAAGAACACATATAGCCTTTTAGGGTTTTCAATTACCCCAGGAAAATGCACTTTACAGCCTGAGGAAGAAATTTACTATGGTGAGGCCCTAAGTGATGAACAAAAGAGGTGCACCTAAATACCTTAGGTAGCAAAGGGAAAACAACTTTATCAAGAAAAAATTTTGAGAAGGGAGTAGCACTTTGTAGCACAATCGATGACCTACGATTAATAAAAAAACACGTATTGAGCACTACATAAGGCCAATGAAACTGAAGAACATTCATAGACAATATAATTGTGCGGCCAACCTCTATAATATGTTGTTGTTTTCTTTTCGAAACACCATTTTGCGAAGGTGTATAAACACATGAGGATTAGTGAATGATCCCTTCTTTCTTGCAAAAATTGTGGAAGGTAGATGAAAAATACTCTTTTGCGTTATCAGATAGAAAGATTTTTACCCTGGTGTTGAATTGATTTTCAACCATAGCACAAAATGAGGTGAAACTAGAAAATACTTCAACAATGTTCTTCATCAAATATAACCATGTAACTATCGTGCAATCATCCAAAAATATAAAAAATACTTGGATTGTGAAATATTTGGGACATTAATAGGTCCCAAAATATCTGAATGAACAAAAACAAAAGGACTAGAAGCAATATTATTTTGCCTAGGTGCAAAGATAGATCTATGGTATTTCCCAAGCTTACAAAACTCACATGAAAAATGTGAAACAAAACAAATGGAAGGAAGTAAACTTTTTAAATTTTCTAAGGAGGGATGACCCAATCTCTTATGCTATTGAGAAGCCTCTTCTTGTGTGGTTGTTGCTATTGTTGTTAGGATGGAAGGATACATAGAGTGAAGAAGCCCTCTCTCATGGTGTTATGGTCTTGGGTCATGGATCTTGTAATACGGTGCTGAGAAGGATAATCTAGGGTTTAGAGAATGAGTTCTTCTTTGTCAATGTCACCTTTGATTTTAGGAAAAGCAAAAGAGATAGAATCCGATTCGTAAGGGAACTTGGACCTTTGGGTTCGTTGAGGAGAACTCCAACCCTAGAGCTCGTTGAGGATAACTCAAAATCCCTTGTTTATGCTAAATCAAGACTTACTCTTTTCTTTCTCTTGCCCCTCTAAGTAGGGTTCACGACAACCATAGTTTAAGAGGAATAATTACAATTATGCCCCTACGGCACACTAACTAATAAATTGAATGTAAAATGAAATAAAAGCAATTAATTGCATAACTCCATGACTCTGCTACAATGCCTCTAAATGACTTGGCCTACTATTGGGTCCTCAATATTTGCACCACCTCCCCCCCCCCCCCCCCCTTCCACCCAACTCCCCCTTGGAGAAAGAGCTTGTCCTCAAGCTTGAAAGCTGGGTAGATTTGCCGGAAGTTGTCAAGTGTTCCCAAGTAGATGTTGCTGGTTCGATGTAAGTCCTCTGGACTAGAATCTCCCACCAGTCATTGAGAAATCGGGCACTCAACACAGAGGCTGGAGTAACGATAACTCGACCTTCGTTCACTGAAGGGAGGAAAAGGAGTTGGAGGAGGATCTGCGCCCATAAATGCTTGAAGTAGGGAGACATGAAAGACATTGTGGAAGCTTGGCATTGGCTGGAAGTTTAAGCTAATAGGCAACCTCCCCAATTCGCTTAAGGATAGAGAATGGACCAAAGTACAGGAGGAAGAGTTTGTGGCGCTGCTGGCCAGCAATGGAGTGTTGTCTATGAGGTTGAAGTCGTAGCCATACATAGTCCTCTGAATTTTATGAAATTTCCATGTGCCCTTTGTCATAGAACTCCTTCATACGAACTTGGGCCTTCTGGAGGTGATCTGTAATATCATGTAACAACAGGTCAAGGAGGGCTTGATCAATGGCTTCAACTCTGGTGGAGCTAGGAGTATAAGAGAGAAGTCAAGGAGATGTCGGCCTTAAAGAACTCGGAATGGAGTGACCTACAAGGTTGTGTGGAAGGACGTGTTATAGCAATACTCTACCCGTGGTAGCCATTGAACCCAATGTTTAGGGTGATCGCCCACAAGGCACCATAAATACATCTCCACGATGCGGTTAACCACCTCTATTTGGTCGTCTATTTGAGGATGATAGGAGGAGGAGAAGTTCAGCTTGTTGCCACACAGATGAAAAAGTTCCCTCCATAAATGGTTGGAGACATTGATGGCAAGAAGAGTACCACTGGATATGTATACATGTTGGGTGGCATATCAGCTAGTTGGGTCTCTAAGTTGCATAAGATAGTTGCTCTTTCCACTATTGAGGCAGAATATGTTGCCATGATCGAAGCCAGCAAAGATATCATATGGTTGCAATCTTTATGGGAAGAAATAGGACTCAAGCATAGGAAGAATGTGGGTTATTGTGACAATCAGAGTGCTATTCATTTTGCAAAGAATTTTTTTTATCATGTCAAAACAAACCACATACAGGTGCGTTATCACTTCATCAGATCAGCTCTGGAAGATGGAGTCTTAGCTCTTGAGAAGATTCAAGGAAGTCAGAATCCGGTAGATATGTTAACAAAGATTGTTACGATCGAGAAACTGAAGTTATGTTCAACTTTAGTTGGACTTCTCTCTGAGGATAGAGACATTATTGACATTGCAAAGGAGATATTGATGATGGATTAGTCTCCAAGTGGAAGATTGTTAAGTTGTGGAACCGAATTAACGCCCTATGCTGAGTTGGTCTGATTATCTTAATCTGAGGAGCATCTCGAGTTGCAACCTGAGAGGTTAGAGAGATATACCTGTAAGTGTGCGATTTCTCTTGTAAACTATTTCATTTTTATAATGGATTACTACAGCGGCGGAAGACAGGACGTAGTATCATCTTGAGGCAAACCTGTATAAATCTTGCGTTTTTCCATGCTTGTTTGTTCCTTTCTTCTGCGTTTATTATTATTGTTCTGGTTAATTTAGAATTAGGGTGTTTAATTCCTAACAACTTTTACTTGAATTAGCTTATTAGGATCAATAAGCTCGAGATCAGAAAATGGTTTTTGTTTGCACCACCATTCTTAAGGTTTTTCAGAACATGTAGATTCAAGAAGTGTCTAACTTCTTTTTTGGTTGTTTCGGCAATGAGGAGGGGTTCTAAGGGTGGAACCTCACCACGTTTGCTGCGCTTTTGGAAATGTTGATGAAGAGTGTGAGCTATTCCAGAAATTGCCTAAGCTTGGGAAAGCTTAATTGCATAGGCAAACACAGTATCTCCATTAATATCTCATCTTGTATGACACTTTTAGGAGGTAATATTGAGGTGTTTGTTCTACAGGGGTGTGGAACATTAACCAAGTATTTTGAGGACTAAGTCTGGTCCTATATTAATTGTAGTTCCTAGACTGAGTAATGAAGGAATAAAAATCTTTTGCCTCCAATGTTGAGGTGAAATTTTTATGTTTCACATGGAGTGTCAGACTTTCTCCTAAACTGATTAAGACTAGGGGTGGTTTTGGAAGGGGTTTCCACAGATTGTTTGGAAGTAGTGCATGTAGGCCTAGACAATATGTACTTTCGGTATCAACAAGAGCATGAATATGAAATTTTTTATACCCTAGTAGTTTTAAAACGACCGTGATATAAGAATTTTCTAAAGAAACATGCTTAGCTGTTATCGGAATACTCATTCTTCGATTTCGGATGAATCAGACATATTTTCAGAATTTTTTGTTTCAGAATATTCAATGTTTAATTGAAGTTCATAAACTTCATCTTCAAATTGAATGACATTGTAATGACATATTTCTAATCCATCATTTCCGGCTAATGCCATATATGTATTGTATTGCCATTTTTGTTTTTCATTTGAACAATCTCTAGCAAAATGTCCTTCTTTTTTACAAACCTAGCATTTGCATATGCTTGGAGGTTTTCCTTTTGGGCAATAAGGATTTGTTTTTTTGACAAGTTTTCTTTCTGAAATATCTCTTTTTTGGAGAATATTTTTTCTGGAAACTTCTTTGTATTATATACTTCTTTTTTGAAAATTTTTTATTATGTTTTCTTTTTTTAGAAGAATGGTTTTTACAACCATAGGCTCCAACAACCTTATTTTGTTGTGAACAACAAAGGGTTTGTTTGTATGCAGGACTACTTTTCTTTTGAAGTCCTTGCATTTTGCATAGATTGGCAAGCTTATCCTGCATAAATCTATGTCTTCTTCCATGAGTGTCGATTCTAAGGATGATTTTCATTGAATTTTCTTGAAATTCTGGGTTTTTTTGGCAATTTTTTGCTTCATATTCTTTTTCACAGAGATCAGCTCTTAAAGATGGAGTATTAGCATTTGAAAAAATTCAAGGGAGTCAAAATTCGGCTGATATGTTAACAAAGACCGTTACGATTGAGAAACTGAAGTTGGACTAGTATCTGAGAATTGAGAAGTTGTTGCCACAACAAAGGAGAAATTGATGATGGATTAGTCTCCAAGTGGGACATTGTTAAGTTATGGATCCTAATTAACACCTTATGCTGAGTCAGTGTGAGAGAAATTGTTGTTTCATTAAGGGTAGTTTGGATATTTCACACTTGTAATCAAGTTGCCCAATTTTATCTTTATATTTGGGGGCGTCATTGTTAGGGTTTCATTATCCAAGGAGTATCATAAGTTGTAGCCTGAGATGCTAGAGAAAAACACATATAAGTGTGTACGATTTCTCTTGTAAACTATTTCATCTTCATAGTGGATTACTGCAATGACGGAAGATAGGATGTAGTCTCACCTTGAAGCGAACTTGTATAAATCTTGTTGTTTGTTCTCATGCTTAGTTTTACTGTTAGGATCCTCACGAGCCATGGATCTTGTCACCCTCCTCTCTTCTCTTCCTTCCATTATCTTGCTTGACGTTGAGATGGAATGAGGGGCTGAAGGGGATTGAATTTCGGAAAGGAGAATTGGGGAAATTCGGAAGAGAGCTTGAAGGAGCTCTTGACCTGTTTATCTAAATTACGTTAACTAGAGTGAACTCAATTCATAATCTTCATTACCCTAGCCGTCCCCTTAAATAGGGTGGAGGACGTCCAAAACCCTAAAGACCTCTTGGGTCAATGGTTCAAACCAATAAATGCTAAGCCAACCCAAACCAAAGACAAAACCAAACCAAAGACAATTACATGGAAATTGAAAAACACATTAATTAATTCCTACGCCTGTTGGTAACTGGTGATGCTATAGAGTCCATAACATCACCCCCCCTCCTGGAGAAAGAGCTTGTCCTCAAGCTCGAAGGAAGGATATAAAAGTCGAAATGTTGATAACTGCTCCCATGTGGTGTCACTGGGATCGGCATCGGCCCACTGGACTAGAATTTCCCAATCCCCTTGAATGTGGCGTGCTTGTATTACCTGAGCTGGAATAGAAAGGACTCTGCCCTCATGTAGTGGCGGCAGTGGAATGTGTAGTAGGGGCGAGTCACCTTGGAAGGGCTTCAATTGGGAGACGTGAAATACATTGTGGATCTTTGCTTCCGGTGGGAGCTGCAAACGGTATGCCACGGGCCCAATTTGGTCCAATATTGGAAATGGACCATAATATTTTGGAGACAGCATATGGCGCTTGGCTGCAGTCAGGGACAGCTGGCGGTAGTGTTGAAGTTTTAACCACACATAGTCTCCAGGGGAATAAGATGCCTCCCGGTGCTTCTTATCATAAAAGCGTTTCATAGAGTGTTGGGCCGCTTGCAGATGTGTACGTACCTCAGTGAGCATAGCATCTCGTTCAGCTAATGCTTGGTCCAAAGTGACGACTTTGGATGCCCCCGGTTCATATGGTAACAAACGAGGTGGATCTCTGCCATAAACTACCCTGAAAGGAGTAGTACCCAGTGCTGTGTGGTAAGATGTGTTATAGCAAAATTCTGCCCATGAAAGCCATTTCACCCATCTTCTAGGTGCGTCCCCCACAAAACAACGAAGATACATTTCAATAGTGCGATTGACAACCTCTGTTTGTCCGTCCGTTTGTGGGTGATAGGCTGACGAAAATGCCAATTGGGTGCCCTGTAATTTGAATAATTCCTTCCAAAAGAGACTGGTAAAAATTGCATCCCTGTCACTGATAATGGATGAGGGAATTCCATGTAATCTGACAATGTTGTCCATAAATAATTGAGCGACCTGAGCAGCAGTATATGGATGCGCCAAAGCAAGGAAGTGCCCATATTTTGAAAACCGATCAACGACGACAAATATCACCGATTTACCTGATGAAATGGGAAGTCCAACAATGAAGTCCATGGAAATATCAGACCAGATTTGAGATGGTAGTTGCAGAGGTTGCAGTAGGCCGGCTGGACTTAAGGATTCGGCCTTGTTTCTTTGACAAATCTGACAAGCAGCTACATAATCAGCAATTGTGCTCTTCATGCCCTTCCAGTAAAAGTCCCGACTGATTCGGAAATATGTTTTCTGTCGACCCTCATGTGTGCTATCATGGATAGAGGACAGGATGGTGTGAAGAAGTGGTGATGTATTATGTAAAAATATCCTGTTTTTGTAGAGAATGAGACGATCCTGAATCGTCCAATGAGGAGCAGCTGTCCCCTGTTGAATATCCTGATATAAAGACATAAGATCCGAATATTGATTTACTTCCTCACGAATAGAATCTAATAGCAGTGCACGTGGGTGACTGATAGCATAAATTTGAGTGGTGGAAATATCCCGACGTGATAAGGCATCAACCCCCAAATTCGAACTACCTGGCTTATAATGAACCGTAAAATCAAAGCCCATGAGTTTAGTTAACCAATGCTGCTGTGGGGATGTGGTGAGGCGCTGTTCCAGAAGATACTTGAGGCTGCAATGATCTGTACGAATGAGAAACGGTCTTCCCCAAAGATACGGTCGCCAATGTTGGACAGCCTTGGCTAACCCAATCAATTCCCTCTCATATGCAGCTAACTTATGGTGGTGTTGTCCCAACTGACGACTGAAATAAGCAATGGGGTGCCCCAATTGTTGTAACACTGCCCCTATACCTCCCCCGGAGGCATCACATTCTACCACAAATTCTGCCTCAAAATCTGGTAATTGTAGGACTGGCGCTGAGGCTAAGGCCTCCTTTAACAGGTTAAATGCCTGTTCTGCTGAAGAAGACCAGTGGAAGGCATTTTTTTTGAGCAGGTTGTTGAGTGGTGCTGCTATCTGTCCATAAGATTGGATAAATTTTCTATAATATCCCGCTAAGCCCAAAAAGCCCTTTAATGCTGTAGTGGAGGTGGGAACCGGCCAATCTGTAACTGCCTGAATCTTGCTCTGGTCAACTTTCACGCCCCCAGCTGATATGACGTGGCCCAAATATGCCACCTCAGATGTACCCATAGCACATTTTGATTGATTCAAAACCAAATGATGAGAGCGTAGAATGGTAAATACCTGGTGGAGGTGGTGGAGATGTTCTTCCCAATTTTTGCTGTAGACCAGAATGTCATCAAAAAAGACTAACACATAGTGGCGCAGAAGTGATGAAAAGACCTCATTCATGAGGGCCTGAAAGGTGGATGGTGCATTGGAGAGACCGAAGGGCATGACGAGGAACTCGAAATGACCGTGATGTGTGCGGAAGGCAGTCTTCTCCACATCCGCCTGGTGAACTCGTATTTGATGATAGCCCGATTTCAAATCTAATTTGGTAAAAATTGTAGCACCATGTAACTCATCCAGCAACTCGTCCACAACTGGAATGGGGAACTTGTCCTTAACTGTGTGCAAGTTTAGTTGCCTATAGTCGACACAAAATCTCCAAGATTTATCTTTTTTACGTACAAGTAACACTGGTGAGGAGAAAGGAGATCGACTGGGCTGGATCACACCCTGAGCGAGCATATGCATGCACTGTCGTTCTATTTCATCTTTCTGGATATGTGGGTAACGATAAGGCCGCACCACTACTGGATCAGTTCCTAACTTTAAACGAATGCGGTGATCGCAATGACGCACTGGTGGTAGACCTGTAGGGTCATTAAATAAATCCGCAAATGCTGTAAGTAAAGGAGCTAACTGATCATCACCCATGTGTTGAATATGCAAAGTGTGAAGTGCGTAAGGGACCTGTGCCACAATGCCTTGTAATGTAATCTGGCCCTGTGGTGCTGACAATGTCATAGTCCGAGCCTGAAAGTCCCATAATATCGGTCCTAATAACTGGAGCCATTTGACCCCGAGCACCAAATCAAATCCAGCCAATGGAATGACTAGTAAATCTGCCTGAAAGGAATGCCCCTCAATGGTGAAAGGGGTGTTAGCACATAACCCCACGCTAGCAATTTTGGCCCCATTGGCCACTGAAACTGAGAGACCCCTTTGTTATTGAATTTCCAATCCCAATTGTTGCGTGGCTGGTTCACTGATAAAATTATGTGTGCTGCCCGAATCAACTAAAGCAAGTAGCATGAGATGATGTAACCTGGCCTTTACCTGCATGGTATTAGAACTACGCAGGCCATGCATGGCATGGAGGGAGAGCTCTGCTTCCTGTTGTACCTCTTCAACAATTTCATTTTCAAGAAGCTCTTCTGAATCGTCTTCCAATAATTCAATACTGAATAAACGTTTACAGGTATGTCCGGGCAGGAATTGTTCGTCACAATTAAAACATAGGCCCTTTGCCTTTCGAGCATCCATTTCCTGTTTAGTCAAAAATTTACGTGGCATAGAGTGTGGAGGAACGTTAGTAGCCTGATCTGCTCGGTTAGGGGCAGAGGACCCAAAACGTGGACCAGATGCAGTACCCTGTGTTCTGTTTTGCCAAAATGGTTTTCTTTGTAAAGACTCTTTTAGAACTCTCTGTTTGTGCTCCACAGCCCTGGCATAATTCATTGCAGAGTCCAAATTTGTTGGACCCAGTAATTCCACTTCCAATCTGACTGCCTCTATCAATCCAGCATTAAAAATCTGAACATGTAGGTGAGGAGGAACAAATTCACTAGCTCTGGCCAACCTTTCTTGGAACGTTTTTTGGTAAACTTCTAAGGTGCTGGTCTGTTTGTAGTTGATCAATTCCCCCACTGGGTTGCTGCTAGCTGGAGGTCCGAACCTTAACTGGCAAGCATGTTTAAAGTGCAGCCAATCCTGAATGGAATGGACATTTCGGTAGTGATGGAACCACATGAGCGCTTCATCGAGCATGTGGTAGGCGGCCAAAGTAACCTTATCCATTTCCACCGTTTGTTGATGATAAAAGAATTGTTCACATTTCATGAACCACAGTAAAGGATCTTTAGAGCCATCATATGTAGGAAAGTTAAGTTTAAAGTACCTGGGAACCGTTGATGGTGCTTGTGCGTGAGTGGTCATTGAACCCATTGGTTGGCGCAAGGGTGGATTTGGTGGTGGCGTGAATTGTTGGTGGGGAACTGGTTGTTGTTGAAAATTGGTTGCTGGTGGTGGCGTTGGTGCTTGAAGTGCAGCAAGTTGTCGTAGGATGGATTGTAGAGATGATTCCAGAGTTTGTAAGGTAGTATTGATGTGAGAAATTTCAGTACCTTGAAGAGTGGATCGTTGTTGAAGGTCTGAAAGGACTTGACGTATGTCCTCTGGAGAAGAGGAATCACCGAGGGTGGACCTGTCTGATACCACGTTGTTAGGATCCTCACGAGCCATGGATCTTGTCACCCTCCTCTCTTCTCTTCCTTCCATTATCTTGCTTGATGTTGAGATGGAATGAGGGGCTGAAGGGGATTGAATTTCGGAAAGGAGAATTGGGGAAATTCGGAAGAGAGCTTGAAGGAGCTCTTGACCTGTTTATCTAAATTACGTTAACTAGAGTGAACTCAATTCATAATCTTCATTACCCTAGCCGTCCCCTTAAATAGGGTGGAGGACGTCCAAAACCCTACAGACCTCTTGGGTCAATGGTTCAAACCAATAAATGCTAAACCAACCCAAACCAAAGACAAAACCAAACCAAAGACAATTACATGGAAATTGAAAAACACATTAATTAATTCCTACGCCTGTTGGTAACTCATGATGCTATAGAGTCCATAACATTTACTTTCTTCTTCCACGATTATTATTATTGCTCTCGTTAGTTTGAAATTAGAGCATCTAATTCCTAACACCTTCCTTATATTCACTCAAGTAAAAAGGATACTAAAAGACAGAAGTATCCACTATCTATTATACAAATACAAAATTGTTTTAAGAGAATAAAAAAGAGAAATAAGTAAATTAAGTCTATTACAGAGAGCAACGTTAAGATTGAAATAACCATAAGTAGAATGACAAATATACCCCTCAACTACAGTCTTTAACACTCGGCTTTAGTTGGTGCATGCATATCAAACAGTCACAACTTGTTACAAAAAAATAAAATTCTTTCTTCCCAAGAGCCTTGGTAAATAATCTCCATGTTAATCAATAGACTTAATATTTGTGTTTCTTTTTTCTCCTTTTTGAGAAGGGTGCAATATCAATAGACTTAATGAGAATCCACTTTTATATATTTAGCTCTCATGAAGTTGGACTGTTAGCGTTGAAGATGACTGCCTAACTAACACTATCCATGACAAGGAGATGTGAAGAGACTAAAGCGAAGGAGATGCGAACTCGAGGAAGATCACACTGGCCCAAGAATTCCCACACGATTGTGGAAAACCACAAACGATGTATTTGAAAAGAGAAAATGAAGGCGATGGGAACGGGATTTCAAGGAATGAAATCAACGACTTTCGGCACAACCATGGAAGATGATGAGTGACCTCTGCTCATGCAGTTGAAAATGAGAAATAGCACCAAGCATCATGCAATGGTCTCTACGGCTACAAGGTGAGAAGGCAAGGACACCATTGCTGACCCACTTGGACATGGGCATGAAAGAGCAGCAAACCTTCATTTGGATTCTCTTCGGATGACGAACAATGATGATTGGCAAAAAGTCCAATGAAAAAGATATTGGTTGTGGAACAGACATGTGAATCCCTCTAAGGTAAACTTCTGAGCTGGGAAAACTACGTAACCTACTCCTTCGGCAAGGGCACGAATTGATCCAGCCAACTGATTCGAGTGACCACCCCAACAGAAGATAAACACTCGTTCATCTCCATCCAATTGAGGTCATGCTCTGCCTTCATCCGCCAATTCCAATTAAGCACAACTGCTACCAACTCGAGAAGGAGAACAAGAGAGCTTTGGACGGGTTAACTGATTTTTTACTTCTCGGTATTTCAGTATAAAGGAGTTGATGAATGCAAATCACCCAGTATAGAGACAAGATCATGAGGTCCAGATTATACATCCCCAAGCTCACCAACAACGGCTTCAGATGGAACTGTTTCATTGAGGTGATCAAGAAGCTTGCCCAAAATAGGCATCTAGTGGGTAAGTTGATTTGCATCATTGTTACAAGCCTCGACATATCATTTGCAATGAGAGTTGTTAGCCTATTCATGGAGAATCAACACAAAATACACTTAGAAGCTGCTTGTAAAATCCTGAAATATTTGAATGGTGCTCCTGGAAAGGGTTTATTATTCACTCCTCATAAAGAGATTGATGTTTTAGGATACTCTGATGTTGATTATGCTGGATCCAAGATGGATAGGGGGTCTAAGACATAGTATTACTGCTTTATTAGGAGTAATCCGGTTAGTTGGAAGAGTAAGAAACAAAGTGTAGTGAGTAGATCCAGTGCGGAAGAAAAAGAGTGATAGCTCACACAGTGAGTGGATTCATGTAGGTGAAATCAGTTCTTGTTGAGTTAGGACTTCACATTATTTAGGCTATAGTTATGAAGAATGACAATCAGACAACAATTTTTATAGCGAGTAATCCAATCTTCCATGAGAGAACTAAACAGCTCGAAGTAGAGTGTCATTTTATTAAAGATTTTTTAATCTAAGGAAAGGTTGTTACACCATATATGAAGTCATTTTAACCATTTGATGATTTATTTACCAAACCTCTTAAAAGACGTGAACATCTGATGTTTTCTGATTAGTTGAGACTGTTTGATAGTTATACTTTACCTTGTGAGGGAGTGTTAAAATATATGAATAGGGGTAGTTTGGTCATTACCTATAGTTGTATGTCCTTCTTAAGATGGTTTTAAGTTATTTTTCATGTTAGAGTTCTATGTTTTAATTTTCAGTTTATTCTAAAGAAGTGTCTGAAATACAAAGTAGTGTTGCGCATACATCATCAAACTTGGGGAAAGAAAAAGCACTCAAAAGTTGACTCTTGGCAATCTCAAGATGGGGTTTAATATTTGCAAGACAAATAGCAGTAATTAAGGCTTCCATCTGTTTGTCTTGGATAGAAATATTTGTGGTTGAAGGCTGAGCTAAATTCCACTCTTGAAGAAAACCTCTAAAGTGGGCCAAATACTCATGAATATTCTCTTTTTTTTTAGTATTCAACATTCTTTGGAGAATATTATATAGTCTATGTAGAGTATCCGGGTAAGAGTACAGTTTCGCACATGTCCCCCAAATTTGTTTAGCAATGTCAAGATGAATGACATTGTTGTAGACATGTTCTTCCATGCTATAGATTAGCCAACTAATCACCAAAGTATCATTTTTCAATCATTTGTTATAAAAAATATCATCTTCATCAATAGGTGGTCCTCGGGTGGTGAGGTGACCAAGTAGGTCTTTTGTTATAAGGAACCTTCGAACCGATGTGGACCAACTCATAAAATTTGATACCCCATGAAAGGGTATGGTGGTGATTCTCAGTATATCACCTTTGATATTCACATTATCTTCAGCCATGATAGGCCATTCTTCAAAAAAATTCTAATAATAACACCAAGTAGTACTTCTTATATCAACTCGATGTATGGGAAATTTTAGCATTGATGCTAAATTATTATTTTGTTTTTTTCCTCTAATACCTCTCATAAGAGACTCAATAACAATCTTATATATCAGGGAACTCTTATCCCATGAAAAAAAAAATTCCAACCATCTTTTCATGGACTGGTCTCAGTAAACAGAATTTCCAAACCAACAAAATTGTTTTGATAGTTCCTTCTAGATAGAGAGGCATGCATATCCATAATATAATAAGATAAAAGAATTAACATACTCATCCTTAAATCATCTTCTAAATTCGAAAACTAGTAACATGAAAAGAAAAAAAAATTGAACACTTATCTCTCGGCTTGTGTTCTTCCTTCATAAAAGAGCCTTCTTTGAATGGTGTTGATCATCACTTCTATAGAGCATTCCTTTGACGAGAGATCCTAAATATAATGCTCTGATACCATGTTGAATTTATAATCTCTTTTCCATAATTTCGAGCAAGAGAAAGAAGAAAGAAAAAAGAAGAAAAGGGAAGAAGAGCTCTCGGGTAGAGAGAAGAAAAAATAAAAGAGAAAGGAGAGGTTGCACCAAGCAAAGAGAGAGAGAGAGAGAGAGAGTAACTCGAGATTGAGATGTGTAAGTTGATGAATTCCGAATTACAATACCTCTATTTATAGCAGAGGAAGAGGTAGAGTTCTTATACAATTTTCCTTCAATCCTAATTACATTCCAACTCTAACTCTCTAAGACGAGTCTATTCAAACTAATCTTCTAGAAGACTAATAAGAGTTGAACTAGAACTCTTTCTTCATTCACGTGAATTAAGGGAGGAGGCCAGCTTGTGGCCTTATCCTTGTGGGTCCCTGATGATCTTCCAGCTTACCTTGATAAGGTTGCCAGCTCGTGAGATATTTGTGGGTTTCACTTGATCTTCAAGTCTTCTAACTCAATTCAACTTGTGCTTCTTAATTCCTTACCTGGTGCTTGCTTGGGTGATGACTCTTCTTGGTGTCCCAAGTCCTCATGGTGGATCCCACAGTGTAACAAGTTGCAACTCCAACTCCTTCTTGATGATGATAATCATAAAACCCAAATAGCGCCTCCCCTCTCCCCCCCCCCCCCCCCCCCCCCCCCCCCCCCCCCCCCTCATATAAAGAGAGGGGCAACCGCTTTACAAAAGTGAAATTCCCAAACTGCCCTTAATGAAACAACAATTAATATATCATGGACCACGAAGGTTGATCCATCTACCGACTCAACGTAGGGCATTAATTAGGCTCCACAGCTTAACAGGACAAACTTGGATCAACTCAAGTAATTTTGTTTATCTAGCTTCTTAGAAGTAATCTGAGTATCCTTTCCTTCAAAACTTACAGAATCCCTGACTAGGGTGATAACTTCACTTGAATCAAGCATGACTTTCACCAAGCTATTCAATCCACACACAAACCTAGAACAAGTCCATACAACAACCAAACTAAAACACCAAGTAATTTGCCAGCGTAGACAAGGTGGGGCACTCACATATTGGAATTAGGGCATAAGAACCTCAATGGAAGACACTAAAATGTAGTCAATCACTTAAAGGCAAGGATTCAACTCAGATTAGGCAAAACAAAGAGTAAACTTGATGATGTCAATAACCTGGATGATGATGTAGGAAAAAAAATTGGGAAATGATCTAAACAACTAGGGCACAAAAATCAAATAAACTGTCCAATTGGCTACACAATCCATCAGTTCTAGGATTATGAGATAGATGAAGAAGGGGAGACCTATCTCGTAACTCCAATTAGTAGAATTTTTTTAAAAATTCCCTTAGGAGAACTCATAGACTTAAAAGAGTAGAAATGGCTGGAATTCCTCTACTACAGTATCTCAATGCTCTGGTACTATGTAAAAGTTAATAATTAAAAAGTGAGATAGGAGAGAGGAGAGAGAGATAAACCCAACATTAGTTGAGAGGTCAAAAATTGTTGTCTTCTATTAAATATCACTTAAGTGAAAAAAGGTATATTGGCAGACATACCCCTCTATGTTATTTTTTTATTTTTTGAAATGATTCTGATTTTTAATAAGACAAAAGTTGAAAAGAGCAATTTACAAGGGGGGTAGCCTTCCCAAACAATGAGAGATTGTTGGGAAGTTCCGAATTTTGGTTGATCTAGGAATGAGATTCCAATTACAATGGATAGAAGATACAATGTCAGCAATACTATCTGTGATGGGCCAGTGGTGCCAAGGGGGGAGTAGTCTTTGGAAGACCAACTAATAATAATTGTCGAGTCGCCTTTAGTGATTAACTTGCCATGGAGACGATCCTTGAAGATTTTGAGGCCAAATAAAAGAGCACTAACTTCAACAGTATTAGAATCGGCAATGCCCACCGAACCAACATAAGAAAGAATAGGGTCTTCATTGTGACTTTTGAAAACATCGCCTGCTCTAGCCGGCCCAAGATAGCCAATAGCACTACCATCAAAATTGAACATAATGCAGTCGCAAGGGGGAGGATCCCAGATGGCCATACTCGGAGTTCTGCAAGGGCCAGGCATATAGGCGATCAAACTCCTATTTTCCCGAAGGGAAACACTCGATAGAGCGGCAACTTCCTTCCTTGTATGAAGCCAGCTCGAGATGAGGCCAACGACATGAGAAGCCGTATTGCCCGGGGTGCAAGCTTTTGAGTTGAATCTCCGGTTATTTCACTCGAGCCAAATGCACCATGGAACATGCGCAAGACAGGCCGAAAGTATTAACTTACCCAGCCGAAGAAGGTGAATCCCTTTAACCATCTCAAATGTGCTGAAGAGGTCTTGATGTAGCCCAACTTGGAGCCCAATCTTCTGAAAAATCTTCATCCAAATTTGTCATGAAAATCCACAGTGTAAGAGAATATGTTGAACTATCTCATCGCACTCACCACAGAGGGGACAAGAAATATCAGGGGCGGTGAAGCCTCTTCTATGAAGATTTTCAGAAGTAAGAATTTGTTCTCTGATGGCCAACCACACAAAAGTTTTGATTTTGCTTGGCGTTGAGAATTTCCAAGCCAGATTTGCCTTGTGCTCATGTATATTGTAGTTTTGCTTTTTGATATGAGAGTAAGCAGAAGTAACAGTGAATCGATCATTAATGTTTGGCTTCCAAATCAGCTTATCAACTAAATGCTCCCAGATAATAGAATTGCTGAGTCGGGTAAGGAGAGAGCAAAAAGCCAATGATTCCTCATTATTTAGTCCCCAGCGAAACGGGAGACTCCACGACTTCTCTCTCCATGAATCAGCCAAAGAGCAAAAGAGGGTCCTTCCATTGCCCTTGTGAAACAAGGTAGCATCTCTGGATACTGGAAGGAGCTTGAAATTTGATTTTCATATCGGGGATAGGAGGGGAGCAACGCCACCCTCTCTCCACAAGCACCCGAAAACTTAAGGTAAAATTTAACCATACCCCTCTATATTCAACTCCCTATATCTCGTAATTAGGATATTGTAAGGTAAAAAGACCGGAACATTCTTTACATATAATTCAACAAATCTCAGTAACATCTTATAGTTCTTATAACATGTGAAATATTATATTTATATTGACTAAATAAATTATAACAACAATTGTGATATGCTGATACTTATTTGTATTTTGCAGTCCTCTGTGGTTGTTGAAACAAGAAGTGCCAAAACTCCAATACCACTTTTTCTAGTTCCACTTGGTGGAACCAAAGCTGAGCCTCCTCTAACATTTGGAAAGAGGCAAGTTGCACCTTATCATACTCAGTTGTCCCTTGATTTAAAAAAAAATCTCGCATCTATGTAACCAAATTAAGGGATAATCTGACCCAGTAAAGGTAGGAAAGTCAAATTTTGTATACCTTGGTATTGTGCTTCCTCTCTGTGGTGCCTAGATAGCAGTGCGCCTTGCCAATTGCCCCTCTCTTGGGTTGTGTGAGTGAGTCATCTCTCTTGCCTCTATATTAGGCTGCCTCTCTGCCAATACAGCAGCCAACATGCTAGATATCAGTTTAATTTCCACTTCCAACCCAGGTATTTTTCCCAATAGTGGTTGTGTTGCATCCAGGTTATCTTCCATCTTTGACATTCTGATTTGAAACTCTTCATTATTGGATGTATCCCCAATGTTACCCTGCTCTGATAGCAAGTTATTACGGTCCCTCATCATGGATCGTGTAACACGACGTGGGACTTGAGACTCCAACACTTATGGTTGAAGTACTACTCTCATCAAGGTCTGTAGGTGACACCCTTCTCTTGATCAGTGCTCGGCCAAGAGGAAAGCACCCTCTTTGATGATGCCAACGTGTTGCTGGATAGGGTAGGTTACCCTAACGATTGTGCTGGACAGGCAAGGGAAGAACTTCTCTTTTCTTGATCACGGCAAGAGGGTTTGTGGCCCTCTTGGCTGCTGCTCGGGATAGGGCTGAAAAGCTTCTGTCTTGTATAACTTTTAGGACAAGAATGATAGGATCTTTCCTTCTTCTTTCTATTGTTAAAGCCTTCCACCTTGCACCAAAGCTGCTCGTGAGATGAGGATTGGAATCCTCACTTTCTGCTTGGTAAGAAGGGTTTGATCCTTCTATGGCTACCTTTGATGAGAAAGAGGAGGAACCCTCTCTTTGAGCTTAGAAAAGGGACAAGAACTTCCCTTCCCTTCCTCGATGTAAACCAATGGAGAACAATTCAAGAATGATGAAAAGCTATGACAATTCTTGGAAAAACCTAAGCTCGAGATCATCAAGGGAGACCTCAACCCTAGAGCTCATCAAGGAGAGCTCCAAGCCTGTTTAACCTAATAATCAATGCTTACCTTTTCTCTATTTCCTTACCCTTTAAATAGGGTTTGATGTCATAAATGTTTTAGGGCTAAAAATACCCATTCTACCCCTACGTCCATAATCCTTACATACTTAATGAAAAATCATACTTAAAGTAATATAAAATATGAATTATAAAACTAATGAACTCGTTAAGTCATTGTCTCCTCCTTTGGGTGACTCGGTGTGCTATTGAGTCCACAACAACTGCGTGTGGCATCTTGACAGAACTTCGATGCAAGCACACCCTGGAAAGCATGGCAAGTATCTTCGGAGAACTCATCTGGGCAGAC
Source organism: Aristolochia californica (assembly GCF_029961685.1). Lineage (NCBI taxonomy): Eukaryota > Viridiplantae > Streptophyta > Magnoliopsida > Piperales > Aristolochiaceae > Aristolochia > Aristolochia californica. The sequence continues at coordinate 22,437,342 of NW_027181815.1, read as the reverse complement.
GACAATCCGTAGGAACTCCTCGGGGAAAACTTCTTCATCAGCCCAAACTCCCTGGTAAGAGGAACTAAATTCATTGAGGTTTCTTCTGGTGAGCTTTCCGCTTGGGTCTTTTTGGAATTTGGTGAGTTTTTGTTGTCTCCCACCCTCAATGGCCTCTACCTCGTGAGTTATGGAATCGTGATAGACTCAATACAATCTGAGAGAGAGCATAAGGTGTACCTAATGTGGTCACCTTGTTGGAGGCAGAGGAATCTTCAGGTCTTGATAGTATGGTCATTTCCATATGAAAATTTTGAAGGAAGCTAGGTCGCTTAATTGGTCTGGTAGAGAGGCGACGAGTAGGGGGAGGCATGGGAGTGGAAGAAGGTATGTGGGGCGAAGAAACATTATCAACATTTGTAATCTCAAGACTTTTTGACTGAGTAGGTGTGTCTAGTATGGGGTCATCATAAAAGACAGATGTTATGGGAGGAGGAAACATGGGACTCTTATTGGCAACGGAAATGTGTTTAAAAAGGAATTTTTGTTCAAAGAAAGTAACATCTTGGGAGACAAACACTCTATGTAGTTCAAGATCTTATAATCTATATCCTTTTTGTCCATAAGGATACCCAAGAAAAATGCAATGGATTGCATATGCGTCAAATTTGGATGGCTTATGGGCATGAGTGGAGACAAAACATAAACATCCAAATACTCGTGTATGTGAGTAAGTGGGTACAGTATAAATTAATTGTTCAAAAGGTATTTTACCTTGCAAAACTGGGGCAAGTGTCCGATTTATGAGATAAGCGGCAATGAAAATGGCATCCTCCCAAAATCTTTTAGGAAGATGGGCTTCGAAAAGCAAGGCTCGGGCCATGTTTAGTAGGTGTCGATGTTTGTGTTCCGCTACCCCATTTTGTTGTGAGGTGTGAACACAACTTGTTTGGTGGACAATGCCTTTGGACAAGTAGTAGGTCACAAGAATAAATTCAAAGTCATTATCACTACATACAACTTTCACCTTGGAAGAAAATTCGGTTTTGTTGTAGGAAGAACGTAAAATAAGAACGGACAAGACAAATTTATGGTGGTTCGGCTGTGCCTACATCCACCCGATCGACAGGGTTAATTCTTCACTAATGATAATCAGGTTACATAATCCTTATATAATATTAAACCCTAGAGGTATTTGTGTTAAAAAGACACAAATACCCCTATACAATTATAACCCCCCCCCCCCCCCCCCCAACCTTATTATATGAGCCATATGCTCAATAGGTTTCTACCATACTAAATTGGGTTTAGCTAATGGGCAAACCATACAATTATTTGAACTACAAGAGTTTTTAAAAGGAAATGAAACATATACTTTATTTGAAGGATGTTTGAGACGTTGATGCTAAATACCAGATGGAGAATGGAATGAACAACAAGATGATTTTTGTGGGTGATCAAGGTAGTTGAGACCCTTCTGTTCAGTTCTCATCCCAATCATCTTCCCCGAGTGTAGGTCCTATATGACACAAAAATGGGTAAGGAATACGGTGATGCAAAGAGAATGAGAAGTACATTTGCTAATGGAAATGAAGTTTAATTGAAAAATTGGGATACAAATAACATTATGAAGAACCAAACTAGGAGAGAAAACCAATTGACCAATATGAGTAACATTGGCATGAGAAACATCTGGTAATTCCACAGTTTTGTTTGTAAGAATTTTCCAAGATATAAGCAATGCAGAACAACACACAATATGATCAGTGGCTCCACTATCGAGGATCCATGTGGCTTGCTTAATTTGAGAGGAGAAGTAGAGGGCTTTACCTGAAAGTTTGTCTCGTCATGGGTTGAGGAGTTGCCCACATGATTTGTCATAGATGACTTGTTATTGTTGAGCATGTGCAAAATTTGTTGGCATTGCTCTTGAGTAAAAGGGAAGGAGTTGGAGATGTTCTTTTTCTCTGTGTGCTTAGTTGATTTTGCATTCTTGAGTTTTTGACAAAAAACAATTGTGTGACCCTTCCATTCTCAATAAGTGCACTTCAAATGTGCCAAACAATTTGTAGCGTTGTGACCTTATTTGTTACATTTTGTATAGGCACTTTTCTTGTTGGAATTTCTAACTACAAAGGTTGCTGCCTCTGGTTGAACTATGCTTCTTTTATCAGATACTTTCTTTCATTCATGCTTGAGCACGAGGCAATAAACCTTGCCAATCTTAGGCAAAGGGTCCATGGTCAATATCTATCCACGTACTGTAGTAAAGGATTCAGTTAATCCCACGAAAATTTTGTCAATTTTTTGTGTCTCTCTTGTTCCACAATCCTTTGAGCTTGGTGAAATAGGAGCTAACAAACATATTTTGCTATACACAATCATGGATCTTATTCTCGATATGAAATAATTGAACATTGTTTACCTGAGAAAAGCATTCGTATAGTTCATTCCAAATTGTTTGTGCTCTATCACAATAGAACACACTTGTCGCAATATCCTTGGAAATTGAACTCAATATCCAGGATTTAACGAGGTTGTCACAATGAATTTACTGTTGTAATTCATCATTGATATCTAGTCGCTTTAGTGTGCCATCAACAAAATCATATTTGTTTTTTATTGTTAAAGCCATAGTCATGGAATGTGTCTATGTTCTATAATTCTCCTTAATGAGGAGTTGTGATACGAGAAACAACCCATGAAGATAATAAACTGTTAGTACCCCGCAGTGGCTCAAAAATTTAATTTCTCAGGTTACGTGAACTTACTCGACTTGTGCATAGAGAAAAACCTTCTCATTTGTGCAGAAGGAGGTCTTAGCTGGTGCGTCAAATGTCAAACAACTTCGGTGTGCGTGCCTTGGGGGTGTGTGCCATGAGGTATGCACGTTGGTCCCAATTTCCAGAAGAGGGACTTCTATTCGGATGTGTGTGTGCGAGGGAAGGCCAGGAGGCCGGTAGGGCGTCGTTGTCGTCGTCGTCTGTGGCAATGGTGGTAGTCGCGTGTTCGTAGAATGCTTCAGCATGTGTGCCAAGAATCTTCAAGCGGTGTTGAATGGTGTTCAAACAGTAAGTCCAGGAAAAAAAATCATGAGAGGTGTTAGACCTTGACAAAATTGTGGTCGGAGCCGGGGTGGGAGACGAAGCTCGTTGTGAATCCGAAAGCGACGATGGAGCCTACCGTGGTGATGGATTTGATCAACCTTACAGAGAGAGCATGTGTTTGTTTATTGAGATGTTTGAACCTCGATGATGTCGTCGTTGGAGTTGGAAGCGATGATAAATTCTTCGGGATCGATAGGTATGGCTTTGATACCATAATAGAAATCTTATTTATTGATTTGATATAGAAAAAAATTACATATTTATTAGGGATTTTATCCCATTCAAATTATAGATCTTTCTCCTTATCAACAGATCTTCTCTTTTATCTTCAAATTTGATAGTTTCTTATCTTCAACATGATTTGAATATGTCGTGTTCTTCCGAAAAGGGGAAAGAAACCCTTGTTTCAAGAAAGGTTTCAAATGGGTTTCTTAGAAGCGCTACCAAGGACAATGGAAGAGGGTGACACAAACAACTTGTGGGTATTTGGTAGGTTGCCAATATAGATGCAGTCTTCAATGGCTCGTCAACGGTTTTGGCCATTCGGGAAGGAGACACAAACTAAAACTTGGGATAGAAGACGATGTTGGAAGAATAGCCCTTGTAGCGTGAGACTTGGAAAATCACGTCTTGATAGAAATTAGAAAGGAACGGGGGAGATATCATCTGGCAGAGTTTCAACCATTCTTCCCCATACTCTCCTTTCGGGTATGAAAATCATGGGAGTGTGTTTTTCTTTTTTCTTATTTAATAATTAATTTATTTTTAGTTTAATTTTTTTAAATATTTAATATAAATTGACTAATTTACGAGTTCAAATTAATAGAATCTGTTGAAAGTTTAAGAGAAAAAATAAATTTATTGATGGATTGTAAACTGGGTATATGAGGTTCCAATTATAATAGAGATAACACATAGAAACCAAAGAAATTTACTTGTCAAAGTCTAGTTACATCCAAAGTACAAGTCTTAGAAATCAACTAATACATGATTTGAGAATTAGTGAACTAAAACACCTCTTTTATAAAACTTTGTTCCTTAAGTGTGAGACTCTTTTTATCATGAGAGTTGTGTAGGATTCTTTCAAATTTGTTTCTTTAATACTTTCCCTCAAGTTGGAGTTACTAACTTTAACTTACAAAAAAAAGTTCATTTTAGCTTGCAAAAAATGTTTTTGGTCATCAATATTTAAATCTTCAACCGTCTTCGACATGACAAAATTCTTCGTCTTTTATTATCCCCCTTGGATATTCTTCATTGCTAGTCTTGTAAATTTTTTTTACCATAACTCGTGATCACTCTTTCATTTTCTAAGAGGTCTAACTTGCATAAAACAACTATAAGAGAATAAAACATTACTCCTTGCCAAACAATAAGACTCTATATACTTGTCAAAACAGTCTAAGTCTAAAAAAACTTCACTCAATTTTATAAGTGGACAAACCCAAGTTTAAAGAACTAACAAGAGATTACTCACTATTTAAAGGTAACTCAAAAAATATACCATTTGGGAGAAAAAGAAGAAACTTTACTCAAATTGGATATTGAGCGCACTCATTTTTTGCAAGAAGTAAGTTTTCAAGCATTGTTTCCAATTGATAAAAAGTAAAATATGATATTGATAGGAGAGGTACTATTGGATTTTCCACATAACTAACAACATGGTAGAACTATAAATGATACAATATAAATCACAACCCAAGAATTGACTGTAAGAGGTGGTTCCGGTCCACCTCTCTTGAGTAGGTTGGTTTTCCGCACTTAAAAGACTAGTCTTTTAGGTTGTATTGGTCAGCTTCTTATCATGGTATCAGAGCTAGGCATACCACGTCCCACCTTCGAATCCTGCAGGGAGTTGTAAGAGGTGGGGTGGGTGTCAGAGGTGGTTCCGGTCCACCTCTCTTGAGTAGGTTGGCTTTCCGCACTTAAAAGACTAGTCTTTTAAGTTGTATTGGCCAGCCTCTTGACATTGACCACTAAGTTGACCTTTAGATTTGATAACTCAACAAAAAATGAACTACAATATAATAGAATTTGACCAAAAAACAACTCTTGCCTTCTCTATGGTTTTAACACTCATAATATAGAAATACATGAAACTCACCACTCTAGTTATTTCCAATTTTTGTCTAATATCCTCTATTCCTTGTAGCAAAAATTAAGGAGATACCTTGACCTTTGAATATGACAACCAAACTTCCATATGAAATAACAGTTTGTCACACTAATTTTAAGTTGTGTGGTTCCACCTATGGAAAAAATACTCCTACACTTAATAGGAAACTTTAGTGATTATATATTAATTGATACTAAATCCATAGTTTATAAATTAAAGATGTCAAATCCACGATTTATAGTCTTTATGATGAAAATACCCTTAATTTCAGCCTAAAGAACATGTTACCCTGTAATGGAATACTATATTATGTATTACTATGATACTATGTTAAGCAGTAAAGAATAATTATGTTACTTTGTTGTAGAATACAATATTATGCAGATAGTTGTGGGTAGGGGTGGCATCGAGCCGAGCTTCAAGCCCAACCTCGTCTCGAACCTAAAATTGTTATCGAGCTCGAGCCCAAAAAATTTTAACTGAGTTCGAGCCGAGTTCGAGCTTCAACATACATTTAAAACTTACTAAAAAAAATATATCAATTAAATTGTATATAAAATTATGCATACATTTTACATAAAATTGGGCATGACCTCTAGATAAAATTGGGCATAACCTATATATATAATACATGTATAAGATTGGGCATGACCTCTATTTAAAATTGAGCATAATCTACGCATATAATTCTTGTATAAAATTCGGCATGACCTCTACTTAAAATTGGGCATAATCTATATACATAATACCTACATAAACACTCCATAAAATTGTCTATACATTCCATAAACACTCCATGAAATTGTTTATCCACTTCATACACTCCATAAAATAGTCTAAATACTCCATACACTGCATAACACTATGAATAAACTCAATGCAATAATCAAACACAACAAAATTAAATTGAGATATCACTATCAATTTACAATCACCCAAATAAAAACTATAAATCCATTATAAATTTACAAACTATAGTTGTTTCTCTTCATGCTAGAAAATAATATACATCCCTGCATGACCAAAATCTTCACCTATGACAAAAGCAAAAAAAATAAAATTAGTTATTGTCGGATAAAAAAAAACTCTTCAACTACTAGTTACTTAATGTCGTTAAAAATATTAAAATTACCATGATGAGAAAAACATGAAAAATCATGTAGCTGGTAGCATTATATCTACACTCTTCTTCTCGGGTTGTAATCATAAAATAAAATTTTAATAGATAAAACTAAAAAATATACTAAAAAATATCATAATAAATAATTAATCAAAGAAATTCACCTTTTGATTTTTCTTTACACCGTGAAGAGCCTGAACCCAATCACTGCCACAAAACAAAGCTTGAACTATAGTTGGTGCCAAGGAAGAATGATATGAGTCTATTACTCTACCACCAGCACTAAATGTAGACTCTGAAGCTACTGTGGATATGGGAATTACAAGGATGTTTGCTGCCATCTTAGATAATACCCGAAATTTTATATGATTCACTTTCCACCATTCTAAAACATCAAAATCATATTGTGAAGTTCCCTCACAACTATATACACCTTCTTCAAGATAAATTTTCAATCCTGACGTTGGTGAATTACCTACATCCACTTGTTTCACATAATTTATTAACTTTGACCAACCTGAACCTGATGAAGGCCTACGACATGTGGAAACAACCATAGAGCTAGTACTTGAAGCAATCTCTTCATTTCTAATATCCACATTATACAAGGATACATATTCATTATAGATCTCATATAAGGTGCATCGAACTAAATTTATATTCATTGTAGCTTCCTCCTTAGAATATATTTCTGGAAAACACATTTCGATCAACCTTAATTTGACCCTTGGATCCAAAACTGAAGCAACAACCATCAATAAATTGCATTCACCCCAGTACTTCTCAAATTTCTCTTTCATTCTACTAACCATTGTCCTAATAAAAATATTTTCATTTGTAGAATGAAAATTCAGAACTTCTTTTACCCTATATACCTCACCAAGGTACAAATTAGAAGTAGGGTAATCACTCCCATAAATTATATTAGTAATTGCATTAAAAACTTCTAGAATCTCACACACCATGTCAACCTATTCCCATTCATCAAGACTTGGCAAACAATCATAAGTTGGTTTTCTAACTTTAAATCTAGAGAATGCATCTTTGAATTTTAATACAGAAGACAACATGTCATAAGTGGAGTTCCAACGAGTTGGACAATCAATAACCAACCTCTTTGACCAAGTTCTAGTTGTTGTACAATTTTAGAAAAAGTACAAAGTCTAGCCTCAGACAGATTTATGAATTTGACACTCTCACGCACATTATCAATGATATCCTTAATCTAAACAAGACCATCTTGGACTAATAAATTCAAAATATGAGTACAACAATACACATGAAACAACTTTCCACCACAAACCAAATTTTTTTTCCTTGAAAAATCTTCTTTCAAAACTCTCATACAAACATCATTATATGCAGCATTATCAACTAAAATACTAAAAACTTTATTTTTTATCTCCCACTCTTTCAAACACTTATAAATAGCATATGCTATATCAACGCCACGAGGAGGAGGAGGAACATGCACAAAACTCAAGACTCGTTTTTGTAGCTTCCAATTACTGTCAATAAAATGCCCAGTAATAACCATGTATTCAATCTTTTGATTTTGGGATTTCCAAAGATCCGTGGTAAGACTAATCTTGTTAATCTCTTTTAACAAAAATTTTAATTTCTTTTTCTCTGCCTCATTCACCTCCATATACTCCTTCTTAATGGTCTTACGAGATATTTTCTCATAATTCATATTTGCCATATTCATTACAAAATTAAATCCCTCCTCTTCTACTATCATGAATGGATGCTCATGCATAAGAATCCAATGAACAATGAGTACTCTCATTTTAGCTTGATCATATTTTCTTCCAAAATCCATAAAAGGAAGTCCAGATGAACTCTGATCAACATTAGACCCCACTCCTACTGGGTGAAAGTTTCAGGTTTTTTGTTTTCTCATTGCCACTTTTCTACTAGGGCAATGTTTCAAATGTCGACTCATATGTGTGGTCACTCCACTACTAATAACACTCAAATTGATTTTACAATGAACACATTGAGCCTTTTTTGTACCATTAAGTGATACTTCTTTGAATTCCAACCACACATGAGACTTTTTTTGTCTTTTTTAAGTATGGGTAGAGTCACCTTCATCCTCATTTATGGTAATTTTATCTGGGCCCACTTCTATGACAGTGGGTAGTGACTTTGGTGGAGTTGAGTCACTATTTATGGCCAAACTAGAACTAGTGTTAATTATTGCTGTCAATTGAGGAGGTGTTGACATTCTACTTCTACAAAAAAAAAAAATTATAAATTAAAAACATAAAGAAAAGAAAGCAATCCAAATAACAAAGATCCTACACATAATTTAAGATACTTATCAGCAATAAGGAGAACAATGCCTACGAAGATTAACAATTCTAGGGGGAACACTTTAATGATATTGACAGGAAAAGACGAAGCAAGATTATCGAAAGATTCAAAAGTGCTGAAGTAGGAACTTGTATGTACCTCCTTAGGGAGGTTTCTACATTAACTACAACTTCATAATACAATATCCTAAAATAAAATCACCCAAACACCCCTAACCTTTAACATTCTTACAAAATTACCCAAATACCCCTAACCTTTAACTTTCTTATATCTCTAAAAAAAATATATAAGAGGTCGTCATTATTCTGTTATATCTGGATGATTTATTTTTCAATTACTCTCTCTCTCCCTATTTTTAAGGAGTCTATTATTAGGCCTAATCTTATTTTATCAAACTTGTCTATTCTTAGAGGAAGGTACGTGACGTTGTGACAATCGGGAACGACCCTTGTCTTTCAATGTATCGGGGTCTCTTCGAGCCTGTAGCCCTGCACCCAATAGTTTCCAGTCCAATATACTGATCCTTTTTTTATATTTAAATTTAAAAACTTCTAAGAGAAGGAAATAAGCACACCAACATTCTCTTCTAATATTCTAATGAAATTTAACCTCAATACCAAGAAATTAATGATAAGAATGAAAAAAAAATCCAACACTTACAGAAACAGAAAGAGTGTTTGCCGTTCGGGGATATCTCCGAAAGCCTTTCCAAGAATGAAGGAGCACTGCTAAAACGAAGCGAGAGTTAGAGATTTTGTAGGGTTAGGTCGGCGACAAAAAAAAAATAGAACATTAAATAAAAATCTTACCTCCAGTCGGACATATCAATTCAACAAAATATTGGGTCTAAAAATAAAATTTTTGTACTGTATTCCGAATTATTCTATTCTGATTTGTATGATGAATACATGCTTACTAGACTTGTTACTAGTCTAACATAATAGAATTGGGTTGAGTTCCATATGCATAAAAAAAGAGTTTTGTTATGGTTGTTCTATGGGCCACAATGACAGTGGTATTAGACCAGAATATAATGGGGAAATTGCAATACTTCCTCTTTGAACAGTCAAGAGGGAAATACAAATAAAAAAATAGGGGTTGGTTGCTCCTCATCGTAATATCCATAATTATGGTAAGAGTGGGTTCATCGAAATCGAATATTATATTTAGGAATAGGAAGAGTTCGACGAACAACGATTTCCGCGAGAAAATCATGCTGAAACAACATAGAAAATGGTAGAGTAGTATGGGTTTCACAGGCAGCAAGACGGAATGGAAGAGACGGGACTCTCTTTCCCAAATTTTTTCCAAATCCCCCTAATTCCCGAATCACCACTCGTTAAGTTAACGAGCTGGCGAGCCAAACCTGGCTCTGCTCGAGTTTGGCTCGTTAATCTAAACGAGCCAATTTTTGATCTCTAGCTCGGCTCGAGCTCAAGATATAACTAATCAAACCGAGCTGGCACTGAGCTGAACTCGAGCTGCTCGCGAGCTGACTCGGTTCAAAACCACCCCTAGTTGTGGGTAGGAAACAAGAGCATTTTTGTCCCAAAGATTATGAATTGTAAAATTCAAATCTTTGATATATGAATTGTGGATTTAACATCAATTAATATATAATCCATAAAATTTTCTAAAATCTTTTACGTCATTTCAGTGCATCCGTTTCATTAGACTTCTTACCAACCCCATGTTTACTTTATCCTCATTGAGCGTTTTTTATTTGGTCAATTTACATATTTTATATTCAATGGTGTTAAATCTATAATTCGTATATCAAAGATGTAATATTTATGATTCATATTTTTTAGACAAAAATGTCCTTATTTTTTATTCTTAACTATCTCATAACATAGGATTATGATAGTGCATAACATAATATTCTATTAGATAATAATATAATAATAATTATTTAACATAATATTATAATAATACATAACATAGTACTCCATTATAGAGTAGTTATTTCTTAAAAGATATCTTAGGTTAGGCTTGAAACACATACATTTTTCTACAATGGAATATTATGTTATACACTATCATAATCTTATGTTATGTGATAAACATAGAGTGAAAATATGGGTACTTTTATCCCAAAGAATATGAATCATAAATATAACATCTATAACATTTATGATGTATGAATCGTAGATTTAATATTATTGAATATAAATCCTGTAAATTTTCCTTTATATTATTGAATATAAATCCTATAAATTTTTCCTTTATTAATTGGTAACTGGGTTGAACCGGCCCGATGTAAATTTTTCTTGCACGTATCTCTTTACTGGATCGTTTAGGTCTCTTCCCTTCCCGTTTCCTTGGCTCCGTGCTTCTTTCTCTGGTTCTCTCCTTTCGTGTTGTCGCTTGAAGTCTCCGCCTCTTTGAAGAACCCACAAAAAGGATGCAAGGAAGCGAAGATGTCAGCATTGAAGAACTGGCCTCAAATTTATCGACGTACAAAGATCAACTTGCCCAGGTAAAGTTCATCTTTTAGACCGACTGATAGATTTATTGGATTCTCGGGTAACAGTTACAAGTCCCTGAAGTGATTGTTGATTTGGTATTCATTTTATGGATGATAACTATTTCCCTCTAGTCCTGTGTTTGATTTACTACCATGTTCGTTCCTAAGGGCTTTATGTTATTCAGCCTTAATTTAGTTATTATGTCTAACCTTTACTGCAAGTCCAATTTTTGACCTTCGAAAGTTGGTTTTGGATTAAAAGCTGGTGTTAGTGGTGGAGTAACTTTAAGTCTCTCCCTATTGCATTCTAATTTTGAATTTTTTTTTATCTATTTCAGTTTATTGTGTCCTAAAAAATTCATGAATATGCTTTTCTTTCTTTATTATGACTTGCTGTTTCTTTTGCCAACTTTTGCCTTCCTGATGTGTTTTTTAATTTTAATTTTTATGGGCTTGCAGGTTATAAAACTATTAGTTGATGAACCTGGAAACTCGGAATATCTTGATATGGAAAGAGAGCTTGAAGAGGTAATCAGCGCCATATTTTTCATTCTCTGTGTAGTACAGAATCCATGTCACCTCGTTACTTGCTTATACTCGGTATCAGCGTTATAAGTGTTAGTCCTACTGTCTATGTTAAGAGAAATTCAAAAACCAGAATTAATTAATGGAATTTCTAGACTAGGGTGTCTTATGTTCTCTTTTAAAGGAATCATCAACATGCTGTTCAAGCAGGGCAGCACGATACAGCTGCATGCAGGCAGGAGACTTCTCACGGCGTTATTGTTTTTATTTTTTGCTTTGAAAAGGTGAGAAGAGTGCTTTTCTTGAAAAATAGCCACATGGTTAAGACAGAGATTGAAGAATTTTCTGATAAAAAAAGAGCTATATGTGGAAAATGCGGCTTTCTGAAGATGCCCATCACCCCTATTTTGGTTCCTGTGCAGGTTCTCTGTGTCCTGATGGCCTGCCTGCTTGCTACTCCCTGATTTCAGATGTTCACGACTGAGATTCTAAGTTTGAAATCTGGATCTAAATTCATTGCTTTAGAAAAAAGAAAGTTGGTTTCTTTTGTTTGTTATTTGTTTGGTTGATTCTGTTGAATATTGTCGGCCTGCAGGTTATTGCTTTGACAGAGGAACTTTTAGCAACAGCAAAGCAAGCTCATTTGTCTGGAGTGAGTCCTGATATAGATGGAGATTTGTCTCCTAATCAGCAGAAATCTGTTGTATCGCCCACGATTGAAATGGTGAACTTTGTAAAAGCTTTTCTCTTACTTATTTATGAAATTTGAAATTTGCCTCTATTACTCTTATTCAAGCTCTAGGGTTATCAGAAAAAGAAATAGTAGATTCGGATGATGGTCATTTTCGTATGATTTTTAACTCTCAATGAGTGAAATGAAATACAAAATTGTGTCCTCTATATTTACAATTAAACAAGAAAAAAGGGCAGCAAAATCTGAAGTTCTTTGTTGATAAAGGAAGTGACTTTTCTTGGTTATACTTTCTATTGAAAGCAATATCTGATACTTATATTTCACCATGTCACGGATCCTTTTCTATATAACTGGAGATTAGAATGGTTGCAGGTTGTGTGGAAAAGTGTGTAATGATATGGTTTGTCCATTTTTTTGCCGAACCTAGTTGAGCTGTCTTTAACTAATTATAAATTTGAATGGTCACACAAATATTTTTTAAGTTGGCTAGATGTCTCAGAAACCTCCATTCTTCTTTTGGTTTTTAAGTTTAATTGGAGTGATGTGGTGGAATGAAAGGTGTAATGTCAGAATTAACTTTGAGTTTGTGCTTATACACACATTAGCAGCCTCTATTTCTGTACACGCTGGTTTTTGGCTTTGTATGTATATTTTCTCATGCTTTCTTAGTTATATATGTTTTGTTTGACTCAGTTTGCTTAGGGAGTATTTCTTATAGTGAATTCTAATTCACTACTACATTCTCTCTATTCTTTTCTGGTGTTCATTTTTGTCCTTTTCTAGATATCAAGCAATTCGTTTGAAACATACAAGAGGTTACCTGTTGGCTCAAAGATTCAAGCTGTTTGGAGTGAGGATGGAGATTGGTATCTACTAATTCACAAAAATTTTGTACAGTATAGACTTGTTTTATGTATAGGTTTTGCATTCTCCTACTTTTTTCTTACATCTTGATTTAGTTTGAATGTTTAGGTATGATGCAACAATTGAGGCTATCACTCCAAATGGATACTTTGTCAGCTATGATGAATGGGGAAATAAAGAAGAGGTATTTTATCTTGTTATGTAGGTTATTGGTAGAAGGTTTGACAATTATATCAGTGAAAGCATTTTAAAAAAAATTTAGTTTGCTTTTTTTTTTTTTCATTTTCAAAACAAAATTGTAGACACCGAATGAAATTGAGTTTGGAAGAAATAGAGTAGGGAGAGGGAAGCAGCCAAAGTGAGGGCTGCGTGAATCAGTCTCAAAAGCACGAGTCTGATCCCTTTTTAATAATTCACTTGTGATTTTACATCAAAGGACAATAATGCCCCTAAGTACACACATATACACTCACTCAATATACATCTGAATGCAATGTGACTTGAAACATAAATACATGATAGGTAGTCTAGCTAGCTGTGAACATATGACACCTATATGAGATAGAGAAATGACCAAAATACCCTTGTACCAGTATTCTAATACTCCTCAAGCTAGAGATTAAATGTCAAAAAGTCTCACCTTGTCACAAAATTCGTAGTGTCAATGCCTTCCAAGGGGCTTTGTGAACACATCTCCAAGTTGTTTTGAAGACTTTACACAGGGAGTGACCACTTTCTCTTGCATGACAACATCTGTAATGAAATGGCAACCAATTTCTTATGTGTTTAGTCCTTTTGTGGAATGTTGGTTGCTTGTTATGAATATTGCAGCATGATTGTCATATTTCATAACCATAGGTTCTGGAATGGGAAATCCAAACTCAACAAGAACTGACTTTACCCACTTAAACTCACTATGTGAGCCATTGCTCTATACTCTCCCTCGGCATTAGATCTAGCCACTATAACTTGTTTCTTACTCTTCCAACTCACCAAGTTACCTCCAACAAAACAATAGTAACTAGTGTTGGATTTCTTGTCCGTTTTGCACCTAGCATAATCTGCATCAGAATATTCAAACACATCAATTTTCTCATTCCTAGTGTACAGTAAGCCTTTCCTAGGAGCGTCATTCAAATTATTTAAAATTTTCTGTGTACCTTCTAAATGTATCAGTCTTGGGTTTTCCATGAACTGACTCACTACTCCCACTGCAAAGGATATAACAGACCTAGTAATTGTAGCATAAAACGTCTATATTGTGTCTTGTCGTTAAGCACATGGCTATGAGAGTCATGAAGATTAGCATTGACTTCCATGGGAGAATCCACTAGTCTAGCACCCAAGAGACCATACTTTTTCAATATATCTATAATATACTTCCTTTTAGAAAGAACAACACACCTTTCTTACTTCAAGCCACTTCAATGCCAAAGACATATTTTAACTGTCCTAAATCCTTAGTTTGAAAATGTGTGACCAAATACTTTTTTACCTCAATTCCTTCCAAGTCATTCTCAGATAAGGCAATATTGTCAACATGAACAACTAAGATAACAATACGAGTCTTCCTTTTCAACAAGAACACTTTGTGACCCACTTTTCGGAGCATCTGATTGTAGGATGTCATTGGGTCCACACAATTAAGTATAAGGCTAATGGGACTATTGATCGATATAAGGTCAGATTTGTAGCCAAGGGCTATAAATAGACCTTTGACATTGATGTGTTTAAAACTTTTTCATGTGTGGCTCGACTTACTTCAATTTGTATTTTGGTTTCAATAGCAGTTAACAAAGGGTGGCCACTCTTTCAACTAAATGTCAAAAACATGTTTCTGTATGGCGACTTAAAGGAGGAAGTATATAGAAAACAAATTGTTGGATATGTTGCTCAAGGGGAGATAGAAAGTGTGTTGGTTAAAGAAAGCTACTTATGGACTTAAACAAAGTCATAGAGCGTGGATTGAAAAATTCAGTATTGTGGTGGAGTTTAGGTTTTATAGAAGTCACTGTGATCACTGTAGTACAAAAGATATTAACATGGGCGTCAAACTGATTTTTTATTTCATTAATGAAAGTGACAAATACATCAAAGTCTTTAGACTTTTGTTAAACACTTAGCCAATACTACCTAAAAGACCGGCCTGGTAGGTAGCGGAAAGCCAAGTACTTAACCCAGGACCATAAAATCACATCCCACCTTCACGAGCCGATGACCACGGCGGTCCACTCTAGCGACAACCCACTCTAGCGACGGCCTACTCTAGCGACGGCCCACTCTAGCGACACCAAGAGGTCGCCCCTTCCGCTAGGTCGCCCCCTCCGGGATTCAAACTCGCGACGTGGGTGCCTGCTCTGATACCAAATGTTAAGCACCTAGCCAATACTATCCAAAAGACCGGCCTGGTGGGTAGCGGTAAGCCAAACACTTAACCCAAGGATCATAACAATACTCCCACCGTTATGAGCTGACGTCCACGGTGGCCCACTCTAGCAGCCTACTCTAGCGACCCGGATTGCCTTTTTGCGCTACACAGGTCTCTAGGTTGCCCCTTCCGGGATTCGAACTCGCAACCACGGTATAACTCTGATACCAAATGTTAAACACCTAGCTAATACTACCCAAAAGACATGCCTGGTAGGTAGCAGAAAACCAAGTACTTAACCCAGGACCATAACAACTTTTCCCAAAGCAGACACAACCATGTGAGTCTATTTAAAATCAAATGGATTGGGGACCGACTCTGCATGGACCCCATACATCTGTATGAATTAACTCAAAAACATGCTAATGGTGACTATGACTAATTGAAAAACTAGTTCTATGATGTTTTCTAAGTTGACATGATTCACAATCAAAAGAAATATCCACTGATAAAGATGGAGTTTAGCTGGTGACGGATGCCCCAAACGCAAGTATTATAGGAGTGGAGATTCCTTAGCTGTAAGTGCCATATTTTGTGGAATAAAGATGTCATCCAGCAAATAGACCCGCTCTTCTCATGTCTGAAACCAATTGTCCTCTTCGTTTGCAAGTCTTGAAACACACAAGAAGTTGGAGAAAAGTTATTGAACAATTCAGAGACTTATTTATATGACTGATAGGTAGTAATTAAAAGAAAATAAGCAGCAAAAAAGATTGAACTCAATGATATCTGAGGTGTGGTATGTACAATACCCTCCCCTAAATTGGGGAGGTGGACCCATCAGCTAAAGTAATAGGACTGAGAAAGGTTAATAGACTGAAACAAAGGCCAAACCTGACATGTGGGTAAATGCTCCTAAATCAATGACCCAGGAGGGAGAGTGAGACATATGCAAGTGCTAGCATACCTGTGTTTGCCAGCATGGCACTTGTTGAGGTAGAGGTATTCGGCTTAGTGGTAGTAGAAGCGTTAGAAGTGGTGGTCAATTGACTAAGTCTCTGAAGTAACAATTGAATCTCCTCTTGAGGACTAGAATGGAAAGTCGAAGCACAATTTGTCATCATGGAGTTGACCCATGTAGGCTTTCCAAAATTTTCCCAACATTTGTTAGAAAAACAGTTTTGTCCTCTCATAGTGGACACACTTCCTATCCCTTTTGTCATTACAACCATGACCTCGAGTAGAGGAATTTTTTTTCACGGCCTCTACTACTGCTCTCACGACCTTGGGCCTCTAGTTTACTATAGGACGAGTTGAGGTTGCAAGAAGTTCCATCAAAAGGTCGTGTATCTTTCTTACTTTTACCTACCACTACACCTTTTGCCTTAATGACTTGGTTAAAGGCTTGCTCAAGTGTAGTTACATCATCATTTGCTAGCAGCTGTGCTCTTAGAGCATCATATTCAAATCTCATATCACCAAGGAATCTAGCAACCTGAATCTTGTTTTTCTCTTTTCGAATGTCATCAACAATCGTAGTGAAAGGATGGAAGGTGCTCATTCTTGCAACACATCCCTCATCTCTGTAAAGTAGTCAGTGATTGATTGGTCACTCCGCATATTGAAATACCAAACATAAAGTTTATATATGCAAAAAAAATTGCTCTTCTGGGACAAAATGGAAGCCAGTGTAGTCCACATCTCCTTGGCTATCCCACAACTCAAGGTCTTATCACTAAAACAGGACTCCATGCCATTAACTAACCGAGTCATGACTTGATTATCTTTAGCCTCCCATCTTCAGTCATGGGACTAGGAGGATCATCCTTGATGTATTTTGCTTTTCTTTTTGCCTTGAGAAACATAAGAATTGAGTGGGACTAATTTACATAGTTGGATCTATTCAACTTAAGTGAGGTAATCTGTATGGGGTGAGAGTCCAGGTCTTCAAGGGTTTAAGTGCAATAACCTGTTTGCCGGAATCTGCCATTCAATCCTCCAAATCCAAAATATCAATAACCTAAATCCACCCAGATAAGGTCATGTTGGTCTCACACTATGAAATTAGGGCACAGATCAAGCAGCAATAACACATACTATCTTCTATTCTGTCATCAAATATCTTCCATGACGTAGGCATGGAAGGGATGACATAGACACAGTGATGGTTGCGCAAGTAAAGTGGAAGCAAAAAAGTATCAATTAAGCCCTCTGAGGGCAGTAGGGCATAATAACTGCTCAGCTAGCAGTAATGTCCATCAACCAAATGATTATTGCAGGAGAAAAGAAGAAACAATGAAGTTTTACCCTACTGGGAGAGAAATCGATTTGAGCCCTTTCTGTGGGGTTGAGAAAATCTATAGAGAGATCCCAAAACGTGAAGAACTTCCCAAAATCGATGTCTATTGCTCTTATACCATGTAAGCTGAAGAAGGAATAAGAGGGAGGAGAGGGAAATAGAGGGAGAAGGAGAGAGAGGGAAGCAACTAAATTAAGGGCAGCATGAATCAGTCTCCAAAGCACGAGTCTGATCCCTTTAATAATTCACGTAAGTGAGTTTGCATCAAAAGGATAATAATACCTCTAAGTACGCAAACACTTATAGTTCACCCAATATACATCAGAATTCAATGAGAATTGAAACATAAATACATGATAGGTAGTATCGCTAGCTGTGAACATATGACACCCATATGAAATGGGGAAATGACCAAAATACTGCTAACCAGTATTCTAACAAAAAGTAATGAAGAAAGATGCAGAGATGAACATATAGAGCTTTGCCCAGACAAAAGGAAAAGAGAAGTTACAATGACCATAATGCCCCTCTTTTGCACTCACTAAACTAACTATTAATATGTAATGATGCTGTAAACATAAGAAATTATTGTTATGAAGTTATTGTCTAAAATACTAGAGAGAGACAATTACAATTATACCCTTAACACTTAATTAGCAAATAACCTAGACATATTACGTTTCTCAACACTCCCCCTCAAACTGGAGCTTGTATATTGAATACTAAAGTTCAAAAAGGGCAAGAGATTAATCAAGTAACGAGTTATCAAATAGCATGGCCTTGAATCTTTGCGAACACACACCCACAACAATAAAGTAGAGTAACATCTAAAGGTGTCTATTTTTTTCGTTCAGCTACCCCATTTTGTTGTGGAGTATAAACATAAGAAGTTTGATGTATAATACCATATCAATTAAAGCATAGAATTCAGAGAAAACTTATTATTTATATAGTCAAGTCCTCTATCAAATTATAGAACACTAATATGAGGTCCAAGTTGATAATTCATTTCGTTATAAAATAAATTGAATACATTCAAAGCTTCAGAGTTATCTTTCAACAAATAGACCCAAGCAACTCCCCAAGTATACAGTAGAATTCACTAGGCGTCTTAGTGCCCCCCTCAAAAGTTATATTCTTCATGTGGAGTGCTTGCCGTAATAAGATTCTCTCTACTGACAACCTTAGAATTCGTGGCCAACTCGGAGTTGACCCCATATGCCTTTTCTGCCATGCAAAGGAAGAAACTGTTAGCCACCTGCTTCTTTTGTGCCCTTTCTCTTGCGGGATTTGGACGTCAATTCTTAGCAAAATTGGGCTCCAACTTTGCTTCCCTGAGGACTTGACAGCCACCTGTCGTATGCTCGCTGGGACCCCTATCCCCAGTCTTGGGAAATTGATGATTTCTGCTTTATCCACATTCATCCCCTGGGGACTTTGACTGGAGCGAAATCAGCGTAGATTCAATGCCAAACTCAGCACTCAAGATAGAGTTATTGAAACCATCTCAGACAATATTACAACTTGGCTTCATTCTAGAAAGGCCTTCTCCCCTTTCTCTGGATCATCCATCAGGAATAATTGGAGAAGCCTAGCCCAGCTTCACCTCTCCTCGAAGCCTCCTGTCATTTGCGAATGGACCCCGCTTCCTGCCGAGTCCTTGAGCTGAATTTTGACGGCTCTTCTCTTGGTAACCCTGGCTTAGCTGGCTTTGGTGGCGTGATCCGTGATTCTCTTGGGAACCAATTCGTCTCTTTCTCCGGGCCGCTTGGTGTTGCAGACTCCACGATGGCTGAGCTTCAAAGCCTTCTCAATGGGCTTTGTGTTTTTCGTGATCATTGCTCCGGACCTGTCCTGATCGAGGGAGACCCTAAGGTGGTGATCGGTTGGTGCCAGAATGTCTTTTTTGAAATTTTGGATATTGTAAATCTCTTTAATTGTTTCTGGTCTCTCATTCCGAGATCAGCAAATTGTGTTTGATGCCCTAGCCAAGCAAGGAGCCTCCTTGCAATCTCTTGTTGTCAGGAGTTGACTCCTTCTGTTCTCTTAATAAATTCACATTTCATACAAAAAAAAAATCAATAAAGAGATAATATACTTAGAGACTGGGTATTCGACATGGGCGGCTCAAGCATCAAATTAGACTTACTCAAAAGGACACTCTTGTTACTGACTTGAGGGGATGGTGTAGGATAACAAGGACTTTAGGTTCTGGGGTTCTCTAATGACTCGGTTACCCACTTATGAAATGACTAAAATACCTTTGAAATTTAAACACTACTTATAGAAGATTCCATAATGGTTCGTAGCCATGGCATAATGAGAAAATTTTCTGATTTTCAATCCATAGGGAAAGGAGACGGAGGTGTTCACTAATACAGTGATACTTATTCTTTGTTCTCCAAAAGATTTCAACGACTCTAGCCCAGAACAAGTCATTCTACCATTTAACTTTACTCGTAGTAATACGAATCTCATCTTTTCTCTTCCCTTTCAGATTCTAGGAAGGGAGAAACCTTTGCTGTAGAACCTAGACTTGACTAGCTGGTTGCACTGTACCCTTTCCCTTGACTGTGTTTGCCCCCAAACATGGGAAGGGTAGCGCTTTGCCTCTTCGGGGAAAGAATCTTCTTCCCAAGATTGACAAATTTTTTTATTTTTAAATATTTTTTACCTGATGATGTCATCACCAATTCAATAGGTGGTCAGACCTGGTCATCTCATTGGTTTAGGTTTTATAACATTGTAAGTTACCTGACCAGAGCCATAATTTCACCAGAATAGTCAACTTTGCACCAAGGGGGGGTTAGTCAACTTGACGCAGGAGTTGAATTTCAACTGCATTACTCAGTTCATCTCTTGATGTTGTTAGTGGAGCACCAGCGTTCAAGTCATGTAGATGAATAAGATGAAATCCAAAAATCATCTCCACGGTTTAATTTCGGGAATCTGGTTTCTGCACTATTTTTGCGAATCAGGCAGATGAAGTGGCCGCCGTGCTTCAAACCCTCGTCAATTTTAATTTCTTTTGGCTCTCTCCCACAGTCTTCGCTCTCTCTCCCAGTCTTTGCTCTCTCGGTCTCCTTCTTCTCTCGTCTCTTCTTCCTTTGAAATTTTTTTTTCTCCCTCTCGGCCTCATCTCCCTTGTCCCTCTCGCTTCTCCTTTCTTCCTCACGACTTCCCTTTGCTTCTCCCTCTCTCTTCTCCCTCACTAGCGCTGGACAACCCCCCCCCCCTTCCTTCGTTCTGCGCCCATCGCCCGATGCCACACACCTGTGCAGCGCCATCGCCGCCGTTGTCCCTGCCCCTACCGCCGCTGCCACACCTAATCCCTCCCCCCGCGGGATTAAACAAACAAGCACTATTAACCAAAACATAAGCAACCAAATTCAGCCAACAGCAGCCTACTAGGATACTCTCCACCATGCACTCACCAAATCTTCTATAATAGAAACAACATCTAAATTTGACCAATAGAAACACATCAGCAGTGAGGCACATGTAGAAAGCCTATTTATTTATTTATTTATTCTAGTATTGACTAGTGGGATGACCATATATAACACAATTGCTCTGAGATATTGGCCAATTCCATAAAAAAATGGAGAATAACAATACCATTAATATCAAATTCTGAGTCACAGTTCGCGCCGGGATTCTTAGGGAGCTGGAGTGTGTCAGATCCTTCTCAACATGAGTAGTCGAAGTTAGGAGTTTTATTTTCCCAACTTCAACTATAAGATCTTTCTTGGCAATCAACCTATTTTAGATTATTCTACAAACATTCCCCTTCATGTCAATCTTAAATAAATGTAAAATGGGCTCAGATGTGGGCAATATAAATGGTATATAAACTACATGGGGCATGAATTTGGCCCAACAAATCAGATGCCCCGAGTACAGTGTTAATTTTGGGTATAGGTTGTGACTTGGGCCTTTCACTTAATGGTCACATTGGGGAAGGGGGGAGGGGAGGGTTAGCGTGTGAGGTCTTCAGTTCAAGTCTCACCAGGGTTTATAAGGGTAGTTGTCTGCATGTGTATTTAACATTCAAAAAAAGAAATTAGTATAGGTCCATCTCTAAAAGTTAGGAGACCTTTTTCCAACTTTAACTACTGGGTTTTTCCTGAGATTAGCATATATGGGATTAATTTTATTAACAAAAATATTGGTTTTTCTCTCACTTGTTAACTAGGGTGTAACTTGAGCTGGATTTTCATTTTTTTCTTTTTTGTCTAAGTTATCGTCTCTAATTCCCTGCAAACTTTTCTACAATATAGCAGTTCCTGTATAATCTTTTACAGTTTGGTTGATGTCTAATAATTTTAAGGTCAGGGTTTATACTTTTTTTAGGATCAAGAGATTTCTGTTGCTACTCTTCATTGGTCCTATTGAGTTTAATCTGGGATTTGACCATTTGTGTTCTTCGGTTGCTGTCTCTAGGTGGATCCTGCAAATATTAGGCCTATCGAAGAGGGAGTTGTTGATGCTTTGCTTGAAGCTGAGAAAGAAGCTGAAGCTACCAAACAAGCCATTAAACAAAAAATTGCACAAGCGGCTACTGTTGATTTCCAGTCCCGGAGCCTACCTGCTAAGCTACGTATAGAGCCTGGTGACCCCGAAGATGTGGTTAGTAGAGCTTGTTTTTCTTATACTGCTTTTGGGAAAGCCTTTGTTGTCATTGACATTCATCTTGTTCTGATTCAAAAATCATAGTTCGGACTTGCCATTGTCGAAGTTTAAAGTGGGATTATTGGACCTCTTCAATCATCTCCTTTATTGTCCATCTGAGTCGAGCTTTCATCATGGGTTGCATAATTGTGTCATCTTTACATTCATGAGGGCAAGCTTCTATTGGCAGTGATTATATTTTATTCAGGATGTAAATTGTATTACTAGATATTGTAGATCTTGGGATTTTAGCTGCAAGTTACTCATAAAAGATGTAGTGAATAATATATGAAAATACAAGAATGCGGTAGAAACTTTCATGCTTACTCTGCATCATTCACCTTTGTGACGTTTGCATTGCATTTCTAGCAAGGGTTAGTAGGCTATGAGTAGTCATCTGTGTTAAACGTTTTTTCTTTCTTGGGATGTTTAGAAAGCATACTTGGCTTTTCATATCTGTCTTCTGCTCAGTGGTCTCTCTCCTTTGTTGATTGCAAACAGGTTTTCTCTCTCAAGCTTGTTTAACCCTTTATCTCTGGGATTTGAATCATTCAAATGCCCTTTTTTTCTCTCTTTTTAAGGAGGATGATGATGGTATTTATCTAATGCTGAACTATGTTATTATTTCAGAAAACTGCAAAACGAAAGAAGATCCATGCTTTCAAGTCAAAGCTGCGTACTGAGCAACTTGAAGTTGCACAAAATAAGCGGCAGAATGCTTGGCAACAGTTTCAAACAACAAAAGGCAAAACTAAGAAGGTTACTTTTATTTCGAACTCTCTAGTTCCCAAATTTATTTAATTTTGACTTACTAATTATTTTTTACTCCATTACAGGTTGGCTTTTTCTCTGGTCGAAAGCGAGAGAGTATCTTCAAGTCACCCGATGATCCAAAGGGAAAGGTAGGCGTCACTGGCAGTGGGAAGGGATTGACAGAATTTCAAAAAAGAGAAAAACATCTGCATCTTAAAGGTGGTGGTGCTGTGGCTGAAACTGAAGATTAGTTTATATAGTTGGTCCCATTTTTCTTGTCGTGGATGGTAGCTGCCTAATCTAATTGGACCAGATTCAGGGCCCTCTAATTTTTCTGTATGTATAGGGTGGTCGCAGATGCCTAACTGTTACTTTCTTGCTGTAAAACATTCCTTCTGTATTTTACCTGACAATATGCACTTAAAGGAAGCTACTAAAATTTATTTATTTTTTATTTGTTGATGGTTGACAATCCTGTAAACTGCTAACACGGTGAAGGGTATGATAGAATTCTGAAGAGGCATATCATTATTTCAAGTGTGGGTAAGAAGATACTTGAATGAATATAATAGAGACTGAGTTGCTACAGAGTTGTTATAGTTCCTTTATGTTTTGGCTTAGAAAAGAAATATAACAGAGACTGAAGTTTATATAATTGTTAGGATGGAGCTTCATTTGGAACTGTAGTCGATTGAAGGATGAGAATGCATGAAAGGGACGAGGAGGCGACTGCTGGAAGAAAACAGGAAGGAGAAAAAAATGAGAAAGATGAAATTAGGAAAACCGGAGAGGGATGGGAGTGTGTGAAGGAGTTGGAGGTAGGAGCAAAAAGAAGAGAACGAAAAGATGAGATTTTAACTGTAATGAGAAGTGCCTACAACTTCAACTTTGGACAAAAAATAAATAAATTGTTACAATGTGGGATCCACCACGGTTACACGAGTTGGTGAGACCCACCATGAGGTCGAGAGATGTCAACAAGGGCCCTCATAAGTTGACTTGAGTTAAGATATAAGGAACATGAGTGAGAATTAAATAGAAGATTTGAAGATCAAGTGGTACCCACAAAGATACCACAAGCTGGTATCTTTATCAATATGAGCTTGAAGATTATGTGGGACCCACAAAGATAAGACCACGAACTGGTTTTTATCTTGGTTCACGTGTTTAAAGAAGGGTTAGAAGTTGAGTTAAATTAGTCTCTGAAATAGATAATATAATCTTATCATGATAGACTTATCTTAGAGAGTTCTAGTTAGAATGTAATTAGGAGTCCTAAGATTATTTATACATAGACTCTATCACTTCCTCAACTATAAATAGAGGTGATTGTAACTCGAAAATTAATCAAGCAAACCTCTTATTTATCTTCTCTCATGTGAAGCTCTCTCTCTCCAAACTTTTTTTATTTTTTCTTCTTCTCTCTCAACCCGAGAGTCTTTCTTGTTTTTCCCCTTTTCTTTCTCTCTACCCTTGCTCGAGGTATTATTCATGGGGTCCTAAATTCAACATAAATATATAAACCATTGAAGTAAATGTGATTTTGAATAAATAGAATAAGTTATTACAATCATGTAGAATAATTTATTTTATATACCATTTATTTACCAATTTATTGAATAGCAGAATAAGGTTTCAAGGTAAATAAATAGAATAATAACGAAAATAACTTAAAAGCTTATAAAACCATAAAAAGTATAAAAACTCATATTATTACATAGTAAGAAGCCTAAGAACAATGTCAATCTAATATATAACAAATTTCATAAAAAAAATTTAGAAAATCCTTCAAAAAACACTTGAATTATGTTATGATTCCATTTGGATGTAAAGCTTCTAGAGGCTAGGGTACTGGCTTATAGACCTAATGGACATTATGCATGTGGAGTTTTGATGGACTTTTTACATGAAAATTGTTGGAATGTTAGGAGCACAAATACTTGTTAAGCTATAGTTATATGATGTAATTGTCTTTCTTAAACACTCATCTTTTTTAGAAGCATTGTCTCATCTAGTGACTATATTGATTACATCTTCACCCTTCACCATTATGTTTATTAAAACTCACTTCCTCACCATTGAATAGATTTAATACAATTTTCTTGAAACTTTAAAATTTTAATACAAATACATCTACCACACCAACTTTTTTTTATAGTGGTCCAGAATTACTATTTCAGATCGCTACTCTAATCCCTGAGAGTCCTTGCCCTCGACTTTAAAATTCCACTATAAAATGCCCAACGACACCTACATCAACGAACCAAGCAGGTTCAATTTGTAGCACTTGCCCAAAACATACAAGACTTACCATCAATAACACTAGGTGCATCCTCCTAGACCGAAAAAGGGATTTCTTATAACTTTGTCAATATGTGATCTTAATGCAAGGGATACTTGCTTTTTATTTATTTATAATGTAGTACAATTATCTCTTAAGTAAATAGTTATAACAATCAACCCAAAAGAAAATATAACACCTTAATTATTGGTGAATAACCCATATATCAATAGCCCTAGAATATAATTTAGAGTAAAATTAAATAAGTCTGAGTGAAAAGAAGTTTTGAGTTCGAGAACAATAGCTCAAGTATGAATATAATCAAAACTTCTATTTCTTGTGTTGATTTCTAAGGCCAAGACATAACTCAAGAGATCACAAGAGAAGGAGAGAAGAGAAGAACTCTAGTTCTTTGGAGAGAGGAGAGAAGAAACCAAGGAAGATAAAGAAAAAGAAAAAAAGAGAGGATGCTCTACCCTATGCTTTGAGGTTGTATTTATGATTGTGTGAAAGTGATTAAAATGACTACAATGCCCTTAGGGCTACATGCTTCAAAAAGAAAAATGCATAAGAAGACATACACTAGCTTACATAATTACAATTCCATTCCATTTCTATGAAAGTTCTCCTTATTTACTAGCCATGCCACCCCTACAAATGTGGGTGCCTTTTAACACTCCCCCTCAAGTTGGTGTTTGTAGCTACACTTTGTGTTGGAAGATGGGCTCAAGATACGAAGCCCACATGTCAAAAGAGTGGCATATGTGTAAAATATGGTACTTTCCATAAAAATGACATAGAGATGTAAATATGTGTTCCTTTTATGTCTTTTGTTTTATCAAGTTGTAGCCCTAAGGGCATTGTAAAACTATAAATAAAGGCATTAGCTAAGAGGTAGAGCATTGAAGCCCTCTCATCTTCTTCCACAAATTCGTCCAACCTTCCTCTTACTTATTTGACACAAACCCTTCTTCCCTTAATCCAAACTCTCTCCTTCTACATTCTTCTTCTTCTCCTCTCCTTTCTCTCTTCTTCTCTTCTTCTTCCTCGTTGATCTAAAGTTCTTCTCATGGGATCTCAAATTCTACATGGTATCAGAGCAAGGAGTTTAGGATCCGACTTGATGAAGTAGTTATGAAATCTGTCCAAGAAGTTGGTAAAAAGAGTTCAGCCATGAAGAGATAAGTTAATTCTCTTCTTCTTTACATTTTTTTTCTTCTTATTTACATACTCACTTTACATTCTCTTGTAGACTAATTAGAAGCTTGATCAAGATCAGTTTCTACTTGTGTCTTATCAAGATTGATGTTTTGAGATTCAATTACCTTTATGTAATTTGGATCAATTTTATTTGAGGTGCAATTCCGGCACATGTTGCTGTAAATTCTCCCACTTGACGTTGCTCATGGGATTGTGTTATGTTGTTGGATGACCGTTATATGTTTGATAAAATTCTAGCACTCACTTATCCCTATTATTTTTGTTGCTCTTGAACTTCAACAATTGCATTTTTTTTTACGTTGTAGTATTCCCATGAGCTGAAGATAATTTTTTTTCAAGTGTCTTGATTTGCCTCTAAGTTTTCTCTAAATATTTTTTGCTCTCTGTTTGTGTTAGACTTTGGATTAAGGCCTAAGTGGTTGCATCTACCTTATTCTCTTTGTTTTTTCCTTTAAGAATATAAGAGTAATTGAGTGATGGCTGGATCTTATTCTCACTTGCCAAAAACACAAATTTGTTGATAATTTGGTGCTTACTCTTTTTCCTCTTTTGTTGGTGATTGATTTGGTCCACGGGTTCTTCAAATTACATTGAGCAATTGTTATTTGAAGAAGGTCCCTGCCCTTGACCTCCACATTTGCCTTGCCTCATCATGGAGAGTGGACACACCAGTAATAAGAGTGACATACTCTGCATTACTACGATCCACTAAGAGGTCTCTCCAATTACCTTAATTGGTCACAATTGGTATGGAGGGTTCTCATTACTCGTGACCTTCTAAGTCATGTTATCAAAATCCATCATCCGATTGATGAAGAAGAAGAAGTCTACAACAAGTGGGTTAAAAATGATAACATGGTTATCAGTTGGCTCATCAATAGCATGGAAGAGCATGTAGCTAACAATGTGGTCCAATTGGAAACAACCAAGGACATTTGGGACACTTGTGCTAAGCTCTACTCGAGTACTGCCTCATTACAAAGAGTATATTATGTCTGACAAAGTATGCTGCATACTAAACACGGAGATAACATTCATGAGTTTTTGGCCCGGTTTCGGGGCCTTCTCCATGAATGGAAAATAGCTTAGCCATACTCCATTGACATTGTTGTTCAAGAACGACAACGAGAGGCCTTGGCAGCAACTATTTGCTTGTCAAATATTAATCCTTACCTTGAGGTTGTGAAGACCCAGCTTCCAAGTTCCTCCGCTCTTCCATCCTTCGATGACATCAGTGCTATGTTACTACGGATCCCTGATCCATCCCCTCATTCTCCTATTGATGCTCCATCGGCTATGTTATCCGGCAATCGGGGTACATCATCTTCATACCGAGGACAGGGCAGAAATATGAAGGGGGCGAAAAATAGAGGTGGTCAAACGGGTCCTCCCATACTGAGCCACGACTTTGTACTTACTGTGGTGGTCAGAACCACCTTGTGGAAACATGCTGGAAACTTCATAGCAAGCCTAATTGGGCTACGACTAAACCAATCTCCGTTAATATTGAGAAACGTGAAGAAAAGGCTGACTCTCACTACTGAAGACTATGTTGCATATCAGAAGATGAAGTCCTTAATGGAATCTTCCATTCCTCCATTATCTATTGGCGCTACCACTATTGCCTCAGGTATGTTTTCTTTTTCTTCATCCTCTTCCTCTTGGATCATTGACTCTGGGGATTCCGAACATTTGTTAGGTAACAAACACTTGTTTCAATCATTATCTCCTTGTCTTCCTCATAAATTCGTTACTATTGCTAATGGTACCCAAACCAAGGTCCTTGGCAAAGGTTTCTCCTCTCTTACCTCGTCTATTCCTCTTTAAGATGTTTTGTTTGTCCCTCAATTTCCTTTAAATTTTCACCTGGTCCTTAGCATCACTCCCGAAAGGTAAAAGATTGGTTGGTTGTAGATGAGTGTTTTTGGTGAAACATAACTCGGATGGATCGGTTGCTCATCTTAAAGCTATAATCATTGCTAAAGGTTATACTCAGTGCTATGGGATAGATTATGAGGAGACCTTTTCTCCTGTTTCCAAATTGAATTCGATATGTATCATCTTATCTATTATTGCTAACTCATAATGACCCATATATCAATTGGATATAAAAAAATTCCTTTTTAAATTGTGATATACCTGAGGAAATTTATATGGTTCAACCACTTAGTTATGTGGTTGAGGGGGAGTTGGTATGCTGGTTAAAAAATCTTTATATGGGCTTAAATAGTCCCCTCGGGCTTGGTTTGATAAATTTAGTCAAACACTTCTACGGTTTGGTTTTCATCGGTGCTAGGTTGATCATTCAGTATATTTTATAGATATTGTCAAAGGGAAAATATTATTGGCTGTATATGTTGATGATATTATCTTAACTGGTGATGATGCTCAAAGCATACAAGCAGTGAAGAATATGATATGTCAGGAATTCAAGACTAAAGATTTGGGTTTGCTTAAATATTTTTTGGGCATAAAAGTTCTTCAATCAAAGCGAGGGATAATATTGTCCCAGTGGAAATGTGTGTCGGATCTCCTTGAAGAAATAGGAATGAAGGGTTGTCGACCAGTTGACACACCTATGGATACAAATGTTAAATCGTGTGCCACAACTGTAGAAGATATTGATATTGGAAAATATCAAAGACTCATGGGAAAACTGATCTATCTCACAGTAACTAGGCCAAACATATCATATGTTGTAAGTGTGGTGAGTCAATTCATGCACAAACTACAAATTACCCACTGGCAGGCCTTAGAGAGAATATTACGATACCTAAAAGGAGCTCTGAGAAGAGGATTGCTGGATAAAAAACATGGGCACTTCAACATAGAAGGCTTCTCAGATGCAGATTGGGCTGGATCACCTGATGATAGGAAATTTACATCGGGATGTTGTACTCTTGTTGGAGGTAACTTGGTTATATGGAAAAGTAAGAAGCAAAATGTGGTTGCAAGATCTAGCACCGAAGTAGAATACAGAGCTATGACCCATACAGTTAATGAACTCTTATGGATTAAGACCTTTCTTACTATATTAGGATTTTATAAAGGAGGTTCCATGGGTTTGCATTGTGATAACCAAGCAGCCATTCATATTACTTCAAATCCAGTCTTCCATGAAAGAACTAAATATATTGAGGTGGATTGTCACTTTATATGAGAGAAGTTTCAAGCAGGAATAATCTCCCTCAAACTTGTTTCATCTCAAGAGCAAATAGCTGATATTCTCACTAAACCCATTACATCTAAAATCCTATCTTTTGTATGTGGCAAGCTGGGTATTTGTGATGTCTTTTCTCCTCCAGCTTAAGGGGGAGTGTTGGAAGATAGGCTCAAGCTCACAAGCTCAAGATAAGAAGCCCACATGTCAAAAGAGTGGCATATGTGTAAAATATGGTACTTTCCATAAAGATGGCATAAAGGTGTAAATATGTGTTCCTTTTATGTCTTTTGTTTTATCAAGTTGTAGCCCTAAGGGCATTATAAAACTATAAATAAAGGCATTAGCTAAGAGGTAGAGCATTGAAGCCCTCTCCTCTTCTTCCACAAATTCTTCCAGCCTTCCTCTTTCTTATTTGACACAAACCCTTCTTCCCTTAATTCAAACTCTCTCCTTCTACGTTCTTCTTCTTCTCCACTCCTTTCTCTCTTCTTCTTCTTCTTCTTCCTCGTTGATCTAAAGTTCTTCTCATGGGATCCTAAATTCTACACTTCGAAAATAATCTTGGTCAAGAAAATTGTGTGTTTGAAAAAGAAATTCCAATCTTGTGTGGCTTGAAAAGAAATTTTGATTGCCTTGCTTTGATTCATCTTTTTCTCGTTGACATCTAGCTTGTAGTCTTCATCTTGTTCTTGTCTTGTCTTCCTCTTATTTAGATATTCTAACCACATAAAACTTGATTACCACAACTCGTGGAATTATTCATTGTTGGTTACCTCTTTCTTGTACTCCTGCTTTTCCCCCTCAAGTTGGACATCTCTTTCTTCTTTACAAAGAGACCCATAGCGAGAGAAGAAAGTTCACTCCTAGCCATACGACAAAGCTCCAAACACCAGTCAAAATGGTGATAGTTTGAAACACACTCCGTTCAAATTCAAAGGCGAAAAAATAATCCAACTTTAGGGCTCAATAAAGAAACTACTCTTTCTAAGGGTAGCTCAAACAAAAACACCTCTTGGGTGAAGAATAAAACAACTTAACTCAAGTTGAGGTAGTGGGTTTATAGGCATTGCTCTAAAGTGATTTTTACAAAACAAACTGGAGAGAATACTAGGGACTCCGCTGCCTTGAGCTTGATTAAGATGTCGAAAGATGGTCCGGATCTGTTCTGCAGGGGGGGGGGGGGGGGATAGTGTCACCGACCACTACAGATTTGAGGCATTCTAAACCCGTTGGGCCCAGTGACCGTGCATGCTCAGAGCCATCAGCTTCTATGTACTTCTTAGCATTATCCCAAGTACTGCCAGTGTTAGAAGTAGAGATGGCAACAAGTGCACTAGGGGGGGGGGGGGGGGGGGGGGGGGGGGGACCAACTCCTTCAATGAATATCGGGAGAAATTTGGACACAAGTGGCATAGTCAGGCTTTGCTCTTCCCTCCATTAGTCCTGGAATTGTGTGACAACCTCCTAACTTAAGCCCCCATCTGTAAGGCTGCACTTCCTACACTCTTCATGGTCATGGCGGAGAACCAGTATGGAAGCATTGCACCCATGATCAACCCAATGACTTTAGGTGTCAAAACATCCACTGTGGAAATTTCAGCACGTCTCACAAAGGTACCAAAGAGAGCAAAAGACACTAGGGCGGCTGAACCAATGGCAAACCCCTGTCCAATAGCAGTAATAGTGGTTCCAACAGCATCAAGGGCATCGGTTCTTTCATGTATCCTGTGACTCATGCCAACAATCTCAGCAATTCCTCCAACATTGTCACTAATGGAACCATATGCATCAATGGTGCTCAACATTCCCATAGCTACCACACATGGAAGCACGGCTAAACTGAAAAAAAAGTTGACAACAATAGCCTCTTTGAAACAATTAATGTGTATGTACACCTTCAACTGGGCACAAGCTGAGAGGACTAAAACAACAACAACACCATCCAGCTTAACACTGGCAGACATTAATTTTTTGAAGAACCCAATAGCCTCTTCAGGTGGCCTGTTCTGGGCATACCTGGCAATCATACTAGTCTACATCCTTGGTTTTTTGGAAGAGTTTGGAGTGAACTGGTCACTAAGCTCAAGTGCCTCATGGAACTGACCTGCTCAACTGAGAGCAACCACCCTGCATGCATAGTTTTCAGTCATTGGAGCCAGTCCATGTTCATCAAATTGCCCAGTATTCTGTACTAAAATACCATAAGTGCAAGAACTTAACAAACCCAGGTAAGTTACCTCATCTAGTCCAATGCCACGAGTTTGCATTTTACCAAACAGTTCAAGTGAATCTCTGAATAACCCATGTGTTGTAAAACTAGTAGCTTCCTCTATGGATTCACATGTAGGATACATGTCAATCATGGAGTTTCTCAAGGCCACACACAACTCCAAGACATTGTGGACAGTAGACTGGTGCATCTTTCTCCATTGCTCTAGAGCACCAAGGTGAGCACAACGATTAGCCATGCACCAGAAATGTGCAAACTTGGGGCTGCTATCATACGTAGTCAACATTTCATTAAAATACTATTGGCCTTCTGACACTTATCCTGCACGCACACAAACACATAACATACCGATAATTGTAACTTCATCAGCCAAACCCATGGGACTACCAACAGAGAGCACACCTATGAATGTTACCTCATTTGGTTTCTGTCAAAATTCTTGCATTTGGTGAAATATTTCTAAAGCTTCTCTTCCTTCTCCATTACTACCCAAACCCAGAATTAAGGCTATCAAAGACAATACATTTTGATGGGGCATCTGCTCAAATACCTCCAAGGAGTTACCTAGCAATCCACATTTTGCATATAAATTCATTAAGGTAGTTCCTAGATTAATAGTCAGTTCCAACCTGTTCCTTGTTATGTAGAACTAACCCCATTTACTAGTCTCAAGAGCTCCAAGAATGGCACATGCACCAAGAACACAGATGACATTTGTTGTTGTCCCTGTGCTACAAGAATCAGCAACATCCTGTACAAGACTGTATGCATTGCCCACAACAACATTACCACACATTTCATAATCATCCAAAATATAATTTCCAAAATCCACACCTGGTTGAAGAATTTCAACGAACAGTGTCTGAGCGGACACTACACCTCCACAGGCTGAATACATATGTTGAAGGCTCAATAGCACACCAAGTCACCCAAAGGAGGCGGCAATGACTCACTGAGTTTATTACTTGTTGGAAGATAAGCTCAAGCCCAAACGACCAAGAAAGGCTCACATATGTAAGATTATTATAAGATGGGTCACATGACCAAGGAAGGCCCACAAGATTGGCCCAAACCCATAAGAAGTAGCACCCCCAATGATTACCAAGAGTTGGCATCCTTATCACATTAGTTGGAAGATCAAGAAGGACTCACAAAAGTATCTTTATCTTAGGGTCACGACCAAGAAGAGTTTTAGTTTAAGTTATATTTGTCTTTTATCAATATTGAGTTACCTAATTATATTAGGACTTACCTTAAGTGTTAGAGTTTGGTTGTAATTCGTACAAGGGTAGTTTTATTGTAATTGGACTCTACTACCTCCTCTATTATAAATAGAGGTGAATGTACTCTGATTGCAACAAGTTATTGATGTCAATTAAGTATTTCTCTTTTCCATAAATTTAACATGGTATCAGATCAGGTCCTGTGAGTTGACTTGGTCAACTCATGAAGGTAATGTGATACTTTTCTCTAAACCCTAAATCCTAGGTCTAGGTTCGTAGTTATTTTTTTCAGTCCCTACACCTATAGATTTCTTTGCAATTTTTACCTCGATACGTAGTTTTTCATATTGAAATTTATATATTTACGAAAATATATTTGAGTCTAATTTCTAAAAAAGAATGATTTGTTCCAATCGGAGTTATCTACAGAGAGATATCAATATTTGAATGAGCGAAGGTCAGATTGTGAAAAGGTTCAAGTAGCAGCAACAATTTTCAGATTCCGAGGTATATTTTGCTATCAAGAACTAGAATTTATATGGAGAAATATATATCAAATGAAATATCTGTAAGTCTATTCTTTTACCTATTCAACCAATTTTTTTATCTGAGTCATCTACAAAGAGAAATCAATATTTGAAGCAGCAAAAGTCAGATTATAGAAGAGGTTTGAGCTGCAGCAGAAAGCGTCAACTTCAGAGGTATTTTATGCTATCAATAAATAGACTTTATATGTAGAATTATATATCAAAAGAAATATATGTAAGTCTATTTTCTTAAATATTCAACAAATTCTCGGTATGATATTTTTATAAGGAGATATTGTTCTTGGAAGAGTCAATGGTCATTCCAGAAAAACAGGAGAAACAGAACTTAGTTCGGCCAAATGACCAAAATATATCAGATTATTTATCTTCTTAAAATTATATTATATGAATTTAATTTATACTTGGATGAAAGTTATTTAAGTCTAATTTTAGAAGGAAAAAAATTCATGTTAATCTGATCTATATTGAAAGATATATTCGAATTGGAAGAACCAAAGGTCATGCTGGTATTCTGCTGTATTGAAAAATCCGAATTTATGCCAATTGTCTCACTTCTCCATGGTTTGAAGGTTTATTTATACATCTCTATTATTTGGGCTTATGGCTACATATATGATATTTGGTTCAAGCTGGGATCATTGCAATTACCTCCCAACTTGAGGGGGGAGAAGTAGAACAAGAACAAGAAAGAGGTATTTTATTCCTTATGTTGTGGATACATTTATGCGACCAAAATATTCTAGAAAGGTGGAGCACAAAATATGAAGCATGTGCATCAATGAAGAAAATTTTATATCGGATTATTTTATGGGTTCTTTTACAAAGTTTATTATTTGAATTATGTGTTGGAAGATGGTCGTGTTATATTTAGTTGCAGCTATTATGTCTCTTTGGGGACATTATTATTGAATAAGAGGTGGCCTCATGTCATCATTTATTTTACCCTGTTAAAAAGATCAAAATTTTTTATGGTTGGGAGTCCATGACTGAGGAACTTCATCCCCGTCTAAAAGATAAAAATTATTTGTGGTTGGGAGTCCATGACGGAGGAACTTCATCCCCGTCTAAAAGATAAAAATTATTTGTGGTGGGAAGTCCACGACGGAGGAACTTCATCACCATAAAAAAGATGAAAATTATTTGTGGTTGGAAGTCCAAGACGGAGGAACTTCATCCCTATCAAAAAGATAAAAATTATTTGTGGTTGGGAGTCCACAACAGAGGAACTTCATCCCTTTCAAAAAGATGAAAATTATTTGTGTTTGGAAGTCCATGACGGAGGAACTTATGATTACATCTATGTTATCCACACCCCCTTTATGTCTCCTACCACTTGAGAGTCGTTGTCCTGTGGAGGGACACAGTGAGGAACTTCACTCCCGTCTAAAAGATAAAAATTATTTGTGGTTGGGAGTCCACGACGGAGGAACTTCATCCCCATAAAAAAGATGAAAATTATTTGTAGTTGGAAGTCCATGACGGAGGAACTTCATCCCTATAAAAAAGATGAAAATTATTTGTGGTTGGGAGTCCACAACGGAGGAACTTCATCCCCTTCAAAAAGATGAAAATTATTTGTGTTTGGAAGTCCATGACGGAGGAACTTATGATTACATCTATGTTATCCACACCCTTCAACAACCCCCCCCCCCCCCCCCCCCCCCCCCCCCCCCCCCCACCCCCCCTGTAATGGCTTTTATGTCTCCTACCACTTGAGAGTCGTTGTCCTGTGGAAGGACACAGTGGTGGACACTTCAGAGCAATGTCGATATACATACTACCGATAGCAGTGGAGTGTGCCCTACATCCATCATTAAGACTGGAATATGAAGCAATTGCTTACCGGATAAGAGTGATTTTTACTCTCACTTATAATGTCGTAGGGCCTCATGGAAGGATGCAACAACGTGAAGGGGAATGTTGGAAGACGAAGGCATATTGGAAGATGTGTTATTTTATACAAAAATATTTTATACATCATTTGCAGCAAGCTGGGAGTTCATGTTGTTCTCTCACCCCCCCCCCCCCCGCTTGAGGGGGAGTGTTGGAAGATAAGCTCAAGCCCAAAGGACCAAGGAAAGCCCACATATGTAAGATTATTATAAGATGGGCCACATGACCAAGGAAGGCCCACAAGATGGGCCCAAGCCCATAAGAAGTAGGACCCACAATGATTACCAAGAGCTGGCAACCTTATCACATCAGTTGGAAGATCAAGAAGGACTCACAAAAGTATCTTTATCTTAGGGTCACGACCAAGAAGAGTTTTAGTTTAAGTTATATTTGTCTTTTATCAATATTGAGTTACCTAATTATGTTAGGACTTACCTTAAGTGTTAAGGTTTCGGTGTAATTGGGACAAGGGTAGTTTTATTGTAATTGGACTTTGTCAGTTTTAGCCCTAAAACACTTATGACCTATTTAGAGGGTAGAGAATAAGCCGTGTATGGTCATAGTCCCCGGAGGTGGTAAGTTAGATGAGTGGCTCAACTCATCCAACTAACTTGGAAGCTCAATTGTTAGCTTGGGATGAGATTTTACGTCAATTAAAATACAACCTAGTTGTTACTCAATACTGCATGAAACAGAAAACAAAAATACATCTTTCCGTTCCTCTATGGGTATGTCTCCTTTTTAAGCAATCTATGGTCATAGTCCCCAAAGGTGGTAAGTTAGATGAGCGGCTCAACTGATCCAACTGACTTGGAAGCTCAGTTGTAAGCTTGGGATGAGATTTTACATCAAATAAAATACTAACTTGTTACTCAATACTGCATGAAACATAAAACAAATGCCCACCGCACCAAACGCTAATTCCAAGTTGAGGGTCTAGCTTTCCTCAGTAGATGTCTATGATGTAATGAAGAAATCAAAATCTTTTATTCAGACATTTTGAACCTTTTCCAGGTTATTGAATGCACGGGTCTAGTTGCCCAGTGTTTGGAGTTGTCGAGCAACACTATAATGCATCAGGTTTTCCATGTGCCGTAGTTACAGCTCCACGTTCGTGATGATACTTTTGTTTCCTCCACTCACCCTGATTAGTGAAGAATTATCCCTGTCGTTCTGGTGTACCCGAACCACCGTAAAATTTTGTCTTGTTCGTCCTTAATTCTTCGTTCTTCCTACATCAATCTGTATCAAAGCTTCAGGTGTTGCAGGAGGAGGATTTTCGGGCGGAGTTTTTTTTTTTTTGGTTCTGAACTCCAGAAACAGAGAAAGGAAATCAAATCCCTCCCCGTCGACAGAATCCACTGTTGAGTGTTGAAGGAGGCTCTGTTTCCAGAAACAGAGAAGCTTTCCAGCATTCGGCGATGATGAAGGTACGTTCAGCGACGACACAGTCGCAGATAGAGGACGACGGACAACCCTAAGCCGCCGTTGTCGGGGACGACGACGGAGACGACGTGAGTTCGTTGCGGGAGGACGACGGAAGGTGAATGTCATGCAGAACGAAGCTGGAAAAAAATTTGGAGAAGAGGAGAAGATTTCTCCGAGTTGTTGAAGGACTCCAAGCCTGAATATTCCCGTTGCCATCGCCGGTTCTGCGTCACTGCGCACCACCTCCAGCTGTTGTTGTCGTCGCCGCAGAAGGTCGACGACGACGACGCTTCTCCCGTCGCAGAAGGTTCTGTGCCACCTCGCACTGCCCCTAGCTGTCGTCGCCGTCACCGTTGCCACGGAAGGTTGGTCTTCATCCCGCGTTGTTCTAAACAATGACGTGGGGAAGAAGACGACATGCCCGGTTTTCGTTCAACCAGGTCGGTGGGTCGATTGGTCTGCTTTTGTAGCCCCTGACAGTTCATTTGACTTCCGATTAAAGCGATTTTAGAGGCATTAGATTCATCTCATCAAGATGAATCTTCGAGAACCCAAGTTAGGCTATGATGACTGGGGTTTCTTTTGCCAAATTTGATATGACAAAATTCGACAGCACTGGGAATTTCGGATTATGGTAAAGGAGGTTGAAGGAACTGTTAGTGCAGTAGGACATGTTGAAGGAGTTGTATAAAAAACAACCGGCAGGAATGGATGACATGGATTGGAAAAAAATAGAAGCGAAGGCTATGGCGACTATTAGGCTTTGTCTGACTGATGATGTGATGTATCACATCATGGATGAGGAATCACCGATGGCAGTTTGGTTGAAACTGGAAAGTCGGTATATGCCCAAGTCGTTGACGAACAAGCTCTAACTTAAGCAAAAGTTGTATGGTCTTAAGATGACAGAGGACTCGGATCTGAGCCAGCATATCAATGTTTTCAATAAGCTTATTAATGACTTGAGGCGGGTTGATGTGAAGTTCGAAGACACCTTGAAATGACACTTTTCCCAATTTAGGACTAGATTTTTATCTTCACATCTCTGCAAAACTAGAGCTAAATTATGTAAACAATGATCAAAAGATGTACCAAAAACTGAAAAGTCATTTATGAAAATTTCCATTATATCTTCCACCATATCAGAAAAGATAGCCATCATGCAACATTGAAATGTCGTTGGAGCGTTGCAAAATCCAAAGGGCGTCCTCTTAAAAGAAAATGTTCCATAGGGGCACGTGAATGTAGTTTTCTCCTGATCTTCAGAGGCTATAGCAATCTAGTTATACCCTGAATAACCATCTAAGAAGCAATAATAGGAATACCTAGACAATCGATCCAACATTTGATCAATGAATGGAAGTGGAAAATGATCCTTCCTTGTTGCTTTGTTCAACTTGCTGTAATCCATGCATACACGCCAGCCCATGACTGTTCTTGTAGGAATAAACTCATTATTGTCATTCTCACCACCGTCATTCCCCCTTTTTGGTACAACCTGCATTGGACTTATCCATGAGTTGTCTGCAATAACATAGATAATTCCAACATTGAGGAGTTTCTAAATTTCAGCTCTCATGACTTCCTTCATTGCTGGATTTAATCTTCTTTGGTGCTCGATCGTCGGTTTGTAAAGTTCCTCCATTAAAATCTTGTGCATTCAAATGGAAGGACTTATACCTTTATGTCAGGAATAGTCCATCCCAGGGCTGTTCTATGCTCCCTTAACACACACAACAACTTTTCCTCTTCTTCGGGTGTGAGTGATGCAGCAACAATCACTGGAAATGTATAACTATCACCCAATAATGCATAGCGAAGATGCTCAGGTTATTGCTTCAACTCTGGAGTTGTATTTTGCTACATCTTTTCTTTAGAATTCATAGAATCAATCTTTGCTACCATTGGCTCTAGCCTCCCCACTTCATTACTAAGTGATGTAACCTGCTGCAATGCTCCCAAGGCAAATACATAGTAGAGAAATTCTTCATTAACAAAAGGTAAATTAGATTCACAAACAACAGAGTTATTAAAATCATAAGCATGAGATGAAGTGGTGATACATCGTTCTAGATGATCGGCTGGCAAATCTTCTTGAAAGGCTTCTTCTACACATTGCTTAATGATATCTACCCGAAAGCAAGTACTTGGATCTTCTAGAAATTTCATGGCTTGGTAGATGTTGAACATAACATCTTCCTTGTTTACTTTCAATGTTAATTCACCCTTTTGAACATCAATTAAAGCCCTTCCCGTAGCCAAGAATGGTCGGCCAGGAATTAGTGGCACTTCTTCATCTTCCTCCATATCTAACACCACAAAATCAGCAGGAAAAATAAATTTATCCACCTTTGCCAATACATCTTCTATGATTCCATGTGGATACTTGATGGATCGATCTGCTAATTGCAAAGAAATTGTTGTTTGCTTCATCTCTCCAAGTCCTAATTTCCTGCAAATAGAAAGTGGCATAAGATTAATGCTAGTACCAAGATCACATAAAACTTTATCAAAAAATGAATTTCCAATAATGCAAGTCAAAGTGAAACTCCCCGGATCTTTTAATTTTTGAGGCAATTTCTTTTGAAGAATGACACTGCATTCTTCAGAAAGTTTCACTGTTTCAAACTCCTCCAACCTTCTCTTCTTGGAAATGATATCCTTTAGGAATTTGACATAGTTTGGCATTTGTTCCAAGGCATCTGCAAAAGAAATATTTATGCGAATTTTCTTGAAAATATCCAAAAACTTAAAAAATTGCTATCTAATTTTTGCTTTTGAAAACGTTGAGGATAAGGAAGTGGAGTAGAGAGAATAGGAGGATTGTCAGGAAATGAAATTGCTGGAGGCACGTCAGTCTCTCTTAGTGTATCATTAACAATCTCCTCTTCTTCTACTTTATTCTTGCTTTGGCCATTGTTCGCAGTAGTAGAGGCGGACTTACTTTCCTTTGATGGTGACCTCTCAATTTCTCTTCTACTCCTAAGTGTTGTGGCCTTGCATTGTTCCTTTGGATTCATTTCTGTGTTGCTAGGAAATTCTCCTCTTTGTTGGGCATTGATGGTCTTGGCCAATTGTCCAATTTGCACTTCAAGATTATTCATAGTGGCTCCCATATTGCTACAATGAGTCTCAATGTTGTCCAACCGTGAATCAGTTTTTTAAAACCTTGCATTTGTCTCCTGAACAAAGGAAACCTTGGCATCCTCGAGTGACATCTTCTTCTCGCTTGGTTGACTATCAAATCTTGGAGGAGGTTGAGGTTGCAACACATTCTTTGTATTTCCATACAACAAATTCTCATGATTTCGAAGCCCTGGATGGTAGTAATTTGGCATAGGATTGCCACGATAGTTGTAGTTCCACTTTTTGATGTATTGAACTTGTTCTTGACTCGCTTCATTACTTGGAACTGTCATACTTGTACCTGTAACATATTCTGCACTTTGTGGTATCCTTTGGGTTGTCAAAGCTGAAATCTGATGAGATAGAGTAGCAACTTGAGCTGAAATGGCTGCTAATGGCTTCAATTCATGAATTCCAACAACTTTCTTAGCCATAGTTCTTTCAGTTGGCCATTGATAGTTGTTTGAGGCCATTTTTTCCAAAAGAGAAGTAGCACCCTCAACTGTCTTTGACATTAAAGTTTTACCAAAAGCAGCATCAACTATAGTTCGAGTTTGCCCATTTAACCCATTATAGAACATCTGAACTTGCAACCAATTTGGCAATCCATGTTGAGGACAGCGTCGAATCAAATCTTTATACCTTTCCCACGCTTCATAGAGTGACTCAAAATCATTTTGCTTGAATTGACTAATCTCACTCCTAAGTTGGGTTGTTTTTGTAACAGGAAAGAATTTAGCAAGAAACTTTTCAATCATGTCCTGCCAACTAGTGATGCTTCCCGGTTGTAGAGATTGAACCCAACCTCTATCCTTGTCTCTCAAAGAAAAAGGAAACAATCTTAGTCTAATGGTGTCTTCAGTAACACCATTAATCTTTACAGTATCACAAATCTCCAAGAACATTGTCAAATGAATATTGGGATCATCAATTGGCGATCTGCTAAATTGGGCTTGCTGCACCATGCTAATCAAGGCTGGTTTGAGCTCAAAGTTGTTGGCATTAATGGTCTGGCATCTTATACCCGAGTAGTTGTCATTCACAACTAGCCGTACATAATCCTTCAAGGTGTGTGGCAGTGCATCATGTTGTGTGTCAGTCATGGCTAGTATTTTAGTTTTTCTTCGTGATCTAAGAGTTCTTTCGATCTCCGAATCAAAAGGAGTAATGTCACGAGATCTAGCACGACGCATCCAACATAAAAAACACACATGTAGAGCAAAAATAAGAAATAAAAAGAAACTTTTAAATTAAATCCAATATTACTTTGTATCGATATTGGCAAGAAAAAAAGAATAAATCAATCCCTGGCAACGGCGCCAAAAACTTGATCGGTGCAAAATTGCAAGTGCACAATATCGAAATTTTATAGTAAAGTGATGAGAAGAGTATCATCCTCAGGGATTGGTAACTTACTTTTGACAAATACCGAAATTATACTAATCTTAATTTTATCTAGAGAAGTCACTAAGATTTGTGTAATTGCAATTCAAAAAAAAAAATCAATTCAAAGAAAAATACTTAAAGGAAAAGAAAAATGATGTTTGAAGATCAAATTAATGGGAAAGAAAACTTCTAGGAAATCGATTTCACCTACTTCCTCACTATGTCTTACTCATCTAACTATTTTAATTTAATTCTTGCTATTTATTAGCAAATCTCTAATTCATCCAAAAGCCTCTTTCGATAGTCAATTGGAAATTATTCTTGTTCATCATTTTACACAAGAGTATGCAAATTAATAAAGCAAGAGAGCAATAAGACTAATGATTTAAATACTACATAGGTTCATACAAGGCTTTCAATCTCTATATTTACCTATGTCGAAATATTCAAGATCTATCCTATAATTCCCTCTTTCGATAACAAATCATAAGATTAAAATCATCTAATTAATGGCCAATTAACTAGAAGCAATAAACTCAGAATAAATCAGATAAACAAAGAAAAAATTACTTTAATTTAGCATAGAAAATCAAGCATAGTTAGGAACAAGATTACATCGTTTTCCTAGAATAAATAAAATTTAGTTCATGCTAAAAATTAAATTTAACATAAACGAATTCACCATAATTTTTTCGAGAATAATGGAAGGAAAATGAACACTGAAAAATAGTCCTCGTAGTTGCAGCTCTCTGTTTCTCTTCCGTCTTCGCAGTTGTTGTTCTCATTCCTAGTGTTCTCGCAGTGACTGATCTTCTTCAAAAACACCAGGAAAATATTCACTATCCTCCTCTCCCCTCTGTGCCCGTCTATGATCCCCAGTGTATGTGCAATGCCTCGAACTCGCTCAAAACAGATCGCTTGAAATCTACTACCTCTTCCTTAAAATAAAAAATGAAAGGCTAAAGTTGCTCCATTCCTTCCGTGATGACCAAATCAAATTTGCCTGCTGCCTTCCACAACCAAGAGCATATCAAAATTGTTTTTCATGTCACTTCTTCAGGCTTGAACTCCACGTGTAGTTAGGATCCTTCATTTTTTTTTCTTCATCAACTTTTCTCTTCCATCTTTAGCATATTGGATTGATGCCAACCAGATTAATTTTTCCGTTTCTGTTTTT
Organism: Aristolochia californica; assembly: GCF_029961685.1. NCBI lineage: Eukaryota > Viridiplantae > Streptophyta > Magnoliopsida > Piperales > Aristolochiaceae > Aristolochia > Aristolochia californica. The sequence continues at coordinate 22,394,384 of NW_027181815.1, read as the reverse complement.
GGATCGTATCTTCACTGCTGCTATCCATCGGGAGTCTCTGGTTTTTCGCCGAAGAAGAAGGCGGCAAGATCTTCAGTTCTGTTCTATTCGGTGGAAGAAGAAGATACTGTAGAAAAATTAAATTGTTTCCGAAGTTAGGAAACTCAATTAATCAATCGGGCCTTTCCTGTCCTGTAGAGACCCGGACTCACCCGAGTCAAGCCAGCGAGCCAGTGAACCAAATCTTTATCCTCAAATTGCATCGGTAAAATTTAGATCTTTATTTTCTTCAAATCTGACATAACATTTAAATAACAACAATGAAACCTAAATTCAATGAAAATTAAATAAAATTACACTAAGTTTTAAAGTAAAGAGGTGATAAAATATATTAAATTATGCAAGTCATCAGGCTTCCATCAGAGGAAGAAAATTAGTGATGAGACTTCACAAGGTGAAGGACTTGTGGTGAAGGGTAACCAAGAAAGTGGAAGAAACAAGTCTCGGAGTGGATCGAGTAACAAAAAATCTCGGTCTAAATCCCGGAAGAGGAAAGACATAAAAGAAAGGGGCACATAAAACAAGATTGTCTAGAGAAAAAGAAAGGGAACGCAGAGAACAAAGAGCATTCATCAAAGTCTGCGAATGTAGTGGAAGAAGAAGACTTAGAGCGTGGTGACAGGGATATGCTTTTTGTCTCATCCAGTTCAGATCATCTCAGAGATTCTTGGATTCTAGATACGACATGCTCTTATCACATGATGCCAAATAAAGATTGGTTGCACACCTACATGTTAGTAAACTCTGGTTGTGTTATAATGGGTAATGATACTTCATGCAAAGTTGTTGGAATAGGGAGTATTCAAATTAAAATGTTTGATGGTGTGATTAGAACATTGTGTGATGTTAGAAACATACCTGATTTAAGAAAGAATCTGATTTCATTGGGCACTTTAGACTGTAATGGATATAGTTACAAGTCTGCAAGTGTAATAATGAAAGTTAGTAAAGGTGTCTTAACAGTGATGAAGGGACAAAAAATATCTGGCAATATCTATACACTGCAAGGTATTACAGTTGTAGGTGGAGTTGCAGTTGTACAGTCTGAGTCAGACTGTACAATCTTGTGGCATAGGCGGTTAGGTCATATGGGAGTGCGTTGGATGATGGAGCTTCATAAGAGAAATCTATTGAAGGGTATCAAAACATGCAAGCTTGATTTTTGCAAATTTTGTGTCCTTGGGAAATAGAATAAGGTGCAGTTCAAGGTAGCCACGAACAAGACGAAAGGGATTCTAGACTATGTTCACTCAGATGTTTGGGGGCCAGTAAGAGTAGCATCCCGTGGAGGACACATGTACTTCGTGACCTTTATTGATGATTACTCTCGAAAAGTTTGGGTGTACTTCATGCAGCACAAGTCAGAAATGTTAACCAAGTTTAAGTTGTGGAAAACTGAAGTAGAGAACCAGACAGGGAGGAAGATTAAAGGCCTCTGATCAGATAATGGTACTGAGTACACAGACTCAAAGTTCAAGGGGTTGTGTGAGCAGCATGGAATTAAGAGATACTTCACAGTATACAAGACACCACAATAGAACAGTGTGACAGAAAGGATGAACAGAACTATAACTGAAAAAGCTTGACGTCTGAGGTTGAATGCAGGGCTTGCAAAGAATTTCTGGGCAGAAGCAATGAATATGACATGTTTCTTGATTAACAGACCACCTAGAGAAACACTAGATGGGAAAGTATCAGAGGAGGTATGGACAGACAGTGAGGTAGACTACTCTGGCTTGAGAGTGTTTGGCTATCCAGTCTATGTAGATGTTTCTAGTGAGGAGAGGTCGAAGCTTGATGCGAAGTCTAGACAACGTACCTCTTTGGGCTATCAGAAAGGGGTGAAAGGCTTCAAGTTCTGGGTCCGCAGGCAAACAAGACGGTGATCAGTAGAGATGTAGTTTTTGATGAAAAATACAGACCCAAACACACTATCAAGCCACCTACCAGATATGTTTTTGAAGATTTGGTTTCTTATGCGCTTATTACTAGTAGCGGGGATCCTACTACTTTTCAGGAGGCAGTACAAAACCAGGAGAAAAGTAGATAGATAGGTGCTATGGTGGAGGAGATGGAGTCTCTGCATAAAAACCAGACACGGGAGTTGGTGGTGCTTCCCAAGACGAAGAAAGAGATAGGGGACTTGATAAATGTCTCCAGTTGTTAGATGAGAGACGACCCCCAACCTATTGTTCCAGGTGGAGTCCTAAGTTATGCTTTATTTCTTAAGGGGTGAATATTCGCCATGGTGGAGATTGTTCAGCATATGGCTCATATAAGATAAGGTTAGGGGGGATATTAATGTACAGGGGTATTTGTGTCTTTTTGACACAAATATCTCTGGGGTTTAATATTATATAAAGATTATGTAACCCTGATTATCATTAGTGAATAATTATCCCTATCTCTCCGGTGGATGTAGGCTCAGCCGAACCACCGTAAAATTTTGTCTTGTTCGTCCTTAATTTTTCATTCTTCCTACATTAATCCTCAATGGGACAATTCAGGTCCGCTTATGTTGGAACCTAGTCACATAATATTTTTCGCCACAAAGTTCATGTATAGGGTGGCCTCCACACATAATTATTAATAGAGTGGTGATATTTTTATCTCTTGAAGATGTCATTTGGGAGATTGAAGATCATTTCCATATGCAATTCCCATCATTTTTCTAAAGGGCTTTTACTCAAATATCGGAAGAGAGAGAGGCCGAGAGGGAGAAGAGAGAGGGAGGTCGAGAAGGAGAGCGAGTGTGTGAGAGAGAGAGGGAAGCCGAGAGGATGTTTGCAACGAGAGGGAGAAGAAAATTTTCAGTGGAAGAAGAAACAAGAGAAGAAGGATACCAAGAGAGGGGAAGAGTGCAGGAGAGACATTTTTTTTTTAAACAGTATGGTTCGATACGTCCCACTTGCTTCATCCGGATGATTCACAATATACCACGGAATCCGAAATCCTAAAATTATACCGTGGGTGTTATCTTCGGATTCATTTGATTCATCAACATGAATCTAACGCTGGTGCTTCACTAACAACGTTAGGAGATGATGAAGTTCATCTCCTAATTCAAGTTGACTAACCCCAACTTATACAATTTCCAAACTACCAAATTTCAATACTTGAAATCCACGCGGGATCAATCAACTTCCCATGTCAGCGAAGCTTGTCCACTTGGCACCCGTCCACTAAGGAAAGAGGGACTAGAATGGGGAAGCAGGAATTTTAGGTTTTAATGGTCGGGCTGATGTGGTCCCACGTGAACAAGCTTCATTACGTGGGAAGTTGACCGATCCCACGTGGATTTCAAATGTTGAAATCCGATAGTTTAGGAAATAAGTTTTAAAAGTCATTATTTAGGTAAATAAAATAAGTTCTAAACCCTAAACTTATTTTATTACTATTGATTTTAAAATATTATTTTTGATATTAAATTATCAAATAAAATTAATTAATTATTTAATAATATAAAATATTGTATTAAATTTAATTATTAATTATTTTAAGAGTTTATTTTTTAAATTATTAAAATATAAATACTTTTTTTATGATTATTTAAAACGAAACTTATGTTATTCAATAATTTTTAATTAATTCCCTTGAAAAGTTCATGACTATTCATCATTGTTTGGTAGTAAATTTTAAATTATTTATGCTAATATTGAAAATATTATATGGATAACTTATAACTTAATATTTTATAATTTATTTAATTATTTTTATTAAATATTAATTTAAGTATTTGAGACAATTATATTATTTTACTATAATTTGTAGAAAATTATTTAATGCTATTTCAAAAAAATTAATTATTCTATTAGAAAGGTCATTTTCAGTTATATTAAGTAAATAAATTAAATATGATTTTATTATTACTTGAAGTATAATATTTTCAATAAGTGAAGCCATCAATATTTTCAACTTATTTTATCAAATGAGTTATTTTGAGTAAATATCATAACTATGAAGTTAATTTTTAGTTATTTTCAAAAATTAAATTTATGTCAAAGAATTACTAATATTTTGTAACTTAGAGTAACTAATAATAGCATCATTTTGCGTTGCTGAGACAAGCGCTGTGCAGAACAAACAGGGTTTGCAACCAAAGCCAGCCGAGGAGACGAATGACGTGCCACGCGTATCCTGTTTTCTCTGCAGTTATTTCATCATTAAATAGTAAACGAAGAACTTAATTAAATAATTATTTTAATTAAATAACTTAATTATAATCCTTCATTAAAAAAAAATCACATTCAGTCGCAGTTTCTTTTAGAAAAAAGAAAAAAGTACCACAACAAGCACATGAAATTCCTTTCGAAATCAGAGCGGTCTCTTGTGCTGCGAGTTCTTCTAGATGTTTTCCAGTTCATGAAAGATGGCGGAGCCTGTAACAGTGCCGGACGAAACTGCAGAAACCACAAACCACACCCAAACACGCAAAGTGAAGCGGAAAGCCGCGAAAAAGCTGAAGCGAAAGCAACTACGGGCGCAAATTGCTGTGAAAGCAATTGAAGAGGAACAGGCGCGTCTGAACGATCCGGAGGAGCAGAATCGCATTAGGTTGAAGCAGCAGGAAGAGGCAGAGATTCGGGAGAGAGAATTGAGAGAATTCGAAGAACGAGAAAGAGCGTGGCTCGAAGCGGCGGCGAAGAGGAAGCAAGAGGAGGATGATCAGAGGGTACTGCTAGAGGAATCTACGAGAAATCAGGTCTTCTCATTAAATTGTGTTATTAGTTTGACCCTCCCTCTCTCTCTCTCTCAGTTCTTAATACCCAACTTTCATCTAAGTGCGTCGTTTGATACATAGCTTGATGTGACTTGGTTGTTTAGTTCTAAGTAACTCAAGAACGTTCTCTGCTATTTAGTTCGCTCCTTTGGTTTGGGGGCATTAGTGCTTTTATTTATAATGATTCTCCCTTAGAACTTGCAGTTTAAATACGTAATCAGTATGTCACGATATTTCAATTATGAGTTATTTCTTCCTTTCATTTTTACCCAGTACACTTGGTCACATTCGAAAATAAAGTAGATCTTCATTTGTTGAATTACCATGTGGTTATATTGTTTATCCTTTTAGTGTGAGAACTAGGACATGCGGTGCCATGGATGTACAACCTACATTCGGAAAATAACTCTGGAACTTGCAGATGGTCTTGTAGCATGAGTTTGGTTACCTATCTGAACTTCGATTCTTTATCACTAGGACATGTGGAAGATACTCTAGTTTATTATGTTCTAAATACTCGTCAAGAAAAATAAGTTTTTCTATTAATTCATATTCCTGATGAAGTTGGCAACTGATATGTAGTGGTTTAACTATTTCCTATGTGGAACTCTGAAATTTTAAAGGCTTTTGATGAATGGATTATGACATTTTATGTTTGAGACTTAAGCTACCAAAGCTATGCAATCTTCTTCCTTTTTTGTTCTGGTCGTATATCAATTTCTATAATACACTGAGGCTTCTTTTCCTTATGAATGATTTTGGCTGATCTCCAAAATTCTATGAGCCGCATTGCATGCTTTGATTTTTCAGTATGAATTTCGACTTCATAGTTTCTCATTGGAGTTCCTGGACCATGATTGTTTTTCATGGATCTACTGTTTTTTATAATGCTTGCTCTTGACATGCTTCTACTCCATTATTGAAAGTTCTGCTAGTATGTTCATTCATTCTTCTTCAAAGGATTTCATATGATTTCTACTTTCTGAATCCATCCTATCCATGTTATATCACAGAGTTGCTTCATGAGAGCTTGACACTTATGTAATTGGCCTCTAAAATAATTTACCTGCAATCGGTTGTGTCTTGACTTTTTGATGTAGCTTTGCCAGGAGGGAGAGAATGAATGGGATGAAGATGATGGTGACGAATACATGCAAGAGGGGCCAGCAGAAATTATCTGGCAGGGAAATGAGATAATTGTTAAGAAGAAAAGAGTGAAGGTTACTGAAAAACTTGCTGATCACCAACCAAAAAAAGAGGTAATACTGTGCTTTGTCCAATGTCGAGCTTTTTTTATGGAGAAAATCAGGAGTATGGGCTCAAGTCCAAATAACTTAGGTTGCACCTTTTTTTTTTTTTTTTAATTTAGTCGATACACTTAAATATAATCATTTAAGTTTCTTTCCTTTATATTTTGCCTTTCTTAACTTTTGTGTTTCAAGAGTGCAATCCATCTTAGTTTTTTTTTTTTAATTTTTGGATGATAAAATAGAAAAATAGCGGTATTATAAATAGTGGTAGTCTGGGAAATAGTGCATTTTTTTTAAAGAGGGAAAAGGTTGGAATAGTCAAACTCCCTTGTTTTTTTTTTTTTTTTGAAATCATGTTTAATGTCATTAAGATGTGTAAGTGTGATACATGAAAAGGGGAGAGGGAGGTCTTCAAGCCCCAATGGGTAGAGGCACCCTTTCAACAATAAAAGATCTAGAAACACCTGAGCGAAGCTCAATTGCCCTTTTATAAGTTGGTCTAATATGCGATTGAACTGTTTGGAAATAAGATCTGCACTCGTTTTTGAAAAATCAATTTCTAACACTATTTGAGAATTATACCGGGGAAAAAAAAGTGGAAGTTTATAAAATTGAAAAAGGTGTGCGTTGGGCCTTTGGCTTGATTATCACCAGGGGGTTGGGGTATTGTGTTTCTGCTGTCAACATTCAAAGGAAAAAAACGAAAAATTGAAAAGACTTAATTTGTATTCAGGATGACGACAGACCTACATCAAACCCACTTCCTCCACAATCTGCAGTATTTGCTGCTTATAGTCAAGCTTCTTCAGTTTCTTTACAGCATGTGTTTGACAATGTTGCTCAGCAGGTGCCCAATTTTGGAACTGAACAAGTAAGTTACTGTTTTCTTAATCAACATATGGCATTGTTTGGCCTTTTTGTCTTTATATTTTAAAATTTTTAACTTTTGGGGTATTTTTTTGATAGTTTGATAAGGAAGTGCTTCTATATTTTTTTTACAAGAGAAAAAATAATTTGTTCTGAAGTATGTTGCTTTGATTTTTCCTTTCATAGGACAAGGCTCATTGTCCATTCCACATTAAAACTGGAGCTTGCCGTTTTGGATCCCGCTGCAGCAGAGTTCATTTACACCCTGATAAATCCTGCACATTGCTAATCAAGAATATGTACAGCGGCCCTGGCCTCTCTTTTGAGCAAGATGAAGGGCTTGAGGTCTGTAAAATTGGCATTTAATGTGGATCACATTGTATCCTGATAAAAACTCCGTTCTTTCTAGCCTTTTCAAGTCTATTATTTTTTGAGACATTCTGCCTTCCACTAGTGGAGTCTTATGCTTCAAATTGAAATGGTTTCCCTAAGGTGCAAGATTAACAGCATGATCTCTGAAGCACTGTGCTAGATCTCGAGTGTTTCTGATGTTTATATATTGTGTACATCTAAAAATATATACTGTGCATTATCAGTAATTTTGAAAGCATATCCATCTAGGTTTAGCTATCTTAAGGAAGAATTCTATCATATGTTTACCAGGTTTGTTGGATATGCTTCTCATTTCATACATTCATGTATTTATCTGTTCATTTCTTAAAGGAAACAGTGAATAATGAAGCCTGAACTTCTTGTTCTATGCCTTGTCACTGCTACCAAGTAAACACTTGACCAGCCATGTATCGAAAAGAGGATTGTGTTCAAGCTAGATAGAGTTCTTTAGTGATCTCTTTCTTGTCATATGATCTAAATGCATAATGCAAACTGTTTTCACTTTGTGGTTGTGTTGACACATGCTTTTATTATTAGCTCCTTCTCTGTTAAAACCATCGTGATGATTATATGAAAGAATTCTTTTTTGTTCTTTGACATATATTTTTATCAGAAGTGTATCTCAAGGTTCGCATGGGTGAAGAGTCAAGGTGCTTGGCCTTGGTTGTGGCGGTGATTATCTAGTGCTATAGATCTGTTCTGTATCCAATGCAATTTGTGACTTGAGATGGGCTCACTTAGTTTTCCAATATCTTTGCTTGTATTGGTATTGTGTTGCTTCATACTTCATGCATGCTTTTGTGACATAGGACTTGAGCTCTTGTGGAGTAATTTTGAAGTTTATCATGAGCATATTTATGTGTGAATTGAACAATCTTTTTTTGGTTTATGTTTTATGATAAATTTGCTGTTTATGTGCTTCATTAGTTTTTCTTTTCAACTAAATTAAGTCCTTAACAGTCATTAGGCTTCTTTCTTGTTCTTCATCACGTACAATGTTGGCAGAGTTCTACTAGCACTAACTGCTGTTAGGTTTTTCGCTCTTTCTTCATTATGTGCAATTTAGAGGTGTTCTGGCTACTTTAAAAGCACTGTATTGGGAGGCACAAATATTTTTGTGCACATACCATGAAGATTTACTACTCTACCTACCCGTAGGACCTTGTTGGTGTGTCAGGAAGCGAGAGAAAATAAGATAAAATGAGAGAATACTTGCTTTCAAATATCTTATTTTTTCTTAAAAATCTCGTATTTCATTTCTCCTTGCAGTTTCTTTGCAACCAAGCGGGGCCTTCACATTGGAAAGGAAACTAACGGAAGAAATCTTATGTTTTTTCTTCTTTCTTTATTCATATGCAAAATTCAAAATTCTTTCTCCGTTTGCCAAAAAAAATTTTTCCGTTGGAAACTAGATTCAAAGACCTTTTTGTCTATTTATAAATTAGAATATTGAAAGTGTATTATGATGGTGCAAACTCCAAGGAAAAAACGAGGGTTGAGACAGGGAAACAACAATGAGAAAGAAAAATTATCTTATTATCTTCTTCTTCCCCTTTTTCTCTATCATTTTCTTCTTCTCCATCTCAAGACCATCATTCTGATACCATGTGAAAATGTATGAACATGCAATGAAGAAAAGAGTCAACTTAGGAGAAGAAAGAGCTGGAAAAAAATTAACTCACATTCAAATTCTGAAAGGGAATGTTTTAATGTTCCTTCTTTTATTCTATTTGTATCATAAAACAATGATAATAAACACTAATGCTCCCTACTTCTTTTACACACTTGGAAATAATATTCTATAAGAAACTGATAGACCCTTGATAACTCGGGTTTATACAAGAAAGGGTAAAATGGGAATCATTGGCCCAAAGGAGAGCATGGGAAAGGCCTCCTGGACTCCAGCACCACTATCCTTCCAAGGAGAGTTCGTTGAGTGTAGTACCAGCAGCAACGGAATAAGGAGTGGGGGGAGGAATGGAAGGGGGCAACCGAATTCTGGAATTGGGAGGACCTAGACCCTCGAAGGCTAGCAGGTATGTCTCTTCTCTTTATTGGGTTTCATCATCTTGTTACAGAGCTGGTTGAACCCGGGCATGGTGAAGTCGAAAATGGACGGGAGAATGGAATTGGTGGAGAAGGAGGTCTTGGGACTGAAAAATGGGATGGAAGAGACTCCTATTAGAATTCCGGATAGAGAAGATGGGGAATGAGCAAGGAAAGTTGCCGATTGGAGAATCATCGGCCAACTGAGCCGTCTGCGACACTTGGGCTGAAGCTTCGGGGTCGGAAAATGCAGAAAGAAGAATCAAGAGCTGGACTTACCAGTGTTCACGGGAGACGATCCATACGACTGGCTTCATTAGGCGGAGCAGTACTTTTTCGTCAACAACATCAGAGAAGAGGAGCTGATCTCGGCTGTGGTCGTCTGCTTGGATGGTCGAGCCCTAAACTGGTTCCAAATGATGGAACATAGAGCTCCCATGGCGAGCTGGGAGCAGTTCAAGGCAGCCGTCCTCCACCGGTTCAAGCCGTTGCAGTCCGGGACACTATATGAGTCCTTCTTAAAGCTCCGACAAGATGAAATGGTGGCAGAGTTCTGGGAGCGCTTTGAGCTGCACCCGATGCCGCTTGTGGAAGACTCCGATGAGGTATTGATGGGCGTGTTTGTTACGGGCTTAAGAGGTGAAATTCGAGCTGAGTTGCGAGCCAACCCGCCGAGTTCGCTCGTTGAGCTCATGGAACTAGCACAACGGATTGACGAGCGCAACATGGCGCCGACTCGGGCGAGAGATGGTAAGTGGGGTTGGGACGCAGTGTTGAGATTATCATCCTAGCGTTGTCCCAGATCGTCCCTTTGGGCGGAAGAGGAAGGACCTCACCAACTGTAGTAGTCGCGACCTCCACGACAAGCGCAGCCGCCGGCTTCCACCCTGCCAGCTCCGCTGTGACGATTTCTTGCCCTTCGCCATCTCTTAGAGGCAAAATCGCAGAAGAGGCGCGATCGTGGCCTTGGCTTCAGATGCGACGAAAAGTTCCACTTAGGCCATTGATGCCAATTGCGCTAGCTGAACATGATGCTGGTTGTCTGAGAAGGCAATGACGACAACACGATGGAAGAATTGGAGGGGATAATCGAGAAGAAAGAAAACCCACATGATCAGTAGCTCGCCACCTTGTCCCTGCAGGCCCTCAGGGGCGGCGTGACCACTAATAGCACATTGAAGCTGCGTGGGATGATTGGCGACAGACAGGTGGTGGTTTTGATAGACAATGGTGCCTCTCACAACTTCGTCAGCACTACCTTGGTTCAAGAGTTGGGTTGCTGGTAATCCAAGGCCGCACCTTTGCGGTGAGTGTGGTGGATGGCTATAGTATCAATGGCGGCGACATTTGTCCTGTCCTTGAATCGAACATCCAAGGAGTGAGGATTAAACAATATTTCTATCTCTTTGCCTTTGAATGTGCCGAGGTCATCTTAGGCGAGGCTTAGCTCTAGCTGCTGGGAGATGTTTGTTTAAATTGGCGAAATCTCTCTATGAAGTTTAGGTTAATGGCCGTAAGGTAAAATTCCAAGGTAAGCTATCATTGTTCACGGTCGAAGTCTCTTTGAAGGTGATGACCAAAATCATAGCCCAAGAAGGGCAAGGTTGTTTGCTGGAGTACAATAGCGGCCCTCAGCTGGATCGCCAACAACACTATCAGACCTCCTTGCAGAGTTCCCCCAGATCTTCCGACCCCCCATAGGGCTACCTCCGGCTCGACCGTGTGACCACTTGATTCCTCTGGAAGCAAATAGCCAGCCTCTGTGCCTCCGACCTAATAGATATCCATTCTATAAAAAAACTGAAATATAACGGATTGTGAAAGAGATTCTTACAACCGGAATCATACAACCAAGCATCAACCCCTATTACAAAGTCTTACTAGTTAAAAAAAAAATGGGGGATAGTGCTTTTGTGTTGATTATCGGGCTCTAAAAAAATCACTTTTCCAGATAAGGTCCTCATCCCCACATTAAAGAATTGTTGGATGAGTTGGGAGGAGCCAAGGTATTTACCAAGCTGGACCTAAAGTCAGGGTAACATCAAATTAGGGTACGGGTGGAGGATATTCCCAAAACGGCGTTTCGGACACATGAAGGACATTATGAATTCCTCATGATGCTGTTCGGATTGACCAATGCACCTTCAACCTTCCAAGCCTTGATGAATCGAATCTTCCAACCGTATCTCTGTAAGTTCATCCTTGTCTTCTTCGGTGATATTCTTGTCTATAGCACGGACCTTGTTGCTCGCTTGGTCCATTTGAGGAAGACTCTCAAGGTATTAGCAGACAATCACTTGGTACTCAACCATAAGAAGTGCCCCTTCAGCAAGCCAAAACGGGATTATTTGGGACATCGAATTTCGGGCAGTGGAGTGTTGGTTGACCCTTCCAAGGTGGAGGGGATGCTCCAGTGGGAAGTACCTTCAGATGTGAAGAGTTTGCGGGGATTCCTTGGTCTCATAGGGTATTATCGCAGGTTTGTGAAGGACAACGGGAAAATTGCAGCACCCTTCACTCGTCTACTCGAGGACTCCTTCTCATGGGATGGATAAGCACAATCTGCCTTCGAACAATTAAAAACCGCCAGAGAGTCAGTCCCAAAAGATCTTGAGGCCCTAGAGCAATCCAGCAAACTCAGCGGCGGTGGAATTAGAGATACCCACAGGACTAGCGAAGGAGAGGAGGTTGCTGCCATTTTCATCGTGAATTACTCCATCAAATTCAGCATGCCCAGGGCATCCAAAAGCATTGCCATCAAAAGTTAAGCTTGAAGTGACCTGGGGGGGAGGGGACCACATTACCATTTTTGGGGCACGAGAGAGTTCAGCCATGGCAACAATCAGGCACCAGTTTCCAAGGAAATCAGAGCTGCTGAGGTGAAGGAATTCTTTCTTTGTGAGGATCCAGGCGGAGACCTAGCCAGTGATGTGCTTAGTAAGCACCTTGATAGGAGAGGATTTGAATTGGAATTTCCGGTTATTTCTCTCTTTACAGAGCGCCCAAGGAATGTGGCTCACACAACTAGACATGAGCTTTTTTCTAAGCTTAGGGAGCCGAGAGTTGGTGATGGATTGGATCATAGATGGCCTGCTGTGGGGTGTACACCAACTCTGTTGAGGAGGTTAGCTTGGGCAAAATGGCAATGGAGTAAGACATGGGTGGCAAATTCTGGAGTACAGCGACAGAAGGGACAAGTTGGGTCTAGGACATGAGTTCCCTGTCTGATCAAGGCATCGGAGGTGAGGATTTTGTTCTTCCAGGAAAACCAGGTGAAAAAGTTGGCACAAGGAGGATCAAGAAGGGACCAGGCCAGAGCAACAGAGTGGTGACGTTGAGAGGTGTTGAGCACTTGCAATAGATTGTAAGCAGAAGCCACAAAGAAGGCACCTTTTGGGCGAGGGGTCCAAATAAGTGTCTGGGATATGGCTGCGGATGATAACATTGACCAGGTTGGAGAGGAGGTTCGGCCATCAAAGCCTCAAAATCCTTCAGGGCTCTGTGGAGATGTAGCTTCCATCTGCCAAAGCAAGACCAGATGTCCGCAATGGAAGCAGAGGGGAGTCTGGAGAGGCTCGAGATGGCGCTGAAGTTTTTGTCCAATGGCTTGTCGCCTAGCCACCAATCCGTCCAAAATTTAGTTTGATGTCCATTCCCTAGGTAACTCTTAACAACCTCTAAGAATTTGGGAAGGAGGGAGATTTTTTGGCCAGATAGGCGACAACTTATAATGACAGCCACCATCAAGCCACCGACCAACCGTCTTGTCAGCTTTGGCAGTGACCAAGGCCCTCTAATTTAGACCAAAAGACAAGTTGAATCGCCAGATCCATTTGATGAGGCAAGCGGAGTTGGTATTTGCCATGTTTCTGATGCCAAACCCACCGAGGTACATAGGTTGGCAAATGTCAGACCACTTAACAAGATGATATTTACTCCAAAGAAAGTGACTCTTGAGGCATTCTAACCGGTTCTTGACGAAGGCAAGGCAATGGAAAAGGGAAAGGAAATAACTGGAAATACCATGGAGGCAAGACTTAACGAGGGTGAGTCTGCTCGCCTTGGAAAGAAACTTGCCCTGCCAGGTGGCCATGCAACCTTTAGATCGTTGAATCACAGGGCCAACTGTGCTTGGTCAGAGTGCCGAACATTAGGGGTAACCCAAGGTAGGTGCTGGGGAGGTTGGCGATTTTGCAGCCGAGATAGTCAACCATGACAACAAGAGCATTCTGATCCACGTTGAAACTAGAGATGGAGGACTTGGCCCAACTCACTTTTGGGCCGGAGGAGAGTTCGAAGAAATTTAGCAAGGCCTTTAGGTGAGTGACTTGATCCATTGTACCTTCACCAAAAAGGAAGGTGTCATCGACATATTGGAGAATGGGAATGTCCTGGTTGGGGTTGAGCCAAACAGTGTTTTTGGCATGTCGGTCCATAGTTGAGAGGTACTCAACAATGATGGTGAAATGAAAGGGAGACAATTGATCACCCTATCTAATCCCACGGGATCCACTGAAGTGCCCACATGATTTGCTGTTTACCAATAAGGAGTAAGAAACAGTGGAGATATAGTTGCACATCCAAAACTGCCAGCGAGTACCAAAATCCATTTGACCAAAAAGATGATCAAACGCTTTTTCGAAGTCCAGCTTAATGACAATTCATGGGAGGTTGGTCTGCTTGAAGGAATCGAGAAGCTCGTGTGATGCCATTGTAGAGTCGAGGATGTTTCGGCCTTTGATGAAGGGATGGATAACTTGCTGGAGAGCAGTGTGAAGGCGTTTAGCCAAGACACACGCGATGACCTTGTAGGTGTTGGTGGTGAGACTTATAGGCCTGAAGTCCCGGGGATGCTCAATGTTGATCTTTTTTGGAAGCAGGGCGATGAAGGAGGCACCAATTTCAATGGGGGTAAAGGAGAGTTCAAGCCAATCAACATCCTGGCTGGTGATGCGGTGGTGGTGGAGTTGGTGCAAAAGAGACCGGTTGTATTGCTCCTCGATGTAAAGATCTATGAAAAAATTAACAAAAAAACCACCTAGTCCTTCCTCCCTCAGCAGCATGCATTCCACGGTTACTCAAGGAGTTCCACTCCTCTCCCTCCTGTGGCCATTCCAGGTATCCCCGCACATATAAGAAATTAGCCAGCATGCTGCATTGGTCGGATCTTAAAAAAGATGTACAACAGTATATGGACTCTCATGAAATATGCTAAAGAAGCAAATACAACAATCTCTCCTCAGCAGGGTTTTTCCAACCACTTCCAATCCCCCCTCCAGGTGTGGGAAGACATCTCCCTTGATTTCCTAGGAAGACTTTTGAGAGCTCGAGGCTACGACACTATTTTTGTAGTGGTGGATTGACTAACGAAATATGGTCATTTTCTTCCCCTCAATCACCCCTATACGGCCAAACAAGTTGCTGCCCTTTTTGCCAAAGAGGTTGTTCGTCTACATGTTTTTCCACGATCCATAGTGTTTGACAAAGACAAGGTCTTCACCAGCCATTTTTGGACGGAACTCTTGTCACTCTCCGGCACGGAACTCTGTAAAAGCTCAGCATACCACCCATGGACTGATGCCCATCCTTGGCATCTAAGCCCAATGTGCAGCTCAGTCCACGTTACTCTGGTCCCTACCAGGTGCTGGAAAAAGTAGGTCTTCTCACCTACAAATTAGACCTCCCCACCCATGCCAAAATCCACCCCCCACCCTCATAAATCTCAGTCATTACCTGTCTGCCTCACTGATGATCTCAACCTTTCAGTCCACCCAGCCAAGTACTTGACACCCGCCATCTTCCTGGGCATCCACCCGAGTCATATGACACCATTATCTCTCAGTTTCCTTCCTTCCACCTTGAGGACAAGGTGGCTCTCAAGAGGGGGGGGGGGGGGGGGGGGGGGGAGGTGATAGACCCTTGATAGGGTTTATACATGAAAGGGTAAAATGGAAATCAACGGCCCAAAAGAGAGCATGGGAAAAGCCTCGGGTCCCACAGATGGGAACCACTGGACTTTAGCACCACTGTCCTTCCAAGGACAGTTCGTTAAGCATGGTACTAGCAGCAATGGAATAAGGAGAGGGAAAGGAAAGGAAGGGGGGCAGAACTGAATTCTGGAATTGGGAAGACCTAGACCCTTGAAGGCTAGTGGGTACGTCTCTTCTCTCTGATGGGTTCCATCATCAACACTTTCCTAGAAACCTATGTAAACACATTTTATATCTTCTAAAACACACAATGAAGGATTTGGTGTTGATACATTTGATATGGGAAATGACATAATGCATCATCTTAATGGTTGAAGATAAAAGGCCTGTTGTTAACAATTGGGCTTTTTTTTTTTTTTGTGGTAATTGGATGCATGTCCTTCTAAGATAACAAAAGTATGAATGATCTCCACTTAGGTGCAAGCATCATGTGTATTACTGGAATCATATGGAATTCTTAAACATACTAAAAGCACAACTATTATTAAAAATTGCGAAGTGTTGATTCTTGATAGAGATGTAAAGTTTAAGTAAATTATCATGCTGACAGCTATTGGATGTATCTCGCAGGGATTCCTGCAGTTGACATTTTATTGCAGCTATTATTTGATGTCTCATGTGTACTGGGTTTTGCTCAAGCAACATTATGTGGAAACTTTTAATTTGGATTTCTAATTTTTAAATGGTGTTAATTGGCATGCCTTTTAGGATTAACTTTTAACCAATATTTCTATCCTTTCAGTACACAGATGAAGAGATAGAGCGATGTTATGAGGAGTTCTATGAAGATGTACATACGGAATTCTTGAAGTTTGGGGAGATTGTTAATTTCAAGGTTTGTTTAATGCCTTTCCTTTTTCTTTCTATATACGAGAAAGTATTTAAACGCAGCCATCTTCAAGTTTGTGAGGTAAATGTATTAATCATTCTTCTCAGTAAACTAAGTGACCAGATGCTTCCTTTAATTGAGATTGTCATGTTCTGACCTCATAAAGCTTTCGGCATAAAAATTGGCTTGAGAGTCACATTTTCCAGAATTTTTTTTTTGGACATCTACAATGGATTCCTCCTTTTTCTAACTGATTACTTTGAAGAAGGGTGGGGGGGGATGTCCAGTATCTTAGAAAAAGACAAAAAAAAAAAAGGATTGTGTACTACATCTTTTTTTCTACATATCTGGAACGACCGGGGTATTGCTATTGCATGTCCATTATCTTAGAAAAAGACAAAAAAAAAAAAAAAGGATTGTCTTCTACATCTTTTTTTCTACATATCTGGAACGACGTGGCTGAATTGAAGTGGACGTTGGTATTCTTCTGTGTTCATGATCTGTCAGCTTTTGGTTTAAGTGTCACAGGGCATATGTGGAATTTCTGGTGCATGTGTGTACCTTTCAAATACCTTAATATCCTCTTTGCTGCTTGGAAATGATGTTCAGTAGGGCAATCCATGAATCTACTGATGAAACTCACCACAAACATAACATCTGGACGAGTGACAGTCAAATACATAAGATTTCCCACAATTTGCTTATAGAAAGTATTGTCTATCCTCGCTCCATCTCCATTTTTCATGAGCTTGAATCCAGGAACCATAGGATTGTAAACTGGGTTGCACTTGTCTATGTTGAACCTCTCAAATACTTTCTATAGATTCACAAATTTTATTGGTGTTGCAATTGCATGTCCAGTATCTTAGAAAAAGACATCCTTCTCCGGGCCTCTCGGTATTGCGGACTCCATGATGGTTGAGCTTCAAAGTCTTCTTAATGGGCTTCGTGTTTTTCGTGATCATTGCTCCGGGCCGCTCTTGATCGAGGGAGACTCTAAGGTGGTGATCGGCTGGTGCGAGAATGCCTCCTCATCTCCGTGGCGCCATTGGGATGCCTTTTTTGGAATTTTGAATATTGTCAATCTTTTTTATTGTTTTTGGCCTCTCATTCCGAGATCAGCAAATTCTGTGGCTGATGCTTTAGCTAAGCAAGAAGCCTCCTTGCAATCTCTTGTTGTCAGTAGTTAGCTCCCTTTTTGTTCTCTTAATAAAATCACATTTCATAAAAAAAAAAATTAAAAAAAGACAAAAAGAAAGGTGTACTACATCTTTTTTTCTACATATCTAGAACGACCGGGGTATTGCTATTGCATGTCCAGTATTTTAGAAAAAGACAAAAAAAAAGATTGTCTACTCCATCTTTTTTTCTACATATCTGGAACGATGTGGCTAAATGGAAGTGGACACTGGTATTCTTCTGTGTTCATGATGTGTCAGCTTTTGGTTTAAGTGTCATAGGGCATATGTGGAATTTCAGGTGCATGTGTGTCCATCATTCTAGGAAAAAAAAAAATCTCGACTCACAAATTTTATTTATTGAGGTAAATGAGGCCGGACTCAAGTCTAGCCAATCTTGGCTGGACCCTAACTTTTTCTGCATTAGAAAAGTAATTAATGCCATTTATTTCATTAAATTTACGACAATTCTCGTATCTCTATTTGTCATTAAAAATTGGGAAAAACAAGAGAAATCTAAAATGAGCATCAATCATTAATGCAATGGGATAGGAAGTGAATGTAGTATAAGAATGACTCAAGTTTTAAGTGATTCAATTCAAATTTGATGGTTAAATAAAATTGGTGTACCTAGCTTTGGTGGACATAGGTTTATACACCTTTTTCCTTTTATTCATCTACTTTATGTTAAAAAATTCTATTCATCAACTTTTCTTATGAGTTGCTAGAAGCACCAGGTATTCTTCTGTCTCATGTGTTCTGGATCAGTTACGAGGTGTTCATAGCTTCCTCTTTCTACTTTCATAACTACTATATTGGAATCTTCAATTGATGATATGGGGATACAATGCAACCGTTAACAAATTTGTTTAATCCAAACCTAGGCATGCAATTGGTTGGAATTTAGGTTGTAAACCTACACTTATTGCTGAGTCAATGGTGAACTGACAAAGAAGAAAATGGACATTATTAATAACAGGAGGCATGGATCTGATTTTCCTATTCAGGTATGTTGTAATGGGTCATCACATTTGCGTGGAAATGTGTATGTGCACTATAAGTCACCGGAATCAGCTGTGCTCGCTTATAGTACAGTAAATGGTCGCTACTTTGCTGGCAAACAGGTACTTTTTGTTATACATTTTTAATTGGAAGTTCTGGGTTTACTCCATGATGCCATCCTATCTCTGATTAGGCTTTTTGTTATTGTTTTTGTCAATTATTTCATTTGTTTCAACAACTTTAGCGTGTGCTTTGCTCTATCTTTCTTTTGTTTAGGTTTGTGTCTGTGGTTTTCACCTTTATGTGGCTTCCTAGGACATTTTATAGTTATTAGTGAGCATCATTTTATATTCTATTTTCTATTTACGAATGACATTATTGTAATTTGGGGGGAAGACCTCTTAACTTCAGCTAGTCATTTTAGGATCGACTTGAACCCAACTTTAATATGGTATTAGATTGGAAAGTCTGCCTTGTTGGGATCAATTTGTGTCCCATTTAATTTTTATCCCATTTGTATTGCTCACCTCTCAGGCCTGTTGTCTACGTGAGTAATATAGACCTGATGGAGAATATGAGTGGGAGTAATCCCATGTGGATTAGTATCAGGAAAAGTCAGTTATTTTGTTGGGGAAAGACCTAATTTTGGCAGTCATTTGGGGATAGACCTGGACCTAACTTTAACAAAATTGAACTGTCTATAAGTTTTTTCATCTTTCTTGTTTGTGTCTGCAGATAATTTGTGAGTTTGTAGGTGTTAGCAGATGGAAGGTTGCTATATGTGGTGAATACATGAAGTCAAGATATAAGGTAAAATGATTTTCTTTGGGACGGTCCCCCCTCCTAGAAATTTTGCTCATTTGAACCTTTTAATATAATTCAGCACTATTTTAACAAAAAAAAGTTATAAGGTAAAACAAATAATTCTGCATGCCCTGTGTTTCTGCTGGAAAGTTAGTTCATTTCTTTGTTGTTTTGTGTCTTTTACTGTCGTCTTTGGGTTCTCCTAATGCATAATTTGTGGTCTCTCTCTGCCTCTCACACACTCACATTTCAGACCTGTTCACGTGGGACTGCTTGCAACTTCCTACACTGTTTCCGAAATCCTGGAGGAGATTATGAATGGGCTGATTGTGATAACCCGCCCCCTATGTACTGGACGAAAAAGATGGTTGCCTTGTTTGGCACTTTGGACGAGTCTCAGTATGATAAGCTTGTGGAAGCCAGAAAAGGGGATGCAAACAAGACTGCAAGCAAGAAGCATAAGCTCGATAAGGGCAGGTATGCCAATAGCTATTAGAATTCTCTATGTTCTTTGAAATGTTTGAAAACCCCAAACCCTGATAATTTACAATTAAAATGCAACCCTTTCTGTTGTGTGTTTAGAAGCCAGCTGAGCCCCCAACAGACACGCATACACGTGCACGCGCGCACATGCCCACACACCCATACACACACAAAGTTGTAGGTCTGTCCCTGAGAGTAATGCACTGCGATTCTTTTCCTTATAGGCCGTTATATCTTACTATGGTAAAGCATTAAAAGTAAACCTGTATGATCCCTGGACCTGACATAAATAAGGTTAACTTTATTGAAATAAAATGGAAACAAATAAAACTGAACAGAAATCTTAATCTGAAATTCCTAAATCTACTGATACTGCATGAACTCTTAAATTTTGCTCATTTAGCTAAATAGATAAGTAGCCTTTATATTCCTCAAGTTGTAAGTTGTTGATTCCCATCTGAGATTTTTATTCTTGAGAACTTTTTGCTCAATTAGTCATCTAAATTTGGTCCATTTGATGGATGCCTTCGTCAACATTCAGATTCTGCAGGCTTCTAAAGCATCTTTTCACACCACAACTTGAAAGGAGACTATTCTTGTTGTGTTATTAGATCTCTTATGTTATGGTCCAAACACTAGATATCAATTCTCTTTAACTTGAATTAGTCAGCATGGCAGCCTGATTTACTGCAAAACCTGCCTTTAGGCAGATTCCTTTCATCTTGGTTAACTTGTAATAAGATATGGCAGGTCAAGCTCTAGAGGATCTAGATATTGTGAAGATAATGGATCCAGCAGGGAGAACTCCAATGACTACAGGTCCCAAGGGAATCATCGTTCAAAAAGAAGATCATACTCAACAAGCCAGGCAAGGACAACATTCTCTCCTGATGAACGCAAAAAGTCTGGTAAAAAACATGATTCTGCTCATCATAGATCCAGTGGAAGGAGTAGATTCCATCATGATGATCAAGGTGCAAATGAAACAGAACTGACAGATATTTCTGGAGAGCATCAATGTAGTGAAAAATATAGAGCTCCTTATTGTAATTTGGACAAAAAAATCTTTGATGGAGATGAGAACCGGTATGGAAGTTCTTCAAGGTGGCACTTGAGCAGCACAAGAAATGAGGCAGTTTCTCCCGTTAAGGTTAAGAAAGAAGGCCGTGAAAGATACTATGAGGATCATTCTGACTTCTCTAGCAGCGAGTACTCCGATGAAAACCACAACCTAAATTATACTCATTTGAGCAGTGAGACACGATCAACTAGAAGGCACACAAGGATGCATTTTCATGGTGGGGATGAGAGATCTTCAGGGAAGTATGGCTTTTGTAATCATGAAAAATATGGTGGGCGAGATGTTTCTGAAGATGGGAATTCTTCTGATGATATCAGAACCTATCGCAGTGATCATTCAGGGAGGAAGAGACGATCATGAGAGCCGCACTCCCATTGCATATTATTGTGGTCAAAACAGAAATGGGTCTAATTCTGAGCATTACAGGAGTCGCCATTCTAGTGGTGGTCCTAAAAGACATGATAGCGGAAGGAAAGAACAGAAGAATGGTGATGGTAGTAGTGATTCGGTGCAGAAAAAACGAAAAAACTTGAGAGGAGGTCATAAAAAAGCCGATCAAGGAGTGGATCCTAGTATCAGTATTCATATCGGTCCAGAAGGAGAGAATTCATCAGGGAAGGCGCAAGTAGAGAGGTTCTTTGACTATGGTGTACATTTCTTTTCTAGTTTCCTTTTTTGGTATTTGCAATATTAATGGAATCAAAGCAGTTTTTGCAACTATAAAGTCCTGCTCCTCTTCCCCTTTTACTTTCTGAATCTTCCTTTAAAAAGAATGATGGCTGAATCTTAAATGGCGAAGAATCTCAGTTACAAAATAGTTATTTAAACTGAAACATGATATTTAAGAAAGTATATTCCAAACGCACAAGGAAAGATAGGAGGAATGTTATTTCTAAAGAAAAGGTGATCAAAATGGTGATAGAACATTCACATTACTTAGAGGAAATGGATCAAACTATTTATGAACTTTTAAAAAAAAGTTATTTTAATTAGGCCTTGTTAGTAACTATTTCAGGAAATGTTGGAAAAACATGTGTTTGTAGGAATATGTTTCTAAGGACCATTAGTGTCTCATATTTTTTTAAAACACTTTTTTTGTTAAAAATTCTTATCAAGAAAATTATATAATTTTCTCGGTAAGATTTTTTAACCAAGATAAGTTAGAAAACAATATGAATTTGTTTTTGAATAAGTATTTAACAATTGATGCAACTTTCAACACAAGGCGATTTTTTAAGGCAATTTTTTATTTGATAATTTATCGGATAAGTATGGTAATGTATGAGATTGATTATTAATTTTTATTTATTTTCTTAAAAAAGGCACTAATATCTCCATTTAATTTTCCTTAGAAAATTTAAAATTTTTTCATGTAATTTCCTAGTAAGGGACTAATAGGATTTTATCTTAAGGTTTCTTGGGAATGTATATTTTAGGAAAAATATTTTTAATTTTTCTTGGGATATAAATTTCCAACCAGGGGCACTAACAGGGTCTTCAAGTATAAAAATTAATACTATCAAATATTTAAGTACGAATAGAATAGATTAAAGGAGAGAAAAAAATGTCCTCTCACCATTAGAAGCTCAAGAAACGAGTCTTGAGTCCAGTCCTACCTAAGTACTTTGTCAATAGCTTCAACGAGACGATCTCCATGTCCATAGATAAAGGTGAAATATAGGAATTGGCTTATTTGGATAAAAAGATGGTCTACGTTGTCTCTTCAACCTGGTCTGTCCACTTCTACTTCTATTGCGACTGATCAGTTGCTAAGCTCCACAGGGTGGACGTATCCATAATAAGTTTTGCAAAGGTGTCAATGTAACCTTACTTTTCAATTGTCCATTATTTTAAACTTGAGATAAGGGCAGAAAATAATGTGTATTGGATTTTTATGGGTCCCAATGCTGTAGCCAACAACGAGAAGTCCATACTTGACCGTGAATAGTTGATATATGGGATCACATTTCTAAATGGTTCAATGGTGGTAGGGGTCTTGTGATGGATGGGGGTCTCCTTTACAAAGATTTTTTCAACCAATCTACGATTGAACCAACAAAATTAACATAGTCAATTGGGTTATAATAGCTTCTGATGATGAGTTTGGTTGAACTCGACTGGATAGGCTAGTCCTATCTAATTTTTTAAACATTGATCAATATTACTCAAATTTATTCCTTTTGTCAAAAGAAAAAAAATATTAGGTCCTACAACGATAAACCAAACCATAAGGGTGAATAATTTTATTAAATTTATTGGGTAGTTTTTAATCTAATGATAAACAAATATACCTAACACATCAATAATGCAGAAATTTCACTCAAAATCAAGCAAACTGCATATGCTCAAGGATTTATAGTGGTTCACAACCCATATTCTGGTTGCTGATTCATTCCTTAAAGTGTTTGCTCCTTAAGAGTTAAATTCATTATGTTTAATCAAACAAGCCACATCATACCAAAAGACTTATGGAGGTAAGTATTGAAGAATATGTATGAAAGAGCTTTACATGACTCTTATAACAAAAAGTCTCACAAAACAAGAATTAATATGGTGGAGTCTAAAAGGAGTCTCATGAGAAGGAAGATTCACAAGAAAATGTTCAGTTTAGAGGTGTCTTAGTTATATTAGAATATTGTTTATATTTAGTTGTTCAATTGTTCTAGAACTTGTCTTTTGGTGTTTGAATTTGGGTGTAATTAAATTTCTGGAGAAGAGAAAAATTTCACTAACTTCTTGTAATCTGAGTATATAAGCCCATATTTATAATAGAGGAAACTAGTAAAGTCTAATTACAATTAAACTATCTTTGTCCCAATTATACCCAAAGTCTTAACACTTAAAGATAAGTGCTAGCATAATTAAACAACTAAACATAAATAAAAGACTAACATAACTAAAACACCTTTTAACTGAAACTCTCCTGTGAGACCTCCTTCTATAATAATTTTGGCTCTATAAGATTTTTTATTGTCAAAGTCATGTAACACTCTTCCATATATGTTCTTCAACACTCCTCAAGTTGGAGTTTATAACTGTAGCTAGCAATGAAAAGGATTCTTGCTTTTTTTTTTTTTGTTGAAAAAAAATCATCACAGATGCAATTCTTCATAGATGCAAAAACTTCATCTTTTGTGCTCCCCCTTTCATGAATATTTTGGTCACATAAATTTTTTCACAACATATAAAATAAAATACCTCTTTCATGTATTTCTTCTTCTACTTCTTCCTCTCAAGCTGGAAGGTATCGGTGTAATCCTAGTTTGAAACAAAAAAATAATTGTATTTATTATCTCCTCCATCGAGGTGTCCCGAGGATAAGAACTCAATCAGACACATACACTAAAAAAATAAGATGGGCGATGTATGTATAAAAAAGGTCGAAACCAACCTCATAGGATTTCAAACAAAAATAGTAATAATAATCACTAAAAAGATAACGCCTGTCACTCAAAGGACGATGAAAAAACCTCACTTAAGGGTATTCATAAAAAAGTCTCAATGGACTTAAAATACCTATATGTATATAAAAAGAGAAACCAACCGAAGCAACACAGAAGAGGTTGACCCAAAGGGGTATGCTAGAATAAAAAAAGGATGGCAGGGGAAAGGTAACTGATAAAAAAGGTATGTGGGGAGTGTAATAAAGGAAAAATAACCACCTTGATAATAAGAAGGAGATTGTAATGATAGAAAAATAACTTAACACATTTGACCGAGTATGACCTCAAAATAATTTCAAGAGGGCGAACATTTTTTTTTTTTTGGAGTTGACGATTCAGAAGATATTCAACCAAGAAATAAAAACCACAAAACTTGAAAACAACATTGACTATGGAAACTTTGATAATTGCTTAACTTATAACTTAAACTTATAAGTTTCCGTTTCCAAATTGATCAATCCATATGAGGAAAGTTTTTAATCAAATACTCAATGAATTCTAATTTGGAATACTTTTCAGATTTGTATAATCAAAACAAAAACATTCCAATTATTGACTTTCTTGAATTACCAACACTTTCCGAAATTAGACTTTCCATAGATAAGAGATTTTGGGAATCAAAGAGGCTTAAAAAAAGAAGATAGTATTGAAATCAGACCAAAAATCTCTGATTAGCAGATAACTTTGGCTAAAAAACTCATATTTTAAGTGAAAAGGAAATTCAATTCACATCAATGCGTGGAGAGACAATAGGAAAAAAAATAGAGATTTTCAACAAAATTGATTTTCGGTACTTTTGATATCAATATCTCTTAAAATATAGCTCAGAATCACAAAAAATTTGTTTCTACAAAAAAATAAAAATAAAAATCAAAGAGATTAATTTTTTTACTTAGTTTGACACAAAAAGATTCGTTCTCGAATCTTTTATGACCTTTTGATTCTCTTTTTTCTATAGCTTGACCCTTGCCGACTCCAATACAAATATCTCCTTAAATATAGATTAGATTGACATGAAATTTTCTCCTTATAAAACTATACTTCAATATCTTTCATCCAAGTATAACTTCTTTTCATAAAATATACTTGTTTTTAGACAAAGAATCTAATAGATTTCGGACTTTGTAATCTAGTAGAACTGAGTACTCTTTCTTCTTTGGCTAGCATGACCATTGACTATTCCTAGATCGATATCTCCCTCTAGAAAACTCAGATAGAGAATTGGTTGAATAGGTAAGAAAATATATTTACATGTATTTCTTTTGATTGATAATTATCCATATAAAATCTCGTTGTTGATGGCATAAAATGGCTTGAAAGTTGAAGTTTTCTACTACTGCTCGAACCTCTCTTGTAGTCTGACCTTTGCTACTATCAATTTCTCTTTTTAAAAAATCCCGATTGACAAAATTATTTTTAAGTTAGAAAGTAGACTTAAAGTTCTTTCCGTCTTGCAATATGAAAAAACAAGTATAGAGGTGTGAACGCCAATAAAACAATGAATGTCTATTGAGACTGAAAAGAGAAAAAATAAAATAAAATATGAACCTAAACTACTAGAGATGATAGATCGAAAAAGGATAACATTATCTTTGTGGGTTGACCAAGTAAACTCACAGAACTTGATATGTTACCATGTTGAATTTATGGTAAAGAGATAAACTTAACTAACTTGTTGTAAGCTGAGTATATGAACCCCTATTTATAATAGAGAAAAGTAGTAGAGTCCAATTACAATTAAACTACCATTTTCCCAATTGCACCCAAAGTCTAACTCTTAAAATATGTCTTAGAATAATTAAACAACTAAACCTAAATAGAATACTAACATAACTAAAACACATTTTAACTGAAACTTTTCTATGATACCTCATTCCATAATAATTCTGGCTCTGTAAGACTTCTTATTGTGAGAGTCATGTAAGACTCTTCAACATTTGCTCTTCAACAGGTGTAATTGAGACAAAGATAGTTTAATTGACATATGATTCTACTTATTTTTTCTATTCCAATAGAGACTCATTATACTATATTATAATCAAGTCAATGAATTATTTTTCTTTTTTCAAAAATTTATAAGTTTATTATACTCGGTTATAATCAAGTCAATGAGTTATTTATTTATTTTTTTTAAGAAATTTAAAAAGTGTTGAATTTAGGACCCCATGATTGAAACCTTGAGCAAGATGAGAGAGGAAGAAGAAAAAGAGCAAAGAGAGAGAAAGAGAGAGAGAGAGAGAGAGAGAGAGAGAGAGAGCTCGGGTAGAGAGGAGAGAAGATAAAAGAGTTTAGGCTAGAGAGAGATTCTTCACAAACTGAGAAGTAGAGAACTTGATTGAACCCTTCAACCAAGACCCCAATTTATACTATTTTCATTTCATATTTAGAGATCAGCTAGGATCTCTAATATCCCTAATTACATCAATCATGATTACCCAAATCTACATAAATCAAGGGAAGATAAATCGATTACATTAATCAAAGAAGATTGCCAAATCTTCCAACTTATGTGATAAGGATGCCAGCTCGCGTGATGACTCATCATGCCACCTCACGTGATCATGGTGGGTCCCACCTTGTAACACTCGTCCTCAAGCTGGGGGTGAGAAAATATCGTAAATGCCCAACTTGCTGCAGATTGTGGACAAGGTCTTATGAGTGACTGATTTGGTGAGAATGTCTGCAACTTGCCCTTGTGAGATGATATGTTTGAGAGATAATATACCGACTTGGAATTTCTCTCATATGAAATTGCAGTCTACTTCAATGTACTTTGTTCTCTCATGGAAGATCGGATTTGAGGTAATATGTATTGTCGCTTGATTATCACAATGTCGATCTATAGGGGCTTCTTTATAGAATCCCAGCTCAGTGAGAAGGGATCTGATCCTTAGAAGCTCACTAACTGTGTGTGCCATGGCCCTGTATTTTGCTTTTGTACTAGACCTTGAAACTACATTCTTCTTCTTGCTTCTACATGTAACCAAAGTTCCCTCCAACCATTGTACAATATCCTTAAGTAGATTTTTTGCCATCCGGGGATCCGGCTCAGTTTAGATATGAGAATCATTTTATGTTGAAGTAACCATGGTTCTTATAGAGAAACCCTCTTCATGGAACTCCTTTCAAATATCACAATATTCTTTCTAGTGTTTGCCAATGAGTAAGTTGTGGTTTGTGCATGTATTGACTCACCACACTTATTGCATATGATATTTTCGGCCTTGTTACACAGAGGTAAATGGGTTTCTCCACAAGTCTTTGATATTTTCCGATATCTACATCTTCTTCAATGCCTGCAGATAATTTTGTATTGGAACCTATAGGGTTTTTTGCTGGTCTACACCCCATCATTCTTGTCTCCTCTAGTAGATCAAAGACATACTTCTTTTGAGATAGTATAATCCCATGTTTGGACTGTAGTAATTCAATACCCATAAAAGTATTTAAGTAGTCCAAGATCTTTTTTCTTGAATTCTTTACATATCTTTTCCTTGGTTTCTTGAATGCTCACAGGATCACTACCGGTTAAGACAATATCATCAGCATATACAACCAAAATCACTTTGCCTTTAGGCGTGTCATTAAGAAATCCGAAGTGATCTACAGAACATCTTTGAAATCTAGCCCGTATGAGTGCTTGGCTAAATTTATCAAACCATGCACGAGGAGACTTTTTCATATCATAAAGGGATTTCTTCAATAGACATACCGACTCCCCCTCAACTAAAAATCGAGGTGGTTGTTGCATATAAATTTCTTCCTTTATATCCCCATTGACAAAAATATTTTTCACATCAAGTTGATAGACCGACCAGGAAGAATTAGCAGTAAGAGATAATAAAATACGTATCGAGTTCATTTTAGCCACCAGAGAGAATGTTTCCTCATAATCGATCCCATAACACTACATATATCCTTTAGCAATGAGGCGGGCCTTAAGGTGAGCAACTGACCCATCCGTATTGTGTTTAACAGTAAAACCCACTTACAATCGACATGTTTTTTATATGATGGAAGAGGAACTAGAGCCCATGTCTGATTCTCATAGAGTGCTTATATTTCTTCGTCCATTGCCGCCTTCCACCCTGGATGTTTCAGAGCCTCCTGATAGGACTATGAGACTGAGATGGAGAAGATAGATGAAAGAAATTGACAACATGAACAGGATATATGATGGTGAGACACAAAATTGGATATTGGGTGAGAAGTAGAGGGCTTAGTGCAAGTTGTGGCTTCTTTTCTTAAGGCAATGGGTCGAGTATCATATCGTGGTCCAAAAAGAATAGGAGAAGATGGACTTACCTTGACGGGATCCGCAAACTCCGTAGGTGTGGTGTCAGCCAGTGCTTCAGGGG
The DNA here is from genome assembly GCF_029961685.1 of Aristolochia californica. Taxonomy (NCBI): domain Eukaryota; kingdom Viridiplantae; phylum Streptophyta; class Magnoliopsida; order Piperales; family Aristolochiaceae; genus Aristolochia; species Aristolochia californica. Next base: position 22,365,901 of record NW_027181815.1, on the reverse strand, counting down.
GTTGAATAATTTTTGTAGCACGGGGCACAACCGGTCGAGGAGAGGCTAGTACTGAAGAGAGACCTAGAGGAGCATTGTCAGAGTAGTATGAAGAGTCTTCGAAAAAAGTTACATCCCTAGACAAAAGTAACCTTTGGAGAGTGGGATTGTAGAAAATATAACCCTTCTGCGTGCGAGAGTATCCTAAGAAGATACACTTGACAAATTTTGGATCAAGTTTACTATGTTGTGGGGAGGTACTATGAACAAAGCATGTACAACCGGAGACTTTTAAGGGAAGCAAAAAAGGATCACCATGTGGAAACAATAAGGAATATGGGGGATTAATGACCGAGAATGGAAGAGGGTAGCCTACTTATAAGAAAGCATACAGTAAGGATGGCATGCATCCAATAAAAGTATGAGACTTTCATGGTATAAAATAAGTTGCGCATATCCTGGAGTATGACAATGATTGCCTCTCAGGTTGAAGAATCGATCATTGTGTTCCCACTCTGATTCCAGTTGTTACAGTCCCTGATCTAACACAATGATTCATAGGAAAGAAGATAAGAGAAGAATCAAGTCGAAGGGAAACTTGAAAACCCTAGGTACGTTAAGGATAACGCACACCCCTGAGCTCGTTTAGGATAACTCAAAACCCTTGTTTACTATAAATCAAGACTTGCCTTTTCTCATTCCTTTCACCCTTTAAGTAGGGTTTATGCTAACAAGGGTTCAAGAGAAAGAATTACAATAATGCCCCTACGACATACTAACTCATTAATTGAAATAAAAATGAAGTAAAAGTAAATGGAAAGAAAACCAATTAACTTAATATTAAATGACTCAACCACTACGCCTCTATATGACTCGACCTACTATTGAGTTCATAACACAATACCTTAGGTACTCATATATCAATAAATACTAGAAAAAACATAGCCAAACTCATGTATAAAAATACAAAATATGAAAACTTGTTTCTAGCCTCGAATGCAATCCCCCAAAATTTCCCCCCGGCTTCTTATAAGAAGAAAGACATTGCAAGAATTGAGAGGGAATAGAAGAACCTTAAATGTTAATAGAGAGAATGAAAGAGAAAAAATAGTGAAAGGAAAAAAAATTGTTACCTAGAGATGGTTCTTCCTCGTAGTTAGGAGCTTCAAGGAGGAAGATACGTCTTCCGTCGATTTTGGATGAGAAAGATAATTTTGAGGAGAAAAACATAGGTCATTTTTTCCATGTTGGATGAGAAGGACAATTTTGAAAAGGAAGACACAAGAAAGAAGATAAAATTTGAGGAGGAATACAGAGAAAGATGGGGTTTAGGGTATGCACTCTTCGTGTTTTGAAAACTCGAAGTTAAAGAAAATGAGTTTGGGCATGACTAAGTTGAGAAGTTGGATTTAGGGAACAAAATGCGTAAATATTCATGATTTAGATTAGGCATACGTTTTTATCCCAAGATTTATATATTATCATTTTATCATATTTTAGCAATAACAATTTTTACAATTATTTTGTAGATAATCGATAACCTTTTTTTACAAAAATACCATTTTCTCGGACCCCAGTCACCCAACGGTGTTAACCGTCAACCTTTATTGGGGATCCCATGTTGACCCCGAAACCCCAAGCCGCCAGGCATGGCGATTGGCGAGATGTGTAATTTCTTCGTGGCACTCATGAAAATAAGCTAATAGTTAAGCCCGTTTCAGCACAAGTCTTAACGTTTAACGACGACTGCGACGGTCAGGTGGCAAGAGTGGGACCAGGTGCTTAAACTTCTCTTCCGGCTACGGGTCTATAAATCGGTCGCTTTCTGTCTGTCTCCCTCTTCGGTCTGCACTCTTCCGACCCTCCGTCTTCCGACCCTCCGTCATCACGCGTACGCTGCAACGCCAGTCCACCCAGATTACCCAACCAATCTTCCACAGTCCGACATCTAAGCATGCATGAGAGTGATTGGTTTCGTTCCTGCTAAACTCGTAAGCTTAGAGCTGGAGCTGGAGCTGGGAGCCTATATGGAAGACTTTTCTCTGCTGCTAATTTAGAAAGATCTAACTTTCGCTCAATCAAAATCACAGGGGCATTTAACCGAATACTTCCTTCAATTTCCGCCGATTCTTTGAGTAGAACGGCGATATTTTTGCAGTCCTGGATCTTGCCAGTGCGTGTGAGGTTTCTGTGGTTTCCGACGAGGTACGAACTCTGATTTCATTCTTCTTTTCTTTCGTTTTAGATTGAGTAGATATGATCTGCCTTCTGGTGCTGTTTTTCGGCTCTTATAGATCTGGTGTGAAGACACCGGAATATGACGCGTAGAATCGAAAGGCCCTGTTTTCTGTGAATATTCCGGCAGAGTAGATCATGTAGGACGTTCTTCACTTCCTGTCGTGGTTTCATGAGTCAATAGGAGTTTGATTTCTTCTCAAGCTATGCTAATGATTTGATTTAAAAAAAAAAAAAAAACGGAGCCTGAACTGATTCCGTTTCGACGTTTGTTCGAATCTGGTAAATAGAGATAACTGAGTTGTTAGGACTTCGCAAGTTGCAGGTACTGACGGGACGACACTGGTGATGATAGATCTGGTTTTCCGCAACTTCGGAGAACTGATTCACTGGTCTAGTTTTCCTCTCGTCAGGCTTTGGCGTTTTCCTTTTTTTTTTTTCTTTCTTCCGGTACGCCTAGTTTGAAGATTATTTGTAGAGCGTCCTAGTTTCGTCTCCTTCTATTATAGTCATAGTACAGCCCAGAGCCACTTGAACGGTGCACACTTACCATCTGCGGTCCTGTTCTGCTGAATTCCCTCTCGATTGCACTGCCGATGGCGAACTTGTGATCTTTTTCTGGAGCGGGGAATGACAGTAAAGGTCTCATAAAAGAGCACTTTAATCACATATTAATAATACCTAATAAAATGTTGTGGCTTCTGCTTTTCGATGGGGCGCTCGCATGACTAATCCTACATTTACAAACTTGCTTTCTATCACTTTTTATTTTTGTCTTCCTACATTTACAAACTTGCTTTCTATCACTTTTTATTTTTGTCTTCGGCAAGACATTAATGAATCATAAAGGATGGCAGTGTATGTGATTCCAGGGGCATTTCCTCGAACACTCGGGACAATAATTTCTTTTTTTAGAAAGAATAATAATTATCTGTAATCCGAGTGAAGTTACATCTAATACTGGTGGGTTCACTCCATTTTGACCCATCAATCCATGTTTCTGGGCCACAGAAATTATGAAAACTCCTCTTTGTTTTTTATTTTCTCCGGTGGAAATCGGTACACCCACCACTTTTTATGGTTTGGCTTATGTCATGTGAGCTTTTTCTTTCTCCCCTTCTTCGCATCTTCTCAAAGCTTCAGCTTGCATCTCACGGGACCTTCTTGTGATTGGATGGTCTAGCTCGGCTCTAGTACTGCTTCAGAATGTGCTCTCTTTTGGCTCGAGTTCTGTGTACTTTCTGTGCTCTTTCTTTTTGTCCGCTGGTGTTTTTGGGGATTGACCGCCAGCAGTCGCATGTGAGTGCTCTACGAAGGATTTCCGCCAGAAAAGACGTGCTATTTTGGGTGCGTTGACCGGATAGGTGTGCCACGTATTCTTCCGGAGCCACTTCCCGTAGATGAATCAGTTATTTACTCAGTGTCTGTATCGAATTTGAATTCTCAAAATTCGATACGTGCGTTTATCTTTTTTTATCTATTATTACAGTGTCAAATTTCAGTAGAATAAATTTTAAATGGTTAAAATTTTATTTATAATAATATCTAAGTATTGTATCTCGTACCATATTATACCACACGTATGATCTGGTGTGGTAGATGCACTCTGTGATCCAGGCAATCCCCGATATGTTGCTCATGAATCAGATTCAGCGGCAGATAGAGAAAGGTAATCGGACTTTTCGGCCTATATTCCAGGTCTGCTACTAAGCTAAACATTCATAGAACACTCTTAGCTTTAGGCAGGTCCTTTGTGGCTTTTAGCTGTTTTCCAGCAATTTTTCACTGTCATACTTTCCAGATATTTGAAAAGCTTATCCAGGGATACGGTGCAATAAGGAAAAAAACTTCTGATTAGACGAGCCCATCTGTGTCAAATCGGAATTGGGATAGTTGATTAGGACAGAGTCAGGTTGGTCCAGGCTGAAGGCCCGTTAAAATTGTGAAATGCGAAATTTTAGTGTTTTAATTGCCCCTATCGAATATCGTAATATCGGATATGGTTGGTTAGGTTTGATACATATCAAAATTTGAGCTACCTGACATACTCCGTATCATCTGATAGAGCCAGACGTATATCGGCCCTACATATCTGAATTTGGGTTATTGATACTTATCGGATTTCCGAGACGGGCAACACCGTTTTACCGGCTTCAATAAATGGATTCTGCTACGAAGACTGGACCGACTAGTCTGTGGACAATAAATGGTCTACGGTACCTAGAGACGCGTAGAGAGATGGAGACGGCCTAACCATCTCTTGTGAGCCGGTGGTTGAACTAAAACGCAATTACCAGTTACGATTGCTACATGTCCTCCCTTCACTGCTGGTGTCCGATCGGCACTATTTTCATCTGGTTTTGATTCAGACAGAAATTACTGCTCCAAAAGACTTGACAACATATAAAGGTTATGTTGATGTAGGGTAAGCTTTCAAGAAGGCGGAGTCGTTTCTTGTGATCATTAATAGAGTATACTCAAGAGTATATCATTAATAGAATATACTCGGTAATCGGAATAGGTTTATTTTGTTTGGTAGGGTTGTGGACCCGGCTGAGCTGCGTACATTTTTTTTAATTTAATTTTGATAATTTTTTTATAATATTAGTTGGCAACAGAGTCTGATGGTCTTTCGTCGGCATCTGGGGAAGACGGGTATTCTGAGCTAACCAATGGGCAAAATTTGAGACGGCTTTCTGACTACAACGTTGAAATTTATAATATTGAAATCCTGCTTCTTCGCGTCTGTCACTGTAATGCTTCTAAGCAGGTCTAACTGGGTGAAAAATAGAAGGAAATAGAAAGCTAAAATGCGAAACAGCTAGTAATACATTAAGAAGGAAAAAAAATCATGTATCCATCATATTCTTTTCAAAATGTTCGTTGATCTTCTTATTAGCTGTCTTATATACCATTTTAAAGTCTTGAAATCATTTAACCTCGGCAGTAGCTCGTAACAACCGTGATACATGTTTAACGAAGAGAAAATAAATGGCTGAATGAACTGGACACAACCCCGATGGGTTTGTCTTCCTTTGCCGAAACTTGGATATTTGCAACTCGTTTCTGCTCTTTGATGCCTTATGCACTCAAGAAACTCGGTTTTTGCAGTGTGTAGCGCTCTTTCAAATTAACGTTTTATTTATATTGTAGAAGCAACTACGGCGTGGCGCTCATCGTTACGAGGGAGTAGCCGAGTGGTGGTATGTTTTCTTATTGTTTTTGTCTCATGTTTGTAACAGAAGCTTCGTTATGGAGTCGTAGAGGAGACTGTGATCCTTGTGAGTCTTGAAGAAAAGAAATGGCTACTGAAATGGGTAGAGCTCACTGTGACTGGCCGCAACATGAGGAGTTATCCAATCAGAACGATTGTCAGGTACTCTTCCATTTTCTGTCCCTTTATCATTATCATTATGCTTGTCAGGTTTGCTGTTATCTTTGTGACGCTTTCAGTAATCTATCCTAGTAAAAATCTGTTTCGTTTTCCTTGATTGTGAGTTTATCCAAAATAGTTCTGGTGATAATGTTGATTTATAGGGTCTTCCTCACATTATAATAACAAGGGATTAAGAGAAGAGAGAAGAGGAAGAAGAGAGGAGGAGAGGTTAAGAGCTCTAGCTCGTGAAGAGGCTAGGAGGAGAAACCAATAAAGAGAAAGAAGAAAGAAAAAAGGGTGACAAGAGGGAGCACGATTTTGTGCTTAAGAGGATTGAGTTTAATGCTCTTTCCCATGCCTTGAGGTTCTATATATAGTTTTGAGAGGTTGTTTGCAAAGACTACAATACCCTTAGGGTAATATCTTTCAAAAGCAAAAAAAATATAAGAGTACAAACACCAGCTTTTATTATTATAACTCTATATCATCTTTATAGAAGTTCTCCTTATTTAGTAATCATGCCACCTTGTGTCTTATTTACCATCCATGTCACTCCTACTCGTGGGTTGCTCCTTTTAAAAGATAAATTTGTCAAGATTCTGACTTCACTTTGCTTAAGTTTATTTTCTTCGGATTATGTTTATTGATACAATCTAACTTTGCTATGTTAATATTTGTTTCATATTTATTGATTCTGATTACTTTTTATTGCAAATCATTTTCCTTATTTGACTTCTTTTTTTCATTTAATGGATCATGTGGATTTTCCAGAGCAATTACTTACTCATTTTATATCTTTAAACATTAAGTTCTTTAGTTGGTTTCAAACATCAATTTATCGAACTATAGAATTTTCTTCAATTCATGTGCTTTGCTTAGTGAGCTGTTCACGTCAGTGAAATGTCACCTCCTGGTTTTGTATTTGAGATAAAATGGAATGATGCAATCATAGATCTTTCATGCACTTGAAGAACAAAAGTAACTTGGTGAATCATCTAATAGAAACTCCCAGAAACACCAAAATATACTTTGTCATGTTCGGTGTTTACTAGTATAATTCCTTTGCACTTTTGCCTCACACTACTCTAAGCAAAGGTGTGATGCACAGGTTCTAGATCATGGTTCAATATCCTTCGGAAGATTTGCTGTTGAATCTCTTTCTTGGGAAAAATGGTCTGTTTTTTCTCATAATAGATGTAAGGAAGAACTAGAGAAATTCAGGGCCCCAGGATTAGTTGCTCAGAAGAAAGCTTACTTTGAAGAATATTATAGAAAAATTAGAGTTCTAAAGGCTTTGCAGTCTCAGCAAGATGAGCAGACCATGGACTCTGGTGACAGTAGTGTTTGTAGCCAAGGTCCAGAAGACGAACAGACTACTGCAAGGGCAGAGAACTCCATTGATGGACAAGATGTTGATGTTGTTCAGGCGGAAGAGGATGCTATTCAAGTTTCGGCAGAGCAGGATATGATACCTGTTGCTATACCACTAGTGCAACATTTGGAACCTCACTCCATATTATCCTGTACAGGTTCTCCCAAAAGCTCTAAAGAAGGGATAAAGGAAGAAATTGAAAACCCAAGGAATAATAATTTGCATGAAAGCATGGTGAGTGTCAACTTTAACAATAAAAGGGTACCAGAAGCTGAGCAACTGAAGAAATATGAGCACTTAGATGATGGAAGGATCAAAATAGAAGAAAACCATTCAGATGCTACAGTACAATATGAAACTTCAGTGGTGGATGTAATGTATGGAGGGTCAAGCATAAAAAAGGAAAACAACCTTGCGCCTGCCAGGGTTGAGGTCAATCACAAGAGGAATGAAAATCTTTCTTCAGTTGCTAAAAAGGTATATAACAGGTTAATGATTTGTGGTCTGATATGTCCATCAGTAGGCAGATCTTTGAATTAATCAACAACTTACATTCTGCTAATCCTCGTATTACTCATAGACTTCTTTGGGGAAACATTTGCCGGAGGCAGTTCATCTGGGAAAGTGCATGGAGAGCTTGAAACATAATGCTGCTGAAAAGGTATGACATGAAATTTTTTACAGTTTGGAAAAATGCTTGTGTTACTTGCATCCTTTCATCTGTATATGTAATTGCTTTTTTAGGAGTCTAGTGCCGTTACAGTTAGAAACAGCATGAGAGCAGAATTGAATAAGGGAATTATGCCTAAATCACTGGTGGGGCTCAAATATCCTCTTCATAAAGTACCTGGAAAGGAGGAAAGCAGGATTAAATTGAGCAAAACAACTGTTAATAACACTAAAAAGTATACTCCAAGTTTCTCTCACAAACCACTTAAAGAAGTAAGTTCAACTGTCTCTGTCTCGTTACCTTTTTCATTATGTTACCTTGGACTAACAGAAGTTAACATGGTTAAACTTTCTTGTAATATGTGGAAGGATGCTAATGTTACTTCAGTTGAAAGAAATGCCAAAGTGCAAACCAGGAAAAGTAAGGATGCAACTAAATCAGCCCAAGGGGTCAAGCATCCTGTCCCTGAAGCAACAAACAGCACAAAGAATGCTATCAACTCAAGATTAGGAGCTTCTAATGCTCACTCTACTTTGAACAAACTCCAGCATCCTGTCCCTGAAACAACAAGGAGGACAAAGGGTGCTATCAGTTCACATGTGGGAACTTCTTATACTCACTCTAGCATGAACAAATCTATCTCTGTTTCTGCAAATAGACAGTGTAGAGGAATCTCCTCTTTTTCTTCATGCAGATCAAGTAAAGAAGCTTCCTCTGTTTCTTCACAAAGATCCAGTAACACTGTCACATTTCCTGAAACATTGTCTCTTTCAGGTGAAAGGCGTTCTGGCAATAGAGATGGTGCACAAAACAGCAGCCATTCTGGTTTCTCAAACATATTAGTGAGGTCTTCTGTTGATGCTAAAAATTTGTCATTAAGAGAGGTAAGTTTTAGTCAAGTGGACTGGTTTCCCATTTATGTCATACAAGCTATCACTACCTTTTAGGCCTTGAATCTTCATGTTGATGAGCTGGTTGAATTATTTTAGTTTCAATTCTATTTGTGTTGATGGTGTCTTTGCTTAAATACTACAAATGCTATTCTTGCAGCACATGTCAGCAGGGCAATCTATCAATTGTGGTATCAGAGACACTACAACAGTGAACAGAAGGTTGGCTACTTAAAAGTTCATGTTTAGGATTGCAATTTGACGCACAATTCTTTTGGTTCTCCTTCCCTTCTCATGAAATGGTCCACAAGCTGAGACAATCAAACTAACAGATTAAAACCACGACCATTACTCGTTCTTGGTGTTCTTCTTCTTCTTTTCTTTTAAACCATGGTAAGAAAAATAAATTTTTATCAAGCACTTGAACTTGATAAACTGCTCCAGAAATGTGAGTTTTCTGATGCTAAAATGCATGTTTCTTACCACCTTTGTGAACCACAAATAATTATACCTTGAACCGAATTAAGGGTGCAAAAGAAACAAAAAGAAAAAAAAATAACAAGAAAATAGAAGAGGAAAAAAAGTTCTGGAAGAGGGGCAGATTTGTGGCCTTGGAATTCAAGCCAGAAAGGCCTTTCCAGTTTCTTTATAATCAGGGTTTAAGTGAAAATTTACAAAAGAACAAAAATGCCCCCCAATACTCAAAATTACATATCTCCTAAAATACATGTCTAAATTGAATGAAAATTTAACTAGAGATAAAATAAGACATTCTCTATCTAATAGCCATACTGTAAGAGAAAAATTTAATGTAGAAAATATAGGAAATAACCAAAATACCCTGGACTTGTATTTTAACACTCTCCTTCAAGTTGGAGAGTAGATATCAAACAACCCTGACTTGTCACTAGAGGATACATGTTCATGTCTCCCCAAAGGCTTGGTAAATATATCTCCCAACTGGTTTGAAGACTTTACATGAGTTACCACCTTCCCTTGCATAACTGCATCTCTAATGAAGTGGGAGTCAATCTTTATATGTTTTGTTCTCTCATGGAATACAGGGTTGTTGGCAATAAAAATGGCTGCCTAGTTATCACAATTCATAACCATAGGGTCAGCAAACTCAAGAAACACATACTTAATCCACATAAGCTCACTAACTATAAGAGCCATTGCTCGATACCTAGCCTTTGCACTGGACATTGCTACAACTGTTTGTTTCTTACTTTTCTAGCTTACCAGGTTGCCTCCAACAAAACAACAATAGCCTGATGTAGAATGTCTATCCATCTTACACCTAGCATAATCGACATCAGAATACCCAAGTACATCAACTTTCTCATTCTGAGTATACAGAGACCTTTTCTAGGTGCACCCTTCAAGTACTTCAAAATCCTTTGAGAAGCTTTTAATGAACTTTTTGAGGATTTTCCATGAACTGGCTCACAACTCCCACAAAAAATGAGATATCCGGCCTAGTAACTGTAGCATAGATTAGTTAACTTACTAACCGTCGGTATTGAGTTTTATCCTTGAGTGTAGGACCCTGGGTGTCATGTAGATTATGATCAACTTCCATGGGGGTATCTATGGGTTTAACATCTAATAAATCATACTCCTGTAACATATCCAATATATATTTTCTCTGAGAAAGAACAATACCTTACTTGCTACGAGCGACTTCAAAGCCAAGGAAGTACTCGAGAGAGTCCAAATCCTTTGTTTGAAATGTGTGGCCAGATATTGTTTAATTTTTGTAATACCATCAAGATCATTACCAGATAACACAATGTCATCTACATAGACAACCAAAACCCCACCATACAAGTCTTCCTTTTAAGTAGGAACATAGAATGATCACAATGACTCGTATAGAACCCAAACTGTAGTACCACATCACTAAAATTTTCAAACCAGGCCTGTGGACTTTATTTAAGTCCATAAATAGCCTTCTGCAGCTTACACATTTTTCCTGTCTCCCCTTGAGCAACATACCTAAGAGGTTCCTCCGTATACAATTTCTCATGTAGATCACCATATAGAAAGGCATTCTTCATATCGAGTTGAAAGAGAGGTCAACCCTTATTAACAATTATAGATATTAAGATCTATACCGAAGTAAGTCGGGCCACAGGAGAGTTCTCAAGGACATCAACTCTAAAAGTCCGCGTATACCCCTTTGCTACTAGCCGAGCTTTGTACCGCTCAATAGAGCCATCAACATTATATTTGATAGTATAAACCAATGACACCTCATAATAGCTGTTCCTGCTAGTGGATCACATAAACACCATGTTCCCCGAGACACCAAAGCGCTCATCTCATCATCTATAGCTTGTTTCCATTCTAGAGAGAACAAGTTTTCCTACACTGAACGAAGTATATGGGAAGTAGACAATGACATAATGTTGAATTTATGGAAAAGAGAAATACTTCATTGACTTCATTAACTTATTATAATCTGAGTACATGAACCTCTATTTATAATAGAGGAAGGTAGTAGAGTCCAATTACAATAAAACTACCTTTGTCCTAATTACACCCAAACTCAACACTTAAAGATAAGTCCTAACATAATTAAATAACTCAATATAGATAAAAGATAAACATAACTCAAACTAGAACTCTTCTAGGACGTGACCGTAAGATAATCCTTCTTGATCTTCCAACTTATGTGACAAGGATGCCAGCTCGTGGTAATCATGGTGGGTCCTACTTATGTGCTTAGGCCCATCTTGTTGGCCTTCCTTGGTCGTGTGACCCATCTTATAATAGTCTTAGATATGTGGGTCTTCCTTGGTCGTGTAGGCTTGAGCCTATCTTCCAACACATATCAAAGGACTTGAAGGACGGGGATAAAAAATCAAAAGACATATTTGGATATCGGATGAGAAGTACAAGATCATTTACCTTTTCGTAGACTAATAGGCAGGTCCAAATCAAAGACAACAGGATCTGCAAGCAATGTGGAAGGTAGTTAATCGTGAGAAGAGAATTCTATAGAGGTAACCGTTGGAGGCACTACAGGAGCACGAGAGCGATGACTGTAAACGCGAAGAGGCAATGAAGAACTCGATGACGTTGGTACATCCAAAACTGCAATAGGAACAAGACTACCTAAAAGAGATTCATGTGATACAGGAAGCTCAGCAGATGATGAAAAATTTGAAGTATGTTCAAAGAAGGTCACATCAACTGACACATATGTCTTCTATTAAATAGAATCATAATATTTGTATCCCTTTGGTCAACGAGAATATCCCAGAAAAATACATTTGACAGACCGAGGTGACAACTTATCGACCGAATTTTCAAACATATGAATAAAACAAGTACATCCAAAAATATGAGTAGCCACACCAAACAATTTACAATTGGGCTTTAAAACCTGAAGAGGAACTTGACCAGTCAAAATAGATAAGGGCATACGATTAACCAAGTAGCACGAAGCTAAAACCGCATCTCCCCAAAAAGATTTAGGAACATTCATATGCATTAATAGTGTTATTGTAACCTCAATAAGATGTCTATTTTTACGTTTAGTCACCCCATTTTGTTGTGGTGTATAAGGACAGGATGTTTGATGGGTAATACCATGAGAAATACAAAATACTGAAAATCTATGGTTAAAATATTCCAAACCATTGTCAGTACGAAGTACATGAACACATATACCAAATTGGTTTTTTATTTTATTGAAAAAATTGAGAAATACAACAAATATTTTTGACTTCTCCCACAAGAGATATACCCAAGTGATTCTATTGAAATCATCAATGAACGACACAAAATACTTAAAACCAATTGGGCTAGGTACTTGTTATGGACCCCATACATTAGAGTTGACTAATTCAAACAACATGGTGCTTTGACTAGAACTAACTGGGAAACTTGAGTGGAGATGCTTTCCCAACTGACAAGATTCGCAATCAAATGAAATATTGGCTGACAGAGAAGGAAAAGACTGATGCAACTTAGCTGGTGAGGGATATCCCAAGCGTAAAGTAAGAAGAATCTGTAGTAGTGAGAGCTATAGCTTGAGATGTGGTGAACCAATCGTCCTCTATGTCTGCAAGTCTTGGAAAACACAAGAAGTAGGATAAAAGGTTACTGAACAGTTTAAGGATTTAGTTATATGACTTACAGACAAGAGATTAATTGGAAACTTTGGTACAAATAAAACAAAATTTAAGGATATTTGTGGAGTAGTGTGAATAGTACCCTCCCTTTGAATGGGAGAGGTGGATTCATTAGCTAAAGTAGCTCAACGATATGAATGAGATGGACTAATGGACTGAAATAGGGAGGGCATACCTGACATATGTGTAGAGGCTCCTAAATCAATGATTTAAGAGGGGGAATGAGACACATTCAGTGCATTCATACCTATAATAGCCATTGTGGTACTTGTTGAGGAAGGAGGAGACTCGGTAGCCTGAGAAGCAGTAGATGAAGCAGTCAGTTGACCCATTCGCTATAATAACTATTGAATTTCCTCATAGGATCCAGTGTTTGAGGATGGGTCCTTATATGTGAATATAGAGTTGGCCCAGGTTTACCAAAAATTTTCCAATATTTCTCAAAAATATGATTAGTCCTACCATAATAAACACATTTCCAATCCCCTTGATCACTTCAGCCATGGCCACAAGTAGTGTAAGAGCAACCTTTACTTCTATTATTACCACCATAAAACTGACCATCAGGCTTACCAGTAGAAGATTGAAGGTTAAAGAGCAGTTGCTGCTGAGAGAGCTCCACCTAACTCATTCTTATTTACAATTGGACCTTCAACTCTAAAAACTCTGTTGAAGGCTTGCTCAAGGGTGGTCACATCCTCATTTACCAACAACTGGGCTCTAATAGCATCATATTCATGCCCCAAACCATCTAAAAGCCAGGTTACTTGAATCTGATTTTCTTTCTTATGTCTTCAATATTCGTAGTAAAAAGATGAATATACTAATCTACTGTAGTACTCCCCTCATCTCAGTGAAATAATCTGTCACTGAACTACCTTCACGCTTCATGTTAAAGAACTTTACTTATAACTCATAGATCCTTGACAAATTACTTTCTCGAGACATAATGGAAGCCAAGGTAGTCCACATTGCCTTAGCAATACTGAATCCATACTGTTGACCAACCAAGTCATTACTAAATCATCTTCTGCCACCCTATCTTCAGTAACAAGCACCGGGGGATCATCGGTTATATATTTTGCCATTCTTCTGGCTCTCAAATACTTCAAAACTGATTTGGACCAGTTTACATAATTCGATCTATTCAACCTGATCGTAGTTATCTGAATCGATTGAGAGAATTTCACATATAAGCTCTCAACAGTCCTCTGGACAACAACTATTGTGCTGGAATCAGCCATTAAATATCACTAAACACCACAATTCAGTACACTAGAGCATCGATTAACCAAAGGGAAACACTTTTCCCAAATTTTTATGTTTGCGTAGTCAAGTAGGCCCCACACCGAATTCAATTAGGGCAATACAACACCCAATTCACTCAATTAAGAATCAATAATCATCAATTCCAGCAATTGAGACCACAAATTGATGAAAGAATGACCTAATTGCAAGAAATCAGGATGACACAAGCTATATGACACAAGCATTAGGTTGATGACGCAGGCAGATTTGAGAAATTTCCTCAAATTGAAGTAAACACTTCTAAATCCTATTAATTAATCAAATAGAAGAAGTAATCATTAGCCAATAGGCTAAGATAGGTAGAAAAAGGGCAAAAATGGAATTTTTACCCTATCAGTCCAGAAATCTGGGAAAAACCTTCAAGGAGATTGCTGAAAATGGAGAAAAGATCCACAAAATCGAAAGAAACTTGCCCAAGACTTGCGTTACTGCTCTGATACCATAAAAAATATGTGATTTGGGGAGAAAATAGAAGAGGAAAAAGAGTTATGGAAGAAGGGCAGCTTTGTTGCCTTAAAATCCAAGCCAAAAAGGCCTTTCCAGATTCTCTATAATCAGTGTTTAAGTGAAAATTTACAAAAAGACAAAAATTCCCCTCAATACTCAAAATTACATCTCCTAAAATACATGTCTAAATTGAATGAAAATTTAACCAGAGATAAAATAAGACATTCTCTATCTAATAGCCATACTATAAGAGAAAAGTATAATGTTGAAAATATAGGAAATGACCAAAATACCCCTAGACTTGTATTTTAACAGTTTTCATGGTTTTTTTATGCTAAAATGCATGTTTCATTCCACCTTTCTGAACCAAAAATACTTATACCTTGAATTGAATCAAGGTGATATACCCCAAAACAGGAATAAAGATTTTCAAGCAAAACAAACGAAAAGAAAGAGCGACGAACCTTTCCTTCTTTGCTGAAATCGCCGAAATCGCCGAAATCGAACAAGAATACATCTGATAGACTCCAATCCTTATGCGAATACAACCAACGCAATAAACGAAAACTCAACTAGAGAAATTAATATAGAACTCGCCGGAAATAGTCACCGATAACCCTGGTATTCAAGAGACTAGTACTCTCCCTGAGCCACGCTTCTCTGAATACTAAACGACGTGCCCCTTCCTCTCCCTCGGCTCCCTCTCTAAATTTCCTCCCGAAACCACGTAACATTGTCAAATTCCAAAAATGCCCCTGACCCATTAATCACCCTCTAATTATCCTTCTATTTACCCGTCTAAAGTAAGTTGCATAATTTGGGGTCTATCATTACCCCCCGCCCAAACTTTCACCTTGTCCTTAAGGTGAAAAGCAGGAAACTAGAGCCTCATGGCCTCAAAATCCTCCCAAGTGGTTTCAAACTCGGGAGGTCTTTCCATTGCACCAAAACCTCCAACTGCTGCGGCTCCCCTTTTTATTTTTTCCACTCTTGGGATACTCAGAATAGCAGCAGGTTGTGATATTACCACTGTGGTACTGCTCAACTCCACAAAAATCCCATGTCCCTCATGCTTGATAGTTCGCATCATCGCTTTGAGTGAAACCAAAGTTTTGTGTAAGGAGAGATCTCCCTGTAACACCACAGTCTCATTACCCAATCGAAACTTCATAACCTGTGTTTTCCAATTCGTATATGTTCCGCCTAAGGTTGCCAACCACTGTACACCTAAAATCACATCGGTGCTTCCCAATTCCAAAGGCAAAAATTCGTCCACAATCTCTATTCCTTGAAGAGTTAATCGAACCCCCTTACAAATTCCTTTCCGGGGCAGTGCTGCACCTATACACAATTGAACGCCATACTTTGCTGTTGGAGATAAAGGCAAGTGCATTTTCGTGACCACTGTGGTGGAAATGAAATTATGAGTTGCTTCTCCATCAATAAGTACGACGACTGATTGTTCTTATGCTTCTCGCAATCTTGATAGTCTGTGAAAGTGTTAATTCAACTACCGAATTCAAGGACACCTCCACTATTTGAGCGGCCGCTCTAATCTCGTCCTCCTGCTGTTCACACTTGCCGTCGTCGCTATCCTCCAGAACTTCATCTTCCAACTCCTGTAAAATCAGCACTTGTAGGTCCTTTTTTTACATCTATGCCCAGTTGAGATTTTTCATCACAACGGTAGCACAAACCCCGCTCTCTCCGGTATTGGATTTCGGCTTCCGTGAGTTTCCTGAATGGCGTGCTCTTCTCCATCCCATGTTTTATCATTTCTGCCATGGCCGTAGTGCTGCCATTACTCCCAACTATGGTCCTCGCTGGGTTTGGAGTACCTAGCCCAAACTGAGTCTGCTTAATAACTTTATTTTTTGCTTCCAACTTTTGGGCCAACTCCATGGTCCTTCCCAACCCATTGGGCTCCAACACCTTCACCTCGGCCCGAATTTCGGGCTGGAGCCCATTAACAAAGTTGGACTCCAATACCTTTTCTGGAATATCTTCCAACGTGGAAGCCAAATCCTCAAATCGCCTTCTGTAATCTCTCACGGTGGTCTCCTGCTGCAGCGCCATATATTTCTCATAAGGAGAGCCGTCCTCGGAACTTCGGAATCGTTTTAGCAATAAGGACTGAAATTCTTCCCAGTTCATGATCTCCCTCCTGTTATTTTCATACTTGAACCATTTTAATGTCTCCCATTCCAGACATACTATGACGGCTTCCAGTTTTTCACCGTGAGATACCCGGTTAACCGAGAAATAGCGTTCAACTCTGTAAATCCAGTCATCTGGGTCTTCTCCCTAAAAAATTGGCAACTCTAACTTTTTGGGTCGCACTTCATATCGACTTTGTTTATTCCAATCTACCTTGCCACCATCTCTTCCATGTCCGATACCTCTCTGGATCTAGTTATCGCCCACTGCCGAGTCCAGCCTCTGTCTCGCCGTCATCGTCCTACTCTGTGCATTCAGATTTCGGTTGAGTTCCTCCTGGGTACACAATAATTGTTCAACCTGCCCAATCAGCGCCGTCAACCCTTGTTCCATGGCCGGAACCTTCCGAACCTCTTCCTTCATCGAGCTCACCTCCTCCCTTACGGAGCCCACGATTCCTTCCACCGATTCCACCCTCCACTCCATTCTGGTAGTCGCCATCGGAATTTTTGTTTTTTACTCTTCTTCTTCTCTACCAATTGTTGAAGTTGAAACTCACCCTCGACTCCCGACAAACGAGCTCTAATATCCTTACTACCAAAATCGTACAGAAACCACCTTCGAGCAGACGACGCTCCCGAGACCTCTGATATACTTCCGATTTAGTAAGACAATGCCTTGAATGCAACTGAAATCGAAAAACGGAAACTTTGTTTCACTGCCAAACTCCAGATGCGAACCCAACCTCGCTCTGATACCAGATGATATACCCCAAAACAGGAATAAAGATTTTCAAGCAAAACAAACAAAAAGAAAGAGCGACGAACCTTTCCTTCCCAAATGAAATCACCGAAATCGAACAAGAATACCTCCGATAGACTCCAATCCTTATGCGAATACAACCAACGTAAGAAAACGAAAACTTCACTGTAGAAATCGATATCGAACTCATCGGAAATAGTCACTGATAACCCTGGTATTCGAGATACCAGTACTCTCCCTGAGCCACACTCCTCTGAATACTAAACGACGCGCCCCTTCCTCTCCCTCGGTTCCCTCTCTAAATTTTCTCCCTAAACCACGTAAAATTGTCCAATTCCCAAAATGCCCTTGACCCATTAATCACCCTCTAATTATCCTTCTGTTTACCCGTCTAAAGTAAGTAGCCTAATTTGGGGTCTATCACAAGGTTGCCAAAGAAACAAAAAGAAAAAAGAAGAAGAAGAAGAAGAAAGTCATGCTTTAAACAGTCATCTCCTCGTATGAATAAGGAGGACCTTCACATTACACTTGTCATGTCATAACCATACCAAAAGTTGCAGTTAGATGGACATTGAAATCCATTATTTAAATCTTAAGCGGCATTATTCATATATTTTAATTTCTTTATGGTACCTCCTTATAAATTATTGTTTATATTTTAGGTTTGATTCAATTTATGACCAGGGTTTATTTTTCAAAGTAGAAATCACATTCTGTGCTGTATCTGGAAAACCAGGTGTGTCAACTTATCTCTGACAAAATCAAATATGAATCATACAATGGAGTTTCAACTTGGAAGAAATGACAGAGAGAGCAAGAAGAGAGAGGTAAAGTAGCTGATCCCAGTCATTAGAAATTAGCTGAAAGGAGTTTTTGTATTGCCCACATGTAGATTAATGTCTATTCAATCCAGGGTCCTAATGTATAGATAGGTACTTTGCATAAAAAGATGAGAACTCATGCAAATGATTTTTTGTTGGACTTTTTCTAATTACAATTAGCACTCTTGTTAGCTAGTCAAGAAAATATAAAGTAAAAAGGAAAAATTAGTAATAATATGATCCAGGCTGCAAAAACTTAGAAATTAGCTGAGAGGAGTTTTTGTATTGCCCACATGTAGATTAATTTCTATTCAATCCAGGGTCATTATGTGTAGATAGGTACTTTGCATACAAAGATGAGAACTCATGCAAATGATATTTGTTGGACATTTTCTAATTAAAATTAGCAATCTTGTTAGCTAGTCAAGAAAATATAAAGAAAAAAGGAAAAAATAGTAATAATATGATCCAGGCTGCAAAAACAAAAGTCCTTTGGCACTCAGCACAACTTGGATTCACTTCAAGAACTTCAGAAAACATCCAAAGAAAGATGAATCCTGGAATGAGATCAACCAATTGGTGCATAAACATATTGTAAAAAAACTGGAGCCATAATTGGATGATTGCTCACATCATTTTGTTGCTTCTTGTAGTAGTTATAATTAACCTTCTTGACTTAATCTTGCTTCTACTTTTATTACTGGAAGTTGGATGAAAATGGTCTTTAAAATACTTAATTTCCAGAAATGTTGATTGGTGTAAACTGTTCAGGAATAGATGTTGACTACGATAAATTCATCCAATCTTCATGAGTCCTTGTGCAGGAAACAGGAGCGGCCCTGTTGAGACAACCCTGCATTAGTTCAAATACTCCCTTACTGAAACAAACTTTCCTGAGAAGAGACTCTTCAAAATCAGATCCCAGAAGGGTTAGTCTTGTCTTTCAAAGCTGTCATTTTGATGATCTTTGTATAAAAGCTTAAGGTGGTGATTGTTTCATGCTATTTTCAGTGATTTAATCTTATAATTGAAGAACTTTCTTTCAAAGCTAGGCACTCAGTTTTGTGGAATATTGTCAGTATGAAGAACATTATTTTTACTTCCAGAACTCAAAAATGGCAAACTTACTCTCACCATAATTTTTAGGTTGTACCATGGCGTTCAGTGGATCTTGTTCACAGCGGGAGGAAGCGAGTGTGAGCCTTCAGGGAGCGATGTCATAGCTGGGAGCTTGTCTTCTGGCCTGCAATGACCAGCAAATAGGCTGCAAAGCCTGGTTACTGTACATAAAGCTAATAAAATGGATCCCAAACTCTCCTGTGAAAGGTTTCTTTCTCGTCTATCATATCTGTTATATGTAATACAAAATGAAGATTTTAAATTTTGTCGTCATCAATAGCACAGCATCAAGAAAGCACGGAAAGGGAGAGGAGAGGGGCGATGAATCTAATTTACTTTTTTTTCCAACCCTTATTCTTCATTACCGGTGAGTAACCCTCTTTCAATAAAAGAAAGAGTTAAAAAAGTACTTCTCCCAAACTTCTAATACTAGAATGGAAATTATGCCACCAAATAAAGCTTTATTTTTTATTGTGGCTTTGATTTCGATGAATTAAAGTTTGTTATAAATATCAAGATCAATGATATGAATTTTAATTCAAGGGAAAGCAGTATGGTTGAAATAACTCACCCAGAATGCAATATAGGAAATAAGCCCTCAGAGAATAAATCTTAGTACCAGGTGAATTGTTTGTTCAGTTACTCTTGATTACTGGTAATCTTGATAGATTAGAAGATGTGAGAAATAGGAAATAAACCAAGGGGGTATTGTATAAAAAATGGGCCTTTTATCTTTATATACTTTATTCCTATATATCCTTAGAATATTTAGAATAAATAACGCTATAAATAATGGGTATTTTTTAAGGACAAATTTATTTATCCTAGATCAACAAATTAGTGGGCCAAGATGTACTTGAGCTAGTGTAGACATACCACCAACAAATTTAACTTTCGTCTCCATTAGCCTCACATGCACCAACTTCGGAAGAATCTAGGCGTATCAATAATCCAAGATAAACTTCCGTGTAGTATAGGGAAGTTAAATCCCCACTGCCTTCTTAAAATAGAGATGCCTTGAACCAGTAGACAATAGGGGATCCTTGCCTGATTACCATCATGAAGGGAAAATGAAGCCATTCACCATCATAACCTTGGAGAAGAAGAACAAAAATCTCCATGATGAAGAGCCTCTTCTTCTCACCCCTCACTGTATATTATATATATACAAGGTGGAGACGGAAGGCAAATTGAATTAGAGTGACATAGTGAGTCTTGAGAGTTGCCTTGAGTGGTATTTTGTTCTTGAGTGTTTTTGTGTACTTCATGTTTTTTGTTGGAAGATGGGCCCAAACCCACACGATCAAAGAATGCCCACACATCCAAGTATGTTAAAAGATGGAATCAAGCCCATAAGACCAAGGAAGACCTATATATCCAAGAGATGTAGAAGAAGGGCTTAAGGCCTGTAGATCAAGGAGAAGCCCCACAAGTTCATATTGTGATGCTAGGTTGATAAATAAATAGTCATCTCATAGAGATGACATTTATGTAACTAGGTTAATTTTCAGGGGTATAATTATAATATTATAGTTTCATTAATTTATAAATTGAGTTTCAGGGGAAGGGTTAGGATAGAAGTCCATAACCTCTTCTTCCTCCTGTTTTCTCCCAATGGGCGTCTCTCCCTTTTTCTCAAAGTCTTGAAAATCAACATGGTATCAGAGCATTGATTTTCATGACTCATAATATGGTTTTCAGGATTCAAGAAACTCATTATTTTTCTTTTCTCATATTGATGTTTCATTTTTCATTATTGTTGACGTTTTCGTTTTTTATATTGTTGCTCTTTTTGACTGTAATAGTTCAAAAACATTGACAAGCCACTGAGTCCTGCCATCTATTTTTTTTTTTTTTTGCCTGCATTCTCCGCATGGCTAGATAATATATCATCCCTCTGACTGAAAGAAAGAATGGGTTCACAAGAGGTTGGTTTCATCCGGGAATGGGGTAAAAGTTTAGGAATGGTTATAGTTGGCTGAGGTTGGTTTCATCATCACTGCATAGAAGCTCATGTCCCTGTTTTTGTTTGACTTTCGACGGTCAACTAGGTATCAAACTCCTCCACACTGCTCCCAGCTCCAACAGGCTCTTTTGTTGTGTCAAGACTGTAAAGCTTTAAAAAAAATTCTATATTAAGGGGTATAATTATAATATTGTAGTTTCATTAATTTATAAATTGAGTTTCAGGGGAAGGGTTAGGATAGAAGTCCATAACCTCTTCTTCCTCCTGTTTTCTCCCAATGGGCGTCTCTCGCTTTTTCTCAAAGTCTTGAAAATCAACATGGTATCAGATCATTGATTTTCATAACTCATAATATGGTTTTCAGGATTCAAGAAACTCATTATTTTTCTTTTCTCATATTGATGTTTCATTTTTCATTATTGTTGACGTTTTTCATTTTTGATATTGTTGCTCTTTTTGATTGTAATAGTTCAAGAACATTGACGGGCCACTGAGTCTTGCCATCTTTTTTTTTTTTTTGCCTGCATTCTCCACATGGCTAGATAATATATCATCCCTCTGACTGAAAGAAAGAATGGGTTTACAAGAGGTTGGTTTCATCCGGGAATGGGGTAAAAGTTTAGGAATGGCTATAGTTGGCTGAGGTTGGTTTCATCATCACTGCATAGAAGCTCATGTCCCTGTTTTTGTTTGACTTTCGACGATCAACTAAGTATCAAACTCCTCCACACTGCTCCCAGCTCCAACAGGCTCTTTTGTTGTTGTCAAGCTTGTAAAGCTTTAAAAAAATCTCTATATTCAGGGGTATAATTATAATATTGTAGTTTCATTAATTTATAAATTGAGTTTCAGGGGAAGGGTTAGGATAGAAGTCCATAACCTCTTCTTCCTCCTGTTTTCTCCCAATGGGCGTCTCTCCCTTTTTCTCAAAGTCTTGAAAATCAACATGGTATCAGAGCATTGATTTTCATGACTCATAATATGGTTTTCAGGATTCAAGAAACGCATTATTTTTCTTTTCTCATATTGATGTTTCATTTTTCATTATTGTTGACATTTTCGTTTTTGATATTGTTGCTCTTTTTTACTGTAATAGTTCAGGAACATTGACGGGCCACTGAGTCCTGCCATCTATTTTTTTTTTGCTTGCATTCTCCACATGGCTAGATAATATATCATCCCTCTGACTAAAAGAAAGAATGGACAAGAGGTTGGTTTCATCCAGGAATGGGGTAAAAGTTTAGGAATGGCTATAGTTGGCTGAGGTTGGTTTCATCATCACTGCATAGAAGCTCATGTCCCTGTTTTTGTTTGACTTTCGACGGTCAACTAGGTATCAAACTCCTCCACACTGCTCCCAGCTCCAACAGGCTCTTTTGTTGTTGTCAAGCCTGTAAAGCTTTAAAAAAAACTCTATATTCAGGGGTATAATTATAATATTGTAGTTTCATTAATTTATAAATTGAGTTTCAGGGGAAGGGTTAGGATAGAAGTCCATAACCTCTTCTTCCTCTTGTTTTCTCCCAATGGGCATCTCTCCCTTTTTCTCAAAATCTTGAAAATCAACATGGTATTAGAGCATTGATTTTCATGACTCATAATATGGTTTTCAGGATTCAAGAAACTCATTATTTTTCTTTTCTCATATTGATGTTTCATTTTTCATTATTATTGATGTTTTCATTTTTCATGTTGTTGCTCTTTTTTACTGTAATAGTTCAGGAACATTGACGGGCCACTGAGTCCTGCCATCTATTTTTTTTTTTTTTTTTTTTGCCTGCATTCTCGTCATGGCTAGATAATATATCATCCCTCTAACTGAAAGAAAGAATGGGTTCACAAGAGGTTGGTTTCATCCGGGAATGGGGTAAAAGTTTAGGAATGGCTATAGTTGGCTGAAGTTGGTTTCATCATCACTGCATAGAAGCTCATGTCCCTGTTTTTGTTTGACTTTCGACGGTCAACTAAGTATCAAACTCCTCCACACTGCTCCCAGCTCCAACAGGCTCTTTTGTTGTTGTCAAGCCTGTAAAGCTTTAAAAAAACTCTATATTCAGGGGTATAATTATAATATTGTAGTTTCATTAATTTATAAATTGAGTTTCAGGGGAAGGGTTAGGATAGAAGTCCATAACCTCTTCTTCCTCCTGTTTTCTCCCAATGGGCATCTCTCCCTTTTTCTCAAAATCTTGAAAATCAACATGGTATTAGAGCATTGATTTTCATGACTCATAATATGGTTTTCAGGATTCAAGAAACTCATTATTTTTCTTTTCTCATATTGATGTTTCATTTTTCATTATTATTGACGTTTTCATTTTTCATATTGTTGCTCTTTTTTACTGTAATAGTTCAAGAACATTGACGGGCCACTGAGTCCTGCCATCTATTTTTTTTTTTTTTTTTTTTTTTTGCCCGCATTCTCCTCATGGCTTGATAATATATCATCCCTCTAACTGAAAGAAAGAATGGGTTCACAAGAGGTTGGTTTCATCCGGGAATGGGGTAAAAGTTTAGGAATGGCTATAGTTGGCTGAAGTTGGTTTCATCATCACTGCATAGAAGCTGATGTCCCTATTTTTGTTTGACTTTCGACGGTCAACTAAGTATCAAACTCCCCCACACTGCTCCCAGCTCAAACAGGCTCTTTTGTTGTTGTCAAGCCTGTAAAGCTTTAAAAAAAACTCTATATTCAGGGGTATAATTATAATATTGTAGTTTCATTAATTTATAAATTGAGTTTCAGGGGAAGGGTTAGGATAGAAGTCCATAACCTCTTCTTCCTCCTGTTTTCTCCCAATGGGCGTCTCTCCCTTTTTCTCAAAGTCTTGAAAATCAACATGGTATCAGAGCATTGATTTTCATGACTCATAATATGGTTTTCAAGATTCAAGAAACTCATTATTTTTCTTTTCTCATATTGATGTTTCATTTTTCATTATTGTAGACGTTTTCGTTTTTTATATTGTTGCTCTTTTTGATTGTAATAGTTCAGGAACATTGACGGGCCACTGAGTCCTGCCATCTAGTTTTTTTTTTTTTTTTGCCTGCATTCTCCACATGGCTAGATAATATATCATCCCTCTGACTGAAAGAAAGAATGGGTTCACAAGAGGTTGGTTTCATCCAGGAATGGGGTAAAAATTTAGGAATGACTATAGTTGGCTGAGGTTGGTTTCATCACTGCATAGAAGCTCATGTCCCTATTTTTGTTTGACTTTCGACGGTCAACTAAGTATCAGACTCCTCCACACTGCTCCTAGGTCCAACAGGCTCTTTTGTTGTTGTCAAGCCTGTAAAGCTTTAAAAAAAACTCTATATTCAGGGGGGTGAGCCTGAGATGATTTTATGAAAGTAAAGTTGTTTTGATCAAATTTAGCATGGCGGATGATGTAGATCCGTGAGGTGGTAGGATCAAGGCAGTGAAACCCTTTATAAGAGGGATTGTAACCTAAAAAAATACATGGTATACTACAAGGTGAAAGTTTGTTAGACATATAATCACGTAAGCAAGGATATACACGACAACCAAAAGGATGAAAATTTTCATAATTTGAAAATGAACCATATAAAAGTTCAAACAATGATTTACCTTCAACAAGTGATGTAGGCAAATGGTTGATGATGTAAGCTACAGTATTGACGGCTTCAAACCAAAATATAAGAGAGAGATGGGAGTGAAAAAGAAGGGCCAGACCAGTCTCAGTCACATGACGGTGTTTGCGTTATGTACGTCCATTTTGGGTAGGTGTATATGGGCAAGAAAGTTGACGATGGATTCCAGGGGTATGAAGATGAGTCTGGAAGCAAGTACTTGTAAATTGGCATCCACCGTCACTTTGAAATTTTTTAATATGTGCCGAATATTGATTTTCCACAAGTTTTTGAAATTGGGTAAAAATATCATAAAAATCGGATTTGAATTTCAAAGAATAAAGCCATGTGAATCGGGAAATATCATCAATGAAGATAACATAGTATGCATATCCTAAATGGGATTTGATAGGTGAAGGGTTCCATATCTCACAATGAATAAGATCTAACACATGAGACGACCTATGTTCATGACATGGATAAGGTATACGATGATTTTTTGCAAGTTGACATGAACTACATAAGGATGAGGAAGGCAATAAAGAGGTAAGATAGAGATGTCCTTATTTATGTAAAGAAGAAATAACAGAATAATTTACATGTCCTAGGTGAGCATGCCATAAATCATAGGAAGCATGTAAAAATTTATTTTCAAGGACAGAAAGAAAGGTAGGGTTGCCACGCTCCAAGACATATAAGCCTTCGTCTCTCTTATCGATTGCCACCACCATTCCTGTGAGATGATTTTGAATTGTGAAAAGATTGTTATTAAATGTAACGATTAAAGGAAAATCATACGTTAATTTACTGATGGAGAGAAGATTTTTAGTGAGATGTGGAACAATTAAAATATCTAACAACCGAATATTTAGGGTAGGAGAGAGAATACCAGTATGTGAGATAGGTAAGGATGCACCATTCCCCACAATTACAATCCTTACTCGTGTACAGAGAGGATTGAACCAGAATGGATGTGTTATTAGACATATGAACAGATGCCCCAGTGTCCAAGAACCAGTCGAAGGGTATTGATCTAGTGAGAGCGCACGATCCTGTGAATTCCTCGGCAAGATGGGCATGAGATTCATTGGACTCACTGCGGGCATAACGTTGGGTGCATCGATAAACATAGTGACCATCAAGACGGCATATCTTACAGCGAGGAGGGCAGAGCCCTTGGGTTGAATGAGTTCGGCCTCAGTTGACATGGGTTTGACCAGAGCCGTAGCGAGTCGACCGGTTTGATCCACGGGGTGCGGCAATGAAAGCAGTAGCGGGAGAGACATAGATTTCTAGTGATTTTTTAAAGAGCTCAAAGCTCTTGGCTCTGGAGATGAGGTCAGAGAAGCAGGGGAGAGGCGTGAGGGCCATTTATGTGACGGAGAAGGTAGAAAATTTGGCGCCAAGTCCACGGAGAAACTAGTGAAGTTTGTCAGTGTTGTCGACAGGTTTGCTGATCGTGTGAAGCTGATTGCAGAGACCCTTAAAATGCGGTTATAAGCGACAACGAATTGATTATCGCGCTTTAATTGTTGGAGATCGTCTTTGAGTTGGATTTCCTGAGCCTTCAACTGATGACTGAAGGCATTTGCTATGTCAAAGGTACCATTCACATTGGCCTTATATTTCATCCATCCGCTACTCCTGGTGCTCTAGTTGCTTACTTTGATGCTGACTGGACTGGCTGTCCTGATACTCGTTGCTCCACCTCTGGTTACTCCATTTATCTTAGAGACAATTTGATTTCTTGGAGTGCTAAAAAGCAACCTATGATATCTCGTTCCAGTTGTGAATATGAGTATTGTCCTCTAGCTCACTCTGCAGCTGAAATTATTTAGCTTACACATCTTCTTACCGATCTACATGTTCCTATTCCACAACCACCTCTACTCTTATGTGACAAAAAAAAGTGCAATCTGATGACCTCGTGTTAGTATAACATAGGAAGCTCACAGTGCTGACTTTCCCTCATTTTCTACCCTGCCCAGGAGCGTTCCTCAGGGTCGAGAACTTACCATGGTGTGGACCTCTCTACACGATCATGTGCATACCGTCATTGGCTTACAGAAAAAAGATTGAGGTACCAGGAGCTGGTTATTGGTTTGTTGCTAACATGGCGATTGAAAAAAAAATTAAAGATGAAGCTACAACTTCTGTTTCTTCCCGTACGTGAGGTGACTGTCCAACATCAGTTACATGCATCATCCATTCAGTTTTTTCTTCATTAAGCCGCTACAAAGAGCTGCTAGATCAGTTGAAGCATAGTTGTATTCTCCATCACAGTGCTTCTCTGCTTTATGCTCCTGCTTTTCTAGAGAAGTTAAAGATATCTTCGGGGCATCAGCAGATTTCTGGGCACCGTGGCAGGAGGTTGGAGCTCGGGATTGGCTATTTTAAAGAGAAAGATACTCGAGCTTCGCTTTCAATTATCTTGAGATTCTTGCCAGTCTCCAGATGTATTACCATTGTTGTACATTGCCAGCCAGATCGTGCCCTTTTTAGAAGCAGATGTTTCGGTTAGGTTTGCTGCTTGGACACCTCATTAACGACAGATACGTATCTCTTTAAGAAGGATATTTTTCCGATTGTGTTGCTAACGGAAGTCTCCCTGATACAACCTGGTTTAGCTTTCGGTTCTCTATTTTTTGAGAAGTTACTGATCCTCTGTTATCACGGGGAGATAATCTCGAGGTGCTGATTTTCCTCTATTGATTTATCTCTGGATGGAAAGATCTCTGAGCTGGTGTGTCGATTTCTTTCGTAATTGATCAGTAGTGCACTCGCTCTGGAACAACTCATCCTTCGTTTCCCTGTTGCTTATTATTTTCCGCCAGCTAGGAAATCTTCCAGTCGTAGAAATAATATGATCTCGCGAGAAGATTTTTTTGATGTTGTTTCCGTTTCTGGAGGTTGAAGATACTGATATCCATTCCGAGTTGGCGAAGATCGCAGACTGAGCTGGTTCATGGTTCTGCTCGGCAATCAGCAGCACCACTTGGGAAGAAGAAGTCTCTGTTTTCGTTTTATTAAATCCATCGAGCCTTCGGAAGTATCTTTCCGTTTCTGTTCTCGGGTTTACTGGCTTGGTTGTCATCTATGTTCAGAAGGTTGCTGTTTTTCAGAAGTGGCTATTCTTCGCTGGCCCTTCCATACCGAGCTGGGCGGAATTATCTCTCCACC
This sequence comes from Aristolochia californica, assembly GCF_029961685.1. Classification (NCBI taxonomy): domain Eukaryota; kingdom Viridiplantae; phylum Streptophyta; class Magnoliopsida; order Piperales; family Aristolochiaceae; genus Aristolochia; species Aristolochia californica. The sequence continues at coordinate 22,337,883 of NW_027181815.1, read as the reverse complement.
ATCTTGTTGTCATTTCTAGAAGACAACTTGGTTCTCCGTTGTGCTCAGTAATCAGGGTGGCTTCGAACCTAGCCGGTTCGCGAGCTGGCTCGGTTCGGCTCGGTACCAGCTTGGTTCGATTCGTCATTAATCGAGTTCGAGCCGAGCTCGATCACCGAAATTGGCTCGTTTACCTTAACGAGCCGACCTTGACCGAAGCTAGGTTCGGTTCGTCGGCTCGCGAGCCGGCTCGAAGTGAGTCGGATCGGTATGGATCGATAACGGGATCCCGAGGGAGCGGGGGAGCGGGAGCGGGAGCTAGAGCGAGAGCTAGGGGGGGAAATTTTTTTTCTCCCCCCTAGTCACCGCCGACCCCTCCCATCGGTTGTTGTCGCCGCCTCTACCGCCGTCGTAGCTGTTCGCCGGCCGTCTATACCGTCGTCGCAGCTGCTTGCTGGGATTGTTTTCTCCCTGAAGATGATATCACACTGGGATTTCGCACGTGTCAGATCATAAAATAAAAAAATAAAAAATCTTTTTCCTTTGGAAAAAATTAAAAATAAATTTTATAGAAATAATTTTCTATAAACTATTAGTGTCTCATTTTTTTTAAACATTTTTCTAATTGAAATTTTTTATTAAAAATCATATAATTTTCTAGGTAAGATTTTTCGTACCAAGATGGGGTAGAAAACTGTATAGAAAATTTTTGAATAAGTATTTAACAGTTGATACTGTAATACTTTTAGCATGAAGCATTTTTCATTGCAATTTTGTGTTTAATATTTTATTTAATTAAAAATTTATCGATAAGTAAAATAATATATTAGATTGATTATTAATTTTTATTTATTTCCCTAGAAGAGACAATAAAAGGTCCATTTAACTTTCCTAAGAAAATTTTAAAATATTTCTTGTAATTTTCTAATAAGTCACTAATAGTAATAACATTTTATTTAAAGGGTTTTTTTTCAGAATATGTATCACAGGAAAAATATTTTTAGTTTTTCCTAGAATATAACTTTTTATCTAGGGGCACTAAGGAGGCCATAATAAATTATGGCCAGATTCAAAAATTACAAAATATGCTAGACAACAATTGGAGTACAAAATATTAATATTGGTGCATTTTAATCCATTATTGAAATTCAATCTTGAACCTCCCCTATCATTATATTTTTTTAAAAATGTATGCATAATTTTATATATAATTTATTCAAAGCCACCCCTACGTGCGAGATCATAAACAAGGAAAAAACAAAACTCTTTGTCCCTTCCTCATGGCTCTTAAATAAATTGAAAAGATATTTTAGTAGAAATACGTTTCTAGAGACTATTAGTGGTTTTTTCAATAAATATTGAAAAGACATTTTTAATAGAAATATAGGGACCATTAGTGCCTCATGTTTTTTCAAAATATTTTTCTAATTATAAATTCTTTTTAAAAAATATATAATTTTCTAAGTAAGATTTTCTTGCCAAGATGGGTTAGAAAACCATATAGAAAAATTTTGAATAAGTATTTGACAGTTGATGATATAATACTTTGAGCATGAGGGAATTTTCATAGCAATTTTGTGTTTGACATTTTATGTGATTAAAAATTTATCGATAAGTATAATAATATATTAGATTAATTATTAATTTTTATTTATTTCCTTAGAAAAGGCAATATGAGGTCCATTTAACTTTCCTAAGAAAAATTTAAAATATTTCTTGTAATTTTCTAGTAAGTATCTAATAGTAATAGGATTTTATTTAAAGGATTTATAGTTTTTATTTGGGTGATTGTAAATTGATAGTGATATTTCATTTAATTTTGTTGTGTTTGATTATTGAATGGAGTTTATTTATAATGTTATGCAGTGTATGGAGTGTTTAGATTATTTTATGGAGTGTATAAACAATTTCATGAAGTGTTTATGGAATGTATAGACAATTTTATGGAGTGTGTATGGAGTGTTTATGCAGGTATTATGTATATTGATTATGCCCAATTTTAAGTAGAGGTCATGCCGAATTTTATACAAGTATTATATATATAGATTATGCTCAATTTTAAGTAGAGGTTATGCCCAATCTTATACACATATTATATATATAAGTTATGCCCAATTTTATGTAAAATGTATACATAATTTTATATACATTTTATTCGATATATATTTTGTGAAAAGTTTTAAATGTATGTTGAGGCTCGAGCTCGGCTTGAACTCGTTGGGCTCGAGATCAATAACAATTTTAGGCTCGAGACGAGGCTCGGCTCGAAGCTCGGCTCGAAATATTTAAATCAAGCTCGACTCGAACATAAGCAGGTTCGGGCTCGGCTCGGCTCGATGCCACCCCTAATCACTAGCACCATTGAGTTGCCATTTTTGGACGAAGGTTGTTTACGCCAAGTCCATTACAGCTTCAGCGTCAGGGAAAAAGATAACTATAGCTGAATTATTATTTTCTTAAGTTAAGAAAAATTTGATCCAACGCCGATTCAGCCCAACCTGGACCGGGCCCAATTAACCCAATGAACCTGCCAACCCAGGGTTGATTATGTTCTATGGAGTCAACTCAGGTTCGGGTCAACTTGACTCAGCCTACTTGTTTTCTGCCTCGATTATACGGTCTGGGTCCCAAGTTCTATACATAGTTCTTCTTACGCGACTCGGCTATATTGGTCTACTATTTGACTCGGCGAGACTCGATTATTTGTCTCCAGTTGGATTATTATTTTGAAGTATTGACAGCTTATTCCTTGATCAGCATATTATTTGGTGCACAGACTCGCATCAGATTATTTATGGGTCATTTTAAAAGATTATTTGGTACATGTTATTGGGCCCAAACCCATTTCAGTTGTTACCATTGTGTCTCTTTTGTTGAGACATTCTGATTGAAGGACTTCTAAGTTGCTGACTATTGTTAGCACATGGTGGCCCCAGAATATTATCTTCTAGATAATTACCCGTTACCCCCCCTTAATTGACATTTATTACTCCTACCACTGGAGAGTAGGTGTCCTGTGGAGGGACAATTATGGAAGAGTTTTATTCCACTTCTGAGCATTACGTATAAACCCACTACCTACAAAAGATAGGAGTGTGCCCTACATCCAACATGAGTTTTATGACTGGAGTATGGAGTGATGTCTTATGGCTTGGAGTGATTTTACTCTCAATTATATTATGCCAACTAGGCCTCTTGGAAGAGACCACTAGCATGAGGGGGAGTGTTGGAAGATATGAAGGACTGCGATTTTAAACGAGAATATCCTATATACCATTTGCAACAAGTTGGGCGTTCATAATGTTCTCTCACCCCCAGTTTGTGGGGGAGTGTTGGAAGATGGGCCCAAGTCCACACAATCAAGGAAGGCCCACACATCCAAGTGTATTAGAAGATGGGCTCAAGCCCATAAGACCAATGAAGGCCCACACATCCAAGAGATCTGGAAGATGGGCTCAAGGATCATAGATCAAAGAGAAGGCCCACAAGCCCATATAGTGATGACAAGATGTTAAATAAAGAGTCATCTCATAGAGATGACATTGATGTAATTAGGTTAAGTTTTAGGGGTATAATTGTAATATTATAATTTTATTATTCTTTAAATTGAGTTTCAGGGGAAGGGTTAGGACATAAGTCCATAACCTCTTCTTCCTCCTGTTTTCTCCTAATAGGTGTCTCTCTCTTTGTCTATGTGAGCTAAATCCATGGAGTCTTGAAAATCAATATTTTTCTTGTAAGTTTGAGTCTTATCTTATGTTTTTCACTTCATACAAGTTCAAGTGTAAGTTTGTATATTTTATTACAAGAACTTTGGAAGCTTTCTTACTCACTCTTTCGCTTTCTTGCTTATGTTTTGAATTTGTTATTGTGGTAGTATAACATTTTAATTAGTATATATGTGTTATTAGTTCATACACACACATAGTGTTGAAATGTATAGCTGTATAGTGTGATCGGAGGAAACTGTATAGCGTGATTGTTTCCTCCGATCCCGTGATTATATTCTTGATTCTATTCCTTGATTTTAGGATCTAAATTGATCCTAAAATCAACTTGTAATGTATTATAAATAGCCTCCTAACGGAGAAGAATAAACTCATCGAAAAATCATTTGTTCAACCTTTGTTATTATTTTCGGTTCTCTGTTTTACATGGTATCAGAGCAGGAGAATTATCCTCTCTTCTCCGTCGCAGAAAGTCGGAGCTAAGTGCTCCTGTAATCGCTGAAGGAGGAAGCCGGAGGAAGAAAAAATCCGTCGGAGTTGCAAAACTCTGTTTTTTCTGCAACTCCATATTTCGGCTGTCCCGACGCCAAAAGAACGTTGCCGACGCCGACGACAGCACCACCACCCTGTTACGACTGAAGACGACGCTCCGCTGCCGTTGCCGACAACGAAGACTGCCGTTGTCGAAGAAGAAGGCCGCCGTTGCCGAAGACAACAGTATTTATTTTTTAACTTAGGTACTGTTGATTTATTTTTCCTGTCGACCCAGACCGGCGGGTCGACCGAATTGGACCGAACCGGTCTAAACTCGAACTGGATCGGACCAGCACTGGAGCGGACCAGAATTGAATCCGTCCAGATCGTACCGAACCGGACCAGATCTAATCGGACCGGACTGAACCGAACCGGACCGGATTAAAAAAAAAAAAAAACTTTCAGATCGATGGTCACCACTACAGGTGCATCCACCGACCTTATCCCATCACCACAGATTATAGTCCACCAAGATAATTCTGCGTTTCCAACTGGAATTATCCTCGATGAGACCAATTATTCATTATGGTCCCAACTTATGGAGATGCGAATTGGCGCACGCAACAAAGCTGGATACCTCACTGGCGAAACAAAAAAACCAGCATCTGGTGATGCTAATCTTGGAGCATGGATTACTGAAAATCAAAGAGTCAAAAGTTGGCTTATTGACGCCATGAGCCCATTGCCCATGCAGCGATTTATTCGCCTCCCCACTGCCAAGGAGATATGGGAAGCAGTATAAAAAACATTCTATGATGGATCCGATGAAACTTGTATATTTGAGCTGAACCAGAGATCTTTTTCTACCAAACAAAATGGTAGACCGTTATCCACATACTACAACGAACTGGTTGCTATTTTCCAAGAGATTGATCATCGAACTATATCTCAGGAAGGAACAGTCGAAGGGCTAATCCAGTTGCACTCTACAATGGCTAGGCTTCGGGTTCATATTTTTCTCAGTGGGCTTGACTCCGAATTTGATCAAATTCGTGGAGAAATTTTGCGAAAAGATCCCAAACTTGATTTGGAAAGTACATATGCCTATGTCAGACGCGAATATCAATAGAGACAGACAATGGGGAGCTATCGCCCAGTCTCCGAGAACTCGGTGATGTTGGTCAACCAAAACTGACAAGGATCATGAAGCAGTCAGAACCCTCAATCCTCTGGCAAAGGTAACAATCGTGTATGTATTCACTGCGGAAAAAAAAGACATTCACAACACCGGTGTTATGAGATTATTGGCTATCCGGAGTGGTGGGATTTCTCAAAAAATCCCCGTAACAAGACTGCTGGGAAAGCTATGGTGACATCCATGGAAGAGAATCAGGAGCTACCTACTGCAAATGTTGCCTATCCAGGTATTCTCGATAATGCATTAGTATTTTCTATACATTCTAAGAATAGACCTTGGATTATTGATACAGGTGCATCTGATCACATGACAAGGGATCCCAGTCAGTTACAATCCATCCTACCTTCTCCACAATTTGTTATTTCAACAACCAATGGTAGTACCTCTCCTATTACTGGGGAAGGATCTATTATCTTATCCAATAATCTGACATTAGATACTGTCCTTGTGGTTCCCTCTCTTGAATATAACCTTTTGTCTGTTAGCCAAATTACTTCCACTCTTGCTTGTACTGTAACTTTTTGGCCCTCATTTTGTGTCTTTTAGGACATTCTAACCCGGAATATTCTTGGTTATGGTGTTAGACGGGGCAAACTCTACTATTTGGAGTTGACAGAGAATGGGGGATTAAAAATCAGTCAGACAAATCAAGCTAGCAGTGAAGATAATGCTCAAACAACTGTATGGTTATGGCACCGACGACTAGGCCACCTTTCCTTTGGTTATCTTAAGAAATTGCGACCTCAACTTTTTTCAGGTTTGACTGATGTGCATTTTCATTGTGATACATGTGAATTGGCTAAAAGCCACCGTATTGCTTATTTCCCGAGTTTGAATAAAAGTTTCGAACCTTTTGTGGTTATTCATTCTGATGTTTGGGGTCCAGCCAAGATTCCCTCTATTTCTAGAGCTCGTTACTTTGTGACATTTATTGATGAATGCACTAGAATAAATTGGGTATCTCTGCTTATCCACAAAAGTGATGTGTGTCTAGCCTTTCAGAAATTCTATACAATGATACATACTCAATACCAAAAGTAGATTCGTGTTTTGCAATCTGACAGTGGTACTGAGTTTGTTAATGCTTCTCTCGAAACTATTCTGACCACTCATGGAATTCGTCACCAGACTTCTTGCACCTATACTCCCCAACAAAATGGATTGGCAGAAAGAAAGAATAAACAACTTTTGGAAGTAGTACGTGCCTCTCTCTTTGGCATGAACATGCCTCGATTTTATTGGGGTGAAGCCATCACATCTGCTGCCTACCTCATCAATCGAACACCTTCTAGAGTACTGGATTTTCAAACTCCTCTACATAAGCTGCAATCCTTGATTTCAATTCCCCATCTTCCGAATCTTGAACCCCAAATTTTTGGGTGTACCGCTTATGTTCATATCCCAAAGATCTTACGAAATAAACTTGATCCATGTGCCAAGCGATGTGTATTTGTTGGCTACTCTGATCTTCAGAAAGGATATCGGTGTTATGATCCACACACCAACAAGCTCCATGTGACTTTAGATGTCTCCTTCCATGAATCAATCCCTTATTATTCAGGGAGAGTTTCTTGGACATCTCTTCAGGGGGAGAGTTCAAATGAAGAGAATGTTCCACATGAAACTAACGGAGATGTTGAAAGAGGTGCCGAATTTATTGAGTTAGAAGCGGTGAATGAATTTTTTAAGTGTCATGATGTGCAACAAGACTGTGATTCAGTAATTTCACCTGAAGAACCCCCAGAGTTGTGCCCGTCTGCACCAACAACTGAAGAATCAACCCAGAATGTTCCTCCTTAGGTAAATACGAATCATGTGTTTGATGAGTCTACTGAAACATGTCTTCCTACAGAAAACATAACCTCTAGATATCCACAAAGATTGAATAGGGGAGTTCCCAAAAAAACATTATGAACCTGATCTTGAAGCAAAGACCAAATACTCAATCAATAACTATGTGTCCTCCCATAGGTTGACTAAATCATATGCATTTACTGTTGATCAATTATCCAGGGTTTCTATTCCTAGTAATGTGCAGGATGCATTAGCTGATCCAAAATGGAAAAAAACGGTGAACGAAGAGATGGAGGCTCTACAAAAAAATGCCACTTGGGAACTTGTTCCCCAACCTAAAGGAGTAAAAACAATTTGATGTCGATGGGTGTTCACATTGAAACTCAAACCAGATGGAAGCATTGACAGATATAAAACTCGGCTAGTTGCAAAAGGATATACGCAAAGGTATGGGATAGACTATCAGGATACTTTTGCACCAGTAGCTAAGATCAATACAATTCATATTCTTATATCTATAGCAGCAAATCGAGACTGGCTCTGCAACAATTTGACATTAAAAATGTCTTCCTCAATGGAGACTTAGAAGAAGAAGTCTACATGGAACTACCACCAGGTGTAAAAAGTGGTTCTTTATCTCAAGGTAAAGTTTGTAAATTGAAGAAGTCATTGTATGGGCTGAAACAGTCACCTAGAGCATGGTTTGGGAGATTCTCGGCTACAATGAAGGAGTTTGGTTATAAACAAAGTAACTCAGATCATACTTTGTTTATAAAACACAAAGAAGGAAAGGTAACAGCATTAATTGTATATGTTGATGATATGGTCGTGATAGGAGATGACCCAGGTGAAATGCAAGCTTTGCAGGAGTATTTAGCTACTAAATTCGAAATGAAGGATCTCGGACAACTTAAATATTTTTTGGGGATTGAAGTTGCAAGATCGAAACATGGAGTCTTCCTTTCACAACGAAAATATGTGTTGGATCTTCTCGCGAAACCGGAATGCTTGACTATAAACCAATAGAGACGCCGATGGAAATACATCATAAACTCGGAATTCTTCCAGATCAAATTCCAGCAGACAAAGGGCGTTATCAACGATTAGTTGGAAGATTAATCTACCTATCCCACACAAGGCCCGATGTAGCATATGCAGTAAGCGTTGTGAGCCAGTTCATGCATGCACCAAGTGAAGAACATATGGAAGCAGTGTATCGGATCTTGAGATACTTAAAGAGTGCTCCAGGAAAAGTTTTGTTATTCTCAAAAAATGGAATCTCTAGTATTGAAGGGTATAAAGACTCTGATTGGGCAGGTGATCAGACAACCAGAAGATCCACGTCGGGTTACTTTACTTTTGTGGAAGGGAATCTTGTCACTTGGAAAAGGAAAAAACAGAAGGTAGTATCAAGATCAAGTGCTGAAGCTGAATTTCAAGGTATGGCTCATGGTGTATGCGAGTTGTTATGGATACGGAATATACTGAGAGACTTAGGGATTGAATACGACAAACCTATGAATATTCACTGTGATAACAAGGCAGCTATCGCAATTGCACACAATCCAATTCAACATGATCGCACTGAACATGTTGAAGTTGATCGTCATTTCATCAAAGAGAACCTCGATGCAAAGATTATACAATTCCCCTTTATTCAATCTGCGAGTCAGATGGCTGATATGCTCACGAAGGTAGTATCAGGGAAAGCATTTCATGGTATAATTGACAAGTTGGGCTTGACTGATATCTATGCATCAACTTGAGGGGGAGTGTTGAAATGTATAGCTGTATAGCGTGATCGGAGGAAACTGTATAGCGCGATTGTTTCCTCCGATCCCGTGATTATATTCTTGATTCTATTCCTTGATTTTAGGATCTAAATTGATCCTAAAATCAACTTGTAATGTATTATAAATAGCCTCCTAACGGAGAAGAATAAACTCATCGAAAAATCATTCGTTCAACCTTTGTTATTATTTTCGGTTCTCTGTTTTACACATAGTTGTTACATACTTGAAATCTTTAATCTCATACACACACATAGTTACTATTGTCTATAATCCCCTCGGGTCAATGAGATGGTTGCAAGAAGGATGCTTGGTGTGCTGATAAAGGTTTGCAGTCACCCTGCATCATGAAATTATGGTTAAGGCGCATTTAAGAAGATTTGTGATGAAGGCTACTCGTAGTGTTCAACATCTCCTTGAATGTAGAGGTTAAGATCATCTTTTGTCTAGTGGACTTAACTAAACATTGTCCAAAGCTTTAAGCTGAATGGCCTCATCATTTAAGGCCGAGAAGTCCTTTTTAAATTATTGGATTAAGTGTGTCTTTCTTTTGAAAAAAATACTCACTTTGTTATGATTTAGTGGTTGTAGGTGGAAATTTACCATTGAAGTGGAATCGACATCAAATTCATCCCACCACTTGATGTAAATCTGCTTGACTAGTAAGGCGGGGTAGACGTTGGTCTAAATGTTCAATACCAAACAAACTATCCATGAGATTCTAATTCTAAGGAAGAAGTAAAGGTCATTAACTTCATTTGGAAGATTATTTTTAGGAATGACTATCTCAAGGTTTTTTTTTTTTTTTTTTTTGGAAAATTGATTGGGTAGCACTGTAAGCTTTCCACTAGTTTTCGTGCAACCATTTTAGGGCTTTATATATATATATATACAACTCAAATGAACCATGAATATTTTAAGTACTGGTCTTCAATCATGAACACCTCTTCAAAGGCCTTTTGATATTCCCAATAGTTATATACTTGGGGGTCCTCTATGTTGGAAAATAGTTTCCTTATAGAGTCGAGATTGGCCCAAATATGATCAAATTTTTCTACAATTAAGATTTTCTTAATTGAGAGATTAGAATAATCATGCTCTAAGAAATTTTTACTTCTATACTAGTGATGAGATGAGAATTGGAGGTTTCTTCAAGAAGTTTTTAAAATATGGTAGAGCTACAATGTGCTGAGGTTATGCAAATGATAGCCTTAAGGAAGATATTTGATTTCAAGCATGCTTTTCACAAGGTAATATTTTAAATGTTGGACCTTTTACATAAGTACTACAATTGGTTGTATATTTCTCAATTTGTGAAGAGGATAGAGATTCTGTCTCTAATTCAGTCAAGAGGAGATTGATATATAGTTGACATTTCTTAAGCTAGTGGAATAACAAAGAATTCAATTTGGTTTTAAGCTAAAGGGACCAATTTTTAGGAGAACCCTCTATTTATAGGGTTTTTAGTAAGTGTCGAAGAGTAATCTCTCATGGTGTTTTATGGTGTTTTCTAGATAGGTTTATCTGCATAAGGGATGATGTTTTCCTCCTAAACTTATGTGGAGATGCACATTTTTTGCAAAAATGGTAAGTCTTCTAACATTATCAGTTGTAGTATAACTTTCTATTGAAGAGTAGATATAGAAGAGTCTTACATGACTTTCACAATAAGAAGTTCTACAAAACCAAAATTAATTTGGTAGTCTTACAGGAGTTTCATGAGAGGAGGTATCACAAAAGAGTCTCAATTAAAGGTGTTTTAGTTATGTTAGTTTGCTATTTATGTTCAGTTGTTCAATTGTTCTAGGACTTATCTTTTAGTGTTTAACTTTGGGTGTAACTGGGATAAGGACTTTAATTGTAATTAGATTCAGCTTGTTTCCTCTATTATAAATAGAGGTTCATTGTACCCAAATTACAACAAGTTAGTGAAGTATTTATCTTTTCCAAAAATTCAATATGGTACAAGGGAGGGTTCTATGAGTTCACTCGGTCAACTCTTAGAGATAATGTGATGCTTTCCTTATTTATCATCTCTAGTAGTTTAGGTTTGAGAATTATATATCAAAAGAAATATTTGTAAGTCTATTTTCTTACCTATCCAACCAATTCTCAATCTAATTTTTTTAGAGGGAGATATGGATTTCGGAAGAGTCAATGGTCATGTTTGCCCGATAACATATTCCAAAATCTATCTGATTTTTCTCTCAGAAGAAGTATATTTGTAAAACAGAGAACCGAAAAATAATAACAAAGGTTGAATGAATGATTTTCCGATGAGTCTATTCTTCTCCATTAGGAGGTTATTTATAATACATTATAAGTTGATTTTAGGATCAATTTAGATCCTAAAATCAAGGAATAGAATCAAGAATATAATCACGGGATCGGAGGAAACAATCACGCTATACAGTTTCCTCCGATCACGCTATACAGCTATACATTTCAACACTCCCCCTCAAGTTGGTGCATAGATATCAGTCAAACCCAACTTGTCAATTATACCATGAAATGCTTTCCCTGATACTGCCTTCGTGAGCATATCAGCCATCTGTCTCACAGATTGAATAAAGGGGAATTGAATAATCTTTGCATCGAGGTTCTCTTTGATGAAATGACGATCAACTTCAACATGTTTAGTGCGATCATGTTGAACTGGATTTTGTGCAATTGCGATAGCTGCCTTGTTATCACAGTGAAGATTCATAGGTTTGTCGTATGCAATCCCTAAGTCTCTCAGTATATTCCGTATCCATAACAACTCGCATACACCATGAGCCATACCTCGAAATTCAGCTTCAGCACTTGATCTTGATACTACCTTCTGTTTTTTGCTTTTCCAAGTGACAAGATTCCCTTCCACAAAAGTAAAGTAACCCGACGTGGATCTTCTGATTGTCTGATCACCTGCCCAATCAGAGTCTGTATACCCTTCAATACTAGAGATTCCATTTTTTGAGAATAACAAACCTTTTCCTGGAGCACTCTTTAAGTATCTCAAGATCCGATAGACTGCTTCCATATGTTCTTCACTTGGTGCATGCATGAACTGGCTCACAACGCTTACTGCATATGCTACATCGGGCCTTGTGTGGGATAGGTAGATTAATCTTCCAACTAATCGCTGATAACGCCCTTTGTCTGCTGGAATTTGATTTGGAAGAATTTCGAGTTTATGATGCATTTCCATCGGCGTCTCTATTGGTTTACAGTCAAGCATTCCGGTTTTGGCTAAAACATCCAACACATATTTTCGCTGTGAAAGGAAAACTCCATGTTTCGATCTTGCAACTTCAATCCCCAAAAAATATTTAAATTGTCCGAGATCCTTCATTTCGAATTTAGTAGCTAAATACTCCTGCAAAGCTTGCATTTCACCTGGGTCATCTCCTGTCACGACCATATCATCAACATATACAATTAATGCTATTACCTTTCCTTCTTTGTGTTTTATAAACAAAGTATGATCTGAGTTACTTTGTTTATAACCAAACTCCTTCATTGTAGCCGAGAATCTCCCAAACCATGCACTAGGTAACTGTTTCAGCCCATACAATGACTTCTTTAAATTACAAACTTTACCTTGAGATAAAGAACCACTTTTTACACCTGGTGGTAGTTCCATGTAGACTTCTTCTTCTAAGTCTCCATTGAGGAAGGCATTTTTAACGTCAAATTGTTGCAGAGGCCAGTCTCGATTTGCTGCTATAGATATAAGAATATGAATTGTATTGATCTTAGCTACTGGTGCAAAAGTATCTTGATAGTCTATCCCATACCTTTGCGTATATCCTTTTGCAACTAGCCGAGCTTTATATCTGTCAATGCTTCCATCCGGTTTGAGTTTCAATGTGAACACCCATCGACATCCAATTGTTTTTACTCCTTTAGGTTGGGGAACAAGTTCCCAAGTGGCATTTTCTTGTAGAGCCTCCATCTCTTCGTTCATCGCTTTTTTCCATTTTGGATCAGCTAATGCATCCTGCACATTACTAAGAATAGAAACCCTGGATAATTGATCAACAGTAAATGCATATGATTTAGTCAACCTATGGGAGGACACAATAGTTATTGATTGAGTATTTGGTCTTTGCTTCAAGATCAGGTTCATACTGTTTTTTTGGAACTCCCCTATTCAATCTTTGTGGATATCTAGAGGTTATGTTTTCTATAGGAATACATGTTTCAGTAGACTCATCAAACACAGGATTCGTATTTACCTGAGGAGGAACATTCTGGGTTGATTCTTCAGTTGTTGGTGCAGACGGGGGCAACTCTGGGGGTTCTTCAGGTGAAATTACTGAATCACAGTCTTGTTGTATATCATGACACTTAAAAAATTCATTCACCGCTTCTAACTCAATAAATTCGGCACCTCTTTCAACATCTCCGTTAGTTTCATGTGGAACATTCTCTTCATTTGAACTCTCCCCCTGAAGAGATGTCCAAGAAACTCCCCCTGAATAATAAGGGATTGATTCATGGAAGGAGACATCTAAAGTCACATGGAGCTTGTTGGTGTGTGGATCATAACACCGATATCCTTTTTGAAGATCAGAGTAGCCAAAAAATACACATCGCTTGGCACATGGATCAAGTTTATTTCGCAAGATCATTGGAATATGAACATAAGCGGTACACCCAAAAATTCGGGGTTCAAGATTCGGAAGATGGGGAATTGAAATCAGGGATTGCAGCTTATGTAGAGGAGTTTGAAAATCCAGTACTCTAGAAGGTGTTCGATTGATGAGGTAGGCAGCAGATGTGATCGCTTCACCCCAATAAAATCGAGTCATGTTCATGCCAAAGAGAGAGGCACGTACTACTTCCAAAAGTTGTCTATTCTTTCTTTCTGCCAATCCATTCTGTTGGGGAGTATAGGTGCAAGAAGTCTAGTGACGAATTCCATGAGTGGTCAGAAAAATTTTGAGAGAAGCATTAACAAACTCAATACCATTGTCAGATTGCAAAACACGAATCTGCTTTTGGTATTGAGTATGTATCGGTGTATGAAATTTCTGAAAGGCTAGACACACATCACTTTTGTGGATAAACAGAGATACCCAAGTCATTCCAGTGCATTCATCAATAAATGTCACAAAGTAACGAGCTCTAGAAATAGAGGGAATCTTGGCTGGACCCCAAACATCAGAATGAATAACCGCAAAAGGTTTGAAACTTTTATTCAAACTCGGGAAATAAGCAATACGGTGGCTTTTAGCCAATTCACATGTATCACAATGAAAATGCACATCAGTCAAACCTGAAAAAAGTTGAGGTCGCAATTTCTTAAGATAACCAAAGGAAAGGTGGCCTAATCGTCGGTGCCATAACCATACAGTTGTTTGAGCATTATCTTCACTGCTAGCTTGATTTGTCTGACTGATTTTCGATCCCCCGTTCTCTGTCAACTCCAAATAGTAGAGTTTGCCCCGTCTAACACCATAACCAAGAATCTTCCGGGTTAGAATGTCCTGAAAGACACAAAATGAGGGCCAAAAAGTTACAGTACAAGCAAGAGTGGAAGTAATTTGGCTAATAGACAAAAGGTTATATTCAAGAGAGGGAACCACAAGGACAATATCTAATGTCAGATTATTGGATAAGATAACAGATCCTTCCCCAGTAATAGGTGAGGTACTACCATTGGCTGTTGAAATAACAGATTGTGGAGAAGGTAGGATGGATTGTAACTGACTAGGATCCCTTGTCATGTGATCGGATGCACCTGTATCAATAATCCATGGTCTATTCTTAGAATGTACAGAAAATACTAATGCATTATCGAGAATACCTGGATGGGCAACATATGCAGTAGGTAGCTCCTGATTCTCTTCCATGGATGCCACCATAGCTTTCCCAGCAGTCTTATTACGGGGATTTTTCGAGAAATCCCACCACTCCGGATAGCCAATAATCTCATAACACCGGTGTTGTGAATGTCCTTTTTTTCCGCAGTGAATACATACACGATTGTTACCTTTGCCAGAGGATTGAGGGTTCCGACTGCTTGATGATCCTTGTCGGTTTTGGTTGACCAACATCGCCGATTTCTCGGAGACTGGGCGATAGCTCCCTATTGTCTGTCTCTGTTGATATTCGCGTCTGACATAGGCGTATGTACTTTCCAAATCAAGTTTAGGATCTTTTCGCAAAATTTCTCCACGAACTTGATCAAATTCGGAGTCAAGCCCACTGAGAAAAATATGAACCCGAAGCCTAGCCATTTCAGAGTGCAACTGGATTAGCCCTTCGACTGATCCTTCCTGAGATATAGTTCAATGATCAATCTCTTGGAAAATAGCAACCAGTTCATTGTAGTATGTGGATAACGGTCTACCATTTTGTTTAGTAGAAAAAGATCTCTGGTTCAGCTCAAATATACAAGTTTCATCGGATCCATCATAGAACGTTTTTGATACCGCTTCCCATATCTCCTTGGCAGTGGAGAGGCGAATAAATCGCTGCATGAGCAATGGACTCATGGAGTCAATAAGCCAACTTTTGACTCTTTGATTTTCAGTAATCCATGCTCCAAGATTAGCATCGCCAGATGCTGATTTTTTTGTTTCGCCGGTGAGGTATCCAGCTTTTTTGCGTGCGCCAATTCGCATCTCCATGAGTTGGGACCATAATGAATAATTGGTCTCATTGAGGATAATTCCAGTTGGAAACGCAGAATTATCTTGGTGGACTATAATCTGTGGTGATGGGATAAGGTCGGTGGATGCGCCTGTAGTGGTGGCCATCGATCTGATTTTTTTTTTTTTTAATCTGGTCCAGTTCGGTATGATCTGGGAGGATTCAATTATGGTTCGCTCCAGTGCTGGTCCGATTCGGTTCGAGTTTAGACCGGTTTGGTCCGATTCGGTCGACCTGCCGGTCTGGGTCGACAGGAAAAGTAAATCAACAGTACCTAAGTTAAAAAATAAATATCGTCGTCTTTGGCAACGGCGGCCTTCGTCTTCGGCAACGGCAACGGAGCGTCAGCTTCAGTCGGAACAGGGTGGTGGTGTCGTCGTCGGCGCTCGTCGGCGATCGGCGGCACTCATCGGCGACGTGATTCCGACTACGTAAACTGCTTCGTCTTCGGCAATGGCAGTCTTCGTCGTCGGCAACGGCAATGGAGTGTCGGCTTCAGTCGTAACAGGGTGGTGGTGCCGTCGTCGGCGTTGGCGACGTTCTTTGGGCGTCAGGATAGCCGGAATATGGAGTTGCAGAAAAAACAGAGTTCTGCAACTTCGACGGATTTTTTTCTTCCTCCGGCTTCATCCTTCGGCGATTACAGGAGCACTTAGCTCCGACTTTCTGCGACGGAGAAGAGAGGATAATTCTCCTGCTCTGATACCATGTAAAACAGAGAACCGAAAAATAATAACAAAGGTTGAACGAATGATTTTCCGATGAGTCTATTTTTCTCCGTTAGGAGGCTATTTATAATACATTACAAGTTGATTTTAGGATCAATTTAGATCCTAAAATCAAGGAATAGAATCAAGAATATAATCACGAGATTGGAGGAAACAATCACGCTATACAGTTTCCTCCGATCACGCTATACAGCTATACATTTCAACAATATTTTATGAAGAAAATTTATCCTTGGATGAAAGGTACCGAAGTCTAGTTTTAAAAGGATAAAATTTTATGTCATGCTTTATAGGTCAATATGGCACTTTTCTGCAAGATCAATTAATCAGTTACATTGATCGATCATGCTTTATGTGCTTCTACTCATGTAGGTTGATAAATCATGCTTTATGTGCTTCTACCTATGCAAGTTGACCAATCATACTTTTTGCGCTTCTGCCCATGTAGGTTGATCAATCATGCTTTATTCCAGATTATTAAAGTTTAATTTTAAGCATGATAAAAATGTAGCTAAGGGGTTTTACAAGTTTAAATCTTTATAATACATCTGTTAACATGGTTGTGAGAAATATGCCATAAACCTCCAAAGTCTCTTGTATTCCTAAAAATAAATGCAGTTTGGTGTTGTCTTATTTAGATGGCTTAAATTCTTGAGACATTTTTATATTACCTAGACTCTAGTCTTCAAATCTTCATTTCTTCACTTGTGGGGTGCTTCTTCAAGATGACACACGGTTGAGCTTGAGGTCTTGCATTGAGTTTTGTTGATTATTTGTGTTGACCTTGATCTTTGTATCTCTTGAAGGAGTTGCATTTGAAATGGTTGATTATAAATATTTGTACGAGTGTGGTTATGTTTTGTTATTATCAAAATATAGATAGTGGTCAACCTAGATCAATAGGTATAATTCTTATGGTTGTGTACGTAGATGAGTCAATTAGGGAATTAAATGAGTCAATTAGGACGTAATTAATGCATTATGGGAATTAAATGAGTCAATTAGGACGTAATTAATGCATTTTAAGCACAAGATCTTGATCTACAGAAATATTTTTAGGTATAGAAGTACTTCAATCCAGTTATGGCATAATTCTATTTGAAAGAGAATATGTACTCGAACTCCTATAGAAAACTGGAATGTTTGGATGTAAACCTATAAAACCAAAAATGTAAAATCATGTGTCGAACCTGGAGATAATATTGATGTTAGCATATTCCAACTGTTGGTTGGAAGACTTATATATTTCACAGTTACAAGACCAAAATTATCCTACGCGGTTAGTGTTATTAGTCAGTTTATGTGTTAGCTTAAATAGTCTCCTTGGTTGGCATTGGAAATAAACCTTGAATACCTAAAGAAAAATCTAGGGTCAAAGCATAATATATAAATGTCAAAGAAATACTAGTATTTTGTCTCAAGTCTCTGATGACAAAACCTAGTTTCCTAATAACCAAGCTCATGCAACTACATTGTGACAACCACACAGCTATTCACATTGCAGTCAATCCAGTTTTCTATGAAACAACAAAACACATTAAAATTGATTGTTATTTTGTTCGAGAAAAGTTACAGTGACATATCTCTTAATTAAGAGGTGGAGTGGCACAAATTGTAATTATTAATACTTTTTTGGTTTTTTAATTTTTATCATGTATTAGGGTTTTCCATCCACATCTATAAATAAAACACTTAGAGAGGACAAGCTCATCACTTGAGCTCCTTTCCTTGACCTAAAACTTCTTCTCTCATCCAACTCGTGCTTCTTCACTGTCCTCTTGTCCTCCTTCTCCTTTTCTCTCCTCCACTTCTTCTTACCTCTTCTTCTCTTCAAACCTAAACTTCTCAAACATGAAATCCTAGAATCTAACATTGAGACCTTATTCATGAATTTCATACTTAATAAAAACCCCTTTTAAATGTCCCAATAAAACAATATAGGAACATGTATTACTATGATTTGAAAATAGAAGTTACAAAACTCATTTCAAATGGTTGCCAATCACACAACTTCTCATAATGTCATGGCCGAATCATTTAAAATTGCTTGGCACATGTTTGACAAACTAAAATCTAAATATTCAATAAGGATTAAAATGAGCAAGCATAGAAATACTTAGCTCAATGGGGAAAAATGTCGAATTTGGCTTCCTTTCAATTTTTGGAGGTCAGGGCTTAGAAGGCTTGGTTTTCAATGTCGAGAAAGAAATAAAGTTCTTTGGGCCAACTTTAGGTTAAATAGCATAGTTCCCAATGTCCAAAAAAATATCTATTATGGATGGATAAGACTTTTAAACATGTTGGTAGATCACATAAAAAACTTGAAGACCTACAATATTTGGATCTGGGTTTGTCATTCAAAAACTTTGAATTTGTGTATATTGGGGTTGAATCTTGTGCCTAGGATTGATTCCTCTTGTTTCTGCACTCTACAAGGGTTGACTCCTTTTTCTATTCCAAAATTGTTCGATTAGCTGGAGTTGAATCCTTCACTTGTTTTCACATATAACAATTAGAACCCTCCCATAGGCCAATTTCCCTTGCTTAGATGGATCGGAATCCTGCCATGGATTCGACTCCTCCTAGTGGATTCTACTCTTCTTCTTTTTGAAACTCTCTATTTCTCTCTTTGCAACTCCTTTACTCTCCTCGTCGTATAAAGGGTTAAAATTCTTCCAAAGGGTTGATTCTTTTTGCTTCTTTTTTTCACCATATGCTTGATTGATTTTCTCTTTTCACTTTAGGGCCTCATCTTTTTCAATTATGTGTTTGACATCTATGCATGGGTTTGACTCCTTCAACCTTTGATACTTTAGTTCTTTAATTCTCTAGTTAAAGTGGTTGACTTCTTCATATGTAGTCATCTTCTTTGCCTATTTTTCTCTTCTTGCCTTTGTAGGGCTAGTTGTATGCAAAGTATAATTCTTTCTTTCCCTTGTTCGGTTAAATGGTCTTACTAGGTTGATTTGACCATGTGCTTTCTGGCATGAGTTGTTTGCTTCCTTTTGTGTCGGTTGTTGAGATAGACCATGATCAATCGAACAAATACGTTGCTAAAAAAATTTCTTGAGAGCAATTTCACTATAAAACATACCTAACGCACATCAATAGTAACTCTAAGTACATTTTATTATCAAAATTATCTTAATGGGGATCTTGAGATCAATTGTATGCTTTAGATCTCTTGAAAGAAACTGGTATGTTTTGATATGAATGAGCAAACACTCCTATGTTTTGCTCATGAGGTGGATGCCGGAAAATTTAATTGATTAGTTAGCAAGGTCATTTAACTTACACTGACAAGACCTGATATTTCATTTGATGTTAGTGTTATTAGCCAATTCTTGCATCAACCATAATAATCCCACTGATTGGTTTTGGTCATGAAGAAAAATTGAGTTCTTATATACTTGAAGAATGTTGAAGAGCAGGTATAAAAGAGTCTTGCATGACTCTCATATCAAGAAGTCTTACAGAGCCATAATTAATTTGGTGGAGTATTGTAGTAGTCTTACAAGAGGAGGTCTCATAGAAGAGTATTAGTTAAAGGTATTTTTGTTATGTTAGTCCTCTATTTATGTTCAGTTGTTCAATTATTCTAGGACTTATCTTTTAGTGTTTAACTTTAGGTGTAACTGGGACAAGGGTAGTTTAATTGTAATTGGATTCTACTTGTTTCCTCTATTCTAAATAGAATGTCATTGTACTCAAAATTACAACAAGTCAGTGAAATATTTATCTTTTTCAGAAATTCAACATGGTATTAGAGCCGATTCTTTGAGTTGACTCGGTCAACCCACATAGATAATGTGATCATTTTCTACTTTATCATCTCTAGTGGTTTAGGTTTGTATTCTACCTTTTTCTTTTTCTCTTATCCCTGTACCCATTGTTTCCTTGACATTTTTACCTCCATACTGATATTTTCTTATTTCCAATTATGTTTTTATGGAAATATCTTGGAGTCTAATTTTCAATGCAATAAGAATTTTCACAATCGGAGTATTCTACAAAGAAAAATCGATAAAGGTCAGACAACAAAAGAGGTTCGAGTAGTAGCAAAAAGCTTCAATTTTTTAGGAGTTTTATGCCATCAATAATGAGACTTTATAAGTAGAAATATATTTGAAAAGAAAGATATATAATTCTATTTTCTAAACCATCAAACCCATTCTCAACCCGATTTTTCTAGAAGGAGAAATCAATATCAGAAGAATCAATGGTCCAACTGGCCAAATAAGAAAGAGTACTCATTCGACTAGAGTGCAAAATCCAAAATCTATCAGAATCATTATCTCAAATGAAGTATATTTGAAAGATATCAAAATCTAGTTTCAGAAGGATCAATTTTCATGTCAATCTGATCTATATGGAAGGAGATATTCTCATTGAAGTCGTCAATGGTCATGCTAAAAAAAAAAGTAAATTAAGTGGTCATAAAAAATTCAAAAATGAATTTTTTTATGTCAAATTTAGTATCAAATTCAAGCTATTTTAGTCTTTTTTTTTACTAATAAACCGTTTGTGAGTATGAACTATATTTTGTGAAATATTGAAATCAGAAGTACCCAAGGTCAGTTCTATCGAAATCTCTCATTTTCCTTTTTTTTTTTTTGTCTTCTATTATCTCTCCATGCATTGGTGTGAATTGAGTTTCCTTTTCTCATAAAATCCTAGTTTTTTAGCCAAATTTCTCTTCTAATTACAGAGTTTTGGTTAGACTTAATCAGTCCATGATGTGCTCATTCAAGGTATGAAATATCTTTCTTAGATAAGTTGATCATAGGTTGGCTCCCTTATTGATTTTGATAATAACAAAATTTAATAGAGCTGATAATTTTCAAATTACGTATTTTAGACACTTTACCTTTAAGAAACAATACATCTCAAGGTCTAAAACTTCAAATAGATCAAGCCTACTGAAAATCTCAAACTTCATTGAAAGACAACTCTTGAAGAAGCAACCATGAAGAATAAAGTGAAGAAAATGTGAAGACTAGAGTTTAAGTGACATTGATGTATATCAAAACTCAATAAAAAATATAAGAGAGTTTTTTCTAATTCCTTTCTTTAAAGTACAATGTTATACATGGAGCTTTAGGACATACATTGCATACATATTTTGAAACATCATAAACATATTTTCAAATATGTTAGAGCACTAAGACTTAGTTATTCCCATGCTTTAAAAGTCAACCTAGTTAAATTGGCACATGAATGATCGATCAGCCTCAACCATTGATCGATCATCCAGAGTGTACAGGCTACGATGATAAAGTATATCAATCAACCATAGTTGATTGATCGATCAATGTAAAACATGGTCATTTCATGCTATAACGCATCATCGATCATCCCATTTGGATTGATTGATCAATACTGACCAGACAAGTAAAATTTACATGGAATAATCAATCTTCTCACATGATTGATTGATCAAATAAAATCTTGCCAGTCACGGATATTAACCATGATCAAACATAAGATATTTACTGATCAATCATTCTTGCATTGCACAGCCAGAGGGAATTCTGATTGATCTATCATTCATTGGTAATGATCAATCAACTTAAATTTTTTGGACCAATGGTAACTTGTTGATCAATCAGTCTGTTGATCAGTAAGTCACATCCTGATAGAAAAAGAGTCATTATGATCGATTGATCGGTCAATCAATGTATTTGCAAATGGGCAAAAAATGATTAGTTTGGCTTGGGAAAGTTATAAATACCCCACCAAACCACACGTAAAAAAGTTAATGAGCATTTATTAGAAAATCCATAAGCCTTTACACTAAAAGTCTTGAAATTCTTCTCTAAAATATTTTTGAGAGAAAGACAACTACACTCTTGCATATTTCTCACTCTTTTCTCCACCAATCCATGCATTTCAAATTAATCAATCTGTCATATACCATACATTGTGGTGAAAAGAAGTGGATGTTTGGATCTCTCAAGAAGAAGGTACTCTCCAAGTGTTGGGTGCAAGTTTTCCCTCCCTTTATTTTTATTTGAAAAAGTTTCATCTAGAACTTATTTAATCTAGATAGAAAGGCCTAGCTAGAGCTAGAATCTAGGCAACTTCTTGGGGCAATGGAGTTTTTAAAAAGCGTTTATTGACCTACACGCGGCTTAAAGAGAGCCATAATTTCTTTGTGTAATTCCGACTATTAGATCTTTAAAATAGTAGAATTTTCCAAGCAAGGGTCCTTGGGCGGTGAATACCAATAAGGGAACATCGATAACAAAAATTCTTTTGTCTCCTATAGTGTGTGAATACTTGTTTTACTTTGAAATTGCCATATTACATATTTTTTATTACATGCCTTAACTAAGCTTAAAACTTGAAAATCCCAATTCACTACCCTCTTGAGAAGCCACTTGGGCCAACATGATGTTGTTTTCACATTTTGTGTCTTATGTTCTTGGTTGTGTATCTTCCGCATCGTCAACTTCAAAAATATTTGGTCACCCCATAAATGTTTTACTTGGTCAAAATTATCAAGTTATATCGTTATAACTTCACCCAATTTTTCAAAAAAAAATGTTACATTCTAGATTCGTTTGGAAGTATGAGTATTGCATAATTGTTTTCTTCCGATTAAAGTTATTTTCTTCTAGATAGTATTTCTTCAGTTTATCATATCGCGTTTTCACACTACAGAGCAATACCTAGATCCACAACCTAAAAAGTATAGGAGTGTGCCCAATATCCAGTTCGAGTCAAGTCCAAGAGGTGAACTACCCTTAAAAAGTGAGTTGTCTCTTTGTTGTGCCCTAAAATTGGGCCATTTTTTTGCCTTTAAAATTAATCAGAGTGTACTTTAGACTACAACCATTTTGACTAGTATATGGAGCTTTGTCATATGGCTAGAAGTGATTTTCTTCCCCTATATTATGTTTTGTCCAAGGTGGGTCTCTATTTTTTTTTAATCCCCGACTTGAGGGGGGGGGGGGGGGGGGGGGAAAGAAGTAGAAGAATAAGTAAAAGAATATTGAAAGATATGATGTAATTAAGGTATTATTGATATAATTAGTTTATGTTTCTTGTCTCTTTTTCACTCTTACTAGTGTGAAGGGTATAATTGTAATATTATACTTTTATCAGTTATAAATAGAGCTTAAGGGGGAGGGTTTGGAATAAGTCCATAACCTCATTCTTCCTCCTCTTTTTTTTCCCAACATTTGTTCTTCTTCTTTCTCCATGAGGTAATTCATGGAATCCTAAAAATCAACTTGTTATCAGAACATTGGTTTTAAGGACTCGTAGCTATGGATTTTTTAGAATTCCAAACTTGCTATTGCTCGGTGGATGATCAACTTGCTGATAGTATCTTGCCTTTAATCATTCTCTAAATATCTGGTAACCTTAGTAATGCCTGCTGCTATCTCTTTACTATAAGATTCTCTAAGTCTTTGATTATTACTTGGTTGATCACACTATTAATTTGATGGCTGGTTGGTCTAGCTAATAATTGCTTCAACATGATCACTACAGAAACACCTGAGTGCGACACAAAGAGACAAGATTTACGTGGTTCGACAAATTGTCTACGTCCACAAGAGCTTACACAAAGAGACAAGATTTACGTGGTTCGATAAATTGTCTATGTCCACGAGAACTTTAGAGGATTTTATTATAACGGAGGAATCACAATAATAACGGGGCACGAGTTCAGACTCTTCTCTCTGTTTTTCTCGCAGAGTCTCTGTTCTTCCGACAATAGCATCGAACAACAGTTCTATTATCTGCTCCGGCAACGGCATCGCACAGACAGCAGCACCTTCTCTTCCGGCAAAGGCATCGCACAGCAGCAGCACCTTCTCTTCCGGCAAAGGCGTCGAACAGCAGCACCCGGAATCACCTATCTCTGCTACCTCTAAAAAATCCCGAAGTCCCGAGAGGCTAATCACTTCCCGCGTTGCTCTGTTTCTATAGGTACCGAGGGCTTCTCTATTTCGGAAAAAAACCTGCGTCTCTGTAAGTCCCGAGATAGGGAAAAAATCACGAGGAGGGAGATTTAATTTTTGTGCAAGCCAAACTAATTAAATGAGAATGGTGCTCCGGGTCCTTGGGCCCACCTTTCTGACAATGGCCATTTCTTCCTGACATGAACATGACCGGAATTTTGTTTGTGGTCTCTGATTTCTGGTGAATCCGACGTGTGACCCCAACAAAAACAAAATCTCACTTACTGTAGTGCCAAAAGAAGTCCCAAGCTCAGCCAATAGATCTAGACTCTTGCTTGGTTTTGTTCCACCTGCCACCTTCACTTTTTCTGCTTCTCCACTGGATGAAAGTCAGGCTGGTATTTCTCTCTAATCTCAGCTCTCAGCTCTCTGCTCTCATCCAGTCTGTCCGCTCTCTGTTCAATCAAGGACTCTGCTGTTTGGACGTGTTTGCACGTCGTTGATATGGTATTATTTCGCTCTCAAGACCATGGTGGCCGTCTCCTTCGTTGGCTTGCGATATTCGTAGCTGCTTTCATCGTCAGTATCACCTTGGTTGCTGTCATCCTGTTTGAAGGATTTGCCACAATTATCATCGTAATTGGCATCGCATCTGGCGTCGTCATTGACTGACCAGAGATTCACCGCTGTTTATGAACGTCAATTAACTCACTGGGACTCTCCGCTGTCGTATTGCTCTGATTGATCCAGTCTGATTGGTATCTTCATTCAGGAACTCGAAGATTTTGACAACAAGAAGATACAATAGCTCCTAAAATAGTTTAACCAGCTGGCTCGGCTTCTTCGCTGGCCTTTCCATACCGAGACATGATCCTGATCTGGCTTACTGCCATTATTCCAAGTTACTGCATATATCGATTATCTCTGTTGTTGTTATCTAGCGTTGCCTCTTCTTGAACATCGTTCCTTGTTGATTCATCGTGACAAACTTTTGGATACGTTACAAAACCAACTGGCGTCGCCTCTCAGGACTGAATTCATACTTCGTTCTGGCAATCTGTTGGCTTAGCATAACTTGCTGGGAATACGTTTGATGCAGACCGATTTTCATCCCGAGCCTAAGTTAACAGCGGATGTTTCTGCAAATCCGCGTCATTGGTGGCATTTGTCTCTGCTTATTTCTAGCAGAATTGCTCGTTGTTGTTTTTGGTATCTTAATCTCGGTGGATATTGGTCTTCAATCAAGCGTTTCTGGTAGTTTATCTTCTGAGATATCCAGGTGGTTAGGGAGAGTTACTGATTTACTACCGAGTTATTCTATCTGTTTGTTATCCGTTTGCTTTAAAGCAACTAGACCAAGTAAAACCAGGCCCGAACCAGCGAACCAGCACTTGGTCTACTGCTTATTACAACTTATTACATCTATTCCACCTGGGTTAACTCAGCTAAACTCGGACTTGAGTCAGCCCAACTTGGTACACTTGCTCCCTGCCTCTGGTATATTGGTTCGGGTTCCGAGTTCTATACCGATTCCTCCCTTGACTCGGTTTTATTGGTCTGAAACCAACTCAATGGGACTCCTTTTTTGACTCAAAATAATACCTTGGATTATCGTCAGCTTATTACTTGGTACATTGCTTCTTTATTCAAGGATGGACTCATTGTAGATTATTTCTTGTGTCCATATTAATCTTAAGGACTTTGATTATTTACCCGTTATCCGCTACTATACAACTACACATTTGGTACGTGTTATTTGAGCATTGGCCCATTTCCGCTACTGCTATTGGGTCTCTTTGATTGAGACATTATTATTAAAGGACTCCTCGGATGCTTACCTTGGGTTCATTATTTGTTGATGTTGTTGGCATTGGTTCATCTGATGAATAATTTGAATTTCTTAGAAAAATAAAGGACATGGTCACCCCAAATCTTATCTTCCTTTATTCCCATGACCCTCTTATTATTTGGCAGCCTTTCTCCTATCGTCCTTTATTTGACTCTAACTTGCCCCTTTGGCCAACCATTTTGAAACGTTGCTTTGGTTGGTCCTTTTATTTATATAGATGTTTTTAAGTCCTTTGAGACTTTTTGTTGGTACCTTTGGGGTTTTTATCGCCATCTTGTGAAGGACAGACATTACCTACTTTAGTGATTATTGTCACTATATTTGTTCAAAATCATTTTAGGTGGGTTTTGACTTTTCACCTATTTTTACCATTTGAGAGTTTGTACTTGGTGTCGTACTTATCTTTGGGACACTGTGATGGTGGAGCTTATTACTACGTCTATATTATTTGTTTCAAACTAGGATGACTGACATTACCTCCCAATTTGATGGGGAGAGTTGGAAGATATGATGTAATTAGGGTGTTATTGATGTAATTAGTTTATGTTTCTTGTCTCTTCTTCACTCTTATTAGGGTGAAGGGTATAATTATATTATTATACTTTTATTAGTTATACATAGAACTTAAGGGAGAGGGTTTGGAATAATAAGTCCATAACCTCATTCTTCCTCCTCTTTTTCTCCCCAATGTGTGTTCTTCTTCTTTCTCCATGAGGCAATCCATTGAGTCATGAAAATCAACAAAGAAAGAGGTATTTTGTTTCACATATTGTGGTAATTTTTATGTGAACAAAATATTTAAGACAGGGCGAGAACAAAATATGTAGATTTTACATCTATGAAAAAAAATTAGCCAATGAAGACTGAAGACCAATAATTCTTTTCATTGCAAGCTGAAGTTATAAACTCAACTTTGAGGAGGGAGTATTGAAGAGCTGATATGGAAGAGTCATCACAAAGCCAGAATTAATATGGTGGAGTCTTGTAGGAGCCTTAAAGGAAGAGGTCTCATAGAAGAGTCTCAGTTAAAAGTATCTTTGTTATATTAGTCTTCTATTTGTGTTTAGTTTTTTACTTGTTCAATTATTTTAGGACTTATCTTTTAGTATTTAACTTTAGATGTAACTGGGATAAAGGTAGTTTAGTTGTAATTGAATTTTACTTATTTCCTCTATTATAAATAAAGGCGCACTGTACTCAAATTACAACAAGCCAATGAAGTATTTCTCTTTTTTAGAAATTCAACAAAGAAAATCTACGACAAGTCCTACTATATAAATGTTATATTCATGGTAATGTTGAAGATTTTGTAAATGCAGATTAGGCTAACTCACCAGATGATAGAAAATCTACCTCTAGTTACTGCACAATGGTAAGTGAAAGCTTAGTCACTTATAGAAGTAAAAAACAAAGTGCGGGCAAAACCATGTGTTGAAGCAAATTATCATGTCATATCTCATGAACTGAGAGATTTTTTATGACTTAAATCAATATTGTGTGAACTCGATTCTCCTATGATAGGACTCATGTAATTTCTTTGTCACAACCAAGTAGTCATACATATTGTAACTAATCGAATTTTCTTAAACAAACTAATCGCATTGAAATTTTTTGCCACTTTGCTTGGGAGAAATTTTGAGCTGGTGTCATAAACATGCTCTATATTCCATCCAAGAATCAACTTAAAAATATCTTTACCAAGGTAATTGCAACAAGTTTTTTTAAATATTTCATTATCCAAGTTTGACATATTTTATGTTTACATACCAACTTGAGAGGAGTGTTAAAGAAGAAAAAGAAACTTATATGAATCATGTGTGGCAAAACTAGTAATCTCTGTTTATTTTCAACCTTTGTTATACTTGGTTGAATAAGGGTATTAGTGTATTTGTAAATATTTGACTCGTTATAAATAAAGGAAAAGAGAGGGATTGAAAATATCCAAGGGAGCTACGGGTCTGTTTGGAACCCAAAAAAGAAAAGAAATGAAAAGAAAAAGGAAGAAAAATGTATTTTATATTGTTTGGCTGAAGAGAATCATTGAGAAGAAATAAAATAAGAAAGAAAATCACTTTCTCTCTTAGTTAATAAAGTTTATCTCACAAATGATGGAATTTGGGGAGAAAAGAAAAGAAATAGAAACTTGAAAATTTTAATTATAAAAAAATTAAAATATTATTAATTTTCTTTTCTTTTTCCACTTGAATCTACATTTCTCTCTCATTTTCCAATGGCATCCAAACAAGAGAAAATAAAACTTTTTTTTTTCTCTCAACTTGTTGTGTTCCAAACATAGCCTAAATCTCCTCTTTGGTTTTCCCTAGCTCTCTCTCAACTTGTCTTCTTCTCTTGGCCTTAGTTTCTCTTCCCAATTTATTAAACCAGTTTGTAAAACTCTACTAATCCAATAATACTAAAAGTGGATTTGCCATCGGTGGTGGAAATTCTTTAAACCAGTTTGTTCGCTTAAAAAAATGAAAAAATTTAAAACTCCAGAGTGGTAACTGTTAAAAACCGCCCAAGCAATGGTAGAAGCACACGTACAAAACCGTCCGGTAAAAAACCAAGAAACTCCACACAAAACAAGGGCAGCCATGCATCCTGCAACAATCCTTTCATCTATAAAATTGGAACTCTGGAGTTTTGTTTCTCAATTTTCATATCCTACTCGCTAGAGCGGTTTTCCGAGGAAAAGGATCGGGAAACCGCTCAATGCCTGAGTTCCCACCATTTCCAAATCTTCGTCTCTCGCCATACTGGATTCTGGCTATTATTTGGGCATTTTCAGATCGGTCGAGGCACCGAGCCCTTACTGGTAAATACAGAAAAACAAAAAGAAAACACAAACTTTGCTTTTCTTTTTCCTTTTTCTCTCTTTTCAAATCTTCGCTTCTGATCTCTGTAAAGCTTGACCACTCCCAAATCCAAGAGACTTATTTTTGTGGATAGTCCGGCGAAGAGATCAAACCAGTTTTCCAATCGTACCAGACTCTTCTCTGGTTTTATTTTCTTGTGTAGCAAGATCGTCTGCTTTCGTTTTTTTTTTCCTTTTAAGTGATTTTGAGCGTTTTTTTGTCCCTAAAACTCATCAAGAATCTCTGTATGCATTTGTGATCCTTACAACCTTTTCAAGATCACGATTCCTGCAATTTCCCTGCATCTCTCCTCTTTCTTTACCTTCAACACTAAAAAAGAAAATGGCTGTGAAGCGGATAAATTTTCAGCCTCCAAAACGATGGGTGAAGGGCAATGTTGTAGGATCTGGATCCTTCGGAATTGTCAATCTAGCAATGAACAAGTGCAACGGGGAACTTTTCGTTGTAAAATCCGCGCCTTCGGGGAATGCTTTGCAATCCTTGGAGAACGAGGCTAGCATCCTGGAGAACCTCAATTCACCACACATAGTCAGATGTCTCGGACATGAGTCCTCAAAAGAAGCAAATGGTGTCAAGAAATTCAACCTTTTCATGGAGTACATGGCCGGCGGAAGCCTCTCCGATGTCTCCAAGAAGTTCGGCGGCATTCTAGATGAATCTGTGATTCGTCTGTACATTAAAGAAATCCTCCAGGGACTCGCCTACCTGCACAGGAGTGGGATCGTGCACTGTGATCTCAAATGCAAAAATGTGCTCTTGGGCTCCTCCGGCAATGTCAAATTGGCCGACTTAGGGAGTGCCAGGAAGTTGAAATCCTTCGGAGGCGATTCTTCCAAGAATTCCTCCCAATCCTTGTCTGGCTCACCCTTGTGGATGGCCCCTGAAATCCTTAGAAAAGAAATGCCAGATTTTGCTTCAGACATTTGGTCTCTTGGGTGCACGGTTATTGAGATGGCAACCGGGACGCCTCCTTGGGCCGATCAGGTGTTCGACCCAATGGCCGCCATTTTCAAGATTGCTTGCAGCGAGGACACCCCTGCATTTCCCACTAATTTTTCTGAAGAAGGTTTAGATTTTTTGAGAAAATGCTTGCAGAGGGACCCTAAGTCGAGGTGGACCTGTGATCAGCTTCTTAACCATCCATTTGTTTCAAACAAATCTTCAGGGACGTGTTTTGAGGAAGACGATGACTCTCACTCGCCGACGAGCATCCTGGACGTCAATGACTGGGACTCAGAGAGCTCAGATGGAGAATCTCCGGACGGAGCAGAGGACTCTGCGAGGACCACAAGAAAACTGCAACACAGGCAAAGTGATTTTCTAGAATCAGATAACTGGATTGATGTTAGATATTGAAGGTTTACCAAATACGACGAGGCTTTAGGAAAACTGTAGATTGACAGATTGCTCCTAATGTAAATTATCTTAGCAATAGATTTGGTGGCCCAAATGGATTTGTAATGGAACCCTCTCGGTGCTACCTTTTATCATGAAATGCAGAGATTATCTTTCTTCTCACCAAGGCTGTATTATTTAAAAAAAATTGTTTCTTAAATAATTTTGACTTTTTTCAAATAAATTAAAATTTTCATAATTCACAATCAAAATAGTTGAAGATAAGTAATTTAGTACAAATATTCTTCCTTTGCTTTGTTCATCAAGCCTCTTGTGACCACTCTAAGATGGGAAGTCTCTCTATCATGAGATAAGGCAGAGATCTATGCAAAGATTGATATGAGTTTTTCTCAACTTATCTAACTCTAACGAATATTCCCCTTATATCTCTACTCTCACTAAAACTAAAATTCTAACTATGTGGAGTCTTCCCAATAACTGTTTGATCCAAATTCCCCTAAATTTTAAATAAAAATTATTTTAAAATAATTTTTATAAAATCATTATTTGAAATCATAATATTTATAATTTTGGGTAATCAATAATTTCTAGGTGTATTGATTTCTTCCAAAATTATAATTTTGCCCCTAAGATGAGTTTTTCTTGGAATGAAAACCTCTTGTAGCAATACAAACTCTTTAAAGTGCATGCACCAAGTATATGTATTTATGCGAACATTTTACTCCACAAGTATCAAATATCTCACACAAAAGTTGGGTGGATTCCTAAGATCAAAGGAAGTGAGATTAGGAGGCAATCCAATTCATGGGCTCAAAACCCAATTACCTAATCAAAATGGTTACCCACTCTTTGTGTTGTACTCACAAAAGATTGTATGATGATGTGATATCTCATTAATGCATGGTCCAATGGCCAACATCCACATGAGGCCATCTAACATATAAAGGTCTAGGTGAAATGTCCCAATTTTACACTATTATCGACTTGGATTAAATTTTGAAAATTAAACTCCAAGATATTGTGTAAATATGACAACCATCTTCCTAAGATCAGTTGTCAAAAGGATGAATTTTATGGAATTAAATAAATGCATGCACAAATTAGTAGAAAATATTCAGACTAAGGCACAGTGCAAAAAAATAGAAAGTGAGGTCACTTGTTCATTCAGCTACTCTATCTAATAGATTTGTCATCAATTGATAAAATAATTAGAGATCTTTTATACCATCATAAGAAAACAAATGATAAGAACATTATATTTTTATATAAAAATTTTCTATCGGAAAACAAATTCAGTTTTATCGATTTGTTGTATTTTCACCTTCTTAATTTATTCTTTCCATAATTTTCTCCTAGAACAATAGGAAGATAGTTTTTCTACTTTTAACCTGTTTTTTAGATGAAAAGAATTAGTATAAAAGTTTTACCATCCCTAAAATTGGTACGAATTATTTTTCTAAAGTTCCATGAAGATGATTTTGGTGATAACAAATACTTAAGCTAATAATAAGGTGCATTAAGTATGTCTTGCAGACCACTTAAAAGAGATTTCTAATAGCGTATTCATTCGACTACCCAAGGACTGAGTGCACGGTTTATACAAAAAGAGATGCAAACAATTTATGCCATAAAGCATACAATTTGAATGACCTAGTTGCATTGTCCAACTAGATAATAGAGTTTAGCATAACAAGCAGGCCAAAAAATCAAAGTCATCCAATTAGATTGCCATCATGTTCTGGTTTGATTTGGTCACCTTGACGATCGAGTGGCCAAGTGCAAAGAGACATGAAGAGGAAGAGGCAATGATCATGGCTGATCAACCAGATTACTTGCCTCCGATCATTAGGAGAGAGAAAAGTCACTACAAGCATTTGTTTGATAAATTGTTTGAGCACCCAAAAGAAGAAGAAGAGGTGTCTTATGAAGAGAAACGATTGGTTCCAAAAAAATTGTAGAACAAGAATGAATGCTTGGATCCAGGCAAGAAAGTCTCCAAAGTTACTAAGGGGGGGTTAGTCCACAATGAAGTGGAATGAATTCCCCCCGCACTACTTAGTTCATCCCACTTATGGCGTTAGTCCAGAATGACTTGAATTGAAGTGGAATGAATCCCCCCCCCCCCCCCCCCCCCCCCCGCTATTCTGCTCTCCCTCTCGTCTGCCTCTCCAGACGATCTCTGCTCCCTCCCCGACCGTTCAGGAAAGTATTTTTTCCTCCCTCTGCCCCCACCTCCATCGCAGAGCACGGGAGGCTTTGTCGCAGAGCCCCTCGGCCTCCCTCTCTTTCCGCCCCTCGGTCGGCCTTCCTTCCTCCCTCTCTCGACCTCCGTCGTAGAGCACGGGAGGCCAGAGCCCCTCGGCCTCCCTCTCTTTCCGCCTCTCCTCTCCCCCCCCCCCCTTCCTTCCTCCCTCTCTCAACCTTCGTCGTAGAGCACGGGAGGCCAGAGCCCCTCGGCCTCCTGGCTTCTCTTCTCTCTCGGCCTCCCTATTTTCTCCCTCTCGGCGCACCGTCGGAAACATCGTCATAATTGGTTTAATTATCCAATTAATTAAACCATTAGTTTTTCAGTTTTTGTTAATATATTATTAATTAATAATATTTAAAATGTATATTATGTTATTGATAAATTAATATATTTATTTATTTATTTTTATTAAAATAGTGAGTTTTAATGTTAAACTATATCTTATGTTATTATAGAATAATTTATTATATTCACTTATGATATTTTTAACTTTTTTATTTATTTTAAATAATTTATTCTAGTCACACGTAATTAGTATATTAATTTATAATAAATTATAATCATTAAGTAATATAATATAATTTTTCATTAATTAGGATATTAATATATTCTAATACTACACGTTAAATCACTTATAAGTGTAGTAACCACGCTTATTTTTGTTAATTATATGTTTAGGTATATGTTCTATTTAAGTATATTATAAAATGTTACTTATTCTCTTTTTTATATCATATTTTTCATTGGGGGCACTAACACTGGAATCTATTTTGCAGCCACTTGAACTCGTCTATACTAACACCCAAACATGAGTTGAAGTGGAAGCAATTCATCTCACTTCAATTCAATTTTCCATTTCATTTCCACTTCATTGTGGACTAACCCCCCTAAATGACCTATTTATGTGTTAGCAGTTCATCATAAAAAAATTAAATATTTTTTTGAGATTTTTATTCGAGATTTTGGCAAGTTTCTATTAGGATCCTCACGAGCCATGGATCTTGTCACCTTCCTCTCTTCTCTTCCTTCCATTGCCTTGCTTGACGTAGAGGTAGATTGATGGAGTGATGAAGAAAGAATTTTGGAAAGGGGAATTGGGGGAAAACGGGCAAGAGCTTGAAGGACCTCTTGACCTGATATCTAAATTACTCTAGGCTAATTTACTAACTCAATCGTTGCCTTTCATTAACCTAGTCGTCCCCTTAAATAGGGTTGAGGACGCCAAATACACTTTAGACCCTTGGGTCACTGGTTCAAGCCAAATAAATTGTAAACCAAACCAAACCAAAAACCAAACCAAATCAATTACATGAAAATTGAAAACCACATTAATTAATTCCTACGCCTGCTGGTAACACGTGATGCTATTGAGTCCATAACATCACCCCCCTCCTGGAGAAAGAGCTTGTCCTCAAGCTCGAAGGGTAGAGAAGCCGAAATGCTGATAATGGCATTTCCCACTGGACGAGAATTTCCCAATCGCCCTGTATGTGGCGTGCCTGTAATACCTGAGCTGGAGTAGAAAGGACAAGACCCTCATGGAGTGGTGGCAGAGGGGTGTGCAGTAGGGGAGAGTCGCCCTGGAACGGCTTCAGTTGGGAGACGTGAAATACATTATGAATCTTTGCCTCGGGTGGTAGCTGCAAGCGATAGGCCACGGTGCCAATGCGGTCCAACACCTGAAATGGACCATAATATTTCGGAGAAAGCTTGTGGCGCTTGGAGGCAGTTAGTAACAGCTGGCGGTAGTGTTGGAGCTTTAACCACACATAATCTCTTGGGGAATAATATACCTCGTGGTGCTTCTTATCATAATAGAACTTCATAGAGTGTTGGGCCTCCTGGAGGTGAGTACGTACCTCAGTGAGCATAGCATCTCTTTCAACTAATGTTTGGTCCAAAGTGGCGACTTTGGATGCCCCTGGTTCATAAGATAAAAAACGAGGTGGATCTCTACCATAAACTACCCTGAAAGGAGTAGTTCCCAGTGCGCTATGGTAAGAGGTGTTATAGCAAAATTCTGCCCATGAAAGCCACTTAACCCACCGTTTAGGTGAGTCCCCCAAAAAACAACGAAGATACATTTCGATCGTGCAATTGACGACCTCGGTTTGTTCGTCAGTTTGTGGATGATAGGCAGAAGAGAATGCCAATTGTGTGCCATGTAACTTGAATAATTCTTTCCAAAAGGTACTGGTAAAAATGGCATCCCTGTCACTGATAATAGATGCTAGAATCCCATGTAATTGGACAATGTGGTCCATAAATAACTGAGCTACATGAGCAGCAGTATATGGATGCGCCAAAGAAATGAAGTGGCCATATTTTGAAAAACGATCAACCACAACTAATATCACGGATTTACCTGATGAAGTTGGAAGGCCATCAATGAAATCCATGGAAATGTCGGACCAAATTTGAGACAGTAGCTGTAGAGGTTGTAGTAGGCCTACAGGACTTAAATATTCGGCCTTGTTTCATTGACAAATCTGACAAGCAGCTACATAATCAACAATTGTGCTCTTCATATCCCTCCAATAAAATTCCCGACTAATTCAAAAATATGTTTTCTGTCGACCCTCATGTGTGCTATCATGGAAAGAGGATAGAATGGTGTGAAGAAGTGGGGACGTGTGATGCATAAAAATCTTGTTTTTGTATAGGATAAGACGATCCTGAATTGTCCAATGACTAGCTATTGTCCCTTGCTGAATATCTTGATATAATGAAATAAGTTCTGGATATTGATGTGTCTCTTCACGAATAGAATCCAACAAAAGTGAACGTGGGTGGCTGAGAGCATAAACGTGTGGTTCTGGAATGTCCCGATAAGACAAAGCATCAACCCCCAAATTTAAACTGCTTGGCTTATATTGAATTGTAAAATCGAAGCCCATGAGTTTACTCAACCAGTGTTGCTGAGGTGATGTGGTGAGGTGTTGCTCAAGAAGATACTTGAGGCTGCAATGATTTGTATAAATCAGAAATGGTCGTCCCCATAGATAAGGCCGCCAATGTTGGATGACTTTGGCTAACCCAATTAGTTCCCTCTCATATGCTGCTAACTTATGGTGGTGGTGTCCCAACTGGCGACTGAAATAAGCGATGGGGTGTCCCAATTGTTGTAACACTGCACCGGCGACTGAAATAAGCGATGGGGTGTCCCAATTGTTGTAACACTGCACCAATACCTCCTCTAGATGCATCACATTCCACCACAAAGGATTCCTCAAAGTCTGGTAGCTGTAACACCGACGCTGAGGCTAAGGCCTCCTTTAACTACTGAAAGGCCTCCTTTAAATTCTAAAAGGCCTCTGTCGTTGAGGGAGACCAGTGAATGCATGTTTCTTGAGAAGGTTGTTAAGTGGTGCTGCTATCTGGCCATAAGTACGGATAAATTTTCTGTAATATCCTGCTAGGCCCAAAAATCCCCTTAATGCGGTAAGGGAGGTGGGAGGAGGCCAATTTGTGACAACATGTATCGTACTCTTGTCAACCTTCACGCCCACTATTGATATAATGTGGCCCAAATATGCCACCTCTGAAGTGCCCATAGAACATTTGGATTCATTCAAAACCAAATGATGGGAGAGTAGAATGGTAAATACCTGATGGAGATGTTGGAGATGTTGGAGATGTTCGTCCCAATTTGTGCTATATACCAAGATGTCATAAAAAAATACTAACATATATTTCCACAGAAGTGTGGAAAATACCTCATTCATGAGTGCCTGGAAGGTGGAGGGCGCATTGGAGACACCGAAGGGCATGACGAGGAACTCGAATTGACCGTGGTGCGTGCGGAACACAGTCTTCTCCGCATTTGTAGGGTGAACTCTAATTTGATGATAGCCCGATTTCAAATCTAACTTGGTAAAAATCGTAGCACCATGTAACTCATCTAGAAACTCGTCCACCATTGGGATGGGGAACTTGTCTTTAATTGTATGGAAATTGAGTTGCCTGTAGTCGACACAAAACCTCCATGATTTATCTTTTTTGTGGACCAGTAAAATAGGGGATGAGAAGGGAGACCTACTGGGCTGGATAACCCCCTAAGCGAGCATATTCAGGCACTGTCTTTCGATTTCATCTTTCTGTATATGTGGGTAACGATAAGGATGCACCACCACTGGATCGGTTCCCAACTTCAAACGTATGCGGTGATCACAGTGTCATTAAATAAATCAGTAAAGGCTGTAAGTAATGGGGATAACTTACAATCATCAGTGCTCTGAATCTGGAAAGTGTGAAGTGTGCTAGGCACCTGTGCCTTGATACCCTGTAATGTAATTTGGCCCTGTTGTGCTGTAAAGGTCATAGTCCGAGC
This sequence comes from Aristolochia californica, assembly GCF_029961685.1. NCBI lineage: Eukaryota > Viridiplantae > Streptophyta > Magnoliopsida > Piperales > Aristolochiaceae > Aristolochia > Aristolochia californica. The sequence continues at coordinate 22,300,981 of NW_027181815.1, read as the reverse complement.
CTGCAAATCCCAAAATATAGGGCCTAATAGCTGAAGACATTCTACCCCGAGCGCCAAATCAAATCCTGCTAAAGGAATGACCAGTAAGTCAGCCTTAAATGAATGTCCTTCAATAGTAAAAGGGGTGGCTGCACATAACCCAACACTAGCAATTTTAGCCCCATTGGCCACTGAAACCGAGAGACCCTTTTGCTGTTGGATTTCTAATCCCAATTGTTTATTTGCGGGCTCACTGATAAAATTATGTGTGCTGCCAAAATCAACTAAAGCAAGTAACTGGAGATGGTGTAACTTGGACTTTACCTGCATGGTATTAGAACTACGCAGGCCATGCATGGCATGGAGGGAGAGCTCTGGTTCTTGCTGTTCCTCTTCAACAATATCATCTTCAGGAAGCACTTCTGAACCCTCTTCCCAAAGTTCTATACTAAATAATCTTTTACAGGTATGTCCTGGGAGAAATTGTTCATCACAATTAAAACAGAGGCCCTTGGCCTTTCTTGCCTCCATCTCCTGTTTAGTCAAGAATTTTCGTGGAAGATTGTGGGGGGACACATTGGTAGAATGCTCTGCACGGTTAGGGGCTGAAGAGCCAAAACGTGGCCCAGGTGCACTACCCGATAGTCTGTTTGTCCAAAAAGGTTTTCGGCCTAATGATTCCCTCAGAACTCTTTGTTTCTGTTCCACAGCCCTGGCATAATTCATGGCTGAATCCAAGTCTGTAGGACCAAGTAATTCCACTTCCAAGCGAACCGACTCGATCAATCCCGCATTAAAGATTTGAACATGCAGGTGAGGAGGAACAAATTCACTTGCTCGGGCCAGCCTTTCCTGAAATATTTTGTGGTACAATTCTAAGGTGCCAGTCTGTTTATAGTTGATCAATTCCACCACTAGATTGCTACTAGCTAGAGGTCCAAACCTCATCTGGCAAACATGTTTAAAATTTAGCCAATCCTGAGTCGAATGGACATTTCGGTAGTGATGAAACCACATGAGCGCTTCATCGAGCAAGTGGTAGGCGGCCAACGTGACCTTGTCCACATCCAACATTTGTTGATGATAGAAAAATTGCTCACATTTCGTGAACGAAAGTAAAGGATCCTTTAAGCCATCATATGTAGGAAAATTGAGTTTAAAGTACCTGGGAACCGTAGTTGGTCCCTGTGTGTGAGCAGCCATAGGAAGAGGTTGTGGGCGCAATGGTGGTGGTGGTGGTGGTGTGAAGTGTGGGTGGTTTGCTGCCGGTGGCTGAGAGTTTGTAGCTAGTGGTGGTGCGGTTGATTGAAGTGCGGCAAGTTGACGGATGACGATTTGGAGAGAAGGTTCCAGCGTGTGCAATGTATTATGAATGTTTGTAATTTCAGCACCTTGATGCGTGGACCTTTGCTGAAGATCTGAAAGCACTTGACGTATGTCCTCTAGAGAAGAGGAATCACCGAGGGTGGACCTGTCTGATACCACGTTGTTAGGATCCTCACGAGCCATGGATCTTGTCACCCTCCTCTCTTCTCTTCCTTCCATTGCCTTACTTGACGTAGAGGTAGATTGATGGAGTGATGAAGAAAGAATTTCGGAAAGGGGAATTGGGCGAAAACGGGGGAAAGCTTGAAGGAACTCTCGACCTGGTATCTAAATTACTCTAGGTTAATTTACTAACTCAATCGTTGCCTTTCATTAACCTAGCCGTCCCCTTAAATAGGGTTGAGGACGCCAAATACACTTTAGACCCTTGGGTCCCTGGTTCAAGCTAAATAAATTGTAAACCAAACCAAACCAAAAATCCAACCAAATCAATTACATGAAAATTGAAAACCACATTAATTAATTCCCACCTGCTGGTAACATGTGATGCTATTGAGTCCATAACAGTTTCACAGGAAGATAAAAAAAAGGGTCCATTTCCAAGGTCAATATTCAAAATTTGAATGTTGAGGACTTGTCTATTTGAATTATTTTCACCCAAAACAAACAGTCTCTTGATTTCTAAGGCAAAAACAATCTCTTCCAAATGCTCTCATACTTTAAAACCGGTATTTGAGGATTGGATTTGAGCAGTTGAAAAGCAACCTAAAAAAGGGTTTAGTATTTTGGATGTTTTACTTTGAAATCCTCATCTACTTAACATCTTTTGTGCAAAAAGGGGATGTTGAATAGTACTATAAATCCAACTAACATTCCATTCATACTTTGAATAGTATTATACTTTGAATTCATTCCATTCATTCTATCATTTTGATTTAAAAGTAAACCTAAAAAAGGGTTTAGTATTTTGGAGGTTTTACTTTGAAATCCTCATCTACTTAACATCTTTTGTGCAAAAAGGGGATGTTGAATAGTACTACAAATCCAACTAACATTCCATTCATACTTTGAATAGTATTATACTTTGAATTCATTCCATTCATTCTACCATTTTGATTTAAAAGTAAATGTTGAATAGTATTATATATCAGATTTAAAATCCAACTATTTATGTGCACATATTTTGAAATTAATTGATTATACTTTGTGAAGCATTTTTGAACTATAATGCTCTTGAGATTTATTGTTTTGTTCATATCACTGCATGCTGGGGCTATTTTTCAAAATCCAAGAAGTTTTTTGTTTTATATTTTGAAATCAATAAAAGACACTTAGTCAAGTAAGTCTGAACTAAAATATTGCATACTTCGAAATCATTAAAGTTGTTAAAAATCTTACCCGTGTGCTTATGAAATCATCATTTGATTGAACTAGTCACCCATATTTCAAAATTATTTTATTGACTTATGTGTCTTAAACTTTGAAATTTGGTCAAATTAGAACTTGTTGAGTTGTTATTTACATATAATAGGTACATGGATGAGGGGACCTATTTGATTGGTACTTATATCATAATATCTACCTTATTTGGAAAAAATTGTATTTGGGCTGAATTATAAGCAAGTAGCCCTTGCATTGCTGGGTCAAGTCTAAGTAAGTGAAGACTATCTTCACCTCAATTTTATTGAGACAAACCAATATAGCCGAAAAGGAAAACCTCATTAAGCCTTAGCCACTATAGTTGTGAGCTATAAGTTCTTGTGAAGGTAGGCGATATTGAAATCCCTTGTTAGGTTTTGCCCTAGTTTGCACTGTGGACAACAAAATCCCTTTGAAGATCTAAGTAGGCTTGTCTAGTAAGTTGCTAAAAATTCCCCTTTGTGGGTCTAGGTTAAGATAACCTAGTTTGCTAAGTATTCTTATGTGAGAACCTAGTTCACTACTCTTAATCAAAATAGATAGAAATAAGACATCATTTTATGAGAGAACTTGTCCAAACCAAGGTTATTAGAATTGAGTTTGTCCCTACTGAAAATCAATTAGTGGATAACTTTATGAAGCTATTGGGCCGATCATTTCTCTAAGCTTCGAGGAGAGCTAGGCATGAGTAACCCACCTTGATTCACTTCGGCTGAAAAACTTGAGCTTAATGAACACGTCAACAAAGTTATAGTGCTAAGTGAGTGAAATGGAAATCAAAAGATGATATTTCAGTCACTCCGTGAAGGTCATTGATCGATCTACTTAAGCGATTGATTGATCAATCGAATTAGAATAATCGATCATTCACGACATGAAAAGAAAAGACAAAAAGCCACATTCGAATTTTAACCTACCTCTTCATCCCAAATCATTAAAAAAACTAATCCAATGATTCTCTAAAGCTCTAGTGACCCCAAATCTCCATTCCCAATTCGTTTTTGAGAGATTTCTCTTCAAATCTAAAGCTAAAACCCTCATTTCAAACCTTTTTTTCTCTCAAAACTGAACAAAGCGAAAATGGTTAGGACCAAGGTCACAAAGAAGACTCTGAGGAAAGACAACAAAATTTGTGAGGAAATGACGAATTGGGGTGGGGGCGTGGAGAGTACTTTATATTCAAACTCAAAGCGAAAGGTATTTCTCCATTTCCATCCCAAAGAACATCGTTGAATTGTCAAAAGTTGATATTTTCTTTTGTGAAAGGGAAGTTTAGGACTTTGGTGAGCTATTCCAACCTTACAAAGGCTAATTGGAGAGAGAGGATCCTCTATATCCCCTTCTAGTGAGGAGATTGGGCCACATAGTCTCAAGATTTCAACCTACGTGAAGAAAACACCCATATCTATTTAGACCCCCACTCTAAATAATCTCCTCAACTCCACAGTCACAAGCATGAAGAGGTATATAAAGGAAAATTCGACGATGGATCTCCGTGAGGACTTCCCTCACAATATACATGATGCAATGTTTTTTGTCTTTGGACAAACAATAGAGAGTTCCGATAAGGTGAGGATACAAGACCTCACAATGCCACAAAGTCGATTTGAATCCCAGGAAGGTAACCTTCTCTCGGCTCACCACAACCAATATTTTTTGGTTGATATCTTCTAGAAGGTGTTATGATCTCAATAGTAGGCTGAGTCATGCAGAGGCGTAATGGCTAAGTCATTTAGTATTAAGTTAATTTCTTTTCTTTTAATTTACTTTTACTTTATTTTTATTTCAGTTGAAGAGTTAATATGCCATAGGGACATTATTATAATATTTTATTTTGAACCTTGTTAGCGTGAGCCCTACTTGAGGGGTGAAAGAATTGAGAAAGGGTAAGTCTTGATTTAGAGTAAACTAGGATTTTGAGTTCTCCTAAATGAGCTCAGGGTTGTGCGTTCTCCTTAACGAATCTAGGGTTTTCAAGCTTCTCTTCGACTTAATTATTCTCTTCTTTTCTTCTTTCCTACGAATCACCATGTGAGATCTGAGACCGTAACAACTGGTATCAGAGCAGGGTAACATGGGGGATTCTAACAATGGTGAGTTAAGAGAGTTGGTGATCAAAGGGCAGAATGCGCACGTAGAGGCATATGCAAAAAAATGAGAGAAGGTTTGCTCAAATCGTGCAGCAATTGGAACAAATCCCAACTCTTAACCAGCAACTCGACATACTCGAAAGGGAAATACGAATGGCAGTAATGCGTGACGATATACGTCCGTCTTCCATTAAAATGTGTTATGGACTCAATAGTGAGCCGAGTCAGGCTGAGACACCATGACTGAGTCAGTTACTCTGACTGAGCTAGTTATGTAGCTATTTAGTTTACTTTCATGTTAAATGTCATAGAGGGGCAAAATTCAAATTCTCTCTGGAACCTTATGGTCATGAATCCTATTTAAGGGACGACCTGGAATGAAATCGATAAGTGAAATTTCAACCAAAATTGGATTCGTCAAGGATTATCCATGTTTTTTCCTGCGAATCGGGTCGTGATATCTGATAACACCTTGGTATCAGAGCTGGTTCAGAATCAACATATCGAGACTCGGCAGGATAGGGATTCAAGAGGACGGTCACAATTTCGGAAGAAGACGGTGCCTCTTCGATCTCGGCGAATAATTTCGTCCGTTCCGAAGTCGCTCGACCACGAATCTCTTCGAAAACGCCCGATTTGGGTTTGCATGTTTTCGTTCGACTTAAGTCCTCCGAGCGTGAACATCTGGCGCTGACCTGTCTCAGAAATTTCAGAGACTCCTCGTTCGCCGTTGGGAATGGCCGTCCAGCAGACGGTCGACATAAAACCTCTAAGCGTGGCAATCCCGAGCCAAAAACCAGCGTCGTGAAAACTGCAGTCGGCGAGACTGGCAATGCCCTCGCCAAGAAGCTCCACGACCAATTCCGCCAAGATACCTCCTTCATCAACGATGTTGCGGTTGTTCGCCGGCGGCAAAAGCTTCATAAGGTCAGTATTATCGGCGACAATGGTGCTGGGAAGGGGTCGTCGTTAAATCGACGGGGAGTGTATATGCGAACAGGAAAGACCAGAAATCCAGAGATTTTAATTTCGAATTGGAAATGGTTGCTGTGGCGGAAGATGAAATTAATGAGAAAAGGAAGTTCGGTCTCGGAATCATTGCTGCTGCGAATTCAGGAACAATAAGCCCCAATATGAAATTGCAACCATCGTGCTGCAGCCTCTCGTTTCGCTCTCGGCGGCCGAGCTGGAACCCGACTTGAATAACTCTTGCGGTAAGTTTCATAGCCAACCTTCTTCGAATTTTGTCTTACACGTCCACAAGTCCCACGATTTTTTCAGAAACAACTCTACAATGGCGCTGAGTGTGTTTAGTTGGGCTGAGGAATAGAAAGGTGATTTTTCTGTGTTGCTTGTTGAGATATTTGCTTCCGCTGGTGATTTGAAAGGGGTTCAGGTTTCCGTGACAGAAATTCCAGATGATGATTTTCTTATGACTGTTCCTACTTGTACATCTATAAGTGGGAGCTTGGGGATGGTAGACAAATTACTCAGGGTATGGCGTCGAAGGAAGGACAATAAGATTGCGCCAATTTTGTTTACTTACAATTACTTATTTGATGGGCTGGTGAATTTTATGTTCATAAGATTGGTAGTGCAGGGGTTTGAGACAATACAAACCAATTTCTCTGCTGCTGAGACAACACTTCGCCAGAGAGCCATCTTTGCCCTTCGGGAGTCATCTCTGATGAACTATAAAGAGGTTGCTGCTGCCAAATCAGACCTAAATTATAGTGGTCTGCGGATGAAGAATATAATTCAGCACAATCCAGATGTAATTTTTGAGGTAGGTGTTCCGTATACTGAACAGTGCAACAATGCAATTGCTGAGGCACTTTAGACGGTTGGTGATTACATAAATCCCTATGATGTCATACTTGATGTTTGCTTCCCACCAATTATGGAGCAAGAGTTGAGGTTAAAAAACTCTGCCACCCAGAACAGTGTGGGTGTTGATGTGTGCAGGCCTTATGAAAGGGGTTTCTACCTCAATCTTCCTGAGGTTCAGACAACTCTACATGCAAACAGGACAACCTTACCATATATCTGGTCAATGTGCAACGGTGTTTTGAACTACAGTGCTACCGATGGTAACATCAACATCCTTCCATTGCTTAAGACCATTCTTCAACATGATATACCAGTTCTGGTTTTCAGTGGAGATCAAGATTCAGTTGTCTCCTTATAGGGTTCTTGAACAGTAGTTCGTGAACTAGCCCATGATTTAGACTTCAAGACTAATATTCTTTCCGGTGCTTGGGTCCACACGGGACAGGATCTTATACGTAGGGAGCTTCTTATCTACATGCCGAGCAATCTGTGTCTCCAGGAGGTTGATCGCTTCAGTGATCTAGCTGATTTTCCCCATGAGGATGGTTATAGAGGTGTTTACAAGGGTCGCACAGGGGAAGCTTGTGATGGGTGTGCTATTTTTTGGAGGGAAGACCTATTTACAATTCTACATCAATGAAGGAGAGAAGCTCCCTCTTACTTTTCTAGAGGTTGCAGAGGCTACAACCTCTAATTGAACTTGGAAACAGTAAATCAATCATCCCCCCTTGGCTTTGGTAAGATCAATGCAATCCAGAATTCAAAAGAGAAAGAATAAACCCAAAATCAAGAGAGAACTATATCTGGTGCTCGTCAAGGAGACCTCCCAAACCCTAGGGCTCATCAACGAGAACTCCAAACCCTATTTAGCCTAATTCAATGCTTGTCTTTCTTCTATTTCTCTACCCTCTAAATAGGGTTTGAGGTCATTAGAGTTTTAGGGCTTAAATTGGCAATTCTGCCCCTACGACCTGGAACCTTACACACTAATGAAAAAATATACTTAAACTAGTATAAATATGAATTTTAAAAGTAATTAACTCATTGAGTCATTGCCGCCTCCTTTGGGTGACTTGGTGTGCTATTGAGTCCTCAACATCTGCACCCTCCCCCCCCCCTCTCATGGAGAAAGAGCTTGTCCTCAAGCTCGTATGATGGTAGACCTGTGTGAAGTTGGCCAGCTATTCCCATGTAGCCATCGTATTGTTCGGTGTCTTTCTGTTATGAACCCAATAGCAGGCTGAGTCAGGTAGAGACACCATGGCTGAGTCAATTACTCTGACTGAGTTATTTAGTTTTACTTTTCAAGTTAAATGCCATGGAGGGGCAACATTGTAATTTTCTCTTGAACCTTGTGGACTTGATCCCTATTTAGAGGGGGAATGGAATAGAAAGAAGGAAGTCTGAATTTAGGTTAAAATAGAGGGTTTGAGTTCTCCTAAACGAGCTCGAGGGTTTTCAAGCTTCCCTTTAGCTTGATTTTCTATTTTCTTTTCTTCATCCGTACGAATCACCATGTTAGATCCGGGGAACGTAACAACATGGTAGCAGAGCTGAAACAATGAGTGATTCGTGGATCGCAGAAGAAATATGCATAGTACTACGGGAAGAAATTTCAGCAATGCTACATCAGTCTGCCATTAACATGGAAGATAGGTTGCAAGAATTCGAGAAGCAGCAAAAAAAAATTTCTGAGCAGGAGGTCGCCATTCCAGGAGATGAAGAGTTGGATTGCGTCGAGGAGGGAATTCCAGAGGCGCCATCTAGAGCCGGGAATTCCGAACACGGGGAGCCTGGAAATCAAAGACAAAAGACTACGGGGCACAAAACTCTTCGAAACAGTCCGAAGAGCACCAGGCCTTTACTGCTACTCTCGGTTCCACAGCTGGGCTCCGCAGGGAGAAGCCACATATGGCTGTTGCTCACCGGGGGGAACAGGTGAGCCTCTTGCTCACACGCAAACCCTAACTGTCACTCTCTACCTCTAGAGGGAAAACCGACTAGGACACAACCTAACTGCTTCCGGTAGGCTGCAGCGTGAATCGAAAATGGAAGAAATGGAATGGGTGACAGCAAGAGGAGAAATCCAAACTGGTGAGCATCGACAAGAAGACATTTGGGGGTGAGTCTCTAAAACGTCCTCGAATTTTTGTACAAAGCAACTCCCATGGGGTTGATGGGGCTCAAATGGGCTAATCAGCAACAACGCTACTCAGATTTATTAAGATAGACAGGTATGTTCAATCTCCTAATTCATAATAATGAGGAGCTTATCGATGAGAACGACACATTTGTGTTCTCCTCTGTCAGGCCGGAGTCTTCTGTGGGGAATTAATCTTTTGTTGATAAGGATCAGCTTGAACTCTATGAAAACATTAGAATCAAGCCTCTGAAGGGCATGATACTCTATGGAGAGCCTGGTATTGGCATAACTTTACTTGCAAAGGTAGGGGCCAATTCAACATCTGCCACTGTCTTGCGTGTTGTTGGTATTGAGTTGATTCAGAAACATCTAGGTGATGCCCCCAAATGGGTTAGGGAGACTTTCAGGGTGGCTGATGGTCTTCCTTCGTCTATTGTAGTTATTGATGAAATAAATGCAGTGGGCACAAAAAGGTATGACGCCCTTTCAGAATCTGAAGTTAGGCAACTAATGGAAGCAGCTGAGGTGGAGGGCAACAATACAATTGATTATATTGAATTCATAACAGCAATGATGCCTCTGAATAGAGTGGAAAAATAACATCACTTGTATACGACCTTTGAAAATTTTGACAAGGACAAGAGTGAATCTAGAGAGGGACCTGCTGGGTTTGTAGCACAGGAGTTATGCTGAGATCCACTCAAAGTTGGGTTTGCTATTGCCTACAAGATAAATGTGGAAATTCTCAAAAGGATTAAGACAAGAGTGGGGTATCGAGTGGACATCGTGCCAATTGATATGCAAGGTACAACTAAAATGTTGAGCTCTATAGAAGGGGGAAGACTTCCACTTGCTGCAGCCATGCCATCTACCGGTCTCAAAGAGGCTAGACCTACTGCCAGGACTCTAAAGGCAGCAACAACTAAACTGGTCCAATTGACTTTTGGTGGTGTATAGGGGGTGTAGCAAGTCTAAGCATTATGAAAGGATGAGGGATCTTACCATGAAGATAGATGGAATTATTGCAACTCTTGAAGGAGCACTGCATCAATTTACATCTACAGAAAATTCGAAAGGAGGAAACAAGTATCCCTGTGGTAGATGCAAATCCTATGAAAGGGCCCAGTAGCAGCTGACCATCTTGAAGGTCCCTAGTATTCTGCCAATTGTTGTACTGCGTTTCCAGTCTGGAAAAATTGGCAAGCTCCACAACATGGCAATTTCTGGGCACTATGTCTGCTATGTGAAGAATATCCAGGGGCAGTGGTACAAGCTTGATGACAACGTGTATCTGAACTGGATGGATGAACCAGCCTCTCAGACATTAGTGGACTTGGATGTTTATCTGGCTTCACAGAGCTTGGTCTGGAAGGGCAGCTAGAAGCAGGGAGTTCCTTGGATGATAATGCAACTTTGGGTGCAACAGCAACATTATGAGCCATGTACCGACAAGAGAATTTAGAGTGACCCTAGAGCAGTAGTTGCTGCAAAGAAACGAGATGAGACATTGGAAGAACATGGGCGGACAACAATAATTAGGCATCAGTGGAATCCTGTTTGGCTTCCAAGAATCGAAGTTGAGCCTCAATTTGAAACGGCCCCATCACTGGTAGGTTGAATGTATGAGGTTGCTGGCCAGTTCCATGATAGGCCTGGCAAGGCACTTAAGGTGGATGATCCTAGAAGAGTTTTGGACCAAATCTCACAGAGAAAATTAAAGTGTTGGAGTGCAATCCTGTTGGCACACTGACTTCATGGGTATCTTGCAGTAGTGGGGGGACAAAGCTACAACAACAAAACAGAGGCAGGTAGCTATGCTGTTTTTCTCGCCAACATGGGGATAGAGGCTGCTGCTATAGTCAGTTTTAGGGGCACCTCACATCGTTTACCTGCTTGGCCAGTGAGCATCATGCTTGCTGACCAGAATGTGGTCTTCACCACAACACAGATAACCACCCTCTTGCAGTGGACTAATATTATACTTAATACAATGCTTGCAAAGGCAGGGGAGTATGAGATTTCAGTGCTCAGAAGTTTTATTGAACAGGGGAATGTGAGGAAGTATATTACTGCTGTTGTGAAAAGAAACAGTGTTATTACTATTGGTGCCATTCTTGGAGATATTGAGACTGAGATGATGGTGCAAATTAAAATTGCAGTTGCTGTTGCAGAGTGGATTCAAACAGAACCGGTAGAAGTCTCAAAGAACATGGAATTTATGTATGGTAAGGTGTTTGTTGTACGTCAAGACATGGAGCAGCAGCTTGTGAGGTCTAGATTTGACACTTCAAAGGTGACTACCTTGCTTAGGCAGATTAATGAGCTGAAAGATATATTGAACCAGGAAAGAAATGCATATGAAGGATTGCTACAGTTGTACACTCTGGAAAATTCAGACTTTGCTGAGGTGGCTTCAGATAGTTTGGAGCTCAATCGTTTGAGGCGCTGCCTCCTCATTGATTCATATATGTAGGGCCAATGGCTCTCTCTACTGGATTCATTTCTCAAGCCACAGAATTCCTCTTTCTATAGTTGGGACAAGTCTCAAGTCTTTTCATGCATCTGGAGGTTGGGAAGTTTAGAGTAAGACCCCATCTTAAATAGAGGAAGGGCCGTCATTCTCGGGTGTACTCCATTATTTGTCTCATTAACCTCTTGCATGGTAAGTTATGGTGCTCGATTGCTTCTGCCACAAATTGGCTCCAATAATGCTGTAATTGCTGTTTATGACAATGAACCAACCAGTATAAGAGCTTATGTAGTTAGCTCAAAGGTGGATATGGGTGCCTGCTAGGTTCGAGTGGCATGAACTCTGGCATGCGAATGATACTTGCAGAGGAGATAATCTTGGACAGGCTAAGGAATGTGGACTCTTGAACAGGCTACTACCAGATCCTATTTTCCATGATGGTTGCAGGCCTCTGAGGGTTTCAAGGTGCAGCATATTGAGGAGGTTAGTGCTGCTCAGTCTTCTCAATCCTAGGGGGATGGTCATGATGTTGTTGCTGCCATGTTGGAAAAGTATGGATAGTGCAACCTTGCTGATGGAGGGCAGAGATGCTACTTGGGGCGATGTTCAACACATGACGTTTAGAATGTGACGTTCGGCAATGATGTGGCAATGTTCAGCACGCCTCCCTACCTTTGACCTTGAGGACAAGCTCGTTCTCCAGGGGGGTGTGATGTTATGAACCTAATAGCAGGCCAAGTCAGGCAGAGATACCATGGCTGAGTCAATTACTCTGACTGAGTCAGTTACTGAGTCATTTAGTTTACTTTTCATGTTAAATGCCATGGAGGGGCAAAATTATAATTTTCTCTTGAACCTAGTGGAGGTGAACCCTATTTAGAGGGGGGGATAGAATAGAAAGAAGGAAGTATGAGTTTAGGTTAATATAAAGGGTTTGAATTCTCCTAAACGAGCTCGAGGGTTCTCAAGCTTCCCTTCGGCTTGATTTTCTATTTTGTTTTCTTCATTCGTACGAATCGCCGTGTTAGATCCGGGGAACGTAACACTTTACAATGTACTAGAATCTCCCATTGGTCATTAATATGATGGACACGTAATAGCATAGCTAGAGTAAGAATAACCCGTCCATTGTCCATTGGAGGAAGGGACGGGATTGAAGAAGGAGGTGGACCCTTAAAGGGTTTAAGTAAGGAAACATGGAACACATCATGAAGTTTAGCCATTGCAGGAAGTTGCAATTGATAGACGATTGTCCCGATTCACCGAATAATAGAGAAAGGCCCAAAGTACTTTGGAGAAAGTTTATGACGTTGTTGGCCTGCTAGTGAGTGTTGACTTTAAGGATGGAGTCGTAACCACACATAGTCACCTTCCTTGTATGCGATATCTTGGTGTCCCTTGTTGTAGAAGTCCTTCATATGAACTTGTGCTTTGAGGAGGCGATCCAAAATATTCTGTAGCACCTGCTCCCGTTTAATGAGTGCTTGATCAATAGAGTCCACACGGGTGGAGCTCGGAGTCTACGAGAGAAGCCGATGAGGATCTCTACCATATAGAACCCTGAATGGAGTAAACTGTAAAGCGGTGTGGAAGGAAGTATTGTAACAATATTCCACCCACGGTAGCTATTGGACCCAATTTTTAGGACGATTGCCCACTAGACATCATAAATACATTTCCACAGTGTGGTTAACTACCTTTGTTTGGCAGTCTGTGAGGATGATATGATGATGAGAACTTCAACTTGGTGCTGCATAGACGAAACAGTTCATGCTAAAAAGTGCTAGTAAAGACCGCAACACGATCACTAACAATCGATTCGAGAATACCATGTAAACGAACAATATGATCGAGAAATATCTGGGCCACTCGGTATGCTGTATATGGGTGTGGGGGATAAAGTGAGCATACTTGGAGAACCGATCCACCACCACAAATAATATCGACTTGCAGGAAGATTGTGGAAGAACTACGACGAAGTCCATAGAAATATCGGCCCAAACTTGTGTAGGAAGTGCCAAAGGTTGCAAAAGACCCGTGGGAAGTGTTTAGCCTTGTTACGTTGACACACCGGATAAGATGTTACATATGGTGTAATGGAGGTCTTCATAGTCTGCCAATAGAAATCCGCTCGAATGTGATGCAATGTTTTTTGGTTGCCTTCATGAGTGCTGTCATGGTATGCAGAGATGATGGCTGAAACCAAATCCGAAGTGTGTAAGATATATAATCGCAAGTTGTAATAAATAAGAGAATCATGAATGATCCATCTAGAGTACATGCCCCCCTCTATAATATTCTTATGCATATCGAGAAGAACCAGATTGCTGGCATTTTCCTCCTTGACCAAGTCTAAAAGAATAAAATGAGGCTGGTTGATAGCATATAGAAGCGGCGGACTCTCCAAACTTTGTGACAAGGCATCAACCGCCTAGTTTAACCTTCCTGCGCGGTATTCCACTGTAAAGTTGAATCCCATCAATTTACTAATCTAGTGTTGTTGAGAAGAAGTCGTGAGTTGCTGCTCTAGCAAATATTTGAGGCTATAATGATCAGTATGAATAAGAACTGCACGACCCCATAAGTACGGGCGCCGATGTTGTACAACTTTGGCCAACCCGATTAACTCATGTTCATATGCTGGTAATTTGTGATGTCGTATTGCCAGTTGTCGACTGAAATATGCAATAGGGTGAAAGTGCTATTGTAGAATGGCCCCAATGCCCCCACCTAATGTGTCACACTCGACCTCAAATAAATCTTCAAAATTGGGAAGTTGCAGAACTGGTGCAGATGCAAGAACTAATTTGAGATCTGAGAAGGACTATGTGGCCTGATCATTCCAAATAAAGGAATTTTTCTTGAGGAGATTTGTTAATGGTGTTGCTATCAGTCCATAGTTCCTGATAAAATTTCTATAATATCCTGCCAATCCCAAAAACCCTCTCAAATTAGAGGTATCCATAGGTTCCGGTCAATCGACAATAGCTTGAATTTTCTCGGAATCAACTGTGACCCCATCGTTGAAAATAATATGGCCGAGATAGGCCACATGTGATGTCGCAAATGAGCATTTCGATTTCTTTATATATAATTGATGGGCACGTAATAGTTCAAATACCAATCTTAAATGCTCTAAATGTTGATGTCCAGACTGGCTGTAAATGAGAATGTAATAAAAGAAAACAAATACAAATTTGTGAAGATTGTTGCAGAATACCTCGTTCATTAACGCTTGGAATGTGGATGGAACATTGGATAACCCAAATGACATGACCACAAATTCAAAGTGGCCGTGATGAGTGCGAAAAGTAATGGCATGCAGAGAGATTTCTAGTGGAACCTCCTCAATAGGATCATCAAGCTATTGTGGTTCTGTGATTTCATCGACCTCTAACCAGAACAACCTTTTACACTAATGGCCTGCCCTGTATGTTGATAGATGCCATATTTTGACATGAGAACTAGGTTAATTATAATAGAATAACCTTTATAATTATGTTATAACCACTTATCGGTTTTCAAATGAAATGAGCATTTATTGAATTTGGCATTAATCACTGTCGATATTGCATATTTCTCTCTCCTGAATTATATTTCATTATTTTTTAGTCTTATTTCTTCCTGAAATGCTTTTTATAGATTCAATTATGGAATTTCAGGAGAATTTGGGTGGAGAAGAAGATATTTACCAAAATGCCCTTAGTGAAATGGAGGTAATTTCTAGGGCAAATCATTTTAAAATAAGAAAAATCATATTTAAAGAGAAGAGGAGCGTGAAGAGAAGAGGAGGGTGAAGAGAAGAGAAACAGAGACCAAAAGAGAGGACTTTGACCAGAAACAGGGGAGGACTTGAGAGGAGTTCCCCACCGCTGTTCGCCGGCCAATACCTTTCGCCGCGCCACCGTCGTCCACCGCCGTCCACCGCTGTCCAGCAACTGAGAACAAACCCGAGGAGAGCTCGAGAGAGTCTCCGTCGAGGTGAGTTCGACAGTCGCTCGCCAGGCCGAGAAGTGATCCGAGAGGGCTTCTCCGGTGCCACTTCCGCTTTCCGACCATCCTCCGGCGTCGTTTACATATTCCGACCAGTCCCGGAGCCATTCCGACTCCAACCGAGACTCGAGAGAGCCGGTTAGAGAACGTCAGCTCTGTTTCGCTCTTCGCCGGACATTACCTCCGGCCGTCGGCTTCTAACCATCGTCGCCGGCGTCGTCTCTACCTTCGGCCACTCACTATTGCTACCCAACGCCACCAATTTCCGGAAATTGTAGCACCCGTGAGAACGAGTTGCTGCCCGAGCGAGAGGAGGAAGAAGGGGAGTAATTCGTCATTATTGAATTTAATTTTTCATATAGTTTGAACTTAGGTTTTGAATGTTAATTGAATCTGATTTGATAATTAAGGTTTATTTAAGATTTGTTTTCTTGATATTTGATTAAATTAGCTAATTAGGGTAAGATTATAATTGACGTTGGATTTTGGTATTTTAATCCGATTTCTGTCTTTAACTCTAGGCGCCCGAGAGGGGCTAAACGCAAGGATTGAGAATCCGGATTCGTGGTTACGTGGCGCTCGAGAGGCACGAATCACGGTAAAATCCAGAGTTGACGTTCCCTGTTGTGCAAGTAGTTAATTAAATTATTGCTTGATAATTTAGGATATAATTAGTGTTTAGTTCAGATTAATTCATCATATTTGGTTAGGCTAGTTGACTGAAGAATACACAAAATTCAATCCTCCCTGTGGATATGACCCTCGCTTACTGCTAGATTACATGAACGATTCGTACGTTTGCGAGGTATTAAAGCCGATGTAACAAAAAATTTTACATCAAGTTTTTGGCGCCGTTGCCGGGGAGGCACGTATTAAGCGTATATCTTTGTTCTCCATAGTCTTAGGTTAGATTTTATTTTATTCTATTTTTATTTAATTTTATTTTATTTTATTCTATTTTTATTTTATTTTATTTTATTTTTGTTTTTATTTTTATTTTTTATTTTTTTGCTTTCATAATTTTAGTTTGGTATTTTTTATGAAATTATTTTTATTTCTTCTAGTTAGTTCATATTTTTAGTAGCGAGTTTGTTAGCTTAATTTGATAGTTCATTTTGTTTCTTTTTGTGTTTTTATGCACGGGCGCCGCTCCCTAGGTGGACCATTAGCTCCCTTTGTTGAAGAGGTAGAACATATTTGTAGGAAAACACCCGAAGTCAAGTTAGGAGCTACCATGGCCAATCAGGGCAAACCATTACAGTTACCTGCAGCAGGTGACCGTAGAGCCCTGAGGGATTATTCTATCCCATCCCACTTCACATCACCTTCTTGTATTATATTGCCACCCACTACTGCCGCCAGTTATGAGTTGAAACCGGGTGTGATCCAACTCCTCCCTACATTCTATGGGTTGGATAAGGAGGACCCATATTACCACATCAATGAATTCTTAGATATTTATGCAACTTTTAAATTCCAGAATTTCTTAGATGACTCTATCCGGTTAAGACTTTTTCCATTTTCACTTAAGGATAAGGCCAAGTCTTGGCTTAATTCCTTGGAGGTGGGCAGCATTACTTCATGGGACACGTTAGTCACAAAATTTTTGTCCAAGTACTTTCCCATTCAGAGAACTACAGCCCTCAGGAGAGAAATCTCCAACTTTATGCAGCAGGAGGGTGAACACTTTTATGAGGCTTGGGAGAAATGGAAGGATTTGATTCGTAGGTGTCCGCATCATGGTTTGAGAAATGACATTTAGTGCAATACTTTTATCAAGGTCTTACACCCCAGGTTAGATCCATGGTAGATGCAACGAGTGGTGGGAGTTTGATGGGTAAGAGTGCTAGTGAGGCGTGGGACTTCTTTGAAACGTTGAGTGATCAATCTCAGCAATGGGGTCCGTCATTTAATGTTGATAGGAGATCCCACGAAACCAAAAGAGGGGGTCTCTACGAGGTTAGTGAAACACCTATGCTCATGGCCAAGATTGAGGGGTTGACTAGAAAAATTGATGCCCTTATGGTGTCCAAGAGTTCACCTGCTCCTAACCCATCTACTGTCTGTGCCATATGCTCTGGTTCATCTCATCCCACACAAATGTGTCCATCTAGTTCATCCTACCAAGAGCTCATTGAGGACTTGAATGCAGTCCAGAATTTTCATAGACCAAATCGGAACGATCCTTTTTCAGAAACATATAATCCGGGTTGGGCTAGGCACCCAAATTTCTCATGGTCCAAGGGCCCACAGGTTGGGGGTCCTCCAGGGTTTACTCAACCCCAAGCTCCGCGCCCACACTTCACCCAACAACCATTGATTCCACAAAAACCTTCACTTGAGGATACACTTCAATTATTCATGCAGAATACACAGTCCTCCATTGCCAAACTTGAAATGCAAGTGAGTCAGTTGGCCAGCCACATGAGTGAACAAGCACAAAATAGACTCCCGAGTCAAACCATTCCTAACCCCAAAATCACACATGAGAGTGAGTTGAGTTCCAAACCCCACCATGAGCAAGCAAAAGCCATAACCACCCTTAGGAGTGGTCGTGAGTTGAACAATGGGGTAGGGACCATTAAGTCTAAGGAGTCAAAGGATGACAATGGGGACACATCATTGAGTGACGAACCTCCAAGTTCTCCACCAACAGCCAAGCAAATCCCTAACCAAGTCCCACTAGCTCCTTATCCGCAGAGGTTATCGGGCCCACCTAGGAAAGGAGATAGCATGCATGAAACGTTGGAACTGTTTAGTAAGGTTCACATTAACATTCCACTTCTTGATGCTATTAGGCAAGTCCCTGCCTATGCCCGATTTTTGAAAGACCTTTGTACACAGAAGAGAAAACAACATGTTAACAAAAAGGTCTTTCTTACTGAGAATGTAAGCTCAATTCTGAAGCACAACACTCCTCCTAAAGTTAAAGATCCTGGATGTCCCACAATTTCATGTGTCATTGGTGAACATACCATCCAGAGAGCTCTTCTTGACTTAGGAACAAGTGTGAATTTGCTTCCTTTCTTTGTGTACCAGCAATTAGGTTTGGGGGAATTGAAGCCTACCCCCATCACACTTCAACTAGCTGACCGTTCTGTCAAGATACCACGAGGAATAGTTGAAGATGTTTTGATAAAAGTGGACAAATTTCTGTTCCCGATTGATTTCATTGTTCTTGATACAGAACCAGTAGTCAATGTGACCAACCAAATTCCTGTCATCCTAGGACGTCCCTTCTTAGCCACATCTAATGCTATCATTCATTGTAAAAGTGGTGAGTTGGAGTTGTCTTTTGGAAATTTTAAGGTCTCATTGAATGTATTTAATGCCGGGCACCACCCACTTGAGTCTGATGATCTCAGTCCTGCATTTAATATAGAAACTGTTATACTTGATAACGAATCCACTCTTGAATCTTTTGAGTCTTGCATAACATCTTTAGACATGGACTATTTTGATGAGGAAACATATTTCCGAGAGGTTAATTCTTTACTCAATTCTGTACCTCTGTTGGAGGAAGCTTATGAGGTTATCACAACTGATCATCCACAGGATCTTCCTCTTGACTTGGACAAACCTCTTGAAACTTCCAAGCTAGATCTTAAGCCACTTCCTCCCACGTTGAAGTATGCGTTCTTGGGACCCATGAACTCATTACCAGTCATTATTTCCTCTGATTTGAGTATTGAGCAGGAGGAACAATTGACTGAAGTTTTACAAGCACACAGAGAGGCATTGGGGTGGACTCTTGATGCCTTAAAAGGGATTAGCCCCTCCATATGCATGTATCGTATTCATTTGGAGGAGGGGACTAAAGCCTCACGTGAGATGCAACGTAGGTTAAATCCCCATATGCTAGAGGTTGTGAGAGAAGAAGTCATCAGGTTGCTTGTGACAAGAATCATTTACCCTATTTCCGATAGCACCTGGGTGAGTCCAATTCAAGTTGTCCCTAGGAAAGGGGGGATAACAATAATGAAAAATGAGAGTGGTGAATTGATTCCCACAAGAACTACCACCAAGTGGCGTGTCTGCATTGACTATAGAAAACTTAATTCCGTCACTAGGAAGGATCACTTCCCACTACCTTTCATTGATCAGGTACTGGAGCGATTGGCCGGCCACAATTTTTATTGCTTCTTAGATGGATACTCCGGCTACAATCAAATTCCCATTGCTCCAGAAGACCAGGAAAAGACCACATTCACGTGTCCGTTTGGCACCTATGCTTACAGACGCATGCCTTTTGGTTTATGCAATGCACCCGCCACTTTCCAACGGTGCATGATGAGTATTTTTTCTGACATGATTGGTGAATTTTTAGAGGTCTTTATGGATGACTTTTCTGTGTTTGGCTCTAGTTTTGATACATGTCTGTACAATCTTTCACTCGTATTGTCCCGTTGCATTAAGTCCAATTTAGTCTTGAATTGGGAGAAATGCCACTTCATGGTGAAAGAAGGAATTGTGTTAGGACATGTAGTGTCTGAGAGGGGTGTAGAAGTGGACAAAGCCAAGGTTGACCTAATTGCCAATCTGCCACCACCTACTTCTGTGAAGGGAGTGCGTTCTTTCCTTGGCCATGCTGGGTTCTATAGGCGTTTCATTAAAGACTTTAGCAAAATTTCTTGTCCTTTGACGAATTTACTTGCTCAAGATGTTGCTTTTGCCTTTGATGATGCCTGTATTCATGCTTTTGAGACACTGAAGAAATGTTTGTCCACTGCACCCATTGTCCAACCCCCTATTTGGTCTTTGCCTTTTGAGTTGATGTGTGATGCCTCTGACTATGCATTGGGGGCTGTTTGGGGCAAAAGACGGATAAAATGCCCTGTGTCATTCAATATGCTAGCCGAACTCTTCATGATGCTCAATTGAATTACACTACCACTGAGAAGGAGTTGCTAGCTGTTGTGTTTGCCTTGAACAAATTCAGATCATATCTGTTAGGGTCAAAGGTTATAGTGTTCACTGATCATTCTGCTTTGAAGTATTTATTATCCATCAAGGACACTAAACCTCGCTTGATTAGATGGATCTTGCAATTGCAAGAATTTGACCTTGAGATTCGAGATAAGAAGGGTTGTGAGAATGTTGTTGCTGATCATCTATCTAGGATATGTGTAGTACCTCAGGAAGGATTCCTTCCTTTAAATGATTCCTTCCCTGATGAACAACTTCTCCAAGTATCCCAGTTGCCTTGGTTTGCTGACATAGTCAACTATCTTGTAACTCATAAGATTCCTGATTATTGGAGTAAACAAGATAGGTTGAAATTCTTTTCCCAAGTTAAACATTTTTTTTGGGATGACCCTTATTTGTTCAAGGTGTGTTCTGACCAAGTCATTAGGTGTTGTGTACATGAGCAAGACTTTGCCAATATTCTTGAATTTTGTCATTCCCACGCATGTGGTGGACATTTTGGTGCTAGAAAGACCGCGGCTAAAGTCTTGCAATGTGGTTTCTATTGGCCTTCATTATTTAGAGATGCCCATGAGTTTTGTCAGGTGTGTGATAAATGCCAACGAACTGGTTGTTTGTCTAGGAAGAACATGATGCCTCTTAACCCCATTCTTATTGTTGAATTGTTTGATGTGTGGGGTATTGACTTCATGGGTCCTTTTCCTGTCTCGTTCGGCTATCAATACATCCTTGTTGCTGTTGAATATGTCTCTAAATGGATTGAAGCTATATCATGTAAGACAAACGATCACAAAGTGGTGGTAAAGTTTTTAAAAGAAAATATCTTTAATCGATTTGGTACCCCGAGAGCGATCATCAGTGATGGGGGATCTCATTTTTGTAACAGAGCATTTGAGACCTTATTGAAGAAATATTCCATCACTCATCGGGTGTCCACTCCATACCACCCGCAAACTTGTGGTCAAGTGGAAATCTCTAATAGAGAGATCAAACGGATTTTGGAGAAGACGGTTCGCTTTGATAGGAAAGATTGGTCCACTCGATTGGACGATGCCTTATGGGCCTATCGAACCGCTTATAAGACTCCTATTGGGATGTCTCCATTTCGCCTAGTATCCGGCAAAGCATGTCATCTACCTGTTGAGCTTGAGCATAGAGCTTATTGGGCCATTAAGGCTTTAAATTTTGATTTAACTCAAGCGGGTGAGGAGAGAAAGTTGCAATTGAATGAGTTGGAAGAGATACGTTATGATGCTTATGAGAATGCCAAACTGTATAAGGAGCGAACAAAGCTTTTACATGATAAATCTATTTTTCGCAAGTCTTTTACTGTTGGGCAGAATGTTTTATTTTATAACTCACGATTGCATTTGTTTCCAGGGAAGCTAAGATCCAGGTGGTCCGGTCCATTTGAAGTTACACAGGTGTTTCCTCATGGTGCTATTGAGATCCGCAATCACGGAGACGGGTCGATCTTCAAAGTTAACGGTCAGAGGCTCAAACCATATCTTGAGAATGTCCCCACACCAGAGGAGGTGATGGTGATTTTCTTGGAGGAACCTGTCATTTCATCTTGAATGCGTTAGAGTCTTGCTTACGACTATAAACTTAACACATTGTGGGCAATCCCCACGTTTCTATCCCTTTGTACATTATAGTTTTATTTTTATTTTATTTTTTGGTTTATTCATACTCTCTTACCGGCTGAGAGCATAAATGGTTCCGGTAGTCGATGACCAGACTTTTGGTCCCTAGTTTGAGAGGTTTGTACTCAAACAACCGTTCTGGGATTGACCAGTTCGATCTTGAAGTATTGAATGAAAACCTTATGGTGAGTAACTTAAGGACTTGTGTTTAGTGCGTGATTCCTGCTGCTTTCAGTGGCCAGTCACACGGAAATTTCTTCAAAGTGTGATGTGGGATAGCGGTTTCATCTACGGATGATTACCTACGGGTACGGCTGATACGAGTAAACCTTCTTCGAGGGAGACTATGTATCATTCCTGGGGGTCTTTATTATTCTTTTTTTTTTTAGTCGTTATAGTGTTTTAACTTTTCCCCATTGAGGACAATGTCAGGTTTAGGTTTGGGGGGGGGGAGGGGGGGGAACGACTCTTTTATGTCTTAGTAATAATTTTCATTCGATTTTTGTTCGTGGTTTTCAAATTACTCCTCTTAGTATGTGGTTAACATTAGTAGAGTTAAAATAAGTTGCTCAAATGTTTTTCAAAAATTTTCGTAAATTTGTGTAGAATATGCCTATTAGAAATCTGATATCATTTGTTGTGATTCACGAGAATTCAGTGAGATAGCTTCCTATTGCATTAGACTTGGAACTTAGTTGCAAAAGAGAACATGTAAATCTAGTGTTGATCTATGTTAGTCTGAATAGTCTTGTATGCCTGTTTGAACTCATACCTCAGTAAAATTCCTTGTTGTAATGTATAAATGCAAATGAAAATGCTCTTGCTTGCAAAAGACAGATAACTTCAGAAACAACCTGGGCAAACCCAGGGACATGCACCGGAACAGTCGGTTACTTAAAAATAAGTGCATGTGTAGTGAAGACAAATACAAAATGGTGGTAATACCAAAAGTATTCAGTGAAGAAAAAAAAAAAATTACACTGGTAATAGCAAAAGTGCGCTGGTAATAGCGAAAAATGGTTTTAAATCTGGAAGCAATGAGTTTCCTTAACTTTGATGATGAATTGTAATTTGAAAGAAGTTACAAGTCAAGATTGAAATTGGTATATTTCTTTAGTGAGATTGTAAGACAACAGGCTTACTTTACTATTTTCTCTTAATTGTGATGTGACCAGGATTTTATTGTTATTTGCTGCCTCTTTGTTTTATTGAAGTAATAGCTTATGGGTCACATTGGTTCAGGTGGAGTAACAATGAGTGTATTTGGATTGATAATAGGCTATCTTTTACACAGGTTTTAATATTTCGCAAGATCTCATATGAATTTCAGATATTTTACGATACTAAGTGTTAGTCATATGCTAATGAGGAGTAAATTTTCTTTAGTTTTCCTTTTTATATTATTGATTTAGATGAATTTTGTGGGTAAATTCCATGCAAACCCTCACGAGACATAACACGTCCACTACTGCAGAGTAGGGGTTTAATGGCTTGTTGCATGTGCTAAATGCAATCGTGCTCCCTACGAAAGTGGCATTTTGTTTTCCTAGGCTTAATTTTGGTTCGATTGTTGTTTTGCTAGGGACTAGCAAAGATTTAGGTTTGGGGGTGTGATAGATGCCATATTTTGACATGAGAACTAGGTTAATTATAATATAATAACCTTTATAATTGTGTTATAGGTGGTTACTTATCGGTTTTCAAATGAAATGAGCATTTATTGAATTTGGCATTAATCACTGTCGATATTGCATATTTCTCTCTCCTGAATTATATTTCATTATTTTTTAGTCTTATTTCTTCCTGAAATGCTTTTTATAGATTCAATTATGAAATTTCAGAAGAATTTGGGTGGAGAAGAAGATATTTACCAAAATGCCCTTAGTGAAATGGAGGTAATTTCTAGGGCAAATCGTTTTAAAATAAGAAAAATCATATTTATAGAGAAGAGGAGCGTGAAGAGAAGAGGAGGGTGAAGAGAAGAGAAACAGAGACCAAAAGAGAGGACTTTGACCGGAAACAGGGGAGGACCCAAGAGGAGTTCCCCACCGCTGTTCGCCGGCCAATACCTTTCATCGTGCCACCGTCGTCCACTGCCGTCCAGCAACTGAGAACAAACCAGAGGAGAGCTCGAGAGAGTCTCCGTCGAGGTGAGTTCGACAGTCGCTCGCCAGGCCGAGAAGTGATCCGAGAGGGCTTCTCCGGTGCCACTTCCGCTTTCCGACCATCCTCCGGCGTCGTTTACATATTCCGACCAGTCCCGGAGCCATTCCGACTCCAACCGAGACTCGAGAGAGCCGGTTAGAGAATGTCAGCTCTGTTTCGCTCTTCGCCGGACATTACCTCCGGCCGTCGGCTTCTAACCGTCGTCGCCGGCGTCGTCTCTACCTTCGGCCACTCGCTATTGCTACCCGACGCCACCAATTTCCGGAAATTGCAGCACCCGTGAGAACGAGTTGCTGCCCGAGCGAGAGGAGGAAGAAGGGGAGTAATTCGTCATTATTGAATTTAATTTTTCATATAGTTTGAACTTAGGTTTTGAATGTTAATTGAATCTGATTTAATAATTAAGGTTTATTTAAGATTTGTTTTCTTGATATTTGATTAAATTAGCTAATTAGGGTAAGATTATAATTGACGTTGGATTTTGGTATTTTAATCCGATTTTTGTCTTTAACTCTAGGCGCCCGAGAGGGGCTAGACGCAAGGATTGAGAATCCGGATTCGTGGTTACGTGGCGCTCGAGAGAGGCACGAATCACGGTAAAATCCAGAGTTGACGTTCCCTGTTGTGCAAGTAGTTAATTAAATTATTGCTTGATAATTTAGGATATAATTAGTGTTTAGTTCAGATTAATTCATCATATTTAGTTAGGCTAGTTGACTGAAGAATACACAAAATTCAATCCTCCCTGTGGATATGACCCTCTCTTACTGCTAGATTACATGAACAATTCGTACGCTTGCGAGGTATTAAAGCCGATGTAACAAAAAATTTTACATCATATGTTTCATCACAATTGTAACATAGGTTCTTTGCCCTGCGCTCAACCAATTCCCCACTAGTTAATTTTTGAATATACTGGGTGGGCGGATTGCTGGGCCGTGTATCTGCTGCAAGAGTAATATTGGGATGATTTCTGACATGTTGCCCTATTGGAGAAGCTAACTGAGGGTTAGTGTTGCACCTCCCTTGCCAGCTATTGGAAGTGTTCCCCCTTGCTAAGTGGTCTCCTATTTTTAACTTTTTGTTGAAGTTCCAGTGCCCGAGTTAGATTCATTGCTCAAGCTATGTCAGCAAGTGCGAGGAACTCCACCTCTAACCTTAATGACTCAGTAAGGTCTGCCATAAATAAATTGATCTACTGATCTACACAAACCATCCAACTGGCTCGTACTAATTTTTTGGAACTGTTTTTGGTAGAGTTCACTGTGCCAATTTGTCGTAACAACACCAAATCTCCCAAGGGGTTACTGTGGGGTGGAAGACCGAACCAAATAGTGCATAACTCCTTGAACTCTTCCCAATCCAGCACCAATCTATCCAAATCTACTTGATGAAACCAGAGTTCTACTTCATCGAGCATGTGGAAGGTGGCCAGTTCCACCTTATCAATATCTGATGGGTAAAATTTTTTTAGCACCTATGTAACCAAATCAAGGGGTCATCTGACCAATTAAAATTAGGGAAGTCAAGTTTTGTATACCTTGGTACGGTGCCTCCTCCTTGGATGAAATTTCCTGTCTGGCCAGGAAAGGTAGTGCGCTCTGTAAACTGGTCTCCCCCTCTGTTGAACGAGTTGTCCTCTCATCTTTGCTTTGGGATTTAATTTATTCCAACCGTAACATTTCCCATCATTTAGAAAGTCTATCAATCTGGAGATTAATATTTGGAATTTGTTCCAACTTTTTCATGATTATAGGAAACTTTCTTTCATTCTCTGCTTGTATTTCTTCTTGTGCTTGCTGCCCTCTGATCATCAACTTTTGACTCACCATTGTTGGG
Organism: Aristolochia californica; assembly: GCF_029961685.1. NCBI lineage: Eukaryota > Viridiplantae > Streptophyta > Magnoliopsida > Piperales > Aristolochiaceae > Aristolochia > Aristolochia californica. Next base: position 22,275,154 of record NW_027181815.1, on the reverse strand, counting down.
CTCCCCCTTGTTACCCTACTCTAATACTAAGTTGTTATGGTCCCTAGCCATGAATCGAGTAACTCGGTGTGGGATTTGTGAATCCAGCACTGTAATAAAGCTACTGCTCTCGTTAAGGATGAAAAGGAATTTCCTTTTCTTAGTTGTTCTCAGAAAGACAGAAAAGGAGTTTCCTTTTCTTGGCTTTTCTCGGTAAGGGATGAGAAACCTTGCTGTTCTCAGACAGAAAGGGTTTGAACCCTTGGCTGGTCACGACTGAGAGGGTAAGGACCCTCTTGGCAAGGTGTTGATGTTCATGTATGAGGGATTAGGAGTTCCTAATCCTCCCTTGCTCGAATTTAAGCCAAAGGCACCTCTTTAGAGGTTGCTCTCGGGTTGGGGATTGGGGAAACCCCTAATCTTGCTGCTATAGATGTAGGACAGGCTACAACCTCTAATAATAGTAAATCAATCCTTCCCCCTTGGCTTTGGTAAGATCAACGCAAACCAGAATTCAAAAGAGAAAGAATAAACCCCAAATCAAGAGAAAACTATACCTAGAGCTCGTCAAGGAGACCTTCCAAAACCTAGATCTGTTATGCACACAATAACGTTATTATTTTTATTTTTTTTCTTTAATTTACTTTATTTATTTCAGTTTTAGGTCACAAGGGGTATTTTTGGAATATTTTATTTATAGGGGTATTTTTATAATATTTTATATTAAACCCTAACAGGGTGAACCCTATTTAAGGGGTAAGAGTAATGAGAAAGACAAACATTAATTTTAGGTTAATTTTAGGTTAAACAGGCTTGGAGCTCTCCTTACGAGTTCTAGGGTTTTCAAGCTTCCCTTTGGCTTGATCTTCGTTTTCTTTTCTTCCTCCCTACGAATCCTTATGAATCCTTGTGTCAGATCTGGGACCGTAACAATTGGTATCAAAACGGGAACACAATGAGCCATTCCCTAGAAGAATGGATTGTCATGTGCAAAGAATTATCCCTAAAAGAATGGATGGCGATGCAAAGAGATGAAGCGAAAATAATAAGTGAATGGCGTGCAACGTACATAAAATTTTTTTATGCAAGGAGGCAATGAGCTACCGCAAAAAATTTCACCGCCTCCAAGCACGAATTAAGGACTGAACGAGAGGTAGCAGATGCTGTCTTGGACGGGAAAACAGGTCATGAGCAAGAAATGTTAAAAATTTCGTCTTGTTTACCGGCCAAAGTCCATGCAGAAGATTTGGGTGCGACTTCAAATCCGGAAGGACTGAAAGGCCATGCTTCGAAAAATTTCAATATTTCCGCGTAGGGAGATCCAAAGCCGAACAACAGAGACCACGATTTGGGGAAATTGGTAGAGTTTTCTGCCAAAACGTCGTCGGTCGCGGACGATATTGGTGCGACCACAAATCTGACTCTGGAGACCTTGAAAATCTTCAAGAAGGACATGAGAAATCTGAAATCGGAGAGGTATGTTGCTAAAACCTCGTCGGCGTTGGAGACCTCAAATTCGAAATTGGGGACGATGGCAATCTTCGAGCAGGGACGCCATGCGCAACAATCCCAAGCAGGGCAAGGGACCCAGCAATTCCGAAATCACACCAACGAGGCTCACGACAAGCAAAACTCCTTCTCGAATAAAAGAAGGTAATATTTCTAGGGCTTCTTCTGATCGGGATGTGTTTCTGAGAGCCTTCTGTCTCGAAAAATCTCCAATCGGCGAAGCCTCCTAGGGTTGTTGTTCGCCATCGGAGAAGGGGGAGAGCTCGTCGGCTCCATCGGACAAATGTCCGCTCAAGCTCGCCCTCGGAAGCCCAGTAGAGAACCATCTTCAACGAAATTGGGGGTAAGCTTCTTAAACGTCGACTATTTTTAGGTTACATCTGTTGTTCCATGGGTGTGAAGGGGTTCCTAGGGGCTGAGCAGCAACAACGTGCTCGAATTTTTGGACTGGGGGTTTTCTGTTCCGGGAGGCAAAGAACCAGCATCGTTTTGGCGAAATTACGGCTGGTGTGTATGAATTCCGAGAGGAAATTTTTCTAGGGACTCTGGGAACGATAGAAATTTTTTTCTAGATGTCGTTTTATTTTTCTACTGCTGAAAAAAGTAGCAGTGAGCCTCTTCCAATTTCTGCTGCATGCATGGATCCAAGACATGTTTCATATTCTTTGATGCTGAAATTTTTTTTTGTGGACGAATTATAATGATGTGGATGCTTGGCATACCATACAAAACTTTCCATTTGTAAGGTATAAAAGCTTTGTTCTGGTGATCTAAGCCTTTGGAAGGATTGGACAGCTAGACCGAGCTGAGGAATTATGGTTGGAGATGAAGTCCAACAACAAGTTGAAGCGGATTGAGCACTTCAACTCTCTTATATATGCATATTGTAGACATGGGTTTGTAAATAAAGCATCAGAGCTTTTTTAGGAAATGGAGACTAATTAGATAGGATCAGATCAAACCACAAGCAGTTGGGTTAGGAGATCAACACTGTGGATGGAATCCACACTTTTACTTGTTGAAATATTTGTTGATAGGGGTGTTGCAGATTTAAAGAAAATATTATGCGGGTATGGAAACATTACAAGTGCTGTAGTAATGAGAGAGGGAGAGGGGAAATCCAATTGTTTTGTATTTGTTCACTTTGCGAATGAGAAGCTAGACTAATTGTTTTCTGTGTTGGGTATAATTACTTCATGCCTTCATTTTTGTGAAACCAAATGCAAATTGTCTGTCACTCCTGGTGATGGCTTGGAATCAAATGTTTGGAACGCCTGGATAGTCAGATTTTTCCAAAAAAGGACCGCAGGAGAGGCACTGAGTGTCTTTGAGGAGATGACATTACAACAGGGGTCCAATTATGAAGAATTTGCGAATGCAGCAACTGCTTCTAATGCTGCCAAGTACCAGAAAGTTTATGACCCACTATATACCAAGAGATATGAGATAGTAAATGGAGTAATTGAAATCAACGAATCTACAGAACCCGTTAAGGAGGTTTTTGAAGAAGAAAATGCAGTTGAAGAGAAGGGTGTTTCCCATTTCTGGCTTACGGCGGTGCAAACTAATAAAATGCTTGCAGAGGAGATACAAGAGAGTGCTGAGGGGGCTCTTAAGTATTGGAACGATGTCTAGTGGTCTAAGATTTATACTTCCAAGGGTTGCCAGTTGAAGTTTTTTTTTTTATCCCAATCCATATTTTACATATGTTGTCTTGGTCAAAATTTCTCACATGAAAGCAACAGGGACAAATATTCAGTGGCTTCCAGGGAAGAGCTTGACATAGAAGGTTTTGAAGCAGCCTAACAAGGGATCAAAGGACACCACACCCATCACAAAAACTGAAACGTGTGATAGTTTCTTTATTTTATGCCGTCCTCCACAATTCCCAGATGATGATAATATTGATGAAGCAATTGTTGAACAACTTCAGACTCAAAGGGAACAAGATTATGATATTGGATCCACCGTCAGAGCCAAACTTTTCCCACATGTTGTCTCATGGTTTATGGGAGAGGCTGTTCAGGGTGACGAATTTGATGATATAGGAGGGGATGCGAATGAAGATGATGCAGATGTTGATGACGATGATGATGATGAAGAGGACACTGCTACCAAAAACAGGCCAAAGAAGGTATCTGTTGATCGAAAGGTGACATCGGCATACAAACCCTACTTTTGAGCTTGAGGACAAACTCGTACTTCCAAGGGGTATAATGTTATGCACACAATAACATTATTATTTTTATTTTTATTATTTAATTTACTTTATGTATTTTAGTTTTAGGCCATAGGGGTATTTTTGGAATATTTTATTTATAGGGGTATTTTTGTAATATTTTATATTAAACCCTAACAGGGCGAACCCTATTTAAGGGGTAAGAGTAATGAGAAAAACAAACATTAATTTTAGGCTAATTTTAGGTTAAACAGGCTTGGAGCTCTCTTTACGAGTTCTAGGGTTTTCAAGCTTCCCTTTGGCTTGATCTTCGTTTTCTCTTCTTCCTCCCTACGAATCCTTGTGTCAGATCTAGGACCGTAAAAAGAGCTTGTCAAGGAGAACTCCAAACCCTGTTTAGCCTAATTCAATGCTTGTCTTTCTTCTATTTCTCTACCCTCTAAATAGGTTTGAAGTCATTAGAGTTTTAGGGCCTAAATTGACAATTTTGCCCCTACGACGTGGATTTATTATGGACTCCATAGCATCAAGAATGGCGAACCGAAGAAGAGGATAGATGGAGTAAACTTGTATTTCAGTATCTTAGGGGTTTAATTGTAATTTGAAGTTCAATAAGGTCTAATTGTAATTATGGAACCTTTGACGTTTTCCCTGATCTATTTAGGGCGTCAAGTGAATGAAGGGAAACAAGCATTGATCAATTAGCATAGACAAGATCGGGTACTCTCTCTAAGGAGGCCTAAGGGTGGAGCTCCTTCAAAAGCTCACGTTCCTACATCATTGGGCATTCTAAGACCCCCAAAGCTTTCCCTTCTTTGTCAGCCAATCTGAAAGCCAGAGGAGATCGCCGGGTGACTCGATCCATGGCGAGAGAACCTAACATCGTGGTATCAGAGCGGGCTCCCACGTCGTGAGTTCGAGTCCTGGGACGTGCAAAGGTCAGATTAAAATACTGGTAGGTCCTTGTGATAAGCCCTGGGTTGGGCCAGTGTCGTTGCGCGGGGCGCAAAGGCTAGATTAAACTACTGGTAGGTCGCGTCTAGGTATTATCGTGGTCGGGCTAGTGTCGTTGCACCGCCGTCGTCATCGGCTCGCGAAGGTGGGTTGTACTGTTATGGTCCTGGGGTTAAGTACCTATGTCTTCTGCTCCTAACAGGCCGATCTTTTGGGTAGTATTGGCTAGAACTCATCGGTTTGGCCAAAGCCGTGCAATATTGGAGGTTGTATCTGTGGGGCAGACCTTTTATGATCCGTACAGACCACTGTAGCCTCAAATATTTATTGGAGCAGCGCCTTACTACATCCCCACAACAACATCGGCTCAAAAAATTAATGAGATTCAATTGTTAGATGGAATACAAATCGGGTTATCTCAATTGTGGGGTAGACGCCTTGTCACGCAGAGAATTGGGGGATTCACACCTGCACCTACTGAACCACCCCAGGTCCCTCTTGCTGGACACAATTCGTCAAGATACTAGCCATTATCCAGATCTCCTAGCCTTACACGCTCAAATGAAGAACCATTCCAAGGACATTAACTGGACACTACAGGAAGATCTCATTCTCTATAAAGGATGCATATATCTTCATCCTTCTTTGGCACTCCTTCCTACCATTATTGCCTCCTTTCATGACAGTACACATGAGGGCCAACAGAAGACATACTTCCGCCTTAGTCGGGAGTTTTATTGGAGGCGTATGAAGCGGGTCATTGCTGATTATGTTGTCGTGTGCCAGGTCTATCAGCAGAATAAATCTGAATCCTTACAACTCCCCGGCTTGCTACAGCCCCTTCAACTTCCTTCACAGGTATGGGCAGATCTCTCAATGGATTTTATCAATGGCCTTCCTCCTTCTGCAGGGAAATCTGTTAGTCTTGTTGTGGTAGACCGGTTCTCAAAATATGCACACTTTATGGCCCTCAGCCATCCTTATATAGCCACAAAAGTCGCTCTGCTCTTCATGGATCATATTGTCCGGCTCCATGGGCTTCCGGAGACCATCACTAGCGACCGTGATGCTCACCAGTAAATTCTAGGGGGAACTATTTAAGCTCCACGACTCCAAGTTAGCCTTTTCTTTATCATACCAACCTCAGACAGATGGCCAGACTGAGGTGGTAAACCGCACACTGGAGATGTATCTGCGGTGCTTTGTGGGGGGACACTCCCCGGCTGTGGGTTCGTTGGTTTGCATGGGTAGAGTATTGTTATAATACGTCATACCACACCACACTGGGTACTACCCCCTTTCAAGTCGTCGATGGAAGAGACCCCCTGTGTCTGCTATCTTATGAACCGGGGTCTTCTCGGGTAGTAGCACTGGACCAAGCATTAGCCGACTGAGATGAAATGCTTGCTCAAGTTAGCCTTCAGTTACAGCGTTCCCAAGCCACGATGAAGCACACCTATGACAAAGGACATTGTCCCCTTTCCTTTGCACCTGGAGAATTTGTTTGGCTCAAACTTCAACCATACCGCCAACTCTCTCTTGCAGCCATCAAACTCCATAAGCTCTCTCCAAAATTTTATGGGTCATTCTAGGTTCTTCACCGTATTAGCACTGTGGCTTATCGTTTGAAGCTTCCACTAGACGCCAAGCTACATGATGTCTTCCACGTCTCCCTCCTCAAGCCGTTCAAGGGAGACTCCCCTACTGCATACCCCTCTGCCTCCGCTCAAAGATGGCCGGTCTATGTCTACTCCAGCACAGATCCTTCAAGCTAGACGAGTTAACAATGCTTGGGAGGTGATCGTTCAGTGGACAGACGCGGAATTGGTGGAAGCCTCTTGGGAGACACTCGAGTCCTTCCTAACTCTATTCCTCACTTTCGAGCTTGAGGACAAGCTCTTTCTTCAGGAGGGGGGGTGATGTTACGGAATCCATAGCATCAAGAGTGGCGAATCGGAGAAGAGGATAGATGGAGTAAACTTGTATTTCAGTATCTTAGGGGTTTAATTGTAATTTGAAGTTCAATAAGGGTCTAATTATAAATATGAAACCTTTGACGTTTTCCCTGATCTATTTAGGGCGTCAAGTGAATGAAGGGAAACAAGCATTGATGAATTAGCATAGACGAGATCGGGTACTCTCTCTAAGGAAGCCCCTAAGGGTGGAGCTCCTTCAAAAGCTCACTTTCCTACATCATTGGGTGTTCTAAGACCCCCAAAGCTTTCCCTTCTTCATCAACCAATCTGGAAGCCAGAGGAGATCGCCGGGTTACTCAATCCATGGCGAGAGAACCTAACAGGATCCTTACATACTTAATGAAAAAAAAATACTTAAAGCAATATAAAATATAAAATTTAAAAGTAATTAACTCAGTGAGTCATTGCTGCCTCCTTTGGGTGACTTGGTGTGCTATTAAGGCTTCAACAAGAACCCTCTTTACTCTTGGTAAGGGAAAATAGGAAGAGAATTAGAAAGGGGAAAGAGAGGAATCAAATTCAAGAGGGAACCTGGTCTCGAGCTCATCAAGGAGAACCCTCTACGTTGTTTAACCTAAAATCAGACTTGTCCTTCTTTATTCCCTTTTCCCCTAAATAGGGTTGACACAAATAGAGTTTAGGGTTTAAAAATTACACTTATGCCCCTGCGACATTCTTACTTAAACAATTAATCAAAAAGAAATTAAAAGCAATATGAAATATGAAAATAAAAGGAAATAACTTAGTGGCGCCTCCTTTGGATAACTCGGTTAGCTATTGAGTCCTCAACACGGCCCTGGAGGATGGAGTCTTAACACTTGAGAAGATTAAAGGAAGTCAAAATCTGGCTAATATATTGACAAATATTGTTATGATTGAGAAACTGAAGTTATGTGTAACTTCAGTTGGACTTCTCTGTGAGAATTGAGAAGTTGTTGCTGTTGTAGAGGAGATGTTGATGATGGATTAGTCTCTAAGTGGGAGATTGTTTAGTTGTGGAGCCTAATCAACGCCCAACGTTGAGTCGGTACGTAGATCGACCTTTGCGGTAGGGTCATTCTGGGGGTTGGAAGCCCCCCTCTCAGGGGTGTGGGGGCGGAACCCTTGCCTGGTCCACGATATATTAATTGTTGTTTCATTAAGGGGAGTTTGGGAATTTTACTCTTGTATCATGATTGCCCTAATTTTTTCTTTAAAATTAAGGGGCGCCACTATTAGGGTTTTATCATCACCGAGAAAGAGTAGGAGTTTTAACCCAAGAGAGGTTAGGGAAAACAATTGTAAATGTGTGTAATTTCTCTTATAAACTATTTCTTCTTTATAGTGAAATACTGCAGTGGTGGAAGACAGGATGTAGTCTCACCTTGAGGTGAACCTATATAAATCTTGTTCTTTTTCCTTTCTTTCGTGATTATTATTATTGTTTTCGTTAGTTTGGAATTAGGGCATCTAATTCCTAACATGAGCAATAGTTGGACATCATCCTTAGCTGACTCGCACCTCGATCCTAGTTGACCATAGGTCCACCCATTTTTTAACTCCTATGTACATGCTTATACATGTATGTTCTTCATTTTTGTACACATTTTGTAATCATTGGCAAATATTTTATGATATGGCCTTTTAGCCACCTTTTTTATATACCTTGTGCTTAAAATTAATATCTTTTTGAGTATGACAAAAATAGGAAGAATAAAATAAAGAAAACTTGGATCAAAATGACCTAGCACTCTAACATTCTGCTTAAAAGGATTAAAAACAAACTATGCACAAATCAAGGGGGAGCATGTGATATATTTTCACATTTTATTAACTCCAAACTTAGGGAAGTGTTATCTTTATTTTTTTCAAGTTAGATTTTGTCATCATAAAAAAGGGGGAGAGTTCAAATTTCTTTTTTTTATACGGTTGTAGACAAGGAAAACGTAGACATCCAAAAACATGAATATTATTGTAAATAGGAAAGGCATTTAGAAGTAAAGAGTAATGAGCTTTACCATGTAAGGGAGCAGTAGGAAGATGATTAATCAAATATACAATGCTAACCCAATTTCAACTATGTGTCTAGGTTTTCTTGCAGCAATTCCATTTTGTTTTGGAGTATAAGGTGTTGATCGAGTGTCGACTCCCTTCTTCATTTTGAAGATAATAAAAGTTAATTAAGCTAAAATTTTCAACTCTAGAATGTTAGTTTCATTTCCTTCAAGAGACACAAAACTCAAAGGTCTAAGTATTGAATCAGCACAAACTTCCCAAAGACCTTAAGCTTCGTGGATTGTGAAAATGTTCTTGAAGAAGCACCCTAAGAAAGAAGTAGCGAATTGAAGACTAGATTTTAGGAAGTATTGAAAAATGTCAAAACTTAGTTTATGTAAGAGAGCAGCCCAAACCTTCCAAAACTTGAGGTAAAATGTAAATTTCGGAGCTTTACGATATATTTGCATTCAATCATGTGTTTACAAATGCATACATTTCAAACATGTTAAAATACTTAGGATCACAAATTTTCGTGTTTTAAAAATTCACATTGAATTGGCATTAGAAAGATCGATCAACATCTGCTAGTGATTGATCCACCAAGGTCGATTGAGATATCATCCAAAACATGGCCAAACTTTGTTATAAAGCATAATCAATCAACCCAAGTGGGCTGATTGATCAATACTATCCAGGCAAAGAAAAATCATGTGTATTGGTTGATCAACCTCCTTAGACTGATCAATTATACCAAAGTTTGTCAATTAGGAAAATAAACCATGATCGATCATAACAAAGTCATTGATCGATTATGCTTGTTATGCATTGCTAGTAGGAATTCTGATTGATTGATCAAACTATATACATTGATTGATCAACTTAAAATGTCAAACCTAAGAGAAGATATTGATTGATCATTCTTTCAATCAATAATTCAATACCTGACAAAAATATAGCCGTTACACATGATTGATTGATCAATCACTTTACACTGATCGATCAATGTGAAATCAACTTTTGCAAACGGGGAAAAAGGGCTAGTTTGGCTTGAGAAACTCATAAATACCCCCACCAAACCTCCATTTGAGAAGTTAATAAGCTTTTATTGGCATATCTATTGCATTTTTTTAGCATTCACTTGAAATTCCTTCCTAAGTTCTATTTTGAGAAAGAGAGAGCCTATTTTGCAATACGATCCATTCTTTCCTAAATTCAAGCCAGGTTTAAACATGGATTAAGCTAGTATCTCTCAAAATTCGAAATATTAAAGTTGTAAAAGTTTTTTTTGGTGTACCATAGCATCTTGAATCATCTCAATCAGAGTTCAAATGACGGAGTTATTCCCAGATTACGAAACAATGTTAAACTGTCCAGAATCGCCCAATTAGATTCGTTTTGCACTTAACACCTCCATTTGCATCGTAAATCAAAATATAAGAATAATGAGTATATTTAAGCACCAAATAATTAAAAAATCCTAAGGTTTAAGGGAGAAAAAAAATGATATTTTGCATTCTCATCAAATTCCCCCACACTTAGTTTTTACCAAAACTCAAATTCACTTTCCCAAAAACACCAAGGTTGTAACACCATCAACAAAGAACAACCAAGCTCTTCAAGACTCATAAAAACTCATGAAAAAAAATTCTTAAATAACTAAAAATTACTTCGTACACATTTTCATTCAAAGATGGAGTAAACTAAATAAGTAGACACTCACAGAAATAAACACTCGACTCTCATGTGTTTGAAGGGCATGTGTTTCGGTCAAATTCATTCCAATGAAAGTGATCTACCACAGGCTTGCATTTCTTCTCATTCTCCACCACTCAGTTCACATGCATAACATGAATCATAAGGAATTTTCAAAGGTTGTAACGGTGTTTGGGATCAAGGTGGGAAACATTTGGGAATGTAGCTCAAAAGCCATAAAACTAGTAGATAAAAAATGAATCAACTCAAGCTCGAATATATAAGACATGTAAAATCTATCTCGTATAAATAGACCCCTTTGTTGGAAATTTAGGAGTAATTATGAACACAGACAATTTTTAACTTTAAAAGCCATTCCCTACATCACTTCCTTTCTTTTTTTTTTTTCAAAATTACTCTAACAATGAAAATCATGAATTGAGGATGAAAATATGTTCCATTTACAAGTCATAGCCCCCACACTTAACTTTTACCAAAACTCAAATTCACTTTCCCAAAAACACCAAGGTTGTAACACCATCAACAAAGAACAACCAAGCTCTTCAAGACTCATAAAAACTCATGAAAAAAAATTCTTAAATAACTGAAAATTACTTAGTAAATATTTTCATTCAAAGATGGAGTACACTAAATAAGTAGACACTCACAGAAATAAACACTTGACTCTCATGTATTTGAAGGGCATGTGTTTAGGTCAAATTCATTCCAATGAAAATGATCTACCACAGGCTTGCATTTCTTCTCATTCTCCACCACTCAGTTCACATGCATAACATGAATCATAAGGAATTTTCAAAGGTTGTAACGGTGTTTAGGATCAAGGTGGGAAACATTTGGGAATGTAGCTCAAAAGCCATCAAAACTAGTAGATAAAAAATGAATCAACTCAAGCTCGAATATATAAGACATGTAAAATCTATCTCGTATAAATAGACCCCATTGTTGGAATTTTAGGAGTAATTATGAACACGGACAATTTTTAACTTTAAAAGCTATTCCCTACATCACTTCCCTTTTTTTTTTTTTTTTTCAAAATTACTCTAACAATGAAAATCATGAATTGAGGATGAAAACATGTTCCATTTACCAGTCAAAGCCCCCACACTTAGCTTTTACCAAAACTCAAATTCACTTTCCCAAAAACACCAAGGTTGTAACACCATCAACAAAGAACAACCAAGCTCTTCAAGACTCATAAAAACTCATGAAAAAACATTCTTAAATAACTGAAAATTACTTAGTAAACATTTTCATTCAAAGATGGAGTAAACTAAATAAGTAGACACTCACAGAAATAAACACTCGACTCTCATGTGTTTGAAGGGCATGTGTTTCAATCAAATTCATTCCAATGAAAATGATCTACCATAGGCTTGCATTTCTTCTCATTCTCCACCACTCAGTTCACATGCATAACATGAATCATAAGGGATTTTCAAAGGTTGTAACGGCGTCTAGGATCAAGGTGGGAAACATTTGGAAATGTAGCTCAAAAGCCATCAAAACTAGTAGATAAAAAATGAATCAACTCAAGCTCGAATATATAAGACATGTAAAATCTATCTCATATAAATAGACCCCTTTGTTGGAAATTTAGGAGTAATTATGAACACGAACAATTTTTAACTTTAAAAGCCAGTCCCTACATCACTTCCTTTCTTTTTTTTTTCAAAATTACTCTAACAATGAAAATCATGAATTGAGGATGAAAACATGTTCCATTTACCAGTCATAGCCACACGACAAATCCAGACACCCCCACACTTATTTCTTGCACACCCATACGAATCATAATGATGAACAATACTCCACTAGCTCTATGGCTTGTTTTTTTTTTTCAGGTTTAAAGCTTGTAACGTGGGTTCACAATAAAAAAAAACAATAAAGCTCAAAGGTGTTCAACAAAAGGAAAAACAATAATTACAAGGTAGGCTATTTGGCTTATGTAGCTTATACCAAAGAGGGCCTTTATCATGTTCATGCCTGCATGTGTCAATGTGACCTCAAAGAGAATCAAGGCAAGTTTTAGAGAAACAAATCCATGGAAGAATATCACTCATGAAAGAAAATAGTGAGCCTAATATGGATGTGTCAGTGTAAAGGCTCAAAATCGCATTGGCTTTTGTCTACCAAATTTAGTCACTACCATCCTCAAAGAAAATAACTAGACTAATTAATTCTCAGTTGGAAGATTACTTATGCAATCATGTTATGAATCTTTAAAGAGCCTAATTTAATCTGGCTCATGACATACACAACCAAAAATCATTAAAAACCACAAAAACAAAGATTTTTTTTTTTTTTTGAAAACAGAATTGAAACACAACCTAAATCCCCTCCCCCACACTTAGAACTAACATTGTCCCTAATGTAAGGTGAAATTTAATGAGGAGGCAAAAATAACCAAAATATAAATACGAAAATAAAAATAAAAAGGAATGAACTTCCCTTGGGTTGCCTCCGAAGCTGCGCCTTTGTTTATTGTCATTGGCTCGACTCAATGCTTCCTTCTTCAACTAGTATAAATTGGATCCTTAAAGTCCAATGTCGTTGCATTCTCCACTTGGAAGCCTTCATAGAAAGGTTTAAGTCTATGGCCACTCACCTTGAACACTTTGGAAGTTGCTAAACTTTGAATTTCAACTGCACCACGAGGAAAAACATTAGTAACAACAAATAGTCCAATCCAACGATAACGCAACTTACCCGGAAATAAACAAAGTTGTGAATGGTATAGAATGACTTTTTGACCAACTTTAAACTCCTTCATAGAGATCATCTTGTCACGAAAAGTCTTCGCCTTTTCCTTGTAAATCCTTGCACTCTCATAGGCATCATTGCGAATTTCGTCTAACTCTTGTAGTTAGAACTTCCTATGTTCTCCACTTTCATCCATCTTAATGTTGAAAATCTTGATGACCCACTAAGCCTTGTGTTCTAAGTCATCTGGAAGGTGGCATGGTTTCTCAAACACGAACCGATAAGGTGACATACCAATGGACGTCTTATACGCAGTCCTATATGCCCACAGGGCATCATCCAAGCGCAAACTCCAATCTTTTATGCTCGGATTGACCATCTTTTCAATGATGGACCTGATCTCTCGATTTGACACTTCCTCTTGTCCACTAGTTTGTGGATGATAGGTAGTTGACACCTTGTGGGTCATGGTACTTTCTCAGCAAAGCCTCCATAGTTCGATTGTAAAAGTGAGTGCGTTGATTACTTATTAGAGCTCTTGGAATTCCAAACATGGAGAATATGTTGTTAGACTTGATAAAATATGTAACAACTTTAGAATCATCCATCCTGGTAGCCTTAAATGCCACCCATTTTGAAACATAATCAATAGCAAGCAAAATTTAAACATAACCAAAAGATACAGGTAATGATCCCATGAAATCGATGCCCCAAACATAAAAAATTTCACAAATTATTATGGGGGTTTGTGGCATCTCATTTTTTTGGGAAATATTACTTGGCTTTTAACAATGTTCGCACGACATACAAAAAGAATATGAATCTCGGAATAAAGACGGCCAATAGAAACAAAATTCTAGCACTTTTCTCGTCGTCCTCTTAGCTCCAAAGTGACCTCCACAAGCATAAGAATGACAAAAGGTGAGATTAGAAACAATTTCATTTTCAGGAATGCACCTTCCATTACTTGATCTGTACAATGCTTCCATAAGTATGGGTCATCCCACACAAAGTATTTGGCATCACTCTTGACCTTATCTCTTTGAGCCATAGACAAACCGGGAGGTAACATATTAGTAACCAAATAATTTACAATATTCGCATACCAAGGTAATGTCACATTCGCGGAGAGAAATTGCTCATCAGGGAACGTTTCCTAGAAATAAAGTTCATCTTGCACATGAACTAAACGACTCAAATGATCCGCGACATGATTTTTTGGCCCTCTTTTGTCTTTGATCTCCAAATCAAATTCACTCAAGAGAAGTATCCATCTTATTAGTCTTGGTTTTGCCTCTTTCTTTGTCATCAAATAACAGAGAGCTGCATGATCAGAGTAAACAATGACTTTAGTACCAAACAAATAAGATTGAAACTTTTCTAAAGAAAAAACAATAGCTAAATGTCCTTTTTTAGTGGTAGAATAATTTCTTAGGGCATCATTCAAAGTCCTGGAAGCATAATAAATGGCATGGGATGCTTTTCCAATTCTTTGACCCAAAGCAACGCCTATTGCATAATCACTTGTGTCATACATTATATCAAAAGGAACGTTCCAGTCATGGGGTTGGTTAACTGAAGCGAAAGTCAATAGTTCTATCAGCTTGTCAAATGCCTTTTTGCATGCCTCATCAAACTCAAAAGTCAATTCCTTTTGTAGCAACTTGCACAGGGGTAATGCTATTTTGGAGAAGTCCTTGATGAATTTGCGGTAGAAACCTGCATAGCAGCAACTGTATATAACACGACCATCTTCCAACTCATATAACACGAACCAAAATAATAAACCTCGTAGAAGGACCCATGAAATAATCATAATCCGATATAAATATATTTTCTTAGATGCAAAAGCTTCATCTTTTGTGTTTCCCTTTTCTTGAATATTTTGGTCGCATAAACTCATCCACAACACATGGAATAAAATACCTCTTTCTTGTACTTCTTCTACTTCTCACCCTCAAGCTGGGAGGTAATGGCAGTGATCCTAGCTTGAACCAAATATCAAAGATGCAGCAATAAGCCAAAATAATATAGATGTAGTAATAAGTCCTTAAACCAGGGAGACGTGAGATATTTTTCTGATATAGCAACTCAAATAGTGATGCAAAACAAAGGGCATAAATTCGGATTTTGCAATACAACAAAATACCAGTATGACCTTTGATTCTTCCAATGCGAATATATCTTTAAATATAGATAGATTGACATGAAATTTTCTCCTTATGAAAGTAGACTTAAATAAATTTCATAGAAGTATAACTTAAATTCATAAAATATAATTACCAGAAGATAAATAATCTGCTATATTTCAGTCTCAGTCATCTGGCCGAACTAAGTAATGTTTCTCTTATTTTTCCAGAATCGCCGTTGACTATTCCAATATCAATATCTCCTTATAAAAAAAATCATACTGAGAATTGGTTGAATAGGTATAAAAATAGACTTATGTATCTTTCTTTTGATATATAATTCTCTATATAAAGTCTCTTTGTTGATAGCATAAAATACCTCGGAAGTTGAGGTGTTCTACTATCGCTCGAACCTCTTTTTCAATCTGACCTTGGCTGCTTCAAATGTCAATTTCTCTTTGCAAATAACTCAGATAAAAAAATTGGTTCAATAGGTAAAAGAATAGAATTATAGATATTTCTTTTGATATATATTTCTCCATATAAAGTCTAGTTCTTGATAGCAATAAATACCTCGGAATCTGAAGATTGTTGTTGCTGCTCGAATTTTTTTGGAATCTGCCCTACACTGATTCAAATATCGATATCTCTCTGTAGATATGTACGATTGGAACAAATAATTTTTCTTTGGAAATTAGACTCAAATATCTTTCCGTCAATATACAATTTTCAATATGAAAAAGTCTGTATAGAGGTAAAAAAATGAAAAGAAAACTACAGGTAAAGCGACTGAAAAAAATAACTACGAACCTAGACTTAGGGTTTTGGGTTTAAAGAAAAGGATCACATTACCTCTGTGGGTTGACCATGTCAACTCACAGAACCTGCTCTGATACCATGTTGAATTTATGAAAAGAGAAATACTTCATTGACTTAATAAAACTTGTTGTAATCAAAGTACATGGACCTCTATTTATAATAGGGGAAGTTAGTAGAGTCCAATTACAATAAAACTACCCTTGTCCTAATTACACCCAAACTCTAACACTTAAAGATAAATTCTAACATAATTAAATAACTCAATATTGATAAAAGACAAACATAAATCAAACTAGAACTCTTCTAGGACGTGACCATAAGATAAAGATGCCTTTGTGAGTCCTTGATCTTCCAACTTATGTGATAAGGATTCCAGATCGTGGTAATCATGGTGGGTCCTACTTATGGGCTTGGGCCCATCTTGTAGGCCTTCTTTGGTCGTGTGGCCCATCTTATAATACTCTTAGATATGTGGGCCTTCCTTGGTTATGTGGGCTTAGCCCTATCTTCCAATAAATAAAAATAAAATACTACAATGACTAGGAAAGTGATGTTGTGCTTTGAATTTTTGTGCATCAGGTCTACAGGCTTTGTAAAATGGACCGCAGATAGAATTCGTGGGCTATGGAATGTTATAAGACGTCTTAGTGCATGTACTGTGACTTCAAGCCAGATTTTGATCTAGATACAGCCAGTATCTCTCAAAATTCAAAACATAAAAGTTGTAGAAATTATTGTTGGCGTTCCATATCATCATGAATCATCTCAATAAGAGCTTGGATGAGAGAGTTATTCCCAAATTACGAAGCAATGTTGAAACTATCCAGAATCGCCCAATTAACTTCGGTTTGCACTTAACACCTCCATTTGCATCCTAAATCAAAATATAAGAATAATGAATGTATTTAGGCACCAAATAATTAAAAAAGACTAAGAATTAAGGGAGAAAAATATGACATTTTGCATTCTCATCAGTATGCGATTGATGAAATCTCTTTATAGTTTGAAACAGTCTCCTCATGCATGGTTTGATAAATTTAGCCAAGAACTCATACGGGCAGGATTTCACAGATGTTCTATAGATCACTCTGTATTTCTTAAAGATACACCTAAAGGCAAAGTGATTTTGGCCATATAAGTTGATGATATTGTCTTAACCGATAGTGATCCTGAGGTCATTCGAAAAACAAAGGAAAAAATATGTGAAGAAATCAAGACAAAAGATCTTAGACTGCTTATATACTTTCTGGGTATTGAAGTACTACTGTCCAAATATGGGATTATACTATCTCAATGGAAGTATGTCCTTGATCTACTAGAGGAGAAGAATGATGAAGTGTAGACCAACAAAAACCCCTATGGATTCCAATACAAAATTATATGCAGGCATTGGAGAAGATGTGTATATCAGAAAATATCAAAGACTTGTGAGGAAACTCATTTATCTCTGTGTAACAAGGCTAGATATATCATATGAAGTAAGTGTGGCTAGTCAATACATGCACAAACCACAACTTACTCACTAGCAAGCGCTAGAAAGAATATTGAGATATTTGAAAGGAGCACCAGGAAGAGGGCTTCTCTATAAGAACCATGGTCACTTCAACATAGAAGGGTTCTCAGATGTAGATTGGGCTGGATCCCTGGATGACAGAAAATTTACTTTGGGATATTGTACAATGGTTGGAAGGAACTTGGTTAGATGGATAAGTAAGAAGCAGAATGTAGTTGCAAGGTCTAGTGCAAAAGCAAAATACAAGGTCATGGTACACACAGTTAGTAAGCTTCTATGGATTGGATCCCTTCTCATTGGATTAGGATTCTATAAAGAATCCCCTATTGATCTACATTGTAATAATCAGGCAACAATACATATCCCTTCAAATCTGGTCTTCTATGAGAGAACAAAGCACATTGAGGTAGACTGGCATTTCATACGAGAAAAATTCCAAGCCGGCATATTATCTCTCAAACATATCTCCTCACAAGCGCAAATTGCAGACATTCTTACCAAACTAGTCACCCATAGATCTTGTCCACCATCTGCAACAGGCTGGACATTTATGATATTTTCTCACCCCGTCTTGAGGGGGTGTGTTACAAGGTGGGACCCACCATGATCACAAGAACTGGTGGGACCCACCCTGATCATGTGAGGTGACATGATGAGTCATCACATGAGCTCGCATCCTTATCACATGAGTTGGAAGATTTTGCAATCTTCCTTGATTAATGTCATCAATTTATCTTCCCTTGATTTTTGTAGATTTGGATAATCGTGATTGATGTAATTAGGGATATTAGGGATCCCATCTTATCTCTAAATATGTAATGAAAGTAGCATAAATAGGAGGTCATGGTTGAAGGGTTCAATCAAGCTCTCCACTTCTCAACTCTTAAAGAATCTCTCTCTAGCCTAAACTCTTTTTATCTCTTTTTTCTTCTCTCCTCTCTACCCAAGTTCTCTCTCTCTCTCTCTCTCTCTCTCTCTTTGCTCTTTTTCTTCTCCCTCTGTCATCTTGCTCGAAGTTTCAATCATGGGGTCCTAAATTCAACAACAATATTTGGATGATAATGAGGAGTCAAAAAATCAAATATTACTTGCTTGGTTAGGTTTGAAATCAATGCCTGACTCGGTTTTTGGCTTGGTTCTTCTTCTCTTCTGAGTTGGGTCAATTGGTTTGGTTCAAGTTAATAAACCAAGTGTTTTGAATATTTCTTAGTGATGGGTGAAGATTATGTCAATATGAGTGGTAAAAGTGATTTGTTAATTATTACCACAATACCCTTGAGAGGGTTATCAAATTACATGAGTTGGGCTCAATCGATTAAGAGATTCCTTATCACTAGAGATCTCTTAACACATTTGACTATGCCAACTCCTCCCATAAATGAAGACAATAGTTCCTAGTTATTTGTTTCCTTATTAATAGCATGGAGGAACATGTGGCTAACAATGTTGTCCACCTTGAAACCGCAAGGCAGATTTGGGACACTTGCTTCAAGTTGTATTCAAGTACCAAAAGTTTACATAAATTATATGATGTGTTTCAGAATATGTTTATTGCCAAACAAGGAGAGAACATGCATGAGTTCTTCGCTAGATTCATGAATGGAAACTTGCTCAGCCTCTATCAATCGATATATCTATTGAAGAAAAATATAGGAGGCCTTAATAGCTACTATCTTATTGTCCAATGTTAAGCCATATCTTGAATTGGCAAAAAATCAACTACTTAGATCCTTTGCACTTCCATCATTCGATGATGTTAGTGCAACTTCACTTCAAATACCATATCCTTCCTCCACCTCTCATACTAAAGTATCATCCGCTATGTATTAAATAAATAGGAGTACATCTTCTAACACTCGAGGGCATGGTAGAAATTATAGAGGCCACGCATGAGAGGTAGGAATGATTCTAGTCCTTCAAGAACAAACAACCGGTTATGCACTCATTGTGGTGCACAAAACCATCTGGTTAAACCCTGTTGGGAGCTTCATAGCAAACCAGACTGAGTCACTGCCAACTAAGCCTTGGTTAAAAATGAGAAGGATACTATCCAACATAAGTCACATTGAGGAAATCAGACCCTAACTAATGATGATTATGATCTCTTCCAGAGAATGAAAACTCTGATGGTATCTCCTCCACCTTCTCCAATACCTTCCACTACTACTGTTGCCACCATTGGTTTAGCTATGCTTTTTTACACTTCCTCCTCTTCATCCTAGATTATTGACTCAGGGGTTTCCGAGCATCTTACTTTTAATAAGATTCTATTATATTCTATATCTCCATGTCTACCAAGTAAGTTTGTTACCATTGCCGATAGATCCCAAACCAACGTGTTAAGAATTAGATGCCTTAATTCCAAACTAATGAGAGCAATAATAATAAATGTAGAAAAAGGAAAAATCAAGTACACGAACAAAAAAAATTTATACATGTTCACCTCAAGGTGAGACTATGTCCTATCTTCCACTGCTACAGTAATTCACTATGAAGATGAAATAGTTTACAAGAGAAATCGCACACACTTACAGGTGTTTTTCTCTAACCTCTCTAGAGGGGGTGGGGGGTGTGCAACTCAAGATGCTCCTTCGAATGATGATGATAAAACCCTAATAGCGGCACCCCCCAATTATAAAGAGAAAACTAGGGTAACCACATTACAAGAGTGAAATGCCCAAACTACCCGTAATGAAATAGTAGTTAATATATCATGGACTTTCGGGGGATCTGAGTATCGACTCAGTGTAAGTTATTGATTAGGCTCCACAACTTAACAATCTCCCACTTGGAGATTAATCCATCATCAATATCTCCTCTACAGCGGAAAAAACTTCTCAATCCTCAGAGTGAAGGCCATAACTTCAGTTTCTCAATTATAATAGTCTTTGTCAATATATCAGTCAAATTCTGACTCCCTTGAAAATTTTCAAGTGCTAATACTCCATCTTCAAGAGCCGATCTAATCAAGTAACACACTTTTATTTGCTTTGTTTTGGCATGATAAACGGGTTCTTTGCTAAATGAATAGTACTTTGACTGTTACAATACTACACATTCTTCCCACGCTTGAGACCTAATTCTTCCCAAAAAGACTACAACCATACCATCTCTTTGCTGGCTTCAATCACGAACACATATTCTACCTCAGTAGTAGAAGGAGCAACTATCTCCAACAACTTAGAGACCCAACTAATTTTTGTACCGCCCAATGTATATACATATCTAGTGGTACTCTTCCTGCCATCAATGTCTCCAGCCATGTGTTATGGGACATCCTGGTTATGGGCCTGGGTTAAGTACCAATGTATTCCGCTCCTAACAAGTCGTTCTTTTGGGTAGTATTGGCTAGGTGCTTGACTTAGAACTCCTAAGTTAAGTGAGCCTGGGCAAGAGTAATTCTAGGATGGGTGACCTCCTGGGAAGTACTCTTGCCTAGGTGCTTATCATTTGGTATCAGAGCCGACCCTCAATCGCGAGTTCAATTCCCGACAATGGTGTAGAGGCTGGATTTAAATACTGGTAGGCCGTAGGATAAAAACTCGGGTCGGGCCAGTGTCGTTGTGTCGCACGCAAAGGCTAGATTAAAATAGAGGTAGGCCTTAGGATAAAAACCCAAGTCGGGCCTATGTCGTTGCGCTGTCGTGGTCATCGGCTCGCGAAGGGGGGGTGTCTTGTTATAAGACATCTTGGGTATGGGCCTGGGTTAAGTACCTATGTCTTTCGCTCCTAACAGGTCGGTCTTTTGGGTAGTATTGGCTAGGTGCTTGACTCAGAACTCCAAAGTTAAGCGAACCTGGGCGAGAGTAATTCTAGGATAACCTCCTGGGAAGTACTCTTGCCTAGGTGCTTATCACCATGTCATCATCTACATAACCCCGTAATCCCAAGTCTAACTTTCTGAAACATAAGGCTGAGTTGTAGTGCCTCTCAAATACCTGGGAATCCACTACATGTGCTATGTCTGATCTAGTACACACCATAATATACATGAGATTGCCAAATAGTAGAAGCATAAGGCACATTGGCCATATAGGCTCGCTCATGCTCTATGGGGGGGTTGTTATGGGACATCTTGGGTATGGGCCTGGGTTAAGTACCTATGTCTTCCGCTCCTAACAGGCCGGTCTTTTGGGTAGTATTGGCTAGGTGCTTGACTCAGAACTCCGAAGTTAAGCGAACCTGGGCGAGAGTAATTCTAGGATGGGTGACCTCCTGGGAAGTACTCTTGCCTAGGTGCTTATCACCATGTCATCATCTACATAACCCCGTAATCCCAAGTCTAACTTTCTGAAACATAAGGCTGAGTTGTAGTGCCTCTCAAATACCTGAGAATCCACTACATGTGCTATGTCTGATCTAGTGCACACCATAATATACATGAGATTGCCAAATAGTAGAAGCATAAGGCACATTGGCCATATAGGCTCGCTCATGCTCTATGGGGGGGTTGTTATGGGACATCTTGGGTATGGGCCTGAGTTAAGTACCTATGTCTTCTGCTCCTAACAGGCCGGTCTTTTGGGTAGTATTGGGTAGGTGCTTGACTCAGAACTCCGAAGTTAAGCGAACCTGGGCGAGAGTAATTCTAGGATGGGTGACCTCCTGGGAAATACTCTTGCCTAGGTACTTATCACCATGTCATCATCTACATAACCCCGTAATCCCAAGTCTAACTTTCTAAAAGGCTGAGTTGTAGTGCCTCTCAAATACCTGAGAATCCACTACATGTGCTATGTCTGATCTAGTGCACACCATAATATACATGAGATTGCCAATAGTAGAAGCATAGGGCACATTGGCCATGTAGGCTCGCTCATGCTCTATAGAAGATGACTGCTCCTTAGATAGCCTGAATTGACTAGACAAAGCAGTACTCACTGGTTTTGCATCGTTCTCAATACCTTCTTCACATATTCTTCTTGTGATAGTTTCAAGAAATTAGTATCTCTAGTAATCCTCATCCCATGGATTTGTTTTGTAGCACCCAAATCCTTCATTGTAAAATTCTTGGACAACTCCCTTTTCGACTTATCTATTTCTTATTTTCAAGCACCCGTTATCAATATATCATCAACATATAGTAGTAGAATGATGTAGGGGTCATCAAGATTCTTCACATAACAGCAATGATCTGCCTGGCATTTCAAGAAACCATTACTACTCATAAATGTGTCAAGCTTCTTATACCATTGTCTTGGAGCCTATTTAAGACCATACAAGCTCTTTTAAAGTTTACACACCATTTTCTCCTTTCCTTGTGCTTTGAAATCCTATGGCTGCACCATGTAACTTTCTTCCTCCAAATCACCGTGAAGAAAGGTTGTCCTTATATCCAACTGATCTAAGTGAAAGTCTTCATTTTCCACTAGTCCAAGCATTGTTCTAATAGTAGTCAATTTCACTACTGGAGAGAAAATCTCTGTGTAGTCAATGCCTTATTTTTGTTGAAAGCCCTTTACCACCAGTCTTGACTTGTAGCACTTGCTGCCATCATGTTCGTCTTTTATTCGGTACACCCTTTTATTATACAAGGCCTTCTTCCCTTTAGATAGCTCAGTCAACTGCCATGTCTAATTGGATAACAATAAATCCATCTCATGCTTCACGGCCAACTCTGATGTTTACTCATTTGACATGCTTCATAATGATGGTCCAACTACGCTTTACGAAAAAAATGTTGAAGAGATTGGGTGGACGGATGTCCCAACCGGTTGTGCCATAACCTGGTTTCAGTGTCACAGGTGGATGCAGTATTTATTTGTGACACATCCAAATAGTAGAGCCCCCTTTGTTCACGGCCTCCACCAATCACCCGCTTCGTTGGAAGATCCTGAAACACACATGAAGTGGGTGAGAAAGTGATAGAGCAATTAAAATGTTTGGTGAGCTGACTAATCGATAAAAGATTCAAAGGGAAAGTAGGAACAAAAAGGTTATCAGTGATGGAAGTGATGGTGTAACAGAAGTGGGTCATTTCTCTTGCACTTTAGTTTGTGAACCATCAGTAATGGTAACAAATTTATGTGAAAGACATGGAGAAACTGAGTATAGAAAATTTTTGTTACCTATAAGATGCTCGGAGGCTCCTGAGTCAATTATCCAGGATGAAGAGGAGGCAGAAAATGGCAGTGGTTGGTGAAGAAGTACTTGGGGAGGACCCCATCATGATCTTCATTTTTTGGAATATTTCATAGTCTTCATCAGTAAAAGTATGTTTTGGAGTTGTTTTGGTAGACTGCTCTACCTTTGTATCATTCACTAAGGCTTGGTTAGCCCTATTCTCATTAGCTTTATAACATCTTCTGCAAGAGTGGCCCAATCTACCACATATAGAACACTCTTTCAGGTGAAAGCATGTGTATCTAGTGTGGCCATATCCCTTACAATGGGTGCATTCCTTCCCATATGTTTGGTCAAAACCAGTCCTTCCACCTCTTCCTCTTCCTCCTCTATAAAATCTACCTCGGCCTCGGCCTTGGTCAGATGGTGTTCCCCTATGTCTAGAATACATAGCGGATGACATTTCAGTAGTAGAGGGAGAAGCATCTAGAATATGGAGAAGTGTAGCACATACATCATCAAAAGTGGGAACCGCAGAAGAACTAAGAAGGTGAGTCTTAGCAACTCCAAGATGCAGTTTAATATTAGCAAGGCATATGGCAATTATCAAGGCCTCTTTCTATTTATCTTGGACAAATATATTTGTAGAGGTTGGTTGGTTGGGCAAGTTTCCATTCTTGAAGAAATCCTCGAAAATGGGCCAAATATTCATGTATATTGTCTCTTTATTTAGTGGTAAGCATCCGTTGTAACATATCATATGGCCTTTGCAAGATGTCAGAACTTGAATACAACTTGGAGCAAGTCTCCCAAATTTTTTTAGCCATCTCTAAATGAATGACATTATTGGAGACTTGTTCTTCCATACTATTGATGTATCCTCCTTTAACCATTTGGTATAGAATATATCATCTTCATCAATATGTGGTCCACAGTTGGTGAGATGACCAACTAGGTCCTTTGTGATAAGAAACCGACGAACCGATGTTAAGCACCTAGCCAATACTACCCAAAAGACTGGCCTGTTAGGAGCGGAAGACATAGGTACTTAACCCAGGACCATAACATCACACCCACGCTCGCGAGAGTCGACGTCCACGGCGGCCCACTTGCGACGACTAGTCGAGCTACGGCCCATGGTGCGGGAACACACTCAGGTCGCCCCTTCTGCATATAGCGGTGGCCCATTGGTACGGGAAGCACACTCTGGTCGCCCCTTCCGCTAGGTCGCCCCCTCAGGAATTCGAACTAGCGACGTAGCGCTAGCTCTGATACCAAATTTTAAGCACCTAGCCAATACTACCCAAAAGACCGGCCTGTTAGGAGCGGAAGACATAGGTATTAACCCATGACCATAACATCACACCCACGCTTGCGAGAGCCGACGTCCACGGTGGCCCACTTGCGACGGTCAAGTCTAGCGATGGCCCATGTTGCGGGAACACACTCAGGTCGCCCCCTCTGAAATTCGAACTCACGACGTAGCACTAGCTCTGATACCAAATTTTAAGCACCTAGCCAATACTACCCAAAAGACCGGCCTGTTAGGAGCGGAAGAC
Organism: Aristolochia californica; assembly: GCF_029961685.1. Taxonomy (NCBI): domain Eukaryota; kingdom Viridiplantae; phylum Streptophyta; class Magnoliopsida; order Piperales; family Aristolochiaceae; genus Aristolochia; species Aristolochia californica. The sequence continues at coordinate 22,250,084 of NW_027181815.1, read as the reverse complement.
ATAGGTACTAACCCAGGACCATAACAACCGATGTGGACGACCAGTTCATAAAATTTGATACCCACCCCCCCCCCAGTAAGGGTACAATGGTGATTTTGAGTATGCCACTCTGGTGACTCATATTATCTTTTGCCATAGTAGGCAAATCAAGTAAAATAGTTCCCCAATCAAGTAATCAAAATATGACCAAGTGGAAGGCTTTAACCAACTTGGTTAATGGAGATGCTTAGCATAAATGCTAAGTAATTAATTTAATGGATAATGACTCATAAAAGGCGCAACATCATCCTTCTTTCTCCTGGACTCTTGTTCCCATAGATTTATAAAAAAGTCCAATATGCACTGGTCTCGGTCAAAGTATTGTGCAAACTGACAAAAACTGCCTTGATAATCTCTTCTAATCAAAGATAATCAAAGTCGCATATATTCTCATAATTTCATAAGATGAAAACATGCATAAGGACATCTCTAAACCACCTCTTAATACCGAAAACCAGTAGCATGAAATTAATAATATCATAAATAAATACTTATCTCTTGAGCTTCAATCTTGCTTCATAAGAAGCCTTCTATGAGCAACTTTTAATCATATCTCCATAGAGCATAATGGGTTCCTAAATTGATAGCTCTGATACCATGTTGAATTTAGGATCCCATGAATAATATCGATAAGGGTTAAGTGGAGAACTCTTACAACTCAAGGTTAAGGAATTAACCGAAGAGTTAAAAGAACTCACACAACAGCATGATATGCCAAGCTCCTCCAGGACTTCTACCGGATCTCCATCGCGAGAAAAGGAAGCCACAACATCAGCTAATCAGCAGACGGATGACTTTAGTGTTTTGATAAACACAGGTCGACCCAGGATTTCTACCGGTCATGCCAGGCATGAGAAGGAAATCACAACCCAATCTTCCTTGAAGATAGGGGAATCAGGGATTTCTACCTGCCAGTCTAGAGCTGGAAAGGAAACCTTAACGATTTTGAAGAAATCGGAATCAGGGTGTTGTGGACTCAATAGCACACCGAGTCACACAACGAAGAAGACAACAACAACTCACTCAATAGGATTTAATTCTTATATTTCTTTGAGTAGGATTTATTTTTAATATTTTTTTAAGTAAGATTTATTTCTTATATTGTTTTAAGTAGGAGTTATTTCTAATTACTTTTTATGTAAGGCATTATGAGGAATTATTGTAACCCTAACCCTAAAACTCCCTATTTAAGGGATAGGTATGAATGAAATAGGTAAGCTTTGAGATTTTAGAATAACCTAGTCTAAATAGGTTGGGATCACCTCTTGATCCCGAATTTAGGGTTTACTCCAAAAATCCAACCTATCATTCACCCTCCATTGCCATCCATCTTCACCCAAATTCATCCACCATCATCCCTACTAAGAAAAGGAGCTTCCTGCCCCTTTTCCGAGCCCAAAGAGGAGGTCTATCCTCCTTCTTGGCAGCAGTAGCAAGAGAGGCCCAATTCCTCCCTTATCAAGCAGCAAAGTGAGGATTTTTATCCTCAAATCTTGAGCAATTCCTGGTGCAACGTGGGAGCTAATCATAGCATCAAAGAAGAGGTATTAATCTATCCCAAACTCGTGTTTCAAGTTATTTAAGAAAGAAAGATTGCATTCATAGCTAGAGCAGCAACAAAGAGGGACAAACCCTCTTTGCCGTGACCAAGAAAAGAGAGTACCTTGCTCTAGCAAGGTCAGCATTGATGTGGGGTCTTCTACCTAGCTCAACAACTCGGTAGGACCCTCAAAAGAGGATCTTTCCTCCTGGCCAAGCATTGGTTAAGGAGAAATACTCATACACAGACCCTTGACGTGAAGTGAGTAAATTCTGAGTGCTGGATTCACAAATCCCACGCCGTGTTACTCGATCCATGACCCGGGACCGTAACAACTTGGTATCAGAGCAGGGTAACATGGGGGATAATATCAGCAATGAAGAAATTCAAATCAGGATACAAAAGATAGAAGATAGCCTTGAAACAGCACAACCAGTGTTGGGAAAGGTTTGTGGTTTGGAAGAAGAGATGAGTCGAATCATTAGCATGCTACAGGAGTTGAGGACAGAGAGACATCAGAGTCCAGAGGTGAGAGAGGTTGCTCAACCATATCACTGAAGATGGGAGCAGTGGCCTGGGCGCACTGCTGTCCAAGCACCTCAGCATGGAGGCACAATCCCAAGGTACACCAAGTTAGAGTTTCCCTCTTTCAATGGTTCTGTGGATCCCGTAATTTGGTTGCATAGATGTGAAAAAAAAATTTTGAACCAAGGGACTACTGAATGGGATAAGGTGCAACTAGCCTCTTTCCATATGACAGATGAAGCCATGTTATGGGTGACTCAAGTAGAGAAAGAGAGACCGGGAATGACTTGGGGAGAATTTAAAAATCTATGCACAGTTAGATTTGGGCCTCCCACCAACAGCAACCCCTTGGGAGAGTTAGTCCTATTGAGACAAACGGGTTCGGTGGAACACTATCAAAAACTCTTCCAGGAAAAGTTGGTTTGTGCTGGAGAGAGGGTATTGGTTGACCAGCAGGTCTCCTTATTCACAGCAGGTCTCAATGAGTATTTACGGCTAGAGGTAGAACTCCTTATGCCCACGGATCTAGCTCATGCCATGAATATGTCCCGAGCAATGGAACAACGACAACAGTTGCAGCAACGTAAGCCGGGTTGGTCGAGTGAGAGGAACACTTCCTCCACATGGCAAGGGCACTGCTATAATTCATCTCAGGGAACATCTACAGTAGCACCATCCAGACACACTCCGACTACGACTCGGGTAGCCGATCCCCGCCCTGGTAATTCCCTACCGAGCTTTATAAAAAAATTGACGAGTGCGGAGATGGCAGAAAGGCGGTCCAAAAATCTCTGTTATAACTGTGATGAGCAGTATCGGGTCGGACACCAATGTAAATGATTATTTTGGCTCGAGATGGAGGATTCAGAGGATCCAGAGGAACCAGAGGATATTATCGAGGAGGAACCACCAGAGATATCCTTGCATGCTATTACTGGGCAGAAATCGCCTACTACAATGCAAGTCCAAGCTCATGTCATCGACCGAGAACTGGTGGGACTAGTCGACTCGGGGAGTACACACAATTTTCTGAGTTTGACAGTCGCACAGCATCTCCAGCTCCAGATACACACTCATCCGACAGCCACCGTCTCAGTGGCCAATGGCGAGAAGGTCCCTAGCTATGGGATTAGTAAGGCGGTAACTTTTTCCATTGGATTTACTTCACTTAATGCGGATTTTTTTGTTATTCTCCTAGCGGGATTTGATATGGTTTTAGGCATTAAATGGTTACAAACATTGGGGCCCATTCTGTGGGACTTTTCGGCTTTAACCATGAGCTTTGATTTGGCCAGAAGTCGGGTACTCTTACAGGGCTGTCAGGTGGACAGGGCCCACCGCATACACACTTTGCAAACACAGGATCAGCCTGACAGTACTAGTGATGGTCTGGTTGAGGAGTTCTATGACCTCTTCCAGGAGCCTTCGGGGTTGCCTCCCATGAGGCACTGTGACCACAGGATCTGTCTGAAACCAGGTTCTGAGGTAGTGGTCGTGCGACCATACCGTTACCCACACCTTCAGAAGGACGAGATAGAGCGTCAGTGCCATGAGATGTTGAAACAAGGTCCTATTCGTCCCAGCCGCTCCCCGTTCTCTTCACCCGTCTTACTTGTGAAGAAACATGATGGGACATGGAGGTTCTGCGTGGATTATCGGGAGTTGAACGTGCAGACAGTAAAAGACAAGTTCCCGATTCCGGTAGTGGATGAGCTTCTGGATGAGTTACATGGGTCGTGGTTATTCATTAAACTCGACCTCCGTTCGGGATACCATCAGGTCCGGATGCACCCCTCTGATATCGAGAAGACGGCGTTCCGCACACACCATGGCCACTTTGAGTTCGTCGTCATGCCGTTCAGGTTATCCAATGCACCCTCCACTTTTCAAGCTTTGATGAACGAGGTATTTAGCCCCTATCTTCGAAAATTTGTTCTTTTATTTTTCGATGATATTTTGATATATAGCAAGTCGGTTGAGGAACACTTGGCACACTTGAGGATTGTTTTCGACTTGTTAAGAGCACATCAGCTCTATTTGAAACACTCCAAGGGTTCTTTTGCGGCTTCACACGTGGGATATCTGGGACACATTATCTCACATGAGGGGGTTACGGTGGATCCCGAGAAGATCTGAGCTATTCACGAGTGGCCGCAACCACAGTCGTGTTCTGCATTACGGGGTTTTCTGGGTCTTGCGGGCTACTACCGTAAATTTATTCAGAACTATGGGCCAGTGGCAGCACCATTGACGAGTTTACTCAAGAAAAATTCCTTTATTTGGAATGAGGGGGCCACCACATCGTTTGTGGCACTCCAAGCTGCCCTCGCATCCGCGCCAGTATTACAACTTCCCAACTTCGACGAATTGTTCGTGGTAGAGTGCGACGCTTCGGGCGTGGGCATGGGGGCCGTTTTACAGCAGTTGGGCCATCCTATTGCTTATTTTAGCAGACAGTTGGCAGTCCACCATCACAAACTGGCATCCTATGAGCACGAATTGATTGGGTTGGCCAAAGCGGTCCAACATTGGAGGCCTTATCTCTGGGGCCGGGCTTTTCTCATACGCACGGATCACTACAGCCTTAAATTCTTACTAGAACAGCGTTTGACGACGTCGCCACAACAACACTGGATCAGTAAGTTGTTGGGGTTTGACTTCTCGGTGGAGTATCGTGCAGGGAGATTAAATAAGGCGGCAGATGCCTTGTCACAGTGTTTTGAAGATCAGCAGTCGGTCTATTCTATCGGCCAGCCGAGATTTCTCATTATGGACTTGGTGCGAGAAGCACATGCTACTAACCTTGCACTGCAGGAACTGCATCAGCAGATCTCAGAAGGGACAATGAATGTGAAGTGGTCCATCCAGGATTCACTTATTTATTATAAGCATCGAATTTTCCTTCCACCCAAGTCCGAGTTGATTCCAGCTATTCTCTCGGCCTACCACGACAGTACACACGAGGGGATCCAGAAGACCTTGCACAGAATTCGAGCTGATTTTTACTGGCAAGCCATGAAAGCCTCTATTGCGACTTATGTTGGCGACTGTCAGGTATGCCAGCGCAACAAAGCCGAGCACTTGAGTCCAGCCGGTCTTCTCCAGCCTCTGGCCCTTCCAACGCAGGTTTGGGCCGACATTTCAATGGATTTTGTGGAAGGCCTACCCCTGTTAGCCGGCAAATCCGTACTTTTCGTAGTGGTTGATCGATTCTCCAAGTACAGGCATTTTATACCTATGGCTCATCCGTATACAGCAACACGGGTTGCTCAGAATTTCCTGGAGCAGATAGTCCGCTTACATGGCATTCCAGAATCCATTGTGAGTGATAGAGATGCAGTTTTCACGAGCACCTTTTGGCGGGAACTGTTTCGCTTGAGTGGGACGAAATTGAAGTTCTCCTCCGCCTATCATCCACAGACAGGCGGGCAGACTGAGGTGGTGAACCGCACCATCGAGATGTATCTACGGTGCTTGGTGGGGGATCGTCCGCGGCAATGGGTTCAATGGCTTCCATGGGCCGAATATTGTTACAACACTTCGTTCCACTCTGCATTGCAATCCACTCCTTTTTGGGTTATATATGGTCGGGATCCACCTCGCCTCCTCTCGTACAACCCAGGGTCCACCCGCGTGGACACGATTGATCAGGCACTCATAGACAGGGATTTACTGCTACAGAATATCACAGAACGGCTACGACATGCCCAAGCTCGGATGAAGGATGTATACGACAGAGGCCACCGTGAGGTCTCTTTTGAGGTTGGAAAGTATGTGTGGCTACGGCTCCAGCCCTACCGTCAGCAGTCTCTAGCGGGACCTCCACGTCATAAGCTCTCACCCCGATTTTTTGGGCCGTTTCCCATTCTTCGACGCGTGGGACCAGTCTCCTATCAACTCAAATTACCGGACACAGCCAAAATTCACGATGTGTTTTATGTCTCTCTTTTGAAGCCGCATTCAGGAGCACAACCTACATCCACTTCATTCCTACCACCAGTTGATCATGGCGAGGTTATTCTTAACCCAGCTGTGGTGTTGCGTGCACGGCTGACCAATGATCATTAGGAGATTCTCGTTCAGTGGACGGACACTGACCCCGACGCTACAACATGGGAACGTGTGGACATCTTCAAACAAGTCTACCCAGCTTTTGAGCTTGAGGACAAGCTCTTTCTCCATGGGGAGACAGATGTTGTGGACTCAATAGCACACCGAGTCACATAACAAAGAAGACAACAACAACTCACTCAATAGGATTTAATTCTTATATTTCTTTGAGTAGGATTTATTTCTAATATTGTTTTAAGTAGGATTTATTTCTTATATTGTTTTAAGTAGGAGTTATTTCTAATTACTTTTTATGTAAGGGCATTATGGGGAATTATTGTAACCCTAACCCTAAAACTCCCTATTTAAGGGATAGGTATGAATGAAATAGGTAAGCTTTGAGATTTTAGAATAACCTAGTCTAAATAGGTTGGGATCACCTCTTGATCCCGAGTTTAGGGTTTACTCCAAAAATCCAACCTATCATTCACCCTCCATTGCCATCCATCTTCACCCAAATTCATCCACCATCATCCCTACTAAGAAAAGGAGCTTCCTGCCCCTTTTTCGAGCCCAAAGAGGAGGTCTATCCTCCTTCTTGGCAGCAGCAGCAAGAGAGGCCCAATTCCTCCCTTAGCAAGCAGCAAAGTGAGGATTTTTATCCTCAAATCTTGAGCAATTCCTGGTGCAACGTGGGAGCTGATCATAGCATCAAAGAAGAGGTATTAATCTATCCCAAACTCGTGTTTCAAGTTATTTAAGAAAGAAGGATTGCATTCTTAGCTAGAGCAGCAACAAAGAGGGCCAAACCCTCTTTGCCGTGACCAAGAAAAGAGAGCACCTTGCTCTAGCAAGGTCAGCATTGATGTGGGGTCTTCTACCTAGCACAACAACTCGGTAGGACCCTCAAAAGAGGATCTTTCCTCCTGGCCAAGCATTGGTTAAGGAGAAATACTCATACACAGACCCTTGACGTGAAGTGAGTAAATTTTGAGTGCTGGATTCACAAATCCCACGCCGTGTTACTCGATCCATGACCCGGGACCGTAACACAGGGACTTCTACCTATCAGTCTCGAGCTGAAAAGGAAGTCTTAATGGATCCATCCCTGATGGAAATGGACTTGTCTAGTAATGAGAAATCATTCAAGACAAAATTGGTTACCCTGTCTGAGTTTACAAGGTTGAAAAGCCTAAATAAACCAGATAAAACTAGTTTTAATGAGTTTGAGTTTTTAAAGAAATTTAAACCTTTAAAACTTTCGAACATTATGTCTGAGGAACCCTCGCTACGCCCTCAAAAGGTGGACAACGGTCGTTCAAAGATCGAATCCGATCATACTGTTCAATTCCAGAGATGGAATGAACAAATTGGACAAGGGATGAACACTCCCTTCTTCACCACTAAGTCCAGCAATAGTTGGAACCTAGTGAAGCTGAGTCATGAAATAGACTCAAAATATGCATCCATGCTTTATTCATATGGATTCATAAAATAGATGGTACTTCACTCCACCGACTTATCAGTTTTGGAGAAAATGCCAAAGGAGATTATGGAGGCTTGCAAAAGTTTCATCTCCATAACAAAGAGTAAACGAATTCTACTTCATTTCATTTCCTGTATTGCTGAAATTGTTACTGACACAAAGATGTTTCCAAGCATTTCTGTTGCAACACTAGAAGGCATCAAAGAAGGTAACGCGAATATGGAATATGATCCCAGACATGTTCCAAAAGCCAAACCATGCCTAGAAGCAGTCTGGCCAACCGGGCGTATTCACGAGCTCAAGAATCTGATACAGCTCATACAACAGCTGATTCAAAAAAAAAAAGTTTTGTCTACAAGACCTCTGTCCCACTGACGATCGTCTCGAAAAGCTATAAAGAGACTCTAGCACCTGTCCAGACCAGTCTCGAAGCAACACTAAAGAAACTCCTCAGGGGAAATATTACCTTCAGCAAAGCAACCAAGGAAAGCTTCTACCAGATGGCCCAAAAGACTTTTTCAAAGGGGCACACCTGTAGATTGTGCACAGAAAGGCAGTTGTCCGAATGAGCAGTCAGTAGCCATGTCAGTAGACAAATCAGCAGTCATTAAGGCCCAAGACGAAATCAAAGGCGGCTAAAAAGTCCGCAAAGGTGGCTTCAAAAGTCATCAAAGGCGGCTACACCAATTCAACAATGGTGGCTACAAAAGATTCCTGCACGTCCGCATCAGGACGTTACAAGAGAAAAAAATATTTCTACCCCTGCTTTCAGTGCCGAAAGGTAATAATGCAAGGGCAAAAGTGAGATGCCAAAAAGACAAAAGTTACCCTTTGTCTTTAAACACACACTTTCAATTAAGGGTAAAAGCGGAAGAAATGAAAGATCTTCAGCTATAAATTCGAAGCTCCTTCAGAGGTTGAGATATTCGAAAAACGGAGAAGCATTAGCCAATTCGAAATCCGATATTCAAGAAGAAAAAAGCGATTTCCGGCGAGCATCCTCTGGCAAGCTCGTTAAAGCACGGTATGTGCTTAACAGCCGTAATGGCTGAGTAGAAAATAGGGAACCGACTGATGGCACGGTCGGTAACTTCGGGAGTTATATAGATAAGTAGTTTTCTTTCCCTTTCTTAAGGGTGTGTATTTATGTTGTTTTATTTTGTTTGAACAAGTGTTTTTATATTTTTCGCATGTTTGTAATATTGTGCTTCGTACAGTAATTTTCGTCTATATATATGATCTCCACAGTGTTTGTTTTTACTGTTCCAAAATTACTATTCAAAAGTACTGTTCATTTTTACTATTCATGTTTACTGTTCACTCGTCAAAAAGAAATAGTATCAATATAGTGCCAAATAGAACAGAAGCTAGAGACTTGGAATTATTCGGCTACGCTCCGAGGTAGAAAACGAAACGGAGTTGTGCTCTACCCTCCTCAAGCAAGGGGAGAGAGAAAAAAAGGTAAAAAAAAAGAGTTTGCGGATAGAGAGAGAAGAGAAGGAGAATAAAAGAGAGTAGAGAGAGAACACTTCACACGAGAGAAGAAAAAAAATAAGAAACTTGCTTGATGAATTCCGAGTTACAATCACCTCTATTTATAGTTGAGGAGGTGATAGAGTCCATGTACAAGTAATTTTAGGATTCCTAATTACATTCCAACTAGAACTCTCCAAGATAAGTCTATCATGATATGATTACATTATCTATTTAAGACACTAATTTAACTCAACTACAAACACCTTCTTTAAGGACGTGAATCAAGCTAGAGAGTCAGCTCTTGGTCTTATCTTGCGGGTCCCACATAATCTTCCAGCTCATGTAGATAGAGATACTAGCTCATGGTATCTTTTTGGGTCGCACTTGATCTTCAAATCTTCTATTTAATTTCAGCACATGTTCCTTATCTCTTAGTTAGAGTCACTTTGTATGAGGACTCTTGGTGACACCTCTCAAGCTCATGGTGGGTCCCACATTGTAACATACCCAAACTTTTATCATAATTAATATTTGAATTTGATTACATTGCTACTGAGTGGAGAACTAGTTATTTTTTAGATTTGTTAAAGTACTGGACAACATATCATATGAATCAGGTACAAATACAAGAGTAAAAAAAAGGAATTTTGAAAAGGAGTTCTGAAACAACTGTTGGAAAAATGAGTCGAGCACATGCGCATGAAGTCGAGTACATGCACATAGAGTTGAGCACAAAAGCAAAGAATCGAGCCCAAGGAAGAAGAAATACAAATAAAATCCATGCTAAAATAATAAAAGGAGTCGAGCCCATAAACCAAATAGTAATGAACAAGGAGTCGAACCCAGAAACAATAAACTTACACAATTATTTAAGCAACCAACTACATCAAGAAGATTCAATCCAAGTTGAAGATAAAGATCATGGGGGATTGGAACCCTATATAAAGAAATCAACCCTTATAGGAAGCAAAAGATAAAGGATTCAAATCAGACAAAGGATTTGACCTTCAAAAAGTCATTGGAGCATGAAGCATTCAACCCTAGGCAAAGAATTCGACACCAAGCTGTAGATATTGAAATCCAATACTTTTCCAAGGCCATATCTTTTGTTGTAGTCCTTCAATTTGTATAAGTGACCTACCAAAATGAAAAATAACTAGAGTATATTTAAATAAATATTTTTATAAATTTTAAAATATTTTAAACTGATTTTTAAGAAGAGCTAGAAACATGTCTAATATTGTACTAGAACTAGTTTTGGGAATTGGGGTTTTGTCCTATAGATACCCCAAGTCTTTTAAAGCCTACAGACAACTCTCTACATGAATTTTTCAAAGTTCCCCAATCATTTTCAAAAGTGATTCAAGAGTTTGATTTATAACATCCAAGGAGAAAGGGTTTATTCAAGATTTTGATCTTCAAAAAGCTAGTATTTTTGTATTTAGTATTACCTCTATAGAAGATTTATCTATTGACAGAAGTTTTGATGATTTTAATTATCAACACTATTGTGTTTGTGCAGACAACTCTCTATATGAAATTTTCAAAGTTCCCAAATCATTTTCAAATGTGATTCAAGAGTTTGATTTTTAACATCCAAGGAGAAAGCGTTTATTCAAGATTTTGATCTTCAAAAAGCTAGTATTTTAGTATTGAGTATTACGTCTATAGAAGATTTATCTATTGACAGAAGCCTTGATGATTTTAACTATCAGAACTATTGTGTTTTTGTGTGTGTGTGTAAACTTCTCTTCAACTGGCCTTATTTGAATTTGTTTTTTGAATATTGGGACTTATAGCCTACAATTTTGTGTTGTTGATCACTTAATAGTTTGCATAAACACCTTGGGACATGTGACCAACGATATTAGGTACATGCGACTACACCAAACAGAGAAGTTTTAAAACAACTTGTCAATCTATGTTGTAACTATGGTGTAAATGTTGTTTTGCAAACTATAGTGAAATATTTAATTCTAGGGCAAATATTCTTTGTGAATAGAGTAATAATCTAAAATAGTGATTATCAACCAAATAGGATTTTAAAAATATTAGTTCAAGCTATCTTCTCAATTTATTAATTAAAATTATTATAATATAATATTCGTGAAAAATGTATCAACAAAAGTAGTTTAAATTTATTAAATTAGAAAATGAGATATTCCTTCCACTAGTTTTTGGTTTACAAAGAGAACGTCTAGTTCTTGATGAAATCCTACCGCCCTCCCACCATTAGAGAGTGGATCTTTTCAAGATTTCACCAGGCATTAGTATGTTTGAAATTGTTATTTCTTCATCAAATATTTCTATCAGAATCAATATAGAGTTTGTAACCATCTCTGCTCTACTCATAGCTCGCAAAAATCGCAATTAAAAATAACAGAAGATCCAGAAAATAAAAAAATTGTTTGAGGAACGCAGAATCCATTCAAGGCGATACAAACAGTGTCGTCTCCTTTCTCAAAAACAGAATAAAAATAAAGATACATAAATACAAATATACTTCTGGATCCCACGTTTCCCTTTGAGACGGACACCTGCCAGGTCCCTTTCACCTCCCACCAGCCAGCATTGGTTAAAAAACAGATTCTCCAACAACAAATATAACGCAAAAAAAAAGAGGGTTACATACAGCCAAGCGGAAAAGAGAAACACCACAAAGCCACATTACCCAAAAGCTCCAAACAAAGTGGAAGCTATATGGGACCTGGTTTCAGACAGTATGCGGTTCCTTCACGCTGAGCTCTAGTTAGATGAGAAAAGGTAGGAAATTCAATCCTCCTTTTTGGTTTTGCCGTTACCCTGTTTTCCCTTTCGTGCAGTCACAGGGGCAACAATGTTAGCATCCATTACCTTCTGAGGTCAGATCTTCGGAGCCGCATTGGACTGTTTCAGTATCTACTGTTGGTTTGGTTTCTGATTTGATCTCTTGAGGGAGAGGTAGCTTGGTTTTCGGTGAGAGCCTCTTTGCCTCGTCACGAGTATAGATGTAGATCTTCCTAACCATGTTGCAGAACTCACTGAAAGAAAAGATTAAAAAGAAAGCAGAGGCAAATTATTTATTTGACTAACAAGTTTATTAGTAGCAAATAAATTATCTTTGATATTCCTAACAGAGGTAGGCTAATGAACTGCATGCGTTGCACAGCATTTACCAACTTAAGATGCCTAATGGGATCCAATGAAACCCTTTTTTTTCCCGAGAACAAATTATTTTGTAATTGTAAGAACGAGAGAAAAAATTGTATAGTACCCATAAATACAGATGCTTTCAAGAATTAAAAGGGCTGCTTTCTAGAAGACAATATATGTATATATATTAAAACCAAGTTCCGAGGTTATCTCAGCATTTTTCTGGAAAAGCTTCAATTGTTACAAAACTAAAACAGATTCGCCACACACATTAATAAGCAAACGAGTATTATTTGCCTATGTGAAAGATAGAGAATGAAGGGAAGAGTAAAGAACCGGCATATATCATGAAGAAAATATCAGTGGAGCACGAGGAACATGCTTTCTAGCCGTAGTCAACCAAATAATATAGCAAGACTAGCAACAATCATAACCTCTTAGTGGAGACTCACCTGACAGCCCATCGGCACCATCATACACCAAGCTAATGTTATTCACATGAGATAAACCAGTTTTCATAAAGCCAACAGGAACAAAGATAAGGGAACTCACTGCCAGGGATCATCTCCAACCATCATCATATCATCCTCATCGTCTGTGTAGACCACCTGCCATTTCTTTATGGGACCACACAGCTCACCTTCAATATTAAACATCTCTTCCAGTTTCCCAAGCAGGTCAACATATTGGTCAAATTTTGTTAGGTCCACTGCTCGCCCAACTGCAATACCTTGCATGTGAACCTGAGCACCATCAAATTGGATATTTTTACAATCAGAACTTGTCAGAATATAATTAAAAATCAACTTATTTTCTTATTCATAAGAAAATAAATCAGCATAAGCATTGGGTAAAATTATTATTTGACTAAGCAAACTCACCACAGTAACACAGATAATAGATGACAGAGTCCATAAAAATTACCTTGGTACAGCTTCGTGTTTGTTTGCTTTGTGTTTCTTGTGATGACCTCAGACATGATTTTTCAGGTTCACTGCTAACAGCAGGCACATCAGAGTGATTGGTATTCGATGGCTGAGATTGCCGATCGGACTCTGCTTCCATAGACGGAGCAGGTTGATCATCCACACGACCACCAGAAACTGTTGGTGCAGCTAACATCTCCTCTACATGGGGATTTTCCATAAGCTGGATCCCAAAAAGCCGGTAGCCATTGCTACCAGAATCTAGACGTTTTTCCCCATGTTCTTTACTGCCACCTGGAGTGAAACATTCACTAGGACCATCCCCTCTGTTAGACCAATAAGATGGGGTACTGGAAACAGATGATGGGGTGTTGTTCCCAATGAATGCATATGGCCCCGAATTTGCCATAGAGAATAGAGTGGCTGAGGAAGGATAAACTTGCCGTCCTCGTTGCATACTGGGATATGATAAGTTTGATGCTGGCTTGTCTGCAGATTTCCACATACCTAGGGCAGTCAAAAGCACAACAAATCTTTACTGGTGAAACTACTGAAACCAACAGAAAAGCTAATAAATAAATGGTAGGCATTGAGTTAGCATTTTCAAACCATATGCTGGTATTTCAGGTGTCGAAGGCAAAACCATAGGCCGGGTCCTTTTGTTCCTTTGTACTGGTTGGGAAGTGGAAGGAGCAGCTGCCACAAGGGGTTCCAATTCCCAAGGTGAAACTCTGTCTGGCCTTGGGATTGATGAAGGTTCATCCCATTGAACCTGTAAATAATTCAAGCCCTTTTAGCCCCCCAATGCATCTCAAATAGAATACAGCAACCACATGGTAGCAAGAGAGGCAGAACACAGGTCATAAAAAGCACTTCGGATCTAATGCACAAAGTGATTACCCAAATAACTTTTTTAATGTTTAGCAACAGACATATGATCATGTTTCCTGAAGAGCCAACTTCAATTTACCTTCAAGGACCTCCATTCTGAGTCTGCCCAACGAGATGATGTGTTGTCTCCTACACCAATTATGGTTCCACTGAACCTGTAAAATTGTAAACAAACCACTAGTGTTCTCCTTAGTTTCTTAATTGATTAAAGAAAAAACATTAGCTTAAATCACAATATATACCTTCTTTCAGGAGCTTCCTCACCCTCAAATCTCATCTTGAACCGCATCCCAACAGAAAGTTTATGATTTTTGGCTTCAAGATATTTATTCACACTTAAAATAAACTCAGACCTACTTGTTCTGGGATAAAAAAGTAGTGCATTAAAAATGAGTTTCATCTTAACAGCAGAAACAATAAAACATAACTACTGTTGAAAGGTAGAGGTGGATGAAACAACTACCTTGGTTTGTAGAAAACAGAAAAAAGGGTTCCCGTTTGTATGGCATGAGATGCAGTAGCAAGGACGCCTAGATGCATGCTATGGCTGGAGATGACAGATGAGGGCATATTATTTAGTTGCCGCATAAGCCGTCTCACTCCAACTCTTAGCTCTCCATTTTCACCTCTGTCACAGATCACAATGTACATCATTTTATGAACACCACATACACACACAAAAGACTCACTTTAATAAGCTGTAAAAAACTTGGACCCATAACCCCACATTAAGACCTAATCATTGACTTGCCTTAAAAAGATAAAAGCATCACCAGCAACGAGTCTCTTGGAACTAACAAATACACTCCAACCGGTAGTCAGCAGGTGTCTCCTTGGTTGCCCTGTACAAAATGCAGCAGAGTCAACCAACTTTCCAGTTCAGAATTTGTAACTGAGAAGGAGAGAGACAGGAGTTGGTTGTTGTTGCACAATGATCTAGCTGAGTTCATTTTGCTACAAGAATATAAACATAATAAAAGACATCCCTTCTGCATGAATTACATTTTCTCTTATGGTGAAAAAAATAATAAGCCACTTCCTGGCTAACATTCAGAATTTATAATCTCACAAGACCCATGGTGAGCAAATAATAGTCAGTTACTGACCTGGTGGACTACTACAAAGTATACCCTATTCTCTGGGACCATAAATCTCAATAGATCAATAAAGTGCCCATGCAATGTCAAGCACAAAAAAGACAGACCAACTTGTGACACCAGAACATTCAGTACCTTATTAATTAGCCAAAACCTTCAAAAGGTGATGGAACTCAAGAAGCCGAGCCCATAAAACCCTATGAGGGTAACCCAACCCAACGTCCATACTTCATGATGGAACCATAAGCACAAAATTACATGAATGCATATCTATCCACCATTTTGTAATGCAATGCCTATTCCCTCATTAATTTCATCACAAACACTACCTCAAGTTCTTAAAATTTATGGAAAACATTTATTTTGGGAATAAGAGGTGACCTCAAAGAATGTAACGGAAATGCCATTTCCCATGCAAGTCTATGGCAACCAATTCCTGCCACAGTTGATGCTTCAGCATGAATTACATTTTTCATCTCGTGGCACCAAAAAAACAAACCACTTTCTTGCTAACATTTAGAAGTTACTGTTAAAATACAAGTTCAGGGATATTTTGGTCATTGCCTACATTACATTTTTCCCTCATAGTATGGATGTAGATAGACAATGTCTTATTTTATCTATGGTTCAATTTTCATTCAATTTAGACATGTATTTTAGGAGAGATGTAACTTAAGAGTATTGAGGGGTATTTTTGTCCTTTTGTAAAATATCACTTAAACCCTAATTAAAAAGAGTATGTGCTTTTCTGGCACTTTCTCCAAGGCAGCAAGGCTGCTCCTCTCCCTAGTCTCCTTTTTTCCCTTTTTTTCTTTTTTCTCTTCCATTTTCTCCCCAAATATCATATTTTTCATGGTATTAGAACAGTAACGCACATCTTAGGCTGATTTATTTCAATTTTGTGGACCTTTTCTCTATTTTCAGCAATCTCCTTAAAGGAATTTCCCAGATTTCTAGACTGTTAGAGTCAAAATTTCAATTTTTCCCTTTTTTCTGCTTGTCTTAGCCCCTTGGCTAATGACTACTGGTTCTATTTGATTGATTATTGGGATTTAGAGGTGTTTGATGATCCCAATTTGAAAAAATTCTTCAAATTTACCTGCGCCATTTACCCTAATGCTTGCATCATCATTCATATGGCCTACGTCATCCTGATTTCTTGCAATTATGTCATTCTTTCATCGACTTATGGCCATAATTGCTGAAATTGATCATTGTTGCTCGGAAATTGAATGAATTGGGGTGTTGAATTGCCCTAATTGACTTTGGTGTGGGACGCACTTGACTGCACAAACATAGAAATTTGGGGAAAGTGTTTCTCTTTGGTTGGTTAACACACTAGTATACTGAATTGTGGTGTTTTGTGATATTTAATGGTAGAATCCAACACATAAATTACTGTCTAGAGAACTACTGAAAGCTAAGATGTAAAATTTTCTCAACCTATTCAGATAACTACGATTCGGTTGAATGGATCAAATTATGTGAACTGGTCTAAATCAGTTTTCATGTATTTGAGGGCCAAAAGAATGGTCACATATATAACAGATGATCCCCCTCAGCCTATTACTGAAGTCCGAGTGGCAGAAGATAATTTAGTAATGACCTGGTTGGTCAACAGTATGGAGTTCAAATTTAGTGATTAGATTTTGAGTTGCAATACTATAACGCAATGTGGACTACTTTAGCTTCATTTTTATCTCAAGAAAGTATTTTGTCAAGGATCTATGAGTTATATGTGAAATATTTTAATATAAAACGTGAAGGTAGATCAGTGGCAGATTATTTCATTGAGATGAGAGGAGTACTACAAGAGATTAGTACATTTCATCCTTTTACTACGAATGTTGAAGACATTCGTAAGAAAGAAAATCAAAATTCAAGTAGTCCAATTTTTGGATAGTTTGGGGCTTGAGTAGGATGCTATTCAAGCCCAACTGTTGGCCAATGAGAATGTGTCTACTCTTGAGCAAACCTTTAATAGAGTTTTTAGAACTAAAAGTGCGGTAGAAAATAAGAATAGAGTCTGGTGGAGCTCTCTCAAAAGTAGCTGCTCTTAACCTCCAGTCTTCTACTAGTAAGCTTCGTGGTGGTAATAATAGAGGTAGATGTAGCTTTTTCTCTACCCGTGGTCATGGCCGAAATGATCGGGAGAATCGGAATCATGTTTCTGAGTATTACTAGGAAAAATTTGGCAAGCCTACCTAGGCCAACTCTATAGTCACATACAAGGACACCTCTTCACACACTGGATCCCATGAGGAAATTCAGCAGTTAGTACAACGATTGGGTCAGCTGACTACTCCATCTACTACTTCTCAGACTACTAAGACTCCTTCCTCAATGAGTGCCACGATGGCTAGTATAAGTATGACTGCATTAAATGTGTCCCGTTTCCTCTCTTAGATCATTGATTCGGGAGCCTCTACACACATGTCAAATGCCCTCCTTATTTCAGTCCATTAATCCATCTCACTCATATTGTCGAGTTACTTTAGCTGATGGATCCACCTCTCCCATTCAGGGGAAGGGTATAGTTCACACTACTTGACAAATGTCCTCAGATTCTGTTTTATTTGTACCAAAGTTTAGAGTTAATCTCGTCTGTGAGTCATATTACTAAATTCTTAAACTGTTTGGTAACCTTTTATCCTAAGTCATGTGTTTTTCAAGACTTACAGACGAACAGGACGATTTGTTCAAGACATGAGAATGGAGGGTTCTACATGCTAGATGAAGTATCAGTTTCTCGAGTTGTGGCACTCACTACTGTAGATTCTTCTTACTAGTGGCATCTACACTTGGGACATCCATCACTAGTTAAACTATGTCAGTCTTTTCCTTCTTTGCCATCCGATATTTCATTTGATCGAGTCCTGTCAACTGAGAAAACATCATCACTCCAGTTTCCCAGTTAGTTCTAATTGAAGCACCAAATTGTTTTAAATTATTTCACTCTAATATATGGGGTCCGTGTCAGATCCCTAGTCCATTTGGTTTTAAGTATTTTGTGTCATCTATTGATGATTTCAGTAGAGTAACTTGGGGGGGTTAGTCCCTCAAATAGATTTTTCAAGTTCAAGTTCATGCCCAACATGAAGATCATGTCAGTCATGTACATAAAGATCATCTTCGCACTTGGTGTTAGTGTTGACGACTTCATGTGCACTGGAAAACAGTTTCCAGTGTTAGTGACCCAACATGAGAAAAACATAAAAAACAAGAGAATCTCTAAACCTTTACAGTGCACTTAATTACAACATAATCCTTAAACTCCAAATTAGGTAAAACAACCATTATTACTATACGAATAAGTTATTTAATGTATAATTAAATATATTAATATATTTATTAATTGAATTAGATATTTTATTGTGCATTAATATGGTAATTACATGAGCCAATGAAATACGTATATGATTAATTACAAATAATAAATAAATAACGTTATAAATAAAAAAACGAAAGTAATACGTTAAGTTATTAATTTATTAATAACATATGATATACTTTAACCTAAAAATGAATAATTTAAGAGAAAAAATTGATCTAATCATAACTTTAACACACTATATATGTACATAATATATTTTATGTATTATTAATTAATAATATATTATCACAAAATTTAAAGCCATTGGTTTAATTAACTATAGCAATCGGATAATTATGCCAAAATAATTTATCAAATATTTATTTTAAAAATATTTTAATTATGACTATTAAATCACTATTTTTAATATAGTAATTGTAAAATAAAAATTATAAATTAATGATTTTTATGAAGATAGTTTAATTTTTCCTAACTTAGGAAAAATTAAACATCTTCGTCTTCCTCAGTAGTGAGCCAGCGGGCAACGGCGATGGCGACGGGGACGGGCTAGGCAAAGGCGACGGCGGCGGGCAATGCCGACAGAGGCGGCTCTCCGACGGTACGCCGAGAGGGAGAAGAGAGGGAGGCCGAGAAGCTCTACAACAGATGCTCGACCTCCCGTGCTCTGCGGGAATGAGAGAGGGCTACGGGAATGGAGACGAGAGAGGGCTGCGGGAATGGAGACGAGAGAGGGTTGCGGAGACGAGAGAGGGCTGCGGGAATGGAGACGAGAGAGGGTTGCGGAGACGAGAGAGGGCTGCGGGAATGGAGACGAGAGAGGGAGCAGAGAATGAGAGAGGGTTGCGGGAATGCAATGGCAGAGAGGTGTGTGGCAAAGAGAGCCCCGCGCGAGAGTCATGTAGATGATTCTCAAAATTGGGCGGAAAGCACTTTCCGCCGTTTACTCTTGGGACATGAACTCCTGAGTCATGTATGTTCATGTACATGACATGAATTTCGGCGCCCCCTAACGACACCAGGACATGAACTGCATAATGCGCATGAAGATCAAGTCCTGAGTTATGTGCACTAACCACCCCTTAAGTGTATCTCCTACGGGAGAAGTCCGAAGTATTTGATGTATTCCTCAATTTTTTCAATGAAATAAAGAATCAATTTGGTGTTTGTGTTCATGTGCTTTGTGCTGACAATGATTTGGAATATCTTAATCATAAATTTTTAGTATTTTGTGTTTCTCATGGTATTACCCATCAAACGTCCTACCTTTAAAACAACAACAAAATGGGGTAACTAAAGTAAAAACAAACATCTCCTTGAGGTTACAAAGACACTATTACTACATAGTGTAAATGTTCCTAAATCCTTTAGGGGGGGGTGCAATTTTAGCTTCGTGCTACTTGATTAACCGTAAGCCCTTATCTGTTTGAGTAGTTAAGTTCATCTTCATGTTTTAAAGCCAAATTGTAAATTGTTTGATGTGGTTCCTCGTGTTCTTGGATATACTTGTTTATATGTTTAGAACTTCGGTTGATAAGTTGTCACCTTTGTCTGACAAATGTGCTTTTTTGGGATATTCTCATTGACAAAAAAGGTACAAATGTTATGACCCAATTCGATGGAAGACATGTGTCAACTAATGTGACCTTGTTTGAACATACTCCATCTTTTGCATCCTCTTCAAAGCGTCCTGTCTCACCTGAGACTCTTTCAAATAGTCCTATTCTTGTTGTAGTTTTGGATATACTAGCTTCATCGAGTTCTTCATTGCCTCTCCATGATTACAGTCATCATTCTCGTACTCCTACAGAGCCTCCAACAGTTACCTCTACAAAGCTCTCTTCTCATGATCCACCAGTTTCCTTATTGCATGTAGATCATGTTGTCATTGATTTGGGCTTGCCGATTATCTACTTCCTTTGTACCTCGTTCAGTGTAAGAAGCCCGGTGCTCTCCGGAATGGAAACAAGCTATAGATGATGAGATGAGTGCCTTAGTGTCTAGGGAACATGTGTCTATATGATCCACCTGCAAGAGAAGTTATCGTGGGGTGTCGTTGCGTTTATACTATCAAATATAATGTTGATGGCTCCATTGAAAGGTATAAAGACGGTTGGGGACGAAGCGGTATACACAAACTTTTGGAGTTGATGTCTTTGAGACATTCTCTCTTGAAGACGGACTTACTTCAGTACATAACTTAATCTTTGTGGTTATTAATTAGGGTTGGTCACTCTTTCAACTTGATGTGAAGAATATCTTTCTATATGGTAATCCACGTAAGGAAGTGCATATAGAGCAACCTCCTAAGTATGTTGCTCAGGGGGAGACAGGAAAGCTGTGTAAGCTACAAAAGGCTATTTATGGACTTAAACAAAGTCCACAGGCCTGGTTTGAAAAGTTTAGTATTGCGGTACTACAGTTTGGGTTTTATAGGAGCAACTGTGATCATTCCATCTTCCCACTTAAAATTGGTGTGGTTGTTTTGGTTGTCTATGTAGATGACATTGTGTTATATGGCAATAATCTTGATGGTATTACAAAAGTTAAACAATATTTAACCACACATTTTCAAACAAAGGATTTGGGCTCTCTCAAGTACTTCATTAGCATTCAAAGGGGAATTTTATCGTCGTTGTTGGCCCTTCATCAGAGAAGACATTTCCAGCATGGACCGCTCCTTTTATAAGCATGACAGCAAATATAGGAGTATCAGAGCCTCTTTCATCGCCCTCATCCCTAAAAAAGATGGGGCAGAGCTCCCATCCGACTTTCAGCCAATCAATCACACTACCATTGCATATAAGGTGATAGCGCACCTCCTTGCTAGTCGTCTCAGGGCAATCCTCCCTATTGTCATTCACCATGGACAAAGAGCTTTTATTAAGGGAAGAAACATTCTTGATTCAACCATGGCATGTCATGAACTTAGTCATCATTTCAAGGTCCGAAAGCTCCCCAGATTCATCCTCAAGTTTGACTTCGAAAAGGCATTTGACAAAGTTAACTGGAAGTTGCTGGACACCCTCCTGGGGAAGATGGGATTCGGAGAAAAATGGCGCTTCTGGATCCAAAGCTGCATCTCCTCTGCAAGTTGTCCTTCTCAACGGAAAAATTTGTGGGTATTTTAAGGAAACCAAGGGAATCAGACAGGGAGACCCCCTCTCCCCCCCTGCTCTTCAACGTGGTGGCAGAATATCTATCCTCCTTGATCTACTCGGCCAAGAACACGGGATGGCTCCTCCCCACGACTGATTGCACAGCCTTTGATATTCTGATTCTCCAGTTTGCGGATCATACTATTTGCTTCGGGGAGTTTGCGGATGATACTATTTGCTTCGGGGTTGGTACTATGGATCATATCAGAAAATTACGTGTCATGCTGGGATTATTTGAATTAGCTTCTGGTCAAAACATAAACTAGGGAAAAACCACTCTTCTTGGCTATCATATTGGTCCAGCTATGCTTCGGGATATGGCAGACTACCTGGGATGCTTTGTGGGAAATATGACAGCTACATCTCTTGGGCTCCCACTTTTTGATTATCGGCCATTGGCGTCACTATGGTCCACCCTTATTGAGAAATTTAAAAAGAGGCTAACCACTTGGAGGGGTAAACTCTTATCAACAGCGAGGCATCTAACTCTCCTCAAGTCTTGTCTGGCGGGGCTGCCAAATTATCTGTTATCATTCATGCACTGTCCAGCCTCCGTTTGCTCCAAAATTGATGCCATCCATCGACGATTTCTATGGAGATGTCCAGAAGATACCATCTAGTTAGTTGGAAGGATATTTTCATGTCTCATAATAGGGGAGGATTGGGCATCCGGCCTACAAGAGAAATGAACAAAGCTCTTATGCTCAAATGGATTTGGAATTTCAACAACAAGCATAATAGTTTATAGAGGAATATGGTGAAATTCTACCTTCAGTTTTCAGGTGCTTGGTGGAGAGAGGGCGGTGCTGCTCACCTCCTATCCTCAATATGGAAATCAGTTTTCAAGCTCCTTCCAGTATTCAGAGATGCTACTTCGTTTCACACGGGCAATGGAAGGAACTTTCTCTTCTGGTCAGACGAATGGTGTGGCCCCCGATCCCTCTCGAAGGACTTTCCAGGGCTGCATAGGGTGGCAAGCGACCTCTCTTGCTCTGTGGCTGATTCATGGAGTGATCACTCGTGGAGTCTCCCGTTCCGTTGGGGATTAAATGATAAGGAATCGTTGGCTTTTTGCTCTCTCCTTACCAAACTCAGCAATATTATTATCTAGGAGCACTCAATTGATAAGCTGATTTGGAAGCCCAGTAATAATGACCGATTCATTGTCACTTTGACTTACTCTCATATCATAAAGCAAGACTACAGTACTCATGAGCACAAGGCGAATTTGGCTTGGAAACTCTCAGTGCCAAGCAAAATCAAATTTTTCGTGTGGCCAACCATCAGAGAACAGATTCTTACTTCAGACAACCTTCATAGAAGAGGCTTCATTGCCCCTGATCTTTCGTCCCCTTTGTGGTGAGTGCAAAGAGAGTCCAGCATGTCCTCTTACACTTTGGATTTTCGTGGCAAGTTTGGATGAAGATCTTTCAGTAAATTGGGCTCCAACTGGGGCTACAACAGGACCTCTTTGGCACCTTTGAGATAGTCAGAGGGATTCCCCTTCCTTAGTTGGGCAAGTTAATTCGGTCTGTCTTGCGCATGTTCCATGGTGCATTTGGTTCAAGCAGAATAACCCGAGATTCAACTCCAAAGCTAGCACCCCAGACAACACGGTTTTTCATGTCGTTGGCCTCATCACGGGCTGGCTTCATACAAAGAAGAATTTTGTCACTCTATCGGGGTTTCCCTTCGTGAAAATTGGAATTTGATCGCTCATATGTTTGGCCCCAGCAGACCTCCGAGTATGGCTATCTCGGATCCTCCCCCTTACGACTACATAAAACTGAATTTTGATGGTAGTGCTATTGGATGTCCTGGACCAACAGGAGCAGGTGGTATGTTCAGAAGTCACAATGGAGACCCTATTCTTTCTTAAGTTGATCCAGTGAGCATTGCTGATTTTAATACTGCTGAAGTTAGTGCTCTGCTGTTCGGCCTCCAAATCTTCAGGGATCGTCCCCATAGCAAATTAATCATTGAAGGCGACTTGAAGACGGTTATTAGTTAATGTTCCAAAGACAACCTCCCCCCTTGGCACCACTGGCCCATCACTGATAGTATTGCTGACATTGTATCTTCTACGCATTATAATTGGAATCTCATTCCTAAATCAGCCAACTCTTTGGCTGATAAATTGGCAAAATTCAGAACTTCCCAGCAATCTCTCATTGTTTGGGAAGGCTTCCCTCCTTTGTAATATGCACTCTTAAGCTTTTGCCTTAATAAAAATCAACATCATTTCAAAAAAAAAAAAATACTTCCTTAGCATAAAAGTTGTTCATAGCAAGCGAGGTATTGTTCTTTCTCAAAGAAAATATATATTGGAAATGTTACAGGAGTATAGTTTGTTAGGAGTTAAACACATAGACACTCCCAAAAAAGTTAATCATAATTTGGATGACACCCAAGGTCCTACACTCGAGGATAAAACTCAATATTGACGGCTAATAGGTAAACTGATCTATGCTACATTTACAGGGCCGGATATCTCATTTGTCAGAGGAGTTGTTAGTTAGTTCATGGAAAATCCTCAAAGAGCCCATTTAGAAGTTGCTCAAAGAATTTTAAAGTACCTGAAGGGTGCAACTAGAAAATATCTTCTATATAGTCAGAATGGGAAAGTTGATGTACTTGGATATTCTAATGCCGATTATGTTGGCTGTAAGATGGATAAACATTCTAAGTCAGGCAACTGTTGTTTTGTTGAAGGCAACCTAGTAAACTAGAAAAGTAAGAAACAAACAGTTGTGAGTATATCTAATGCAGATGCCAAGTATCGAGCAATGGCTCACACAGTTAATGAGCTTCTGTGGATTAGGGTTGTTCTTCTTGAATTTGGTTTTACGTTACCTAACCCTATGGTTATAAATTGTGATAACCAGGCAACCATTTTATTGCCAGCAACCCCATATTCCATGAAAGAACGAAACATATATAGGTTGACTGCCACTTCATTAGTAATGCAATTATACAAGGGAAGGTGATAACTCCTTATGTAAAATCTTCAGACTAGCTGGGAGATATATTTACCAAACCTTTGGGAATACATGAACATGTATACATCAGTGACAAGCTAGAATTGTTTGATAACTACTCTTCAGCTTGAAGGAGAATATTAAAATACCAATTCAGGGATATTTTGCTCATTTTCTACATTATATTTTTCTCTTGTAGTATAGTTGTTAGATAGACAATGTCTTATTTTATCTGTGGTTCAATTTTCATTCAATTTAGACATGTATTTTAAGAGATATGTGATTTTGAGTATTGAGGGGCATTTTTGTCCTTCCGTAAAATATCACTTAAACCCTAATTAAAAAGAGGGAGGACGTGTTTTTCAAGCACTTTCTCCAAGGCAGAAAAGCTGTTCTTCTCCCAGGTCTCCTTTTCTCATTTTTTCTCTTATATTTTCTCCCCAAATCTCATATTTTTCACTTATAATCAAGACCCACTGTGGGTAAGGAATAGGTCAATTAATGACTAGGTGGACTGCCATAAAATCTTCCCATTCTTAAGGACCAATAAAATGGCCCTGCAATGTCAAACAGTAAAAAAGAAAAGTATATCAAAAACAAAAAAAAGACCAATCGGTGGCTTTATGAAAAGATGCTGGGAAAAATACACCCCAGAAAGCGTTGCTTTCCTATGCTTAGGAATAGAAAGTGACGTTAATGAACAAGTACAAACACTCAAGAGAAGAATTAATGCCCATCTTGAGGTACTTAAAACAGGAAATACTGAAGAAACAGTACGTTTCCTTACAGATCTACAAAGCTATGTGGATCAAGAAATAAATCTTTTTAGGATCTTAGAACCGATCCGAGAAGCGAAAATAAGAATGGTTAATAACAAACCATCAAAAAAGGAGTTACAAGAAGTAATTTGCAAAATATCTTCTGTAAAAACTCATCATGGAACAGATAGAGATCGTCTTATACAAGATATCTGTGCCTTAACACAAAATGAAGAATTGAGAGAACTTGTTATACAACACATCACTCCTTTCATCACTTTGTATCAATTGGAACGATTGCTTGAACTCCTGGTTTATTTAGGCTTTTCAACCTTGTAAACTCAGACGGGGTAACCAATTTTGTCTTGAATGATTTCTCATTACTAGACAAGTCCGTTTCCATCTGGGATGGATCCGTTAAGACTTCCTTTTCAGCTCTAGACTGACAGGTAGAAGTCCCTGATTCCGATTTCAATGAAATCGTTAAGGTTTCCTTTCCAGCTCTTGACTGGCAGGTAGAAATCCCTGATTCCCCTATCTTCAGAGAAGATTGGGTTGTGATTTCCTAGAGCATTAAGAACCTCGCTAATAAGTCAAAACCTTCAAAAGCTGATGGAACTCAAGAAGCCAAGCCCATAAATCTATCTCACATGAAGGTAGACCATCCAAATGTCCATACTTCATGATGGAACCCATAAGCACAAAACTACATCAATGCATATCTATCCACCACTTTTGTAGAGTAAAGCTTATTCCCTCATCAATTTCATCACAAACATTACACCAAGTTCTCAAACCCTATGGAAGAAAAGATTCAATGTGGGAATAGAAATGACCTCTAAAAATGTGACGGAAATGCCATTCATTCCCATGCAAATCAGTGGCAACCAATTCCTGCCAGGGTGGATGCTGGGACATGTCCTGTATTGAGAATATCAAGAAAATTTAAGCATGAGATCAGAAAAAAAACGTTATGAATCAATAAGAAGGACAAGTTTAGGAGCTCACTAGTGGTGGCAAACATTCATCTGCATGTCTTCTAAGAACAGAAAAGCCCCCATGAGTGCTTGTGTCAGAAGCAGTAAGTGTTTTACAAAATGAGTGCACAGTAGCCCGTGGAGGTTCTGGTAGTGGAGGATCAGGCTTGGTAATCTCATGTTGCTGATACACAGAAACATAGAAAAAATATAAAAATTAAAAAAAAAATCCAAAAAGGCATAAAAGTCGAGGGGAAGTTAGAAGTGAAGACAAAGAATCAAGAGATCTTGTAAAGATGGCAACTATTCCATAAGAAAAGGTGTCGCCACCTAAGTTATAAACAACTGCTGGTGCTTAAAAAACTAGAG
This sequence comes from Aristolochia californica, assembly GCF_029961685.1. Classification (NCBI taxonomy): domain Eukaryota; kingdom Viridiplantae; phylum Streptophyta; class Magnoliopsida; order Piperales; family Aristolochiaceae; genus Aristolochia; species Aristolochia californica. The sequence continues at coordinate 22,223,351 of NW_027181815.1, read as the reverse complement.
CTAGATTTTAAAGAAGGAAGAACTCACATCTGGCTCAGGCAACAGTGTTATCTGTGCATAAACTTCATCTGTCTCTGGCTCTGCCTGCATTTGAGAAATAGTAGAGTTAGTCCAGTGAATTCTAAAACATGACACCATCTGAGAGAAAAAGAGCTTTCAACACGAATTAAAAATTGAATTAAATGAAAAATACCTACCCTAAGCTGAACATGGACAACCTTGCACAAAATCTTAGATGGCAAGTTGAACAAAGGCATTTGCTGATCCAAGCCCTGATGAGTTGAGGCTTCAAGCTACGAAAGAAACCAAAATAGAAAAAAATTCATGTAAACAGAGAAACCGCAACTTTTTGTTGGTCAAAACTAAATGGCATTGGCAGTGTCTAAATAAATGCTCACATTGGTATTCAAAAAGACAAATAAAATAAGCAGATAAGAACATAAATTAATAATTTAACTTTGGGCACATTAAAGAAAAGTCAGTCTTCATTGAAGGCCAGCAGGTCCAATTTTATCATACTTAGCATCATTTTGAAAATTCAGTGAAAAATGTCATTATGATAGTAAGAAATCTATAATAGAAATCTTTATACCTGTTCCATATGACCTTGAGGAAAGTAATAAACCCGTTCATTTTCACGTGGGACAGTAACTAAAGGGCCAGCACAAGCAAGCCAAAGTTCTTTATACAAAACATCACCAGAGCCACCTAAGAATCAGGAATCACATAATCAGCAACTATAAAACCTGATAGAACATTACAGCATAAAGATAAAATAGGGAGTTGGAATGAAAGGAACTCCCAGCATAGCAGGGCTTTCTGACCCAATGTCAGGACCAAACCCAGGTTCTTCAAAATCAGGGTGAAGTCAACCCAGACAGGTCGGCTCAACCTGAACCGAGAGCTGGACATGGGGTGGGGAGAGTCACCGAGACAGAGGGAGGCGAGTTCGACCCCCCAACTTGACCCAGCCCCATTAAAATCCGGGTCAACTCAGCCAAGTCAAAGTTGATCTGCAGGGTTGGAAAAACCATGCAATAGTAGGACAATATGGTGGCCTATATTGGCCCATTTCATTGGAAAACAACACTCATATCATAAGGCAAAATAATGCAGAAGTGCAAATCTCCAGTTTTAGAAGTAACAGTAAAACAATTACATCAAACATGACTGCATAAATTAAAGAAAAATGCATAAATCAACTGATTAACATAAATGACATTGATGAGACAGAAGATGTACAGTACATGAAAACAATCATGCACCAAAAGCCACATCAAAAACATACTGAAATGCATGACCAAACATGACTGCAAAATTTCCATGAAGCACTAACATTTACCGGAGGCAAGGCAGACAATTTGCAGTTATGAAAGAGGACAAGTAACAACATAGGATAGGTAATGCTCATACTAAGGTAAGAAAATGTATCCAAAGGACACCAAAGGAAAAATGGTCGTGCATAAATGTGCTGGAAAAACAAACAGTAAGTATTACTTGGAACACGTGCAACTTCCACCAGGATATCAAGGGAAAATCTACACATCCAATAAAGAATAGAAGCCACATAACTGTCGCTTGCCACGCATTTTGATCCAAAGGAAAGTGGATGTCATGATACATCCATGAGTACGTTTATCTATCACTTTTTTAAAAGACAACAAAAGACAAAGGGTACTAAAAACACAATGAATGCCTAGAAACAATTAGAGAAAAAACAAGCCATCAGCTGGAAGAGCGTCAGAAGGCTAACCTGAGCAGGGACCTCCAGTAGTGTGGGTAGAAGCTGGAAGCGACATGGGTATAAAAAATCTTCAAAGCATTTAACCTAGAACAGTTTCCCCAGATCAACAGAAAGGAAAATGACTTTGTGAATGAACTAAAACAAATAATGGCAGCCTATTTCTCACAGAGAAATTTCTTTCATTAAAGCAAAGCCTAGGAATACGAAAGATATAAGCCTTTCAGATCACCAATCTCAACAGCTTCTATCATTCAAACCTCCATTTACACACGCAGTTACACCATTAGCCTTCAAACTGAGGCCCAAACCCAATAAATGACTAAAACTCCTCGATCATATGAAAAGAATCCGTAGGAAGGTGATAGAAACAGCTAAAAATAATGACAGACTTCTAGGGCAGCGTAAACTCAAAAATAAATTCGTCCCAAAGCCCTAAAAAAGTACAAACGCGCCTCCAGAAAGAGCAGTCTCATTTATAACCACAACATCACAGATTCCCCAAAGCGTACATCTCCAAGAGAGAGAAGTTCCATGTATAACAGCAAAATCACAATTTATTCGTTTAGAGGAGCATCTACTGGATTTTTGTGCTTCAGAGATTATATCAGAGAGAAAACTTTTGACCAAGTTGTAAAGCGAATATCGGTAACCGGAACTCTTTTAGATCGAGTGGAACTTAACCAAACTCAGATTTTAGACGGGAAATAGCACAAGCAGAGAGAGACAGAGACAAGAGGAAGATTTTCCTAAATTTCACCACATCCATTTATGACTCTACATCAGACTAGTACGTAACTCAGAATTTCCGAAAAATAAACATAGATACATCATTCATTGATTACAAACTTTGCCAGATTCGAAAACCCTTGCCACGAAACCAAATAATCATGTGGTAAGAACATTTCTCCAGCTTGATCCATTTAAGAGGAAAAAGAAAAAAATGGCTTAAGAGAGGTGAAATATGTTTGATTTTTAATACTTTAGTTTAAATCGAAATTATATAATCTATGCTCGCAATTATCATTTATGTCCAAGTCTCTTACCCAAAACACTGAAGCTCGCCATCTCTATCTGCAGCCGCGAATTCCTTCAACAAAGCCAGGAAATAAACTCAGACGACCCCACGATTTTCACACTATTTTTAGCACAGGACTAACAAGAGGCCACCTGCCCTGGAATCAAAATCGACTCTGCAGCCTTCTTCAGGCTTAAGTAAAGTTGCCGACTTCTCAACAACAAGAGCACGATTTCCAACTCTATGTGACGAATGTACCGAAATGTGCAACCATTTCCTTGCCAGAAGAGATTGCCCGGCAATTTTCCCCGTCCGCCGAAATTCAACAACTTTTCTCAAAGGTCCACTACCAGAAACCCTAGAAAGGCCCTAATCGCTGTCAGCCTATCACCCACACGATCGCATGCTAGAAGTAAAAAAACACAAAATGCGCTGAAACACCTCTACCACTTTCAACTAACCCGGATCGCCGTCGTGCCTCTTCCAGAACGCTCTCAGCCCGTAGAATAAATTAATTGGCCGAAAATGCTCGATAGATGACGGAATTTCCTTCCAAGAGTCACCGATCAGTAATCGAATAAGACTTAGTTGTCGCAGTCCGCAGAGGGTATGAATAATAGATAGCAGCTGGGAGAAACGCCTCCAACTATTAACTTCAGCTCGCCAGTCGAGAGTACGCCCCCACAAAAAGAGCAAAAGAAATCCACTGCAAGCTCGCTGCCTCTTTTTCGGCACCCTTCTGTCGAAGATCGCAATCTCTTCTCTCTCGGGTTCTTCTTCCCTTCTAGGTTTTTGATGTTGCTGGAATTTTCTGTCTCACCCTCTGCTGTCTCTCTAGAGGAGATCGATGAGTGTGCACAATGCGCAGTCCTATGCTACACCGACGCCGAAGGCGTGCCCCTTAAAATCCCCACACCTCCACGCGCAGAGGAAAATCATCCACCCTTTTTCCCGAAAGAACCCTCATTTTCCCACACGAATTACGAAAAGGCCATTTCTCTGTATTGCGACAGACCGTGGAAATGACCCCGCTGTCCCCCTTTGGACCGTAATGGGGAACTGGTCCCCTTCCAACTTGGCAGTCTGCTCACATGCAACCTCTGCCTTGGGGGTTTCGGTCAGACGCGGTGGGCCATGCGTCTGTACTATTTTGCATCGATGGCCAGGATAACTTCTGCCGTTTGTAATCATGCGTTGCACTCTCTAACGAGTGCGACTGAATGTTTGCATATTTTTTCCACTTAATTGTTTTAATATTCTACCAAGAAAATTTTTTAGGTTATACTGATTTCAAGGACAAAAAACTTTTAATTCTTTTTGTCTATTAAAAAGTTAAAAGGAGAAAATTAATTTAAGAAGGCAGATATATAAAAAATGATAAATTGGAATTTAATTTAAAATAAAGAACTTTTTAAGGAGATGGCGGGTGCTCCCACCCTCTCTCTCTTAATTGGGAGGGTTTGTTATCCCCTATCGCATGAGAAAGGTAAGCAATAAGGAGAGGATTTTGGTTTTTGCCACCATCATCTTTGTTACAGTAGAGACTTGGAGGAAGAAGGGTCATTTCATTCTTTCCTCCCCCATTTTTCTACCAATAAGGAATGACATTTTGGTCCAGGCAAGCACTAAGGAGAGGATTTTGGCTTGTACCACCATCATCTGTTACAACTGAGACTTGGAGGAAGAAAGGTCATTTTACTCTTTCCTCCCCCTTTTTTCTACTAATAAGGAATGGTATTTTGGTTAACAGGAAGACTTACCTCTAGTCATAGCAATCAATTTCTAGAGATCAGAGATCGGTTCTTCTATTCAAATGCTCGTTGATAGAAAACACAAGTGCTCTACTAGACCAGATCACATAACCTTAAACTCTTCTTTTCCTATCAAAAGACAAGAGGTTGTAACTACTAGGTAGTTACAACTATCCACTACAACCTAATGGGTCATTTTTTTAATGTGTCTAACATTCTCCCACTTGATCGATTCACATACGTAATATGTAACATTGAATATTGATACATCTTAAAAAATATTTTTCACATATATAATATCCTTATACCCAAATAAATAAGATTAAATTATATAAATCGTGATGGTAAGTCTTTTAGAGCAAGTTTACCTTCCACGTATAACTATGCAACTGTCTCCTTTGAATGAGAACTTTATGTGACACATATCTTTATGAATGAACTTTCAAATGCTCATTCAGGATCATTTTACATTGTTATTCTCTAAATTTCATGTATATAACTAAATAAAAGAAGACAAAAAATGAATTTAATGGAGTTTTTCAATTGACAAATTATGATACAAACATAAAGTGAATTTTAATTACGTAAAATTACATAATAGAACTAAGTCTCATATGTTCAACATGTCTCTTATAAGCAATGGGTGGTAGACATTTTGTCAACGGATCAACAACCATTAATCTGGTGTTGATGTGTTCCACAACCACTTTGTTTGTTTGGATATGTTTTCGAATAGCTAAGAAATTGATGTCAATATGTTTACTATTGTTACAATGTGGGACCCACCATGGTGCATGAACTGGTGGGACCCACCATGAGGACGTGGGATGTCAAGAAGAGTCTTCACCCAAACTAACATGAGTTAAAAAAGTAAGAAGCACAAACTGAAATGAGTTAGAAGACTTGAAGATCAAGTGGGACCCACAAAGATACCACGAGCTGGTAATCTTATCAATATGAGCTGGAAGATCATGTGGGTGATGTGGACTCAATAGCACACCGAGTCACACAACGAAGGAGGCAACAATAACTCACTCAATAGGATTTATTTCTTATATTACTTTGAGTAGGATTTATTTCTTATATTGTTTTAAGTAGGAGTTATTTCTAATTACTTTTATATGCAGGGGCATTATGGGGAATTATTGTAACCCTAACCCTAAGACTCCATGACGTGATCTATTTAAGGGAAAGGAATGAATGAAATAGGGAAGCTTTGAGATTTTAGAATAACCTAGTGTAAACAGTCTGAGATCACTTCTTGATCTCAAGTTTAGGATTTACTCCAAAAATCCAACCTATCCTTCACCCTCCATCCTCATCCAAATTTGTCCATCTTCATTCTTCATCATCCATACTAGGAAGAGGAGCTTCCTGCCCCTTTTCCGAGCCCAAAGAGAAGGTTTGTCCTTCTTCTCGGTAGCAGCAGCAAGAGAGGCCTCAATTCCTCCCTTATCGAGCAAAAAAGTGAGGATCTTCATCCTTAGACCTTGAGCAGTCATGGTGCAACGTGGGAGCTGATCACAACAACAAAGAAGAGGTAATAATCTATTCCAAACTCGTGTTTCAAGTTAATTCAGAAAGAAGGATTGCAATCTTAGCTAGAGTAGTAACAAAGAGGGCCAAACCCTCTTTGTCGTGATCAAGAAAAGAGAGCAGCATGCTCTAGCAAGCTCAGCGTTGCTATGGGGTATCCTACCTTTCACAACAACTCGTTAGGACCATAAAAAGAGGAGCTTTACTCCTGGCCGAGCACTGGTCAAAGAGAAAGACTCATATACAGACCCTTGACTTGAAGTGAGCTTAAATTTTGAGTGCTAAAGTCTCAAGTTCCACGTAATGTTACTTGATCCATGACCTGGGACCGTAACAACTTGGTATCAGAGCAGGCGCTACGTCCCGACTTCGACTCCCCGCTTGCGCAGGTGGACCACACGCCCCTGGTGGGGCGCCATAAGGGAGTATGGGCTCCTGATCCGGTCCCCGTTGCTGTGTTAAGGCCACCGTGGTCGTCGGCGCGGGAGGGCGAGGTGTACTGTTATGGTACTGGGGTTAAGTACCTATGCTTTCCGCTCCTAACAGGCCGGTCTTTTGGGTAATATTGGCTAGGTGCTTAACATTTGGCATCAGAGCGGGATCCCACGTCGCGAGTTCAAATCACAGAGGGGGCGACTTAGCTGAAGGGGCGACCTAGAGGCCAGATTAAAATTACTGGTAGGCCGTAGGAACTTAACCTGGGTCCGGCCAGTGTCGCTAGAGTGGGCCGCTGTGGTCGTCGGCTCGCAAAGGTGGGTGTGATGTTATGGTCTTGGGTTAAGTACCTATGTCTTCCGCTCCTAACAGGTCGGTCTTTTCGGTAGTATTGGCTTGGTGCTTAACATTTGGTATCAGAGTAGGCGCTAAGTCCCGACTTCGAGTCCCCGCTTGCGCAGGTGGACCGCACGCCCCTGGCGGGGCACCATAAGGGAGTATGGGCTCCTGACCCGGTCCCCATTGTTATGTTAAGGCCGCCGTGGTCGTCGGCTCGGGAGGGTGGGGTGTACTGTTATGGTCCTGGGGTTAAGTACATATGCCTTCCGCTCCTAACAAGCCAGTCTTTTGGGTAGTATTGGCTAGGTGCTTAACATTTCAGAATAACAAGTTGTTACGGTCTCGGGTCATGGATTGAGTAACACGGCGTGGAACTTGAGACTCCTGCACTCAGAATTTAAGCTCACTTCACGTCAAGGGTCTGTATATGAGTCTTTCTCTTTGACCAATGCTCGGCCAGGAGGAAAACTCCTCTTTTGATGGTCCTAACGAGTTGTTGTAAAAGGTAAGATACCCCACAACAACACTGAGCTTGCTAGAGCAAGCTGCTCTCTTTTCTTGATCACGACAAAGAGGGTTTGGCCCTCTTTGTTGCTGCTCTAGCTAAGATTGCAATCCTTTTTTCTGAATTAACTTGAAACACGAGTTTGGAATATATTATCACCTCTTCTTTGCTCTTGTGATCAGCTCCCACGTTGCACCATGACTGCTCAAGGTCAGAGGATGAAGATCCTCACTTTTCTGCTCGATAAGGGAGGAATTGAGGCCTCTCTTGCTGCTACTGCCGAGAAGAAAGACAAACCTTCTCTTTGGGCTCGGAAAAGGGGCAGGAAGCTCCTCTTCCTAGTATGGATGATGAATGATGAAGATAGATGAATTTGGATGAGGATGGAGGGAGAAGGATAGTTGGATTTTTGGAGTAAACCCTAAACGTGAGATCAAGAGGTGATCTCAGCCTGTTTACTCTAGGTTATTCTAAAATCTCAAAGTTTCCCTCTTCCATTCATTCATTTCCCTTAAATAGATCATATCATGGAGTTTTAGGGTTAGGGTTACAATAATTCCCCATAATGCCCCTACATATAAAAGTAATTAGAAATAAATCCTACTTAAAACAATATAAGAAATAAATCCTACTCAAAGTAATATAAGAAATAAATCCTATTGAGTGAGTTGTTGTTGCCTCCTTCGTTGTGTGACTCGGTGTGCTATTGAGTCCACAACATTTGCCTCCCCATGGAGAAAGAGCTTGTCCTCAAGCTCAAAAGCTGGGTAGACCTATTTGAAGATGTTGACACGATTCCATGTTGCAGCGTCGGGGTCAGTGTCCGTCCACTGAACAAGAATCTCCCAATGGTCATTGGTCAGCTGGGTTTAGAATAATCTCACCATTATCAACCGGTGGTAGGAATGGAGAGGATGTAGGTTGTGCCCTGGAATGTGGCTTCAAAAGAGAGACATGAAACACATCATGAATTTTGGCCGTATCCGATAATTTGAGTTGATAGGCGACTAGTCCCATGCGTCGAAGAATGGGAAACGACCCGAAAAATCTGGGAGAGAGCTTATGATGTGGAGGTCCCGCAAGTGACTGCTGACGGTAGGGTTGGAGCCGTAGCCACACATACTCCCCAACCTCAAAAGAGACCTCACGGTGGCCTTTGTCGTAGACATCTTTTAACCGAGCTTGGGGGCATGGCATAGCCGTTCTGTGATATTCTATAGTAGCAAATCCCGGTCCATGAGTGTCTGATCAATCCTGTCGACGCGGGTGGACCCTGGGTTGTACAAGAGAAGGTGAGGTGGATCCCGACCATATATTACCTGGAAAGGAGTGGATTGCAAGGCAGAATGGAACGAAGTGTTGTAACAGTATTCGGCCCACGGAAGCCATTGAACCCATTGCCACGGACGATCACCCACCCAGCACCATAGATACATCTCGATGGATGATAGGAGGAGAACTTCAATTTAGTCCCGTTCAAGCGAAAAAGCTCCCGACAAAAGGTGCTCGTGAAAACTGCATATTTGTCACTCTCAATGGATTCTGGAATGCCATGTAAGCAGACTATCTACTCCAGGAAAGTCTAAGCAACCCGTGTTGCTGTATAAGGATGAGCCAGCGGTATAAAATGTCCGTACTTGGAGAATCTATCAACCACCACGAAAAGTACGGATTTGCCAGAGGACAGGGTAGACCTTCCACAAAATCCATCAAAATGTCGGCCCAAACCTACGTAGGAAGGGCCAGAGGCTGGAGAAGACCGGCTGGACTTAAGTGCTCGGCTTTGTTGCGTTGGCAGATGTGACAGTCGCCCACATAAGTCGCAATAGAGGGTTTCATGGCTTGCCAGTAAAAATCAACTTGAATTCTGTGCAAGGTCTTCTATATCCCCTCGTGTGTACTGTCATGGTAGGCTGAGAGAATAGCTGGAATCAAATCGGACTTAGGTGGAAGAAAAAGCCATTGCTCGTAATAAATAAGTGAATCCTGGATGGACCACTTTGAATTCATTGTCCCTTTCGAAATCTTCTGATACAATTCCTGCAGTGTAGGGTCAGTGGCATGTGCGTCTCTCACTAAGTCCAGAACGAGAAATCTCGGCTGGCTGATCGAATAGACCGACTACTGATCCTTAAAACACTGTGACAAGGCATCTGCCGCCTTATTTAATCTCCCAACATGATATTCCATAGAGAAGTCAAACCCCAACAACTTACTGATCTAGTGCTACTATGGCAACATTGTCAAATGTTGTTCTAGTAGGAATTTAAGGCTGTAGTGATCCATGCATATGAGAAAAACCCAACCTCAGAGATAAGGCCTCCAATGTTGGACCGCCTTGGCCAACCCAATCAATTCGCGCTCATAGGCTGCCAGCTTGTGATGACGGACTGCCAACTGTCTGCTAAAATACGCAATAGGATGACCCAGCTGCTGTAAAACGGCCCCAATGCCCACGCTCGAAGTGTCGCACTCTACCACGAACAATTTGTCAAAGTTGGGAAGTTGTAATACTGGCGCGGATGCAATGGCAGTTTTGAGTGCCACAAACAACTTGGTGGCCTCCTCATTCCAAATAAAGGAATTTTTCTTGAGTAGACTGGTCAATGGTGCTGCCACTGGCCCATAGTTCTGAATAAATTTACGGTAGTAGCCCGCAAGACCCAAAAAACCCCGTAATGCAGAACACAACTGTGGCTGTGGCCACTAGTAAATAGTTCGGATCTTCTCGGGATCCACCATAACCCCCTCATGTGAAATAATGTGTCCCAGATACCCCACATGTGAAGTCACAAAAGAACACTTGGAATGTTTCAAATAGAGCTGATGTGCTCGTAACAAGTCGAAAACAATCCTCAAGTGGACCAAGTGCTCCTCAACCGACTTGCTATATATAAGAATATCATCGAAAAACACAAGACCAAATTTTTGAAGATAGGGGCTAAATACCTCGTTCATCAAAGCTTGAAAAGTGGAGGGTGCATTGGATAACCCGAACGGCATGACGACGAACTCAAAGTGGCCATGGTGCGTACGGAATGCCGTCTTCTCGATATCAGAGGGGTGCATCCAGACCTGATGGTATCCCAAACGAAGGTCGAGTTTAGTGAATAACCACGACCCATGTAACTCATCCAGGAGCTCATCCACTATCGGAATCAAAAACTTGTCTTTTACTATTTGCACGTTCAATTCCCGATAAGCCACGCAGAACCTCCATGTCCCATCATGTTTCTTCACCAGTAAGACGGGTGAAGAGAACGAGGAGCGACTGGGACAAATAAGACCCTATTTCAACATCTCCTAGCACTGACGCTCTATCTCATCCTTCTGAAGGTGTGGGTAACGGTACGGTCACGCGACCACTACCTCAGATCCTGGTTTCAGACAAATTCTGTGGTCACAGTGCCTCAAGGGAGGCAAACCCGACGACTCCTGGAAGAGGTCAGAGAACTCCTCAACCAGACCATCACTAGTACTGTCAGGTTGTTCCTGTGTCTGCAAAGTGTGCATGCAGTGGGCCCTGTCCACCTGACAGCCCTGTAAGAGCACCCGACTCCCGCCCAAATCAAAGTTCATGGTTAAAGTCAAAAAGTCCCACAGAATGGGCCCCAACGTTTGTAACCATTTAATGCCTAATACCATATCAAATCCCGCCAGGGGAATAACAAAAAATTCAGCAGTAAACGAAGTAGAGCTAATGGAAAAATTTACCACCTTACTAATCCCATAGCTAGGGACCTTCTCGCCATTGGCCACTGAGACGGTGGCTGTTGGATGAGTGTGTATCTAGAGCTGGAGATGCTATGCGGCTATCAAACTCAAAACATTGTGTGTACTCCCCGAATCGACTAGTCCCACCAGTTCTCGGTCGATGACATGAGCTTGAACTTGCATTGTATTAGGCGACTTCTGCCCAGTAATAGCATGCAAGGATATCTCCGGTGGTTCCTCCTCGATAATATCCTCTAGATCCTCTGAATCCTCCACCTCCAGCCAAAACAATCGTTTACATTGGTGCCCTACCTGATACTGCTCATCGCAGTTATAATATAGATTTTTGGACAACCTTTCTGCCATCTCCGAACTCGTTAATTTTTTTATAAAGTTCGGTAGGGGATTATCCAGGGCGGGGATTGGCTACCCGAGTCATAGTCGAAGTGTGTCTGGATGGTGCTGCTGGAGATGCTACCTGAGATGAAGTATAGCGATGCCCTTTCCATGTGGAGGAAGTATTCCTCTCACCTGACCAACCCAACTTATGTTGCTGCAACTGTCGTCGTTGTTCCATTGCTCGGGCCATATTCATTGTATGAGCTAAATCCGTAGGCATAAGGAGTTCTACCTCTAGCTGTAGATAATCATTGAGACCCATTGTGAATAGGGAAACCTGTTGGTCAACCAATTCCCTCTCACCAGCACGAGCCAATTTTTCCTGGAACAGTTTTTGATATTGTTCTACCGAACAAGTTTGTCGCAATAGGACTAACTCCCCCAGGGGTTGCTGTTGGCGGGGAGATTAAATAAGGCGGTAGACACCTTGTCACAGTGTTTTGAGGATCAACAGTCGGTCTATTCGATCAGCCAGCCGAGATTTCTCATTCTGGACTTGGTGAGAGACGCACATGCCACAGACCTTGCACTGTAGGAACTGCATTAGAAGATTTCGGAAGGGACAATGAATTCAAAGTGGTCCATCCAGGATTCATTTATTTATTACAAGCAGAGGCTTTTCCTTCCACTTGAGTCCGAGTTGATTCCAGCTATTCTCTCGGCCTACTATGACAGTACACACGAGGGGATACAGAAGACCTTGCACAGAATTCGAGCTGATTTTTACTGGCAAGCCATGAAACCCTCTATTACGACTTATGTGGGCGACTGTCAGGTCTGCCAGCGCAACAAAGCCGAGCACTTGAGTCCAGCCGGTCTTCTCTAGCCTCTAGCTCTTCCTACGCAGGTTTGGGCCAACATTTCGATGGATTTTGTGGAAGGTCTACCCTTGTCCTTTGGCAAATCCGTACTTTTCTTGGTGGTAGATAGATTCTCCAAGTACGAACATTTTATACCACCGACACATCCTTATACAGCAACACGGGTTGCTCAGACTTTCCTAGAGCAGATAGTCCGCTTACACGGCATTCCAGAATCCATTGTGAGTGATAGAGATGCAGTTTTCATGAGCACCTTTTGGCGGGAACTTTTTCGTTTGAGCAGGACTAAATTGAAGTTCTCCTGTGCCTATCATCCACAGACAAAGGGCAGATAGAGGTGGTGAACAGCACCATCGAGATGTATCTACGGTGCTTGGTGGGTGATCGTCCGCAACAATTGGTTCAATGGCTTCCGTGGGCCGAATACTGTTACAACACTCCATTCCATTCTGCCTTGCAATCCACTTCATTCCGGGTTATATATGGCCGAGATCCACCTCGCCTTCTCTCGTACAACCCAGGGTCCACCCGCGTAGACACGATTGATCAGGCACTCATCGACCGGGATCTGCTGCTATAGAATATCACAGAACGACTACGATGCATCTAAGCTCGGATGAAGGATGTCTACGACAAAGGCCACCGTGAGGGAGTATGTGTGGCTACGACTCCAGCCCTACCGTCAGCAGTCTCTTGCGGGACCTCCATGTCATAAGTTATATCCCAGATTTTTTGGGCCGTTTCCCATTCTTCGACGCTTGGGACCAGTCGCCTATCAACTCAAATTACCGAACACGGCCAAAATTCATGATGTGTTTCATGTCTCTCTTTTGAAGCCACATTCCAGGATGCAGCCTACATTCACTCCTTTCCTACCACCGGTTGATAATGGCGAGGTTATTCTTAACCCAGCTGCGGTGTTACGCATGCGACTGACCAATGACCATTGGGAGATTCTCGTTCAGTGGACGGACACTGACCCTGACGCTGCAACATGGGACCGTGTGGACATCTTCAAACAAGTCTTCCCAACTTTAGAGTTTGAGGACAAGCTCTTTCTCCATGGGGAGGCAGAGGTTGTGGACTCAATGGCACATCGAGTCATACAACAAAGGAGGCAACAATAACTCACTCAATAGGATTTATTTCTTATATTACTTTGAGTAGGATTTATTTCTTATATTGTTTTAAGTAGGATTTATTTCTAATTAATTTTAAATGTAGGGGCATTATGGGTAATTATTGTAACCCTAACCCTAAAACTCCATGACGTGATCTATTTAAAGGAAAAGAATGAATGAAATAGGTAAGCTTTGAGATTTTAGAATAACCTAGTCTAAACAGGCTGAGATCACCTCTTGATCTTGAGTTTAGGGTTTACTCCAAAAATCCAACCTATCCTTCACCCTCCATCCTCATCCAAATTCGTCCATCTTCATCCTTCATCATCCATAATAGGAAGAGGAGCTTGCTGCCCCTTTTTTGAGCCCAAAGAGAGGGTCTTCCCTCATTCTCAGCGTCAACAATCAGCAAGGGTTCTAACCCCCTTGGCGAACAGAAAAAGGAAGAATTTTCTGGTTCTTCCACGTGAAGATTTGGTGCATCCCTTCCTAGCTTGGAAACATCACTGAAACCTAGCATCAACGTCTACCATGGAGAGCCAAGGGCTACACATAAGCTAGGACTTACATCCTAGCACGAGCAACAACCAAATCAGGGTTACGTGAGCAAGAAAAGGTACTTCTTCCATATCTCTCCACCTCAATTATTTCCATTCTAGCTATAACTTTAACACTAGAGTGGGTTCATAAAAAGGGAGACTGATCACAGGTGGAAGATTAGCCAAAGAAGGGATCTTTAACCCTCCTTACCGAGTCCAACAACTCAGCACCAGTGCTGGATTCAAAAATCCCACACCGTGTTACTCGATCCATGACCCGGGACCGTAACAAAATAAATATGGTTTCCACCATTGAAAAATGAGACAAGGCTATGGAAAAATTGGTTGGGACATCCATCTGCACAGTCTCTTCATTATATGTTTCCTACTCTTAAAGTAAGGTCAGAATTTCATTGTGAAGTTTTTCAAATGAGTAAACATCAAAGGAGTACATACTCTCCTCATCCAGAAGTCAAAAGTGTTACTCCCTTTTCTTTAATTCATACTAATGTCTGGGGGCCCTTGAGTGTCTCCAATATTTCTCAAGAAAAATATTTTATTACATTTATTGATGATTTCACTCACACAACTTGGTTGTTTGTATTTAAGGAGCATTCTGAAATACCATTGATTTTTAAGTCGTTTCATGAAAATAAAAATACTCCGGTCTGATAATGCCAAAGAATAAATTTCCAAAGACCTTGACTCTTTTTGTCAAGAAAATGGCATTATCCATCAAACATCATGTGCCTACTCCCCTTAACAAAATGGATTAGTTAAACGAAAAAATTGTCATATTCTTGAGGTTGTTCGAGGTTTATTACATGCCATTAAAGTTCCCTACTTTTATTGGCCTCATGCTGTCCTTACATCTTGCTTTCTTATAAATCGTCTACCATCTTTCGTTCTTGGTAATAAATCTCTTTACGCTAGATTATTACCAAATGATGATCCATTTTCACTACCTTTGAGAGTCTTCAGATGTGAATATCCTTTTCATAATTCATTTCCTAGACACAATAAATTTGATCCTAAATCTATCAAGTGTATCTTCTTGGGATACCCTCACACACAAAAGGGTTATGTTTGTTATAGTCCCACTCTTCAACGTTTATTTGTGTCCAGGGATGTAAATTTTTTTGAAGATTCCTCATTTTATTCTGACAGTGCTCCTCCTGGTCTCTCCTCAGTACCAGGCTCCCCTCGACCGGTTGTGCCCCATGATACAGAGATTATTCAGCCCCCAGAGCAAGTGGCCGACACCACACCTACCAAGTTAATAAATCCCATAGAGGCAAGTCCTTCATCTCCAGTTGTTTTTGGCCCTCAATATGATACTCATCCTATTGCTGTATGAAAAGAACCTAGATCATGCACTCGTCCTTCTACTTCTCATCCCATTTCAAATTTTGTGTCTCATCATCGCCTCTCACCTCTATGTTGTCAGTTTCTTTCTTCTATTTCCTCCATATCTGTTCCACAGTCCTATCAGGAGGCTTTATAACATCCAGGTTGAAAGGTACCTATGGATGAAGAAATGAAGGCACTTAATGACAATCAGACATGGTCACCGGTTCCTCTTCCAACAGATAAAAAACCCATCAATTGCAAGTGGGTTTATACTGTCAAACATAATTCAGATGGGTCACTAGCACGGCTGAAGGCTCGACTGGTTGCTAAAGGTTATACTCAGTGTTATGGTGTTGATTATGAAGAACCTTCTCTCTAGTGGAAAAAATAAACTTGATACATATATTATTATCTTTGGTGGCCAATCTATCATGGCCGATATATCAACTTGATGTGAAAAATGCATTTATGAATGGGGATATTAAAGAAGATATTTATATGTAACAACCACCTGGGTATGTGGTTGAGGGGGAGTCAGTATGTCAACTAAAAAATCATTGTATGGTCTCAAGCAGTCCCCTCGAGCATGGTTTGAGAAATTTAGTCAAGCCCTCATACGGGCCGGATTTTACAGATTCTCTGGAGATCACTCAATATTTATTGAAAACACACCGAGAGGTAAGGTTATTCTGGCAATATATGTTGATGATATCATTTTAACTGGAAGTGATTCTGAGGGCATCGAGAAAACAAAGGAAAAATATGTGCTGAATTCAAGACAAAGGATCGTGGGCAACTCAAATATTTTTTGGGTATTAAAGTATTACAATCTAGACATGGGATTGTGCTATCCCAAAGAAAATATGCCTTTGATCTACTAGAGGAGACAAGAATGATGGGATGCAAACCAGCAAAAACTCCTATTGACTCAAAATTATGTGGAGGCACTAGAGAAGATGTAGATATTGGTAAATATCAAAGACTAGTGGGAAGACTTATTTACCTGTGTGTCACAAGGCCGGATATATTATATGTAGTAAGTATGGTGAGTCAATACATGCGCAAGCCACAATTTAGTCATTGTCAAGCACATGAAAGGATACTACGATATCTGAAAGGAGCTCCAGGAAGATGGCTTCTCTAAAAAATCCATGGTCAATTCAACATTGAAGGATTTTCAGATACAGACTGGGCCGGATCCTCGGATGACAAAAAATCTACTTCGAGGTTTTGTGCGATGGTTGGAGGGAATTTGGTTACATGAAAAAACAAGAAGCAAAATGTAGTAGCACGGTCTAGTGCATAAGCAGAATACAGAGTCATGGCATGCACTGTTAGTGAACTCTGGATAACATCTCTTCTCACTGAATTGGGATTCTACAAAGATGCTCTGATGGATCTATATTGTGATAATAAAGCAACAATATACATTACATCAAATACAATCTTCCATGAAAGAACAAAATATATTGAAGTGGACTACCATTTTATATGAGAAAAGTTTCAAGTAGGCTTTTTATCTCTAAGGCATATATCATCACAAAGCCAAGTTATAGATATTCTCACCAAGCCGATCACTCACAAGATTATGTCTACCATCTACAGCATACTGGGCATCTTGTTATGGACTCAATAGTATCACGAGTTGTCAGCAAGCGTAGGAATTAATTAATGTGGTTTTCAATTTTCATGTAATTGATTTGGTTTGGTTTGGTTTAGAATTTATTTGGCTTGAACCAGTGACCCAAGGGTCAGAATTGTTTTTGGCGTCCTCAACCCTATTTAAGGGGACGACTAGGTTAATGAAAGATAGCAATTGAGTTAAAATTTAGCCTAGAGTAATTTAGATAACAGATCGAGAGCTCCTTCAAGCTCTCCCCCGTTTTCTCCCAATTCCCCTTTCTGAAATTCTTTCTTCATCACTCCATCAATCTACATCGATGTCAAACAAAAGCAATGGAAGGAAGAGAAGAGAGGAGGGTGACAAGATCCATGGCTCGTGAGGTTCCTAACAACGTGGTATCAGACAGGTCCACCCTCGGCGACTCCTCTTCTCCAGAGGACATACGTCAAGTGCTTTTAGATCTTCAACATAGGTCCACTCTTCAAGGTGCTAAAATTTCTAACATCCATAATACATTGAACACGCTGAAATCTTCTCTTCAAACCGTCATCCGCCAGCTTGCTGCACTTCAATCGCCAGCGCCACCACCAGCAACCAACTTTCAACCACTGGCAGCACATCACCCACACTTCACGCCAGCACCACCCCCACCACTGCGCCAACAACCTGTTCCCATGGCTGCTCAAACACAGGGACCAACTACGGTTCCCAGGTACTTTAAACTCAACTTTCCTACATATGATGTATCTAGAGATCCTTTGCTTTGGTTCACGAAATGTGAGCAATTTTTCTATCATCAACAAACGGTGGATGTGGACAAGGTCACACTGGCCGCCTACCACCTGCTCGATGAAGCGCTCATGTGGTTCCATCACTACCGAAATGTCCATTCCACTCAAGATTGACTACATTTTAAACATGCTTGCCAGATGAGGTTTGGACCTCCAACTAGTAGCAACCCAGTGGGGGAATTGATCAACTATAAATAGACTAGCACCTTAGAATTGTACCAGAAAACATTTCAAGAAAGGTTGGCCTAAGCAAGTGAATTTGTTCCTCCTCACCTACATGTTCAGATTTTTAATGCGGGCTTGACTGAGGCAGTTCGATTGGAAGTAGAATTACTTTGTCCGATAGATTTGGACTCAACCATGAATTATGCCAGGGCTGTGGAACAGAAACAAAGAGTTCTGAGGGAATCATTAAGTCGAAAACCATTGTGGACCAACAGACTACCGGGTACTGCACCTGGACCTCATTTTGGCTCCTATGCCCCTAACCGTACAGACCAGTCTACAAGTGTGCCCCCCCCCCCCCCTACACACACACACACAATCTTCCACATAAATTCTTGACTAAATAGGAAATGGAGGCAAGAAAGGCCAAGGGCCTCTATTTTAATTGTGATGAACAATTTCTTCCAGGACATACCAGTAAATGATTATTCAGTATTGAACTTTGGGAAGAAGGTCCAGAAGAGCTTCCTGAAACTGATTTTGTTGAAGAGGAATAGCAAGACCCAGAGCTCTTCCTCCATGCCATGCATGGCCAGGTAAAGAACAAGTTACACCATCCCCTGTTACTTGCTTTAGTTTATTCTGGCAGGACACATAATTTTATCAGTGAACCCGCAGCGAAACAATTGGGATTAGAAATTCAACAACAAAAGGGTCTCTCTGTTTCAGTGGCCAATGGGGCTAAAATTTCCAGTGTGGGGTTATGTGCAAACACCCCTTTTACCATTGAGGGACATTTATTTAAGGCGAACTTACTGGTCATTCCTTTGGCAGGATTTGATTTGGTGCTCGGGGTAAAATGGCTTAAGTTATTAGGCCCTATATTGTGGGACTTTCAGGCTCGGACTATGACATTTACAGCACAACAGGGCCAGATTACATTACAGGGTATTATGGCACAGGTGCCTAATGCACTTCACACTTTATAGATTCAGAACACTGGTGATGGTAAGTTAGATCCATTACTTACAACATTTGTGGATTTATTTAATGACCCTACTGGTCTACCACCAGTGCATCACCGTGATCACCACATTCATTTGAAGTTGGGAACCGATCCAGTGGTGGAGCGCCCTTATCGTTACCCACATATACAGAAAGATGAAATCGAAAGACAGTGCCTGAATATGCTCGCTCAGGGAGTTAACCAGCCCAGTAGGTCTCCCTTCTCATCACCTATTTTACTGGTACGCAAAAAGGATAAATCATGGAGGTTTTGTGTCGACTATAGGCAACTCAATTTGCAGACAATTAAAGACAAGTTCCCCATCCCAGTAGTGGACGAGTTGCTATATGAGTTACATGGTGCTACGATTTTTACCAAGCTAGATTTGAATCGGGCTATCATCAAATTAGAGTTCACCTTGTGGATGTGGAGAAGACTGCATTCCGCACGCACCACGGTCATTTCGAGTTCCTCATCATGCCCTTCGGTCTCTCCAATGCACCCTCCACCTTCCAGGCCCTCATGAATTAGGTATTTTCCTCACTTCTGCAGAACTATGTGTTAGTATTTTTTGATGACATCTTGGTCTATAGCAAAAATTGGGTCAACCATCTCCAACACCTCCATTAGGTATTTACCATTCTATGCTCCCATCATTTGGTTTTGAATAAATCCAAATGTTCTATGGGCACCTCAGAAGTGGCATATTTGGGCCACGTTATATCAGCTGTGGACGTGAAGGTTGACCAGAGTAAGATCCAAGCAGTCACAGATTGGCCTCCTCCCACCTTCCCTACCGCATTAAGGGGATTTTTGGGCCTAGCTAGACATTACAGAAAATTTATCCATTCTTATGGCCAGATAGCAGCACCACTCAACAACCTTCTCAAGAAACATGCATTCAATTGGTCTTCTTCGGCGGATCAAGCCTTTCAGCTATTAAAGGAGGCCTTAGTCTCAGCGCATGTACTACAACTACCAGATTTTGATGAAGACTTTGTGGTGGAATGTGATGCGTCCGGTGGAGGCAATGGTGCAGTGTTAAAACAATTGGGACACCCCATCGCTTATTTCAGCCGCCAATTGGGACAACACTACCACAAGTTAGCGGCATATGAGAGGAACTGATTGGGTTAGCCAAGGTTATCCAACATTGGCAGCCTTATCTCTAGGGACGACCATTTCTCATTCGTACAGATCATTGCAGCCTCAAGTATCTTCTTGAACAACGCCTCACCATATCACCACATCAATATTGGTTGACTAAACTCATGGCCTTAGATTTTATAGTTCAATATAAGCCAGGCAGTTTGAATTTGGGGGCTTATGCTTTGTCTCATTGGGACATTCCAAAACCACACGTTTATGCTATCAGCAACCCACGTTCACTTTTGTTGGATTCTATTCGAGAGGAGACACATCAATATCCAGAACTTATTTCATTATATCATGATATTCAACAAGGGACAACAGCTCATCATTGGACGATTCAGGATCATCTTATCCTATACAAACACAAGATTTTTATGCATCACACATCCCCACTTCTTCACACCATTCTGTCTTCTATCCATGATAGCACACATGAGGGTCGACAGAAAATATATTTCCTTATTAGTCGGGAATTTTATTGGAGGAGCATGAAGAGCATGATTGCGGATTATGTAGCTGCTTGTCAGATTTGTCAACGATTATGACAACGAAACAAGGCCGAATCTTTAAGTCCTGCCGGCCTACTACAACCTCTGCAGCTACAGTCTCAAATCTGGTCCGACATTTCAATGGACTTCATTGATGGCCTTCCCACTTCATCAGGTAGATCAGTGATATTAGTTGTGGTTGACCGTTTTTCAAAATATGGTCACTTCATTGCTTTGGCGCATCCATATACTGCTGCTCATGTAGCTCAGTTATTTATGGACCACATTGTCTGATTACACGGGATTCCATCATCCATTATAAGTGACAGTGATGCCATTTTTACCAGTACCTTTTGGAAAAAATTATTCAAGTTACAGGGCACCCAATTGGCATTCTCTTCTACATATCATCCACAGACTGACGGACAAATCGAGGTCGTCAATCGCACGATTGAAATGTATCTTCGTTGTTTCGTGGGGGACTCACCTAAACGGTGGGTTAAGTGGCTTTCCTGGGCAGAATTTTGCTATAACACCTCTTACCACAGCGCACTGAGAACTACTCATTTCAGGGAAGTTTATGGTAGAGATCCACCTCGTTTGTTATCCTATGAACCAGGGGCATCCAAAGTCGTCACTTTGGACCAAGCATTAGCTGAAAGAGACGCTATGCTCACTGAGGTCCGTACTCATCTCCAGGAGGCCCAACACTTTATGAAGCTCTATTATGATAAGAAGCACTGTGAGGTCTATTATTCCCCAAGAGATTAGGTGTGGTTAAAGCTCCAACACTACCGCCAGCTGTCACTAACTGCCTCCAAGCGCCAGAAGCTTTCTCCAAAATATTATGGTCCATTTCAGGTGTTGGACCGAATTAGCCCTGTGGCCTACCGCTTGCAGCTACCACCCGAGGCCAAGATACATTATGTATTTCACATATCCCAATTGAAGCCATTCCAGGGTGACTCGCCCTTGCTGCACACCCCTCTGTTGCCACTCCATGAAGGCCGAGTCCTTTCTACTCCAGCTCAGGTATTGCAAGCACGCCACATTCAAGGCGATTGGGAAATTCTCGTACAGTGGGTAGATGCAGACCCCAGTGACACTACATGGGAGCCCTTATCAGCATTTCAACTTCTCTACCCTTCCTTCGAGATTTAGGACAAGCTTTTTCTCCAGGAGGGGGGTGATGTTATGGACTCAAGAGCATCACGAGTTACCAACATGCATAGGAATTAATTAATGTGGTTTTCAATTTTCATGTAATTGATTTTGGTTTGGTTTGGTTTGGTTTAGAATTTATTTGGCTTGAACCAGTGACCCAAGGGTCTGAATTGTTTTTGGCGTCCTCAACCCTATTTAAGGGGACATCTAGGTTAATGAAAGATAGCAATTGAGTTATAATTTAACCTAGAGTAATTTAGATAACAGGTCGAGAGCTCCTTCAAGCTCTTCCCCATTTTATCCCAATTCCCCTTTCCAAAATTCCTTCTTCATCACTCCATCAATCTACATCGACGTCAAGCAAGGCAATGGAAGGAAGATAAGAGAGCAGGGTGACAAGATCCATGGCTCGTGAGGATCCTAACACATCTACGATGTTTTCTCTCCCCATCTATAGGGGGAGTGTTACAATGTGCGACCCACCATGGTGCATAAGCTGGTGGGACCCACCATGAGAAGATAAAAAGCACAAGCTGAAATGAGTTAGAAGACTTGAAGATAAAACGAGACCCACAAAAATAACACGAGATGGTAATCTTATCAATATGAGCTGGAAGATCATGTGGGACTGTTATGGACTCCATAACATCTAGAGTAACTAGTAGACGTAGGGGGTAGATTATGTAATTTCTAGTTTTTTGCAATTAGCAGGTATTGTTGTAATTTCCTTCAAACTAGTGGTCCTTTCGTTGGCCTTTGTTGGTGTGCGTTCCCTAATCTTTTATAGGGATGTAGGGTTATGAATGAAAGCAAGCATTAATCAAAATTAGTTTAGACGAGGTTGGATTCTCTCTCTGATGAGGTCCAAGGTTGAGCTTCCTTCGAAAGCTCATTAGCTCACAACAATTGGTCGTTCAAAGAATCTTAAATCCTCCTCAATGAAGCAGCCCAATTTGGAATCAAGAGGAGATTGTCGGGTGACGCGGTCCATGGCGAGAGAACTCAACAACATGGTATCAGACAGAACCACCATTGGCGATTCCTCCTCTCCAATAGATTTGTGGAATTCCATTGAATAGGTTCGGATTGAATCCCAAGCACAAATCATTGCCCTTCGGAATGACAATGCAGCCATCGAAACCGAAATGCAGGAAATCAAAGAGGCTATTCTCCAAATTAATCTACGCCTGGGTGAATGGGTTCCACGGGATGCTCCTCTTCTGGGAAGTTCCAACAGACCTTCCGATCAGCCACCGATTCAACCACCCCCAACGCCTCCTCTACGCCCAGCTCATCCAATTCCAAGGGGGACTCACGAGAACAGCCATTCCACCGTGCCCAGGTATACCAAACTCGATTTCCCAACATATGATGGGTCATTTGACCCTCTGATATGGTTGCACTGGTGTGACCAATTATTTTGGAATCAAAGAACCCAACCTGAGGACAACGTTCCTTTAGCTGCATTCCATATGCTCGAAGAAGCGCAGCTGTGGTATCATCAATTTAATTTTGAGCATCATGTGTATGATTGGGAAATTTTTAAAGATTATTGCATATTGAGGTTTGGTCCACCAGCACGAAGCAATCCTCTAGGAGATTTGGTCAATCTCAAACAATTAGGTTCCATTGAGAATTATCAGAAACAATTTCAGGAACGGCTTGCACGAGCCAGTCAGTTTGTGCGTTCGAGTCAATATGTTCATTTGTTTACTGCTGGCCTAGTTGAGGCACTTCGCCTAGAAGTGGAATTACATGATCCGCCATCTTTAGCACATGCAATGAATTTGGCATGTACACTGGACACCAAGCAAAGAGTTATGAAAGAATCTATGGGGCATAGACCCCCCTAGCCAGGCTGAGTGGCCTCTGGCGCCCCACACACCAGTAAATCCCCTTTGCGCCAAGGGCCAACTCCCCATACCTCAGAGGCCACCAAGTCAACACCACCCTCACAATATATTTGACGCATTTCCAAATTAGAAATAGACCAGAGAAGGGCTCAAGGGCTATGTTTTAATTGTGATAAAAAATACTTGTAGGGGCACTTATGCAAAAGGCTATTTTGGTTAGAGGTTGAGGACCCAGAAGATATCCCACAACCAGTAGATGAGGAAGACACCGAGGTGGAAGAACCAACAATGTCCATTCACGCCATGACAGGGTTACACAACGCCAACACTATGCAGGTCCACGCTGGCATCCAAAACCTCATGTTACTTGCACTAGTAGACTCGGGCAGCACCCACAACTTCCTCAATCAATCAGCAACACAACAGTTGGGCTTGCCACTTCAGCACAATTCTGTCATTTTTGTCTCAGTCGCTAATGGGGAAAAGGTTTCTAGTGGGGGGTTATGTTCAACATTTACGTTTTTTATTGAAGGAAACACCTTTGTGGTGGATTTTTTGGTCATTCCACTGGCTGGGTTTGATTTGGTATTGGGTATTAAATGGTTGCAACAGTTGGGACCGATTTTATGGGATTTCAAGTCCCTTACTACGAGTTTTATGCAAAATACCAACAACTCACACTGCATGGCACTCATGCCCAGTTACCGTGCACTCTTCAGAATATCAAAGTTATGGACTCCGATCGCTGTAAGTTAAACTCAGTCCTTA
This sequence comes from Aristolochia californica, assembly GCF_029961685.1. NCBI lineage: Eukaryota > Viridiplantae > Streptophyta > Magnoliopsida > Piperales > Aristolochiaceae > Aristolochia > Aristolochia californica. The sequence continues at coordinate 22,199,071 of NW_027181815.1, read as the reverse complement.
CAGAATTTGCTGACTTATTTCAGGAGCTCGCTAAACTTCCACCCACCCGTGCTTGTGATCATCAGATTCGTTTAAAGTTAGGCATTGAGCAAGTAGTGGTGTGTCCATACCGTTACCCCCATTTGCAGAAAGATGAGATAGAGCGCCAATGTCAGCATATGTTAGCACAAGGAATCATTCAGCCCAACCACTCACCATTTTCTTTGCCAGTGTTGTTGGTAAAAAAAATGACAACTCTTGGCGATTTTGTGTGGACTACAGAGAGCTCAACGCTCATATGGTTAAGGATAAATTCCTAATACCGGTGGTGGAAGAACTATTGGACGAATTACAAGGGAAAAAATTATTTACTAAGCTGGACTTGAAATCCGGATACCATCAGATTCGGGTCCACCCTGACGATGTGGAGAAAACTGCATTCCGTACACATCATGGTCATTTTGAGTTCTTGGTTATGCCATTTGGGCTTTCCAATGCCCCTTCCACTTTTGGGGCCCTTATGAATGAGGTATTTCGCCCATTCTTACGGAAATATGTTTTGGTATTCTTTGATGATATTTTGATTTATAACAAAGAATTGGGAAGAACAAATTCAACACTTACGCCAGGTATTCACCCTCCTACGTTCCCATCATTTTTTCCTCAATAGATCGAAATGCGCTATGGGTACCTTAGAGGTTGCTTAATTGGGTCATGTCTGTTGGAATATTTGTTTGTATCGACCGGGCCAGTCCTTGTAAAAGATCCGTGGGGTTGCTTTCCTAATAGGTTCAAGCCTTTTAACGCACTGGTTTCAACATGGTATCAGAGTAAGGAGTTTAGGATCTCTCTCTATGGAGTTATTATCAAATCTGTTCAAAAAGTTGTAAAAGGACTTCAGTCAGGAAGAGATAAGTTTGTGCTCTTCTTATTTACATTTTTTTGTTTCCTTTTCTTATTTACATACTCCTTCTACTGTTTTTCTTTACTATTTGAATTTTGAGTCACATCAAGTCAAGATAAATCTTTATATGTTGTAAAGATTTATTTCTATTACTAAATTGATGTTATAATCTTGACTCCTTGTAAATCAATTACAAGAGTGATCAAGATCATTTACTGTTTGCATCTTATTAAGATTGATGGGTGAAATTCAATTACCTTTATGTAATTTGGATCCATCTCATTTGAGGTACAATTGCAGCACATGTTGCTATATCTTCTCCTACTTAAGGTTGCTCATGGGTTTGTATTATGTTGTTGGATGCCCATTATGTGTTTGATGAAATTCCAGCAGTCATTTACCCTTTGTAGTTCCATTTTTTTTTTTAACTTCAACAATTGGATTTTTTTTTACGTTGAAGTCTCCCATGAGTTGAAGATAAATCTCTTCCAATTGTCTTGGTTTGCCATTAAATATTCTCTAAATTTTTTACTATTGCTCGTTTGTGTTGGAGTTTGGATTATGGCCTAATCGGTTGCATCTAATTTCTTCTCTTCATTCTTATGAATGCAAGAGAAGTTGAGTGATGGCTGGATGTTATTATCACTTTCTAAAGGCACAAATTTGTTGATAATTTGGTGCTTGCCCTCGTGAAAGAAATTGGTTCTTGTTCTCTTTTGTTGGTAACTGATTTGGTCGACGGGTTCTTCAAATTACATTGAGTAATTGTTCTTTGAAGAAGGTCTTTTCCCTCTACCTCCATATTTTACTTGCCTGATCATGGAGATTGGATACAATAGTAATAAGAGTGATATACTCCGTATTAGTACAATTCCACTTAGAGGTCTCTCCAATTACATGAGCTGGTCACAATCGGTTCAGAGGGTTCTTATTACTCGTGACATCTTGAGCCACGATGTTAACTTTCCTCCTCCGATTGTTGAAGAAGATGCGTCCTACCACAAGTGGGTTAAAGATGATAACATGGTGGAAAGTTGGGCTCATTAAAAACATGGAAGAGCAGGTGGCCAACAATGTGGTCCACTTGGAAACTGCCAAGAACATATGGGACACTAGTGCCAAGCTTTACTCAAGCACTGCTTCATTACAAAAAATATATGATGTCTTACAAAACATGTTGCATACGAAACATGGAGATAATATTCACGAATTTTTGGCATGGTTTCAAGGTCTTCTTCAAGATTTGAAAATAGGTCAGCCATATTCCACTAATATTGCCATTCAAGAACGACAAAGAGAAGCTTTGGCAGCAACCATTTGCTTATTGAATATTAAACCATACCTTGAGGTGGCCAAAACTCAGCTTCTAAGTTCTTTTTCTCTTCCATCCTTCGATGATATTAGTGCTATATTACTTCGAATACCGGATCCATCCCCTCCTTCTCCTATTGATTCTCCATCGACGAAGTTCTTTGGCAATCGGGGAACATCTTCCTCATCCTGAGGACAGGGCAAAAATATGAGAGGGGGTCAAACTATGAGAGGGGTTAAAAATAGAGGTGGTAGAACGGGTCATAATTCTTTCCATACTGAGCCTCAACTTTGCACTTATTGTGGCCGTCAGAACCACCTTGTGGCATCATGTTGGAAACTTCATGGCAAACCTGATTGGGCCATAGCTAACCCAGTCTCGGTTAACATTGACAAAAATGAAGATAAGGCTGAATCATCAATCGAAAATGTGACTCTTACGGTTGAGGACTATGCTGCATTTAAGAAAATGAAGTCCTTCATGGAATCATCTACTGCTGCCTCAGGTATGCTTTCTTCCTCTTCTTCCTTTTCCTCTTGGATCATCGACTCCGGGGCCTCCGAACATCTATCAGATAACAAACACTTGTTGCAGTCCTTATCTCTTTGTTATCCTCATAAATTCGTTACTATTGCTGATGGTACCCAAACCAAGGTCCTTGGCAAAGGTTCCTCCTCTCTTACCTCATATATTCCCCTTCAAGATGTTTTGTTTGTTCCTCAATTTCTTTTAAATTTGCTCTCAGCTAGTCAATTGACCAAACAATTAAATTGCTCTATCACCTTCTCACCGTCTTCTTGTGTCTTTCTGGATCTCACTACGAAGCGGGTGATTGGTGGCGGCCATGAAAATGGGGTTTTGTACTACTTCGCTCTTCGACCATTAGCTGCGTTTTCATCCATTACATCTGAGGCCCAACTTTGGCACAACCGACTAGGTCATCCGTCTACCCCTTCACTTCGTTCTTTGGTTTCATCTTTCAAAGGACTTTCTAATTTCAGTTGTGAGGTTTGTTAATTAAGTAAACATGTCAGGAGTACATATTCTCCTCGTCTTACAACTACAAGTACTGCTCCGTTTGAGCTAATACATTCTGATGGATGGGGCCCTTTATGTGTCTCAAATATTTCCCAAGTTAAATATTTTGTCATTTTTGTTGATGATTTTACTCGAGTGACTTGGTTATATCTATTTAAAGAGCGTTCCGAAATTCTTCCTTTGTTTAAAAATTTTTATGCTATGGTCTTGACACAATTTGGGAAGAAAATTCAAACCCTTAGATCTGATAATGCTAAGGAATACATGTGTCATGACTTCAAATCATTTTGTGAGAGTAGTGGGCTTATTCATCAAACATCATGTGCCTATACTCCTCAACAAAATGGTGTTGCTGAAAGGAAGAATCGTCATCTTCTTGAAGTTGCTCGGGGCCTCCTCTATTCCATGAAGGTACCCTATTTCTATTGGCCTCATGCTATACTTACAACATGTTTTCTCAATAATAGGTTACCTTCATCAGTCCTTCATAATAAAACTCCTTACTCTATGTTATATAATGGTGATGATCCTTTTTCTCTTCCTTTGAAAGTGTTTGGATGTACGTGTTTTGTTCATGTTACATCCCCACATAAAACTAAACTTAATCCTCGGTCTATGAGGTGCATTTTTTTGGGGTACTCTCGCACCCAGAAAGGTTATGTTTGTTACAATCCTACCCTTTGAAGGATGTTTATCTCTAGGGGGTGACTTTCTTTGAGGACACCCCCTTCTACTCCTCCCATGATGCTCCTCCAAGATGGACTTGTCCTTATACTACTCCTTGTCCGCTTGTGTTGTTCAATCTTGAAGTGGATCCATCGCCTGATGCACCAGTCGTACCTTCACCTGTGGTGTTGTCAGATCCACCCGAGGTAAGTCATTCTCCTCCTATGTATGAGCCTGAATTTGATACTCGGCCTATTGCTTTAAGAAAAGAACGTCACTCCTGTACTACTTCACATCCTATCTCAAATTTTATGTCTCACCATCGCTTGTCTTCCGAGTGTTTTCAGTTTCTTGCGGCCCTTTCTTCTACTTCTGTTCCGCAGTCGTATCAGGAGGCCCTGAGACATCCAGGATGGAAGGCGGTTATGGATGAAGAAATGCATGCCTTATACGAAAACCAAACCTGGTACTAAACATCACTCCCGAATGGTATCAGAGTGGGTTGGTCCCGAGTTCGAGTCCCGCTCCCACCGAATTTTGTCCCAGGTATTTCTGGTGAATTTGTCCTGGGTTTTTTCGGTGAATTTATCCACGGGTTTTCCCCGTGTAGGGGAGTGTTAGAATATTTGTTTGTATCAACCGGGCTAGTCCTTGTATAAGATCCGTGGGGTTGCTTTCCTAATAGGTTCGAGCCTTTTAGCGCACGGGTTTCAATATGGTATCAGAGCAAGATTCTTATATGTGGGCATCTGCCCAAAATTATCCACGCCACCACATGAAAGGCCTCTACCCTGATTATTCATGTGCCTACACGTGAGGGGAGTGTTAAAAGGATAGTCCCACATACATTAGTGAGTATAAAAGATCTTGTATTTATTAGATGGGAAAAAGGTTTCCTAAGTGGCTAGTCATTTTGGAATAGAGCCTTCAATCCAATTTAACAATGTCATCTCAGCCTCTAGGTTAAAGTGGACACTAGCAAAATACAAACAGTGATTGATTGACCTACTCCACATTCTGTCATGGCTTTACGGGGGTTTTTAGGCCTGGCTGGGTATAACAGGAAGTTCATTCGCGACTATGGCCAGATCGCGGCACCGCTTACGAACTTACTTAAGCGTAATGCCTTCACATGGTCTGAGATAGCAGCTTCCTCTATTCAGCAGTTGAAATAGTCCTCAGCCTCTGCCCCAGTTCTCCAACTACCAAATTTTGAAGAACCATTTGTTATTGAATGTGATGCTTCTGGAGGGGACATTGGCCCAGTCTTATAGTAGCAAGGCCATCCCATAGCATACTTCAGCCGCATCTTTCCCCACACCACAAATTAGCTGCGTATGAAAGGGAACTTATTGGCTTAGCCAAAACCATTCAGCATTGGCGGCCCTATATTTGGAGTCGACACTTCGTGATCCAGACAGACCATTGTAGTTTGAAATATTTGTTGGAGCAACGTATCATTACTTCCCCACAACAACATTGGCTGAGTAAACTGATGGGGTTTAATTTTCAGGTGGAGTACAAACCGGGCCACCTTAACAGGGGGGCAGATGCCCTGTCCCTTCGGGATGTTGGAACCACAACTACATGCCATCAGTCAACCCCGGGTTCTTTTGCTCGATTCAATCAGAGTTGAAATTCAGAAACATCCCAAGCTTATGGAATTATATCAAAAAATCGAGCAACACAGTATGAACAACAATTGGGCAATTCAGGACCACCTCATATTGTATAAGGATCACATTTATCTCCATCACACTTCCACCCTACTCAACAACATTATATCTTCCTTTCACGACAACACTCTTGAGGGCCAGTAGAAGACATATTTTCGTCTTAGTCATGACTTCTATTGGAGGGGCATGAAACGTATGATAGCTGACTATGTCTCTACGTGCCAGGTTTGCCAATGGAACAAATAGGAATCCTTATACCCAACAGACTTGCTACAATTTCTTCAGCTACCTTCACAGGTATGGGGGCAGATATCTCCATGGATTTTATAGATGGCCTTCCCAACTCTTCCGAAAAATCTATTATTTTGGTAGTGGTGGATAGGTTCTCCAAATATGGGTTCTTCCTGCCACTGGTGCATCCTTATATGGCGATGCATGTCACTCAGATTTTCATGGACTAGATTGTTCGCTTGCATGGCTTACCAGACACCAGTGACAGAGATGTAGTATTCACAAGTACCTTCTGGAAATAACTATTCAAATTACAAGGCACCAAATTGGCTTTCTCCTTCGCATACCACCCTCAAACCGATGGCCAAATCGAAGTGGTCAACCACACTATTGAGATCTATTTGCAATATTTTGTGGGGGACACTCCCAAAAGTTGGGTCTGCGGGCTCGCCTGGGTGGGGTATTGTTATAACTCCTCTTACCACACAACACTGGGCACCACACCCTTCAGGGTGATTTATGGGTGCGACCCCCCTTGTCTCTTATCTTATGAACTTGGTTCGTCTCGGGTAGCAACGCTAGACCAGGATTTGGGGGAACGGAATACTCTGCTTGCACAGGTCAAAGCTTACTTGCAGAAAGCTCAAGACACTATGAAGTACTATTATGACAAGGGTCATCATGACCTTTATTTTGCTCCGGGAGATTATGTATGGCTTAAACTTCAACCTTACCGCCGGCTTTCCATTACAACATCCAAACGGCACAAACTTTCTCCAAAATATTATGGTCCCTTCTAGGTGTTGGCCCGTATTGGCAGTGTAGCTTATTGTCTCCAGCTCTCACCAGACGCTAAGATCCATGACGTCTTCCATGTCTCTCTCTTGAAGCCATTTTGAGGAGACTCACCAATGCTTCACACACCTTTGCCACTAGTTCAGGATGGCCTTGCTCTTCCTACATCAAAGAAAGTGTTGCATGCTCGTAGTGTCTAGGGGTCGTGGGAGATTTTAGTCCAGTGGGCTAACACAGATCTGGTTGAAGCCTCATGGGAACCACTCGAGGAATTCCGGGCTCTCTACCCCACCTTTGAGCTTGATGACAAACTCTTTCTCCAGGAGGGGGGGGGGGAGTGATGTTATGGACTCCATAGCATCTAGAGTAACTAGTAGATTATGTAATTTCCAGCTTTTTGTAGTTAGCAGGTATTGATGTAATTTCCATCAAACTAGTGGCCCTTTCGTTGGCCTTTGGTTGTGTGCGTTAGCTAATCTTTTATAGGGATGTCGGGTTATGAATGAAAGCAAGCATTGATCAAAATTATTTTAGAAGAGGTCGAATCTCTCTTTGACGAGGTCCAAGGTTGAGCTTCCTTCGAAAGCTCATTAGCTCACAACAATTGGTTGTTCTAAGAATCCTAAATCCTCCTCAAAGAAGCAGCCCAATCTGGAATCAAGAGGAGATCGTCGAGTGACGATCCATGGCGAGGGAACTCAATAGGGATCCACAAGGATAAGGCCACGATCTAGCCTCCTCCCTTATGTCCACGTTATTGAAGAAGAGTTCTAGTTCAACTTATATTAGACCTCTAGTAGATTGTGTTATCTTTTCATGATAGACTTATCTTTGAGAGTTAGAGTTGGAATGTAATTAGGAGATTGAAAGGTTAATTGTATAAGGACTCTATCACTTTCTCTACTATCAATAGAGGTGTTTTAATTCGGAATTAATCAAGTTACATAATTCATTCTTGAATAAATCTCTTTCTCTTTGGTTGGCGCACATCTCTCTCGTTCCTCTTCTCTTTTCTCTACTCGAGAGCTTTTCTTCCCTTTTCTTATTTTTCTTTCTCCCTTCTCTTGCTTGGAATATTGGAAAAGGGATCCTAAATTCAACAACTACAACTTCTGCTCTTATTGTTCTTGGCCAAAAACACTGCTATAGAATTATTGTAGTAAATCATCAATGGCTTATAAATTGTTGTCAACAATTTCAAGCCCTGGAATAAAACTCCTCAACCATATAGCCTGTGATGACACTTCAAAACATGCTACAAATTTTGCATTATGTGGTAGAAGTAGCAATCAATAATTTGTTTTACTTCTCCAAGAAATGGCCCCTCCAACTTTTAAGAAGACGTATCCCGATGTCAACTTTCTCGAATCAAGGCAGCTAGTAAAATCAAAGTCTAAATATCCGATCACTTCCATATGATCAGATCGACTATGTGTGAACTTGTAGTCTTTAGTCCCTTGTTGGTATCACATGATTTTCTTTGCAACTTTCCAATGGTCCAAACCAAGGTTAATTTGATATCTGCCCAACATTCCTACTACATATGCTATGTCAAGTCTTGTGCAAACCTGAACATACATTAAACTCCCAACTACAGAAGCATATAGAATGTTTTTCATTTGTTCCATCTCTAAATCATTTCATGAAGATTGTTCCAAACTTAATTTGTCACCTTTGACAATAGGTGCAACACCAGATGAGCAATTTTTCATACAAAATTTCTCTAAAATTTTGTTGATATAGGTTTCTTGAGACAATCCTAATGTCCCTCGGGATTTGTCTTTATCAATCTTTATGCATATGAAATAAAAAGCTTTGCCTATATCTTTCATATCGAATTTCATCGAGAGAAATTGTTTAAACTCATGAAGTAATCCTAAATCACTTGAAGCAAGTAGAATATCATCTACATATAGGACTAAGAAAATTATTTTGCTCCAACTGACCTTATGGTATATACATTAATCCATGATATTTTTCATAAAACCAAATAAATAAATAACATCATGGACTATTAAATGCCACTGACGGGAGGCTTGTTTTAGTCCATATATAGATTCCTTAAGTCTACAAACCAAGTGATCATCCCCCTCTGAAATGAAACATTTAGGTTGTTTTATGTATACCTCTTCTTCTAGGTCTCCATTGAGAAAAGTCGTTTTCACATTCATTTGATGTAACTCCATATCAAAATGAGCTACTAATACCATGATTATCCAAAATGAATCCATCTTTGAAACAAGAAAGAAGGTATCGTGATAATTAATTCCTTTTTGTTGAGTAAATTCTTTGGCTACAAGTCTTGTCTTATATCTTTCAATGTTGTCTAAAGAGTTTCTTTTGGTTTTAAAAACCCACTTACATCCAATGACCTTCCCCCTTTAGGCAATTCAACAAGATCCCAGACTTGGATTATAACCATTGAATCCAACTCTTCTTTCATAGCATCATTCCATAATATGGGTTTATGTCCAATCATAGCCTGTGAAAAAGAAATAGGATCATCTTCAACACCAATGTCCATGTGAGATTCTTGAATGTACACTTCATACTCTAAAGAAATTGCAGGTTTCCTAATTCTTGAAGATCTTCTTAATGGTACTCCAACCTTTTTAGGTTGAGAATCTTGAGTAATTGGATCTATAAGAATATCCTCATGATGATATGGTTCTTCAACTATTGGTTGTTCTTGAGTAATCGCATCCTGATGATTATCCTAAATGACAACCAATCTGTTGGAAGATAAGCTCAAGCCTACACGACCAAGGAAGGCCCACATATCTAAGATTATTATAAGATGAGCCACATGACCAAGGAAGGCCCAAAAGATGGGTCCAAGCCCATAAGAAGTAGGACCCACAATGATTACCATGAGCTGACATCCTTATCACATCAGTTGGAAGATAAAAAAGGACTCCTAGTTCTACTCAAGTTAGTCTTCTAGTTATTTAGATAGACTTACTTAAATTGAAGAGTTAGAGTTGTAATGTAATTAGGATTGAATGATAAGTTGTAAAAGGACACTACATCCTCCTCTACTATAAATAGAGGTTCATGTACTCTGATTACAACAAGTTATTGATGTCAATGAAGTATTTCACTTTTTCATAAATTCAACACAATCTATGTAAAGTTGTAGGAGTAGGTTGAGAATTTGTATGCTCCTCAAAAACTAAGTTTCAAAGTTGGTTACCCCCACTAATCTCATCATTGTCAAGGAACCTTGATTTCTTAGATTTGACAATTCTTGTCGAACGAGATGGACAATAAAATCTATATCCTTTAGACTTTTCTTCATAGCCAATGAAATGTCCACTAACTACTCTTGATTAACTTTATCTCATGTGGATTGTAAAGCCGAACTTCAGATGGGCAGCCCCAAAAATGTAAATGCCTTAAACTAGGTTTTCAACCTTTCCATAACTCAAACGGCGTTTTATGAAACACCTTGGTTGGAACCCTATTGAGTACATAGGCTGCAGTTTTGAGAACTTCACTCCATAAAGACAATGGAGATCGGAGTTACTAATCATACTCCTCACCATGTCCATTAATTTTTGGTCTCTTCTTTCAGCCACACCATTTTGAAATGGTGAGCCAGGCATTGTGTATTGTGGCACAACACCTTGTTCCTCAAGAAACTTTGCAAAAGGACCAGACAATTGTCCCTTTTGAGTGTACCTACCATAATATTCACCACCTCTATTTGACCTCACAATTTTGATTTGTTTGCCTAATTGTTTCTTTACTTCTGCTTTATAGACCTTAAAAACATCTATTGCTTTACTTCTATCATAAAGCAGATAGAGATACATATATTATGTATAATCATCAATAAAAGTAATAAAATATTTTTGACCATTAAAACATGCATCATAAGGACCTGAAATATTATTGTGCATTATTTCTAAAACGTTAGAAGTCCTCTTGGCACCTTTCTTATACTTACTGGTTTGCTTTCCTTTAATGCAATCCACACATGTACTAAAATTTGTAAAATCAAGAGCCTCAAGGACTCCATCATTAACAAATCTTTTAATTCTATCAATGGAGATATGACCTTATCTCCTATGCTACAACATGGAGGATTTCTCATTTATAACACTACGCTTAATGCCAACATTAATACCACGTACAGTAGTAAGACTACAATCAAAGGTAAGGTTTAAAAGAAGTTTAAACAATCCTTCATCTAAAATTCCATTTCCAACAAGAACATGGTCTTTATAAATTGAAGGAAATTTCCATGGAAATTGAATTTGAACCCAAAAGGTGAAAGTCTGGAAACTAAGATAAGGTTTCTAGAAAAAGATGGAACACAAAATGTCCTTTCAATGTCTAATACAAAGCCAGTATTGAGGACAAGTTTGTAAGTTCCATCCATCTCCACATGTGAACCCACCTTGTCTCTTGAATAGATGGAGCATTCACTTTGCGGCGGTTTTCATTGGTTCAAGAAGCTCTGTATGGTGTTGACAACATGGATTGTAGTACCAAAATCAATCCACCAAGTGTTATAAGAAGTGTAAGTCATATTAGATTCAAAACACACTAAGGATATTAGATTACCTTTCTTTTCAAGCCAATGCTTGAATTTGGGACATGTCTTCTTTATATGTCCTTTCTTCCCACAGAAGAAGCATTTGACATCGCCCTTATACACTTTATGAAGATGCGCTTTTCTCTTCCATTTCTTAAAAGTTTTCTTGCCCCGAGTTGTCAAATGCGCACTTTCAATCCTCTCTTGATTCAGCCTCCCTTCCTCTTGTACACACATGGTGAAAAGTTCATTAATTGACCATTTTTACTTATGTGTGTTATAATAGATCTTGAAGGGTGCGTATTCAGACAGAAGCAATTTAAGGATGAAGTGGACCAAAAATGACTCGAACATCTCAATCTTTTTTTATTCCAGTCTTGCGGCCATATCCCGCATCTGCATGATGTGCCCTTGGTGCCAGTAAATTTCATGGAACACATTTGGGTTATCAGGGTGCTCGCTAATGCCTTGTCGGAAGCCTCCATTCAAAGGAATAATAGATAAATCAAAGTTTGGGACATACAAAGTTTGAAGAACTACAAAATAAACATCAAGCTGACTAAACATGTTATGAAGCTAAATTTTTGAATATTTACCCATGTAAATAAATTCAAACAAATAAATTAGCATATCATTATAATCTTTCCAGTGGGCTTAGATTATAACACAAGCGATTTATGTCACTGTAAGATGGGACCCAAAAATTTGTCTATAAAGGAATATCCTAGGCTTGTGGGCACGTAGAATTTTTTTTTTGAATATTTTTTCCTGTCTTGATTAATCACTTAAATATAACATTTACCTTGTGGGGTTAAATTATTATATCTCCATGATCAATCACAATTTTTTATGTCATTAACTTTATGTGACTAAACTTAATGTCATTAGACATTTTCATAATTAAGAATGTTGTGGCAATTACTCAATTATTCAAATGTATACAAAAAATATGACACCAAAATAATTGACTAAAATTGATGCCAATCATTAATTCCTTATATTTATGTTAACCTAAAATATGCAAAGAAAATTATGTGTTGGAAGATAGGCCCAAACCCACATGACCAAGGAAGACCCAGAGTATTATAAGATGGGCAAATGACCAAGGAAGACCCACAAGATGTGCCCAAGCACATAAGAAGTAGGACCCACAAACTGGCATCCTTATCACATAAGTTGGAAGATCAAGAATGACTCACAAAGGCATCTTTATCTTATGGTCACGTCTTAGAAGAGTTCTAGTTTGAGTTATGTTTGTCTTTTATCTAATATGAGTTATTTAATTATGCTAGGACTTATCTTTAAGTGTTAGAGTTTGGGTGTAATTGGGACAAATGTAGTTTTATTGTAATTGGACTCTACTACCTTCCTCTATTATAAATAGAGTTTCATATATTCTAATTATAATAAGTTAATGAAGTATTTCTCTTTTCCATAAATTCAACATTAAGAATACATAAAACCTAAATAATTTTTTATAATTAAAAATTTGACAAAATAAGCAGAGTATACAACTATATATGCATGTACAATTATTTAATTTGTATGAATTAAAAGAGAAATTGCATAAAAAACAAATATTCTAATTTTACAGTAGTTTAACTATGTATCAAATGTATCCAACGATAACAAATAAAGTTGAGATAGCCTAATAGTCAATGGCGCTAGAATGAAAAACTGGCCTATGGGTTCGAGTCCCTGCTCAACCAAAATATTTTTTATGAACCGAGTCGACTCGGCAACTCAATTGAGCAAGTTGGAACAGGCGAGTCAAGTGAACTCAACTCGTCCGATCCGACTCGAAAATTAAATCTGATAAGCATATGCTTCCAAAATTTATTTATTTTTATTTTCTATGTGTTGGAGGTCATCTTCAACCTCCAACCTTTTACAGAGGGGGCGTTTGATGGTGCCCCCCATCACATCTCGACGTCAACTACTGCGTCGCTAGCGCACCCCGCGCCAACTAGTGCCTCTTTATTCTTCTTAGAGTTATAGAACACGACAGACGAAGGGAGTCATACATCGTGTGCTAGTCGCCGGTCTCCATCACAACCTCAACATCATCAGTGCATCTCGTGCCACCCAATGTGTAAACCCTAGTGTATTCTGACCCACGGTGTAGGGTCATGAACCGCCGGCCGACGCTCGTAGAGAGCACAATCGATCCTCTGGCGCATAGATGGCACGACCGAGCTTCCTCCGAAGTCTGACACACCTGATGTCGGACAATTCCTTCGATGATTACAACCACATCTTCAACATCTTGCAACCTTCGTAAAAAATTGATGATACACTCAAATGGGTGCGTACATCTCATTTTTTTGAATTTCAATGGAAATGAAGCCAAATCAGAGGTACACGCTTTGATACCAAATGATAAAATCCTATGAATTTCTAAACACAATGAAATTCATAAACTGTAAATGGAAAGACTTACCTCTAGTCATGGCAATGAATTTCTAGAGATCGAAGATCAGCTCATCTATTCAGAGGCTCGTTGATGGAAAACACAAGCGCTCTGCTAGACCAAATCCCGTAAACTTAAACTCCTCTTTTCCCTTCAAAAGAGAAGTGGTTGTAATCGCTGGCCAGTTACAATTGTCCACTACAACCTATATTCATGGGAAATCACTTCCTTAATAATGGGTCATTTTTTTAACGTGTCTAACACTTAATATTCAACTTCAAGTTCCTCTCTATCGAAGAAGCGACTAAGAAGATTGCTATGTTTTCAAAGGTTCTTAATACTCAACTTCCAAGTTCCTCTCTATTGAAGGGGCGAGTAATAAGTTTGCTATTTTCTCAATGATTTTGTAGCTGGAGCTACCTTACCTTAAGGGCCTGTTTGTAACCCATGGAAAAAAAATGAGAATTTGATCATTATTATTCTCAAAATAGTTAATGAAAAGGAGAATTTGATCTTTATCTCATTTTTGCTAACTATTTTTGGGAATAATAATGGTCAAATTCTCATTTTCTTTTTGTTGAATTTAGGATCCCTGTTCCAATATTCCGAGCAAGGGAGGAGAGAAAGAAAAAAGAGAAAAGGGCAAGAAGACTCTAGGGTAGAGATAAGAAGATAAGAGGAACAAGGTGTGTGCTAAGCAAAGAGAGAGAGAGAGAGAGATTTACTCAAGAGAGAATTGTAGAACTTGATTAATTCCGAATTAAAACACCTCTATTTATAGTAGAGGAAGTAATAGTGTCCTTATACAATTAACCTTTAAATCTCCTAATTACATTCCAACTCTAACTCTCTATGATGAGTCTGTCTTGAAAGGATAACACAATCTAATAGAGTTATAATATAAGTTGAACTATAACTCTTCTTCAATAACGTGAAAATAAGGGAGGAGGTGAGCTTGTGGCCTTATCCTTGTGGGCCCCACATGATCTTACAGATCATATTGGTAAGATTCCAACTTGTGGTATCTTTGTGGGTCCCACTTGATCTTCAAGTCTTCTAACTCATTTCAACTTGTGCTTCTTATCTTCTTAACTCATACTAGTTTGAGTGAGGACTCTTCTTGGCATCCCACATCCTCATGATGGGTCCCACCAGCTTGTGCACCATGGTGGGTCCCACATTGTAACACTCTCCCTCAAGCTGGGGGTGAGAAAACATCGTAGATGCTCAACTTGCTACAGATGGTAGACATAATCTTGTGAGTGACTAGCTTGGTGAGAATATCTACAACTTGACTTGGTGATGATGCTTTAGAGATAAAAGCCCCACTTGGAACTTTTCTTGTATAAAATGACAGTCTACTTCAATATGCTTTGTTCTTTCATGGAAGATTGGATTCAATGTAATGTGTATAGCTACTTGATTATCACAATAAAGATCCCTCAGAGTTTCTTTGTAGAATCCCAATTCAGTGAGAAGAGATCTGATCCAAAGGAGTTCACTAACAATGTGTGCCATGGCTCTGTATTCTGCTTCTGCACTAGACCTTGCTACTACATTTTGCTTCTTGCTTATCCATGTAACCAAATTTCCTCCAACCATTCAAATATTCAATTGGGCTAGCCTAGTCGAACAAAGGCAAGCCATAAAGTTGCAAGGGAAAAGCTCAAACTTCAACACAACCATCATAAGTCTTCAAACTTTGTAATTGACCTACTAAATTGATTAGTAGTTCAAAACAAATATTTAAAGCCTTTACTCTAGATTATTTACCGATGCTTTGTCATATTTTACAGAAGGATACAAGGTCCATTTCAAAACCTAGCCTCTCTATTAGAATGTTAGTGATTGGCTTGATAAGCTGGTTTTTTTTTTGCCTCAAGTTTAGAATAGATATGGATAAAGGGAAGTGAGAAAACACATGAGGGAACCATGAAGTAACCAAGGCCACCCTATCACCTTTGCTATCATTTGGGTAAACAAAAACCCATTCGAGCAGCCTCTGTAATATCAACTAAGTATACAAAAGGCTTTACCTTGAAATTGGTATTTGTATTTATGCATTATTATTCTATGACACCTCAAGATCCAAGTACTCTGAATAAGTACTTAGTGCTTGGCTATTGAATTAGTGGCCAATGTTAGGAATTAGATGCCCTAATTCCAAATTGTTGAATTTATAGAAAAGAGAAATATTTCATCGACTTGATGTAATCAGAGTACATGAATAGATAAAAGTAGTAGAGTCCAATTACAATTAAACTATCCTTGTCCCAGTTACACCCAAACTCTAATACTTAAATATAAGTCTTAGCATAATTAAATAACTCAACATAAATAGAAGACTAACATAACTAAAACACTTTTAAACTGAGACTCTTCTTTGAGACCTACTTCCATAATAATTTTGGCTTTTTAAGACTTCTTATTGTATAGGACTCATCATGCCACCTCACGTGATCATGGTGGGTCCATATCTTATTGGCTTGGGCCTACTTTCCAACACACTTGGATATGTGGGCCTTCCTTGGTCGTGTGGGCTTGGGACCATCTTCCAACACAAACTAATGAGAGCAATAAAACTAATCAAGGAAGAAGGAAAAAGCAAGCACGAAAATACAACAAGATTTATACAGCTTCGCCTCAAGGTGAGACTACGTCCTGTCTTCTGCCGCTGCAGTAATCATTATAAAGATGAAATAGTTTACGAGAGAGATTGCACACACTGACAAGTGTTTTATCTAACCTCTCTCAGGCCACAACTCTAGATGCTCCTCAGATGATAAATTCTTAATAGCGGAGCCCCCAAATATAAAGGAAAAATTAGGGTAACCACTTTATAAGATGAAATACCCAAACTACCCTTAATAAAACAACAATCAATATATCATAGATCTGGTAGAGGCTCTGCCCCCACACCACTGGGAGTGGGGCTCCTCACCCCACTTTTGTTGAATTTAGGATTCATTTTCAAATATTCTGAGCATGAGAAAGGAGAAAAAAAAGAAGAAAAAAAAAGAAGAAAAGGGAAGAAGAGCTCTCAGGTAAAGAGAAGAAGAAAAAGAAAAGTGAGATGTGCGCCAAGCAAAGAGAGAGATATTACTCAAGAAGGAGATGTGTAACTTGATTAATTCTGAATTACAAGACCTCTATTTATAGTAGAGGAAGTGATAGAGTCCTTATACAATTAACCTTTCAATCTCCTAATTACATTCTAACGCTAACTCTCTAAGATAAGTCTATCAAGAGAAGATAACACAATATACTAGAAGGCTAATATGAGTTGAACTAGAACTCTTCTTCAATAACGTGAATATAAGGGAGGTGGTCAGTTCGTGGTCTTATCCTTGTGGGTTCCACATGATCTTTCAGCTCATATTGATAAGATTACCAGCTTGTAGTATCTTTGTGGGTCCCACTTGATCTTCAAATCTTCTAACTCATTTCAGCTTGTACTTCTTATCTTCTTAACTCATGCTACCTTGGGTGAGGACTCTTCTTGGTATCCCATGTCCTCATGGTGGGTCCCACTAGCTCATGCACCATGGTGGGTCCCACATTGTAACACTCCCCCTCAAGCTGGGGGTGAGAAAATATCATAAATGCCCAACTTGTTGCAAATGGTAGACATAATCTTGTGAGTGACCGGCTTGGTGAGAATATCTACAACTTGACTTTATGATGATATATGCCTTAGAGATAAAAAGCCTGCTTGGAACTTTTCTCGTATGAAATGGTAGTCCACTTGAATATGCTTTGTTCTTTCATGGAAGACTGGATTTGATGTAATATGTATTGTTGCTTGATTATCACAATATAGATCCATCAGAGCTTCTTTGTAGAATCCCAATTCAGGGAGAATAGATCTTACACATAGGAGTTTACTAATAGTGTGTGCCATGGCTTTGTATTCT
Organism: Aristolochia californica; assembly: GCF_029961685.1. Classification (NCBI taxonomy): domain Eukaryota; kingdom Viridiplantae; phylum Streptophyta; class Magnoliopsida; order Piperales; family Aristolochiaceae; genus Aristolochia; species Aristolochia californica. Next base: position 22,181,606 of record NW_027181815.1, on the reverse strand, counting down.
ACTTCTGCACTAGACCGTGCTACTATATTTTTCTTCTTACTTTTCCACGTAACCAAATTCCCTCCAATTATCGTACAAAATCCCGAAGTAGATTTTTTGTCATTCGGGGATCCGACCCAGTCTATATATGAGAATCCTTCAATGTTGAAGTGACCATGGTTTTTATAGAGAAACCCTCTTCCTGGAGCTCCTTTTAGATATCATAGTATCCTTTCAAGTGCTTGCCAATGACTAAGTTGTGGCTTGTGCATATATTGACTTACCACTCTTTCTGCATATGATATATCCAGCCTTGTTACACACAGGTAAATAAGTCTTCCCACTAGTCTTTGATATTTCCCAATATCTACCCTCCAGTGCCTCCACAAAATTTTGTATTTGAGTCCATAGGAGTGTCTGTTGGTTTGCATTCCATCATTTCTGTCTCCTCTAGTAGATCAAGAGCATAATTCCTTTGGGATAACACAATCCCATGTTTGGATTGTAATACTTCAATACCCAAAAAATATTTTAGTCCAAGATCCTTTGTCTTGAATTCAGCACATATTTTTTCCTTTATTTTTTGGATGTCCTCAAAATCACTACCAATTAAAATGATATCATCAACATATACAACCATAATTACCTTACCTCTCAATGTGTTTTCAATAAATACTGAATGATCTCCAGATCATCTATAAAAGTCGGCCCGAGGGGACTGCTTGAGACCATACAAAGATTTTTTTAGTCAACATACTAACTCCCCCTCAACCACATACTCAGGTCGTTGATGCATATAAATTTCTTCTTTAATATTCCCATTCAGAAATGCGATCTTCACATCAAGTTGATATATCGGCCATGATGAATTGGCTGCCAAAGATAATCATATATGTACTGAGTTCATTTTTGCCACTGGAGAGAAGGTTTCTTCATAATCAATTCCATAACACTGAGTATAACCTTTGGCAACAAGTCGAGCCTTCAGTTGTGCTATTGATCCATCCGGATTATGTTTGACTATATAAACCCACTTGCACCCAACAAGTTTTTTAACTGATAGAAGAGGAACCAATGACCATGTCTGATTGTCATTAAGTGCCTTCATGTGTTCATCCATTGTTGCCTTCCACCCTGGATGTTGTAGAGCCTCCTGATAGAACTTTGGAACAGATATGGAGGAAATAGAAGAAAGAAACTGACAACATAAAGGTGAGAGGCGATGATGAGACACAAAATTTAAAATGGGATGAGAAGTAGAAGGTCTAGTGAATGAGCTAGGTTCTTTCCTTACAACAATAGGACGAGTATCAAATTGAGGGCCAAAAATAACTGGGGATGAATGACTTACCTCTGTGGGATCTGTTAACTAGACAGGTGTGGTGTCAGCCACTTGCTCTGGGGTTGAATAATCTCTGTATCACAGGGCACAATCGGTCGAGGGGAAGTTGGTACTGAGGAGAGACAAGGTAGAGCACTCTTAGAATAAAATGAGGAGTCTTCAATATATGTTACATCCCTGGGCACAAATAAACACTGATGAGTGGGACTATAACAAACATAACCCTTTTGTGTGCAAGAGTATCCCAAGAAGATACACTTGATAGATTTAGGATCAAGTTTGCTATGTCTAGGAAATGAATTATGAACAAAGCATTGAATTCAGAAGACTTTCAATGGTAGTGAAAACGAATCATTATTTGGTAATAATCTAGAGTAAGGAGATTTATTACCAAGAACGGAAGATGGTAGATGATTTATAAGAAAAAAAAATCGTAAGGACTAGATGAGGCCAATAAAAGTAGAGAACTTTCATGGCATATAATAAACCTTGAGCTACCTCAAGAATGTGATGATTTTTCCATTCAGCTACACCATTTTTTTTAGGAGTGTAGACACATGATGTTTGATGAATAAAACCATTTTCTTGACAAAAAGAGCCAAGGTCTTTGGAAATGTATTCTTTGGCATTATCAGATTAGAGTGTTTTTATTTTTTGACCAAACTATGTGAATACCATAGCATGAAATGACTGAAAAATAAATGGTATCGTAGAACGCTCCTTAAATACAAACAACCAAGGTGTGCGAGTGAAATTTTCAATAAATGTAATAAAATATTTTTCTCTAGAAATGTTGGAGACACTCAAGGGCCCCTAGAGATCAGTATGAATTAAATAAAATGGAGTAACACTTTTGACTTCTGGACGAGGAGAGTATGTACTCCTTTGATGTTTACTTATTTGACAAACCTCACAATGAAATTCTGACCTTACTTTAAGAGAAGGAAACATATAATGAAGAGACTATGTAGATGGATGTCCCAACCGATTGTGCCGTAACCTTGTCTCATATTCAGTAGAGGAAACCATATTCATTTTTGGCACATCCAGGTAGTAAAGCCCCCCTTGTTCATGGCCTCTACCAATCACCTGCTTAGTTATAAGATCCTAAAATACACATGAAGTGGGTGAGAAGGTAACAGAGCAATTAAAATATTTTGTTAGCTGACTAACATATAATAAATTCAATGGGAAAGTAGGAATGAAAAGAATATCAGTGAGTGGAAGTGATGGTGTGATAGAAGTGGATCATTTCCCTTGGACTTTGGTTTGAGAACCGTTAGCTATGGTAATAAACTTGTGTGAAATACACTGAGATAGAGAATGTAATAAATTTTTGTTACCTGTAAGATGCTCAGAGGCTCCTGAGTCAATTATCCAGGATGAAGATGAGGCAAATAGCATACCTGAAGCAGTAGTTGCAGAGGAACTAGGAGAAGAACCCAACATTGTCTTCATTTTCTGAAATAGATCATACTCTTCATCAGTAAAAAATTTCTGTGCTATTGATTTTTTGGGTTGTTCTTCTTTGATATGTTATGGTCCCTAGCCATGGATCTAGTAACTCGGCGAGATACGGATGAATCCAGCACGTTACAAAGTTTTTGAACACTATAAGGAACCAAGAATCTCGTCTCCAACCACTGTTCACGCAGGTAAGTTGAAACAGAATCCCTTTTGTCTAACGTATGGATTTAACCACTAATCACACAGGTAAATTAAAACAGAATTCTAACCTACTGTACTTAAGAAAATAGAATCTCAAGTTACCTCTTTGAATGAATTCGGAACTCCTCTTCAGCCCAAAATTCGGAACTCCTCTTCAGCCCAAAATTTGGAACTCCTCTGCCTAGAATTCAGAACTCCTCCTCAGCACCAATTTCGGAACTCCTCTGCCCAGAATTCGGAACTCCTCCTCAGCTCAGATTCGGAACTCCTCTTCAGCCCAAAATTCGGAACTCCTCTGCCCAGAATTCGGAACTCCCTACTAGCAACAAGAACCCGTCCTCCTTCCTGGGTTGACTCACGTCAAGACCTCTCCTTTTCTGGATTTTTCGTGGAAGAGATGACCTTCTCTTGCAGCTGGAAAGAGAAAGGTAATTCCTCTTTCTTTTCCTTCCAAGATCTCCTCAAAGACTCCCCAATGGATGCAGCAAACCCCCAAGAGAGTTCACACCAAGAACCCTAGAATAGAGAGCCTAGAAGGAACCTAAATTACCCTAGTTTATGCTAATTCCGAACTTCCTTTATTTCTCCATCCTTACCCCTTAAATAGGGCAATTAACATCAACATAGGTTAGGGTTATAAAACCCAATTCTACCCCTACCTTTAAGTCTTATTACAAATCAATAAAATTCGAAATTAAAAGCAACATAAATAATAAAAGTAAAGTAGATGACTCAGTGTTATTGAGTCAATAACATCTGCCCCCCCTTGGAGATCGAGCTTGTCCTCAAGCTCGAAAGCTGGGTAGACCTGGTGGAAGTTGTCAAGCCGTTCCCATTCTGCGTAGTTGTGGCCGATTGCTGCCCAGTAATGGCATGCAGGGTGATGTCCGGTGGTTCTTTCTCAATCATATCCTCTGTCACCTCGATATCCTCATCTTTAACCTTATCGATCAAAAACAATCTTTTGCATTGATGCCCAACCCGATATGGTTCATCACAGTTGTAACACAGATTCTTAGCCCGCCGTTCCGCCATCTCAGCACTTGTCAATTTTTTTATATAAGGAGGTGTAGGATGACTAGATCTCGGATCCCCAGTCAAAGTAATACCTGGGTTGTTTCTCGGAGGAATGCGCTCCCCTGACCATGGAGGTCGTCTGTGTTGTGCCTGCTGTCGCAGTTCTAAAGCACGAGCTATATTCATAGCGCTGGATAAGTCAACAGGTGCATAGAGCTCCACCTCAAGCTTTAACGCCTCAGTCAGTCCTACTGTAAACAACGCAACTTGTTGATCCACTTGTACCATACTGCTGGCTCGTGCTAATTTTTCATGGAACAATTTTTGATATTGCACCACGGCCCTAGTTTGGCGTAATAAAACCAAATCTCCCAAAGGGTTACTGTAAGCCGGAGGACCAAAACGGAGAGAGCACAGTCGCTTAAATTCATCCCAATCTACCACCTCGCTATCAACCTCAACTAGCTGATACCAAAGTTGTGCTTCCCCTAGTAAGTGGAAAACAGCTACGTTGACTCGGTCATAGGTTGGGACTCGCTGATGGCTAAAAATTTTTTCACATCGATACAACCATATCAAAGGGTCTTCTGACTCATTATAAGTAGGGAATTCCATTTTAGTATACCTCGGAACAGTGCCTCCCCCCTGGTAGAAGTGTCCCCCCGGAATGAGGGGTCCTTGCTGTCCCAAGAAACTCTTGCGCCTTGGAAATGCATCTCCCCCTCTGTTATACGAATGGTCCCCTCCTCTCTGATCTGGAATGAGAGGTACAGTGCCTCCCCCCTGGTTGAGGTGTCCCCCCGGAATGAAGGGTCCTTGCTGACCAAAGAAACTCGTGTGTCTAGTAAACTCATCTCGCCCTCTGATCTGCGAATGGTCTCCCGGAATTGGGTTCTTGCCAGTGCTCAGACCAGTCTCCATGCTATCCATCCTTCCTTTCAAAGTTTCCAAACTGAGAGTGAACTTCTCCTCCAATGCAGCAAATTTCTTGCCATTAGTTAGACCATTCTCCATGCTATCCATCTTTCCCTTCAAGGTCTCCATATCGATATCAATTTTTGAGAACCTCTCTAGGACACTATCAAATTTTCTTTCAAGCAATTCAAAGTATTCATTGGTGCTTCTCTCTGCCGGGTTACCCTGCTCTGATACCAAGTTGTTATGGTCCCTAGCCATGGATCTAGTAACTCGGCGAGATACGGATGAATCCAGCACGTTACAAAGTTTTTGAACACTATAAGGAACCAAGAATCTCGTCTCCAACCATTGTTCACGCAGGTAAGTTGAAACAGAATCCCTTTTGTCTAACGTATGGATTTAACCACTAATCACACAGGTAAATTAAAACAGAATTCTAACCTGCTGTACTTAAGAAAATAGAATCTCAAGTTACCTCTTTGAATGAATTCGGAACTCCTCTTCAGCCCAAAATTCGGAACTCCTCTTCAGCCCAAAATTCGGAACTCCTCTGCCTAGAATTCAGAACTCCTCCTCAGCACCAATTTCGGAACTCCTCTGCCCAGAATTCGGAACTCCTCCTCAGCTCAGATTCGGAACTCCTCTTCAGCCCAAAATTCGGAACTCCTCTGCCCAGAATTCGGAACTCCCTACCAGCAACAAGAACCCGTCCTCCTTCCTGGGTTGACTCACGTCAAGACCTCTCCTTTTCTGGATTTTTCGTGGAAGAGATGACCTTCTCTTGCAGCTGGAAAGAGAAAGGTAATTCCTCTTCCTTTTCCTTCCAAGATCTCCTCAAAGACTCTCCAATGGATGCAGCAAACCCCCAAGAGAGTTCACACCAAGAACCCTAGAATAGAGAGCCTAGAAGGAACCTAAATTACCCTAGTTTATGCTAATTCCGAACTTCCTTTATTTCTCCATCCTTACCCCTTAAATAGGGTAATTAACATCAACATAGGTTAGGGTTATAAAACCCAATTCTACCCCTATCTTTAGGTCTTATTACAAATCAATAAAATTCGAAATTAAAAGCAACATAAATAATAAAAGTAAAGTAGATGACTCAGTGTTATTGAGTCAATAACATGATATCACTTACAAAGGCTTGATTAGCCTTTGTCAATTCTAACTGTCCATTGGATTTATAACATATTTATTTATAATGACCATATTGTCCACAGTAACTGCTTGCCTTGTAATCCTTGTAATAGCATTGATCTATAGTGTGGCCAAATTTCTTACAATGAGTACATTCTTTCCCATCTACTCTGCCAGCACTAATCCTTCCACCTCTTCCTTGGCCTCCTCTATAACCTCTGCCTTGGCCCCGGCCGCGGTCAGATGATGGTCCTCTATGATCTGAATACATAGCAGATGATACTTCAGTAGTGGAGGAAGAAGTGTCTAGAATACGGAGTAGTGTTGCACAAACATCATAAAACTTGGAGACTGCAAAAGCACCACAAGTTGACTCTTGGCAATCTCAAGATGAGGTTTAATATTTGCAAGGCAAATAACAGTAATTAAGGCTTCCTTCTGCTTGTCTTGGACAGAAATATCTATGGTTGAAGGTTGAGCTAACTTCCCCTCTTTAAGAAAGCCTCTAAAATGGGCCAAGTACTCATGGATATTTTCTCCTTGGTTAATATTCAACATCCTTTGGAGAATATCATATGGTCTATGTAGAGTATCCAGGCAAGAGTACAGTTTAGCACATGTCTCCAAAATTTGCTTAGCAGTGTCAAGATGAATGACATTGTTGGAGACATATTCTTCCATGTTGTTTATTAGCCAACTAATCACCAAGGTATCATTTTTCAAACATATGTTATAAAAAATATCATCTTCATCAATAGGTGGTCCTCGGGTCGTGAGATGACCAAGTAGATCTTTTGTTATAAGAAATGTTTGAACCGATGTGGACCAACTCATCAAATTTGATAACCCATGTAAGGGTATAGGGGTAATTCTCAGTATATCACTTTTGATATTCATATTCACTTCGGCCATGATAGGCCCTTCTTCAAAAATAATTCTAACAATAACACCAAGCAGTCTTCGGACAACTCGATGTATGGAGAACTTTAGCATTGATGTTAAATTATTATTCTGGATTTTTTCTCTAATACCACTCATAAGAGATTCAATAACAATCTTCTATATCAGGGGACTCTTGTTCCCATGAAAACAAATTCCAACAATATGATCATGGACTGGTCTCGGCTAACAAAATTTCCAAACTGACAAAACTGTTTTGATAGCTTCTTCTAGATGGAGAGACATGCATATCCACAATATCATAAGATGAAAAGCATTCACATACTCATCTTTAAATAATCTTCTAAATTTATAAACCAGTAACTTGAAGTAAAAAAAACAAAGCACTATCCTAACGTTTTGTGACCTTTCCGACAAAAGAGCATTTTTTGAGTGGTGTTGATCATAACTTGTTTAGAGCATTCTTTTGATGAAGGATCTTAAATTTAATGCTCTGTTACCTTGTTGACTTTAGGATCCCTTTTCCAATATTTTGAGCAAGATAAAGGAGAAAGAAAAAGAAGAAAAGGGAAGAAGAGCTCTCAGGTAGAGAGAAGAAAAAAGAAAAGAAAAGAGAGATGTGCGCCAAGCAAAGAGAGAGAGAGATTTACTCAAGAAGGAGATGTGTAACTTGATTAATTCTGAATTATAACACCTCTATTTATAGTAGAGGAAGTGATAGAGTCCTTATACAATTAACCTTTCAATCTCCTAATTATATTCCAACTCTAACTCTCTAAAATAAGTCTATCATGAGAAGATAACACAATCTACTAGAAGTGTAATATGAGTTGAACTAAAACTCTTCTTCAATAACATGAATATAGGGAAGGAGACCAGCTCGTGGCCTTATCCTTGTGGGTCCCACATGATCTTCCAGCTCATATTGATAAGATTACCAGCTCGTGGTATCTTTGTGGGTCCCACTTGATCTTCAAGTCTTCTAACTCATTTTAGCTTGTGCTTCTTATCTTCTTAACTCAAGCTAGCTTGGGTGAGGACTCTTCTTGGTATCCCACGTCCTCATGATGGGCCCCACATTGTAATAACTTTCAATCCCCCTAGTGACCTTACCACGAAGGTCAACTTGTGTATCGACTCAGCATAAGGCGTTTACTGGGCTCCACAACTTAACAATCTCCCGCTTGGAGACTAATCCATCATCAATAACTCCTCTATAGCGGCAACAACTTCTCAATCCTTAGAGAGAAGTCTAATTGAAGTTTCACACAACTTCTGTTTCTCAATCGTAATAGTCTTTGTTAACTTATCAGCCGGATTCTAACTCCCTTGAATCTTTTCAAGTGCTAATTCTCCATCCTTAAGATCCGATCTAATGAAGTGGTAATGCATTCTAACTATCATAATACAACACATTCTTCCCGTGCTTGAGACCTAATTCTTCTTAGAAGGACCGCAACCATACCATCTCTTTGCAAGCTTCGGTCACGACAACATATTCTACCTCAATAGTGGAAAGAGCAATTATCTTCTGAAACTTTGAGACAACCTAACTGATGTCTCTTTGCAATTTGTCATTTTCCACTAGTCTAAGCATTGTTCCAATAGTAGTCAATTTCAACTAAATCACTTTAGACTTCTTGCCTTCATCAATTGTGCTCTCAGACTCTATTCTCAACCTGTCTTTACACAAGGCACTTTCATTGAAGATCATGTCTTTGCTTTTGATAACCTTACGACTTTGGTCATCCCATAAGATAGAACCAAACTCGGTACCACCATAGCCAATAAAGAAACATATCTTAGATTTAGACATCAAGTTTATTTCTAACAGCAGAATCAATATGAATATAAGAAACACAACCAAAACCTTTCATGAAAGAAAGGATTACCTCTTTGCCACTTCAAACCTCTTCTTGTATTTTACAATCCAAGGGTATTGATAGACCTCTATTGATCAAATAGGCAGTGGTGCTAATAGCCTCAGACCAGAACATCTTTGGAAATCCTGCATGCAATGTCATGCTCCTCACACGCTCATTCAAGGTCATGTTCATCCTCTCAGCTACACCATTCTATTGAGATTTTTCAGGAATGGTCTTCTTCATCTTCATTCGATTATCAATACAATACTGCTTAAAATCATCATCTATGTATTCTCCCCCATTATCTGACTTCAAGCACTTTACCTTCAAATCTGTCTCATTCTCAACCATTGCTCTCCATCTCTAGAGAGTCTCAAAGACGCCAGCTTTCTTTTTCAGGAAATAAACCTATACCTTTCTTCTTGCATCATCAATAAATGTCACATAGTAGTTTGAACCACCAAGGGAAGTAACAGTTGAAGGCCCCCACACACATGTGTGAATCAACTCTAATTTTGTTGTCTTTTGCTCCTTTCTAGCCTTAGAAAAGCTACCCCTTTTCTACTTGTTGAATATACAACCTTCACAAAAACTGTTATTTACTGTTTTCAACCCTGGTAGCTTCCCTTTGGATTGAAACACTTTCATTCTCTTCTCACTCATGTGACTGAACCTACAATGCCACAAATCAGAATAAGTAACAACATCAACAACCACAACCATGTCTCTATAATTGGAAGTTATGTAAAGAGTTCCAGTCTGAACTCCTGATGCAACAACCATGGCTCCCTTAGTGACTTTCCAGGAAACACCATTAAAAGTCACATTATAACCTTCATCATCAAGTTGCCCTACTAAGAGTAGATTACGCATAAGTTTTAGTACATGTCTCACATTGTTGAATTTTCCACACTGACCCGTTTGACATCCTCAAACTAATATTACCAATACTGACAATATCCCAAGGTTCTCCATAAAAAAGATACACCTTCCTGTGATCTTCAACAACATAATTCTCCATTATCTCACAATGCGCAATGGTGTGAAAAGAAGCTCCTAAATCTAACACCCAAGAGTCAATAGGGCTATCAACCGACAAGAGTAAAGCATATTGTACTTCTTCAGTCCCTCATTTGCCGCATCATTTTTATTTTCATCCTTCTTCGGTGCTCTGCGGTTTATTTTTTTATGTGACCAGACTTGCCTCAATTCCAGCACTCCACATTCCTTCCAAATTTGGACTTGCTTCTTCCATTCCTTGATTTTCCTCTTCCATTGCCCTTATTGGAATTCCTCTCGAAGTTCTTGTCCCTAGTATTGACATTTAGGGTAGAATTAGATGTCGATGATTCTTTGGAGTCCTTTCTATGAATTTCCTTTGTGAAAATTGTATCCCGAACATAATTAAAGATCAACTTCCCATTGCCTATAGAGTTGCTGACCGCAACCCTCATAAGTTCCCAACAATTTGGCAGAGACGCAAAAAGAATTAAAGTACAATCCTTATCATCAAATTTAATCTGAACGGAGGTCAATTGATTGACAATCGTGCTAAACTCATTCAAATGTGTTGCCACTGATGTATTTTCTGTCATCTTTAAATTGAAGGGTTTTTTTCATGAGATGTACCTTATTATCCTTATTATTTGTGGAAGGCTTCTCATACATTTCTGACAAAATCTTCATCATCCTCGCTATGGTTCTCTTCGACGCCACATTGTGAGCGACGTTCTTCAACAGTGTTAATCGGACTACTCCCAACACCTGTCTATCAAGGATTTGGTTTCATATGCAGAAGTGGTGAGTGCAACTTTTTATTGTATAGATATTCTTCGATCGACATCCACCAGAATGCAAAATCCATACCATCAAACTTGTTGATTCCTGTTGGAAGATAAGCTCAAGCCCACATGACCAAGGAAGGCCCACATATCTGAGATTATTATAAGATGGGACACACGACCAAAGAAGGCCCACAAGATGGGTGCAAGCACATAAGAAGTATGACCCACGATGATTACCATGAGCTAGCATCCTTATCACATCAGTTGGAAGATCAAGAAGGACTCACAAAAGTATCTTTATCTTAGGGTCACGACAAAGAAGAGTTTTAGTTTGAGTTATGTTTGTCTTTTATCTATATTGAGTTATTTAATTATGTTAGGACTTATCTTTAAGTTTTAGAGTTTGGGTGTAATTGGGACAAGGGTAGTTTTATTGTAATTGGACTCTACTACCTTCCTTTATTATAAATAGAGGTTCATATACTCTGATTACAACAAGTTATTGATGTCAATGAAGTATTTCACTTTTCCATAAATTTAACATGGTATCAGAGCCAGGTTCTGTTAGTTGACTTGGTCAACTCACGGAGGTAATGTGATCCTTTTCTCTAAACCCTAAACCCTAGGTCTAGGTTCGTAGTTACGTTTTTTCAGTCCCTACATCCATAGTTTGATTTGAATTTCTTACCTCTATACGTAGTTTTTTATATTTAAAATTATATATTGAAGGAAATATATTTGAGTCTACTTTACAAAGAAAACATATTTGTTCCAATTGGAGTAATCTACAGAGAGATATCGATATTTGAATGAGTGAAGGTTAAATTGAAAAAAGGTTTGAGCTGCAACAATAATCTTCAGATTCTGAGGTGTTTTTTGCTATCAAGAACTAGACTTTATATGGAAAAACATATATCAAAAGAAATATCTATAAATCTATTCTTTTACCTATTCAACCAATTTTTTATCTGAGTTATGTACAAAGATAAATCGATATTTGAAGTAGCAAAGGTTAGATTGAAAAAGAGGTTCGAGAGGCAGCAAAAAGTTTCAAATTCTGAGGTATTTTATGCTATCAAGAAAGAGACTTTATATGGATAATTATATATCAAAAGAAATATATGTAATTCTATTTTCTTAGCTATTCAACCAATCCTTAATATGATCTTTTTATAAGGAGATATAAATCTTTGAATAGTCAATGGTCATTCTGGAAAAACAGGAGAAACAGTATTTTGTTCGGCCAGATGACAGAGACCAAAATATATCAGATTGTTTATCTTCTAACCATTATATTTTATGAAGTTAAGTTATACTTGGATGAAATTTATTTAAGTCTAATTTCACAATGAAAATATTTCATGTCAATCTGATTTATATTTAAAGAATTATTCGCATTGGAAGAATCAAAGGTCATGTTGGTATTCTGTTGTATTGAAAAATCCGAATTTATGCCAATTATTTTGCATCACTTTTTGAGTTGATATATCAGAAAAATATCTCACTTCTCCCTGGTTTGCGGGCTTATCTATACAATCTCTGTTATATGGCCTTATGGTTACATCTATGATATTTGGTTCAAATTGGGATCACTGTCATTACTTCCCAGCTTGAGGGAAAGAAGTAGAAGACGTACTAGAAAGAGGTATTTTATTCCAAACGTTGTGGATGAGTTTATGTGACCAAAATATTCAAGAAAGGGGAGCACAAAATACGAAGCTTCTACATCAAAGAAAAAATATTTATATCGGATTATGATTATTTCATGGGTCATTCGACAAAGTTTATAATTTTGGTTCATGTTTTATGTGTTGGAAGATGGTCGTGTCATATTCAGCTGCAACTATTATGTCTCTTTGGGGACATTATTATTGAAGAAGAGGTCGCCTCTTGTCATCATTTATTTTACCCAATCAAAAAGATAAAAATTATTTGTGATTGGGAATCCATGACGGAGGAACTTCATCCCCGTCAAAAAGATCAAAATTATTTGTGGTTGGAAGTCCATGACAAAGGAACTTCGTCCCAGTAAAAAATATCAAATTTATTTATGGTTGGATGTCCATGATGGAGGAACTTATTATTACATCAATGCTATCCCCTCCCCCTTGTAATGGCTTTTATGTCTCCTACTACTTGAGAGTCGTTGTCCTGTAGAGGGACACGGTGGTGGACACTTCAGAGCAATGCCGATAGACACACTTCTGATAGAAGACGGAGTGTGCCCTACATCCAGCATTAGGACTGGAGTATGGAGCAATGACTTATGGTCTAGGAGTGATTTTTTACTCTCACTTATATTATGCCGTAGGGCCTCAATGAAGGACGCAACAACACGAGGGGGAGTATTGGAAGATGAAGGCATATTGGAAGATGTGCCATTTTATACAAAAATAATCTATACATCATTTGTAGCAAGCTAGGAGTTCATGTTGTTCTCTCACCCCCAGCTTGAGGGGGAGTGTTGGAAGATAAACTCAAGCTCCCACGACCAAGGAAGGCCCACATATTTAAGATTATTAAAAGATGGGCCACACGATCAAAGAAGGCCCACAAGATGGGCCCAAGCACATAAGAAGTATGACACACAATGATTATCATGAGTTGGCATCCTTATCACATCAGTTGAAAGATCAAGAAGGACTCACAAAAGTATCTTTATCTTAAGGTCATGACCAAGAAGAGTTTTAGTTTGAGTTATGTTTGTGTTTTATCTATATTGAGTTATTTAATTATGTTAGTACTTATCTTTAAGTGTTCGAGTTTGTGTGTAATTGGGACAAGAGTAGTTTTATTGTAATTGGACTCTACTACCTTCCTCTATTATAAATAGAGATTCATGTAATCTGATTACAACAAGTTATTGATGTCAATGAAGCATTTCACTTTTCCATAAATTCAACAATTCCTAGTGCCGATCCTTCTCTGCCAATCATTGCTCTCAATCACGAACCAAAACTCCGATACCACTTGTTAGAAAGCAGACGCCCTAATTTCAAATTAATGAGAGTAATAATAATAATCACGAAAGAAGGAAAAAACAAACACAAAAATACAACAAGATTTATACAAGTTCGCCTCAAGGTGAGACTACGTCTTGTCTTCTACCGCTACAGTGATCCACTATAAAGATAAAATAATTTACAAGAGAGATCACACACACTTACAAGTGTTTTCTCTAACCTCAATCCGGATGGATCGGTTGCTCGTCTTAAAGCTCGACTGGTTGTTAAGGGCTATACGCAGTGCTATGGGATAGATTATGAGGAGACCTTCTCTCCTGTTGCAAAATTGAATTCAGTACGCATCATCTTATCTATTGCTGCTAACTCCTCATGGCCCGTCTATCAGTTGGATGTTAAAAATGCTTTTTAAATGGTGATATCAGTGAGGAAATTTATATGGTTCAACCACCTGGTTATGTGGTTGAGGGGAAGTCAGTATGCCGGTTAAAAAAGTCTTTATATGGGCTTAAGCAGTCCCCTCGGGCTTGGTTTGATAAATTTAGTCAAACACTCCTGCGGTTTGGTTTTCATCGGTGCTCAGTTGATCATTCCGTATATTATAAAGATATGATCAAAGGGAAAATATTATTGGCCATATACGTGGATGATATTATCTTAACTGGTGATGATGCTTTGAGCATACAAGAGGTGAAACAGATGATATGTCAGGAATTCAAGACTAAAGACCTTGGTATGCTTAAATATTTTTTGGGTATAGAAGTTCTTCAATCTAAACATGGGATAATATTGTCTTAAAGGAAATATGTCTTGGATCTCCTTGAAGAAACATGACTAAAGGGTCACAAATTACCCACTGGCAGGCTTTAGAGAGAATATTACATTATCTAAAAGGAGCTCCAGGAAGAGGATTGCTGTATAAAAAATATGGGCACTTCAACATAGAAAGCTTCTCAGATGCAGATTGGGCTGGATCTCCTGATGATAGAAAATCTACATCAGGATATTGTACTCTGGTTGGGGGAAACTTGGTTACATGGAAAAGTAAGAAGCAAAATGTGGTTGCAAGATCTAGCACTGAAGCAGAATACAGAGCTATGGCCCATACCGTTAGTGAACTTTTATGGATTAAGACCCTTCTTACTGAACTAGGTTTTTATAAAAAGGGGTCCATGAATCTGCATTGTGATAATCAAGCAGCCATTCATATCACTCCAAATCCAATTTTTCATGAAAGAACTAAACATATTGAGGTGGATTGTCATTTTATACGGGAGAAGTTTTCAAGCAGGAATAATCTCTCTCAAATATGTTTCATCTCAAGAGCAAGTAGTTGATATTCTCACTAAACCCATTACATCTAAAATCACATCGTTTATATGTGGCAAGCTGGGTATTTGATGTCTTTTCTCCTCCAGCTTGAGGGGGAGTGTTGGAAGATGGGCTCAAGCCCACGAGCTCAAGACAAGAAGCCCACATGTCAAAGGAGTGGCATATGTGTCAAATATGGTACTTTCCATAAAGATGGCATAGAAGTGTAAATATGTGTTCCTTTTATGTCTTTTGTTTTATCAAGTTGTAGCCCTAAGGGTATTGTAAAACTATAAATAAAGGCATTGGCTAAGAGGTAGGGCATTGAAGCACTCTCCTCTCTTTCCACAAATTCGTCCAGCCCTCATTTTTCTTTTTGACACAATCCTCTTCTCACTTAATCCAAACTCTCTTCTTCTACGTTCTTCTTCTTCTCTTCTCCTTTTCTCTTCTTCTTCTTCTTCTTTCTTGTTGATCTAAAGTTCCTTTCATAAGATCCTAAATTCTACACTCCTCTCTTCTCTTCCTTCCATTGGTTGCTTGACATTGAGGTATATTGATGGTGTGCTGAAGAAGAATTTTGAAAAGGGAATTTCGGAAAGGAATTGGGGGGAAAATGGGAGAGAGCTTGAAGGAACTCTTGACCTGTTTAGCTAAATTACTCTAGGCTAAAGTAGACTCAATTGCTGCCTTTCATTAACCTAGCCGTCCCTTTAAATAGGGTTGAGGACGCCAACTACAATTTAGACCCCTTGGGTCAATGGTTCAAACCAAATAAATTCTAAACCAACCCAAACCAAAATCAATTACATGGAAATTGAAAATCACATTAATTAATTCCTACGCCTGCTGGTAACTTGTGATGCTATAGAGTCCATAATAGTTTCTTCTTCCCTTTTCTAATGAGTACTTCCTCAATCAAGCAACACCCATCATGCCTGTTGCACCGAATCCCATCCCCCGAAACAAATGAATTTCTCTAGCCCACACCGTCGACAATGTCACGAAATGTGGCTCCTTCTATTTGTTCGTGTGGGTAGGGGTGGCATCGAACCTAGCCAGTTTGCGAACAACTCGATCTCGACTTGGTTCAGCTTGAAAAATCCCGTACTCAAACCGAGTTCGAGATGAGGTTCGGGCTCATTTAAGTAAACGAGCTGACCTCGAGCAAACCACGGCTCATGAGCTAGCTCGTTACTTATTGAGCAATTTCAGGCCGACCCTAATATTTTCAGCTTTCTATTTTCCTTTCTTCTCCTTGGCTTTGTTCTGTCTTCAGGCTTCGATTTCGATGAGTAGCAAATCAAGGATTCGAGAAGCGTGTTTCCCTCTTTGGCGTCTTCATTCTTCGACAGTTTTCCTCTTTGGAGTCTTTGTATTCCTCGGTAGAGGGGATGTAGCAGAAGTTGGGTTATGCGATGGACGGTGAACTGGTGGGAGACAGAGAGATTTGCAAAGGGTTGGGTTGGCGATAGTAAAGGATTTTTCGAGATTTTGGAAGTACATCAGTCCGTTTGAGACACCGGCGCAGTGGAGATACCGTCCTCAATCCAGGTCTTCATAGCTGACTATGACTAGTGGGCGTAACGAGGGAGCTCGGCTTGGGCATTCTAGGCTCTAGGGATTTAAAATTTGTGGAGGAAATTTATGTTTGTTGGGTGTGCCAGCATCAATTACAACGGCAGCCAGCATCGAGGTGGTGATGTAGGGTTGGAAGTTGAAGACGACCTCTAGGGTTAGAACTAAGTTGATTCGGTCAACTAGGAAATCCTAAGAAAAAAATAGAAATTTTATTGCTGAGTGTGGGATTTGAACCCACGACCTCAACTTAAAATTTAAGAAAATGACCTCTAATCCATGTCACCTTGAGTGATATCTTTAGATACATTTAATAAATATTTGAATAACTAGAAAATTAATATATTTGTTTTTTATGCCATTTCTCATTTACTTCATATAAATTAAATAATTTTACTTGCAAATGTGGGTTTATAAATGCATATTTATGAAAAACTTTATTTAGGCTTTTATGCATACTTAATTTTTAATACATATTTTTGGTTGACCTAAATATAAGGAATTAAAATTTGGCATCAATTTTAGTCAGTTATCTTGATGTCATATTTTTTTTAGATTTGAATAATTGAGTAATAGCCACAACATTCTTAATTATGAAAATGTCTTGTGACATTATACTTACTCACAAAAAGTTATTGACATAAAAAATTGTGATTAATTATGGAGATATAGTTATTTAACCCCACAGTGTAAATATTTAAGTGATTAATCAGAATGAGATATAATTACTAAAAAACAATCTAGTTGCCCATAGGCCTAGATAATTTCTTGACAAACAAATTTTGATCCCATCATAAAGTGATATAAATCGTTTATGTGTTATAATCTAAGCCCACATGAAAGATTATAATGACATATTGATTTATTTGTTTGAATTTATTTACATGGATAAATATTCAAATTTTGGCTTCATTGCATGTTTTATTAAGCTTTTTGTTTTTTTTTTTTTTGCAATTTTCAAACTTTATTTGTTCTAAATTTTGATTCCTCCTATATTATTCCTCTAAATGGAGACAATTATATTGATTAGTGCATAAAAATTTTTATGCAGGTTTAATGTATAGAGGTTATGTCCAATTTTATGTAAAGTGTATGCATAATTTTATATACAATTTATTTGATATGTATTTTATGCAAAATTTTAAATATAGGTTTGAGCTCGAGCTCGAACTCAGTTAAAATTATTGGGCTCGAGATCGATTACAATTTTAGGTTTGAGGCTAGGCTTGGCTCGAGCTTGAGTTCGAAATATTTAAATCAAGCCCAACTCGAACATAGGCAGGTTTGGGCTCGGCTCGATTCGATGTCACCCCTACGTGTGGGCGAGATGGAATTTAGGGTTTAGCAGTGGCACAATACTACCATCCCTTTTCGTAGTTAATTCCAAAGGAAAGTTTAGCCCTACCTTCTACCTAACATGAGACCAGCACATTGGTACCAATAAGTATTATTTTAATCCTTCGTGAGTAACCATGAATGGATGGATCGATCTAAAAAAATAGGCATGTTTGTGAATGTTTTGAGCTTTGCTTTTTCAAGTGTGGGGCTTCCGTTGTAGGTTTCTATACGGATTAAGATGGAGGTAGTGGCGATAGCAAGTGGTTGTGGATGTTAATAGGGGAGAGGTGCATGCTTCTTCTTCATATGAGCCTTATAAGGAAAAGAGTTACTTACCTCACGTAGAAGGATGTAATTCAATGCAAGTAAAACTTTTTCTAAAATAGATAAATGTTAAATTTAAGATACACAATATTCATAGCCAGGAATAAGTTACATATGATCAAACAGTTATGTATCATGAATTTAACCAAATACTTTTCTAACTTGGCTGAATGGAATAAAAAATTAATTTTTTTCTTTTCCATTTTCTTTGTGCATCCAAACAAGAGAAATGACGTTTCTCTTTTGTATTTTTTCTTATTTTTTATGGGCATCCAAAGAAAAGAAAATAAACCTATTTTTTTTTTTTTTAGGGCTTCCAAACAGTAACAAAAATAAATTTTAAAATTCTTTTAAAACAATTTTATAATTCAATTAGTAAAACTTATAATTCATTTCCTGTTTTGCGCCATAAAGATGCAAACGAAACCTAATCACGTTGCAAGCAATGGAGCAAGTGAAGCCCTAGCAATCCCTACTCACGTGGGTCCTACATTATCATGGAGATGCGTGAATAACACGTAGCCTGTGAGTCACCAGTTTATTCCTTCTGTTGCTCTCTGAGCTTCTGACAAGGATCAGAGTATCTGCTGGAGAGCCTTATTCCCGCCGTGGTTGACGGTCACCGTCACTCTGCCCCCAGTCAGGAGTCGACACGGCTTGGAATGAGACAGAGCCTTATTCCCGCGGTGGTTGACGGTCACCGTCACTCTGCCCCCAGTCAGGAGTCGACACGGCTTGGAATGAGACGTCAACGTAACGGCATTAGTCGGGTACGTCCAAATGGTACCCTTGTTTGTGAGTCCTTCGTTGGCTTATGCCTTGCAATACATAAAGCTTTTGGACTTTCTCGGATATGATTCTTCTTCAATAAAAATTTATTTTGAGATAAAAAAAACTCAGAAAAATCCAAATGTTTACATATTTGTCTGTAAGTTGGTTCCACAAGCTTATATCTTATCAAAATATTGTAGATGGAGAGAGTTTGCTTCCACGCAAGCAAACATTGAGTATACGAGCTGTCCCTAAGGCTTCCAAATCTTGATTATAAATATGTTAGAAGGCTTTGTCTCACAATGAACAATCATCAAATTTTACTTTAAATGGACGAGACCAATGTTATCCAACTCAAATGAACTAATCGATTGAGTCGGGTTCTACTGGAATTAATCCCTTACTCGGGTCAAGCATAAGAGGAACCCATGGAAAGAGTAAAAATTAAGGGTCTGTTAGGAACTCCATGTAAAAGAAAAGGAAATAAGAATTTGACCATTATTATTCCCAAAAATAATTAGTGAAAAGGAGAATTTGATCATTATCTCATTTTCACTAGCTATTTTTGGGAATAGTAATAGTCAAATTCTCATTTTCTTTTCTTATCTAGGGGTTCCAAACAGACTCTAACTGGTTTGTTTAATTTGCATAGATCCACCAAGAATTTCTTTCAATCAACTAGGAGAGAATGGGGGAAGGGCTTTCTGCTTCCTTCGTTTATGGTCTTGAGTGATCATAAGCTTCTTCATTGCTACTTTCTCCTTGTTTATCATAAGACCCAGATAAAATTATAAGTCGGAGCATTTTAATACTAAATGCGCTTATGAAATTGCTTCATTAATAAACCTTCACTATGAAGAATGAACTGACATCATCGATTCCTCCTTATCATGGTTTGCTTTATTTGAAAAAAAATTATTGGTGGCAGATTTTAGATCTTAGGATTGCAAATTTATAGGGCTGTTGACTCTCATGTTGTTTTTATGACAATAAAACTTAATTGAGCTAATAACTTACAAATCTAGTATTTCAGATACTTAACCTTCAAGAGCATCTCAAAGTCTAAATCATCAAAGCCAAAATAAAGACTTTAACCCCAAAATGAAGAACATCTCTTGAAGAAGCACCCATAGAGAAAAAGTCAATGTGAAGACTCAAGTTCGAAATTCATTAGACCAATAGTTAAACGTAGTCAATTTGTGTAAGAGAGTATTTTTAACTCCTATTCCTGAAAGTACTTGTGAGATCAGGATTTTAAGATATTAAATTACATATACACATATTTAGAATCATCATATATATCATTTAGAAACAGGTTAACAGAGAAAAATTCTCATGCTTTATAAATATATACACTGTCATCTATCATTGGAATGATTGATCAGTCATTGACTATGATCGATCATCCAAAATTGTGCATGATGGATGAACCATAACTAATTGATCGATCATCGAGGAAATGACCATTTCATGCTATAATGCATGATCAATCATCCAACAGAGATTGATTGATCATAGCTGTCCAGGGAAGCTGAATTAACATGGAATGATCGATCATCCCTCTAGATTGATCAATCAGTTAAAACTTGCTAGCAAGGGACTTCAAGCATGATGGATCAAATGAAAATACACTGATCGATCAACTTAACTTTTCTAGAGCAACAGTAACATATTGATCGATCAGTCCATCGATCAATAAGTCATTGTCTTAAGAAAAATAGTTGTTATGATTTAGTGATCGATCAGTCACTTGCCAGTGATAGATCAATCAATAGTTGGATTTTTTTCCAATGGGCAAATGACTAGTTTGAGTTTGGGAAGCTATATATATCTTACCAAACCGTCATTAAAAAGAGGCATGAGCATTTATTGTCACATATGCAAGTCACAAAGCTTATCTTGTAAATTCCCTTTCAAAAGTGCTTAAGAGAGAAAAAGAGTGATCCTACCTTTTGAAATTTTTTTATCTCTTTCGATCATCCTTGCATGTATAATAGTACAAGCTCCTTGATCATTCTACAACGTGCTATAAAGGAGGAGGAAACTTGAAATCTCTCAAGGAGAAGCATCTCTCCAGGTAAGGGTATAAATTTTTCCCTTTCTTTTATGTATTTCTGAAAGGTTCATCTAGAACCTGTTAATCTAAATAGAAAGGTCTAGCTAGAGTTAGAAGCTAGAGTTAGAATCTAGAAATAATCTCTTTGGGAGATTGGGTTGAAGAGGGTCGGAATCTCTTTGTAATTTTCCAGCTATTAGAGTGTAATAGCGGAAATTTTCCCAAGCACTTGGGTGGTGACTACCACTAAGGGAACATCGAGAAAAAAAAAATCTTTTTGTCCCTATGGTATGTGCATGTCTATACTTACATTGAATTGCTTATATGCATGATACTTTATTTACTTGAAAAAATTGGTTTTAATTTGAATAATTAAATTCCCCCCCCCCCCCCCCCCCCCTCTCCGTCCCTCTCTTGAAAAGCCACCTCAACCAATAATTGGTATCAGAGCAGGCCAAGAACTTAATTGAACTCAAAATCTCCTTGATTTTGGAAAACAATAAATGGCATCTCAAGACAAATTTCTCCTTCTCAAAGGATAATCTGCCAATCGTCCTCTGCTATTTAATGAACAAATTATGGATATTATAAGGTAAGAATGAAGTTCTTCCTTCAATCCAAGGATTAAGAATTTGACATGTAACCAAGAATGGACTATTTGAGCTCAAAAAGCTTGGAAATGGCATATCAGTTGCAAAATAATTCAGTGAACTAACTAGGGAAGACAAGGAACAACTCAAAACAAACTCCAAGGCCATAAATTTCTTGTTATGTGCCTTAGGACCAAACGAGTTCAATAGAGTATCCACATGTAAGTCCGCTAAGGAAATTTTGGAAAAACTTGATGTCACACATGAAGAAACCACTAGAGTAAAAGACTCTAGGATCAACCTTTTGATAGCCCAATATGATGAATTCTAAATAAAACTGGGTGAGTCAATTGCTGAGATGAAGTCAAGGTTCACTCATACTATAAATGAGTTGAATATATTAGGAAAAGAAATTTCCTTGTATAGGCAAAATGACAAGCTTCTCAAGGCACTTCCAAAATCATGGGACATGAGGAAGATAACCATTCGTGAAAAAGCTAACTTTAGAACTATTAGCTTAGAAGAGCTAGTTGGAAATTTTCTCACATATGAGATGGAACTTAGAGATGTAGAGGAAGAGCAACCTAAAAATAAGAACATTGCTCGTAAGGCCAAAACATGTGCTGAAAGTAGTTCTAGTGAAGAGAGGTTTAAACGAAGTAAGTTTTATCACTAGACATCTTCAAAGGATTTTTAGGAAGAAGAAAAACTTCAAAAAAAGGCTAATTTAGAACTCAAAATGACAAAATTTTAAAGAAACTGATGTTTGTTTTGAGTGTGGTAAACCTTGACATAGAAGGAACAAAATGTCCTAAGTTAGAAGAAAGAACCCCATTTTCAAGCAAAGATCCAAAGAATAAGAAGAAGAAAGTTTTGATCTCAGCTTGGAATGCAATGGAGGAAGAGTCTAGCTACTCGAAAGAAGAAGAAAGAGATTTAGGACACATGGATTTTGAAGAAAATGATAATGAGTCTACAACTTCTGAATAGGTACGTCTCCGAGCGAAGGCACCAAAAAATGTTTCGATTTTGGATAGTAGTTGTTCAAGGCACATGAATGGTGACCAAAAAAAGTTCATTGAACTCAGTCTCAAATATGGAGGTCATGTAACTTTTGGAGACAATTACAATGGTACCATAAAAGGATTTGATAAAATCAGTACCTCAACCTCTTTCATACCCGATGTTTATTACATTGAGGTGTTGATGCATGACTTATTTAGCATTAGTCAATTATGTGATAAAGGAAATAATGTTTCATTTGTAAAAGACATATGCTTAGTAAAAAATGAAAATGATGAACTAGTTCTAGAGGGATATAAAAATAGAAATCTTTATCGTGCTAACATAGTCAATATACCCTCAACTAGTGCCATATGTTGGGTGAAAAAATTGATGAATCATGGTTATGGAATCAAAGACTAGGACATATAGGAATTGATTTCCATAATAAATTAGTAAAAAAAAAACCTAGTGAGAGGACTACCGGATAAAAAAATTATAACAGAGAAACCTTGTGATGGTTGCCAACTTGGAAAGCAACACAAATCCTCTTTCAATGCTAAAAATTGAGTTTCAACCTCTCGACCTCTTCAAATGATCCATATGGATTTAATTGGACCTACCCGAACCTTATGCTTAAATGGGAAGCGCTTCACCTTAGGTAGACGACTATTCAAGGTTGACATGGGTAGATTTCCTAGCCCACAAGGATGATGTTTTTCAGATCTTTGTTAAATTATGTGAAAAAATTTAGAAGTAACAACGCTAAAACATTATCATAATTAGGAGTGACTATGGAGGAGAATTTAAAAATTCACATTTTGAGGAATATTGAACAAAACTTGGTATCAACAATACATTCTCAGCCCCTTGAACTCCTTAGTAAAATGGTGTTATTGAGAGAAGAAACTAAACCTTAATTTAAATTGCTACAGCTATGCTTCATGCATACAGCATGCCACCTAGGTTTTTGGGCCAAAGTCATGAACACCGCATG
Organism: Aristolochia californica; assembly: GCF_029961685.1. Classification (NCBI taxonomy): domain Eukaryota; kingdom Viridiplantae; phylum Streptophyta; class Magnoliopsida; order Piperales; family Aristolochiaceae; genus Aristolochia; species Aristolochia californica. Next base: position 22,158,063 of record NW_027181815.1, on the reverse strand, counting down.
TCATATCCTTAATTGAGTAAGTATAAAGGCACTTCTCCACAAAACTTTGTATGAGTTGTATACAGACACCATCCAACATTACATACCTTAGATCCTTTGGATGAAAAGTATTCATATTTAAAGAACCAAAGGAAAAATTAGGGAAATTTGACTCTAGAGTTGATATAGGAATTTCATTGGATTATTCTACTCATAGTAAATCATATAGAGTTTATAACAAGATATTTATGAGAGTAGAGGAATTGGTTCATGTTGAGTTTGATGAATCCGATTCGCCAAATCCAACTCTAACTCCAAATTCTGATGATGAAGAAAGAAACCCCTTCAATTCATCCCCGGGATCTCAACCTCAAGACCAAAATATTGAAGAGAACCCAATTGACCCAAATAACCAAGAAGAGCCACCTATGGAACCAAAGAACTATAGGTTCACGGCTAGTCATCCTCTAGAACAAATCATTGGTGACCCTCAATGCAAAATCGCAACTAGAAGAGCAACTCATGAGACTATGGCAAACAATACTTTCGTTTCTCAAATAGATCCCAAATGCTTTGTCGAAGCTAAAAAATATGACTTTTCAATTATGGCAATGCAAGAAGAACTAAATCAATTTGAAATAAAAAAATTTTGGAATCTAGTACCTAGACCCGAAAATCACCTAGTCATTAGAAAAAAAAGGGTCTTTAGGAACAAAGCGAATGAAAAAAATCAAGTGGTGAGAAACAAAACTAGACTAGTTGTCAAGGGGTATAACCACAAAGAAGGTATAGAATTTGAAGAAACATATGCACCAGTGGCAAGACTAGAGGCAATTCGAACTCACTTAGAATATATTTATCACATGAAATTCAAGTCGTACCGAATGGATGTAAAGAGCACATTTTTAATAGGTACATACAAGAAGAGGTATATGTTTAAGAACCCGAAGGATTTGAAGATGTGAGTATGCTTGACCATGTATACAAATTGCATCAAGCATTATATTTTTTCAATCAAGCTCCAAGAGAGCGGTATGTTATGGTCCTGGGGTTAAGTACTTATGCCTTCCGCTCCTAACAGGCCGGTCTTTTGGGTAGTATTGGCTAGGTGCTTAACATTTGGTATCAAAGCAGGTGCTACGTTCCGACTTTGAATCCCCGCGATTACACGGCCCAGGTGGACCGAACACCCCTGGAGTGATGCCGGCAGGGATTATGGGATCCCTCTACCGGGGAGCGTTGCTATGTTATTGCCGTTGTGGTCATCGGCTCGAGAGGGCGGGGTATACTGTTATGGTCCTGGGGTTAAGTACTTATGCCTTCCGCTCCTAGCAGGCCAATCTTTTGGGTAGTATTGGCTAGGTGCTTAACACGGTGTGAAAGATTAAATGAATTCTTAGAAAAAAATGGCTATAAAAGAGGAAGGATAGATAAGACTCTATTTACTAACCATGATCAAGACTTAATTATCGTTCAAATTTATGTGGATTATATCATATTTGGTTCTACAAATCCCTCTCACTGTGAACAAGTTAAGCACCTAGCCAATACTACCCAAAAGACCAGCCTGTTAGGAGCGGAAGGCATAGGTACTTAATCCCAGGACCATAATAGTACACGCCACCTTCGCGAGCCGACGTCCACGACGGTTGAACACTCAACGATGGGTGTCGAGTCAAGATCCCATAATCCCTTACGTCGACCACGTCCGGGGGCTCACGAAACCCGCACCGGGACTCCCCTCGGGGATTTGAACTCGCGACGTGGGAGCCCGCTTTGATACCAAATGTTAAGCACCTAGCCAATACTACCCAAAAGACCGGCCTACTATTAGCGTAAGGCATATGTACTTAACCCCATGACCATAACAAAATGTTAAGCACCTAGCCAATACTACCTGAAAGATCGGCCTATTAGGAGCGGAAGGCATAGGTACTTAACTCCAGGACCATAATAGTACACCCCACGTTCGCGAGCCGAAGTCCATGGCAGCTTAACATTCAACGATGGGTGATGGGTCCAGATCCCATAATCCCTTACGACGACCACGTTTGGGGCTCGCGACACCCGTGCCGGGATTCCCCTCGGGGATTCAAACTCGCGATGTGGGAGCCCGCTCTGATACCAAATATTAAGCACCGAACCACTACTACCCAAAAGACCGGCCTGTTAGGAGCGGAAGGCATAGGTACTTAACCCCAGGACCATAACACTTTTTTGAGACAGAGAGCTCTCGGATTTCATGCACCTTCCTTTCGAGGAGACATATGGCATCTAGTGAGAAAGGTTTTGATGCCGCTGGAGATATAGAGGACTCTTGGATTTCTTACGTCTCCTGCCCGTTTGAGACAGTGCCTGCTGCCTTTCCTTTTGCACATATGTCGTGCTTGGAGGTTTGAGATCATATGAACTTTTCTGCTGCAACGAGTTGCTCCCTTGCATAAAATTTAAAGGAAGCTCCACACCATGCACGTATTTCTTCCAATTCTTTGTGCATGGCAATCCATTTTTCTTGGGATATAGAATGACTCATTATGTTCCCACTCTAATACCAGTTGTTGCGGTCCGGATCTGACACATGAATTCGTAGGGAGTAAGAAGAGAAAAAGAAAAATCAAGCCAAAGGGAAGCTTGAAAACCCTAGGTTCGTTAAGGAGAACGCACACCCCTGAGCTCGTTGAGGAGAATTCAAAACTCTTGTTTAACCTAATCAATGCTTGACTTTCTCATTACTCTTACCCCTTAAATAGGGTTCACCCTTACATGGTTTAAGATAAAATATTACAAAAATACCCCTATAAATAAAATATTCCAAAAATGCCCATGTGGCCTATTAATTATTTAACTGAAATAAAATAAAGTAAATTAAAGAAAAATATTAAAATAATAATGTTATTGCGAGCATAACACAGAGTTGATGTTCTAGGAAGTTACCTCTTCCCTCACATTATCGTCCTCTTCCACTTCCGGAACTGATGTCTCTGGTTTTTGGTTTATTCCAGCCAGTATCTCTGTCAATCTACTTGTGAACAGGTTAAGATGTTGGTTAAATTTGGTCTTCCATGCTGCATCCAGCGCCTCCTCTTCTGCCTGCCAGGCTGCTCACATTTATCTTTCTGTCTGAATCTCTCTGCCCATTACTTGTCGGTCATCACTCGACGAATCACCCATGTTCAAGCTCTGATAACACGTTGTTACGGCCTCGGATCTAACACGACAATACATACGGAAGAAGAAGAGAAGAAAATAAAATCAAGTAGAAGGGAAGCATGAAAGCCCTCAAGCTCATTTAGGAGAACTCAAACCCTCTGTTTTAACCTAAATTCAGAGTTCCCTCTTTTTACTCCATTTTCCCTCTAAATAGGGTTCATGTCCACAAGGTTCAAGAGAAAATTACAATTTTGCCCCTCCATGGCATTTAAATTGAAAATTAAACTAAATGACTAGGTAACTGACTCAGTCAGAGTAATTGGTTCAGTCATGGTGTCTTTGCCTGACTCGGCTTGCTATTGGGTTTATAACAACATCCTAGCATTTTGGTCTCCTCTAGTTGGTCAATGACATATTTCCTTTGACATAATATAATCCCATGTTTGGATTGTAGTACTTCAACACCCAAAAAATATTTGAGCTGTTCGAGATCCTTTGTCTTGAATGTAGTACATATCCCTTCTTTTGTCTTTTGGATGCCCTCAGGATCACTGCCAGTAATAATAATGTCATCTATATATACAGTAGAATTACGCACTTCGGTGTGTCTACAAGCCCAACCCCTCTAGACGATCTCTCCCTTCTCCGAGTCACAAGGTCAATGGTCCAGGACCACAACAACTTGGTATCAGTGCAGGTAAGCATGGGGGAGACGTTCAAAAATAAGGAATTGCTTGCCAAGCTCAGTGAGATGCTTAAGGCAAAGCAAGAGGAAAGTGAATGGCGATTGGCAACGCTGTTAGACAGCCATGTCTCTCAAGAGCTAACCCAACAATTAGAAGTAGTAACTAATCGGATGTATGATTTATTTTTGGGAAGAAATCCACCCCCAAGGGAAGGGGGAAGGGGCCCTTCGAGCAGACAGGGCGAATAGTATGCTGGACAAACAGAGCATCCAGCACACAGGGGCATTTCAGTCCAGGTGGTGGGGCGGTTCCAAGGAACACTAAACTGGACTTCCCTATTTTCAATGGGTCTGAAGACCATCTAATATGGCTTTATAGATGTGAAAAAAAATATTTCAACCAAAGAACGACTGGCATAGACAAGGTTGGATTGGCCGCATTCCACATGCTCAATGTAGTGCAACTATGGGGCCATCAATTTGAATTGGAAAACCCAGGGCTCGATTGGGAAGAAAATAAGGAGTTGTGCACCATTCGGTTAGGACCACCTGCTCAGAGCAACCCATTGGGAGATTTAGTGCCATTAAGACAAATGGGAAGTATGGAACAATATCAAAAACAATTCCAAGAAAAATTGGCTCAAGCAAGTAAGGTTGTAACGGTGGACTAGCATGTTAGTCTATTTACAGCCGGGTTGACAGAGTCACTTCGATTAGAAGTGGAACTCGTCACCCCTCTGGACCTAGCGAGAGGCGTGAATTTGGCCCGAGCGTTGGAAGCAAAGCAAAAGATTCAAGCACGTCGGCCAAATTGACAAGGGGGAAAAATAATTCTGGTTTGGCCACAACAGCCCAATAGTAGAGAGGTAATGTTGCTACCAATAATCCTACAGCAACTATGGCCACTACTTCCCCTCCGGCATTCATCCGGACGCTGAACAGAACCGAGATGGAAGACAGAAGAACTAAAGGGTTATATTACAATTGCAATGAGTAGTAAACTTTCAGCCATCAATGTAAAAAATTATTTTGGTTGGAAGTTGAGAAAGAAGAAGATGAGGGACTAGAAGTAGAAAAGACTGAGGTTGAAGAACCAGCTATTTCCTTGAATGCTATAACAAGCCTCCAGTCCACCAAGACAATGCAAGTGTGTGCTTTAGTTCGAGATCGGCCTCCATTAAGCCTTGTGGACTCGGGGAGTACTCATATTTTTTTGAGTTTCACAGCAGCCCAGCATTTACAACTTTAGATTCAACCTTGGCCAATTGCTTCAGTTTCTTTTACCAATGGGGAGAAGGTTCCTAGCTACTGGGTCAGCAAGGCGGAAATTTTTTCTATTGATGGGAACCCTTTTTTTGTGGAGTTTTTTTATCTTTCCACTAGCGGGATTTGACATGGTTTTGGGAATCAAATGGCTGCAAACATTGGGCCCCATCTTGTGGGATTTCGTGGCTTTGACTATGAACTTTGAGTTTGGAGGGAACTAGATTAGATTACAAGGTCGTAAGACTGACTTCCCAGCACATCTACACGTACTCCACCAACAACACACTTCGGACATCACTTTAGATAAACTATTGGATGAATTTACTGACCTATTTCAGGAACCTGCTGGTCTGCCGCCTTTGAGACATTGTGACCATCGGTTTTGTTTAAAGGTTGGGTTAGAGGTGGTTGTTGTTCGTCCTTATAAGTATCCACACCTACAAAAGGATGAAATTGAACGTCAATGCAAACTTATGCTAAAACAAGGCCTCATCCGACCAAGTAGGTCCCTTTCTCCTCTCCTGTCCTTCTTGTAAAGAAACAGGACATCCTTGGAGGTTTTGTGTTGACTACAGAGAATTGAATACCAAGACAATCAAAGACAAGTTCCCTATACCAGTAGTGGATGAGTTACTAGGTGAATTACATGGTGCTCAATTTTTCACTAAATTGGATTTGCGGTCAGGTTATCATCAAGTAAGAATTTATCCTCCTGATATTGAGAAGACAACATTCCGCACGCACCATGGCCACTTTGAGTTTGTAGTGGACTCAATAGCACACCGAGTCACACAACGAATAAGACAACAACAACTCACTCAATAGGATTTAATTCTTATATTTCTTTGAGTAGGATTTATTTCTTATATTGTTTTAAGTAGGAGTTATTTCAAATTACTTTATATGTAAGGGCATTATGGGGAATTATTGTAACCCTAACCCTAAAACTCCCTATTTAAGGGTAGGTATGAATGAAATAGGTAAGCTTTGAGATTTTAGAATAACCTAGTCTAAATAGGTTGAGATCACCTCTTGATCTCGAGTTTAGGGTTTACTCCAAAAATCCAACCTATCCTTCACCCTCCATTGCCATCCATCTTCACCCAAATTCATCCACCATCATCCCTACTAAGAAAAGGAGCTTCCTGCCCCTTTTCCAAGCCCAAAGAGGAGGTCGATCCTCCCTCTTGGCAGTAGCAGCAAGAAAGGCCGAATTCCTCCCTTACCAAGCAGCAAAGTGAGGATTTTTATCTTCAAATCTTGAGCAAATCCTGGTGCAACGTGGGAGCTGATCATAGCATCAAAGAAGAGGTATTAATCTATCCCAAACTCGTGTTTGAAGTTATTTAAGAAAGAAGGATTGCATTTTTAGCTAGAGCAGCAACAAAGAGGCCCAAACCCTCTTTGCCGTGACCAAAAAACGAGATCACCTTGCTCTAGCAAGGTCAGCATTGCTGTGGGGTCTTCTACCTAGCACAACAACTCGATAGGACCCTCAAAAGAGGATCTTTCCTCCTGGCCAAGCACTGGTTAAGGAGAAATACTCATACACAGACCCTTGACGTGAAGTGAGTAAATTCTGAGTGCTGGATTCACAAATCCCACGCCGTGTTACTCGATCCATGACCCGGGACCGTAACAACTTGGTATCAGAGCAGGGTAACATGGGGGATCATATCAGCAATGAAGAAATCCAAATCAGGATACAAAAGATAGAGATAGCCTTGAAACAGCACAACCAGTGTTGGGAAAAGTTTGTGGTTTGGAAGAAGAGATGAGCCAAATCATTCGCATGCTACAGGAGTTTAGGACAGAGAGACATCAGAGTCCAGAGGTGCGAGAGGTTGCTCAACCATATCACAGAAGAGGGGAACAATGGCCTGGGCGCACTATTGTCCAAGCACCTCAGCATGGAGGCACAATCCCAAGGTACACCAAGTTAGAGTTTCCCTCTTTCAATGGTTCTGTGGATCCCGTAATTTAGTGGCATAGATGTGAAATTTTTTTTTTGAACCAAGGGACTACTGAATGGGATAAGGTGCAACTAACCTCTTTCCATATAACAGATGAAGCCATGTTATGGGTGACTCAAGTAGAGAAAGAGAGACCGGGAATGACTTGGGGCGAATTTAAAAATCTTTGCACAGTTAGATTTGGGCCTCCTGCCAACAACAACCCCTTGGGAGAGTTAGTCCTATTGAGACAAACGGGTTCAGCTGGAACACTATCAAAAACTCTTCCAGGAAAAGTTGGCTCGTGCTGGAGAGAGGGTATTGGTTGACCAGTAGGTCTCCTTATTCACAGCAGGTCTCAATGAGTATTTACGGCTAGAGGTAGAACTCCTTATGCCCACGGATCTAGCTCATGCAATGAATATGGCCCGAGCAATGGAACAACGACAATAGTTGCAACAACGTAAGTCGGGTTGGTCGAGTGAGAGGAACACTTCCTCCACGTGGCAAGGGCGCCGCTATAATTCATCTCAGGGAGCATCTACAGCAGCACCATCCAGACACACTCTGACTACGACTCGGGTAGCCGATCCCCGCCCTGGTACTTCCCTACCGAGCTTTATAAAAAAATTGACGAGTGCGGAGATGGCAGAAAGGCGATCCAAAAATCTCTGTTATAACTGCGATGAGCAGTATCGGGTCGGACACCAATGTAAACGATTATTTTGGCTCGAGATGGAGGATTCAGAGGATCCAGAGGAACCAGAGGATATTATCGAGGAGGAACCACCAGAGATATCCTTGCATGCTATTACTGGGCAGAAATTGCCTACTACAATGCAAGTCTGAGCTCATGTCATCGACCGAGAACTGGTGGGACTAGTCGACTCGGGAAGTACACACAATTTTCTGAGTTTGACAGCCGCACAGCATCTCCAGCTCCAGAGACACACTCATCTGATAGCCACCGTCTCAGTGGCCAATGGCGAGAAGGTCCCTAGCTATGGGATTAGTAAGGCGGTAACTTTTTCCATTGGATTTACTTCATTTAATGCGGAATTTTTTGTTATTCCCCTAGTGGGATTTGATATGGTTTTAGGCATTAAATGGTTACAAACATTGGGGCCCATTCTGTAGGACTTTTCGGATTTAACCATGAGCTTTGATTTGGCCGGAAGTCGGGTGCTCTTACAGGGCTGTCAGGTGGACAAGACCCACCGCATACACACTTTGTAGACACAGGATCAGCCTGCCAGTACTAGTGATGGTCTGGTTGAGGAGTTCTATGAACTCTTCCAGGAGCCTTCGGGGTTGCCTCCCATGAGGCACTGTGACCACAGGATCTGTCTGAAACCAGGTTCTGAGGTAGTGGTCGTGCGACCATACCGTTACCCACACCTTCAGAAGGACGAGATAGAGCGTCAGTGCCATGATATTTGAAACAGGGTCTTATTTGTCCCAGCCGCTCCCCGTTCTCTTCACCCGTCTTACTTGTGAAGAAACATGATGGGACATGGAGGTTCTGCGTGGATTATCGGGAGTTGAACGTGCAGACAGTAAAAGACAAGTTCCCGATTCCGGTAGTGGATGAGCTTTTGGATGAGTTACATGGGTCGTGGTTATTCACTAAACTCGACCTCTGTTCGGGATACCATCAGGTCCGGATGCACCCCTCTGATATTGAGAAGATGGCGTTCCGCACGCACCATGGCCACTTTGAGTTCGTCGTCATGCCGTTTGGGTTATCCAATGCACCCTCCACTTTTCAAGCTTTGATGAACTAGGTATTTAGCCCCTATCTTCGAAAATTTGTTCTTGTATTTTTCGATGATATTTTGATATATAGCAAGTCGGTTGAAGAGCACTTCGCACACTTGAGGATTGTTTTCGACTTGTTAAGAGCACATCAGCTCTATTTGAAACACTCCAAGTGTTCTTTTGCAGCTTCACATGTGGGATATCTGGGACACATTATCTCACATGAGGGGGTTACGGTGGATCCCGAGAAGATCCGAGCTATTCACGAGTGACCGCAACCACAGTCGTGTTCTGCATTACGGGATTTTCTGGGTCTTGCGGGCTACTATCGCAAATTTATTCAGAACTATGGGCCAGTGGCAGCACCATTGACGAGTTTACTCAAGAAAAATTCCTTTATTTGGAATGAGGGAGCCACCACGTCATTTGTGGCACTCAAAGATGCCCTCGCATCCGCGCCAGTATTACAACCTCCTAACTTCAATGAATTGTTCGTGGTAGAGTGCGACGCTTCGGGCGTGGGCATGGGGGTCGTTTTACAGCAGCTGGGCCATCCTATTGCTTATTTTAGCAGACAGTTGGCAGTCCGCCATCATAAACTGGCAACCTATGAGCGTGAATTGATTGGGTTGGCCAAAGCGGTCCAACATTGGAGGCCTTATCTCTGGGGCCGGGCTTTTCTCATATGCACGGATCACTACAGCCTTAAATTCTTACTAGAACAACGTTTAACGACGTCGCCACAGCAGCACTGGATCAGTAAGTTGTTGGGGTTTGACTTCTCGGTGGAGTATCATGCGGGGAGATTAAATAAGGTGGCAGATGCCTTGTCACAATGTTTTGAAGATCAGCAGTCGATCTATTCTATCAGCCAGCCGAGATTTCTCATTATGGACTTGGTGCAAGAAGCACATGCTACTAACCCTACACTGCAGGAACTGCATCAGTAGATCTCAGAAGGGACAATGAATGTGAAGTGGTCCATCCAGGATTCACTTATTTATTACAAGCATCGGATTTTCCTTCCACCTGAGTCCGAGTTGATTCCAGCTATTCTCTCAGCCTACCACGACAGTACACACGAGGGGATCCAGAAGACCTTGCACAGAATTCGAGCTGATTTTTCCTGGCAAGCCATGAAACCCTCTATTGCGACTTATGTGGGCAACTGTCAGGTATGCCAGCGCAACAAAGCTGAGCACTTGAGTCCAGCCAGTCTTCTCCAGCCTCTAGCCCTTCCTAAGCAGGTTTGGGCCGACATTTCAATGGATTTTGTGGAAGGCCTACCCCTGTCACCCGGCAAATTCGTACTTTTCGTAGTGGTTGATCGATTCTCCAAGTACGGGCATTTTATACCGATGGCTCATCCGTATACAGCAACACGAGTTGCTCAGACTTTCCTGGAGCAGATAGTCCGCTTAGATGGCATTCCAGAATCCATTGTGAGTGACAGAGATTCAGTTTTCACGAGCACCTTTTGGCGGGAATTGTTTCGCTTGAGTGGGACGAAATTGAAGTTCTCCTCCGCCTATCATCCACAGATAGACGGGCAGACTGAGGTGGTGAACCGCACCATCGAGATGTATCTACGGTGCTTGGTGGGGGATCGTCCACGACAATGGGTTCAATGGCTTCCGTGGGCCGAATACTGTTACAACACTTCGTTCCACTCTGCATTGCAATCCCCTCCTTTTCGGGTTATATATGGCTGGGATCCACCTCGCCTCCTCTCGTACAACCCAGGGTCCACCCGCGTGGACACGATTGATCAGGCACTCATAGACAGGGATCTACTGCTACAGAATATCACAGAATGGCTACGACATGCCCAAGCTCGGATGAAGGATGTATACGACAGAGGCCACCGTGAGGTCTCTTTTGAGCTTGGAAAGTATGTGTGGCTACGGCTCCAGCCCTACCGTCAGCAGTCTCTAGCGGGACCTCCACGTCATAAGCTCTCACCCCGATTTTTTTGGCCGTTTCCCATTCTTCGACGCGTGGGACCAGTCGCCTATCAACTCAAATTACCAGACACAGCCAAAATTCACGATGTGTTTCATGTCTCTCTTTTGAAGCCGCATTCCGAAGCACAGCCTACATCCACTCCATTCCTACCACCGGTTGATCATGGCGAGGTTATTCTTAACCCAACTGCGGTGTTACGTGCACGGCTGACCAATGATCATTGGGAGATTCTCGTTCAGTGGATGGACACTGACCCCGACACTGCAACATGGGAACGTCTGGACATCTTCAAACAAGTCTACCCAACTTTTGAGCTTGAGGACAAGCTCTTTCTCCATGGGGAGGCAGATGTTGTGGACTCAATAGCACACCGAGTCACACAACGAAGAAGACAACAACAACTCACTCAATAGGATTTAATTCTTATATTTCTTTGAGTAGGATTTATTTCTTATATTGTTTTAAGTAGGATTTATTTTTTATATTGTTTTAAGTAGGAGTTATTTCAAATTACTTTATATGTAAGGGCATTATGGGGAATTATTGTAACCCTAACCCTAAAACTCCCTATTTAAGGGATAGGTATGAATGAAATTGGTAAGCTTTGAGATTTTAGAATAACCTAGTCTAAATAGGTTGAGATCACCTCTTGATCTCGAGTTTAGGGTTTACTCCAAAAATCCAACCTATCCTTCACCTTCCATTGCCATCCATCTTCACCCAAATTCATCCACCATCATCCCTACTAAGAAAAGGAGCTTCCTGCCCCTTTTCCAAGCCCAAAGAGGAGGTCTATCCTCCCTCTTGGCAGCAGCAGCAAGAGAGGCTGAATTCCTCCCTTACCAAGCAGCAAAGTGAGGATTTTTATCCTCAAATCTTGAGCAAATCCTGGTACAATGTGGGAGCTGATCATAGCATCAAAGAAGAGGTATTAATCTATCCCAAACTCGTGTTTCAAGTTATTTAAGAAAGAAGGATTGCATTCTTAGCTAGAGCAGCAACAAAGAGGGTCAAACCCTCTTTGTCGTGACCAAAAAACGAGAGCACCTTGCTCTAGCAAGGTCAGCATTGTTGTGGGGTCTTCTACCTAGCACAACAACTCGGTAGGACCCTCAAAAGAGGATCTTTCCTCCTAGCCAAGCACTGGTTAAGGAGAAATACTCATACACAGACCCTTGACGTGAAGTGAGTAAATTCTGAGTGCTGGATTCACAAATCCCACGCAGTGTTACTTGATCCATGACCCGGGACCGTAACATATTCCATAGGTGGATGAACTATTGGATGAATTACATGGAGGACACTTCTTTACTAAACTGGATTTGAGATCCGGTTACCACCAGATTCGGGTACACCCTTCAGATGTGGAGAAGACTACCTTCCGCACACATCATGGCCACTTCAAATTCCTAGTGATGCCATTTGGGGTTAAGGCAGAAGGATGGATGGATGCCAAATGACATCACCAGGAATTTGTGGATGGATGGATGCTAGAACGTACAGTAGAAAGATCCAGGCGGTTGTCGACTAGACTCCTCCACATTCAGCCACCGCCTTACGGGGATTCTTAGGCCTAGTGGGGTACTATAGGAAATTCATTCAAGACTATGGCCAGCTGGCTGCTCCTCTCAACAGTTTACTGAAGCGCAACTCCTTCTCTTGGTTGCAAACTATTGCCTCCTCCTTTGCCCAGTTGAAGCACGCCTTAGCCACAAATCCTGTTCTCCAACTTCCAAATTTTGAAGAGCAGTTTATTGTAAAATGTCATGCATTTGGAGGTGGCATTGGCGCCGTGATATGTCCCATTTCCATGGATCAACCACCAGACGATTTCCTCTTCGTTCCGGATCAGAATACGTGAGGATAACCAAGCCTTCGAAGGAAGCTTGCACATTTGGCCTCGTCAGAGAGAGAACCCGATCTCGTTTACACTAGTCTAGTCTAGATCAATGCTTTCCTTCCATACAGACTTTCTTCCACCTTATAACAAAAAGGGTGAAAGACATTTACACTTCTTAGCCATGAATTGGCCCACAACTTAATGCAAAATTACATTAGACCTAGCCATTAACTTAACTTGAAAGTGACACCAATTAACTCCTACACCTAGTAGTGACTCTAGATGCTATGGAATCCATAACATCACTCCCCTTATGGAGAAAGAGTTTGTCCTCAAGCTCAAAGTTGGGGTAGAGTGCTTGAAATTCCGTCAATGGTTCCCATGAGGCTTCCACAGGATTCATCTTTGCCCAATGGACTAAAATCTCCCACGAACCGTGTACACGTGGACCCTGCAAAACAAAAGTTGGAGTTGGCAGCACATGACCATCGAGTATACCCCCTAGTAAAAAAAAAAATTGGGATGATTGCTGAACGTCGCTACATATCGCCAAGCAGCATATCTGTTGTTGTGCTCATCATCCTTTGTGCAGCAGTCCAAGGATTCTTCATTGCTGTCAAAAGCTGAATCTTCATGTCTACCACCTGCCTTGAGGCAACCGTTGCGGCAGAATGGACTGTAAATGTTCTCATGTGAACACCATTATACACCAAATTGCTCACATGAAGATGGAGGGATAAACTTGAACCATGTGGAGTTATTATCTCTCACAGAACACAAGTACCTTTACCAATAAAATTTGGTAGATTCACCCTCAGGACTTTGACACGTAGGTCATCAAACTGGATAGCAACAACAGACCCCCTACATATCAGTGGTTGAACAAGTCCTCTTTAAGACACCATTCTGAATTTTGGAATCCAAACAGGATTGGAGTGATTGATAATTACTGCTGTCTGCCCAAGTTTGGCTAGTGTACCCTCAGTTAACATATGAAGTGCTTCGTTAGGAATATTGTCTATCGGATACCGTAGTGCATAAGGTTGCTTCCTTAGACGAAGTTCTGGATTGTACTGTACCCACCCAACAAAAGAGAGGGTCCTGAGTATGTTCTCACAATCAGCATCAGATTGTGGTTATGCAGTAAAATGGGGAGCGTCAGCTTGGTGAGGAGCTAGTGTAACAATTGATATCTCCCCCTTAGGATGAGTTTTGCATCCATATGGAACAATGACCTGAGTAGCACCCATTTGTAGATTTTTGTGAAACCCACAAGCAGCCTCAGCAGTAATGGTTGTGGACTCCATGGATAGGGTACCCTTTCTGGCAATTCGAAGTTGCTGAACCAAGATGTTCTTCATCCGCAACCCAATATGTTTGAGGTTTGATGTGGCAACTTGCACATTTCCATGAGGAGCTCTTGCAAGCATTAGCTGCTCTTGAATTGCTTGGGGTAAAATTGCAAAAAGCAGTTGTGATTGCGGTCTTAGTTTCTTTTTCCACAATCCACCTTCCACAAAAACATCACGCGCAAGGATCACATTTAGCACTGCAAGAAGTTGTGGCAGCTCTGGAATGAAACCAATTAAGTCTTTGGAGATAATATCACACTAAAATTATTGCCAAGATCAGCTCGTTTGCAAATAATATTTGAAAGGCATTCAGTCCCATTTTGCAGATTCTGCTTCTTCTTAGGAGCCACCTCGCCTCCAATAATAGTGATATTAGGATGTGTTTGCAAGGCACACTCTAGTGTGATATAAAAGACTGCACGTCCCATAAGCCTTACAAAGCAATAATATTTTTCTGTAAACCGCGCATCAGTCCTAGTATTCCGTATCAGTTCTTGCAGATCTTCTGACCATTCAACATAAACAGGCTTTTCAAATTGGGCTAAACATTCAGCCGTCAACCTTTTAGCTTTTGAAGTTGTCATGGAACCTAGTTTGGTACTGGAACCGTGTCCCACCATGTCTGTAACTAAATTGAGACCATCTGCACACCTATGAATACAGTGTCGCAAAATCATTGCATTCCAGGACAAGACATTATTTTTTAGGTAATTCATCAAATACCTGCAATGCCTCGTCCATTTTCCCTATCTTCCCGAAATATTGCAGCCAAATTATAGGACGTGGTCTACTTCCACTACCTAATGAAGCAACCTGCTCCAAATAATAAGCAAAAAGAAGCAAGACTATGCATTCCACAAACAGAATAGTCAAAACTACTTTGATCCAAATATCAACCTCATTCCCATCGTTCTGACGCATTCCAGCAATTCTAATAAGATTTCCAACAGGAAATTGATTCAGTGACAGCAATTGAAAAGGAAAGGTAAAAGCCGATTCCAATTTCAGGTAGAGGTTGGGCATTTTTTTAAGAGAACGAGCAGTCCTTACCTCCTGTGATGATAAGGCAACATGCACACTAAACATTGCAACTAGAATGCCACTGCTATCGACGAACAGGAACTGCACATACTCGTCTGTGACATCGAATTCATCTCCTGGGCACGCCAGCCGATTCCATCCACACCACCATCAAAGTCCTTGTCATGTTTTGGCCATGGCCGACCGAGAATCAACGTACCAGCAGTGTCTGATTCCGTCAAGGTCACACTCTCCACAGGGAAATCAATTGCTTGGATTTGTTGTGCTTTCCTATTTCCAGCCCCGTCGCTGAGAAGAACAACCTGGGGAAGCTTTCTTTGATGGTGAATAGCAGAGGGGTCTGGCCGGAATCTATCCTGGAGGTACTCGGCTCTGGAATTTTTTGTCTCCCTGACTTCGGATTTCACGACTCTGGGTGTCGGCTCTGGCATTCAACGCTTGGAGGGTTTAGGTCGACTCTCTTCTGGACGGCCGAACGGATTTGCTGAGAAGGTGGTAGTTCGGACCCACCGACATGATTTGCCGAGTCGAAGGTCCCACGGTGGTCGTCATTTCCACTTGCCCAATGTTCGATCTGCTCTGTCGTCTGTCTCTGTTCGATGGCAAACAACTTCAAATCGGTGATGAAGTGTCGAATAGGGCTGGCGCTCGTCGGATCATTCTAACGGGATTTTTGCCCCATAAGGTGACAAATCATCCGGTGCCATTTTTGTGTACCCTGTGGAAGAGGGATGGCTTCCCGTGAGACAGAGTTTGATGGCGAACCCCCTTCCATTCTTGCCAACGAAGGTTGTGCTGGACGTAGAGGAAGCAGTGTAGATGGAGGGGATGGGGGGTGGTTGTCGGAATGCCGATTGGAACTGCTCGGAAGTGTAGTATCCAACGCCATATACTCTTCCACACGAAGAGTGAATTGATGAAATGAATTTCAAAGTTCCCTTAATTCTGTTCAAACATAGGCGATAGAATTCTGAGATTCCATTAGGATTTCTTCCATGAGATTTTGCATATCATTAGGAGAGGATGAATCGTCGACGGTGGTCCTATCTGATACACGTTGATATGCTCCATTTTCATGGATCAGCCACCGGACGATTTCCTCTTCGTTCTGGATTTGAAGACGTGAGGATAACCAATCTTTCGAATGAAGTTTGCACCTTAGGCTTCGTCAGAGAGAGAACCCGATCTCGTTTACACTAGTCTAGTCTAGATCAATGCTTTCCTTCCATTCAGGCTTCTGTCCTCCTTATAACAAAAAGGGGGAAAGGCGTTTACACTTCTTAGCCATGAATTGGCCCACAACTTAATGCAAAATTACATTAGACCTAGCCATTAACTTTACTTGAAAGTGACACCAATTAACTCCTATGCCTAGCAGTGACTCTAGATGTTATGGAGTCCATAACATCATGATATTATGGTCCTAGGTTATGTACTTATGTCTTCCGCTCCTAACAAGCCGGTCTTTTGGGTAGTATTAGCTAGGTGCATAACATTTGGTATTAGAGTTAGCGCTATGTCGCGACTTCGAATCCCGGATGGGGCGACTGCAGAGGGGGCGACCTAGCAGAAGGGGCGACTAGAGTGTGCTTCCTGCACCAATGGGCCACCGCTATGAGTGGAAGGGGCGACTTGAATGTGTTCCCGCACCATGGGCCGTCGCTAGAGTAGGCCGTCACAAGTGGGCAACCATGGACGTCGGCTCTCGCGAGTGTGGGTGTGATGTTATGGTCCTGGGTTATGTACCTATGTCTTTCGCTCCTAATAGGCCGGTCTTTTGGGTAGTATTGGCTAGGTTCTTAACACGGGGTCTTACAACAGCAGAGCCAATCTATTGCATATTTCAGTAGACACTTGCCCACACGACACCACAAGTTGGCTGCCTATGAACGCAAGCTTATCAGCCTCACTAAATAAATTCAGCATTGGCGGCCCTATCTTTGGGGCCGACACTTCATTATCCGCATAGACCAGTTCAACTTGAAGTATTTATTGGAGCAACGCATAACTACTTCCCCCCAACAGTATTGGCTTAGTAAATTGATGGGCTTAGCTTTTACGGTTGAATAGAAACTGGGGCCACTCAACAAGGCCGCCGATGCCTTATCTCATAGGGAGGTGTCCAAGTCACAACTTCATGCCATCAGTCAACGAAAGTTCCTTTTGCTAGATTCCCTCCGGGAAGAAATTCAGTAAACTCTTGAACTCACTGACCTGTATGGGTGAATTGAACAACAGGCCATGGACAGCGAATAGACCATCCAGGACCGCCTCATTCTCTACCAGAATCGTATTTATTTATGGTCCACATCCGCATTGCTCAACATCATCCACCTATCACGATAGCACTCATGAAGGCCATCAAAAGACATACTGCAGGCTTAGCCATGACTTCTACTGTTCAGGTATGAAACGCATGGTGTCTGATTATGTGTCAGCTTGTTAGGTCTGCCAAAGGAACAAAGTTGAGACCTTAAGCCCAGCCATGTTGCTTCAGCCTCTACAGCTCCCTTCTCAGGTATGGGCGGATATTTCCATGGATTTTATTGATGGCCTCCCTAAGTCTTCAGGCAAATCTATTATCTTGGTTGTGATGGATCGATTCTCAAAATATGGTAACTTCCTTCCTCTGTCGCATCCTTACACGACAACCCACGTGGCTCAGATTTTTATGGACTAGATTGTTCACCTCCATGGCTTACCTGAGTCCATTATGAGTGACTGCGATGCTGTTTTCACTAGTACATTTTGGAAGGACCTGTTCCATTTACATGGCACCAAATTGGCTTTTTCTTCAGCCTACCACCCTCAGATGGATGGACAAACGAAAGTGGTCAATCAGACCATTGAGATGTATTTGTGTTGGTTCATGGGGGATCATCCGAAGAGTTGGGTCATTTGGCTAGCATGGGCAAAATTTTGTTACAATACCTCCTACCACATAGCACCGGACCCACGCCCCCCCCCCCCCCCCCCCCCCCCCCCCCCCCCCCTCTTATCTTATGTGGCTGGATCTTCTTGCGTGGCAGCTCTCGATCAAGCTTTGTGCGAACGTGATCGTATGCTTGACCTGGTCAAAGATAATTTGCAACAATCCCAGTCTCGATGAAGCAAATATATGACAAGGGCCATCAGAACCTCTCTTATGCACCTGGGGACTATGTCTGGCTTCATCTTCAACCCTACCGCCAGCTCTCTCTTGCAGCCTTCAAGCATCATAAACTTTCTCCAAAATTTTGTGGTCCATTTCAGATTGTGGATCGTGTTGGCAATGTTGCTTATAGGCTGCAACATCCCCCGGATGCCAAGATTCATGATGTTTTCCATGTCTCCCTTTTGAAGCCATTCAAGGGAGACTCACCTCTATTACATACACCCTTGCCATCATTGGAGGATGGTCGTGTGCTGCCAACTCCAACTTTTGTTTTGCAGGCTCGACGGGCACAATGTTCGTGGGAGATTTTAGTCCAGTGGGCGGACACCGACCCCGTTGAAGCTTCATGAGAACCGTTAGAAGCCTTCCATGAATCCTATCCCAATTTTGAGCTTAAGGACAAACTCTTTCTCCAGGAGGGGGATGATGTTATGGAGTCCATACCAGGTCAAGTGATTAGTAGGTGCCGTGGGTAAATCATGTAATTTTTGGGTTTAAGCATTTTAGTGGTTTAGATGTAATTTTCTTTCTTTTCATGGGCCTTGTTACTGGCCTTTGCCTTGTACTCGAACCCTACTCCTCTCTTATAAGGGGAATTAAGCTTGATCATTAGTCTTAATTCAGAGATATGATACTCTCTCTTCCAAGGACGTCCAAGGTGCAATCTTCCTTCAAAAGCTTGATTCTTCTCAACCATAGGGTGTTCTAAAAAGGCCAAGCCTCACACAAGGACGAATTCCAATCTGGAACTAAGAGGAGATCACCGGGTGACTCGATCGAAGGCAAGGGACCTTAATAGACCTTTTTAGGTTAGGTGGGACCAAACTCAAATTTTCCTCTGGTTATCACCCTCAATCTGATGGCCAAACTGAAGTGGTTAACCGTACCGTTGAAATGTATTTAAGGTGTTTTGTGGGCAATAGTCCTAAATGTTGGGTGGAATGGATCCCTTGGGCGGAGTATTGCTATAATACATCTTTCCACACTGCCTTACAAGATACCCCTTCCAGATATTATATGGGCGGGAACCCCCTCGTTTGCTCTCTTATGTTCCTGGTTCCACTAGAGTTGAGGCGGTTGACCAGGCCCTTATGGACCATGATCAAGTGTTGCAAAATGCTGTCCAACGCCTTCAAAAAGCGAAGGCTCACATTAAAGAGTATTATGACTAGGGGCACCAGGATGTTCAACACAATCCAGGTGATGTAGTGAGGCTCCGTCTCCAGCCTTACCGTCAAAATTCAATTGTTGGCCATCGACACAAGCTCTCTCCTAAATATTGGGGCCCTTCACTATTCTTCAGCGAGTTGGCCAGGTGGCCTATAAGCTACATCTTCCTCCAAATTCAAAGCTTCACAATGTTTTTCATGTGTCCCTTCTCAAGCCGTTCAAGGGGCCAGCACCACCTCCAACTCCATTTTTACCTCCAATTGAAGACAGACGTGTTCTTTTCACTCCATACACTATTTTGAGTACTAGACATAACAAGAACAGATGGGAAGCCCTCATTCAGTGGACCAACACCGATGCAACCAAGGCCACTTGGGAGGATGTGGACATGTTTCAACAAGTTCATCCTACCTTCAAGCTTGAGGACAAGCACTTTGTCCAAGGGGGGAGTGATGTTGTGGACTCGATAGCGAGACGAATCATTCAGTGGTGACGCGGATGAGTTGGTAACTCAGTGGGTGGATGCACATTCAAGTACTTTAGGATTTATAATTTTACTTTTTTATTTATTTGGTAAGAGGTTATAGCCAGCGATGGAATTTTTGTAAATTTTCCATTCGGATTCCTTTGCATGGTTAGACACTAAAAGGGTTCACAAAAATGAATGAAGCAAGTCTATTTTCACTCAGAACTAGGATCAGTGTTCGCCTCCAAAGAACCCTAGGATTAGTGTTCTCCTAAAACGAACCCAAGGGTATAGGTCTCCCCTCTATGAGCCTGATTGTCTTTCCTTCTTTCATCTTCTCTTGCCAACATAGGGCGCCTAGGCAAATCAGACCGTCCTGGTTTAACCCCAGCCCCTCTAGATAATCTCTCCCTTCGCCGAGTCACAAGGTCAATGGTCTGGGACCATAACATAGCCGATAGAAATTGACAATAGACAGGGGATAGAGGATGATGAGATACAAAGTTTGTTGTGGGATGAGAAGTAGAAGGCATGGTGCATGATTTGGGCTCTTTCCTAACTACAGTAGGATGAGTATCATATTTTTGTCCAAAAATAATCAGAGATGATGGACTTACCTCGGTAGGATTCGACAACTCAGCAGGTGTGGTGTCAGCCATTGTTTCTGGGGGCTAAGTAGTTTCTGCAGCACGGGGCACAACCGGTCGAGGAGAACCTAGTACTGAATATAAACCTGGATGAGCATTATCAGAATAATATGGAGAGTCTTAAAAAAAAGTGGCATCCCTAGACACAAGTAAACACTGAAGAGAGGGATTATAACAAACATAACCCTTTTGTGTGCGAGAGTATCCTAAGAAGATACACTTCACAGATTTGGGATCAAGCTTACTGTGTTTTAGTGAGGAAATATGGACAAAACATTTACATCCGAAGACTCTTAGAGGTAGTGAAAAAGGATCATCATCAAGTAATAATAGAGAGTATGGAGATTTTTTTACCAAGAATGGAAGAGGGTAACCGGTTTATAGGAAAACATGCGGTAAGAACTGCATGCGGCCAATAAAAGTATGGAACTTGCATGGCATATAGTAAACCATGAGCTACCTCAAGAATATGTTAAGCACCTAGCCAATACTACCCAAAAGATCGGCCAGTTTGGAGCGGAAGACATAGGTACTTAACCCAGGACCATAACATCACACCTAACCTTCATGAGCCGACTACCATAGCGGCGCAACGACACTGGCCCGACCACAATAATACCTAGACACGACCTACCAGTATTTTAATCCAGCCTTTGTGCCCACGCAACGACATTGGCCCGACCCAGGGCTTATCACAAGGACCTACCAGTATTTTAATCTGGCATTTGCGCATCCCAGGACTCGAACTCGCGAGTCCTGTGGGAGCCCGCTCTGATACCAAATGTTAATCACCTAGCCAATACTACCCAAAAGACCGGCCTGTTAGGAGTGGAAGACATAGGTACTTAACCCTGGACCATAACAGAATATGATGGTTCTTCCGTTATTCTACACCATTTTGTTGAGGGTTGTAGGCACATGATGTTTGATGAATAATGCCATTTTCTTGAGAAAATGAGTCAAGATTTTTGGATGTATATTCTTTGTCATTATCCAACCGAAGGACTTTAATTTTCTGCCCAAACTAAGTGAGTACCATTGCATGAAAAGATTTAGATATCAATGGTATTTCAAAACGCTCTTTAAACAAAAATAACCAAGTGGTACGAGTGAAGTCATCAATGGATGTAATAAAATATTTCACTTGAGAAATATTGGAGACACTCAAGGGTCCCCATACATCAGTATGAATTAAAAAAAAAGGAGAGACACTTTTAATTTCTGGACGAGGTAAGTATGTAGACCTCTGATGTTTACTCATTTGACATGGTTCACAATGAAGGTCCGACCGTACTTTAGGAAAATATGATGAAGAGATTGGGCGAACGGATGTCCCAAATGGTTGTGGCATAACCTGATCTCAGTGTCACAAGTGGTTGCAATATTTATTTGTGGCACATCCAGGTAGTAGAGCCCCCCTTGTTCACGGCCTCCACCAATCACCCGCTTCATTGTAAGATCCTGAAACACAAATGAAGTGAGTGAGAAAATGATAGAGCAATTAAAATGTTTGGTGAGCAGAATAACAGATAAAAGATTCAAAGGGAAAGTAGGAACGAAAAAGATATCAGTGACCTGAAGTGATGATGGAACAAAAGTGGATCCTTTCCCTTGAACTTTAGTTTGTGAACCATCATCAATGGTAAAAAATTTATGTGAAAGACATGGAGAAACTAAGTATAGTAGATGTTTGTTACCTGTAAGATGCTCGGAGGCTCCTGAGTCAATTATCCAAGTTGAAGAAGAGGTAGAAAACATACCTGAAGCGGTGGTGACAACGTTTGGTGAAGAAGTACTTGGGGAGGACCCCATCATGGTCTTCATTTTCTGGAATAGTTCATAGTCTTCATCAGTAAAAGTATTCTTTGTAGTTGTTGTGGTAGACTGCTCTACTTTTGTATCACTCACTAAGGCTTGGTTAGCCTTATTCTCGTTAGCTTTATAACATCTTTCGCGAGAGTGGCCCAATCAACCACATATAGAGAATTCTTTCAGGTGAAAGCATATGTCTCTAGTGTGGCCATATCCCTTAAAATGGGTGCATTCCTTCCTATTTGTTCGATCAAAACTAGTCCTTCCACCTCTTCCTCTTCCTTCTCTGTAAAATCTGCCTCAGCCTTGGTCAGATGGTGTTACCCTATGCCCAGAGTACATAGTGGATGGTATTTTAGTAGTAGAGGGAGAAGTGTCTATAATATGGAGAAGTGTAGCACATACATCATCAAAAGTGGGAACCGTAGAAGAGATAAGAAGGTGAGTCTTAGCAACCTCAAGATGCAGTTTAATGTTATCAAGGCATATGGCAGTTATCAAGGCCTCTTTTTGTTTATCTTGGATAGATATATCTATAGAGTTTGGCTGGGCAAGTTTCCATTCTTGAAGAAAACCTCAAAAGCGGGCCAAATATTCATGTATAGTGTCGCCTTATTTGGTGGTAAGCATCCGATGTAAAATATCATACGGCCTTTGTAAGTTGTCAAAGCTTGAATACAACTTGGTGCATGTCTCCCAAATTTGTTTAGCCGTCTCTAGGTGAATGACATTATTAGAGACATGTTCTTCCATACTGTTGATAAGCCAACTAATAACCAATGTATCCTCCTTTAACCATTTGGTATAGAATATATCATCTTCATCAATATGTGGTCCACGATTGGTGAGATGAACTAGGTCATTTGTGATAAGAAATTGACGAACCGATGTGGAAAAGTTCATAAAATATGACACCCCCCATAAGGGTATAGTAGTGATTCTAGGTGTGTCACTCTTGTGACTCATATTATCTTCAAACATAGTAGGCAAATCAAGTAAAATAGTTCTCCAATCAAGTAATCAAAATATGAATAAGTGGAAGGCTTTAACCAACTCGGTTAATGGAGATGTTTAACATAAAATATAAGTAACTAATTTTAATGGATAATGACTCATAAAAGGCTCAACATTATCCTTCTTTATCCAGGAATCTTGTTCCCACATATTTATAAAAAATCCAATATGTATTGGTCTTGGTCAAAGTAATGTGCAAATCGACAAAACAACTACCTTGATAATCTCTTCTAATCAAAGATAATCCAAGATGAATATATTCTCATAATTTCATAAGATGAAAACATGCATAAGGAAATCTCTAAATCACCTTTAATACCAAACCAATAGCTTAAAATTAATAATATCATAAATAAATACTTACCTCATGAGCTTCAATCTTGCTTCATAAGGAGCCTTTTACGAGCAGCTTTTAATCAAATCTTCATAGAGCATATGGGGATCCTGAATTGGTAGCTCTGATACCATGTTGAATTTGGGACTCCATGAATAATACCTCGAACAAGGGGGGAGAGAAATAAAAAAGAGAAAAAGAGAAAAACTCTCAGGTAGAGAGAGAAGAGAAGGAAAATAAGGGAGATTAGAGAGACAAAACTTCACACAAGAGAGGAGAAAAAAGTAACTTTATTGATTGAATTCCGAGTTAAAATGAGCTCTATTTATAGTTTAGGAGGTGATAGAGTCCATGTACAAGTAATCTTAGGACTCCTAATTACGTTCCAACTAGAACTCTCTACGATAAGCCTATCATGATAAGATTACATTATCTATTTAAGAGACTACTTTAACACAACTTCAAACTCTTCTTTAATCACATGAACCAAGATAGAAAGCTCTGATCTTATCTTTGTGGGTCCCACATGGTCTTCCAGCTCATGTTGATAGAGATATCAGCTCATGGTATCTTTGTTGGTCCCACTTGATCTTCAAATCTTCTATTTAATTCCAACACATGTTCCTTATCTCTTAGTTTGAGCCACTTTGCATGACTCTGTTAAGCACCTAGCCAATACTACCCAAAAGACCGGCCTGTTAGGAGCGAAAGATTTAGGTACTTAACCCAAGACCATAACATCACACCCATGCTCGCGAGAGCCGACGTTCACGGTGGCCCACTTGCCACGGCCTACTCTATCGACGGCCCATGGTGTTGGAACACATTCAGGTCGCCCCTTCCGCATATAGTGGTGACCCATTGGTGCGGGAAGCACACTTTAGTCGCCCCCACCAGGATTCGAACTTGCCACGTAGCTCTAGATCTGATACCAAATGTTAAGCACCTAGCCAATACTACCCAAAAGACTGGCATGTTAGGAGTGAAAGACATATGTACTTAACCCAGGACCATAACAGACTCTTGTTGACACCTCTTGAGCTCATGGTGGGTCCCAACAGATTGTGTAGCCATGGTGGGTCCCACATTATAACATCCAACAACTCCGTTGAATGTTCACATCAGCCTTTATTTGCCTAGAAATTTTTGTCATGGTATCAGAGTTTGGAGTTGCTCTAGAAACATTTTTTGGGCATGGTGGTTCAGCTGCTCTGCGCTGAACATGAGCTTGGAACTCAAGGTTCTGTTCAAATTTTTTTTGGGGTGGGGTGCTAAAAGTGAGCTTCGAGCTCAGGGTTTTTGTTCGAGGAATCAAGTTTCAGGTCAAAAAAATATTTCTTGGCATGGCTCAGCTGTTCTAGGTTGAACGTGCTCTGCTACTCTGCTGTTCAGCAGCTCGGTGACCTTGGGTCTGGTCACTTTAGTGGTGGTACTTCTCGAATTTTCAGCTAGGGTTTCTAAAATTTTCAACAAGGGTTACAACATTTTTGTTGCCTTCAAAAAACATCTTTTTGGGGCTTACATTTCAGCAAATCTTCCTCTCAACTTGTTGTTTTTCATCATGTCAATGGACAAGTTGGATTTTTCTCCTATTCGGTTCACGGGTAAAAACTATTGTGTCTGAGCATTTCAGTTTCATTTATTTGTCATGGGAAAAGAATTATGGGGTCATATAGATGGGTGTGATACAACACCTCACGAGGCCGAAGCTTTGTCAAAATGGACCACCATGGATGCTAGATTCATGACCTGGATAATTGGCTCTATTGAGCCTCGCCTAGTTCTTAATCTGATGCCCTATAAAACTGTAGCGGATATATGGAATTACCTCCACAAAGTTTATCATCAAAACAGCACGGCTTGGCGTTTTCAAGTGGAGTATGAGATGGCTAACTTCACACAAGGAACCCTTTCCATTGAAGAATACTTTTCGGGTTTTCAAAATCATTGGACTGACTATACCGACATCATTTATAAGAACGTTCCAGTTTCTGCTCTCTCTGTTGCTCAAGTCGTGCATGAGACCAAAAAGAGTGATCAATTCTTGATGAAACTCTATTTTGAGTTTGAGATTGCCCATTCTCATCTGATGAATCGTCATCTTGTGCAGTCTCTGGATGCCTGTTTGAGTGAACTTCTTAGGGAGGAGAAGTGCATTGCTACTCAGGCTGGCATGTTACATCGGGCCCATGTTGATGCCTCTGCTATTGTGGCCTATGCAGCACAAGGGAAAAATAAGGATCGGGGCATGAGTTCTGTCCAGTGCTTTCACAGTAAAGATTATGGTCATTTTGCTCAGAAATGCCCAAATAAGTCTTGTAACTACTGCAAGAAACTGGGTCATTTCATCACAACATGTCCTACTCGCCCTAAAAAAAAGAAGGGTGTTGTTTATCATGCCTCCACTGGTACTTCTTGTTCTGTAGCATTGCTAACTGCCGTCCCCGTTACTCCGATATTCTTCGTACAATGGTTCTGGCACTAAGATGTGGCATAGACGTCTAGGCCACCCAAACTCTGATATTCTTCGTACAATGTTTAATTCTGATTTATTAAGAAGTAGAACATGCTCTTCTCTTGATCTTTCTTTTGATTGTTCATCATGCAAACTTGGCAAAAGTAAAGTTCTACCTTTCTCATCATGCATCTCATGCCTCCCACTGTTTTGATATAATTCATAGTGATGTTTGGGGAATTTCTCCTATTGTCTCTCATGCACATTATAATTACTTTTTTACCTTTATAGATGACTTCAGACATTTTATTTAGGTCTACTTCCTATGGTCTAAGTCTAAAAGTTTTGTAGTATTTAAGCGCTTTCTTGCACTTTTTGAGACTAAATTCTTTGCCCACATTAAGGTATTGTGCTCTGATTCTTGAGGTGAGTACATGTCTAATGAGTTCCAGGATTTTCTTCAGAGCAAAGGTATCATCCCTCAGCATTCTTGTCCCTCGACATCGCAAAAAAATGAAGTTGCTGAGCGGAAAAAATGTCATCTTTTTGGTATGGTCCGAACTCTTTTACTTAAATCATTTGTTCCTCCCTGTTTTTGGTGTGAAGCATTTTCTACTTTGGTTCATTTAATCAACCGCCTACCCTCTCCTACGTTGCATCATGTTTCTCCATTCTTTAAGTTATTTGGTTATTCCTCGTCATATGCTGATCTTCAGACATTTGGTTGTATTTGTTTTGTACATCTACCTGCTCATGAACAACATAAACTTATAGCCCAATCAATTACGTGTGCTTTTTTTGGTTATGCTATTTCTCAAAAAGGTTATGTTTGTTAAAATTTGCATGCTCTTCATATCCGTGTTTCTAGGAATGTGGTTTCCTTTGAAAATCAATATTTCCATCTCATGTTGCATTGCCATATGCATCTTTATCTATTCTTCCTAGCTTTGATGATTCTCGTTCCATTTCATCTATGCCCCCTCATGATCCTGACCTTCGCCGTTCTACTAGCCCTTTTCACCCCCCTGATAGGTATGGTTTCTCCTCCACTATCTCTGTTTCGGCTACTTTATCATCTATTTCCATTCCCTCTTGCTACAAATAGGCAATGCAAACAAAACTACAAGCTCTTGAGAAGAATCACACTTGAGATATTGTTACTTGCCCCCCTACTATAAGGCCTCTTAGGAGTAAATGGGTTTTCTCTATAAAGTTGTGTTCGGATGGCTCTTTGGATCGGTACAAAGCCCGCCTCATAGCCCTGGGGAACAAGCAGGAATACGGGATTGATTATGAGGATATATTTGCTCCAGTTGCCAAGATGACCACGGTTTGAATCTTATTAGCTATTGCAGCTCACAGTCATGGCAACTACATCAGATGGATATGAAAAATGCCTTTCTTCATGGTGATCTATAAGAAGATATCTACATGAAGCTTCCCTCTAGTATGACTACTTCTTCTCCTGATGATGTCTGCAAGCTACGTCGTCCTCTGTATGGGTTTAAGCCAGCTTCTCGGGCTTGGTTTGAGAAGTTTCACGGTACACTTATTCTCCACAATTTTACACAAAGTCAATATGATTCATCTCTCTTTTATCACAAGTCTATCGCGGGCATGGTCATTCTCTTGGTTTATGTAGATGACAATATCATTACTGGCACTGACTCTGGCCTGATTACTAAGCTTTCAGTAGCTATTGAATGTAACTTTTCATATGAAAGATCTTGGCCAACTTACATACTTCTTAGGGCTAGAAGAACATCATCGGCCCAATGGTATTTTCTTAAACCAGCATATGTATATTCGAGATATTATTACCTTAGCTGGTTTGGAGGACACTTCTTCGGTTGCTACTCCTATGGAGGTAAATGTCAAATACAGTAAAGATGAAGGGGCTCTTCTTGATGATCCTACTATCTATTGACTCCTAGTTGGGAGTCTCATATACTTGAATATGACTCACCCTGATATCTCCTATGCTATTCATCAGGTCAGTCAGTTTATGTCTTATCCTCGACATCTTCATCCACTATTTGTGTGGTTCTCCTACTCGTGGGTTATTCTTTCCTATAGGCTCCGTGCTTCAACTTGTTGCCTATAGTGATACTGATTGGGCTGGGTGCCCCGATACCCGTTGCTCTACTACAGGTTGGTGTATGTGTTTTAGGGGATGCATTGATTTATTGGAAATGTAAAAAACAAGACCAGGTGTCCAAGTCCTCTACTGAGGTAGAGTATCATGCCAATGTCTACTGCATGTTCTGAAATTATATGGCTACACGGGCTTCTTGCTGAGCTTCAATTTCCTCAGACTACTTGTACACCTCTCCATGCCTATAACATGAGTGCTATTCAGATTGCTACCAGCCTTGTTTTCCACGAGCGCACCAAGCACATTGAGGTTGATTGTCATTCTATCTACGATACCTTGGAGCATCGGGTAATATCTCTTCTGTACATCTCTTCAGATCTTCAAGTGGTTGATGTCTTCATTAAAGCAATGTCTCAACCCCGACATAATTTTTTGGTTGGCATATTGTTGTTGGTTGACTTTCGAGCATCAATTTGAGGGGGGTGTTACCATACATTGGAATTTATATAAGATAGGATTTATGTTAACATTTGTTGTATAGATAATTACATGTATATAGGTTAATTAGAAAGGGATAGTTGGTCTAGGTTGTATTGTATTTAGCCCATGGGTTGTATTGTAATTGACCTAACCCTAAGTTTAAATAGAAAATAATGAGAGGGAAGCAACACTCCCGTTGATGCAAATAGAGAGCACGACTCCCAGGCGGAAAATACTCCTTAAATCATGGGAGATGGGGACTTATTCAGTTTCTAGAATCTTTATCCATTCTTATCTATTTATTTTTTCCCCTCTTGGACATCAACGTGAGGTTGGCTCTCGAGGTTTGCACCTTTTTTGGCATCAGAGCAAGGTTTCTTTCCTCAAGGAACTCAGTGTTTCATGTCTGTAACTCGCAGTGGTAATTTGTACAATATGTCAAATAACCAAAACCCAAACACTTATCTACCCAAGCTACAAGCGCAAATCACCCAACTCGCATATGTTCTAGAACAGATCAATCAAAGGTTGGATACAATGGAGGAATGTCGAACTTGAGATGAGTTTGGACCTCACAATAGGAGAGTGAATATCCCTCCTTCGGAAGATGAAGTAGATGGCAGTGAAGGGAATGAAGAGGATGAAGAATAGGGAGAGGAACAGGGGATTTGGTGATCATGAAGCTCGCTTTGGGCTGAATGGCCGTGAATTTCTCCAAGGACGAGGAGGACGTGGCTTCAACCTTCACCCTCACGATGAACTAGCCAAGGGAATGAAGGTAGAGGTCCTAGATTTTTTTGGGAAGCTGGATCCCAATGCTTTTGAAGATTGGTTGACGGACATTGAGGATTATTTTGATTGGTTCTCTATGTCCAAGGATAGAAAAGTTTGTTATGTTCGTATGAAACTAAAAGGACATGCACGAGCCTGGTGGGGTAGTGTGGAAGAACAACTACGTCATACTCAACATGCTCCATTGTCTAATTGGGAAGAAATGAAGGAGCGGCTAAAAGAGAAATATTTGCCTATTGACTACGAGCAAATCATGTTTGAAGAGATGCAGCAACTGAGGCAAGGAACATTGACTATCGACCAGTATACGGACCATTTCCATGAACTGACCGTTCGCAGCAAGGTGGTGGAAAACGAGCAACAAACGTTGGCTCGTTACCACACGGGCTTACATAATGAGCAATGGAAAGAGATGCTGATAGCGTAGCTCCTAAATGTTGATGAGCCTTATCAATTGGCTTTACGAGTTGACAAGCAACTGGGATTCTTCAACGGGAGACACACATCATCTACGGATCCCAGGCAGGAACATGCATCAACACAACAATTCCTGAAACCACCTCTATCCACTGACCAAGGTAGACACGCCGTGGTGGGTGACCAAAGAGGAAAGTCCAAGCTTACGACCGATGAAGCATAATGCTACAAGTCCAAGGGGTTTGGACATTTTGTTGTAGTCTGCCCTACGAAAGAAAAAAATTTGGCCTTTGTGTGTGGAAAAGAACTTAGAATAGTTGTTGCAGTTGAAGGAGTTGAAGAAGAAGAATACGAATAAAGTGAGGGTGAAGATGTAGAATACTTGGAAGCAACCGATCTGCCTAGTTGTGTGATCCACCGAGTTTTGACTGGCACTAAGAAGAAGATCGAAGGTGGTGGTTCTGATTGGAGGCGCACCAATATTTTCCATACCTGTATGGAGCATGGTGGTCGTACGTTAAATGTCATCATTGACAACGGGAGTGGAATGAACGTAATCTCTAATGTTGTGGTGGAGTGTTTTTGTTTGACAATTGAAAAACACCCCACCCCGTATCGAGTAAGCTGGGTTAA
Organism: Aristolochia californica; assembly: GCF_029961685.1. Classification (NCBI taxonomy): domain Eukaryota; kingdom Viridiplantae; phylum Streptophyta; class Magnoliopsida; order Piperales; family Aristolochiaceae; genus Aristolochia; species Aristolochia californica. Next base: position 22,127,606 of record NW_027181815.1, on the reverse strand, counting down.
CGAAGATAACCCCATCTTGGTAAAGCATCGTTGCTTGGTGAAGTTTGCATTGAGAAGAAACTATATGGATGAGGCCTGGTGTGATGTGGTCCCTATGACCGTTTGTCACTTATTGTTGGGTCGACCTTGGCTCTATAATAGAAAGGTGTTGTATGATGGGTATGCCAATTCTTACTCTTTTAAATTTAATGGCAGGAAATTGTTTTTAGACCCTTTGCAGATTTCTGAGTTTGAGACACAACAAAAACAAACAAAAATAGAAGAGGTTGTTCCAGTGCTAACCATTCGGTAGTTTACTCAAGCTATAAAAGGAGAACAACTAGTGCTATTGGTGGTGAACCGAGAGGCTAAACAAGATGAAGGTATTATCCCCAATGAAATTACGAAGATGCTAGAGAAGTTCCAAGACATCATGCCCGATGAGATGCCAAGATAGCTACCACCATTGCGAGAGGTGCAACATGCCATTGATCTACTTCCATGTTCTGCCTTACCCAACCTACCACATTACTGTATGAGTCCCACAGAAAATGAAGAACTAAATTGACAAATTCAGCAATTGCTTGATAGTGGATTTATCCAAGAAAGTCTTAGCCCTTGCGTCATACCAGTTCTACTTACACCCAAGAAAGACAATACTTGGAGGATGTGCATCGATAGCCGAATGATTAAAAAAATAACGGTGAAGTACCAATTTCCTATTCCCCGGCTTGATGACATGTTAGATTTATTGAGTGGAGCATCCATCTTTACAAAAATTGATCTTCGTAGCGGGTATCATCAAATTCAAATCAGTTCCGAAGACGAGTGGAAGACGGCTTTCAAAACAAAAGATAGCTTATTTGAGTGGTTGGTCATGCCTTTCGGACTAACCAACATGCCAAACACATTTATGCGTGTCATGACGCAAGCACTCAAACCTTTCTTGGTCAAATTCGTAGTTGTCTATTTGTATGACATCTTGATTTTTAGCCATTGTTTGCAGGATCATTTAGACCATGTGCAGCAATTCCAGGAAACATTAAAAAGAGAACATCTCTTTTTAAACCATGGCAAATGTTCTTTTATGAAGAAGTGGGTGTATTTCTTGGGGTTTATTATTTCAGACCAAGAGGTAGAAGCCGATCGTGCCAAGGTTCAAGCAATTAAAAGTTGGCCTGCTCCTAGCAATTTTTTTGAAGTGCGCATCATTCATGGGCTGACAACATTCTATCTGCATTTTATACGGAACTTCAATACCATCATGGCCCCCATCACCGAGTGTTTGAAGTAAAAAAAAAAATTGTGGACTGCATCTACCAATAATGCCTTCAATGAGATCAAAACGAAAAAGGGAGAAGCTCCCATTTTGAAGCTCCCAGATATTTCCAAAATATTTGAAGTTGCATGTGATGCATCGCATGTAGGTGTGGGAGGAGTACTCAGCCAAGAAGGACATCCCATCGCCTTCTATAGTGAGAAACTCAATGACACCCGTCGGAGCTATTCGGCTTATGATATGGAATTTTATGCTTTGATTCAAACTCTTAAACATTGGCATCCTTACTTTATTCATAGAGAATTCGTTCTCTATACTGATCATGATTCGTTAAAACATGTAAATGCTCAAAGTAAGTTGACCACACGGCATGCTCGGTGGATGGATTTTCTACAACAATTTGACTTCGTTATCAAGCATAAGTCTGGAACTGAAAATAGAGTAGCCGACACCTTAAGCAAGCAGCCCCATTTGCTGGTGATATCGTCGGTTAATACTTTGGAATTCGACAGTCTTAAGAAGCAATATTCTATAGATGCAGACTTTGGCGTTATTTGGAATCAGCTCACGGAAAACACGAATGCAATTAAGAATGAATTCTCAATCACAGATGGCTTTCTATTCCACGATAATCGACTATGAATTTGTTATTTCAAAGCTTCATGAAGGGGGCTTAGCAGGGCATTTCGGTGTTGATAAAACATTTTCCTTGGTGTCTGACAGGTTCTTCTGGCCTTGACTACATCACGACATGCATAAAGTTGTGGTTTGTTGTCGGGTTTGTCAAATAAACAAAGGCACCAAACAGCAAGCGGGTCTCTATACCTCCCTTCCCATTCCAGATAGGCCTTGGCAGTACCTTAGTATGGATTTTGTGCTTGGATTACCCAAGACACTATGACAGCATGATTCCATAATGGTGGTGGTGGATCCGCATATGGCTCATTTCATTCCTTGTCACAAGATTCACGATGCTTCCAAAACAGCAGCATTATTTTTCCAAGAAGTGATTCGGCTGCATGGTGTTCCAGCTACCATAGTGTCCGACTGGGATGTTAAGTTCATGAGTTATTTTTGAAAGACTTTGTGGGCAAAAATGGGGACAAATTTTCTATTTTCCAGTGCATTTCATCCTCAAACCGATGGCCAAACCGAGTGACCAACCAGATTTTTGGAAATTTATTAAGGTGTTTAGTAGCAGACCATGTAGCGAGTTGGGATTTCGTGTTACCGCAAGCTGAGTTTGCTTTCAATAACTATGTTAATCACTCCACTGGTTGCACACCATTTGAAGTGGTATATGGTTTTCGCCCCAACACTCCACTAGACCTCCACTCTCTAACATTGCCTTCTAGACTCAGTGAAGCTACGTTGGATTTCTCTAGTTAAATGAAGAATATCCATGAGGAAGTCAAGTGGTGTCTGTCCCTCAACACGGAAGCATATTCTACCTCTACAAATAATAGGCAGAAGAACACGCAATTTCAGGTTGGCGACATGGTTCTTATACGATTAAAGCCTGAATGGTTTCCTCCTGGGAGTTTCAACAAGCTACATGCTCAACGTGCAGGACCTGCTGATTATGGGATCAGTCCTTTTTTTCAACATTGAAGATCTCACTCAATTTCATGATCTGGAGGAACCAGTGCCAGCAGCCTCGAATCTATTTACCCAACAAAATACAGTTGTTCGTGTTCCAAAGAATACAGCCTCAAGAGATGAAATTGCGTCGATACTCGATCACCAGTTTGTTACTACGCGGCATGGAGGTTATTACAAATTTTTAGTACAATGGAAAAATCATTCCCTGTCTTATTCCGTTTGGCTACAAGCTTCGGAACTCAATCGACTTCACCCAAATTTATTTGCTGCCTATATTCTTCAAAACTTGTCGGAGTCAAGTTCTTCTAAGTGGCCGAAAATTGATGCAAATAGAGAGAGCACAAATCTCAAGTGGAAACTACTCCTTAAATCGTGGGAGATGGGGACTTATTTAGTTGCTAGAATCTTTATCCATTCTTATCTATTTATTTCAAACTTTTGTTGCTAAGTTGATTAATTCTTTCTTAACTTATTCCCGTAAGACTCGGATGCTATCTTGGCAATCCCTTCCTAGTTTATTTCCTGATTTATAGCACATGTAATCCTTTAAATATGGCAAAGATAGAAAAGAAAGGCAATTGCCGAATTTTCAAAAAAAAAAAGAAAAGAAAGGTTATTCATTAACAGAGAGATTTTTTTTTGCATTTTTTTCCCTCTCGGACGTCAAGTGAGGTTGGCTCTTGAGGCTTGCACCACCCGTTTTTCTCTCTTCCCATTTTTTCAGCCTCCCTCGTGTCTTCCTATTCACGGTGAACTCAGAGCTTGGAGCTCTTGTCCTTGGCTGTTCCATCAGCCTCTTTCAGTAGAGTTTCTGTCCAGGGAACTCAGAGCTTGGAGCTCTTGTCCTTGGCTGTTCCGTCAGCCTCTTGTGGTGGTGTTTCTGTCCATGCAAACTCAGAACTTGGAGCTCTTGTTCTTGGCTGCTCCATCAGCCCTCACTGGTGGCTGTTGCTGCTCTTTGTGGCAACTCCATTGAATGTTCTCATCAGCCTTTATTCGACTAGAAATATTTGTCAATAATTGGATTCTACTAGTTTCCTCTATTATAAATAGGCCTCACTGGTGGCTATTGCTGCTCTCTCCGGCAACTCCATTGAATGTTCTCATCAGCCTTTATTCGCCTAGAAATATTTGTCAATAATTGGATTCTACTAGTTTCCTCTATTATAAATAGAGCCTCATTGTACTCAAATTATAACAAGTTAGTGAAATATTTCTCTTTTCCAAAAATTCAATAGATTTTTATTTGTTAAATCCAACCCCAACACCAATTTCTGATGACGAAGAGGGAAACTCCAAATCATACCCAAGATCTCAACCTCGAGACCAAACTCTTCAAGAGAACCCAAATTACCCGAATAATCAAGAAGAACCACCTATAGAGCCAAAGAACTATAGATTCATGGTTGATCTTTCTCTAGGACAATTTATCTGTGACTCTCAAGAGAAAATTACAACTAGAAGAAAGACTCAAGAAACTATGGCAAATACAGCCTTCGTTCTACAAATATAGCCCAAAAGCTTTGTTGAAGCTGAAAAATATTACTTTTAGATTATGGCAATACAAGGAGAATTAACCCAATTTGAAAGAAACAAAGTTTGGACTCTAGTTCCTAGACCCCAAAATATTCATGTCATAGGTACTAAATGGGTTTTTAGGAACAAAGCTAATGAGGAAAATCAAGTAGTGAGAAACAAAGCTAGGCTAGTTTCCAAAGGATATAACCAACAAGAAGGAATTGATTTTGAAGAGACTTATGCATCCATGGAAAGACTAGAGGCAATTAGAATCTTATTACCCTATACTTGTCACATGAAGTTCAAATTGTACCAAATGGATGTCAAGAGTGCATTCCTAAATGGTTACATTCAATAGGAAGTCTATGTTGAATGAACTAAAGGATTTGAAGAAGGGAGCAAACTTGACCCAGTATACAAACTACATAAAGCATTATATAGTTTAAAGCAAGTTCCTAGAGCATGTAATGAAATATTGAGCGAATTCTTAGAAAGTAACGGTTATAAGAGATGTAGCATAGATAAGATTTTATTTACTAATAACCATAATCATATTTTGATTATTTTTCAAATTTATGCGAATGATTTCATATTTGGTTTTACAAACCCCCTCTCAATGTCAAGAATTTGCTAGTGTAGTGAATAATGAGTTTGGAATGAATTTAATGAGTGAACTCACATTCTTCCTTGAACTTCAAGTAATGCAAATAAAAAATGGAACCTTTATAAATTAGTAAAAGAACACTTAAGTTTTGATCAAGAGTGTTGAATTTAGAAGCCCACGATCAGCACCCTCGAGCCAAGTGAGAAGAAAATAAGGGAAGAAGAGAAAGGATAGAAAAAAAGAGAACTCGGGTAGAGAAGAGAGTGTTAGGAATTAGATGCCCTAATTCCAAACTAACGAGAGAAATAATAATAAATGTGGAAGAAGAGAAAAGAAAACACGGAAAAGCACAACAAGATTTATACAGGTTTGCCTTGTTACAATGTGGAACTCATCATGGTTGCACGAGCTTGTGGGACCCACCATGAGGATGGGAGATGTGAAGAAGAGACCTCACACAAGCTAGCACGAGTTGGGAGATAGGAAACATGAGCTGGAATAAGTTAGAAGATTTGAATATCAAGTGGGTTCTACAATGATACCATGAGCTTCATTTGCAGGAACCGTTCCCTGATGAGAAAAATCTTGCTGCGAGTGTGACATTACCTTGGTATACGAATATTGTAAATTATTTGGTTACTAATATGTTACTTCCTGGTTTGTCTAGGTCTCAAAGAGATAAGGTCAAGAGTGATGCCAAATACTATGTGTGGGATGACCCATAATTACAGAAGCATTGAGTCGAGCCAATGACAATAAACAAAGGCGCTGCTTGGGAGGCAACCCAAGGGGAGTTCGTTCCTTTTTCTCTTTATTTTTGCCTTTATATTTTGGTTATTTTTCCTTCTCTTTACATTTCACCTTACATTGGGGACAATGTAAATTCTAAGTGTGGGGGAAGAGATTTAGGTTGTGTTTCAATTTCATTTTAAAAATAAAAAATAAAAAATCTTTGTTTTTGTGGTTTTTAATTATTTTTGGTTGTGTATGTCATGAGCAAGATTAAATTAGGCTCTTGAAAGATTCATAACATGATTGTATAAGTAATCTTCCTATTGAGAATGAATTAGTCTAGTTATTTTCTTTGAGGATGGTAGTGACTAAATTTAGTAGACGCTTTTGAGCCTTTAGACTGACACATCCATATCAGTCTCACTATTTTCTTTCATGAGAGATATTCTTCCATGGATTTTTTTCTCTAGAACTTGCCTTGATTCTCTTTGAGGTGACATTGACACATGCATGCATGAACATGATTAAGGCCCTCTTTGTTATAAGCTACATAAGCCAAATAGCCTACCTTGTAATTAATTTTATTTTCCCTTTTGTTGAACCCTTTTGAACTTTATTGGTTTTTTTGTTTTTTTTTTGTGAACCCACGTTACAAGCTTTAAACCTGAAAAGAAAAAAAAAACTTTGCCCAAGCCGTAGAGCTATCATTATGGTTCGTGTGAGTGTGCAAGAAATAAGTGTGAGGGCTTTTAAAGTTACACATTGTCAGTGTTCATAATTCATCCTAAAATTCCAAGAAAGGGGTATATTTATACGAGATAGATACAAATTGAAGAAGATGTTGAGTGGAGTGATTGGTTTTACATGTCTAATATATTTGAGCTTGATTCATTTTTGCTCCACTAGTTTCGATGGCTTTTGAGTTACATTCCCTAATATTTCCCACCTTGATCGTAATCCTTGTTACAACCCTTGAAAAGTCCTTATGATTTGGTTTATGCATGTGATCTGAGTGGTGGAGAATGAGAAGATATGCAAGCCTATGGTACATCATTTTAATTGGAATGAATTTAAGAGAAACACATACCCTTCAAACACATGAGAGTAGAGTGTTTATTTCTGTGAGGGTCTACTTATTTAGTTTACTCTATCTTTGAATGAAAATGCTTACTAAGTAATTGTAAGTTGTTTAAGAATTTTTGCTCATGATATGTTATGATTTCTCAAGAGCTTGGTTGTTTTTTGTTGATGGCATTACAACCTTGGTATTTTTGTGAAAGTGAATTAGAGTTTTGCCCGAGGACGAGCAAAAGCTAAGTGTGGGGGAATTTGATGAGAATGCAACATGTCATATTTTTATCCCTTAATGATTAGGATTTTATAATTATTTTGTGCCTAAATATAATTATTGTTATGATATTTTTATTTAGTATACAAATGGAAGCGTTAAGTGCAAAACGAAGTTAATTGGACGATTCTGGACATTTTCGACATTGATTCTTAATCTGGGTATAACTCTCTTATCCGAGCTTGCATGGAGATGATTCAAGATGATATAGAATTAAAATAAAACTTTCTATAACTTTAATGTTTTCCATTTTGTGCAATATGGGCTGCATCCAGGTCGAAATCGGGCTTGATGTTGCGGCAAGTGCACTGTGACCCAGACCGGATGCATAAAACGAAAAACCCTAAACGGGAAGAAAGAAGGGGATTAAAAGGGGAAAAAAGGAGTTCGGTGCCCCATACCTCATTTTCTATTTTCCAGTTTTTCCTCTCTTTTCTCTAGTTTTTTTTCTTCAGATTTCTTCATGGCCCATGCGTGGCTAAAATTTCAGACTTGGTCAAGGGAAACTAAAGCCTCGGTATCCATACAACTATGAGATCTTATTTATTTTCATCATTCAATTTATGTTTTGAGTATCTGATGCTCTTCTGAAATTTTCGTTCATGATTGTCTCGTTCAATCCCTAGGAGGCCTACTAGTTTATTACTCATTGCAATCTACTGCTAGGTTAGATGTCAAATCCGTAATTGTTTGATCTCTCTAACCTATGAAGCAATCGAGATGTGATGATTTACTGCGTCAGGAATTATTACATCTTGAGAAGAAAGCTGGACTAAATTAAATGCAATTGCTTGTGCTTGAGTTGTTTAGCTTCATCGATCTCTCTAATTCTTAAGGATGCTGCTAGATTAAACCTTTAGCGCTTGTCTTGGGTTGTTTAGTAGTTAGGGTTAATTGGATCGCTTGTTTTCTAATTAACTATGAAAGGAGATATAGGAAAATAGTTCCAACGATGAATATTCAAGTGTGAATTGATATATGCTTGCATCGATGATCAATTGTGAAATTTTGATGGTGGATGTTGACTTAGACCAAGGTTTGTTCTTTTGATTGATTTTGATTCTTTTAATTTGAATTGTTTCTAAGTTGTTTTTTTTAAAGTGTTTTCATTATACTAACCCCCCCCCCCTCCCCGTCCTTATTGATGGAGCATAAAAGTAGACTAATCACTCTTCATGGGATCAATCCTTACTCGTACTACTACATATTTTTAGGAGTATAGGTTTTATTTTTGGTTGCCAACGACAGCACACCATGTAGCGTTGAATGATATTCCAAAGTTACAGCAGTCAGATAATGTTATTTATATTGTGTTACCAGTTTCTAATGAGAGGCCTTTACCCTCTGTTTTGCAGACTCCCACTCTAGATTTGAAGCCTCTCCATAGTCACCTCAAGTATGTGTTCCTTGGAGATGGAGGAACGTTACTAGTGATCATCTTCAGTAAATTTAGTGTACCGCAAGAAGAAAAGCATGTACAGGATGATCTTCATTTGCAGGAAACGTTCCTTGATGAGAAAAATCTTGCTGCGAGTGTGACATTACCTTTGTATGCGAATATTGTAAATTATTTGGTTACTAATATGTTACCTCCTGGTTTATCTAGGTCTGAAAGAGATAAGGTCAAGAGAGATGCCAAAGACTATGTGTGGGATGACCCATAATTATGGAAGCATTGAGTCGAGTCAATGAAAATAAACAAAGGTGCTGCTTGGGAGGCAACCCAAGGGGAGTTCATTCCTTTTTCTCTTTATTTTCGCATTTATATTTTTGTATTTGTGCCTTCTCTTTACATTTCACCTTACATTGCGGACAATGTAAGTTCTAAGTGTGGGGGAGGGGATTTAGGTTATGTTCAAATTATGTTTTTTTTTAAAAAAAATCTGAAAAAAAATATTTCTTTGTTTTTGTGGTTTTTAATGATTTTTGGTTGTGTATGTCATGAGCAAGATTAAATTAGACTCTTGAAAGATTCATAACATGATTGAATAAGTAATTTTCCAACTGAGAATGAATTAGTCTAGTTATTTACTTTGTGGATGGTAGTGACTAAATTTCGTAGACAAAAACCGATGGGATTTTGAGCCTTTAGACTGACACATCCATATCAGTCTCACTATTTTCTTTCATGAGAGATAATCTTTCATGGATTTGTTTCTCTAGAACTTGCCTTGATTCTCTTTGAGGTCACATTGACACATGCATGCATGAACATGGTTAAGGCCCTCTTTGTTATAAGCTACATATGCCAAATAGCCTAACTTGTAATTAATTTTTTTTCCTTTTGTTGAACCCTTTGAGATTTATTGGTTTTTTTTTGTGTGAACCCACGTTACAAGCTTTAAACCTAAAAAAGAGAAAAACAAAACTTTACCCAAGCCGTAGAGCTAGTGGAGTATTGTTCATCATTATGGTTCATGTGGGTGTGCAAAATAATAATTGTGGGGGTGTCTGGATTTGTGGTATGGCAATGATTGGTGAAATGGAACATGTTTTCATCCTCAATTCATGAGTTCCATAGTTAGTAAAAAAAAAAAGGTGAAGAGAAAAATAAAAGAAGAAAGGAAGTGATGGATGGAATGGCTTTTAAAGTTACACTCTGTCAGTGTTCATAATTCCTCCTAAAATTCCTAGAAAGGGGTCAATTTATACGAGATAGATACAAATTGAAGAAGATGCTGAGTGGAGTGATTGGTTTTACATGTCTAATATATTCGAGCTTGAGTTGATTCATTTTTGCTCCACTAGTTTTGATGGTTTTTGAGCTACATTCCCAAATATTTCTCACCTTTATCCTAAACCCCATTACAACCCTTGAAAAGTCCTTATGATTTGTGTTATGCATGTGATATGAGTGGTGGAGAATGAGAAGAAATGCAAGCCTATGGTAGATCATTTTCATTGGAATGAATTTGAGAGAAACACATACCTTCAACCACATGAGAGTAGAGTGTTTATTTCTGTGAGGGTCTACTTATTTAGTTTACTCCATCTTTGAATGAAAATGCTTACTAAGTAATTGTAAGTTTTTTATGAATTTTTGTTCATGATATGTTATGAATTTTTAAGAGCTTGGTTGTTTTTTGTTGATGGCATTACAACCTTGGTGTTTTTGGGAAAGTGAATTAGAGTTTTGCCGGAGGACGAACATAACACTCCCCTTAAAGCAAGGGGTGAGAAAACATTGTAAACACCTAGCTTGTTGTAGATGGTTGAAAAGTTCTTTTGAGTAACTGGTTTGGTGAAAATGTCAGCAACTTGGCTTTGTGAAGATATATATATGTTTGAGAGATAACATGCCGATTTGGAATTTTTCTCATATAAAATGGCAGTCTAATTCAATGTGTTTTGTTCTCTTATGGAAGACCAGATTTGATGTGATATGTAATGTAGCCTAGTTATCGTAATATAGATCCATAGGAGCTTCTTTATAGAATCCCAGTTTAGTGAGAAGTAATCTGATCCATAAAAGCTCACTAATTGTGTGTGCCATGGCCCTGTATTCTGCTTTTGCACTAGACCTTGCAAACTACATTCTGCTTCTTTCTTCTCCATGTAACCAAGTTCCCTCCAACCATTGTACAATATTCCAAAGTAGATTGTGTGTCATCTAGGGATCTGGCCTAGTCTGCATCTGAAAATCCTTCTATGTTGAAGCCCTCTTACTGGAGCTCCTTTCAAATACCGCAATATTCTGTCTAGTGCTTCCCAGTGATTAAGTTGTGCTTGTGCATGTATTGACTCATCACACTTACTGCATATGATATATCCGACCTTTTTACACAAAGATAAATGAGTTTCCCTACAAGTTTTTTATATTTTCCAATATGCACATCTTTTCTAGTACCTGTAAATAATTTTTTATTTGAGTCCATAGGGGTTTCAGTAGGTCTACTCCCTATCATTCATGTCTCCTCTAGTAGATAAAGAACATACTTCCTTTGAGATAGTACAATCCCATGTCTGGATTGTAGTACTTCAATACCCAAAATATATACAAGTAGTCCAAGATTTTTTGTCATGAATTATGCGCATATTTATTCCTTGGTTTCCTGAATGCCCTCGGGATCACTAGCGGTTAGGACAACATCATCAACATATACTGTCAAAATCACTTTCCTTTAGGTGTGTCTTCAAATAAATACGGAGTGATCTACAGAACATCTATGAAATTTGGCACGTATGAGTGCTTGGCTAAATTTATCAAACCATGCACGAGGAGACTGTTTAAGACCATAAAGGGATTTCTTCAATCGACATACCGACTCCCCCTCAACCACAAATCCAGGTGGTTTTTGCATATAAATTGTTTCCTTGATTTCCCCATTAAGAAAAATAATTTCACATCAAGCTGATAGATTTTCCAGGAAGAATTAGCAGCCGTAGTCAATAAAATACGTACCAAGTTCATTTTGGCCACAGATGAGAATGTTTCCTCATAATCAATTCCATAACACTGTGCATAACCTTTAGCAACGAGGTGAGCCTTAAGGCGAGCAATGGACCCATCCAGATAGTGTTTCAATCTCATTTTCTTAGAGTGCATGCATTTCGAGCCTCTTGATAGAACTGTGGGACTGATATGGAGGAGATAGATGAAAGAAATTGACAACATAAAGGGAAAAAACGATGGTGAGACACAAACTTGGATATGGGGTGTGAAGTAGAGGGCCTAGTGCAAGTTCTGGGTTCTTTTCTCAAGGCAATTGGATGAGTATCATATTGTAAGCCAAAAACAACAGGAGAAGATAGACTTACCTTGATGGAATCCACACACTCAGTAGGTGTGGTGTCAGCCAGTGTATCTGGGGGTTGAACAATTTTCGTAGCACGAGGCACAACCGGTTGAGCAGAAGCTGGTATAAAAGATAGACCTGGAGGAGCACTGTCAGAGTAGTATGAAGAATAATAAAAAAAGTTACATCGCTAGACACAAGTAACCTTTGGAGGGTGGGATTATAGCAAATATAACCCTTCTGTGTACGAGAGTATCCTAAGAAGATACACTTGATAGATTTGGGATCAAGTTTACTATGTTGTGGGGAGGTAATATGAACAAAACCTTGACACCCGAAGACTTTCAAGGAAAGTGAAAAAGGATAATCATCTAGAAACAATAAGGAGTATGGGGATTTATGACCGAGGGTAGCCTATTTATAAGAAAGCATGTAGTAAGGATGGCATGTAGCTGATAAAAGTATGGGACTTTCATGGTATACAGTAAACTGCGAGCTACCTCAAGACGATGATGGTTCTTCCGTTCTGCAACACCATTTCATTGAGGGGTGTAGGCACACGATGTTTGATGGATAATGCCTTTCTCTTGAAAAAATTGAGTCAAGGTCTCTGGAAGTATATTCTTTGTCATTATCGGACAGCAGTACTTTGATTTTCTGACCAAACTGAATGAGTACCATAGCATGAAAGGATTTAGATATAGATGGTATTTCAGAACATTCTTTAAAGAGAAATAACCATGTGGTACAAGTAAAATCATCAATAAATGTAATAAAGTACTTGACTCTAGAAATATTTGAGACGCTAAAGGGTCCCCATACATTTGTGTGAATTAACGAAAAAGGAGCAACACTTTTAAGTTCTGGACGAGGTGAGTATGTAGTCCTTTGATGTTTGCTCAGTTGACAGACTTCACAATTTAACTCTGACCTTTCTTTAAGAGTAGGAAAAAGAAGATGAAGAGATTGGGCAGATGGATGTCCCAAATGATTGTGCCATAGACTTTTCTCAGTTTCAGTAGTTGAAACGGTATTTATTTTAGGCACATCCAGGTAGTAGAGCCCCCCTTGTTCACGGCCTTGACCAATCACCTACTTCGTTATGAGACCCTGAATCACACAAGAAGTGGGTGAGAAGGTTATGGAGTAAGTAAAATATTTGTGAGCTGACTAACAGATAAAAGATTCAAGGGAAAAGTAGGAACAAAAAGAATATTTGTGAGCGAAAGTGGTGCAATAGAGGTGGATCCTTTCCCGAGAAGTTTAGTTTGAGAGCCGTCAACTATGGTAAAAATTTATGTGAGAGACATGGAGAAAGTGAGTGTAGTAGATTTTTGTTACCTATGAGATGCTCAGAGGCCCCTGAGCCAATTATCCAGGATGAAGAGCGGCAGATAGCATACATGAAGCAATGGTGGCAGCAACAGTTGAGGAGGAACTTGGAGAAGAAACCATTAGTGTTTTCATTTTTTGGAATAAGTCATACTCATCATCGGTAAGGGATTCTTTTCTATTGATGTGGTAGATTGGTCCTCCTTTGTATCACTTAGGCTTGATTAGCCTTCATACAATCCGGTTTTCCATGGATTCTATAACATGTCTCTATAGTCTGGCCAAATTTTCCACAATGGGTGAATTCCTTGTAATAGCACGTATCTATGGTGTGGCCATATCTCCCACAATGAGTGCATTCCTTGCCATCTATTCTAACAGAACCATTCCTTCCCCCTCTTCCTCACTCTTTTCTATAATTTCTTCCATGACCTCAGCCGTGGTCAGTTGATGTTCCCCTATGCCCGGAGAACATAGCGGATGATACTTTAGAAATAGAAGAAGAAACGACTAGAATACGGAGTAATGTGGCACATACATCATTATAAGTGAGAATAGGAAAGGTGCTAAGAACTTGGCTTTTAGCAACTTCAAGATATGGCTTAATGTTTTCAAGGCAAATAGCAGTGACTAAGGCTTCTTTTTTCTTGTCTTGGACAGAGACATCAGTGGAGGTAGGCCGAGCTATTTTCCATTCTTGAAGAGGCCTCTAAAATGAGCCAAATATTCATGAATATTTTCTCCTTGTTTAGTGTTGAATATTCTTTGGAGAATATTATATGGCCTATGTAATTTGTCGGAGCTAGAGAACAACTTAGCACATGTCTCCCATATTTGTTTAGCGGTATCAAGATAAATAACATTGTTGGAGACATGTTCTTCCATAATGTTGATGAGGCAACTAATAACCAAAATATCATTTTTTAACCACATAGTATAATAAATATCTTCTTCATCAATAGGTGGCCCAAGTTTGGTGAGGTGACCAAGTAGGTCTTTTGTTATAAGAAACCGGTGATCCGATGTGGACTAGCTCATGAAATTTGAAACCAATCGCAAGGGTATAGTAGTAATATTGAGTATAGGAAATTCAATGTGGCCATATTTCACTCTTGTTACCCATGTTTTCTTCAGCTATAATAGGAAATTCAACGTAAAAAAAAATCTTCAAAAAATAATAATAATAAAAACAAGTAGAGTTCTTCAACCAACTTTGTTAATGTAGAGGTTTAGCATAGAAGATAAGTAACCATATTTCTGAAATCCAATGAATAAATAACCACTCATAATAGGCTTAATATCAATCTTCTTTATCATGTAATATTTTTCCCAAAAAAATATAACCTTTTATACATTAAATATCAACATAAACTGGTTTTTCAATCAAAAAATTTCAAACCGACAAAACTACCTTGGTAACTTCATCTAATCCGAGATGCATAAATCTCAATAATCTCATAAGATGAAGACAGCCATAAAATCATATATAAACCATATTCTAAATCCAAAAACCAAGAGCATGAATTAATAATATCAAGAATAAAAAAAACTTTTCTCATGAGCTTGAATCTTGCTTCACAAAGAGCCCTCTATGAGTAGCTTTGGTCATAACTTCTTAGAGCATTCTTTTTTATGTGGGGATCCTAAATTTGATTCTCTGATACGATGTTGAATTTAGGATCCCTTTACTGAAATCTCGAGCAAGGTGAGAGAGGGAGAAAGAAAAAGAAGAGAGAGAGAGAGCTCTCGGGTAGAGAGAAGAGAAGAGAAAAAAAGAGAGAATAGTTTAGGCTAGAGAGGAAGGTTTCACGAGATGTGGAGTGGAGAACTACTTCTTTCTTATTATAATTCAAGTACAAGCACCTCTATTTATAGTAGAGGAAAGTAGTGGAGTTCAAGTACAATTAAACTATCATTCTCCTAATTACACCCAAATTATAAGTCTTAAAGATAAGTCTATCATAATTAAATAACTCAACATAATTAGAAGACTAATATAACTCAAACTCAAACTCTTCTATGATGCACGTGATCCTATGATAAGGATGCCAGCTCATGGTTATCATGGTGGATCCCACTTGATCTTCCAACTCATGTGATAAGGATACCAACTCGTGGTTATCATTGTGGTCCCACTTGATCTCCAAATCTTCCAACTCATGCCAACTCGTGTGATGACCCATCATGCCATCTCACGGTCTCATGGTGGATCCCACTAGATCGTGCAACCATGGTGGGTCCCACATTGTGACAGAGAATGTAGGAGCTTGACTAATATGTTTGCAAGGAGATGGAGTGAAAAATAAATGCAAGAATTTAACATGGTGTAACTCTCTCTTTTTCAACATTACACTTAGGAAGGATTTTCAAATGATTGAATGTAAAAGCAAGTAGATGTACCAATAAAACCTCATTAAATTCTCAATGGGAGGTTTGGTGGGGTATCTAAAAGTTCCCCATGCCAAACTAGCCATTTTTACCCATTTTAAAAAAAGTTGAGTTTGCAATGATCGATTAGTGTAAAGTTGTTGATCGATCAATCATGTGTAATGACTATTTTTCTAGTAGAATGTGACTTATTGATCAATGGTATGATCGATCAATATCTTCTTATTGGATTTGATATTTTAAGTTGGCCGATCAATGTACATGGTATGATCAATCAATCAGAATTCCCTTTGGTAATGCATAACAAGTATGATTAATCAATGACTCTTTTATGATTTATCAATCAGAATTCCCCCTAACAGTGCATAAAAAGTATGATCAATCAATGACTTTATTGTAATTGATCATGCTTTATGTCCTTGAGTGACAAGTTCTGTATGATCGATCACTCAACGGAAATTTTCTTTGGTTGGACAATATTGGTCGTTTTGTCCAAATGGGTTGATCGATCATGCTTTATAACACAGTTTGGCCATGTTTTGGATGATTGATCAATTGACCTTGGCTAATCGATCATGCTTTATATTATTGACCCGTGTACCTCTGGTTGATTGGTCATCATGTAGACGTTGATCTCTCATTCCAGTGCCAATTCATGATATGGATTTTTAAGGCAAAGGAATTTGTGATCCTAAGTGATTATAACATGTATGAAATGTGTGTATGCATTTTTAAAAACATGTTTAAATGCAAAGTATGTCCTATAGTTCTAAAATTTGCATTGTACCTCAAGGTATGGAAGAATTGGGTCGCACTCTTACATCAATAACTCCTAAACTCTAGTCTTCAATTTTTCTTCTTGTTATGAGGCAGCTTCAAGAATGCTTTGACATTCCATGGAGTGTGAAGTCTTTTAGAAGCTTGGGTTGATTCAATGCTTAGGCCTTTGAATTTGGTGTATCTTGAAGGAATTGTATCCAAAATACTAGATTTACAATTGTTAGCTCAATTAATTTTTGTTATCATCAAAACCAAAAAGGGAGTCAATACTAGGTCAACATAAACTAGCAAACAATATAAAGTACAATTAATCAACCGAATAGGATTGATTGATCGCCCAACAATCATGAGCTATAAAACATGATTAATCATACATAGTCCTTGCATTGAGGAATATAAGGCATAACTGATCATACCTAGAGTATGGATCGATTAGACAAAACCATGTCATTAAGAGACATAAAGCATGATCGATCAGACCTCTTACTTTGATCGCCCAGAGCTTTACTAGTAGATCGATCAATCAACTAGGATTAATCGATCAACTTATTTTTCTGAAGGCTTGAAATTGCATTGATTAACTAGGATTGATCGATCAACTTATTTTTCTAAAGGGTTAAAATTGAATTGATTGATCATGTGATCGATTAGTAAGCCTAAGGACCCAAAAATTATATCCAATAGTCTATTGAATGATCATACATTTCTATTGAGCGATCATTGTGTGTGTCAACTTTATGTAAACGAATAAAAAACTGCTTGTTTGACGGGGATTCTAATAAATATCCCACCAAACATGCTTTAGACAATTGATTCAGCATTAACGTGCAATTTTTAAAGCATTCAATAGACATCTACTTGAAATCACTTTCCAAACCCACTTTTGTGAGAGAAACTCTATTTCTGGTATATCTTCATCATTCCTCTTAAAATCTTCATGGATCCTAGTAAATTCAAGCTCATCTACACTTTCGGTTGTGCTGAATTGGAGACTTAGTTCTTGCTAGGAGAAGGCTAATTCTCCTTTATGCAAAAGGTGTAAATTTTCTTTTATTTGTCTATTTTCATTCTTTCTTTTTAGGTTCATTTAAAACCTAGAATCTAGAAAGGAAGACTTTCTAGATCTAAAATCTAGTTGTACAATCTCATGGGATATTTTAAAAAATTATTTATTGCATTACACATGGCTTCAAAGAGAGTCAAAATCTATTTTGTGTAATTTTTCAACTAATGGAGCTTATTAGTGGAATTTCCTGAGCAATGGTTCTTTGGTGGGAATACCAATAGGGGAACATCGATTATAAAATTTTTGTGTTCAAAACTTGTGGTGTGTACATGTTTATTTAATTCCTGCTTTAATTTTTATTTGAGCACTAAATTTTAGATTGTAATATCTCAATTTACCTTAAATCAAAATCCTATTTGATTTTTATAAAAGATTTCCACGGCGTCTAAAAAACTGATCCTTTCTAAAGGACAATTAGCTAACCGTCTCCCAATGTTTAATAAAATGAATTATTATTACTAGAAGGTGAGAATGAAAATTTTCATCCAATCCATGGATTGGGATATTTGGCATGTCACAAAAAAGGAGCCATTTGCACCAATCAAAATGGTTCATGATCAACTGATCTTTACGAAGTATGGGGATTTAATTACGGAAGATAAAGACCAACTTTGGACAAACTCATAGGCTATAGATTTGGGACCAGTTGGAAGTGACCCATAGAAGAACTAAAAGGGTCAAGGACTATAGGATTAGTTTTACTCGTCACCCAATATGATGAATTTGTTAAGAGATAAATTAATTATTTTTAAACTAAATTC
This sequence comes from Aristolochia californica, assembly GCF_029961685.1. Classification (NCBI taxonomy): domain Eukaryota; kingdom Viridiplantae; phylum Streptophyta; class Magnoliopsida; order Piperales; family Aristolochiaceae; genus Aristolochia; species Aristolochia californica. The sequence goes on along the minus strand of NW_027181815.1, from coordinate 22,109,481 downwards.
GAAACTAATTTATGTAGTAATTTAGGAAATTAATGACAAATCAACCAAGAGATTGATTTTTCATGATTTCCTAAAATCAAGAAAAAATCTAGATTAATTTTTTTATTTCTTAAATTAAGGAATTAAATAATCCTTCTTTAGCCTATAAATAGGCTTGTATTCATGTAAATTTTATTCTGATTCAATAATAATTCTCCCTATCTCTTTTCATTTTTGGATTAGGCTCCTAGGGATAAATCACGTAAAATTAGTTTTTGCCTTTAGTTCCTTTCATATTCAATTTCATTTCAACTTCAAATTTTTTCATGGTGTCAAAGCCGAAGGTCTGATTTTAGCTTTTTTTGTTTCGTAATTAATTTTTACATAATTTTTGTGCAATATTTATTTTATTATTTTTCATTCAAATTGATTTATGTATTAGATAAGTCACTTTACTACGAGCATTTTTTTCTCTTGTTTCATCAAAATCCATTGAGAAATGGTTTATGATTTCATGTTTTTCACTAATGGGCACCGTCTTTTTGAACCACCTTTTTTCATTCCAACATCATGATTTTATATTTAAATTGAAGCATTTGTTGCAAAGGGGACTCAAATATAAGTATTTTCCCTCTTGTTTCGTTAAAATCCATATAAAAATTTGATGGTGCAATAGAAATTTGAAATTTCTACTTTCTTTTGCGTTAAGAGGGAGGCGATGAGCAAGCATGGCTTTCCCTAATAAGTGAGCCGGCTCATGCATCTGGTTCCAAAAACTCGCTTCGACATTGGAACCATGGGCAAACCTGATATGATGGGACTAGGTCCATAGCGCATAATCGTGCGTCTATCTGATGTACGGGTTCAGCTCTGACTAGAGGATCCCTCTCACAATCTAATGTGCAATTTTGTATCGACACCAACAAGGAATCTGCCTAACACTTCACATCCACCTTTAGTATCAGCATTGCATTTCACCTCTAAGTTCTAGATTCGTTGCGTAGATCCGATGTGCAAACTAGATAGAAGATTCGACCCGTTCCAGTATTTGTTTACTATTTTTTGTCTGCTTTTCTCATTTTTTTACTTGAACTAGACCAAATTTTTTTTAAAAAAATAGTCATATTTCCCTCATTTTTATGAATTCTTTACCATTGTTTTTCTTAAACATCCTATATTTATTGTTTTAAAAAGTCAAAAGAATTCAGAAGGGATTTATTTATTCAATCCGTAGGAGGTTTTTTTTCTTTTTGGTATTAGGAATAGGAGTTATGTGATGGAGACAATCTCATATCCTAAACCATTTTCAAGTATCATATTAATATATTTTTCAAACACCATGTACCAATATTTTATCTTATTTTTATCACAATATTTGCTTGCATGAAGCTTTTTTTTTTTAGAGGATGGATATAGGATGTGGTAGTTGGATGGCCCCTTCCATAGTCATTACCATCTCATCAAGATTTCTTCCATAATACATGACACTTTCTCACACCATCAACGATCGCAAGCACAAAGAAAGTCCCCTTCATAATATGGATGTTCTATCCTACAACACAACATGTTGTATTTCCTCTTACAACCAATATAACTCGAGTGAGAATGTTAAGAGAAAAATTAAATTATTTTTAAAAATAAAATTAAAATCAAATTATGTAATAATTTAGGAAATTAATGATAAATCCACCAAGAGATTGATTTGTCATGATTTCCAAAAATAAAAAATTCCTAATTAATTTATAATTTCTTAAATTCAGAAAATTGAAATCCTTAATTATGGAATTAAATAATCTTTCTTTAGCCTATACATAGGCTTTAATTTATGTAAATTTTATTCTGATTCAATAATAATTCTTCCTATCTTTCCATTCATGGATTAGGCTTCTAGGGCTAAACTATGTAGTTGAATTTATGGAAAAAAGAAAAAGTTCATTCACTTTATGTAATTTGAGTGCATGAACCTCTATGTATAATAGAAGAAACAAGTGGAATCTAATTATAATTAATCTACCCTTATCCCGGTTACACCCAAAGTTAAACACTAAAAGATAAGTCCTAGAACAATTGAACAATCAAAGATAAATAGAAGACAAACATAACTAAAACACCTTTAATTGAGACTTTTTTATGAGACCTCCTTCCATGAGACTCTTCTTAGACTTCACTATATTAATTCTAGCTCTGTGAGACTTCTTGCTGTGAGAGTCTTGTGAGAATTTTCCATACCTGTTCTTCAACACTCCCTCTCAAGCAGGAGTTTATAACTTTGCTGAATTTATAGAAAAGTGAAATACTTCATTGACATCAATAACTTGTTGTAATCAGAGTACATGAACCTCTATTTATAATAGAGTAAGGTAGTAGAGTCCAATTACATTAAAACTACCCTTGTCCCAATTGCACCCAAACTCTAACACTTAAAGATTAGCCCTAACATAATTAAATAACTCAATATAGATAAAAGACAAACATAACTCAAACTAAAACTATTCTTTGACGTGACCATAAGATAAGATACTTTTGTGAGTCCTTCTTGATCTTCCAACTGATGTGATAAGGATGCCAGCTCATGGTAATCATTGTGGGTCCTACTTCTTATGAGCTTGGGCCTATCTTGTGGGCCTTAGCTTATCTTCCAACACTCCCCCTCAAACTGGGGGTGAGAGAACAACATGAACTCCTAGCTTGCTGCAAATGATGTATAGAATATTTTTGTATAAAATGGTACATCTTCCAATATGCCTTAATCTTCCAACATTCCCCCTCACACTGTTGCATCCTTCCATGAGGCCCTGCTGGCATAATATAAGTGAGAGTAAAAATCACTCCTAGCCGGTAAGCCATTGCTTCATATTCTAATCCTAATGATGGATGTAGGGCACACTTCCTCTTTTATCGGTAGTGTGTCTATCAGCATTGCTCTGAAGTGTCCACCATCATATCCCTCCATAGGACAACGACTCTCAAGTGATAGGAGTCATAAAAGCCATTACTAGGGGGGAGGGGGGGGGGGGGGAGTGATGATAACATAGATGTAATAATAAGTTCCTCTGTCATGGTTTCCCAACCACGATTTATTTTTTACAGGGCCCATCATGGTTTCCCAACCATGATTTTTTTTTACAAGGCCCATCATGGTTTCCCAACCGTGATATTTTTTATAGAGTATCCTCCGTCATGGTTTCCCAACCGTGATATTTTTTTACGGGGTAAAATAAATGATGATATGAGGCCACCTTCTTCAATAATAATGTCCCATAAAAGACATAATAACAGCAGCTGAATATAACATGACCATCTTCCAACTCATATAACACGAACCAAAATAATAAACATTTTAAAAGAACCCATGAATTAATCCAAAATAAAAATTTCTTCTTAGATGCACAAGCTTCATCTTTTGTGCTCCACCTTTCTTGAATATTTTGGTCACATAAACTTATCCACAACATAAGGAATAAAATACTTCTTTATTATACTTCTTCTATTTCTCCCCCTCAAGTTGGGAGGTAATGGCAGTGATCCTAGCTTGAACAAAATATCATAGATGTAGCAATAAGGCCAAATAACAGAGATGTATAAATAAGCCCTCAAACCAGGGAGAAGTGAGATATTTTCCTGATATATCAACTCAAAAAGTTACACAACACAATGGGCATAAATTCGGATTTTTCAATACAACAGAATACCAGCATGACCTTTGATTCTTCCAATGTGAATATTTCTTTAAATATAGATCAAATTGACATGAAATTTTCTCCTTATGAAACTATACTTAAATAAATTTCTTCCAAGTATAACTTTTATTCATAAAATATAATTATCAGAACATAAATAATCTGATATATTTCGGTCTTTGTCATCTAGCCAAACTAAGTATTGTTTCTCCTATTTTTCCAGAAAGACCATTGACTATTCCCATATCAATATCTCCTTATAAAAAAATCTTACCGAGAATTGGTTGAATAATTAAAAAACTAGAATTACGTAAATTTATTTTGATATATATGTCTCCATATAAATTCTCTTTCTTGATAGCATAAAATACATCAGAATTTGAGGCTTTCTGCTGCCACTCGAAACTCTTTTTCAATCTGACCTTTGTTGCTTAAAATATCGATTTCTCTTTGTAGATAACTCAGATAAAAAATTGGTTGAATAAATAAAAGAATAGACTTACATATATTTATTTTTATATATATTTATCCATATAAATTCTAGTTCTTGATAGAAAAAAATACCTCGGAATCTGAAGATTGCTGCTGCTACTGAACCTTTTTGTAATCTGACCTTTGCTCATTAAAATATCAATATCTCTCTATATATAACTCTTATTGGAACAAATAATTTTTTATTTGGAAATTAGACTCAAATATCTTTCTGTCAATATATAATTTGCATTATTAAAAACTCCTTATATATGTAATAAAACGCAAAGAAAAGTATGGGTGTAGGGACTAAAAAAAAATAACTACAAACCTAGACCTAGGGTTTAGGGTTTAGAGAAAAGGATCACATTACCTCCGTGAGTTGACCAAGTCAACTCATAGAACCTGCTCTGATACCATGTTGAATTTATGGAAAAGTTAAATACTTCATTGACATCAATAACTTGTTGTAATCAGAGTACATGAACCTCTATTTATAATAGAGGAAGGTAGTAGAGTCCAATTACTATAAAACTACCCTTGTGCCAATTACACCCAAACTCTAACACTTAAAGATAAGTCCTAACATAATTAAATAACTCAATATAGATAAAATACAAGCATAACTCAAACTAAAACTCTTCTTTGATGTGATCATAAAATAAGATACTTTTGTGAGTCCCTCTTGATCTTCCAACTGATGTGATAAGGATGTCAGCTCATGGTAATCATTGTAGGTCCTACTTCTTATGGGCTTGGGCCCATCATGTGGGCCTTCCTTGGTCATGTGGCCCATCTTATAATAATCTTAGATATTTGGGCCTTCCTTGGTCATGTGGGCCTTAGCTTATCTTCCAACAAACTTCAAATTGCAATGAAAAGGATTCTTTGCCTTCAATTTTCTTTTGCTAAAAAAAATAGTCATAGATGCAAAAACTTCATCTTTTGTGCTCCCCCTTTCTTGAATAGTTTGGTCACATAAAAATTACTATAACATGTGGAACAAAATACCTTTTTCTTGTACTTCTTCTTCTACTTTTCCCCCTCAAGTTGGGGATAGAAAGGACATAGAGACCCAACTTGAATAAAACACAATGTCGGAGAAAAAATCACTCCTAGCCAAACAACATAGCTCCATACACCAGTTAAAATGGTCATAGTCTAAAAAATACTCAACTCAATTTTAAAGGCAAAAAATTGGCCCAACTTTAAGGCACAACAAAGAGACTACTAACTTTTTAAGGGAAGCTCTAACACCAATGACAAAAGAACAAAAGACTTGACTCAAGTTGGATGTTGGGCTCACTCCTATACTTTTTAGGTAGTGGATCTAGGCACTGCTTTGAGGTGATGAAAACACAAGAAGATAAACTGAGAAAATGGTAGAGGAAAACAACTAACCAAAAGGGGGCAACTATGCAACACTCGAACTTCCAAAGTGACCATTTTTTTTAAAACTAGGGGACATTATAATTGTAGAACTTAATAAATTTGACCAATTATGCCTTTTTGGGGTGACCAAAATTTTTTGGTGTTAACTATGTAAAAGGTATACAACCAAGTAACAAAAATGCAAAACTTGAAAACAACATTGAAGCAATATATTGCATACCTTGAATGAACACATCATAGAGTGAGTAAGTTTGACTGAAACTCTCTGATGAGAAGAGAATTTTGGCTAAAAAACTCAGATTTTAGGAGAAAGGGACCTCAATTCATGTCAATGCATGGAGAAATAATAGGAGAGAAAATAGAAAAAAAGAGAGATTTTTGGAGAACTGACATTTGGCACTTACGATATTGGTATCTCTAAAAATATAACTCAGAATCATAAAAAGTTTATTGATAAAGAAGCTCTAAGTAAAGAGATTTAAATTGTTACCTAATTTGACATAAAAATTATTGTTCTTGATTCTTTTATGACGTCTTGATTTTCTTTGTTATGTAGTTTAACCCTTGTCGACTCCAATGCAGACATCTTCATAATTATATATCGAATTGACAAGAAAATTTTCCCTTTATGAAACTAGAATTTGATACCATTTTTTTTATTTTTTTGACTTCATAGATTAACACATGGAGAAAAAGAGAGATGGCATGTTGGGGAGTGAACAAGAGGAAGACAGGTTATAGACTTGTGTCCCAACTCTCCCCTTGAAGCTCAATTTATAGATTAATAAAACTACAATACTACAATTATGCCCATGAAACTTAAAGTAATTACATCAATACAATCTTTATGAGATGACTCTTTCTTACCATAATGCCACATATGGGCCTTCTCCTTGGTCTGTGGGCTTGAGCCCATCTTCCACCTCTCTTGGATGTGTGGGCTTTCCTTGGTCATATGGGCTTGAGCCCATCTTTTAACACACTTGGATGTGTGGATCTTCCTTGGTCGTGTGGGCTTGGGCCCATTTTCCAACACTCCCCCTGAAGCTAGGGGTGAGAAAACATCATAAATGCTCATCTTGTTGCAAATGGTGTATAGATGTTCTCGTATAAAATGACAGTTTATCATATCTTGCAACACTTCCCCTCAAGATAGTGATCTCTTTGTTCGTGTGAAGGGACCCAACTCACTGCCAGTTAAGACGATATCATCCACATAAACTGCTAGTAATAACTTTCCCTTTATTGGAAGATGGGCTCAAGTCCACAAGCTCAACTCTAGAAGCCTACACGTCAAAGGAGTGGCAAAGTGGTAATTTATGATATGTTCCATAAGTATGGCATAAATATGTAAATATGTTGTCTTATTATGTCCTTTAATCTATTGAGTTGTAACCCAAGGGCATTGTAACACTATAACTAAGAGCATTGGCTAAGAGGTAAGGCATTGAAGCCTTCTCCTCTCTTTAAGAAATCGTCTAGCCACCCACTCTTCTCCCTTGACGTATTCTCACCTTCCCTTAATCCAAACTCTCCTCTCTCACGTCCTTCTCCTTCCTCTCTCGTCTCTCTCTCTTCTCTCCTTCTTCTTCCATGTTAACCTAGAGTCCTTTTCATGGGGTCCTAACTTCTACATGGTATCAGAGCTTGGAGTTTAGGATCCCTATTCATGTAGTTATGTCATCCATTCAAGAAGTTATTTATAGAAGAAGGATTTTTTCCATGAAGAGATAGGTAAATTCTATTTTTTTCCATATTCCTTCTTTACGGTTTTTTTTTTTTTCTCTCTTCTTGAATTCTTGAGTCACATCAAGTCAGGATAATCTTCATAAACATTTTGAAGATCTATATTTTATGATAAAAAGGATGTTATAGTCTTGATCATCTTGTAGCAAAACTACACGATTGATCAAAGGTTGTTTTTCTATTTTTTATGATTTGGATTCAGTTACCTTTATTTAAGTTGGATCAAACATCGTTGATATGGGATTCCACTATATATTGTTGTCAATTCTATAATCAAACGTTATTCATGGGATTGGGTTATGTTATTGGATGACCGTCATATGGTTAGAATTGCAACATTTACTTATTCCTATTGTTTCTTTCTACTTTTGAACTTTAGCAATTGAATTTTATTTGTAGAAGTATTCCCATGAGTTGGAAATTATTTTACCAATAAATTGTTCTCAGTTTACTAAGAAAGGTCTTGTCTAAATTTGCTCTCAGTTTTGTGGTAGAGTTTGGATTAAGGATAAGAGTTGCATCTATTCTCTTTTCTCTATTCTTTAGATAAATATAAGTGAAGTTGAGTAGTGGCTGGTTCTTGTTATCATTTGACAAAAGCACAAATTTTTTCCATGATTTGGTGCTTATTCTTGTGAACATATTCTCTACTTATTTTTCGTTTGTGGCTAATTTGGTCTATGGGTGCTTCAAATTATGTTGTGTAATTGTTATTTTGAAGAAGCCTTTTAAAAATTGACCTCAACAATTGATTTGCATCAACATGCATAGTGGGCATATGAGTAATAAGAATGACATACTCTGAATTACTATAGTTCCACTAAAAGGTCTTTCCAATTACCTCAGTTGGTCACAATCAGTACGGAGGGTTCTCATTGCTCGTGACCTTCTCAGTCATGTTTTCAAAATCCCTCCTCCGATTGATGAAGAAGATGAAGTCTACCGCAAGTGGGTTAAAAATGATAACATAGTTATCATTTGGCTTATTAACAGCATGGAAGAGCATGCAGCTAAAAATGTGATCCACTTGGAAACATCCAAGGATATTTGGGACACATGTGTTAAGCTCTATTCAAGTACCACCTCATTGCAAAGAGTATATGATGTTTTCCAAAGTATGCTGGCTACCAAAAAAGGAGATAATATTCATGAATTTTTGGCCCAGTTTTATGGCCTTCTCCAAGAATGGAAAATTGTTCAACCTTACTCTATGGACATTATTCTTCAAGAAAAACAATGAGAGGCCCTGACAGCACCTATTTGCCTTACCAATATTAAGCCTTATCTAGAGGTGGCTAAGACTCAATTTTTTAGTTCCTCTGTTATTCCCTCATTTGATGACATCAGTGCAACATTGTTAAGGATTCCTGATCCATCTCCTCTTTCTCCAATTGATGCTCCATCAGCTATGTTCTCTGGTAATCAGGGTACATCCCAATCCCAAGGACGCGACAGAAATACAAGAGGAGCCCACAATAGGGGTGGTTGATTGGGTCCAACTTATTCCCGCACTGAGCCTCGATTGTGCACTTACTATGGTGGCCAACACCACTTCATGGATTCATTCTGGAAACTCCATGGCAAGCCTGATTGGGCCACAACAAATCTAGCAATTCAGAAGATGAAATCCTTATTGGAGTAGTCTACTCCACCAGGACCTACTACTGCCACTACCATTGCTTCATGTATGCTTTCTTCCTCTTCAACCCTTTCCTCTTAGATCATTGACTCTGGAGCTTCCAAACATTTTTCAGGTAACAAACACATGCTTCATTCATTGTCTCCATGTCTTCTTCGTAAATTTGTCACTATTGCTAATGGTTCACAAACCAAGGTGCTTGGCAAGGGTTCCTTCTCTCTTACCACGTCTATTACTCTTCAAGATGTGTTTTTTGTTCCTCAATTTCTGTTAAATTTTCTATTCGTTAGTCAATTAACCAAACAATTGAATTGCTTTGTCACCTTCTCACCATCTTCGTGTACATTTCAGGATCTAACTACTAAACAGGTGATTGGTGGCGGCCATGAAAAAGGGGGATTACACTATTTTACTCTTCCACCAATCGCTGCTATTTCATCCACTACATCCGAGGCTCAACTTTGGCACAACCAGCTTGGTCATCCATCTACCTCGTCACTTTGTTCTTTAGTTCCATCTCTTAAATTTTTGTCTGCTTTCAATTGTGAGGCATGTCAATTCAATAAGCATATTAGGAGTACATATTCTCCTAATTTTAAAACTACTGGTGCTGCTCTATTTGCATTAATACACTCTGATGTATGGGGCCCTTTAAAGGTCTCTAACATTTCTCAAGTTCAATATTTTGTTACTTTTTTTGACGATTTTACCCGAGTGACTTGGTTGTTTTTATTTAAAGAATGATTAAAAATTCTTTCTATTTTTAAAAACTTTCATGCAATGGTACTGAGACAATTTGGGAAAAAAATTCAAATCCTTAGATCCGATAATGTTAAAGAATATTTGTCTAATGAGTTTAAACCATTGTGTGAGGGAAATGGGCTTGTTCATCAAACATCATGTGCCTATACCCCTCAACAAAATGGTGTTATTGAAAGAAAGAATGGTAACCTCCTTGAAGTTGCTCGGGGCCTCCTCTACTCCATGAAGGTACCCTACTTTTATTGGCCTCATGCTATTCTTACAACATGCTTTCTCATCAATAGGTTACCTCATCAGTGCTTAGCAATCGAACTTTGTATTCTGTTTTGTTTCATGGTGGCGATCCTTTTTCTCTTCCTCTAAAAGTGTTTGGCTGCACATGTTTTGTTCATTATACTACACCACAAAAGAGTAAACTTGATCATTGATCTCTGAGGTGTATTTTTTTGGGGGTATCCTCGTACTCAGAAAGGATATATTTTTTATAATCCTACCCTTCAAAGGTTGATGGTATCTCAGGATGTGACTTTCTTTGAAGACACTTGCTTTTACTCCTCACATGAGGCTCCTCCACGATTTAAATTTCCTCCTACCGCTCCATGCCTGCTTATTCTATTTAATGGGGATATTACTCAACCACCTGAAGCACCGGCTATCCCCTCACCTGTGGAGTTGTCAAATCCACCCAACGTAAGTCTTTTTCCTCCTCCTATGTTTGGGCCAGAATTTGATACTCAGCCTATAACGTTATGACAGGAACGCCGTTCTTTTACTATGTCTCATCCAATTGCCAAATTTATGTCTTCTCATTGTTGATCTTCTAAGTGAGTTCAGTTTCTTGCTTCTCTTTCTTCTGTTTCCATTCCACAATCCTATCAGGAGGCCCTAAAGCATCCAGGATGGAAGTCGGCTATGGATGAAGAAATGCATGCATTATATGATAATCAAACCTGGAAATTTGCATCGCACCCAAAAGGGAAAAGGCCAATTGGTTGTAAATGGGTATTTTCGGTGAAACACAACCCTAATGGCTCGGATGCTCGTCTTAAAGCACAAATCATTGCTAAAGGTTGCACTTAGTGCTATGGGATAGATTGTGAAGAGACTTTCTCTTCGGTTGCCAACATGAACTCAGTACGTATCATCCTCTCTATTGTTGGTAACTCATCATGGCCCGTATATCAACTCGATGTAACAAATGCATTTTTAAATGATAATATACGTGAAGAAATTTATATGGTCCAACCACCAAGATATGCGGTTGAGGGGGAATCTGTATGCCAGTTAAATAAATCTTTATATGGGCTTAAACAATCCCCTCAAGCTTGATTTGATAAATTCAATCAAGCACTTCTATAATTTGGCTTTCATCGGTGCTTAGTTGATCACTCAGTATATGTTAAAGATACGATCAAAGGGAAAATATTATTGGCCATGTATGTTGATGATATTATCTTAACTGGGAATCATGCTCATAGTATACAAAAAGTGGAGAATATGATATGTCAAGAATTCAAGATAAAAGATTTGGGTAAGCTCAAATATTTTCTGGGTATAGAAGTCCTTCAGTGAAAACATGGGATAGTATTGTCTCAAAGAAAATACACCTTGGATCTTCTTGAAGAAATAGGAATGAAGGGTTATAGACTAATTCATACACCTATGGATGCGAATGAAAGATTGGGTGTTACGACTGGAGAAGATGTTGACACTGGCAAATATCAAAGACTCATGGGAAAATTGATATATCTCATGGTAACCACCAGATATATCATATGTTGTGAGCGTGGTAAGTCAATTCATGCACAAACCACAAATTACTCACTGGCAAGCTTTGGAGAGAATACTATGATACCTAAAAAGTGCTCCAAGAAGAGGATTGCTATATAAAAAACATGGGCACTTCAATATAGAAGGCTTCTCAGATGCAGATTGGGTTGGATCACCTGATGATAGAAAATATACGTCTGGGTATTGTACCCTTATTGAGGGGAACTTGTTCACATGGAAAAGAAAAAAGTAAAACGTGGTTACAAGATCTAGTGATGAAGCAAAATATCGAGGTATGGCCCACAATGTAAGTGAACTTTTATGGATAAAGACTCTTTTTACCGAATTGGGATTTTATAAAGGAAGCTCCATGGGCCTACGTTGTGATAATCAAGCAGCTATTCGCATTACGTCAAATCCAATCTTCCATGAAAGAACTAAACATATTGAGGTGGATTGTCATTTTATACGAAAAAGTTTCAAGTAGGAATAATCTCTCTTAAGTATGTTTCATCTCAAGAGCAAGTAGTTGATATCCTCACCAAACCGGTTACATCCAAAATTATATCATATATATATGGCAAGCAGGGTATTCATGACGTATTTTCTCCTCCAGCTTGAGGGGGAGTGTTGGAAGATGGGTTCAAGCTCACAAACTCAAGGCTAGAAGCCCACATGCCAAAGGAGTGGCACAGTGGTAATTTATGATATGTTCCATAAGGATGGCATAAAGATGTAAATATAATGTCTTATTATGACCTTATTGAGGACTCAATAGCTAACCGAGTCATCCAAAGGAGGCACACTGAGTCACAGAGTTAATTGCTTTATTTCCATATTATTTTAAATTCGTTTTTATGCATTATTTAAGTTAAATTACCACAGGGGAAGAATTATAAACTTAAACCCTAAACTATGTTGGCGTCAACCCTACTTAGAGGGGAAGGATAATGAGAAAAGGCAAGTCTTGAAGTAGGTTAAACAAGGTTCAGAGTTCTCCTTGATGAGCTCTAGGGTTTAGAGTTCTCCTTGATGAGCTCTAGGTCCAGGTTCCGTCTTGAATCTGAATTTTTTTCTTCTCTTTTTTATTTTCTGTTTTACTATACTCTTCCCCAAGAACAATGATGGATTCTTCCCTTTTTCGAGTTCAACAAGAGGCCTTTAGCCTCTAATTAGGGCACTGCATCAAGAGAGGAATTTTCCTTCTCTTTTCCAAGCATAGATAGAGGCTTTCCCTGCCCCTAGATAGAGAGAAGCATGGCCAGAGGCTCTCCAGCCTCTAAACCAGAAAGCAGCAAGGTTAGGGACTCCTAACCCCTAATCCATAGACTGCCTAAGTTAGAGGCTTCTCGGCCCCTAACCCGGACAGCAGCTGGAAGGGACCTAACCCCTCTCGGTTGTGAACAGCAAGGGGGCCACACCCCTCCTTTTCGTGAGCAACAAGAGGCTTCCCAGCCCCTATCCTAGAGCAGCATCATAAGTGCTTCTGGGAGGATATTTTACTTCTAATCCAGTAGCCACAAGGTCTCTCTAAGTCTCTACCACGAGCAGCAGCAAAAAGGAGGGTCTTTTCCTCCTAACCGAGAGCAGCAGCTCTTTCTAACGACTCTGGATTCACCAATCCCATGCCGAGTTACTCGATCCATGACAAGGGACCATAACAACGTGGTATCAGAGCAAGGTAACACGGGGGATACATCCAGCAATGAAGAACTGAGAAGCATAATCAGAGAGGTGCAAGATGCATAGACTAAAAAACGGGAGAGACTGGACAGTTATGGGCTACAGCTGGAACAAATTCCAAGCATTAATTTGCAACTCCAGCAACTCTCTAGCATGCTTTCTGATATCATGGCAGAAAGACACACTACTCTAGACCCAAGGGGGGAGAATAATTTGCACAGCCAAAGGGAGGAGCAGTTTATCGGGTGCACCGCAGGGTGGAGGCACAATACCCAGGTATACAAAATTGGATTTTCCTATATATACTGGGTCAAGTCGAACCCTCAATTTGGTTGCATAGATGTGAGATTTTTTTTTTCAAATCAAGGGACTGTTGTGTTTGACAAGGTGGTACTAACCGCCTTCCACATGCTAGATGAGGCATAGCTATGGTTTCATCAAGTGGAATTAGAAAGATTAGTGCTGAATTGGGGGGAATTTAAAGAGTTATGCACAATTAGATTTGGCCCTCCCGCCCACAGCAAGCCCTTGGGAGATTTCGTGTTGTTAAGACAAACCGCATCTGTGGAACTATATCAAAAACAGATCCAAGAAAAATTGGCTTGAGTTGGCAGATTGGTGTGCGTCGACCAGCAGGTCAACTTATTTACAGCAAGCCTCAATGAATCTCTAAGGTTAGAGGTGGAACTTCACTCACCTTTAGATTTGGCTCGGGCAATGAATTTAGCTCGAGAGATGGAAGAAAGACAACGGCTTCAACATTGTAGACCAGTTTGGCATGGGGAACGGAAAACTTCCACTAATTAGCAAGGGAGGCCAAATACTTCCCCTCAGGTGGCATATCCAGCATTACCACCGCCCATAAATAATCCAATAACTACTTTGGCAGCCGATACATGCACTAGTAATCCACCACCTCAGTTTATCAGAAAATTAACAAGTTTGGAGACGGCGGAAAGAAGGTCCAAGAACCTGTGCTACAACTGTGATGAACCGTACAGGGCAGGCCACCAATGTAAACAGTTGTTCTGGCGAGAAAACTAGAGGAAGAAGGGTTATGGACTTGATGATCTTAACACTCCCCCTGAAGTTTTATTTATAGATTTATGAAACTATTGTATTATAATAATACCCCTGAACTTAGGGTTTAGAGTTTAGAGTTTTAACCCTAGAACTTTAACTTAATTACATCAATGCCATCTATATGAGATAACTCTTTATTTACCATCTTGCAATCATTGTATGTAAGCATATGGGCCTTCTCTTTGATATGTGGGCCTTGAGCATGTCTTCTATATCTCTTGGTTGCATGGTTCTTCCTTGGTCTTATGGGCGTGGGCCCATCTTCTAATACACTTGGATATGTGGGCCTTCCTTGGTCATGTGGGCTTGGGCCCTATCTTCCAACACACCCTCCCCCTCAAGCTAAGGGTGAGAGAACAACATGAACTCCCAGGTTCCTACAAATGATGTATAAATTTTTTTGTAGAAAATGGCACATCTTCCAATATGCCTTCATCTTCATACACTCTCCCTCACGTTTGTGCTCTTGTTCATGAGGCCCAACTGGCATAGTATCAGTGAGAGTAAATCACTCCTAGCCACTAAGACATTGCTCCATACTCCAGTCATAACTCATGCTGGATGTAGGGCACACTCCATCTTCAGTAGGTAGTTTTTGAATTTATGGAAAAGAGAAATACTTTATTGACTTCATTAACTTATTATAATCAAAGTACATGAACCTCTATTTATAATAGAAGAAGGTAGTAGAGTCCAATTACAATAGAACTACCTTTGTCTCAATTACACCCAAACTCTAACACTTAAAGATAAGTCCTAGCATAATTAAATAACTCAATATAAATAAAAGACAAACATAACTCAAATTAGAACTCTTCTAGGACGTGACCATAAGATAAAGATGCCTTTGTGAGTCCTTCTTGATCTTCCAACTTATGTGATAAGGATGTCAGCTCATGGTAATCATGGTGGGTCCTACTTCTTATGGGATTGGGCCCATCTTGTGGGCCTTCTTTGGTCATGTGGCCTATCTTATAATACTCTTAGATATGTGGGTCTTCCTTGGTTGTGTGGGGTTGGGCCCTATCTTCCAACACTCCCCCTCAAGCTGGGCGTGAGAGAACATCAAGAACTCCCAGCTTGTTGCAAATGATGTATAGAATCTTTTTGTATAAAATGGCAGTCCTCCAATCTTCCAACACTCCCCCTCACGCTGGTGCTCTCTTCCATGAGACCTAGTTGGCCAATTCTGGGGAGTATAACATAGATGTAATAATAAGTTCCTCCATCATAGTGTCCCAACCGTTGACATTTGATATTTTTTACGGGGTATTAAGTTCCTCCGTCATGGAATCCCAACCATTGACACTCGATACTTTTTATAGGGTATTAAGTTCCTCCGTCATGGAATCCCAACCATTGACATTTTTTATATTTTTGACGAGGTATTAAGTTCCTCCGTCATGGAATCCCAACTGTTGATATTTTTGATATTTTTTACGGGGACAAATAAATAATGGTATGAGGAAAGATACCGAGACCACCTCTTCTTTAATAATAATTTTCTCAAAGAGACATAATAGCAACAATTGTAATGTAACACGACCATCTTTCAACACATATAACACGAACCAAAATAATAAACCTTGTAGAAGGACTCATGAAATAATCATAATCCGATATAAATATTTTTTTTTAGATGCAGAAGCTTGATCTTTTGTGTTGCCCCTTTCTTGAATATTTTGGTCACATAAACTTATCCACAACATAAGGAATAAAATACTTTTTTCTTGTACTTCTTCTACTTCTCCCTCTCAAGCTGTGAAGTAATGGAAGCGATCCCAACTTGAACCAAATATCATAGATGTGGCTATAAGCCCAAATAATAGAGATGTATAAATAAGCCCTTAAACCAAGGAGAAGTGAGATATTTTCTTGATATATCAACTATAAAAGTGACGCAAAATAATTGGCATAAATTCTGATTTTTCAATACAACAGAATATCAGCATGACCTTTGATTCTTCTAATGTGAATATATCTTTAAATATACATCAAATTGACATGAAATTTTCTCCTTCTGAAACTATACTTAAATACCTTTCATCCAAGTATAACTTAACTTCATAAAATATAACTATAAGAATATAAATAATCTAATAAATTTCGGTATCTGTCATCTGGCCGAACTAATTACTGTTTCTCCTTTTTTTTCTAGAATGACCATTGACTATTCCAAGATCAATATCACCTTAAAAAAACTATCATGCCGAGAATTGGTTAAATAGATAAAAAAATATACTTACATATATTTATTTTGATATATAATTCTCTATATAAAGTCTTTTTCTTGATACCAAAAAATACCTCGGATGTTGAAGCTTTCTGCTGTTGCTCGAACCTTTTTTTCAATTTGACCTTTGATGCTTTCAATATCGATTTCTCTTTGTAGATAACTTAGATAAAAAATTGGTTGAATAGGTAAAATAATAGACTTACAGATATTTCGTTTGATATATATTTCTCCATATAAAGTCTAGTTCTTGATAGCATAAAATACCTCGGAATCTGAAGTTTTTTGCTGCTGATCGAACCTTTTTGCAATCTGACCTTCGCTCATTAAAATATCGATATCTCTCTGTAAATAACTTCGATTGGAAAAACTAATTTTTCCTTGGAAATTAGACTCAAATATATTTCCCTCAATATATAATTTGGAATATTAAAATCTCAGTATAGAGGTAAAAAAATGCAAAGAAATATAAGGGTGTAGGGACAGAAAAAAAATAACTACGAACCTAGACTCAAGGTTTAGGGTTTAGAGAAAATGATCTCATTATCTCTACGGGTTGACCAAATCAACTCATAGAACACGCTATGATACCATGTTGAATTTATGGAAAAGGGAAATACTTCATTGACTTCATTAACTTATTATAATCAGAGTACATGAACCGCTATTTATAATAGAGGAAGATAGTATAGTCCAATTACAATAAAACTACCTTTGTCCCAATTACACCTCAACTCTAACACTTAAAGATAAGTCTTAGCATAATTAAATAACTCAATATAGATAAAAGACAAACATAACTCAAACTAGAACTCTTCTAGGACATGACCATAAGATATCGATGCCTTTGTCAGTTCTTGATCTTCCAACTTATGTGATAAGGATATCAGCCTGTGGTAATCATGGTGGGTCATATTTCTTGTGGGCTTGGGCCCATCTTGTGGGCCTTATTTAGTCATGTGGCCCATCTTATAATACTCTTAGATATGTGGGCCTTCCTTGGTCGTGTGGGCTTGAGCCCTATCTTCCAACAGTAGTGTGTCTATCGGCATTGCTCTGAAGTGTCCACCTCAACCACCGTATCCCTCCACAAGATAACGACTCTCAAGTGGTAGAGTAATATATGATATTAATGGGGGAAAGTATCATAAATATAATAATAATTTCCTCCGTCATGGACTTCCAACCACAAATATTTTTTATATTTTTTTACGAGGATGAAGTTCCTCCGTCATGGACTCCCAACCACAAATAATTTTGATATTTTTGACGAGGATGAAGTTCGTCCGTCATAGACTCCCAACCACAAATAATTTTGATATTTTTTATGGAGATGAAGTTCTGCCATCAAGGACTCCCAACCACAAATAATTTTGATAGTTTTGACGGGAACAATAAATAATAGTATGAGGCTACCTCTTCTTCAATAATAATGTCTCATCAAAAGAGACACAATAGCAGCAGTTGGAATGGAATTGGGCCTATTTAACACGACCCAAAATAATTCTTGTAAAATGACCCATGAAATAATCCAATGCACATATTTGTACCAAACAATATGCTGACCAAGGAATAATCTATCGATTCTTCAAAATAATCATCCAGCCAGAGAAAAAATTACTGAGTCGTGCCAAAATATGTATAAACATTGGGCATGTATACCGTGGCAGAAAATAAGTGGCCCGAATCATGTTGACCCGCACCCAAGTTGACCTGGACCGAGTTGGTCCGAATTGACTCGGTCTGGCTGGCGCAGAAACATTAAGTGCCCTCGGGTCGGCTGGGAACTCGCTCCGGTCCGAGTTGGGTTGGAACGGGCGCGGGTAGCGCTGAACCGGCGACAGTGTCTTCGTCTTCCTCCCGCAGCTGAACAGAGCTCCCGTTTTCCTCACCGAGGCCGGCCGAACAGAGGGACTGCAGCAGCTCGAAAGAACGAAAATTCTATCTCCAGAGACAAGCATAAAAAATTAATCAAGCAACAGGGTCGTCTTCCCCGTGTGGCTCTGAACAGAGCGGCCGTCTTCTTCTTCGGCAATTGCGCCAATGGCGTCAGGAGCTCTTTGTGGAAGAGAGAACCATCGGTGGCTGACTTCTTCTTCTTCTTCGGCAATGGCGGGTCGTCTTCGCCCGCGGCCGAACAGAGTGGAAAACCTTCTCTTCGGGATGAAACTTTTCGACAGCAGTAAGTTTCTGAAATGGCAGGAGGTTGGCTGTGCTGAACCTAGAACAGGAAGGTATATGCCAGATACGTGAAAACCAGAGTGAGCAACCGCTGAATTTCCTAAAATAGCAATGGAGCTCTTGTTTAACGCAGCAGCAGCTTCAGCAATGAAAACAGCAACTTTCCGTAATATTAAAAACTCTCGGGCATGTTTCCGTAATAGCAAAAACTCTCGGGCATGTTCCGTAATAGCAAAAACTCTCGGGCATGTTTCCGTAATAGCAAAAAAATCTCAGCCATGAACAGCTGACGCATCTCTGTAAACGAGTTTCCGAAAATAGGGGAGAAGATATCTCCCGGAGAATCAGCCGAAAAAAATGTACAAAAGAAACTGCAGCATCGTTCGGGATTGAAACTCATATAGAAATCAAGAGACGAGCCAAAGAGATCACCAGTCTCTCCGATCAACAACTGCAAGAATCAGCAACTTTCCTGGTATATGGAAGGTAATCTTGATACTGATCGAGCAGATAGCGGATAAGACTCCGACAATCTTCCAGAATAAAATAATGCCAACGAAGCCGTGGCTCTTGCAACCGAAAGAAGTTCTGGAAAATACAGAGCACACATCCCAGTTGAATAATGGCAAGTTTTCTGTTTGATCATAATACGTCTGAGCTGTTTTTCATTATTTCCTTTGCAGCAGCAATGAATGACGATGATGAATCATCAACAATCACATAGAATCACTCTTGGATTCTACACAACGGGGATTACGATAACGTCTCTGATACCCGGCAGCAGCAAAGTAGCAGCAATTTTATTCACCAAGAGATTGACTTCTAATCTGATACCCACAACAATTTCACAAGAGAGATAACAAAGAAACAGAGAACGATGCTAGAGATAATCATGAGCAAGGAAATGAAAACTCGAGACTCCAAAGGCAATACGATTTAATCAAAACAAGAAAGCAAAAACAATGCACGAGACTGAGAAAAAAGAAAAAAATATAGTTTTTAACCCTAAACTAAGGATAATGAAACCTGAAAAACCATGGCCAGAATCCTTAAAATCAAAGCTATTCCCATTGGGAGAAAACTAGAGGAAGAAGGTTATGGACTCTCCTGAAGCTCTATTTATAGATTTATGAAACTACTGTACTACAATAATACCCCTGAACTTAGGGTTTAGAGTTTTGAGTTTTAACCCTGGAACTTTAACTTGATTACATGAATGTCATCTCTATGAGATGACTCTTTATTTACCATTCTGCCATCATTGTATGTGGGCCTATGGGCCTTCTTTTTTATCTGTGGGCCATGAATTCATCTTCTATATCTCTTGGTTGCATGAGTCTTCCTTGGTCTTATGGGCTTAGGCCCATCTTCTAATATACTTGGATATGTGGGTCTTCCTTGGTCGTGTGGACTTGGGCCCTATCGTCCAATAATGAAGAAGATGAACCAGAAAATAGTGATGATCCTATTGAGGTCGACCCACCAGAAATCTCTTTGAATGCCATTATAGGGTAGAAATCTACCAAAATTATGCTAGTCAGAGCTCGAGTCATGGACCAAGAACTCGTGGGACTCATCGATTCGGGAAGCACACACAATTTTCCCAGCTTAACTGCTTCTCAGTATCTTCAACTGCAGATCCATCTACACCCAACTGCCACAGTTTCAGTCACCAATGGGGAGAAAGTCCCTAGCTATGGGATTAGCAAAGCGGTAAAATTTTCAATTGGTACAACTCCATTTCATTCAGAATTTTTTGTCATACCTTTGGCAAGATTTGATATGGTATTGGGCATCAAATGGTTACAAACATTGGGACCCATCTTGTGGGACTTCTCTGCTTCAACTATGAGCTTTGCAACAGTCGGCCGCCAAGTGCTATTATAGGGTAGTCAAGTGGACAAGCCCCATAGCCTTCATACCATCCACACACAAGACCATCCGGACAACACTATGGGAAAACTCCTTGACGAGTTCTCGGACCTCTTCCACAAGCCTTCTGAATTGACTCCCTTGAGGCACTGTGACCATAGGATCTATTTAAAACCAGGTTCAGATGTGGTGGTGGTTAGGCCGTACCGGTATCCACACCTACAGAAGGATGCAATCGAACTGCAGTGCCAGGTCATGTTGCAATAGGGTCTTATTTGCAACAGCCTCTCCCCATTCTCTTACCATCTTACTCGTGAAGAAACATAAGGGCACATGGAGATTTTGTGTCAATTATAGGGAATTAAATGTCCAAAACATGAAGGATAAGTTCCCTATACGGGTAGTGGAGGAGCTCCTGGATGAATTACATGGTTCATGGATCTTCACTAAATTGGACTTGCGCTCAGGATATCATCAGTTTCGTATGCACTCGTCTGACATTGAGAAGACAGCCTTCCGCACTTATCACGGCCATTTTGAGTTTGTCGTGATGTCGTTTGGGTTATCAAATGCCCCCATCCACTTTTCAGGAGTTGATGAATGGGGTATTCAGCAACTATCTCCAAAATTTCGTACTTGTTTTTTTTTATGATATACTCATATACAACAAGTCCGGAGAATAACATTTAGCAGATTTACGGGTAGTATTTGAATTATTACGAGCCCACCAACTCTATTTAAATAAATCTAAATGCTCTTTTGCGAAGTCACATGTTGCCTATCTCAGCCATATTATATTCCAAGTAGGGATCACTGTTGATCTCGAGAAGATTCAAGCAGTTACTGATTCGCCACAACCTCAGAATTGTTCAGCTTTGCGGGGATTTTTGGGCCTAGCCGGATACTATCGCAAATTCATCCAAAATTATGGCCCATTGGTAGCACCATTGACCAGTCTCGTTAAAAAAATTCCTTTATTTGGAATGAAGAAGCCACACAGTCCTTCCAGGCTCTCAAACTAGCTCTCACCTCCACACCCGTACTTCCCAATTTTGAGGAATTATTTGTGGTAGAATGCGACACATCAGGTGGGGGTATTGGGGCCATCTCATAGTAGCACTCCCACCCCATTGCATATTTTAGCAGGCAGTTGGTAGAAAGGCATCACAAATTGGCCGCGTATGAACGGGAATTAATCGGTTTGGCCAAGGTTGTCCAACACTAGAGACCTTACTTATGGGACCGTGCATTTTTCATCTGCATTGATCATTACAGCCTTAAATTCTTACTTGAACAGTGACTCAGTACTCCATAGCACAACTGTACCAGTAAGTTGATGGGATTTGATTTTTCGGTTGAGTACCACTCTGGAAGATTAAACAAGGTCGTGGATGCCTTAACAAGGTGTTTAGAGCACCAACAGTTCATCTATGCTCTCATCCTGCCCCGTTTCCTCATATTAGACTTGGTTAGGGAGGCACATGCCACTATTCCAACCCTCCAAAAGCTGCACAAAAAAAATTACAGAGGGGAAGATGGATTCTAAGTTGTCCATCCAGGATTCACTTATTTGCTACAACATGAGGATTTATATAACGCACACTTCCGAGTTGGTTGTAGCAATCCTCTCTGCCTACCATGATAACTCACATGCAGACATCCAGAAAACATTGCATTGCGTTCAGGCAGATTTCTATTGGCAGACCATGAAGACCACCATTGCAACATGTGTCACAGCCGGCTAAGTATGTCAACGCAACAAGGCCAAACACTTAAGTCCAGCAGGTCTTCTTCAACCTCTAGCGCTCTCTACACAAGTTTGGGCCGATATCTCTATGGACTTTGTCGATGGTCTTCCTCAGACATCCAGCAAATCAGTATTATTTGTGGTGATCGATAGGTTCTCCAAGTATGAACATTTTATTCCTATGGCACACTCATATCATCACAAGTGGCATAGACCTTCCTCGAGCATATTGTTCGCTTACATGGCATTCTAGAATCCATTGTCAGTGATCGGGATGCGGTCTTTACCAGCACTTTCTGGCAAGAAATTTTTTGTCTGAGCGACACAAAGCTGAAATTTTTATCCTCATATCATCCTCAGACAGATGGTCAAACAGAGGTGGTTAACCGCACTATAGAGATACATCTACGGTGCCTTGTGGGCAATCATCCTAAAACCAGAAATCAGTGGCTACCATAGGTTGAGTATTGTTACAACACTTCCTGCCACTCAGCCTTGCAATCCACTCCATTCACAGTTCTATATGGCATAGATCCTCCTAGGCTTCTCTCTTATACTCCAGGTTCCACCCATGTGGAAGCCATTGATCAGGCCCCATGGACCGCGGCCAGGTACTATAGAATATTACAAATTGCCTTCTGAAAGCACAAGTTCGTATGAAATTTTTCTATGACAAGGGGCACAGAGACGTGTTGTATAAGGTAGGGGTGTTAAGTACCTAGCTAATACTACACAAAAGACTGGCTTAGTAGGTAGCAGAAAGCCAAACACTTAACCCAGAACCATAACATCGCACACCCCTTGGAGAAAGAGCATGCCCTCAAGCTCTTTCTCCAAGGGGGTGTGATGTTATGCACGCAATAACATTATTAAGTTATTTAGAGTCTAATTAATTTTTTTCTTTAATTTACTTTAATTTATTTCATTTAAAGGATTAATAGGCCATAGGGGCATTTTTGTAATATTTTATCTTGAACCTTGTAAGGGTGAACCCTATTTAAGGGATAAGAGTAATGAGAAAAGGCAAGTATGGATTTAGCGTAAACAAGGGTTTTGAGTTCTCCTTAATGAGCTCAGGGGTATGCGTTCTCCTCAAAGAACCTAGGGTTTTCAAGCTTCCCTTTGGCTTGATTTTCTTCTTTTCTCTTTTCATCCTTACGAATCACTATATTAGATCCGGGACCGTAACATTTGGTATTAGAGCCACTACCTATGTTGCGAGTTTGAATCTCGGAGGGGGCTACCTTGTAGAGGGGGTGACCTAGTGGTGTTGCTAGAGTGGGCCGCCATGGACGTTGGCTCATAACGGAAGAGCTTGAAAGCTAGCACTTTCTTCAAGGGGTGTGTGATGTTATGGTCTTGGGTTAAGTGTTTGGCTTTCCTCTACCTACTAGGCCGGTCTTTTGGGTAGTATTGGTTAGGTACTTAACATTTGGTATCAGAGCTATACCGCTATTGCGAGTTCGAATCCCGGAGGGGGCGACCTAGAGGCCAGACTAAAATTACTGATAGGCTCAAAAAGTGGGTCGGGTCAGTGTTGCAAGAGTGGACCATGTTAAGCACCTAGCCAATACTACCCAAAAGATCGGCCTTTTAGGAGCGGAAGACATAGATACTTAACCCAGGACCATAACATCACACCCCTCCTTTGCGGGCCGACGTCCACGATGGCCCACTTGCAATGGCCCACTCTAGCGACAGCCCACTCCGCCAAGGTCGCCCCCTCCGCACGTGCGGTGGCCTACTCCGTCAAGGTCGCCCCCTCCGCATAGGTCGCGCCCTTCGCAGTCGCCCTCTCCGGGATTCGAACACGCGACGAGGGAGCTAGCTCTGATACCAAATTTTAAGCACCTAGCTAATACTACCCAAAAGACCGGCCTTTTAGGAGCGGAAGACATAGGTACTTAACCCAGGACCATAACAAACCACTACAGTGGGCCACCAAGGACGTTGGATCATAACGGTGGGAGTATTGTTAATATCTTGGGGTTAAGTGTTTGGCTATCCGCTACCTACCAGGCCGGTCTTTTGGATAGTATTGGCTAGGTGCTTAAAAAGGGGACTATGTTTGGCTACGAATACAACCGTACGGACAACACTCCATCACCATAAATTCTCACCAAATTACTTTGGGACTTTCCTAATTATTCAGTGTGTGGGCCAGTGGCCTATCAGCTGCAACTTCCAGCCACGGCCAAGTTGCACGATGTGTTTCATGTGTCCCTACTGAAACCTAGAAAGGCTCACCCCCCACCCCGACCACTCCATTCCTTCCTCCAGTGGACAATGGATGCGTCATCCTTACACTAGCCACGGTGTTACGAGCCAGAATGGTTAATGATCAGTGGGAGATCCTTGTCCATTGGACAAGTTAAATTGCCACAGGGGCAGAATTGTAAACTTAAACCCTAAACTATGTTGGTGTAAAACCTACTTAGAGGGGAAGGAGAATGAGAAAAGTTAAGTCTTGAATTAGGTTAAACAGGGTTCAGAGTTCTCCTTGATGAACTCTAGGTTCAGGTTCCCTCTTGAATCTAAATTCCATTCTTATTTGAATTTTATTTTCTGTTTTACAATACTCTTCACCGAGAACAAGGAAGGATTCTTCCCCTTTTCCAAGTTCAACAAGAGGCCTTGCCACTGCAGCATGAGAGGAAATTTCATTCTCTTTTCCGATCAAAGCTAGAGGCTTTCCCCACCCCTAGACTCAAGGCCAGAGGTTCTCCAACATCTAAACTAGAAAGCAGCAAGGTTAGGGACTCCTAACCCCTAATCAATGGACTGCCCAAGTTAGAGGCTTCTCAGCCCCTAACCCGGACAGCAGCTGGAAGGGACCTAACCCCTCTCAGCTGTGAGCAGCAAGGGGGCCACCCCCTCCTTTTCGTGAGCAGAAAGAGGCTTCCCAGCCCCTTACCGAGAGCAGCATCATAGGTGCTTAAGGGAGAATCTTTTACCTCTAATCCAACAACCACAAGGTTCCTCTAAGTATCTACCGAGAGTAGCAGCAAAAAAGAGGGTCCTTTCCTCCTAATCTAGAGCAACAATTCTCTCTAACAACTCTGGATTCACCAATCCCACACCGAGTTACTCGATCCATGACAAGGGACCATAACAGTCCTTTAATCTTTTGAGTTGTAACCCTAAGGGCATTGTAACACTATAAATAAGAGCATTGGATGAGAACGAAGGCATTGAAGCCTTCTCCTCTCTTTTAGAAATCGTCAAGCCAACTTCTCTTCTGACTTGACGCATTCTCTCCTTCCCTTAATCCAAACTCTCCTCTCTCACGTCCTTGTCCTTCCTCTCTCCTCTCTCTCTTCTCTTCTTCTTCTTCCACGTTAACCTAGAGTCATTCTCATGGGGTCCTAACTTCTACACCCTTTAAGGTATTCTTCATAAAGACAGAATGATCTACTGAACACTAGCTGAATCCAAACAGCAACATTGTTTGGCTAATTTTGTCAAACCAAGCCCGAAGAGAATGTTTAAGCCCATATAGAGACTTCCTCAATTTGCATACCGACTCCCACTCAACCACAAAACCAGGTGGTTGATGCATATATATCTCTTCTTTTATGTCGTCATTCAAAAAAATATTTTTACATCCAATTGATTTGTCGCCCATAAGGAATTAGCAACTATAGATAATAAGATGCGTATAGAGTTTAATTTTGCCAATAGGGAAAATGTTTCCTCATAATGCACTCCATAAAACTGAGTGTATCCCTTGGCAA
This sequence comes from Aristolochia californica, assembly GCF_029961685.1. NCBI lineage: Eukaryota > Viridiplantae > Streptophyta > Magnoliopsida > Piperales > Aristolochiaceae > Aristolochia > Aristolochia californica. The sequence goes on along the minus strand of NW_027181815.1, from coordinate 22,083,509 downwards.
AGATTCAAGCTTTGAGGAGATCAACAAAACCATCCAGATTGTGGTTGATAGTGAAAACTCATTTACAACCTACGGGTTTCTTGTCGAGATGAAGAGGAACTAGGGCCCAAGTCTAATTCTCATATAAGGCATGCATTTCTTCTTCCATGGCCACCTTCCATCATGGATGTCCCAGAGCCTCCTGATGTGACTGTGGAATAGATATGGGAAAAATATATTCAAGAAATTAACAGCATGAAGAAGACAATTGATGGTGAGAAACTAAATTGGATATAGGTTGAAAATTGGAGGGCCTAATGCAAGTCTGAAGCTCCTTCTGTAGAGCTATGGGCCAAGTATCAAATTGTGGCCAAATAGAATAGGGAAAGATGGGCTTGCCTCGGAGGGATCGATAAACTCTACAAGTGAGGTGTTGCCTGAGTCTTCAAGGGGCTGAAGTAGATTTGCATCAAGTAGCACAATGGGCTTCATAGCTGGATAAATGGATGAAAGACCCGAGGACCATTTTTTGAGGAATAAAAAGATGTTTCATAAAAAAAGGTGACATCCCTAGAAACAATTAAGTCCCAAAGAGAAATATTATAGTAGACATAACCTTTTTGTGTAGAAGAGTTACCCTAAAAAATACACTTAGTGCACTTTGAAAGTGAATTACCTAGTGAAACTGAAATTGAAAGTGAAAGTGAATTACCTAGTGAAAGTTGTGAAGTTGGGTCCAAGGCCATACCAAATAAACTAGCCAACTTAGGAAACATCTTTCCCAACTAATAAACTCAAGATCTTTGTACTCACTAATCCATGTGGGACTATTCTGTAATACTCCCCCTCACTTGTAGGCCCTCTTTTGTGGCTCTACATGTGGATAATTTTGGTGGAGGCTCACATATGAGTACCTGCTCTGATACCATGTTAAGTTGGGCTCAAGGCCATCCCAAAATGACTAGCCAACTTAGGAAACCTTTTTCCCAACTAATAAACTCAACCTCTTTGTGCTTGTTGATTTTCAGGACTCCATGGATTTAGCTCATGGAGAAAAAAAAAGAGGGACTCATTGGGAGAAAACATGAGAGAAAAGAGGTTATGGACTTATGTCCTAACCCTTCCCTTGAAGCTAAATTTATAAATTAATAACCCTAAATATTATAATTATGTCCCTAAAACTTTAACTAAGTACATCATTGTTATCTTTATGAGATGACTCATTATTTTCCATAATTCCATCATTGTTGACCTTCTGCTTGGTCTATGGGCCTTGAATCCATCTTCCACAGCTCTTGGATATGTGAACCTACCTTGGTCTTATGGACTTGGGACCATCTTCTAAGACACTTGGATGTGTGGGTCTTCCTTGGTCGTGTGGGCTTGGGCCCATCTTCCAACATCCCCCTCAAGATGGGGGTGAGAGAACATCATGAACACCCAACTTGCTGCAAATGGTGTAAAGAATTTTCCCGTATAAAATGGCAGTCCACCATATCTTCCAACACTCCCCCTCATGTTAGTGGTCTCTTAGAGACCCAATTGGCATTATATAAGAGAGTAAAATCACTCTTATACGTAAGACATTGCTCCATACTCGAGTCAAATGGTCATAGTCAAAAATATTTCCACTCAATTTCACAGGTGAAAAAGTAGCCCTACAATGGGGCACAGAGTCTACCCACTTTCTCAAGGTAGCTCAAAAAATACCTCTTGGGTGAATAATAGACTTGAATCACGCTAGATGTTGGGCACACTCCTATCCTCTATAGGTTGTGGGTCTATAGGCATTGCTCAAAAGTGTAGTAATAAACTCCATCACGGTGTCCCTCCATAGGGCACCGACTCTCAAATGGTAGGAGTAAATATGCCAATTAAGGGTGGTAACAAGTAATCACAGGAAGATAATATTCTGGGGCCACCTTGTGCTTTCTTCTTCTTCAAGTAACTGATGCTAATAACAATCAACAACTGAGAATTCCTTCTTCAATAATAATGACTCAGACAAATAGACACAATAGCAGTAGCTGAAATGGGCATGGGCCTAATAACACGTATCAAATAATGAAAATCCTTTAAAAATGACCCATTAGATAATTCGTTGATAGTCCATCACTAAATAAGTAAGTTGCACCAAATAATATATTGGAACCAAGTGATAATCCAAGTTAATAATCTAGTCGGAGAAAAGGGACCGAGTCGAGCCGAGATATCAGACCAATATAGCTGAGTCGAGGAAGAAATAAGTATAGAACTAGAGACCCAGACCTGTATAAAGAGGCAATAAGAGAGTGGTCCAAGTTAGATTTACCTAGTTGAGTTGGCTCAGTCCGAGTTGGCCCAACTCGCTAGGTTAACTCGCTGAATCAATCAGCCACCTAACTTAGGTGGGATTTTAATTCAGAACCAGGCCGCTAGCCTCCGAACATTGCGGCACAACTGAAAATTAGAGAGCGTAGCTGGCAATGAACCAGCGAGAATTTATCGAAAAATAGTGCAGCATAGTGAAGGAAACTTTCCAAGCGTGTACCAAGGATATCCAACGGCTAGCTAAAAAAAATTCGGCAAGGTGACAATCAAACCAGCAAAGACACAACAGACGAAGGAGATCAATCATCAAGAACTTTTCAAAAATTATTCAATCCAACAGAGAGCTTTCCTCGAAAAAAAATGGTATGGCTAAGGAAGATAATATGCCTTAATCCGAGCATAGTCGAGCTTCTACTCAATCATCGGTGTAAAATAATCTCGCGGATTTCTTGTCCGCCTTCCTCGCGATGTCAGTGTAACCACATAACTTGGCAAGCCAGTGATCGCTGAGGACGGTAAGTCGGATGAGTAGTGGAGAGTAAGACGGCCAGTAGAGAGTTTCCGAGAACTTTCCGAATAAAAAATCAATCCAGCAGAGAGTTCCAAAAAAAATTAGGGAATTTCCCTAAAATACCCATTTAAAATAAATTATTTTCAAAAACACCGACGTCTTCAAAATATTTCTAAAACTACCCAACTTTAACCGGTCAAATGCCTATGTGTGCAGTCAAAAGCGACACATAAGCTTTGACTGCTTATGTGTTGCCACATCATCGGTGCAGTAACATAGGTCGACACGTCGTCTACTGATGTGGCAGATGACGTGGTAAAATAATGATGTGTCAGACAATGTGTTGATCTATGTTTATTGCACTGATGACATGTTGACACATAAGCAGTCAAAGGTTACGTGTCGCTTTTGACTGCACACATAGGCATTTGACCGGTCAAAGTTGGGTAGTTTTAGAAATATTTTGATGACGTCAGTGTTTTTGAAAATAATTTATTTTAAATGGGTATTTTAGGGAAATTCCCAAAAAATTATAACAAAGATTTGTTTCCATAGAGACAAAGGCGGCCAGCTTCACAATCTTGCCAAAGTGAGTGAGAACAAGAATGTTTCCAAGAATAGCTTGCGCAAGTATAGAATCTCTCTGCAAAAGTTGCCATCGTATTTGAATCTCGACTAACATGCTGTTGGAAGATGCCGGGATTCACAGCAGAACCATCCAAGTTAAAACTAAGGTCATTGGTGGATGTACGAGAATTGCTTGACATCATCATAACTAGATCGCCATCTCTTGCACCAATAGAACTCAAGCACTCAAAGTTCCTCATTTCGCTTCCATTGAACAATAACTACTACTGCTGAAGTGACACACAGAAGGGTCTATTTTTACTGGCATCGTCTTGATCGTCTCCTCTGCCTCAGACAGATGGCATTCTAAGCCACGAAGAACAAGCATCCGTAGTGACCAGAGTCGTTAGGAATTTTGTAAAATTCAGTCATAAGATCAAAATATTTGTGCCCCTTCTCTAGCAGACCTGCATGGCTGCATGTAGTTAAAGACTCCACCGAATGTGATGTCGTCTGGTGTCATGGCTGCACGCATTTTAAGACTGTTGCATGTGTTTCCTCATACTCTGCTGAACTTGATGCCTATGTCTTTTGATCCTCCCAATTTTCCTCTCCCATTTTGTCATACTAAAAAAGATAGTGAAACACACAAGTGATAACAAAAAGTGGCTTAAATGTCATAATATAGATAAGATTTTCTTTTTCTTTTACAAAAAGTGTGTATAATGTTTTATGTTGAATTTCTGGAAAAAAGAAAAAAAAAACTTCACTGACTTGATGTAATTTGAGTACATGAGTCTCTATTTATAATAGAGGAACCAAGTAGAATCCAATTACAATTAAACTATCATTATCCTAGTTACACCCAAAGTTAAACTATAAAAGATAAGTCCTCCATTAATTGAGACTCTTCGGTGAGACCTCCTTCCATAATAATTCCAGCTTTGTAAGACATCTTGATATAAGAGTCCTGTGAGACTCTTCCATATTTGCTCTTCAACATTGCCTTCAAGCTAGAGTTCATAACTTCCTCTTGCAATTAAAAGGATTCTTGGTCTTCAATTTTCTTTTGCTGAAAAAAAATTCTTCATAGATGCAAAAACATCATCTTTTGTGGTCCCCATTTATTGAATCTTTTGGTCACATAAAAATTATCTCAACATGTGGAAAAAAATAACTCTTTATTGTACTTCTTCTTCTCCTTCTCCCCTCAAATTGGGGATAAAAAACACAGAGAGACCCAATTTGGACAAAATAGAATGTGTGAGTAGAAAACCACTCCCAGCCGTACAACAAACCTCCATACATCAGCCAAAATGGTCATATTCTGAAACTCACTCCGCTCAATTTTAAAAGTAGAAAAATTGCCCAACTTTAGTGCCTAATTAAGAGACTATTCACTTTTTAGGGGTAGCTCAAACACAAATCACCTTTTGAGTGCAGAACAAAAGACTTGACTTAAGCTGAATGTTAGGCACACTCCTATACTTTTAGGTAGTGGTCTATGCATTGCTCTCAAGTGATAAAAATACAAGATGATAAAGTGAAGAAATACTATAGAAAAACAAATTTAATAGGAAGGAAGTGATTATGCAACGCTCATACTTCCAAAGTGAGCTTTAAAAAAAAATATAGCAGACTATAATGGTAGAACTTAATAAATTTGACCAAGTATGAATATGTTTGGGGTGAACACAATTTTTCAGAGTTAGCTCTACGAAAGATACACAACCAAGTATCAAAAAGGTAAAACTTGAAAGCAACATCTAAGCAAGATATTGCAACCCATGAATGAGCACATCTTGGAATGATTAAGTCTGACCAAAACTCTCTGATTACAAGAGAAATTTTAATAAAAAAACTCAAATTTTAGGAGAAAATGAAACTCAATTCTCATCAATGCATGGAGAGATAATAGGAGAGAAAATAGGGGGAAAATAAGAGATTTTTGCCATAACTGGCCTTTGGTACTTCTAATCTCAATATCTCCAAAAATATATCTCAAAATCACAAATGGTTTGTTGATTAAGAAACTAGACTCAAAGAGATTTAATTTGATACCTAATTTGACATAAAAATATTCATTGTATGACCTCTTGATTTTCTTCGTTTTGCAGATTGATCCTAGCTGACTCCAATGAGAATATCTCCTTAAATATAGATCAGATTGGCATGAAATGTTGAATTTAGGATCCCAAGACAAGGTCTTTGACCATAGTCATTAAATAGGAGAGGAAAAAAAGGAAGAGAAGAAAGGAGAAGAGAGAAAGAAGAGAGAACTTGGCCAGAGAAATGGAGAGAGAGAGAGCTTGGGAGAGGAGACAATTCTAAGGACTAATCTGAAAGAGAAGAGAGGAGACTTAATAATCTACCCCATGCCTTGAGCCACTATTTATTATTGCGGAAGGAATTTTACAATGACTAAAATACCTTAAGGACTACAAGCTTTGAAAATTAAAAGACATAAGTAGACATACATCTTCTTAGATAATTATACCCTTATGCTATCCTTATGAGAAAACCTTTTAAATTACCTCTTTTGCCACTTCCTTGACATGGGGAAGGTAATTACATTGATGCCACTTGGAGGTGTCTTCCAATAAAATTTTCTCCTTTTGAAATTAGAATCCAATACCTTTCATCCAAGTATATTTTTTCTTCATAAAATATACTTCTTTTAATAGAAATAATTTGATAGATTTTGTACTCTATAATCTAGCCGAACTGAGTACTCTTTCTTTTTTGGCCAGCATGCCTATCAACTCTTTCGAGATCGATATCTCCCTCTAGAAAACTCAGTTTGGGAATTGCTTGGATAGATAAGAAAATAGAATTATAGATATTTCTTTTGATATATAATTTTTCATATAAAGTCTCGTTCTTAATAGTATAAAATGGCTTAAAAGTTGAAGTTTTTTTCTACTACTCAAACCTCTTGTTATGGTCCCGGATTTGACACATGGATTCGTAGGGAGGAAGAAGAGAAAGACGAAAATCAAGTCAAAGGGAAGCTTAAAAACCCTAGGTTCGTTAAGGAGAACGCACACCCCTGAGCTCGTTGAGGAGAACTCAAAACCCTGTTTAACCTAAATCAATGCTTGACTTTCTCATTACTCTTACCCCTTAAATAGGGTTCACCCTTACAAGGTTTCTCTATAAATAAAATATTCCAAAAATGCCCCTATGACCTATTAATTCTTTAACAGAAATAAAATAAAGTAAATTAAAGAAAAATAATTAAAATAATAATGTTATCGTGTGCATAAAATTACACCCCTCTGGAAGAAAGAACTTGTCCTTAAGTTCGAAGGTAGGGTCTACTTGCCCATGCCGACGTCTCTATCCGTTCTCAAGTATCAACCGCGGTATCTGTGTCAGCCCTCTAGACTACAAAACTGGAGCAACCAACCAGAGAAACAAATTTTTTTTCTTTTTTACACTACCATCTTCTCTTGCTGTAGCATACCCCAATACGAATAAGCAACCGAACAACAAGTTGAACAATCACCTGTGCCAAACTGGTAACTTCTGCTTCGACATTAACAACCTTTGTGGGATCTGCCCCCAGCAGTTGCTTCATTGGCAAAATACAACATGTCCCCGATAACCTCAGTCTTTGGACCCAGTCCATGCTCAACAAATTGCCCAGCATACTCGACAAAAGTATCATGGCCGTAAGCACTGACCATGATATCAAGATATCCTCGTGGTCTACTACTTTGTCAAGATCCACCAATTCAAGGTTGCACCTTTGGTGAAACTTCTCATCCATATCACTAATATATTCACACCCCCACTCATCCCTGAATCCAACTGGACACTGGCATTTACTACCCTTAGCCTCCTGACAAGTTGAGGACAGTCCATCTTGAGTAGCATGCCAACAGCCTCCATTGTTTAGCTTGCATCGTCCAGGCCCACTTGCTACACAATGGCTATAACCATCCCCCTTGAACTTCACTCCTACTACCAAGGGACACTTACAGACTCTACTACGGAATGTGTCCTTGCAAGTTGTTATATTCACAATTTGATCTCGCCGACAACCACCATTGTTGCTCAAGCATTCATTTCTCTCAATATCATCACTCAAACAAACAGCAGGTTCAGGAATTTTCTCAAAACCAGCACAAATAGACCATGAGCAGAAAAAATACACTATGCGAATCACAGAGTGATCAACTTCAGCACCTGCTAATGTAACCCCCCCCCCGCCCCGATGCATAAGCACTAGATTCAGCACCACTGGAATGATACTTCCCTTTTCCAGCACGCTGGTTCAGTGCCTTGATTGCATGAAAAAGAGCCATCTGCATCCGCATGAAGTACCTTGGCTTGGCTGGCTGGCAGCACTGGTTGCTGCAGTGCAATGGCAGCAGCACAAAACAATTTGTTGAAGACCCCAAGTGATGCAAGATATCCCCGAATCCAGTGTCCTCACGTGATTGTTGTCCAGCACTTTAATGTCCTCTGTGTATCCACAGAAACAGTGAGAGAATCCTCTTGAGGATCCGGGTGGACCTCTTGAAGCCTCCAACATAAGTTTTTCATCGCCATTGCTGTTGGTCAAGCAATCTTCATTTTCAATCACATTGGTAGCAGTACTGTCAGATTCCACCTTCACATCTTCAACAAGTGCAAGAGGCTTATACTCATTGCTTTCCACACTGTCTATTTGAAATTTGGCCTCTGAACCAAAACCATCAACAGGGACAGCAGACAAGCACTGATTGCGTGCCACATAAATTAACTCAGTTTCACCTGAAGCTTGCATAGACACTCTTTCAGCCTCTTCAACCACTTCATTGTCAACCCCTGACGAACAAACCTGAACAATAAGCATTACGTCTGCAGTGTGAGACTCAAAATTTCCATTCTCAAAACTTCACCTGGACTCCTTCCTTCTCTAACTGTGAATTGACGCCAATAACCAACATTGTCAATTCTGTTCCAAACTGGTAAGCTAGAAGACTGAAGGAACTGCTGAAAGGTCAAAGCATATTCACATGCAATCCTAGAAACATTTGGGCAATTAACAGGTTCCTCAATAGCTGTCATGCCCTCCCTAAAATAACCAAGCATAAACCCCACAGTGCGTTTACTAGAACGGAAATAGCCAACTGAAAACTCACACTTGTTCCAAGCATCATAACTAGTCTCCTTTGCTGTCCCACAGTCTACCACGTGCACTACATCATCAATGGTGATACCGCTTTTTGCAATATTTGTTGGCACCACTATTTTCCTCAAACTACTTGGTGGTCGTTCAAATATTTCCCGCTGGTAAGCTGTGGCCATTGAACCATGAAGAGGAAGAATTAGGCACATGTAAGAGTCACCAAGAAGTTTATTCTCGCCTGTGAGGAATACAAGGATTGCTCCTTCCCCTCCGTACTGACAGTTATATTCAATGGTTGCTGCTATTAGTCCATAATCAAATTGGAATGGATTCAACGCTTCCAGTGATCCTCTTGTTGATGCACTGTAGCTCTTGTAATAGGGCTCAATATCCACACCAAATGCGTTCTTGATGGAAGTTTCTGGATCCCCAAGTCTCTCAAACACAACTTCTGTAACAGCAAAGAGGTGCCCATGATAAATAAGCCCTTAGAGGAACAACTTTGTTGATCCCATTATCAACGGCATTCAGCTCCCTCTAACTCGTTCCAGAAATTCCAACAGAATTTCCAGCAGGCAAATGATTCAGAGACAGCAATTGAAAAGGAGAGGTAAAATCCGATTCCAGTTTTTTTTTCTCATCTTCACTACACCCAAAAAAAATTTATCGCCATTTCGTAACACGATGGCTCCTTTCTCATATGTTGAACTCCAACTAAAATGAAACCCTAAACCCTAAACCCTGCTCGAAAGTGTTGATATTTTCTGGCCCTTGGCATTTCTGCCCGTATGAGACAGCGTCTGCTGCCTCTCCTTCTGTGTATTTGTCGTGCTCGGAGATTTGAGGTCGTATGACCTTTTCTACAACAGCGAATTGCTCCCTGGCATAATTTTTTTTAATGGAAGTTGCACGCCATTCACATGTTCTTTCCAATTCTTTGCGAATACACCATGCACGTATTTCTTCCAATTCTTTGCGCTTGACAATCCATTTTTCTTGGGATATAGAATGGCTCATTATGTTCCCGCTTTGATACCAGTGGTTATTGTCCCGCTTTGATACCAGTGGATTTGTAGGGAGGAAGAAGAGAAACACGAAAATCAAGCCAAAGGGATGCTTGAAAACCCTAGGTTCGTTAAGGAGAATGCACACCCCTGAACTCGTTGAGGAGAACTCAAAACCCTGTTTAACCTAAATCAATGCTTACTTTCTCATTACTCTTACCCCTTAAATAGGGTTCACCCTTACAAGGTTTAAGATAAAATATTACAAAAATACCCCTATAAATAAAATATTCCAAAAATACCCATGTGGCATATTAATTCTTTAACAGAAATAAAATAAAGTAAATTTAAAAAAATTAATGTTATTGTGTGCATAACACCTCTCTTGCAATCTAACCTTTGCGTCTTCAAATATTGATTTCTTTTTGTAGAAAACTCCGATTGACAAAAATATTTTTGCATTGGAAAGTAGACTCGAAGATATTTCCGTCAATATATAGTTTTTAATATTAAAATTTGAGTGTGGAGGTGAAAACACCAAGAAAATAATGGCTACAAGGGTAAGAAAGAAAGAAAAAAGATAGAATACAAACCTAAACTACTAGAGATGATAGATCAGAAAAAATATCACATTATCTCTACGGATTAATTGAGTCAACTCACAAAACCCACTCTAATACTATGTTGAATTTCTATAATATAGAAAATTTTCACTGACTTGATGTAATTTGATTACATGGGCCTTAGCCAGGATTACAATTAAACTACCCTTGTTCCAGTTACACCCAAAGTTAAACACTAAAAGATAAGTCCTAGAAGAATTGAACAACTGAGCATAAATAGAAGACTAACATAACTAAAACACTTTTAACTGAAACTCTTCTATGAGAGTCCTTCCATAATAATTTTGGCTCTATAAGACTTCTTGTTGTGAGAGTCATGTGAGACTCTTTCATACCTACTCTTCAACATAAATAAGTACATACAAGTATATCATCAACAAAATGTACATTGGGAGTCAAAAAGATGGGTGGATCCTAAAGTGACTAAGCTAGAAGCGGGAGATGGCTGACAATGGTCTCGAGGAGGTGCTCGATCCTCTACTATCCAGCCTTCAATTGGTTTTGTATGGCAAGAATAGCTGCTTAAGTTGTCACAACATCATCAACCATTGCCTCTAAAGTTTTAAAAGCTATCGATGGAGTCTGAGCTTCCTACTTTTGTGAGGCACCTCTTCGTGAATTCAAACTGGTCTACGGGAGGCTCAAGGCTCTCCTAAGGGTGCAAGTTGTGGTACGGATTTCTTTGGGGTCTTCTCCTCTTGAATCCATTTGGCAAATCCAAATTTTCCCACTTTTATTTCTCGTATGGACATCTTCATTGTCATGCCCACTGACACTTCTTCCAATAAATCCACTCCACAATGTAGGAGGATGGTTATCATCTTCTGAGTGAATGATAGACTATTCACCCATGAGCTTATTGTTATGTCGGTCATTCGACTAGCCATGAAGTATCCAAAATTGAGTGGAACTTTCTAGAAGATCGCCATCATCCAAAAAATGTCAACCATTGTGAGCCTTGAGAAGGTGCCCTTTCTTGGATTTAGCACATGAGTCACAATTTCCATAACAACTCTCGGAGGCATAGTGAGGTCTTGTATCCTGATCTCATAGAAACACCCAACTATCTGATCAAAGACCGAGAGGATAACATCTTTGATGTTTTGTAGGAGGTCCTCGTGGAAATCTGTTGGGCAATTCTCTTTAACATATCTCATTGTGGTGAGCCGAGGAGCTCATTCAAGAATGGGGTCCGAATAGATATGGGTGTTTTCATCACCTAGGAAGAAATTTTAAGGCTATGTGGCCCAAGTTCCTCAATTAACAGGTTTTTGTGAAACACCTTGGATAAACAGGCTCTTCTCTCCAACAACCTCCCATGACTATCTAGTGTAATTATTCTTGCTTTGCTCAGAAATGTACATTGAAGTAGAAACCAGTGTTTTTATTGTATATTTATTATTTAATTAGTAGTAATAATCTTTTGATAATATTTTTAGAAGGAAAATGAGAAAATAATATTATGATAATATTTATTATTTAGTGTTAATTAAGAAGTAGAGAGTGAAATAGTAATAATAAGTAGTAATCATATGATTTGAACAGTAATCAGATACTAAATCGAGTGAAACTATTAAACAAAAATGGTATTATCTTAGTGACACTAGTTAAGGATAAAATAATACCCTATCTGGCACATTATTTGCATCAACGAGAGACTTCTCTCTCGCTTGCCGTACTTGACATTCTTGCAACATAACGATTCTAAAAAGAAAGAAGATACTTGATCGACTTAAATAGCTACATGTCCTGACAACAGAGTTAATTTTCCTTAAAGCGCATAAAATGCTAATTCATCAACTTTGAAGTTTAACATCAAGATTATATCATCAGAACTGGCTGTCCAGTGTGTCGGCTTCTTCAATGGAGAAAATCATAACATACAAAGCCTCATCACATAAACCTTCTTCTTACATTAGATGTTGTGACCATCGATACACTAATTAACACTGGTAAAATAACTCTACTTTCTATCGCTCATATTCATTTCTGCGAAATGGAATAGTAAAATAGTCCGTCTCAAATGTCAGAAGTAGTGTTACTGACGGTCTCATTTCAGTAATGTCTGTATCACGAAGAAAACAAAAATTAAGAACAACACTGTGCGGTAACTAAAATTGCTTGGATGTTCGTGTTGTAATTATACCTTTTGAGTAGCAGTTTACTGTTTTTATCTCAAGAAGAGCCTGAAGATGCATAAGGTAACACAAGGTAAACTTAAGAACAGCACTGTGGGGTAACTAAAATAGCTTGGACGAGGAGCGGACTCAGTGTACATCTCCATCAGGTTATTCAGATCATCATCAAATCCTTTCGCTAACTCCATTATTAGAATGTAATTTAATTTTTTCTTATTTCATTATTATGTAATGTTTGTAAATTTACTGTTTTACCCATCAATTGTATAAAGCTTCCGTTGTAACTTGTAAACAGTAAGAAATCAGAAAATAAAGTTTTATCTTCGTTTCGTTTTCTCGGTTGTGCCTCCCAGACGACAGAGTTCAACGGCTCTTTGTTCGTCTGATTTTTTAATATGGTATCAGTGCAGATGATCCGCCTTCTCTGATTATTTTCGGACGACAAACATTCCTCCGTCTCTCTCGCCTATGATTATTCCCGGCGACGATCACCGGCCGGTCCCCCATTGTTTCCAACAAAGGGGTTTCCGTCTTCTTTTTCACCTCTGTTCTGAAGGGGCTCTGCGATTCAAGCTGTCGGGAGGCTATTTCTGATGTTTTCGGCGTTTTGCAGCGGTTAGGTTCCTCACTCCGTTCGTTATTTCTGGAAAAGAGGTTAGATTTCACCCCTCTTTTATTTTTTATCTGGATTTTGTTGCCAAGAGGTTGGATATGCTTGTTGCGTTTGTTCTCTAGATTTTAGGCACGTTTTCTTTGAAGAGATATCAAATCTCTAGATTTTATTGTTGGCCGAGAGGTTGGCCCTGTTCATGCATTGGTTGGACTTGGTTGTTGTTCGAGCTTAGGTTGGATTTCTGGTTGGCTGAGAAGTTAGCATTTTTGGGTGTTCTCTTTGAAGTCTCGAGGACAATGAATATTTTGGGTGTTTCTCTGGATTAGTTTTTTTTTAAGCTCGCTGTTGGATTATGAGGTTGTGTTAAAGAATTTGATTTTTTTTTTGGAGAGATTTGGTGGAGGATCTAGTGGAGAAATTTTTTTTGGAGCTGCACTGGTAGTCAGCTTCGGTCAATGCTCCATGGAGACTTATTCATCGACGGGTGCTTCCGATTCTGGTGTTCGTACTAGTTTGACTCGTTCCATTTTTAAGAACCATATTATATTCACCATTAGGACAACCCTGGGCAAGTTCTTGTCTCGCAGCTGATTATCAGTGAAAATTACATCAGTTGGAATCGTGCGATGTTGATTGCCTTATCCGTGAAGAACAACGTGGGCTTTGTCGATGGTTTCATACCTAAACCTCAAAGTGTTGATCCTATTTTGCTCAACTCCTGGATCCAGAATAATAATATGGTCATCTCTTAGATCTTAAACTTGATTTCCAAAGACATTTTTGCGAGTGTTATTTTTGCTGCTTCTGCCCGAGAAATTTGGCTCGACCTTCGGGATCTTTTTCAACAGCGAAACAACCCTCGCATTTTCATCTTAAACGAGAATTGATGAACTTGCGTCAAGACAAGGATTCCGTTAGCACTTATTTCACCAAGCTGAAAACCATTTGGGAAGAACTGAGCAATTACCTGTCCTAATTGCTCTTGAGGTGGCGTTAAAAATCTTACTGATTACCACTATATGGAGTATATCAAGTCATTCTTAATGGGCCTTGATGATTCTTTCTCCCAAGTTCGTGGTCATTTGCTCCTCATGGATCCGATGCCCCCTATTAATCGTGTTTTTTCTCTAGTTGTCCAAGAGGAACAACAAAGGAGGACTACTCATGCCGGGTTCGAACACTCCCACTGACACGATGGCATTTGCAGTTAAATATGGGAAGATAGAAGTTACTAAACTTGGCTCACAAACCTCTCAAAATTTTCATTCAAATTACAGTACTCCACAGAATCCGAATTACAATGCTTCCCAGAATCAGGATTACAGTGCTCCCCGGAATCAAAACAAGGACAGGTATTGTACTTATTGCAAGAATGTTGGTTATACTATTGCTCGTTGCTACAAGCTCCATGGCTATCCGCATGGATCTACATCCAAAACCAACCACAATTCTCATGCTGCTGCTCATCAAGTTTCTATTGCCGCTGATAGGCAAGGTTCTACTTCTGTTGGGAGTTTTGTTCAGAATCTGGACTCAAATCAATATCAGCAGCTCATGTCTATGCTTTCTACACACCTGAGTAGCTCAGCAAAGGTCACCACTGCTCCGGAATCTTCTACATCCAACTGGTTGGCAGGTATTTGTTTTTTTGTGTCCTTAAATCCTCTAATTTCTTCACCTCAATTCTGGATTGTCGACTCAGGAGTTACTCGACATATTTGCTCTCAATCTCATGTTTTTGTATCCTTGCATGCTATCCCTCACACTACAGTTACTTTGCCCAATAATTCTCAACTTTTGGTCCACTTTGCTGGTGATATTCAATTGCATTATCACCTTGTACTTAAAGACATACTGTTTGTTCCTCAATTCAAATTCAACTTGATCTCTGTTAGTGCTTTAGTTATTGACTCTAGCCTTACAGTAAGTTTCCTTCCTAATTGTTTTATTCTCCAGGATCTATCCACCCAGAGGACGATTGGCAAGGGTGATAAAGTCCAAGATCTCTATGTCCTCAACGCTTAAAGTTTGAATACTGTTTCTCATGCTTTTGTTAACAATGTTTTTGCCCATGTTTGGCATAATAGGCTAGGACACATTTCTTTCAAGATACTTGATTTCTTGAAAGATTGGTTGAACTGTGATGTAACTAGATTACATAAATCAGATCCTTGTTATATTTTTCCTCTTGCTAAACAACATAGGCTATCTTTTGAATCCGATATCATTTGTCAAAATATCCTTTTGATCTTGTGCACTGTGATATTTGGGGACCATATCAAATTGTTTCTTATACTGGTCATCGTTTTTTCTTAACTCTTATTGATGATTGTACTAGATTTACTTGGATTTATCTATTGAAGACTAAACCTGAAGTTGTTTCTGTGATACCGCGATTTTTTAACATGGTTTCTACGCAGTTTAATGCCAATATCAAGGGTTTTTTTATCTGATAATGCACCTGAGTTATCTTTTGTTGAATTTTTTCAAGCTCACGAAGTTTTGCACCAATTTTCATGTGTTGAACAGCCTCAGCATAACTCTGTTGTTGAAAGAAAACATCAACACCTTTTGAATGTGGCTCGGTCATTGTTCTTTCAATCCCGTATTTCAGTCTCTTTTTGGACAAAGTGTATTCTTACTGTGACTTTCTTGATTAATAGAACTCCTCTCTTGCAACACAACACACCCTTTCATTTTCTCTACAACACATCTCCTAATTATTCTCTATTTTGAGTCTTTGGCTGTTTAGTTGTTGTTTCCACCTTAACTGCTCATCGCACCAAGTTCCACCCTCGTGCTCGAGTTTGTGTGCTTCTTGGTTATCCAGCTGGTGTGAAAGTTTATAAATTCTATGATGTGGAGATCAAACATGTTTTTCTTTCAAGAGATGTCGTGTTCCATGAGGACGTTTTCCCTTTTCATACTATTATAGGTTCAGATCAAGTTATTGATCCCTTTCCTGATTTGGTTCTGCCCCACTCCTCCATCCAAGCTCATCCTCTTTTCGACCTTGATTCTTCACCTATTTATGATTCACCAGTTATTTCTGATGTTTCAGTTGATGATCTTCCACCTCATGATCTTCCCACACTTGTTCCTTCCTCATCCGCTAGTGCTATTCTTCGAAAATCTACTCGGAAGACTCATCCACCTCATTACTTGTAGGATTATCACTGCAATTTACTTGTTGGTTCTCCTCCATCTGATTCACACTCTCCATCTTATCCAATCTCTAACTCCATTTCTTACCATGCCCTTTCTGATTCACACAGACATTTTGCGCTCAGTCTATCTTCTCAAGTTGAACCTCAATACTATCACCAAACATTGAAGTGTCCTAAATGGAGGTTGGTTATGCGTGACGAGTTGGACGCTCTGGAAGCAAACAACACCTGGACCGTCACTCCTTTGCCTCCTGATAAACATACCATTGGATGCAAATGGGTTTATAAAATCAAGCTTAACTTTGATTGTTCCCTGGAGCGATATAAGGTTCGTTTGGTAGCTAAAGACTATATACCCAACAAGAAGGTTTGGATTTTGTTGACACTTTTTCTCCAGTGGCCAAATTGGTAACTGCGAAGGTTCTTCTTGCTCTTGCTGCCTCCCATAGTTGGCATCTAGCTCAGCTTGATGTCAACAACACCTTTTTAATTGGTGATCTTTTTGAAGAAATCTATATGGATCTCCCTCTTGGCTACCTTCGACAAGGGGAGTCCTCTTCCTCTCACAACAAACTAGTTTGCAAGCTTCACAAGTCCCTTTATGGTCTCAAACGGGCTTCGCGACAATGGTATTCCAAATTTTCTCAGGTTTTAATCACTTTTGGTTTTCTTCAATTGAAATCCGATTACTCTCTTTTCACAAAAGGTCATGGCTCCTCCTTTGTCGCACTATTGGTTTATGTGGATGATATCATCCTTACTGGTCCTTCCTCTCACGCTATTACTAAGCTCAAACACTTTCTACATAGTTTAAGCTCAAGGATCTTGGTTGTCTCAAGCACTTCCTTGGTCTTGAGATTTCTCATTCCAAGCAAGGCATAGTGCTTTCCCAATGCCATTACACCAGACAATTACTTGAAGACACAGGTTACTTGGCTTGTAAACCAACTTTTGTTCCATTGGATCCCAAGCTTCGTTTAAATGCCACTAAAGGTGACCTCCTTCCTGATATAACTCACTACAGGCGGCTTGTTGGGAAACTTCTTTACCTCACTTGATCTCGCCCCGATATTACTTTTGCTATTCACAAGCTCACTCAATTTGTGGCCCAACCCCGTCTTCCTCATCTTAAGGCAGTGCATCACCTACTTCGTTATCTCAAGAACAGTCATGGTCAAGGGTTGTTGTTTTCCACTACTTCTTCCTTGAAGATACGAGCTTGCTCTAATGCTTGTGCTCCAATTCATTTAAAGGCTTTTTTTTATGCTGATTGGGGATCATGTCTTGATTCTCGTCAATCTACTACCGATTTTTGCATATTTATTGGTGATTATTTAGTTTCTTGGAAGGCCAAAAACTAAACCACCATCTCTCGCTCCTCTGTTGTGGGTGAATATAGAGCTCTTTCTTCTACTGCCAGTGAACTTATTTGGTTACAACAACTTCTTCAAGATTTACAAGTCAAGGTTGACTCTCCTGCGCTGTTAAACTGCGACAATCAAGTTGCGATACATATTGCTTCTAACCCCACATTTCATGAGCGTACAAAACATATTGAGATAGATTGTCATTTTTTTCGTGAACGGGTTACTTTGGATGTCCTCAAGTTCCTTCCCATTCGTTCTCAGTACCAGTTAGCCGACATGTTCACTAAACATCTTCCTTCTACCCAACTTTTTTCTTTGTTGTCCAAGATGGTTGTCAAGGACATTTACAAGCCACCTTGAGGGGGTATTAGAATGTAATTTAATTTTTCCATATTTCATTATTATGTAATGTTTTTAAATTTACTGTTTTACCCCTCTATTGTATAAAGCTTTCGTTGTAACTTGTAAACAGTAAGAAATCAGAAAATAAAGTTTTATAGTGGTTTTGTCTTCTCGGTTGTGCCTCCCAGATGACAGAGCTCAACGACTCTCTGTTCGTCTGATTTTCTAATATCCATCTCTTCTTCATAGTGCCTCCTCTTCATTTCAGTCCTCTTCGCTTGAAAGCTTTTCTCAAGATTCTCTCTCTCCACCTCAAACTCATCCACACATTTTTCTTGATAGTTGATGAACTTCTCAATTTTTTCCTGCCAGCAAGGTAGGGAGACCAGGAACCCCCATACAAGTGAGAACAACTTTTTCAGTTATTTACCCATTAACTTTTCATATAGGATTGATTATGTTACCTAATTTTACGATCTTCAGAGCTTCCAAAATCAACATTGCTAAACTCTGCAACACGGTCCTCCTGCAGAGCTTGATCAAAGGCTTGCTCTTTTGCTTCACGAGCATCAAGCATATCAGCAATTTTCTCATTAAAGAATTTCTCCATGTTATCGATCTAAAAGTTATTCATTTGATATTGGAAAACAAAGTGAGGAGCTACATACAGTTAAAGAAAAATTGTTATAAGAAAATATTAAAGCAAAATAAGAGTAGAAATGTTATTACTTCCTCCTTGTTCTCTTCGTATTGTTTCTTTGCTCGGAGTCTCAGTATGTGATATTCTTCTTTTTCAATACGAAGTTGATTGCTCATTAGCCCCACTGTTTCTTTGAAAGCCTTTCGTTCAACATCTTTTTTCTTCAGCCAGATCAATTGTTTGTTTTCTTCACTCATCTGCTTCATTCCACCCACAACCTTTTCTTGGTAAGATACCATCTCAAATTTCAGTCTGGACTTTCCTGTTACTCGGACAAAAAAAAGAAATGAATCCACTTTACGAAACGTGGATGAATTTTTGAACATGATAATTAGACAACAACAACAACAAATACTAAAGACAATATTCTAAATACCAGAACAACATTAGCTGTAAGATTCTTCTATGCCTCTAACAAATACTAAACATGATCCAACAATTTCTCAATCACAGAATCTAAAAATAGCTAATCAACAAGAAATAGTAGTCACTAGCCATTCCTAAAAATAAGTGCAATCAACATCCAAGTTGCTACAAAATGTTAAAAAAAAATATTTGTTCCCTTTCTATGATCCACAACAACCAGGGGTGGCATCAAACCGAGCAGGTTCGCTAGCGGCTCGAACTCAGCTCTGTTCCGACTCAATTTGATTCGATTTTCCTGGATCTCGAAGTCGAGATCTAGGTAAGGCTCATTTGAGTTAACGAGCCTAACTCGACTGAACCGTGGTTCAGTTCAAAAGCTCGCAAGTCGGCTCGTTAACTTAAGGAGGGCACGGGATTCTAGGAGTCGGGAGCAAGAGCGCCGCTGGAGGTCAACTTGGACTTGGATTTTTTTTTTTTTGTCCTTCTTCTCTCTTTTATTAGGCCAAAGCTCTGCCACCTTCCCTAATTTAAAAAGCTTCTTGATTACAGTGTCGGCGTCCATCGGTGACCATGACTTTATCCTGCTATGAATCAATGGTCATCGTTTAAACACCAGAATCAGAAACAGAGCATTTAACAAGGACAGAATCAGTTCCAACTGTTGGAATTTCTCCCAAGTAAAATCAAATGAAGTTATCAACCCATGACAGGGAACGGGATCCCTTCCTTACCTTCAACGCACTGTAAAAATTTCTTATCTTTCTTCTTATAACCTTCTCAATGGATGGAAACTTTCAAAGTCCATGTCTAAGAAAAAGACATAAAAGGGTCTCATCAACCGAAAAACTGATAAACATACGAGAAAGACGTAAGTGATCACTAGGAATGTTCACTAGCCGAAATGGGAGGTTGAAGATGATGAATTGGGATTTTTTTATGGAAGAGACTTGGAAGAAAGAGGGGTAGTTTAGGGAGACGAGGAAGATCATTTATTGCACTTTGCCACGAAAAGCAATGGCGGTTTCTTACTAATGCGAACAATGAAAATTTAAGAGCCATAGAGCTTACTTTTATCAGTTTTGGGACCGCGTTCTCTTTTTGTTAGGTCTGATAAACAATTATATTGGAAAGGAAATGAAGACAATCGTTGATAGGACCTCCAAGTTATGTCTCTGCTTCTGTGCACTTTTCATTTCATGGGTTTGATGGAGGATTATCTTACCTCCTTTCATCTTAAATATTCTGCAAAGATAGTGAAGTGTTGAATTTATGGAAAAGAGAAATACTTCATAGACTTATTTATAATCAGAGTACATGAACCTTTATTTATAATAGAGGAAGGTAGTAGAGTCCAATTACAATTAAACTACCTTTGTCCCAATTACACCCAAACTCTAACACTTAAAGATAAGTTCTAGCATAATTAAATAACCCAATATAAATAGAAGACTAAAATGACTAAAACACTTTTAAACTAAAACCCCTCTATGAGACATGCTTCTATAATAATTGTGGCTCTATTAGACTTCTTATGCCACCTCACGTGATCATGGTGGGTCCCATATTTTTATGGGTTTTGACCCACCTTCCAACACTCTTGAATATGTGGGTCTTCTTTGATCTTATAGGTTTGGATCCATCTTCCAACACACTTAGATATATGGGCTTTCCTTGGTCGTGTGGGCTTGGGCCCATCTTCCAACACTCCCCCTCAAATTGGAGGTGAGAGAACATCATGAACTCCCAACTTGTTGCAAATGTTGTATAGGATATTCTAGTATAAAATGGCAGTCTTCCAGATCTTCCAACACTCCCCCTCACCTGGTGCTCTCTTCCATGAGGCCCAACTGGCATAAGATAAGTGAGAGTAAAATCACTCCAAGCCATATGACATCTCTTCAGACTCCAGTTATAACCCATGCTGGACGTAGGGCACACTCCTATCATTCTCAGGTAGTGGCACTCTTATCTTTCACAGGTAGTGGGTCTATACGTAGTGCTTAGAAGTGTAGTAAAAACTCCTCCATCATCGTGTCTTTCCACAGGACAACGAATCTCAAGTGGTAGGAGTAATAAATGTCAATTAAAGGGGGTAACATATATGTAGTCATAAGGTCCTCCATCATGGTGTCCTAACCCGAGGACCGACTCTCACAGGTAGAAATGGGTGATAAATGTCTGCCATTCACAAGAAGGCGATAAAAGATGTAATACGTAATAAATGTCTGTCATTCACAAAACAACAATAAAGGACGTGATAAGTGGGTAATGCCTGCCATTCACAAGATGGCGATAAAAGACCCACGGATATATATATATATAAAGTCTCAATGGACTCATATACGTGAAGGACTTAAACTTCCAACAGAAGCAATACTCAAAATGTTGGCCCAAAGATGTATTTGAGAGCCAAATAAAGGATGGTAGGAGAAAGGCTGCCAAATAACTAATGGGTAATGGGTAAAGAGGAAGACAAAATGTTGAGGCCACCACTTCTTCAATAATAATGTCTCATCCAAAGAGACACAATAGCTGCAGCTAAAATGGGTTTGGGCCCATATAACACAAACCAAAATAATATATATATATATATATATATATATATATATATAAAGTCTCAATGGACTCATGTACGTGAAGGACTTAAACTTCCAACAGAAGCAATACTCAAAATGTTGGCCCAAAGATGTATTTGAGAGCCAAATAAAGGATGGTAGGAGAAAGGCTGCCAAATAACTAATGGGTAATGGGTAAAGAGGAAGACAAAATGTTGAGGCCACCACTTCTTCAATAATAATGTCTCATCCAAAGAGACACAATAGCTGCAGCTAAAATGGGTTTGGGCCCATATAACACAAACCAAAATAATAAAAATCCTTGTAAAAGGACCTATGAAATAATCTGATGCAAGTATGTGCACCCAATAATATGTTGACCAAGGAATATGTTGTGAATTCTTCAAAATAATAATCTACCAAGAGAAATATAATCGAGTCGAGCCAAATCAGGTATCACCAATAATTACCACAATTATTATTGTGAGTCAAGATTCTTAGTCTTCAAGTTTCTTTGCTCTTCTTGTACTTCTTCTTCTACTTCTCCCCCTCAAATTGGGAGGTAATGGCAGTGTTCCCAGCTTGAACCAAATAATATAGATGTAGTAACCGAAAAAGGGGTGAGTGAGATATTTTCCTAATATAGTTGATAAATAACAACAACTCAAAAAATGACACAAAACAATTGGTTTAAATTTGTATTTTTCAATGCAACAGGACACCAATATGACCTTTGACTCTTCCAATGCGAATATATCCTTAAATATAGATCAGATTGATATAAAATTTTCTCCTTTTGAAATTAGACTTAAATACCTTTCATCCAAGTATAAATTCTCTTCATAAAATATACTTCTATTAAGATATATAATCTGAAATATTTCAGTATCTGCCGAACTAAGTACTATATCCCCTTTTCCAACATGATCATTGACTCTTCCAAGATCCATATCTCCAAAAAAAAACTCAGATCCAAAATCGGTTGAATAGGTAAGAAAATAGACTTAAAAATATTTCTTTTTATATATAATTCTCCATATAAAGTCTTGTTCTTTATAGAATAAAATAGCTCAAAATTTGAAGATTTCTACTACTACACGAACCTCTTTTACAATCTGACCTTTTCTATTTCAAATATTGATTTCTCTTTATAGATAACTCCGATTGCAAAAAATCATTTTTCCTTGGAAAGTAGACTCGAATATCTTTCCGTCAATATATAATATGTAATATGAAAAGCTCAGTATAGAGGTGAAAGCATAAATCAAATAGTAGGTATAGGGACTAAAAAAAACACGAATCTAAACTGCTAGAGATAATAAATCAGAATAGGATCACATTACCTTTGTGGGTTGACCAAGTCAACTCACAGAACCTGTTTTGATACCATGTAGAATTTATGGAAAAAAAAAATACTTCATAGAGATATTTGTAATCAGAGTACATGAACCTCTATTTATAATAGAGGAAGGTAGTAGAGTCCAATTATAATTAAATTATCCTTGTCTCAATTACACCCAAACTCTAATACTTAAAGATAAGTTCTAGCATAATTAAATTACCCAATATAAATAGAAGACTAACATGACTAAAATAAATTTAAACTGAAACTCCTCTATGAGACCAGCTTCCGTAATAATTGTGGCTCTGTTAGACTTATTATTGTGTAAGACTTCTTATGCCACCTCACGTGATCATGGTGGGTCCCATATCTTATGGGCATGGACCCATCTTCCAACACTCTTGGATATCTGGGTCTTCCTTGGTCTTATGGGCGTGGACCTATCTTCCAACACACTTGGATATGTAGGCCTTCCTTGGTCGTGTGGGCTTGGGCCCATCTTCTAACATGAAATTTCTCCCCATTTGGTGAAATTTCATTTTCTAATCTTTTCAACACGACGTAATATTTCTATCTACTTAGATAGTTCGATGTGTGTATATTTTTTTATCGATTATGGCTTCATGATTAAAATCTAGCCAAAGTTGGTTCTAACTGTTAATGAGAGAGAATTAAAGAAATTGTTGAGGAATAATGACACTTTTTAATTTTTTAATTAAAACTTTAAGTTAAAATTTATTATTATATTTTTATTATTTTAAAATAGGGAGCATTTTCCTCTTCTCACTTCCAATAAAAAATTAAATGAATAAAGAGTGTTGGGTGAGTAAGAGCTTCCTGCGTGATGTCAATGGTGCATTGGTTATTCGGAGTGATATGTATTGAACTATTCCTAATTGTGTTTTTCTGTTGTTCTACATCTTCTTCTATGTTACAATAATTTTATATACAATTTATCTGACATGTATTTTTTGAAAAGTTTTAAATGCATGTTGGAGCTCGAACTTGAGCTCAACTCGGTTAAAATTATTGGGTTCGAGCTCGATTACAATTTTAGGCTCGAGGCTAGGCTCGGTTCGAGCTCGACTTCAAAATATTTAAATCAAATTCGGCTCAAACATAGGCAGGTTCGGGCTCGGCGGTTCAATTCCACCTCTAACGGCAACCTTTGCAACAATTTTGCACAATTTTGTATATTAAATGTGAAAGTTCCACATTTAATATTACATGACACTTGCAACATATAAAATTGAGGAATTATCCACATTACAATCCATGAAGGAGTGCAAGGAAGCAAATGGGATACACATCAAGGTGGAAAAAAATCTGTATGCTGAAACAACAAACAACAAACAACAACAGATGTTCATTTGGTGTACAGGGCTAAACAACAAACAACAACAGATGTTCAAATACAGGCAACCTGTAATAGAGAATTGAATGCTATGTCTCTCATCATTCATGTTCATCTGGTGTACAGGGCTTGTGCAAGTGACTGACCAGACATCCATCATTAATTGTCAAACAGCTCCCTTTGGAATAAACAAAACATACCTTATGAGTGCTGATTGAAATTATCCAAATCTTCTTTCCGTGCCATGTAACCATATAATTGGCGCTTTCCACCAGGATAAAAGAGCACACGTCTATTTTCCCATGCATCCCCATCGGTCCCTTGCTCTTGAAATTGCTTGTGTAGACGTTCAGCCTCATAATAACCAACTGCTGAAGCCTCAAATAACAGAACACTAATCCCACGGTGGCCCTGAGGACCATAGGAATGCCGAGCCCTAACTGCCTGATGTAAGCCAAAATAGTCCAGCAGCTCTGAATTTCCCATGCCAATCCACTGCAATTTTTTTAACAGTTACTGGGTACTACCAAAAGAAAATAGATACAACCAGAAAGGCGTGCACACAAGGGCATCACTGCCAATCAAGTCCATGATCATTAATCAAAGCTTAGCAGTAAAAAGATAATAAGGTAGCAATATAACATTTGTTTTTTACAAAGCAATATAACAATATCGACCCCAATATCCCACCACCCCTTCTCCCCCCAAACCCACCACAGTCGTTACGGAAAAAAAGCCTCACATTTCCCCCTTCGCCTTCACATATTCCAGAAAAAAAAGAAATGGCAAAGCCAATGCAACCAGCCCCTAGAAAACAAGCACCCCCACTGTCTATCCTCCAAATCTCCCACCTCCAATGTGCCCAATTATATCGCAATTTTTTACCCGATTAATCAAACTAAGGCTCAGACCAATCTCCTCCAATTCCTGCAAGAACAAGAGCAAAATTTCCCTCTTGAAGAATTCATAGAAATGACGCATCTCGCGTGGATTTTCTGTAGCTACTATCACGAAGCTTTTCGCGGCTAGGAGAAGGATATCACCCCACCCCGTTCTAAATGATTATTCTCTCTTGGAATATCAAAGGAATTGGCTCACAGTCCAAACACGCCATCATCAAAGCAGCCCTTTGTGAATGTAAGCCAAAAATTGTAATATTTGTAGAAACTAAGCTGCAAACTTTTGACAACTCTATTGCTCACGAATTATGGTATGATTTGGACCCTGCGTGGGCAAAGGTTGATGCGATTGGGCACTCTGGTGGCATCCTTGTCATCTAAGACCCAAAAGTTGTAGATGCCACTCCATTGGCATTCATTTTCACAAGCATTCCTTGGGGACATCCTGGGCGTTGGCTGGTGTCTACAGCCCAACTCGACAAAATGATCGTGCCTCCTTTTGGGAGGAAATACTTCAACTTGTCCAACTTTGGGATTTGCCCTAGCTACTGGCCAGGGATTTCCATGCCATCCTTTTATGCTCAGAAAAAAACCCACCCGCCATCAGGACCATTTCCACAATGAGAGCCTTCTCTGGTCTCATTGGAAGCATCGAGCTATCAGAAATTCCTTTTTCTAGAAAAAAAATCACTTGGTCAAATGGTCAATCCTGTCCTATTCTTTCCAAGTTTGATTGATTCTTTGCTAATAATGGGTGGCTCCAATTATTTCCAAACACCTCTAGCCAAGTCCTAAACAAAGTTGGCTCTAATCACTGGCCTATTCAACTCAGCACTCGCCCTCCTGCCTAGGGGTGTTCTCCTTTTTGTTTCAAAAATTCTTGGACCCTGAATGAGTCCTTCAACTCTGATCTTGTTGTCTGGTGTCAAAAACCAGTGCATCACCCTAATCTAGGTTGGGCGCTCCCTCTCAAAATAAAAGTTCTTAAGACGAAGATCCGCACTTGGTCTATTAATCATCGTGTTGCAGCTGCTTCCTAGAAAAACTTGATTCGCCGCCGCATTTCTGAGCTTTATCTACTCGAAGAGCAAAGGTCTATTTCTCCTCCCGATTTACTTCTCAAAAATCAATTAAATTTGGAATATTCAACTTTACTTCGAAGTAAATCTGTTCACTGGAAACAACATGCTAGATTTCGTTGGTTGGCCAAGGGGGAAGGAAACACAAAGTTTTTCCATGCCATCACCTCGGCCAGGAGGAGGGCTAACCGTATCACTTCTCTCTGTCATGGAGACCAAGTGATCACGGATAGTCCCTCTATATCTGATATTCTTGTCAAATACTTTCAGATCTATACACCGAGGAGTGTTACAATCGGCCCAAGTTGTTCCAGCTCGACTACTTGCGTATCTCTCCTTCTAATGCGGCCGACTTGGAAAGGCCCTTCAACACAGAAGAAATTGATTTTGCTTCCCTTGGCCTTCCAAAAGACAGCTCCTGGACCTAATGGTTTCAATGGTGAGTTTTACCACAAATTCTAGGACACAATCAAATCTGAAGTATATGCTTTTGTCCAAAATTTCCACCAAGTCGGCATCACTCACAAAGCCATGGGTGCATCTTTCATTGCTTTAATCCCAAAGAAATCCAATTCTGCCCTCCCCCAAGATTTTATACCAATAAGCCTCACAACTAGCTTCTATAAAATCATTGGTCAACTTCTGGCAAACCGTCTTAGGGCCCATCTCCCCAAAATCATAAACCTTTGTCAAAGTGCTTTCTTTCATGGTAGGAATATCCTAGACTCTTCTATGGCCGCACGAACTCCTAGATTCCTTCAAAAAATCCAATCTGCCCAGATTCATCCTGAAACTTGATTTTGAAAAAGCTTTTGACCGCATAAATTGGAAACTAATTGATTACCTATTTGACTGAATGGGTTTTGGGACTAGGTGGAAATTTTGGATGAGAAGCTACATTTCTACTACATCATATTATGTCCTTATTAACGGAAAACCGTGTGGTTTCTTCAATGCAATAAGAGGAACTAGGCAAGGGGACCCTCTTTCTCCCTTTCTCTTCACTCTCATCGTTGAGCAGCTCGCATCGATGGTCTGGTTTGCTAAAACCTCAGGCTGGCTAAATCTTATCTTTGATGACCCCAATCAAGATATTGCACTTCTGCAGTATGCAGATGATACCATACTCTTTGGTGAAGGTACAATGAATCAAATCTCCCATATAAAAGCCCTGTTAAACTTATTTGAACTTTCCTCTAGAAAAAAGGTTAGTTGGTCAAAATCATCCATACTTGGGTTCAATATTGACTCCTCAATTTTAAATTCTATGGCAAGTTATTTGAGATGTAAATTGTATCCCCCCTGTACATACTTGGGACTTCCACTGTCACCTGTTCTACCCTCTAAAAGTGTCTGGCACCCCGTCATTGAGCGTCTTGAAGGCCGACTAGCTTCCTGGAGAGGAAGATTTTTGTCCAAAGCAGGTAAACTTGTCCTTATCAAATCTTGCCTCCACGGTATTCCTTCTTATTTTCTCTCCTTGTACCGTTGTCCTGCCTCAGTTCAAAATAGAATTGAATTACTTAAAAGGAGATTTCTATAGGGTGGGCCAAATGGAGAAAGAAAGTACAGCCTCGTGAAATGGGTTGACATATGTAAACCAATTGTAATGGGTGGCCTTGGGATCCTTGATACTGCAACAACTAATTCTGCATTATTACTAAAATGGATCTCGAATTTTAATATGCAACCTGCTTTGATATGGCGGGCCATTGTTGTTGCTAAAGCAAACAAAATCTCTGGCAGGTGGACAGAGGGTGGAAAATATAATAAGTTATCTCCCATGTGGAAAAAGATTGCAAAAATGTTGTCTGGATTTAAAAGTGTAGTCAAATGCTACTATGGTACAGGATGTCAGACAAAATTTTGGGCAAATTGGTGGGTGGGCCCAAGCAGTTTTAATATCAGCCATATTCAAATCTTTTCTTTGGCAAGAAACAAGGATGTGACCATTTCTACCCAAAGGACAAATTCTGGCGAGTGGAACTTAAATCTTCAGAGAGCATTTTTTTTAAAGGATGCATATATTAACAAAAAGAATTACAAAGAAACTGGGAGCAAATCCCTAACAACAAGAGATTGAAAGGTTGCTCGTGACTTGGCGAACACATCTGGGACTGAGTTAGCAGATCTCGGAATGTGACACCAAATATAAGAAAATTGAGAAGCAATTTCAAGAATTTCTCGAAGAGAATCCCAATACCACCACGGGGGGAGGACGCATTTTTCGCACCAACCAATTACCACCTTCGAAGTCCACCTCAATGTGGAGAGGACCACTATATTTGTCTCAAAAAACATAGAGCCCATTGAGAAGACCTTGGAGTTCAAATTTTCGAGGAGCGGATGCAGAAGCTCTAGAAGCTTCTGACCTTATCACTAGCCTATCATTAGTATGATTCAGAAATGTACCTGACTTCCTCATCTGGACACCCTGCCGACAAGGTATGTTCTCTACTGCTTCAGCTTACAACTTCTTTCTCTCTCTCTACTCCCCTCAATCCACCCATCCAGCATACATTGCGTGGACCTTACTTGCACCTCCTCATGTAAAGTTTTTTATTTGGAGCGCATGCCGAAACAAAATTCTCACATCCGATTCATTAAATCCGTTGAGGAACTACTGTTCTGGACCCCTTCTGCCAAACCACTCCTGAAACTGCCGACCATATTTTATTGTACTACAACTATGCCCACACTATTTGGACCAAACTAATTAACAAAATTGGTCTGCAATATTTCCCATCTCAAAATCTTTCATCCACAATCCTCACTATTACTAGCACACATCTTCCTAAGCTCGGAAAATTAGTTATCTCATGTTGCGGTGGTCATATCATCTGGGATTTATGAAAAGAAAGAAATAACCAAAAATTTAACAGAAAATCTCTTCCGAGAAACATTCTAATTAATAGAATTGTGGGACAAGTTTCCTCGTAGATACCTATGCAGAAAGAATTTCAAAATTTAAAGGGCTCCAACCTTTGTGGAAATTGGCGACTTGTAGCTAAAATGTCTTACCCACCTCCCCCCACTATCCCCACCTCCAATTGCACATTTCAAATTAAATTTTGATGGAAGCACTTTTGGCTGTACTGGGCCTACTGAATTTGGAGGGGTCATCCATGACGAAAATGGAAATCTTCTTTTTCCTATGTTGGGCCGATTAGAGTATCTAACTCAATTACTGCTGAGCTTTCTGGGTTGTATAATGGTTTAAAACTTTTCAAGCAATGGCTAGTGGGTCATCTTTACATTGAAGGAGATTCAAAAGTCATTATCAACTGGTGTGAAAAATCCTCTAAACCTCCTTTGTGGCATTGGGATCTGTTTGATGATATATGTAATTTATTTTCTCAATTGTAATGCAATTGGAAATACATTCTAAGATCCACTAATCATCTAGCAGATATTCAGGCTATATTAGGTTTTTCCCTCCAACATCTTGTTGTGGAGGAAGGAAATTATTAGCAAGGTATTGTACTCTTTCCCTTCTCTTTATTGAAATATACAAATTTTACTCAAATATATATATCAACCCCAATATCACTACAATATAAGTCCAGCTTTTAATGGAATTAATATTTTGAACATGACAAGAGAAACAAACAAATGTTATATAAATATTCCTTTCTATTCCCCTGTGCTTCTACAATCAATCAAAACTTGCAATGCCATTATTCCATCAAAAGGTGACAAAGTCTCACTGGGGCAGAAGGATGTAGTATGTGAGTATGTCTCATCAATATTAAAGAAAAAACAAAAGCCAGTAGTTCACCATAAGCCAAGACAACTTCACATAATTAAGTAACAAGAGCACAAATTCTAATAGATACATAATGGGTTTAAGTCTATCCTAAAAGAACTGACCGAAGTTAGGAAGCCGTCTCTCAAGTAACAACCACAGGAATTTCTTTGACTTCACTGGTGTAAAGGATCTATTCCCACTAGACTCACCCTCACATCTTAAGCCTAAAACAAGGGATAACAAGCCTGAGCCATGTACAACCTAAACAACAGAAACACTAAATGAGACACGAAGTATGCCTAACAAGATAAACATCCTACTCCGATATCATGTTATATTAGGTTTAGGTTCATCCAAAAATGATAATATGGAAGTCTTTTTTCAACTAGTAGCTGAAAGATTTGACTTAAACTTCAACTTATGTCAGATTATTCACACTAATGTTACCACTAGAGGTCATGAATCATCTTTCATATAACAAGGTTCTGTGTGGAGGGGTTGCTGCATTCAAAGGTGAACTTGTTGAATTTAAGTCAGGCATTTTCAATGTTTGGTTTTGGAGGTCAATAAATAGTTAACACTACTATTTCAAAGTAAAAAATAAAAAAATCGTTAACACTAAGGACAGACTCTCAAGGCACCTTTTTGTCGATTATGTCAAAAGATGAAGTCTCTTGAAAGTCTTGATGCATGTTCAATATCTTGCTACAATATAAAATAGATGTAAAGGCCTTGTGATTTCCTCCACAACGAATCTACATTAAAAAAGTGTAACAATATTTCTCTAGCAAATCAACTAAGGGGGGGTTAGTCCACAATGAACTAATTGAAGTGAAATGAATTGATTCAACTTCAACTCATGTTTGGGTGTTAGTGTAGACGAGTTCAAGTGGCTGAAAAACAGATTCTAGTGTTAGTGCCTCCAAATGAAAAATATGATATAAAGAAGAAAATGAGTAATCTTTTATAATATACTTAAAATAGAACATATACCTAAACATATAATTAACCAAAATAAACGTGGTTACTACATTTATAAGTGATTTAGCGTGTAGTATTAGAATATATTAATATCCTAATTAATGAAAAACTATATTATATTACTTAATGATTATAATTTATTATAAATTAAAACAATAATTACGTGTGACTAGAATAAATTATAAAAATTTAATAAAAAATTAAAAAATAACATAAGAGAATATAATAAATAAACCTAATGGTTTAATTAATTATATAAATTGGATAATTAAACCAATTAATGATTACAATTTATTATAAATTAATATACTAATTAAGTGTGACTAGAATAAATTATTTAAAATAAATAAATAATTTAAAAATAACATAAGTGAATATAATAAATAAATAAATTATTTTGTAATAACATAAGATATAGTTTAACATTAAAACTCACTATTTT
Source organism: Aristolochia californica (assembly GCF_029961685.1). Taxonomy (NCBI): domain Eukaryota; kingdom Viridiplantae; phylum Streptophyta; class Magnoliopsida; order Piperales; family Aristolochiaceae; genus Aristolochia; species Aristolochia californica. Next base: position 22,052,303 of record NW_027181815.1, on the reverse strand, counting down.
AATACAAAATAAAAAATACATAATAAATAAATAAATATATTAATTTATCAATAACATAGTATATATTTTACATATTATTAATTAATAATATATTAACAAAAAATGAAAAACTAATGGTTTAATTAATTGGATAATTAAACCAATTATGACGATGGTTTAATTTTTCCTAACTTCGGAAAAATTAAACATCGTCTTCGTCTTCCTCTGCGGCCGGCCAGTGGGCAACGGCGACGGAGGCAACGCCTCAACGGTACGCCGAGAGGGAGAAAAGAGAGAGGCCGAGAGAAAAGAGAAGTTGGGAGGCCGAAAGGCTTTGCGACAGAGAGTCGGCCTCCCGTGCTCTGTGACGGAGGTCGATAGGGAGAGGAGAGGGAGGTTGAGAGAGAAGAGAAGTCGGTAGGCCAAGAGAGTCTGCAACAGAGGCTCTACGACAGAGAGAAGAGAAAATGAGAGGAAGAAGATGGGGACATTTCCATTTCCCATCCCAGCTGGTCTTCTTGGTTCTTGTGCTTCGTTCTGCCAAATGTTTCCAGAAGCCTCGACTTTCCGGGTAATATTAGCAGCACTTGGTTTCGGTTGCGTTTCTTGATGGTTCCCTGTCTTGGGGGGAGAACTAGAGGCTCCTCGTGACTTAGCTGCAACGTTTATGTTTCGGTTTTTAGATTTCTTTGCAACTTCCCACCCACAATCATCTTCAGAGCCCACCATCGGATAGACCAGGACAGGATTAACTTGGTTAACTTGAGCATTCATGTTTCCAGAACCAGACTCTCCTGACAGAGTCTTCTTGGGACTGGCACCAGCAGCCAAAGATGCCTTGCCACTTCCTTGTTTCGAATTCATCTGTTGGATTCCTGCATCATGGTTTCATGGAATACAAAATATAAAAGTGTGGTATCCATGAGGGCAAAAAGGAAGACCATCATACATATAGAAGAAATCACTGAAAATTAAAATGCATTTCACACTCCAACTCCATGTGAGAAACTGCAACTTGATCAATTATATATACAAAACAGATACCAACTGAACATTTTACAATATGGTCAACCCGAGCCTCAAATAGAAAGTAAGCCCAAAACCAGTCCTTAGTAAAGTGGCTTAAAGAGTACGAAATAAAGAAGGTTTCAGCTTTCAGACGCTAGTAGAGTCGTAGATGTTGAGAGAATAAAGTGGCTACAGCATTCTGATCGAGATATAAACGCAGAATGATAAATGAAGGAGCTTCAGGCAACAGAAATACAGAGTCCGAATACGGAGCCCTGGCCTTTGCCACTGCAGAATTATCTTGGCTTCGAATGCTCCTTGCTGATTTACAAGTGTCACTCCATGCTCCTCCCACTCTTTGGTGTGATAACATCAGAACTTTATCACTTGCTACTAACCCAGTATTTCATGCCAGAACCAAACATATTAAAGTTGATTACCATTTGAGAAGGTTCCTCAAAAAGATTTAATTCTTTGATATTTGTCCACCTATGTTCAACTGGCTGACATATTCACCAAGGGTCTTACCTCTTCACGTTTCAATTCCCTTCCCCTTCGAGACAAGTTTTCAGTTCGTCCACTCTCTATCAGCTTGAAGGGGCATGTTAAGGATAACAATGTCATTCAAATTCAAACATGTGATGAACAGGATAAGTCAGATTAATTAGAGCAAGTTGTTACAACAGCTCGTAGTCTAGTCATCTTGTTATTATCTGTGTTTGAATTGTATAGATAAAATTTTGTAATCATTTCTGTTTTTCATGTAATCGTAACGTGTCATCATGTAAATCTTTGTTCTTTTATGAATAATTCTCAGAGAGAGCAAAGGAGTCTCCGTCTTCGACTCGGCATCCCTTTGTTCTACCTGGTTTAGTGTGTTCTTTTTCTTGGGCTTCTTTTTAATGTCACCAATGCGCCGGCCAATCCAGTTCAGTTGGCGGCGGCGTCTCTCAAGCTGACCGTGGTGGTCGATCGTGCCTCTCTGACCGCGGTCCCGACCTCGCCATCATAGAGACCTTTTTTTTTATCTTTGAGTACTCGGTTGTGAACGTGCCGTGTGCTTGAGTGAAGAAAAAATATATGCTCAGAGAAGAGAAAAAAAAATTCCAAGAGTCTCTCCGCGGCTTCCATGTACTTGCCAGAAACCAACGACAGTATATGTCCACAAAGCTCAAATGTATGCTTTGAAGAAGCTGAAGAATTCTTACTAAAGGATGTTCGGGTATCAGACGTGAATAAAGAAAAAATGGTTTCACTCAGGGACAGAATAGCAAAAGACAACGGTAAGAGACAAACTAAATATTTGGAACCATAGCTACAAGATATTAAACCTAAACTAAACAAAACAAGATATTAAACTTAAACTAAACAAAACGGAAGAGAATGAAACATGATGGAGAATAAACCTGAAAAACCATAGGCGGAATCCTGAAAATCAAAACTCTGATATTATGTTGATTTTCAAGACTCTACGAAGAAAAAATAGGAAAGAAACCCATTGGGACAAACTGGAGGAAGAAAGTTATGGAATTAATTATTCTTTACCCTCTCCCTTAAGTTTTATTTATAGATTTATAAAATTATTATATTACAATAATACCCTTAAACTTAAGATTTAGGTTTTAAAGTTTTAACCTTGGAACTTTAAAATAATTATATTAATACCATCTCTATGAAATAACTATTTATCTGCCGTCAATGTATATAAGCTTTCCAGGGTTGTGTGGGCTTGGACCCTGTCTTCCAACACCCTCTTTTGTCCTCTCTCTATTGCATCTTGCTCTCTGCCCTCTCTGTGTCTCAACTCTCTCTCTCCGCTTAAATAGCTACATGTCCTGACAACAGAGTTATTTTCCCTTAAAAGCGCATAAAATGCTAATTCGTCAACGTTGAAGTTTAACATCAAGATTATATCATCAGAAATGGCTGTCGGCTTCTTATGGAGAAAATCACTACATACAAACCATCATCACATAAACCTTCTATCGCTACATTAGATGTTGAGACACCCTCGATACACTAATTAAAACTGGTAAAATAACTTTACTTTCTATCGTTCATATTCATTTCTGCCAACTGGAACAGTAAAATAGTCCGTCTCAAATGTCATCAGTAGTGTGTTACTTCTGGTTTCATTTCAGTAACGACTGTATCACAAAGAAAACACAAAATTAAGAACAGCACTGTGGGTTAACTAAAATAGCTTGGATGTTCTCGTTGTAAGTAAACCTTTTTGAGTAGCAGTTCACTGTCTTCTGTCTCAAGAAGAGCCAGAAGGTACAGAAGGGCGAGGAGCGGACTCGGTGAACATCTCGATCAGGTTATTCAGATCATCATCAAATCCTTTCTCCAACTCCATCTCTTCTTCATAGTGCCTCCTCTTCATTTCGGTCCTCTTCGCTTTATAGCTTTTCTCAATCTTCTCTCTCTCTACCTCAAACTCATCCACACATTTTTCTTGATAGTTGATAAACTTCTCAATTTCTTCCTGCCTGCAAGGTTGAGAGACCAGGAACCACCATACAAGTGAGAACAACTTTTTCCGTTATTTACCCATTAACTTTTCATGTAGGATTGATTTTTGTTACCGATGATCTTCAGATCTTCCAGAACGAACATTGCTCAACTCTGCAGCACGGTCCTCTTGCAGGGCTTGATCAAAGGCTTGCTCTTTTGCTTCTCGAGCATCAAGCATATCAGCAATTTTCTCATTAAAGAATTTCTCCATGTTATCCATCTAAAAGTTATTCATTTGATATTGGAAACCAAAGTGAGGAGCTACATACAGTTATAAGAAAAATTGTTATAAGAAAATATTAAAGCAAAATAAAGAGGTAGAAAAGTTATTACTTCCTCCTTGCTCTCTTCATATTGTTTCTTTGTCCGGAGTCTCAGTATGTGATTCTCTTCTTTTGCGATACGAAGCTGATTGCTCATAAGCCCCACTGTTTCTTTGAGAGCCTTCCGTTCAGCATCTTTGTTCTTCAGCCAGATCAATTGTTCGTTTTCTTCACTCATCTGCTTCATTCCACCCACAACCTTTTCTTGGTATGATACCATCTCAAATTTCAGTCTGGACTTTCCTGTTACTCAGGCAAAAAAAGAAATTAATCCACTTAACTAAACCTGGATGAATTTTGAACATGATTACTAGACAACAACAACAATAACAACAAAAAAAAATACTAAAGACAATAATCTAAATACCAGAACAACATTAGCTGTAAGATTCTTCTATGCCTTTAACAAATACTAAACATGACCCAACGATTTCTCAGTCACAGAATCTAAAAACAGCTAATCAACAAGAAATAGTAGTAGTCACTAGCCATTCCTAAAAATAAGTGCAACCATCATCCAGGTCTCCTAAAAAATGTAAAAAAAAAAAAAACTGTATTTATTCCCTTTCTATGATCTATGGCAACCTTTGCAACAATTTTGCACAAATTTGTATATTAAATGTGAAAGTTCCAAGCTCATGACACTTGCAGTATATAAAATTGAGGAATTATCCACATTACAATCCACGAAGAAGTGCAAGGAAGCATCTGGCATACACATCAGTAAGCTGTCTATATCAATCCTAATGCCAATTTTCCATAGTTTACAAATTAAATGTAAAAGATCTAACAATCTGACTAATGGTCCATACACTGCAGATAAATTTGAGGCAACCACACTTAATTGGCTACTTAAATGATCTTGGAGTTTTAGCACCTTCGTTCAAAACTCAAAAGACTAGCAGGATTAATGTCTCAACAGTATTTATAAAATATTGTTTTGGCCTTCCAAGTTTGAGGCAAAAAAAAAAAAAAAAAAAAAAGCCCCAAACAACAAACAACAACAGATGTTCAAATACAGGCAACCTGCAACCTGTAATAGAGAATTGAATGCTATGTCTCTCATCATTCATGTTCATCTGGTGTACAGGGCTTGTGCAAGTGACTGACCAGACATCCATCATTAATTGTCAAACAGTTCCCTTTGGAATAAGCAAAACATACCTTGTGAGTGCTGATTGAAATTATCCAAATCTTCTTTGCGTGCCATGTAACCATATAACTGGCGCTTTCCACCAGGATTAAAGAGCACACGTCTATTTTCCCATGCATCCCGATCGGTCCCTTGCTCATGAAATTGCTTGTGTAGACGTTCAGCCTCATGATAACCAACTGCTGAAGCCTCAAATAACAGAGCACTAATCCCACGGTGGCCCTGAGGACCATAGGAATGTCGAGCCCTAACTGCCGGATATTCGCCAAAATAGTCCAGCAGCTCTGAATTTCCCATGCCAATCCACTGCAATTTTTTAACGGTTACTGGGTACTACCAAAAGAAAATATATACAACCAGAAAGGCGTGCATACAAGGGCATCACTGCCAATCAAGCCCATGATCATTAATCAAAGCTTAGCATTAAAAGGATAATAAGATAGCAATATAACATTTTTTTTACAACGCAATATAACAATATCACTACAATATAAGTCCTGCATTTAAAGAAATTAATATTCCGAACATGACAAGAGAAAGAAACAGATGTTATATAAATCTTCCTTTCTATTCCCGTGTGCTTCTACAATCAATCAAAACTTGCAATGCCATTACTCCATCAAAAGTTGACAAAGTCTCACTGGGGAGGAAGGATGTAGTATGTGAGTATGTCTCATCAATATTAAAGAACAAACAAAAGCCAGCAGTTCACCATAAGCCAAGACAACTTCACATAATTAAGTAACAAGAGCACAAATTCTAATTGAGACGTAATGGGTTTAAGTCTATCCTAAAAGAACTGACCAAAGTTAGGAAGCCTTCTCTCAAGTAACAACCACAGGAATTTCTTTAACTTCACTGGTATAAAGGATCTATTCCCACTAGACTCACCCCCACATCTTAAGCCTAAAATAAGGGATAACAAGCCTGAGACATGTACAACCTAAACAGCAGAAACACTAAATAAGACACGAAGTATGCCCAACAAGATAAACGTCCTACTCCGATATCATATTATATTAGGTTTAGGTTCATAAAAAAATGACAATATGGAAGTCTTGTTTCAACTAGTAGCCGGAAGATTTGACTTAAACTTCAACTTATGTCAGATTATTCACACTAATGTTACCACTAGAGGTCATGGAATCATCTTTCATATAGCAAGGTTCTGTGTGAAGGGGTTGTTGCATTCAAAGGTGAACTTGATGAATTTCAGTGAGGCATTTTCAATGTTTGGTTTTGGAGGTCAATTAGTAGTTAACACTGTTATTTCCAAAAAAAAAAAAAATAGTTATGACTAAGGACAGACTCTCAAGGCATCTTGAAAGTCTCGATGCATATTCAATATCTTGGTACAATATAAAATAGATGTAAAAGCCTTATGATTTCCTCCACAACGAATCTACATTAAAATAGTGTAACAATATTTCTCTAGCAAATCAACTGAGAAAGAGGGCCAATAGAAGTACCTTTTCATTCTCATCTTTCTCCAGTAAAGTATTCCTGATAATGACCATCGGAGGCCAAACTATCACCTGATCAGTAGTGGAGGAACGCAAACCCCTCCACTTACCAAATGCTTCATTAGGTGGTACTACTGAGGTATCTCTAAGGCGCAACTCCTGTTCCAGTAATTCCGCAAGCTCACGATGCAGTCTCACTCTCTGTGATCCTTTTGTCTTGGCATGCGTCATCAGAGGCTGAAGACCTTTGTACCACTCAATAGCACCGGGACCATCATGGCATGCAGGACAGTGCCATTTCCTTTGTGAATCAGACAACTCTTCAACAGCCAAATTATCAAGGGCCTCAAAGAAGGTTATGAACCACTTGCTCTTCTTACGGGTCTCATGACTCTTTTGACTAGCATCAGAATCATAATCATCACTAAGGATGTCATCGTCACTGTCCTCCACAAGTTCATCATCATCAGATTCAGAATCTAGTGGGTGTTGATTAGTATTAGGCAAATAGTTGCCTCCTGCTGAATCCTGAGGAAAAGAACCAGACTTAACATCATTATTGTTTTTTGCATCCACAGGAGCCTTATATTGGTCCTGATTTGAAGCCCTGGCTGCCCATTGCCATCCATTCTGAAGAGGAGGAGCTATAGCATTTGGTGGTGCCATGTATGCAGCTTCACAGTTTTTACCAGTGGATGGTGCTGATTTGACATTTCCATTTCCCCTCCCAGCTGGTGTTCTTGGTTCTTGTGCTTCTTTCTGCCAAATGTTTCCAGAAGCCTCGACTTTCCAGGTATTATTAGCAGCACTTGGTTTCGGTTGCGTTTCTTGATGGTTCCCTGTCTTGGGGGGAGAACTAGAGGCTCCTCGTGACTTAGCTGCAGCGTTTATGTTTCGGTTTTTTGATTTCTTTGCAACTTCCCACCCACCATCATCTTCAGAGCCCACCATCGGATATACCAGGACAGGATTAACTTGGTTAACTTGAGCATTCATGTTTCCAGAACCAGACTCTCCTGACAGAGTCTGTTTGGGACTGGCACCAGCAGCCAAAGATGCCTTGCCACTTCCTTGTTTCGAATTCATCTGTTGGATTCCTACATCACGGTTTCATGGAATATAAAATATAAAAGTGTGGTATCCATGAGTGCAAAAAGGAAGACCATCATACATATTGAAGCAATCACTGAAAATTAAAATGCATTTCACACTCCAAATCCATGTGAGAAACTTCAACTTGATCAATTATATATACAAAACAGATAGCCTCAAATTGAAAGTAAGCCAAAACCAGTCCTTAGTGAAGCTCAAAATCTATGGAGTAAGAAACAACTTTACAGCATCAAGATACAAAAAAAAAAAAAAAAAAAAAAGGAGAAGTTCTTAACATCTTAAAATATAGATAGATCTAAAAAAATTAACAGATAGAAATGCAGGTCATTGACACGATAAAAAGCACCACACTCACATATCTAGCAGCCCGAGAAAAGTTTGAAGCGAAATTAATTCAAGAAATTCCAGTTTATCAACACATCGGAAAAGAGAGAAAGAACCAGACTAGACAGCACGCAAAGCTACGCGTCGTGTGTGTGTGTCTGTGTGAGTTAGAGAGAGAGAGAGCGATCTTCCTTATATTAGATGAGAATAGAAAGATCCTTCATAAAAACCAGAATTCATATAAACACGAAGATACACAACGAGAGGCAGGAAGAGATTTAGAACTTTATTAAAGGAAACATTTCACAAAATACTAAAAGAGTACGAAGTAAAGAAGGTTTCAGCTTTCAGACGCTAGTAGAGTCGTAGATGTTGAGAGAATAAAGTGGCTACAGCATTCTGATCGAGATATAAACACAGAATGATAAATGAAGGAGCTTCTGGCATCAGAAATACAGATGGCAGAGTACGATAATCACGAGGTTAAAATATAAACCGAGAGAGTTGGCTTGGAAGTAAATAGAAGCAGCGAAAAGATCACAGTCATAAAAAAACAGAAGGACACAACAAATAAAGCTGCCTTGAGACGTCCAGAGACACTGAAGAAAGCCACTGTAAGGAAAAAGTAAAATCACGGAAAGTTTTAGGGCGAAAGGTTAAATGCAACTCCGGAAAGAAATCCAAATGCAAACAAAGTGCAAAGAACGAGAAAATAACACGGCTACATAACACACTAGGAGCGAGAAAAGAGCAACTAAAACCTGAAATCGGTACGAAATCGTCAAACAAATAAACAAAAAATCAAGGAACAATCATCAAACAAAATGTGAGGATCATTGATCAATGAATCACAAGTAAGAAAATCATCACATAAGGCGAACTAAAGTACGCTGGAAACAAGAGTTACCACCGATGCTGCGAAAAACTCCACCCGCATCAGCCGCCCGAAGTCCACAAAATCTTCGTCGTTCAGATCAACAGAATCGGAACAAGTTCCGTAGCCGGAAAGGAGTAAAACAGCTGCAGCAACCTCAGCCGGGAGCGGATTCTTCCAGTACGTTGGAACCGGGCGACAGAATATAAGGGAAAGAGAAAAGGGGAGTCGCAATCGCATGGGACATGACGTGCGTCGCAAGTTTTTCATTTTACCGCCGCAGTAAGCCTGTAAAATATAGTGGCGATCGCCGGACGGCGAGAATGCGGACTTCAAAATAGATTTAATTTCGACTTTGTAGTGAAAACATTTCATTAAGGAGACCAAAAAGGAATTGCGTGAGATGCGTAAGGAAGAACCACAGACTTCTCACAAATGAGAAGCAAGATAGAGTCTCAAACTAAAGCTCAATCGCATCTCATCTCATCTCATGTACTAAACACTCAAATATTACGTTGGAACCGGGAGACAGAATAAAGGGCAAGAGGAAAGGGTAGTCGCAATCGCATGGGACATGACGTGCGTCGCAAGTTTTTTATTTTACCGCTGCCGTAAGCCTGTAAAATATGGTGGCGACCGCCGGACGGCGAGAATGCGGACTTCAAAATTGATTTAATTTCGACTTTTGTGGTGAAAGCTTGAGACCAAAAAGGAATTTGCGTGAGATGCTTAAGGCAGGAAGAACCACAGACTTCTCACAAATGAGAAGCAAGAGAGAGTCTCAAACTAAAGCTCAATCGCATCTCATCTCATCTCATCTCGTGTACTAAACACTCACAGAGTACGTTGGAACCGGGAGACAGAATAAAGGGCAAGAGGAAAGGGTAGTCGCAATCGTATGGGACATGACGTGCGTCGCAAGTTGTTTATTTTACCGCTGCAGTAAGCCTGTAAAATATAGTGGCGACCGTCGGACGGCGAGAATGCGGACTTCAAAATTGATTTAATTTCGACTTTTGTAGTGAAAGCTTTTCAATAAGGAGACCAAAAAGGAATTGCGTGAGATGCGTTAAGGCAGGGAGAACCACAGATTTCTCACAAATGAGAAGCAAGAGAGATTCTCAAACTAAAGCTCAACTATCTCATCATCTCATCTTATGTACTAAACAGTCAAATTTTAAGGGGGAAATATCATTTTGTGTAGGTCTCTTAAATATTAAAAACTGCCTGCGCTTGTACTAATAGAAAAGTGTAAAAAAAATATCACACACAAATTTTCTTGTTAACCAAAATTTTTTTCTCTTGATTTTTCTTACCTTTGTTGAAGAACTAGTACGAGAGAGTCTTACATGATTCTCATAGCAGTAAGTCTCACATAGCAAGAATTACTATGGTAGAGTATTACATAAGTTCCAAAGAGTAGGTCTTACAAAAAATTTCATTTAAAGGTATTGTAGCTATGTTGGTCTTCTATTAATCTTCAATTGTTTAATTGTTCTAAGAATTCCTTTAGGGTCTATTTGGAACCCTTAGAAAAGAAAAGAAAAATGAGAATTTGACCATTATTATTCCCAGAAATAGTTAGTAAAAATGAGATACTGATCAAATTCTCCTTTTCACTAACTATTTTTTTGGAATAATAATAGTTAAATTATCTTTTCTTTTCTTTTATTTTCCATGGGGTTCCAAATAAACCTTTTTGAGAGCCCGGAGGATAAGTGAAACTGTAAGTGATTACACTCTCACTTGCCCAAAAGCGTTAGTGCGTGCACCTAGAGGTGAGTTCAAGTGGATGAACAAGTTCATTCATTTGAACTCCCTCTTGCGTAAAATGAGTGAATCGGGATTCCGACCCAAATCTTGGTTCATCTACTTGAACTCTTGCTCGACGCTCTCTGCTATTGCGTCCTGTTGCTCTCGACCCTCTGTTGATTTTCAGGACTCCATGAATTTAGCTCATGGAGAAAAAGTAAAAGAAACCCATTGGGAGAAAACTGGAGGAAAAAAAGTTATGGAATTGATTATTCCTTACCCTCCCCCTGAAGCTCTATTTATAGATTTATGAAACTACTATATTATAATAATACCCCCGAACTTAGGGTTTAGGTTTTAGGGTTTTAACCCTGGAACTTTAACATAATTACATCAATTCCATCTCTATGAGATGACTCTTTATTTACCATTATATCATCAATGTATATGGGCCTATGGACCTCCTCCTTGATCTGTGGGCCTTGAGCCCATCTTCTATATCTCTTGGTTGCATGGGTCTTCCTTGGTCTTATGGGTTTGGGCCCATCTACTAAATACACTTTGATATGTGGGCCTTCCTTGGATGTATGGGCTTGGGCCTTGTCTTCCAACACCCCCCTCAAGTTGGGGGTGAGAGAACGGCATGAACTCCCAGTTTGCTGCAAATGATGTATAAAATCGTTCTTGTATAATATGTCTTCATCTTCCAACACTCCCTCTCACGCTGGTGCTCTCGTTCATGAGGCCTAGCTGGTATAATATCAGTGAGAGTAAATCACTCCTAGCTGCTAAGACATTGCTCTGAAGTGTCCACCTCCACCACCATTTCCCTCCTTATGACAACGACTCTCAAGTGGTAGAGTTATATATGATATTAAAGGGGGAAAATTACATAAATATAACAATTAGTTCCTCCGTCATGGACTTCCAACCACAAAAATATGATATTTTTTACGGGGATGAAGTTCCCCCGTCATGGACTTCCAACCACAAAAATTTGATATTTTTTTACGGGGATGAAGTTCCTCCATCATGGACTCCCAACCACAAATAAATTTGATATTTTTTACGAGGTTGACAATAAATATAACAATAAGTTCCTCCGTCATGGATTCCCAACCACAAATAAATTTGTTATTTTTTATGGGGTTGACAATAAATATGATAATAAGTTCCTCCGTCATGGACTCCTAACCAAAAAAATTTGGTATTTTTTATAGGGTTGACAATAAATAATGGTATGAGGCTACCTCTTCTTCAATAGTAATGTCTCATCAAAAGAGACACAATAACAACAACTTAAATGAGCTTGGCTTGGACCCATTTAATATGATCCAAAATAATCCTTGTAAAATAACCCATGAAATAATCCAATGCATATATCTAGACCAAATAATATGTTGACTAAGGAATAATCTGTCAATTCTTCAAAAATAATAATCAAGCCAAAAAATATATTTTATTGAGTCGTGCTGAAATCTTGGGCACATATACCGAGGCAAAAAATAAGTGACCTGGTTCGGGTTGACCCAGCCCGAGTTGGTCCGAGTTGACTCGGACTGAAATAAAAGTCACACTCAGTTGGAAAGCTGTTGGGTTAACTCGTCTGTTCGGGTTGCGGCAGAACTCAAGGGCTGAACCGGTGCTCAAATAAAATTTCTTAACTTAGGTACCTTTAACCGGGAAACTGCCTTCTTCCCCGACTGAACAAAGCGGCTGTTCTGTTCAATTTTTTTTTTTTAGTATTCTGGATTCTCTGAAAGTAAACGAAAAATGGAAAGAAGTATCATCTTCCACACGGTGACGATCCTGGCTTTCGAACAGAGCGGAACAATAACGGGAAACTTTCTAGAATAGGCTAGCCGTCAGAGATGAGAGCAGCTTCCGAAAAGGCAACAATGCGGGATACAGCCAGTGCCTTCGTCCTCCTTGAGCCAACTGAGAGATGTTGAAGACGAAATGGAAACAGAAACTTTCTGAAATAAGAGACATCACCGGGAATCAAGCAGAACATCGACGACGGCAACTTCCGAAAAACAACAACTCATAGTTGGCGCTCGGGAAGCTCGGCGGCGCTGGCTGAGTGAATTGTTAAGGATAACAATGTCATTTAAATTCAAACGTGTGATGAAGAGGATAAGTCAGATTAATTAGTGCAAGTTGTTACAACAGCTCCTAGTCTGGACATCTTGTTATTATCTGTGTTTGAATTGTATAGATAAGATTTTATAATCATTTATGTTTTTCATGTAATTGTAATTTGTTATCATGTAACTCTATATATATTGATCAATACAACAACATCATTATCAAGCTGCATTCTCATATTTGCCTCTCTCTTTATTCTTTTATGGTATCAGAGCTTTTCTTGGGTACACACCTTTCTCGATTCAACCATGTCTTCTGCAAATAATATTTCTGCTACCACTCCATTCACTGCACAGAATTTAGCCCCTCTTATTTCCGTCAAACTAGATCACACCAATTGTCTCTTCTCGGTATTTCAATTAACACCTATTCTCCACAACCTTGATTTGTTTAGTATTATTGATGGCTCGGAATCCTGTCCTTCCACGTATTTAATTTACTCTGAGGGCAAGGAAACCACTAATATTGATCCAACTTTTGCTCTCTGGCAAAGGAAGGACCAATATCTTCTCAGCTGGTTAATGCAACCTTATCCAAGACAGTCTTGTCCTCTGTCTATGGTCACTCTACTTCTAAACAGGTCTGGAGTCAGCTTGCCTCATGTTTTGCTTCTCAATCAAAATCATGAGTAGCTCATCTCAAAAGGTGACTACAATCCATATGCCAAGGTTCCAAAACCTGTAGTGATTTTCTTCAGACTTCTAAATCATTATCTGATCAATTGGCTATTGTTGGAAAACCTGTTGATGATGATGAGCTCATATCCTAGTTGATCAGTGGTTTAAACCCCTCATTTCATGCATTTGTTGCTTCCTATTCATTTGCAACACAACAAACATCACTTTCATTTGATGAATTTCATACATAATTGCTCAACTATGAACTCATGGTACAGAGTCATAATACCACTATAGAATCAGGAGGATTCACTTTTGTTATCTCTACAGAAGAGATACAATCCCAACTCTCACAAGAAGCAGTTCTTTGGAGGTCCCTTTAAGCCTAACTAGAAATTTCATTCCAAGAAACCTGAGTCACCAAAGGACTCTCGATCTGATGCTTCTTCTGCAACAAATTCTAATCGACCTCAGTGTCAAATTTGTGGCAAACTTGGCCACTTAGCTATTGATTGCTACCATAGAATGGACTTTGCATATAAGGGTCGTCATCCTCCACCTCAACTTACTGCCATGGCTGCATCAACCAACAATCTCAGCCTTGAACATCAAACTTGGCTAGCCGATAGTGGAGCCAACAGTCACATAATTTCTTATCTGAATAACCTGCACATCAGTGAACCTTATCAAGGTGAAATTGAAGTAAGAATAGGTAATGGCTCAGGTTTGTACATTACTCATACTGGTTTCACCAAACTTCAAACCTCTTCCATGCCTCTTTGTTTAAAGAATATTTTACACTGCCCCACTGCTGCGACTAATTTACTTTCCATTCAAAATTTTTGCCAAGATAACAACTGCTGGTTTAAACTAACTGCTGATTCATTTGTTGTGAAGGACAACCTCACGGGCCAGATTATTTTACAAGGGCCAAGTAGAAATGGACTCTATCCCATTTCCCTTGCCACCTCTTTCAATAAATCCATCCACAATAAAGTCTCTACCTTTACTACCCAACTTGGAGTTGAAGCAGACCTATCAACTTGGTATCTACGTTTGGGGCATCCAGCTTCTCGAGTAGTCAAAGTCTTAGAGTCTAGGAGTCATATCTTTATAAAAGGCCATGCACACAGTGGTTCACTTTGTGAACCTTGTCAACTGGCTAAAAGCAAAAAATTAGTTTTCCCTGTTTCTAGTCGAGTGTCCAAGTGTCCTCTTGAAATAATACACACTGATTTGTAGTTGTCTCCTGTTTCTTCAATAAGTGGCTGCCGATATTATATAATATTCATTGATGATTTTTCTTGCTTCTCTTGGCTATATCCATTACATACTAAATTAGAGCCCTTCAATTGTTTTCTTAAATTTAAAGGATATGCTGAAAACTTCCTCAACACAAAAATCAAATGCTTACAATCTGATGGAAGTGGTGAACTCACCTCACATCAGTTTAAGGATTTTCTTCAATCCAATGGTATTCTTCATCACATGTCATGCCCTCACACTCCCCAATAAAATGGGGTTGCTGAGAGGAAACATAGACATGTGACTGAAACGAGATTAGCCATGCTGGCCCATGCCCACCTTCCTCTCAACTATTGGGTAGAAGCTTTCAATGCAACCATTTTTCTCATTAATAGACTCCCAACCGTTGTCTTAAATCACATGACTCCATTTCAAATCTTACTTAATAAAACTCCAGACTACTCCTTCATCAAAAGCTTTGGCTGCACCTATTATACTCAAACCATGCAATTCCCACAAACTCCTCTATCGATGCACCTGTTACCCACTACTCAGACCATGCAAATCCCACAAACTCTTCTATCGATTAAAAAAATGCATTTTCCTAGGATATAGTTCCAATCACAAGGGACACAAGTGTCTTGGTCCTTCCACCAATCGAGTTTATCTCGGTCGACATGTTGTTTTTTATGAGACACAATTTCCAGCACACTCCTCAGAATCATCTTCTACTCAGCCTCAAGAAAAGAATCATGGCTCGATGCAAGAACCTTCTTCACACAAGTCATCATCAGTTGCTTTAGGGTTTAGGGTAACTACTTTTCCTTCCTTTTATTCTTCACCATTACATCCCTATACACCCTCTGCATCATCAACCCATGACTCTCAACATTCAGAAGCTGATACCTCACCCATCACCACTAGCACACCTTTTTTTTCTCAAAATCCAGAATCTGATCTCTCACCAATAAGCACTATCTCACCCATTTCTGAACCTCACAATCAAGAATCTGATATTTCTAGTCACAGTCCCTCTCCACCACCCATAGTAGAACCATTAAACAATCATCCCATGCTTACCCGATCCAAAATAGGTTCCTCTCATCCCAAAACCCTCCCTGACTTCCATCTCTATTACTCCACCAAATACCTGTTATGTGCAATTACATCACAAGCCATTCCTACTACTCCTTCCACATTTCACCAAGCTGCTAAGGATCCTACCTGGTGTGCAGCAATGAAGGAAGAATTTCGAGCATTACAGGTTAATGGTACCTGGTCCTTATGTCCCAGACCAACTCATGGTAATGTTATTTGAAATAAATGGGTTTATAGGTCAAACAAAAGGCTGATGGTTCAATTGACATGTTTAAACCTCGATTGGTAGCAAAAGGATTTCAACAGTTGGATGGTTTGGGGTACTTTGAAACTTTTAGTCCTGTCATTAAACCATCTACAATCCGAATTATTTTGACACTAGCAGTTCACTTCAATTGGTCTCTAAGACAATTGGATGTCTTCAATGCTTCCTTACATGGTCAACTTGAGGAGGAAGTCTTTAAGGAGCAGCCCCCTAGCTTTATTGATTCATCCTTTCCCAATCATGTATGCAGATTACATAAGTCACTCTATGGCCTAAAACAAGCACCTAGAACCTGGTTCCATCGACTCTCTCAAACTTTACTTCAACTTGGTTTTGTGAATCACATGTTGATTCTCTATTTACCTCTCATAGATCTAGAGTTCATATTTTTATCCTTGTATATTGTCTATGATCTCATTGTTACAAGCACTGATCTGTCACTTATCATGAATCTCATTACAGACTTGAAGAAAAGTTTTTCTATGAAGGATTTAGGTCCCCTAAATTACTTTCTCGGCATTCAAGTGGTTAGAGATCAGTCTAGACTCTATCTTTCTCAATCAAAATATATTACAGATGTGCTCCACAGAGCACACATGGCAGGAGCCAAACCATGTTCCACACCCTTAGCTGCAGGTACCAAGCTGTCCCGAAATGATGGTGATCCAATTCAAGATGTTACCACTTACAGACAAGTGGTTGGTATTCTCCAATATTGCACTCTCACCAGACCTGAACTTGCATTTGTGGCCAAACAACTTTGTCAATTTATGCATGCCCCTACTTCCCTACATTGGTTTGCAGCCAAGCATGTCTGAGATATCTAAAGGGACACTTCATCACAACCTCTACTTCACCAAAGGTCCCTTACAACTTCAAGCATTTAGTGACTCCGATTGGGCAGGTGATGTAATGAATCATCGATCTACAACTGGCCATGCCGTGTTCCTTGGTCCCTGTTTGATTTCCTGTAGTGCCAAAAAGCAACTAGTTGTCTCTCAGTCCAGTACAGAATCCGAATACGGAGCCTTGGCCATTGCCATTGCAGAATTATCTTGGCTTCGAATGCTCCTTCCTGATTTACAAGTGTCACTCCTTGCTCCTCCTACTCTTTGGTGTGATAACATTGGAGCTTTATCACTTGCTACTAACATTGTATTTCTTGCCAGAACCAAACATATTGAAGTTGATTACCATTTCATACATGAGAAGGCTCCTCAAAAAGATTTAATTCTTCGATATCTGTCCACCTATGTTCAGCTGGCTGACATATTCACCAAGGGTCTTACCTCTTCACGTTTCAATTACCTTCGAGACAAGCTTTCAGTTCGTCCACTCCCTATCAGCTTGAAGGTGGATGTTAAGGATAACAATGTCATTCAAATTCAAACATGTGATGAAGAGGATAAATCAGATTAATTAGAGAAAATTGTTTCAACATCTCCTAGTCTAGTCATCTTGTTATTATATGTGTTTGAATTGTATTGATAAGATTTTGTAATCATTTATGTTTTTCATGTAATCGTAATTTGTTATCATGTAACTCTTTATTCTTTTATGAATAATTCTCAAAGAGAGCAAAGGAGTCTCCGTCTTCGACTTGCCATCCCTTTGTGCTACCTAGTTTAGCGTGTTCTTTTTCATGGGCTTCTTCTCTATTTAATTTCACCAATGCGCTAACAAGTCTAGTTCAGTTGGCGGCGACATTTCTCAAGCTAAACAAGGCGGTCAATTGTGCCTCTCTAACCACGGTCCCGACCTCTCCATCATAGAGACTTTTTTTGATCTTCAAGTACTCGGTTATGAACGTGCCGTGTGCTTGAGTGAAGAAAAAATATATGCTCTGAGAAGAGAAAAAAAAATTCCAAGAGTCTCTCCGCGAGTTCCATGTACTTGCCAGAAACCAATGACAGTATTACTT
Organism: Aristolochia californica; assembly: GCF_029961685.1. NCBI lineage: Eukaryota > Viridiplantae > Streptophyta > Magnoliopsida > Piperales > Aristolochiaceae > Aristolochia > Aristolochia californica. Next base: position 22,034,503 of record NW_027181815.1, on the reverse strand, counting down.
CCACAAAGCTCAAATGTATGCTTTGAAGAAGCTGAAGAATTTTTACTAAAGCATGTTCGGGTATCAGGCGTGAATAAAGAAAAAATGGTTTCACGAAAGGACAGAATAAGCAAAAGACAACGGTATGAGACAAACTAAAATTTGGACTCATAGTTACAAGATATTAAACGTAAACTATACAAAACGGAGGAGAATGAAACATGATAAAGAATAAACCTGAAAAACCATAGTCGGAATCCTGAAAATCAAAGCTCTGATACCATGTTGATTTTCAGGATTCCATGAATTTAGCTCATGGAGAAAAAGGGAAAGAAACCCATTGGGAGAAAACTGGAGGAAGAAGGTTATGAAACTTATTATTCCTTACCCTCCCCCTGAAGCTCTATTTATAGATTTATGAAACTACTATATTAAAATAATACCCCTAAGCTTAGGGTTTAAGTTTTAGGGTTTTAACCCTAGAACTTTAACATAATTACATCAATGCCATCTCTATGAAATGACTATTTATTTACTATTCTGCCATCAATGTATGTGGCCCTATGGGCCTTCTCCTTGATTTGTGGGCCTTGAGCCCATCTTTTATATCTATTGGTTGCATGGGTCTTCCTTGGTCTTATGGGTTTGGGCCCATCTTCTAATACACTTTGATATGTAGGCCTTCTAGGGTCATGTGGGCTTGGGCCCTGTCCTCCAACACCCTCTTTGTCCTCTCTCTCTCGCATCTCGCTCTCTGCCCTCTCTGTGTCTCAACCTTCTCTCTCTCGGCCCTCCTTGCCCTCTTTGCTTCTCGAATTTTCTTTGCTTTCCCCTCCGAGACATCTCGCTCCCTCTCAACTGCTGAAACCTCGTTTTGGCAGTTATTGTATCCCATCTCTCAAGAAAACCTCGTCTCGCCTCGCCCTCTCTGACCTTCCCCTTTCTCGCCTCTTGCTCACTATTGGAACAGTCTCAAATCCTCCCATTCGGCTTCGGTTGCATTAATTTCCTTCAATTTTCCTTAATTTTCCCTATTTGGCTTCAATTCCCCTATTCGGCTTTGATTTTCCCCAAATTTCATAAGGTAGCCCTAAACCTTATTTGTTTTTAGTGTAATTTACTATTGTATATTATTTTATTAACTTTCTCTGTGATTTATTTGTATTGATTGTTCAATTTCTATATAATTTCGGGATTTTGGGTCAGGGTTTAGGGTTAATAGAAATTAGGGTTTTGGTGCTTAGGGTATGGAGTTTTCAAGGGGCTAAGGTTTAGGGTATATTTTCGGGTTTGGGGTTTAGGATTTAGGGTTTATGGATTTAAGGGGTTTTAGGGTTTTCAGGGTTAAAAATGAGAAATATAATGTTACGATAATATTTATTATTTAGTGTTAATTAAGAAGTATAGAATGAAATAGTAAAATCACAAATGGTAATAATAAGTAGTAATGAACAAATAGAAAAATAAATAAATTGAAGTTATCAGTATAAGAATTGAATGAATAATTTGAATAGTAATCACATAGTAAATCGAGTGAAACTATTAAACAAAAATTGAAACCTGTGCACTTCGATTAACTAAAAAGGTATTATCTTAGTCAAGGATCATTTAATACACTATCTAGCACATTAATTGCATCAACGGGAGACTTCTCTCTCGCTTGCCGTACATGGCATTCTTGCAACATACCGATTCTAAAAAGAAAGAAAGAAGATACTTGATTGACTTAAATAGCTACATTTCCTGACAATAGAGTTATTTTCCCTTAAACCGCATAAAAATGCTAATTCGTCAACTTCAATGGAGAAAATCACTACATACAAACCATCATCACATAAACTTCATCTTACATTAGATGTTGAGACACCCTTAATACACTAATTAAAACTGGTAAAATAACTTTACTTTCTATCGCTCATATTCTTTTCTGCCAACTGGAACAGTAAAATAGTCCGTCTCAAATGTCATCAGTAGTGTTACTTCCGGTTTCATTTCAGTAACGACTGTATCACAAAGAAAACATAAATTAAGAACAACACTGTGGGGTAACTAAAATTGCTTGGATGTTCTCGTTGTAATTATACCTTTTGAGTAACAGTTTACAGTTCTTCTGTCTCAAGAAGAGCCAGAAGGTGTCGAAGGACGAGGAGCGGACTCAGTGTACATCTCAATCAGGTTATTCAGATCATCATCAAATCCTTTCTCTAACTCCTCTTGTTCATAGTGCCTCCTCTTCATTTCGGTCCTCTTCGCTTTATAGCTTTTCTCAAACTTCTCTCTCTCCACCTCAAACTCATCCACACATTTTTCTTGATAGTTGATGGCCTTACTTATGGGGTCGAACATTTCTCATCCGCACTGATCATTACATCGTTAAATTCTTACTTGAACAACGACTCACTACTTCTCCAAAACAGCATTGAATCAGTAAGTTGGTTGGATTTGATTTTTCGGTCGAGAACCATTTTGGAAGATTAAACAAGGCCGTGGATGTCTTGTCACAACGTTTAGAGCACTAGTAGTTCATCTATGCTATCAGGCAGCCCCGTTTCCTCATATTAGATTTGGTTAGAGAGGCACGTGCCAATGTTTCGGACCTTCAAGAGCTGAACAAAAAAATTACAGAGGGGAAGATGGATTCTAAGTGGTCCATCCAAGATTCACTTATTTACTACAACATGAAAATTTATATACCACACACTTCCGAGTTGGTTGCAACAATTCTCTCCACCTATCATGACAATACACATGAAGGCATCCAGAAAACATTGCATCGTGTTCGGGCATAATTCTATTGGCAGACCATGATGACCACCATTGCAACATATGTCACAGCCTGCCAGGTATGTCAACGCAACAAGACCAAACATTTAAGTCCAGTACGTCTTCTTCAACCTCTAGTGCTCCCTACACAAGTCAGGGCCAATATTTCTATGGACTTTGTCGATGGTCTTCCTCAGACATCCGACAAATTGGTATTATTTGTGGTGATCGATAGGTTCTCCAAGTATGCACATTTTATTCCCATGGCATATTTTCCACTTGCATGATATTCCAGAATCCATTGTCAATGATCAAGACATAGTCTTTACCAACACTTTCTGGCGGGAACTTTTTCATCTGAGCGGCACGAAGCTAAAATTTTCATCCTCATATCACAGAAGTGGTTAACCGCCCTGTAGAGATGTATCTACGGAGCCTTGCCCTCATGGACCACGACCAGGTACTGCAGAATATTACATATCGCCTCCTGAAAGCACTAGTTCGTATGAAAGATTTCTATGACAAGGGGCACAGAGACGTCTCGTACAAGGTAGGGGACTACATTTGGCTACAACTACAACCGTACAGATAGCACTCCGTTGTAGGACAACCGTGCCATAAACTCTCACCAAAGTAGGGGTGGCATCGAACTGAGTAAGTTCGCGAGCCGCTTGAGCTCTGCTCGGTACCGGCTCGACTCGATTCGATTTTTCTAGATCTCAAAACGAATTCAAGATCCAAACAAGGCTCGTTTAAGTTATCGAGCCGAACTCGAACAAACCATGGCTCGGTCAGAAAGCTCGCGAGCTGGCTCGTTTATTTAACAAGACTCAATAACTAGGAACCAAAATAAGGACGATATGTCTTCGAGTTTCGACTCAAAGGACTAAACTCATCACTGACTCATCCCATCCAATGGAACACGTTTTGGCTTCCCTCTAGCTAGGATTTTATAAGCTTCCTCTCAAGTCATTCTCCATGTTTTACCAATGTGGAACTAATAAACATTAGTGAATAAAATAATGAATAAAGAAAAGGAAAGAAAAGGGGAAGAAAAAAAGAAAAAATAGGAGAATAAGGAAAAAAAGGAGGAGAAGAGTGAAGTGAAAAAAAAAAATTATATTTAAAAATTTCAAATGAATTAAAATTATAATTAATGTGAAAAATGAGGAAATAAATATAAAATATTTAATAAAAATATAAAGAAAAAATAAGAGAAGTAAAAAAAGGAAAATGAAAAAAAATGGAGGATAAGAGTGAAGGAAAAAATAAAAAAATAAATTTAAAATTTTATAATGAATTGAAATTATAATTAATGTGAAAAATGAAGAAATAAATATAAACTATTTTATAAAACTATAAAGAAAAAAATGAAATGAGAAAAATGAAGGAGAAGAGTGAAGGAAAAAATAAAAATAAAATATATATTTAAAATTTTAGAATGAATTAAAATTATATTTAATGTTAAAATGAGGAAATAAATATAAACTATTTTATAAAAATATAAAGAAACAATAAGGGAAGAAAAAAAGGAAAAAAAAGGAAAATGAAAAAAATAGAGGAGAAGGGTGAAGGAAAAAAATAAAAATAAAAATACCAAGAAGAGGAGAAGAGTGGAGGAAAAAATTAAAATATATATTAAAAAAATTAAAATAAATTAAAAATAAAATAAATGTAAAAATTGAGGAAAATAAATATAAACTATTTTATAAAAAGATATTTTTATACATGGGAAATATTTTGTTAATATTTTCTTCTACAATTGAGCCATGTTCTTAAATCATTGTACTTAAATCTCGTTCTCAGTTGAAAGTTTCTCTTGTTCATAACTTGGTATATTTCAAGTCTTTGAGACTTGTGAGGACTGAAAGGTCAAAACCAGATGAAAGTAGGAGCAGTACGTAAAGGAGATAAACTTGATCCTATTAAGTGAGACTCAGTTATTAATATGGATTGTTAAGTAAATAATACTCATCTAGAATACCCTTTTAATTTAATTGACCCATCACAAAGATAAATTTCATGACATACAAAATAATTTTTAGTATTGGTAATAATAATTTATAAAAAAAAATTCATATTAGTATTATTTCAAGAAATTTTGAAAATACACTTTTTAGTAGAAATATGTTTCTAGGGACTATTAGTGCCTCATGTTTTTTGGAAACATTTTTCTAATTGGAAATTCTTATTAAAAAAATCATATAATTTTCTAAGTAAAATTTTTCTGCCAGGATGAGCTAAAAAACCGCATATAAAATTTTTTGAATAATTATTTGATAGTTGATGCTATAATACTTTTAGCATGAGGCAATTTTCATAGCAATTTTGTGTTTGACATTTTATTTGATTAAAAAATTATTGATAAGTATAGTAGTATATTAGATTGATTATTAATTTTTATTTATTTCCCTAGAAGAGGTAATAAGAGGTCCATTTAACATTCCTAAGAAAATTTTAAAATATTTTTTGTAATTTTCTAGTAAATCACTAATAGAATTAGGATTTTATTTAAAGTTTTTTTTTTTTTTGGAAATATGTATCCTTCTAGAATATAAATTTTCAACCAAGGGCATGTTATGGACTCCATAGCATCACGGGTTATCCATAGGCATAGGAATTAAATTATGTCAATTTACTTTTAATGTAATTTCATTTGGTTTGGTTTAGATATAATGTGGCGTGAATCACTTGACCTATGGATCACTTTTGTAATTCCATCCTCAACCCTATTTAGGGGGATGTCAAGGGAAGGAGAAATGAAGTATTGAGAAAATTAGAGTAAACAAGTCAGATTATCCCTCAGAGGTCTAAGTCGGATTCTTTCTTTGAGGTCCAGGTCGTGCTTCCTACAATGCTCCATCATTCTATTCGATTTCCATCATTCCACGTTCCAGAAACAAGAATCCTCTTCTAGCATCAAGAACAACCATTGAGGGAAGAGAGGAAAGAAGGGTGACTCGATCCATGGCTCGGGAATAACCAAACATCTTGGTATCAGACAGGTCCACTCTTGGGGATTCCTTTTCCCTTGAGGATTTGAGGCAATTAGTTGAAGATAATCGGCAGAGGACAGACCTTCAGGCTCAATCCCTGGAAGAGGTGCATCAGACAACCTCTGACCTGCGTGAGGCCATAAAATCCACGGATGCTGCCATCCAAGCTCTCCTCCGGCGACAAGATGACAATGGTACACGAGCACAAGCACCGGCCGACCACCATCAATTCCACCCACCACCTACCCCACAACCACCAATGCGTCATAACAATCCCCATCAGGGGCCTGCTGCTCAGGGACCACATACGGGTCCCAGGTATTTAAAACTTGACTTTCCTACGTATGATAGGTCTAAGGACCCCTTGATTTGGTTAGGCAAGTGTGATAAGTTCTTTTATCATAAAAAAATACCTGCAGATGAGAAAGTTTATTTGGCCGCCTACACGTGCTCGATGAAGGACTTCTTTGGTACCACCAATTCCGAAATGACCAATTGGTTCAAGATTGGGCAACCCTTAGGCAGTCTTGCAAGATGAGGTTTGGTCCTCCAGCTAGTAGCAATCCATTGGGCGAATTAATCAATTACAAGCAAACTGGATCACTAGAGGTGTACCAAAGGACCTTCCAGGAATGGTTAGCCCGAGCAAACCAGTTTGTCAATCACACCTAGTATGTGCATATTTTTACTGCGGGTTGACAGAAGCTTTGAGACTGGAAGTTGAATTACATGGTCCTATAGATTTGGACCACACTATGAATTTAGCCAAGTCAATTGAGCACAAGCAGTGTGTTCTAAAGGAGTCATTGGTCAGAAAACCAGCTTGGCCAGGAAGGCCCAATGCCACTGCACCAACCCCTTATTATGGACCTCCACATTCTGGAGCCAGTGCAGCCCCACACCCAGGCAGCTCTAACTCGGCTCCACCTGCTCCTTACTTCAAAAAACTGAGCAGATAGGAAATGGATCAGAGAAAGGCCAAGGGCCTTTGTTTTAACTGTGATGAAAAATATGTACATGGTCACCATTGCAAAAAATTATTCAGTATATGTCTGTGGGAGGATGGTGATGACATACTACCGGAGGAGGAGATTGTGGAGACAGACCAAGAGGGTCCAGAGATTTCCCTTCATGAGATTTCCCTTCATGCCATGACTAGTCTACGCAGTGCTAGTACCATGCAGGTTAAAGCCCAGTTACATCATCTACAGTTATTGGCTTTAGTTGATTCGGGTAGTACACATAATTTCATCAGTCAGCTGGCGGTAGAACAACTTGGGTTAGTAGTCCAACAACAGACTGGCCTTTCTGTATCAGTAGCCCATGGGGCTAAAATTACTAGTGTTGGCATATCTCCAGCCACACTTTGATATTGAGGGACACACATTTATTGCAGATTTCCTGGTGATTCGACTTCCAGGATTCGATTTGGTACTGGGAATTAAATGGCTACAACTGTTGGGGCCAATACTATGGGATTTTCAAGCTCTGACCATGTCCTTTATAGAGGACCACCATCAGATTATATTGCATGGCACCCAAGCACCAGTGCCCTACACACAGGTTGTTCAGGTCCAGACCACGACCAACTGTAAGTTATATCAATTACTTACAGACTTTGAGGATATCTTTCAGGACCCTATTGCTCTACCACCAATTCGACACTGTGATCACCGTATCGGTTTGAAAACGGCCATTGAGCCTGTAATGGTGCGTCCTTATCGTTACCCCCACTTACAGAAGGATGAGATTGAAAGGCAGTGCCAGAAGATGCTTGCACAGGGTATTATTCAGCCCAGTAGGTCTCCTTTTTCATCACCGGTAGTATTGGTCCGCAAGCATGATAAGTCATGGAGGTTTTGTGGGGATTACAGGAAACTCAATGCGCATACCATTAAAGATAAATTTCCCATCCCAGCAGTGGACGAGTTGCTTGATGAGCTACATGGAGCTACTATTTTTACCAAACTCGATTTGAAATCTAGCTATTATCAAATCCGAGTTCACCCATCAGATGTGGAGAAAACAGTGTTCCACACGAATCACGACCATTTTGAGTTCCCCGTAATGCCATTTGGTCTCTCAAATGCGTCTTCCACCTTCCAGGCTCTCATGAATGAGGTATTTTCCTCTCTCTTGAGAAAATACATTTTGGTCTATAGCAACAGTTGGGAAGCGCATCTTCAGCACCTTCACCAGGTATTTTCGCTTATCTGCTCACATCATTTGGTTTTAAATCAATCCAAATATTCTATGGGAACTTTAGAAGTGGCATACTTGAGCCATGTTATTTCAGTAGTTGGGGTGAATGTAGACCAGAGTAAGATACATGCTTTCACAGATTGGCCTCCTCCCACTTCTATTACAACCTTAAGGGGATTTTTGGGCCTAGTTGGGTATTATAGAAAATTTATTCGCAGCTATGGCCAAATTGCAGCTCCGCTCAACAACCTACTGAAGAAAAATTGCCTTTACCTGGTCAGAGGCAGTGGCTCATTCCTTTCAGCAGTTGAAAAAGGCCTTATCATCCGCCCCAGTTTTGTAGCTACCCAACTTTGATGAGTCATTTGTTGTGGAATTTGATGCTTCAGGGGGTGGTATTGGTGTAGTGTTACACCAACAGGGCCACCCGATTGCTTATTTTAGCTGCCAACTTGGACAGCACCACCACAAGTTAGCAACTTATGAGATGGAATTGATCGGATTATCGAAAACTATACAACATTGGTGGCCTTATCTCTTGGGGTGCCCATTTCTGATTCGCACTGATCATTGCAGCCTCAAGTATCTGCTTGAGCAGTTCCTCACTACCTCCCCGCAACAACATTGGTTAAGTAAACTTATGGGGTTTGACTTTACTATAGAGTATAAACCTGGGAGTTTGAATGTAGGGGCTGATGCTTTATCTCTTCGGGACATTCCAAAGCCGCAATTACATGCCATAAGTTAGCCCATAGCTCTCTTGTTGGATTCTGTACAGGAAGAGGCACAATAGTACCCGAAAATTATAGCTTATATCATGAGATCCAGCAGGGGACATCGGCCACCCATTGGACGGTTCAGGACAATCTGATCCTCTACAAAAACAAAATCTTTCTACACCACATGTCCCCACTGATTCACAACATTTTAGCCTCCTTCCATGACAGTACACATGAGGCCCGAAAAAAAAAATATTACCGGATCAGTCGGGTATTTTATTGGAGGGGCATGAAGCGCAGTATAGCTGATTATATGGCGGTTTGTCAGATTTGCCAACGGAATAAAGCTAAATTGTTAAGTCCAGCTGGGTTGCTCCAACCACTTCAGCTGTCGTCACAGATCTGGTCTGATATTTCTATGGACTTCATAGACGGACTTTCCTCTTCGTTAGGCAAATCCGTTATCTTTGTAGTGGTTGATCGTTTCTCAAAGTACGGGCACTTCATCCCTCTGGTGCATCCTTACACTGCAACTCAAGTCGCTCAGCTCTTTATGGATATATTGTCTGCTTACATGGGATGCCTAATTCCATTTCCAGTGACAGGGATGCCTTCTTTACAGTACATTCTGGAAAGAACTATTCAAGCTACAGGGCACAATGTTAGCATTCTCTTCAACCTACCATCCGCAGACTGATGGTCAGATAGAGGTCATCAATAGAACAATTGAAATGTATCTTCGTTGTTTCATGGGGGACTCACCTAAAAGGGGGGTTAAGTGGCTCACCTGGGTTGAATTTTGATACAACACCTCCTACCACAACGGACTCGGCACAACCCCATTCAAGGTAGTATATGGGAGAGACCCGCCCAACCTTTTATCATATGAACCGGGTGCCTCCAAGGTTGCCACTTTGGACCAAGCATTAGCCGAAAGAGACACCTTGCTCACTGAGGTGCGTATTCATCTCCAGGAGGCACAATATACTATGAAGTTGTATTATGACAAGAAGCACCGGGAAGTCTTCTTTTCTCTAGGAGATTATGTATGGCTACGTCTCCAACACTACAAGTAGTTGTCGCTGACAACCTCCAAATGCCACAAGCTCTCTCCGAAGTATTATGGTCTCTTTCAGGTTATGGACCGCATTGGTACAGTTGCCTACGACTTGCAGCTTCCGCTAGAGGCCAGGATTCACAATGTGTTTCATGTCTTCCAACTGAAGGCCTTCCAAGGTGATTCTCCCTTGCTGCACACACCTCTGCCCCTACTACATGAGGGACGTGTCCTTTCTACTCCAGCATAGGTATTACAGGCTCACTGCATTCAGGGTGATTGGGAGATCCTAGTGCAATGGGCTGATGCTGATCCTAGTGACACAACATGGGAGCCATTAGCTGCGTTCTGCACCCTTTACCCCTACTTCAAGCTTGAGGACAAACTCTTTCTCCAGGAGGGGGGGGGGGTGTGATGTTATGGACTCCATAGCATCACGAGTTATCCATAGGCATAGGAATTAAATTATGTCAATTTACTTTTAATGTAATTTCATTTGGTTTGGTTTGGTTTAGATGTAATGTGGCGTGAACCACTTGACCTATGGGTCACTTTTTTAATTCCGTCCTCAACCCTATTTAGGGGGATGTCAAGGGAAGGAGAATTGAAGTATTGAGAAAATTAGAGTAAATAGGTCAGATTCTCCCTCAGAGGTCTAGGTCGGATTCTCCCTCTGAGGTCCAGATCGAGCTTCCTTCAAAGCTCCATCATTCTATTCAATTTCCATCATTCCACATTCCAGAAACAAGAATCCTCTTCCAACATCAAGAACAACCATGGCGGGAAGAGAGGAAAGAAGGGTGACTCGATCCATGGCTCGGGAAGAACCTAACAGGGCACTGAGGAGGCCATAGTAAATTTATGGCCAGATTCAGAAATTAAAAAATAAGCTAAACAACATTTGGGGTAAAAAAGATTAATATTGGTACATTCTAATCCATTATTGGGATTCAATCCCGAACTGTCCCTATCATTTTTTTTAAATGTATGCATAATTTTATATATAATTTATTTGACATATATTTTATGTAGAGTATTAAATGTAAGTTGAAGCTCAAACTTGGTTAAAATTATTAGACTCGAGCTCGATTAAAATTTTAGGCTCGAGGCTAGGGTTGGCTCGAGCTCGAGTTCGAAATATTTTAATCAAGCACAGATCGAACATAGGAAGGTTCGGGCTCAACTAGATTCGATGCCACCCTTATGCCCAATTTTAAGTAAAGGTCATGCCAAATTTTATGTAGAGGTCATGCCCAATTTTATGTAAAATGTATGCATAATTTAATATATAATTTATTTTATATGTATTTTTTGAAAAGTTTTAAATGTATGTTGGAGCTCGAACTCGATACATGTATTTTTTGAAAAGTTTTAAATGAATGTTGAAGCTCAAGCTCGGCTCGAACATAGGCAGGCTCAGGCTCGGCTTGGCTCGATGCCACCCCTACACCAAAGTACTTTGGGCATTTTCCAATTATTCAGCGAGTGGGACCAGTGGCCTAATAGCTACAACTTCTTGCCACGGCCAAGCTGGACAATGTGTTTCATGTGTCCCTACTGAAACACTGTAAGTTCTTTCTCCAAGGGAGTGGGGGGGAGATGTTGAGGACTCAATAGCTGATCGAGTCTTCCAAAGGAGGCGCACTGAGTCATTGAGTTAATTGATTTATTTTCATATTATTTTAAATTCGTTTTTTTGCATTATTTAAGTTAAATTGCCATAGGAGCAGAATTGTAAACTTAAACCCTAAACTATGTTGGCGTCAACCCTACTTAGAGGGGAAGGAGAATGAGAAAAGTCAAGTCATGAATTAGGTTAAACAGGGTTCAGAGTTCTCCTTGAGTCCGGGTTCTCTCTTTAATCTGAATTTCTTTCTTCTCTTTTTGATTTTCTGTTTTACAATACTCTTCACCGAGAACAAGGAAGGATTCTGTCCTTTTTCGAGTTCAACAAGAGGCCTTTAGCCTCTAATCAGGGCACTGCAGCAAGAGAAGAATTTTTCTTCTTTTTTTCTAGCAAAGCTGGAGGCTTTCCCTGCCCCTAGACCGAGAGAAGCAAGGCCAGAGGTTCTCCAACCTCTAAACCAGAAAGGAGCAAGGTTAGGGACTCCTAACCCCTAATCAGTGGACTGCCCAAGTTAGAAGCTTCTCAGCCCCTAACCCGGACAGCAGCTTGTGGGGACCTAACCCCTTACAGCCGTGAGTAGCAAGGGGGCCACCCCCTCCTTTCCGTGAGCAGCAAGAGGCTTCGCAACTCCTTACCGAAAGCAACATCATAACTACTTAAGGGAGGATCTTTTACCTCTAATCCAGCAGCTACAAGGTCTCTCTAAGTCTCTACCTAGAGCAGCAGCAAAAAGGAGGGTCCTTTCCTACTGACCAAGAGCAGAAGCTCTCTCTAACAACTATGGATTCACCAATCCCATGCCGAGTTACTCGATCCATGACAAGGGACCATAACAGTCCTTTAATCTATTGAATTGTAACCCTATGGGCATTGCAACACAATAAATAAGAGCACTGGCTAAGAGGTAAGGCATTGAAGCCTTCTTCTCTCTTTCAGAAATCGTCCAACCTCCTTCTCTTCTCCCTTGACACATTCTCTCCTTCCCTTAATCCAAACTCTCCTCTCTCACGTCCTTCTCCTTCCTCTCTCCTCTTTCTCTTCTCGCCTTCTTCTTCCATGTTAACCTAGAGTCATTCTCATGGGGTCCTAACTTCTACACCCTTTTAGGTATTCTTCATAAAGACATAATGATCTACTGAGCACTATCTGACCCCAAACAACAACATTGTTTGACTAAATTTCTCAAACCAAGCCCGAAGAGTTATTTAAGCCCATATAGAGACTTCCTCAGTTTGCATACTGACTCCCACTCAACCACAAAACCGGGTGGTTGATGCATAAATATCTCTTTGTTGGAAGATAGGCCCAAGCCCACACGACCAAGGAAGGCCCACATATTTAAGAGTATTATAAGATGGGCCACACGCCCAAGGAAGGCCCACATATCTAAGAGTATTATAAGATGGGCCACATGCCCAAGGAAGGCCCACATATCTAAGAGTATTATAAGATGGGTTACATGACCAAGGAAGGCCCACAAGATGGGCCCTAACACATAAGAAATAGGATCCACCATGATTACCGCAAGCTGGAATCCTTATCACATAAGTTGGAAGATTAAGAAGGACTCACAAAGGCATCTTTATCCTATGGTCACGTCCTAGAAGAGTTCTAGTTTGAGTTATGTTTGTCTTTTATCTATATTGAGTTATTTAATTATGCTATGACTTATCTTTAAGTGTTAGAGTTTGGGTGTAATTGGGACAAAGGTAGTTTTATTGTAATTGGACTCTACTACCTTCCTCTATTATAAATAAAGGTTCATGTACTCAGATTATAATAAGTTTATGAAGTTAATGAAGTATTTCTCTTTTCCATAAATTCAACATGGTATCAGAGTAGATTCTGTGAGTTGACTTGGTCAACCCACAGAGATAATGAGATTCTCTTCTCTAAACATTAAACCCTAAGTCTATGTTCGTAGTTATTTTTTTTCAATCCCTACACCTGTAGTTTTATTTGCATTTTTCACCTCTATACTAAGATTTTAATATTAAAAATTATATATTTATGGAAGAATATTTGAGTCTAATTTCTAATGAAAAACTATTTTTTTCCAATCGGAGTTATCTACAAAGAGAAATCGATATTTGCATGAGCAAAGGTCAGTTTGCAAAAGAGGTTCGAGTAGCATCAGAAAGCTTCAAATTTCGAGGTATTTTATGCTATCAAGAACGAGACTTTATATGGAAATATATATATATATATATATATATATATATATCAAAAGAAATATATGTAAGTATATTATCTTACATATTCAACCAATTTTCAATCGGAGTTATCTACAAAGAGAAATTGATATTTGAAGCATCGAAGGTCAGATTGAAAAAAAAAAGTTTAAGCAGCAGGAGAAAGCTTCAACTTCCGAGGTATTTTATGCTATCAAGAACGAGACTTTTTATGGAGAATTATATAAAAAAATAAATATATGTAAGTATATTTTCTTAAATATTCAACCAATTCTTGATTTGAATTTTTTATGAGGAGATATTGATCTTGGAAGAATCAATGGTCAAGCTGAAAAAAATGAGAAACAGTGCTTAGTTCGGCCAGATGATAGAGACTGAAATCTATCAGATTGTTTATCTTCTTATAATTATATTTTATGACAAGATATTATACTTGGATGAAAGGTATTTAAGTCTAGTTTTAGAAGGAGAAAATTTCATGTCAATGTGATCTATATTAAAAGATATATTCACTTTGGAAGAATCAAAGGTCATGCTGGTATTTTGTTATATTGAAAAATTCGAATTTATGCCCTTAGTTTTGTGTCATTGTTTGAATTGATATATCAGGAAAATATCTCACTTCTCCCTGGTTTAAGTGCTTATTACAACATCTATGTGATTTGGTCTTATTGTTGTATTTATGATATTTGGTTCAAGTTGGGATCACTGCCATTATCTCCCAGCTTGAGGGGGAGAAGTACAATAAGTATAAGAAAGAGGTATTTTATTCCATTTGTTGTGGATAAGTTTATGTGACCAAAATATTCAAGATAGGGGGAGCACAAAAGATGAAGCTTATGCATGTAAGAAAAAATATTTATATCGGATTATGATTATTTCATGGGTCCTTCTACAAGGATTATTATTTTGGTTCATGTTATATGTGTTGGAAGATGGTCGTGTTACATTATAGCTGCTGCTATTATGCCTCTTTGGATGAGACATTATTATTGAAGAAGAGGTGGCCTCTGTACCTTTTCTCATACCATAATTTATTTGACCTTCAAAAATATTATGGTTGGGATACCATGAGAGTAGGTGCCCGGATTGGGACACCATGATAAATTTAACTCTCAAAAATATCACGGTTTGGATACTAAGAGAGTCGGTGTCCGGATTGGGACACCATTATAAATAAACCCACTACTCCCCCTGTAATTGCTTTTATTACTCCTACCACTTGAGAGTCGTTGTACTGTGGAGGGACACGGTGGTGGACACTTCAGAGCAATGCCAATAAACACACTACTGACAGAAGATGGAGTGTGCCCTACATCCAGCATTGGGATTGGAGTATGGAGCAATGTCTTACCGGCTAGGAGTGATTTTTACTCTCAATTATATTATGACAATAGGACCTCATGGAAGGACGCAATAGCGTGCGGGGGAGTTTTGGAAGATGAAGGCATATTGGTAGATGTGCCATTTTATACAAAAAAATTCTATACATCATTTGCAGCAAGCTAGGAGTTCATGTTGTTCTCTCACCCCCAGCTTGAGGGGGAGTGTTGGAAGATAGGCCCAAGCCCACATGACCAAGGAAGGCCCAAATATCTATGATTATAAGATGGGCCACACGACTAAGGAAGGCCGACAAGATGGGCCCAAACACATAAGGAGGAGGACCCAGCATGATTACCACAAGTTGGAATCCTTATCACATAAGTTGGAAGGTCAAAGGAGTCACAAAGGCATTTTTATCTTATGGTCACGTCCTAAAAGAGTTCTAGTTTGAGTTATGTTTGTCTTTTATCTATATTGAGTTATTTAATTATGCTAGGACTTAGCTTTAAGTGTTAGAGTTTGGGTGTAATTGGGACAAAGGTAGTTTTGTTGTAATTGGACTCTACTACCTTCCTCTATTATAAATAGAGGTTCATGTACTTGGATTATAATAAGTTTATGAAGTTAATGAAGTATTTCTCTTTTTCATAAATTCTACACTCTTCTTTTATCTCCCCATTAAAAAAGATATTTTTAACATTCAATTGATATACCGCCCATAAGGAATTAGCAACCATAGATAATAAGATACGTATAGAGTTTAATTTAGCCACTGGGAAAAATGTTTCCTCATAATCTACTCCATAAAACTAAGTGTATCCCTTGGAAAAGAGTTAGGCTGTGAGATGAGCAACAGAACCTTCTAGATTGTGCTCGATAGTGAAAACTCATTTATAACCTACGGGTTTCTTGTCGGGATGAAGAGGAACTAGGGCCCAAGTCTAATTCTCATATAAGGCATGCATTTCTTCTTCCATGGCCACCTTCCATCCTGGATGTCTTAGAGCCTCCTGATGTGATAGTGGAACTGATATTGGAGAAATATATGCAAGAAATTGATAGCATGAAGAAGACAATTGATGGTGAGAAACAAAATTGGATATAGGATGAGAAATGGAGGGCCTAATGCAAGTCTGGAGCTCCTTCCGTAGAGCTATGGGCCAGGTATCAAATTGTGGCCAAATACAATAGGGAAAGATGGGCTTACCTTGGAGGGATACATAAATACCACAAGTGAGGTGTTGACCAAATCTTCAGGGGGCTGAAGTACACTTAGTGCACTTTGAAAGTGAATTACCTAGTGAAAGAGAAAGTGAAAGTAAAAGTGAATTAACTAGTGAAAGTTGTAAAGTTGGTCCAAGGCCCATCCCAAAATAAACTAAGCAACTTAGGAAGCCTCTTTCCCAAATAAAAACTCAAGATCTTTGTACTCACTAATCCATGTGGGACTATTCCGTAACACTCCTCCTCACTTGTAGGCCCTCTTTTGAGGTTCTACATGTGGATAATTTTGGTGGAGGCCCACATATGAGTACTTGTTCTGATACCATGTTATGTTGGGTTCAAGGCCATCCCAAAATGACTAGCCAACTTAGGAAGCCTTTTTCCCAACTAATAAATTCAACATCTTTGTGCTTGTTGATTTTCAGGATTCCATGGATTTAGCTCATGGAGAAAAAGAGAGAGGGACTCATTGGGAGAAAATAGGAGAGCAAAGAGGTTATGGACTTATGTCCTAACCCTTCCCCCGAACCTAAATTTATTGATTAATAATCCTAAATATTATAGTTATGTCCCTAAAACTAACTAATTACATCATTGTTATCTTTATGAGATGACTCATTATTTACCATAATGCCATCATTTTTTGCCTTCTGCTTGGTCTATGGGCCTTGAGCCCATCTTCCACATCTCTTGGATATATGGGCCTTCTTTGGTCTTATGGGCCTTGAACCCATATTTTAAGACATTTGGATGTGTGGGTCTTCCTTGGTCGTGTGGGTTTGAGCCCATCTTCCAACACTCCCCCTCAAGATGGGGGTGAGAGATCATCATGAACACCCAACTTGCTGAAAATGGTGTAAAGGATCTTCCCGTATAAAATAGTAGTCCACCATATCTTCCAACACTCCCCCTCAAGCTGGTGGTCTCTTAGAGAACCAATTAGCATAATATAACAGAGTAAAATCACTCTTATCCATAAGACATTGCTTCATACTCCAGTCAAATGGTCATAGTCAAAAATATTTTCCAATCAATTTCACAGGTGAAAAAGTAGCCCTATTGTGGGGCACAAAATCTACCCACTTTCTCAAGGCAGCTAAAAAAACACTTCTTGGGTGAATAATAGACTTGAGTCACGCAGGATGTTGGGTACACTCCTATCCTCTGTAGGTTGTAGGTCTATAGACATTGCTTAGAAGTGTAGTAATAAACTCCTCCATCACGGTGTCCCTCCATAGGGCACCGACTCTCAAATGGTAGGAGTAAACATGCCAATTAAGGGGGGTAACAAGTAATCACCTGGAAGATAATATTTTGGGGCCACTATGTGCTTTCTTCTTCATCAAGTAACCGATGTTGATAACAATGAACAATTGAGAAGTCCTTCAATAATAATGTCTTAGGCAAAGAGACACAATAGCAGCAGTTGAAATGGGTCTGGGCCTAATAACACGTATCAAATAATGAAAATTGTGTAAAAATGACCCATAAGATAATTCATTGATAGTTCATCACTAAATAAGGAAGTTGCACCAAATAATATGCTGGAACCAAGTAATAATCGAAGTTAATAATCTAGTCGGAGACAAGGGACCGAGTCGAGCCGAGTCAGATATCTGACCATTATAGCTGAGTCAAGGAAGAAATAGGTATAGAACTCGGGACTCAAACTTGTATAAAGAGGCAATATGAGAGTGGGCTGAGTCAGATTGACCTAGTAGAGATGGCTCGGTCCGAGTTGGCCCAACTCCTTGAGTTAACTTGCTGAACCAATCAGCCACCTAACTTAGGTGGGATTTTAGTTCAGAACCAGTGTCTACCCCGGGCGGCTGGCCTTCGAACATCACGGCACAACAGAAAATTAGAGAGCGTATTTGGCGATGAACTAGCAAGAATTTACCGAAAAATAGAGCAGCAGAGTGAAGGAAACTTTCCGAGAGTGTACCAAGGATATCCAATGGCTAGCTAAAAACATTTCGACAAGTTGACAGTCAAACCAGCATAGAGACAATAGACAAAGGAGATCAATCATTGAGAACTTTCCAAAAATAATATGCCTTAATCCGAGCATAGTCGAGCTTCTACTCAATCACTGGCGCAAAATAATCTCACAAATTTTTTGTCTGTCTTCCTCGCGATGTCAGTGCAACCAAGAACTAGGCAAGCCAGTGATCGCCGAGGACGGTAAGTCGGATGAGTTGTGGAGAGTAAGATGGCCAGTAGAAAATTTTTGAGAACTTTCCAAATAAAAAATCAATCCAGCAGAGAGTCCCAAAAAAATTATAACAGGGATTTTTTCCATAGAGACAAAGGTGGCCGACTTCACAACCTTACCAAAGCGAGTGAGATCAAGAATGTTTCCAAGAATAGCTTGCGCAAGTGCAGGATCTCTTTGTAGAAGTTGCCATCGTATTTGAATCTTGACTAACATGCTGCTGGAAGATGTCGGGATTCGTAACAGAACCATCTAGGTTAAAACTAAGGTCATTGGTGGATGCACGAGAAGTACTTGACATCATCATAACCAGATCACCATCTCTTGCACCAATAGAACTCAAGTGCTCAGAGTTCCTCATTTCGCTTCCATTGAACACTAACGACTACTGCTGAAGTGACACATAGAAGGGTATGTTTTTACTGGCATTGTCTTGATCGTCTCCTCCACCTCAGACAGACGGCTTGCATGGCCAAGAAGACCATGCATCTGTAGTGACCAGAGTCATGAGGAATTTGGTAAAATTAAGTCATAAGATCAAAATATTTGCGCCCCTTCTCTAGAAGACCTGCATGGCTGCATGCAGTTAAAGACTGTCGAATGTGATGTCGTCTAGTGTCATGGCAGCACGCAGTTAAAGACTCCGTTGAACATGTTTCCCCATACTCCACCGAACCTGATGCCTAGGTCTTTTGATCCTCCCAATTTTCCTCCCCCATTTTGTCATACTAACAAGGATAGTGAAACACACAAGTGAAAACAAAAAGTGGCTTAAATGTTGTATTATAGATAATATTTTCTTTTTCTTTTACAAAAAGTGTGTACAAGGCTTTATGTTGAATTTCTGGAAAAAAAAACTTCACTAACTTGATGTAATTTGAGTACATGAGTCTCTATTTATAATAGAGGAACCAAGTAGAATCCAATTACAATTAAACTATCCTTATCCTAGTTACACCCAAAGTTAAACTATAAAAGATAAGTCCTCCATTAACTGAGACTCTTCGGTGAGACCTCCTTCAATAATAGTTCTAGCTCTGTAAGACTTCTTGTTATAAGAGTCACGTGAGACTCTTCCATATCTGCTCTTCAACATTGCCTTTATGCTAGAGTTCATAACTTCATCTTATAATGAAAAGGATTATGGGTCTTCAATTTTCTTTTGCAAAAAAAAAAATTCTTCATAGATGCAAAAACATCATTTTTTGTGGTCCTCATTTATTGAATTTTTTGGTCACATAAAAATTATTACAACATGTGGAACAAAATACCTCTTTCTTGTACTTTGTCTTCTACTTCTCCCCCTCAAGCTGGGGATAAAAAATACAGAGAGACCCAGTTTGGACAAAATAGAATGTGGGAGTAGAAAATCACTCCTAGCCGTACAACAAAGCTCCATACACCAGCCAAAATGGTCATAGTCTAAAATGTCAGGAAGTAATGAGGCCGGTGTCAGAGAGGTGGGCCCCTAACGACTTTTTCTCTCTCTGTCGTGTGTTGTACTCAAGCCACATTAAAGGAGGGGGGGGGGGGGGGGGGGGGGGAGTGTATCGCTCCATTTTATTGAGTTTTTAGAACTTTAAATCTTTGGGACTTATAGAGAGTGAGCGAAAAATAGAGTAAGTCTTGGGACTTACAGAGAGGAGAATTTTTGAGCGACTCTCGATGTTGTTGCTGTAAGAGAGTGAGCTCTGAGACTCGAAGATGTTGCCGGAAAAGAGTGAGCTTTGAGAGTTGGAGCTGTTATCAGAAGAGAGTGAGCACTGAGACTCGGCATTATTTCTAGAAGAGAAGAGCTCTTAGATTGCATCGTTGTTGCCAAAAGAGAGCAGCTTGGGACTGCATCGCTGCTGCCGGAAGAGAACAGTTGTGTGACTCGTTAACGCTGCTGAACAGAGAGCGTTCGAGACTCCCTCTAATGTATTGTGATTCCTCTCATTTGAATAAAAATCCACTGCAGCTCCCCTGGACGTAGGCAATTTTCCGAACCATGTAAAATATTGTGTTATGCGTGATTACATTTCAGTTTATTGTCATCGTTTTTTTCAAAACAACTGGTATCAGAGCTGAGTTCGGGTCTGAGGGAAAATGATGGCTGGAGATGAAGTGAAGGTATCGGGAATCAAGAAGTTCGATGGCACAAACTTTAGATACTGGAGGATGTAGATAGAGGACAACCTCTATGGGAAGAAACTCCATCTTCCACTGTTGGGGAAGAAACCGAAAAAAATGGAGGAGGCCGATTGGAATCTGTTGGATCGACAAGTTCTGGGGATTATTCGGCTAACCCTGTTGAGATTGGTTGCACACAACCTCAACAAGGAGAAGACGATTGGGGGTCTCATAGAGGCTTTGTCCGGTATGTATGTGTTAGGATCCTCACGAGCCATGGATCTTGTCACCCTCCTCTCTTCTCTTCCTTCCATTACCTTGCTTGACGTTGAGATGGAATGAGTGGTTGAAGGGAATTGAATTTCGGAAAGGAGAATTGGGAAAAAACGGAAGAGAGCTCGAAGGAGCTCTTGACCTGTTTATCTAAATTACATTAGCTAAAGTGAGCTCAATTGATAATTCTCATTACCCTAGCCGTCCCCTTAAATAGGGTGGAGGACGTCCAAAACCCTAAAGACCTCTTGGGTCAATGGTTCAAACCAATAAATGCTAAACCAACCCAAACCAAAGACAAAACCAAACCAAGAAACAATTACATGGAAATTGAAAAACACATTCATTAATTCCTACGCCTGTTGGTAACTCGTGATGCTATAGAGTCCATAACATCACCCCCCTCCTGGAGAAAGAGCTTGTCCTCAAGCTCGAAGGGAGGATATAAAAGTCGAAATGCTGATAACGGCTCCCATGTGGTGTCACTGGGATCAGCATCTGCCCACTGGACTAGAATTTCCCAATCCCCTTGAATGTGGCGTGCTTGTATTACCTGAGCCAGAATAGAAAGGACTCTGCCCACATGTAGTGGCGGCAGTGGAGTGTGCAGTAGGGGCGAGTCACCCTGGAAGGGCTTCAATTGGGAGACGTGAAATACATTGTGAATCTTTGCTTCTGGTGGTAGCTGCAAGCGGTATGCCACGGGCCCAATTTGGTCCAATATCGGAAATGGACCATAATATTTTGGAGACAGCTTATGGTGCTTGGCTGCAGTCAGGGACAACTAGCGGTAGTGTTGAAGCTTTAACCACACATAGTCTCTAGGGCAATAAGATGCCTCCCGGTGCTTCTTATCATAAAAGCGTTTCATAGAGTGTTGGGCCTCCTGCAGATGTGTACGTACCTCAGTGAGCATAGCGTCTCGTTCAGCTAATGCTTGGTCCAAAGTGACGATTTTGGATGCCCCAGGTTCATATGGTAACAAACGAGGTGGATCTCTACCATAAACTACCCTGAAAGGAGTAGTACCCAGTGCTGTGTGCTGTGTGGTAAGATGTGTTATATCAAAATTCTGCCCATGAAAGCCATGTCACCCATCTTCTAGGTGCGTCCCCCACAAAACAACGAAGATACATTTCAATCGTGCGATTGACAACCTCTGTTTGGCAGTCCGTTTGTGGATGATAGGCAGACGAAAATGCCAATTGGGTGCCCTGTAATTTGAATAATTCCTTCCAAAAGAGACTGGTAAAAATGGCATCCCTGTCACTAATAATGGATGAGGGAATTCCATGTAATCGGACAATGTTGTCCATAAATAATTGAGTGACCTAAGCAGCAGTATATGGATGCGCCAAAGCAAGGAAGTGCCCATATTTTGAAAACCGATCAACGACGACGAATATCACCGATTTACCTGATGAAATGGGAAGTCCAGCAATGAAGTCCATGGAAATATCAGACCAGATTTGAGATGGTAGTTGCAGTAGGCCGGCCGAACTTAAAGATTCGGCCTTGTTTCTTTGACAAATCTGACAAGCTACTACATAATCAGCAATTGTGCTCTTCATGCCCTTCCAGTAAAAGTCCTGACTGATTCGGAAATATGATTTCTGTCGACCCTCATGTGTGCTATCATGGATAGAGGACAGGATGGTATGAAGAAGTGGGGATTTATTATGCAAAAAGATCCTGTTTTTGTAGAGAATGAGACGATCCTGAATCGTCCAATGAGGAGCAGCTGTCCCCTGTTGAATATCCTGATATAATGACATGAGATCCGGATATTGATGTACTTCCTCATGAATAGAATCTAATAGCAGTGCACGTGGGTGACTGATAGCATAAATTTGTGTGGCGGAAATATCCTGACGTGATAAGGCATCAGCCCCCAAATTCGAACTACTGGCTTATAATGAACCGTAAAATCGAAGCCCATGAGTTTAGTTAACCAATGCTGCTGTGGGGATGTGGTGAGGCGCTGTTCAGGAAGATACTTGAGGCTGCAATGATCTGTACGAATGAGAAACGGTCGTCCCCAAAGATAACGTCGCCAATGTTGGATAGCCTTGGCTAACCCAATCAATTCCCTCGCATATGCAGCTAACTTATGGTGGTGTTGTCCCAACTGACGGCTGAAATAAGCAATGGGGTGTCCCAATTGTTGTAACACTGCCCCTATACCTCCCCCGGAGGCATCACATTCCACCAAAAATTCTGCCTCAAAATCTGGTAATTGTAGGACTGGCGCTGAGGCTAAGGCCTGTTTTGCTGAAGGCATTTTTTTTTAGCAGGTTGTTGAGTGGTGCTGCTATCTGGCCATAAGATTGGATAAATTTTCTATAATATCCTACTAAGCCCAAAAATCCCTTTAATGCTGTGGTGGAGGTGGGAATCGGCCAATCTGTAACTGCCTGTATCTTGCTCTGGTCAACTTTCATGCCCACAGCTGATATGACGTGGCCCAAATATGCCACCTCAGATGTACCCATAGAATATTTCGATATATTCAAAACCAAATGATGAGAGCGTAGAATGGTAAATACCTGATGGAGGTGGTGGAGATGTTCTTCCCAATTTTTGCTATAGACCAGAATGTCATAAAAAAAGACTAACACATAGTGGCGCAGAAGTGACGAAAAGACCTCACTCATGAGGGCCTCAAAGGTGGATAGTGCATTGGAGAGACCGAAGGGGATGACGAGGAACTCGAAATGACCATGATGTGTGCGGAAGGCAGTCTTCTCCACATCCGCCTGGTGAACTCGTATTTGATGATAGCCCGATTTCAAATCTAATTTGGTAAAAATTGTTGCACCATGTAACTCATCCAGCAACTCGTCCACGACTGGAATGGGGAACTTGTCCTTAACTGTGTGCAAGTTGAGTTGCCTATAGTCGACACAAAATCTCCAAGATTTATCTTTTTTACATACAAGTAACACTGGTGAGGAGAAAGGAGATCGACTGGGCTGGATCACACCCTGAGCGAGCATATGCATGCACTGTCATTCTATTTCATCTTTCTGGATATGCGGGTAACGATAAGGCCGCACCACTACTGGATCAGTTCCCAACTTTAAATGAATGCGGTGATCGCAATGACGCACTGGTGGTAGACCTGTAGGGTCATTAAATAAATCCGCAAATGCTGTAAGTAAAGGAGTAAACTCATCATCACCTGTGTGTTGAATATGCAAAGTGTGAAGTGCGTTAGGGACCTGTGCCACAATGCCTTGTAATGTAATCTGGCCCTGTGGTGCTGAAAATATCATAGTCCGAGCCTGAAAGTCCCATAATATCGGTCCTAATAACTGGAGCCATTTGACCCCGAGCACCAAATCAAATCCCGCCAATGGAATAACTAGTAAATCTGCCTGAAAGGAATGCCCCTCAATGGTGAAAGGGGTGTTAGCACATAACCCCACACTAGCAATTTTGGCCCCATTGGCCACTGAAACTGAGAGTCCCCTTTGTTGTTGAATTTCCAATCCCAATTTTTGCGCGGCTGGTGCACTGATAAAATTATGTGTGCTGCCCGAATCAACTAAAGCAAGTAGCATGAGATGATGTAACCTGGCCTTTACCTGCATGGTATTAGAACTACGCAGGCCATGCATGGCATGGAGGGAGAGCTCTGCTTCTTGTTGTACCTCTTCAACAATTTCATTTTCAAGAAGCTCTTCTGAATCTTCTTCCAACAATTCAATACTGAATAAACGTTTACAAATATGTCCGGGCAGAAATTGTTCGTCACAATTAAAACATAGGCCCTTTGCCTTTCGAGCGTCCATTTCCTGTTTAGTCAAAAATTTACCTGGCATAGAGTGTGGAGGCACACTGGTAGCCTGATCTGCTCGGTTAGGGGCAGAGGACCCAAAACGTGGACCAGATGCATTACCATGTATTCTGTTTTGCCAAAATGGTTTTCTTTGTAAAGACTCTTTTAGAACTCTCTGTTTGTGTTCCACAACTCTGGCATAATTCATTCCTGAGTCCAAATTTGTCGGACCAAGTAATTCCACTTCCAATCTGACTGCCTCTGTCAATCCAACAATAAAAATCTGAACATGTAGGTGAGGAGGAACAAATTCACTAGCTCTGGCCAACCTTTCTTGGAACGTTTTTTGGTAAACCTCTAAGGTGCTGATCTGTTTGTAGTTGATCAATTCCCCTACTGGGTTGCTGCTAGCTAGAGGTCCGAACCTCAACTGGAAAGCATGTTTAAAGTGCAGCCAATCCTGAATGGAGTGGACATTTCGGTAGTGATGGAACCACATGAGCGTTTCATCGAGCATGTGGTAGGCGGCCAAAGTAACCTTGTTTATTTCCACCGTTTGTTGATGATAGAAGAATTGTTCACATTTCGTGAACCACAGTAAAGGATCTTTAGAGCCATCATATGTAGGAAAGTTGAGTTTAAAGTACTTGGGAACCGTTGATGGTCCTTGTGCGTGAGTTGCCATTGAACCCATTGGTTGGCGCAGGGTTGGATTTGGTGGTGGCGTGAATTGTTGGTGGGGAACTGGTTGTGGTTGAAAATTGGTTGCTGGTGGTGGCGTTGGTGCTTGAAGTGCAACAAGTTGTCGGAGGATGGTTTGTAGAGATGATTCCAGTGTTTGTAAGGTAGTATTGATGCGAGAAATTTCAGTACCTTGAAGAGTGGATCGTTGTTGTAGTTCTGAAAGTACTTGACGTATGTCCTCTGGAGAAGAGGAATCACCGAGGGTGGACCTGTCTGATACCACGTTGTTAGGATCCTCACGAGCCATGGATCTTGTCACCCTCCTCTCTTCTCTTCCTTCCATTACCTTGCTTGACGTTGAGATGGAATGAGGGGTTGAAGGGAATTGAATTTCGGAAAGGAGAATTGGGGAAAAACGGAAGAGAGCTTGAAGGAGCTCTTGACCTGTTTATCTAAATTACGTTAGCTAAAGTGAACTCAATTGATAATTCTCATTACCCTAGCCGTCCCCTTAAATAGGGTGGAGGACGTCCAAAACCCTAAAGACCTCTTGGGTCAATGGTTCAAACCAATAAATGCTAAACCAACCCAAACCAAAGACAAAACCAAACCAAGAAACAATTACATGGGAATTGAAAAACACATTCATTAATTCCTACGCCTATTGGTAACTCGTGATGCTATTGAGTCCATAACAGTATGAAAAGCCTTCAGTGAATATCAAGATTCATTTGATGAAAAAGTTATTCAATTTGATGGTGGTAGATGGTACATCTATTGTACAACATCTGAATGATTTCAATATTATCACAAATCAATTATCATCGGTTGAAATTGAATTTGATGATGAGATACGTGCACTGATACTATTGGCTTAATTGCCAAATAGTTGGGAAGCCATGAGAATGGCTGTTAGTAATTCTACTGATAAATCAAAGTTGAAATATGATGATATTCATGATTTGATTTTGGCTGAGGAGGTGCACACGAGGGATTTAGGTGAGACCTCGGGTTCGAGTTCAGCATTGAATGTTGATTCTTGGGGGAGATCACATGACAAGAACTCAAACAGAGGCAGATCAAAATCAAAGAGCAGGGCCAAGAGCAAGTTAAGGCCTGGTCAGTAGGTAGCTTGCTGGAATTGTGGCAAAGTTGGCCACATAAAGAAGAACTATAAAAACCCTAAGAAGACCGAGAATGATAGCGCTAATATGGTAACTGAAGAAGTACAAGATGCACTATTGCTTACAGTTCATAGTCTAGTTGATGACTGGATACTGGATTCAGGGGCTTCCTTCCATACATCTTACCATCGGGAGATAATGCAAAACTATGTTGGTAGTGACTTTGGCAAGGTCTATCTGGCTGATGGAGAGACTTTAAACGTGGTGGGGATGGGAGACATTGACATTGCACTGCCCAGCAAGAACAAAAAGACCTTATAAAAGGTCATGCACATTCCTGAGTTGAAGAAGAACCTCATTTCTGTTGGACAACTTGATGATTGTGGCCATTCAGTGGTGTTCTCAGATAGCACCTAGAAGGTCACCAAAGGGGCATTGATACTGGCTCGGGGTAAGAAAACTGATACACTCTATTCGACTACTAGTTTGAATAACACTATTGCTATTACCGTTGCAAAACGCATAGTAGATTTGTGGCATTGCAGGCTTGGCCATATGAGTCAAAAGGGCATGAAAGAACCGTTGTCCAGAGGCAAGCTACTAGAACTGAAATCAATTAATCTCGGTATGCGTGAAAGTTGTATTATGAGGAAACAAAATAAGGTCAGTTTCTTGAAAAGTCACAGAACACTGAAGGCAGAAAAACTGGACGTAGTGCACACTGATGTGTGGGGACCTTCCTCAGTGGCATCCCTTGGAGGTTCTCATTACTATGTCACGTTCATTGATGATCACAGCAAGAAGGTATGGGTTTATTTTTTGAAGCATAAATCTGATGTATTTAATGTGTTCAAAATTTGGAAAGCCATGGTTGAGGCAGAGATAAGCTTGAAACTAAAATATTTGAGGTCTGATAATGGTGGTGAGTACATTGATGGCGGGTTCAAGGAGTACTGTGCAACTTTGGTATCAGAATGGAGAAGACACTTCCCAGGACACCACAGCAAAACGGAGTTACTGAACGTATGAACAGAACCATAAATGAGCGTGCTAGAAGCATGAGGTTGCACGCTGGATTACCACCAACTTTTTGGGCAGATGTAGTCAATACTGTAGTCTACTTGATAAACAGAGGGTCATCAGTTTTGTTGGATTGTGGATTGCCTGAGGAGGTGTAGAGCGATAAAGAGGTCAAATTTTCTCACCTTAAACTTTTTGGTTGTCTTTCTTATGTTCTTGTTGATTCTGATGCTCGTAGTAAACTTGAGGCTATGTCAAAGAAATGTTATTTCATTGGCTATGGAGACGAGGCATTTGGCTATCGTTTTTGGGATGATCAGGGTTAGAAGATTATAAGAAACAGGAATGTGATTTTCAATGAGAAGATTGTGTACAAGGACAAGTCCAGTACAATTGTTGAAGCTGCTCCTCAGGAGTCTGAGTTCATGAGATTGGATGACCTACCAGAGGCCATCGTGCAATGCAGAGATGCGAGTGACGGGGAGAGTGGGTCCAGTGCACCCATTCCTATTATTCCGTAGTCAAATTCAGAGTTGTCCACTCCTACAGCTGAAATTTTCAGGTTAGTTAGGACTATTTGGCCTCCATAGTGTTTTTAACCTACTTTGAATTATATTATATTGAAAGATGGTGGAGAACCGCAGAGTTACGAAGAAACCTTGCAAGATGAAAATTTTAGCAAGATGAGATGGATTCCCTATTAGGGAATCAGACATGGGAGTTGACAGAACTTCCACTAGGGAAGAAGGCATTGCACAACAAGTGGGTGTACCGGGTGAAAACTAAGTATAATGGCAGTATGAGGTACAAGGCTAGACTTTTTTTAAAGGGCTTTTAGCATAAGCAAAGTATTGATTACTTCAAGATTTTCTCTCTTGTGGTGAAGATCACAACCATCAGGTTAATACTGTCAATGGTTGCAACTGAAGATTTATTTCTTGAGTAGTTAGATGTGAAGACAACCATTCTTTGTGGAGACCTTGAAGAAGACATCTATATGCACCAACCTGAGGGGTTTACAGTACATGGAAAGGAAGGTTCAGTTTGCAGACTGAAGAAGAGCTTGTATGACCTGAAGCAAGCTCCTTGACAATGGTACAAGAAATTTGACAAATTTATGTGCAGTGCTGAGTACATCAGATGTCAGGCAGATCACTGTTGCTATGTCAGGTATTTTGCCAATTCTTACATTATTTTGTTGTTGTATGTGGATGACATGCTTATTGCGGGGGCTAGTATTGATGAGATCAGTAATCTGAAGAAGCATATGTCAGAGCACTTTGCAATGAAGGATTTGGGACCTGCGAAGCAAATCCTTGGTATGAGAATTGTTAGAGACAGAGTCAGAGGCACGTTGAGGCTCTCGCAGGCTGAGTACTTAGCAGGTTAAATATGGACAAGGCCAAACCAGTTGTCACACCCTTGGGCAGTCACTTCAGACTCAGCAAGGATCAGTCACCAAAGTCAGAGGAGGAACAAGATTACATGAGTAAGGTTCATTATGCCTCAGTCATT
The DNA here is from genome assembly GCF_029961685.1 of Aristolochia californica. Taxonomy (NCBI): domain Eukaryota; kingdom Viridiplantae; phylum Streptophyta; class Magnoliopsida; order Piperales; family Aristolochiaceae; genus Aristolochia; species Aristolochia californica. The sequence continues at coordinate 22,005,694 of NW_027181815.1, read as the reverse complement.
GGTCCATTTATGTATGCAATGGTTTGCACTAGACCGGATATTGCCTATGCAGTGAGAATTGTGAGTAGATACATGAGTAACCTAGGAAAACAACATTGGGAAGCTGTGAAGTGGATTCTGGGGTATCTAAAAGGCTCCTCAAAAACGTGCTTGTGTTTCTCAAGAAGGAGCTTAGAGGTGAGAGGCTATGTTGAAGCTGATCTAGTTGGAGATATTGATAGCAGAAAAAGTACCATAGGGTTTGTTTACACTCTAGGTGGTACTGTAATTTCATGGGGTTCAAATATACAGAAAACAATTTCTTTGTCTATTACAGAAGCTGAGTATATTGCAATATCAGAAGCTGCAAAGGAGATGATCCAACTACATGGTTTCTTGGAGGAATTGGACAAAAAGAATCAGAAGAGTACTCTCTATAGCGATAATCAGAGTGCCATATTCCTTGACAAGAACCCAACATTTCATTCCAGGACTAAGCACATTCAGATCATGTATCATTTTATACGTTCATTGTTAGATGACAAATAGTCGTTACTTGAGAAAATTTGTGGAAGTAAGAAACCCTACTGATATGTTGACAAAGGGTGTTATACTTGAGAAACTGAAGTTGTGTGCAACTTCAATTGGTCTTCTAGTATGAAGACAGGGGCAGTGAGTTGCAGAGGTGGAGGATATCATGTTTGAGAAAGAGTTGTTGTATTGATATGTGTGAAGACAGATTGATATCAGTCTTCAAGTGCAAGATTATCAAGAAGTAATGGGGCTGGTGTCAGAGAGGTGGCCCCCTAAGGACTTTTTCTCTCTCTGCTGTGTGTTGTTCTCAAGCCACATTAAATGGTGGGGGGGGGGGGGGGGGGGGGGGGGGGGGGGGGGGGGTGTTTCTCTCCCTTTTATTGAGTTCTCAGAACTTACTGTAAATCTTTGGAACTTACAAAGAGTGAACAAAAAAATAGAGTAAGTCTTAGGACTTACAAAGAGGGGGTTTTTCGAGAGACTCTCGGTGCTGTTGCCTGAAGAGAGTGAGCTCAAAGATTCGGCGCTGTTGTCAGAAGAGAGTGAGCTCTGAGAGTTGGCATTTTCTTCGAAAGAGAGGAACTCCGAGACTGCGTCGCTGTTGCCGGAAGATAGCAACTCGGGACTATGTCGCTGCTGCCGGAAGAGAACAGCTCTGTGATTCGTTGACACTGCTGAACAGAGCGGGTTCGAGGACTCTCTCTATTGTATTGTGCTTCCTCTCATTTGAATAAAAATCCTCTGATGCTCCAGTGGACGTAGGCAATTTTTTGAACCACGTAAGATATTGTGTCGTGCATGATTACATTTCACTTTATTGTCATCGTTTTTTCATAACATAAAACTTACTCCGCTCAATTTTAAAAGTAGAAAAATTGCCCAACTTTAGGGCCTACTTAAGAGACTACTCGCTTTTTAGGGGTAGCTCAAACACAAATCACCTTTTGGGTGAAGAACAAAAGACTTGACTCAAGCTGGATGTTAGACACACTCCTATACTTTTACGTAGTGGGTCTAGGCATTGCTCTCAAGTGATAAAAATACGAGATGATAACGTGAAGAAATACTAGAGAAAAACAACTTTAACAGGAAGGAAGTGATTATGCAACGCTCATACTTCCAAAGTGACCTTTAAAAAAAAACTATAGGAGACTATAATGGTAGAACTTAATAAATTTGACCAAGTACGAATATTTTTGGGGTGAACACAATTTTTTAGAGTTAGCTCTATGAAAGATACACAACCAAGTAACAAAAAGGCAAAACTTGAAAGCAACATCGAAGCAAGATATTGCAAACCAGGAATGAGCACATGTTGGAATGATTAAGTCTAACCAAAACTCTCTAATTACAAGAGAAATTTTAATAAAAAAAACTTGGATTTTAGGAGAAAATGAAACTCAATTCTCATCAATGCATGGAGAGATAATAGGAGAGAAAATAGGGGGGAAAGAAATTTTTGGCTGAACTGACCTGTGGTACTTCTAATCTCAATATCTCCAAAAATATATCTCAGAATCACAAATGGTTTGTTGATTAAGAAACTAGACTCACAGATATTTAATTTTGACACCTAATTTGACATAAAAATATACGTTCTATAACGTCTTGATTTTCTTTATTTTGTAGATAAATCTTAGCTGACTCCAATGCGAATATCTCCTTAAATATAGGTCAGGTTGGCATGAAATATTGAATTTATGATCCCAAGACAAGGTCTTTGACCATGGTCATGAAATAGGAGAGGAAGATAAGGAAGAGAAGAAAGGAGAAGAGAGAAAGAAGAGAGAACTTGGCTAGAGAAATGGAGAGAGAAAGAGAGCTTGGGAGAGGAGACAATTCTAAGGACAAATCTGAGAGAGAAGAGAGGAGAGTTAATGATCTACCCCAGGCCTTGAGCCTCTATTTATAGTTGTGATAGGAATTTTACAATGACTAAAATACCCTAAGGGCTACAAGCTTTGAAAATTAAAAGACATAAGTAGACATACATCTTCTTAGATAATTACACCCTTATGCCATCCTTATGAGAAAACCTTTTAACTTACTTCTTTTGCCACTTCATTCACATGGGGAAGGTAATTACATTGATGCCACTTGGAGGTGTCTTCCAATAAAATTTTCTCCTTTTGAAATTAGAATCCAATACCTTTCATCCAAGTATATTTTTTCTTCATAAAATATACTTCTTTTAATAGAAATAATCTAATAGATTTTGTACCTATAATCTTGCCGAACTGAGTACTCTTTCTTTTTTGGCCAGTATGCCCATCGACTCTTCTGAGATCGATATCTCCCTCTAGAAAACTCAGATTGGGAATTGGTTGGATAGATAAGAAAATAGAATTATAAATATTTCTTTTGATATATAATTTTCATATAAAGTCTCGTTCTTAATAGTATATAATGGCTTGAAAGTTGAAGTTTTTTTTCTACTACTCGAACCTCTCTTGCAATCTAACCTTTGCGGCTTCAAATATTGATTTCCTTTTGTAGAAAACTCCAATTGACAAAAATATTTTTGCGTTGGAAAGTAGACTTGAAGATATTTTCGTCAATATATAGTTTTTAATATTAAAATTTGAGTGTGGAGGTGAAAGCACCAAGAAAACAATGGCTACAGGGACAGGAAAGATAAGAAAAAAGATCGAATACAAACCTCAACTACTAGAAGTGATAGATCTTAAATAAATATCACATTATCTCTATGGATTAATTGAGTCAACTCAAAAAACCCACTCTAATGCTATGTTGAATTTCTAGAATAGAGAAAATTTTCACTGACATGCTGTAATTTAAGTACATGGGCCTTGTTGGAAGATGGGCTCAAGCCCACAAGCTCAAGGCTAGAAACCCACACATCAAAGGAGTGGCAAAGTGGTTATTTGTGGTATGTTCCATAAGGATGGTATGAAGATGTAAATACATTGACTTTGTCTCTTAATCTATTGAGTTGTAACCCTAAGGGCTTTGTAACACTATAAATAAGAGCATTGGCTAAGAGGTAAGGCATTCAAGCCTTTTCCTCTCTTTGGAAAAACGTCCAGCCAACCTCTCTTCTCCCTTGAAGCATTCTCTCATTTCCTTAATCCAAACTCTCCTCTCTAACGTCCTTCTCCTTTCTACCTCTTCTCTCACTTCTCTCCTTCTTCTTCCACGTTAACCTAGAGTCATTCTCATGGGGTCCTAACTTCTACATGGTATCAGAGCTTGGAGGTTAGGATCCTTATTCAAGTAGTTATGCCATCCATTCAAGAAGGTGTGTATAGAAGGAGTTCTGCCATGAAGAGATAGGTAAAATCTTTTTTTTTTTTTTTTGCATATTCTCTCTTTACAGTTTGAGTTTTTTTCTCTCTTCTTAAATTCTTGATTCATGTCAAGGAAAGATAATCTTCATAAACATTGTGAATATATATCTTGTATGACTAAAAGGATATTGTAGTCGTGATCATCTTGTAGAAAAATTAAATGATTGATCAACGGTTGGTTTTTTCGGTTCATTATTTGGATTCAATTACCTTTATGTAATGGGAATCACATATTGTTGATATGGGATTCCACCATATGTTGTTGTCAATAAGCTAACGTTACTCATGGGTGAGAGGTGGCTAAGACTCAGCTTCTTAGTTCCTCTGCCCTTCCCTCTTTTGATGACATCAGTGCTACGTTGTTAAGGATTCCTAATCCATCTCCTCCTTCTCCAATTGATGCTCCATCAGCTATGTTCTCTGGTAATCGGGGTATATCATCCCCATTTCGAGGACGTGGAAGAAATACAAGAGGAGGCCGCAATAGAGGTGGTCGAACGGGTCCGACCCATTCCAGCACTGAGCCTCGATTGTGCACTTATTGTGGTGGTCATAACCATCTTGTGGATTCATGCTGGAAACTCCATGGTAAGCCTGATTGGGTGACAACAAATCCAACCTCAGTTAATGTTGAGAAAAAGGAGGATAGGACTAATTCTCATTGCGGGAATGTGACCATCTCTACGGAAGACTATGCTGTAATTCAGAAGCTAAAATCCTTATTGGATCAGTTCTCTACTCCACCAGGTCCTACTGCTACCACTACCATTGCCTCAGGCATGCTTTCTTCCTCTTCAACCCTTCCTCTTGGATCATTGACTAGGGGCTTCCGAACACTTGTTAGGTAACAAACACATGCTTCATTCATTGTCTCCATATCTTCCTCCTAAATTGGTCACTATTGCTAATGGTTCCCAAACAAAGGTGTTTGGCAAGGGTTCCTCCTCTCTTACCGTGTCTATTCCTCTCCAAAATGTGTTATTTGTTCCTCAATTTCTGTTAAATTTGCTCTCTGTTAGTCTATTAACTAAACAATTGAATTGTTCTGTCACCTTCTCACCATCTTCGTGTATATTTTAGGTTCTAACTATGAAACAGGTGATTGGTGGCAGCCATGAAAAAGGGGGTTTATACTATTTTACTCTTCCACCAGTAGCTGCTATTTCATCCACTAAATTCGAGGATCAACTGTGGCACAACCGGCTTGGTCATCCATCTACCTCGTCACTTTGTTCTTTAGTTCCATCTCTTAAATCTTTGTCTAATTTTAATTGTGAGGCATGTCAATTAAGTAAGCATGTTAGGAGTACATATTCTCCTAGTCTTAAAATTATTAGTACTGCTCCATTTGCATTAATACATTCTGATGTATGGGGCCCTTTAAAGGTGTCTAACCGTTCTCAAGTTCAATATTTTGTTACTTTTCTGGACGATTTTACCAGAGTGACTTGGTTGTTTTTGTTTAAAGAACGATAAAAAATTCTTTCTATTTTTAAAAACTTTCATGCAATGGTTCTAACGCAATTTGAAAAAAAATTCAAATCCTTAGATCCGATAATGCAAAGGAATATTTTTCTAATGAATTTAAATAGTTTTGTGAGGGTAATGGGCTTCTTCATCAAACATCATGTCCTTATACCCCTAAAAAAATGGTGTTGCTGAAAGAAAAAATCGTCACCTCCTTGAAGTTGCTCAGGGTCTCCTCCACTCCATGACGGTACCCTACTTTTATTGGCCTCATGCTATTCTTACAGTAAGCTTTATCATCAATAGGTTACCTTCATCAGTAGTTAGAAATCAAACTCTGTATTTTGTTGTGTTTCATGTTGAAGATTCATTTTCTCTTCCTCTTAAAGTATTTGGTTGCACATGTTTTGTTCATGATACTTCACCACATAAAATTAAACTTGATCCTCGGTCTCTGAGGTGTATTTTTTTGGGGTATTCTCGAACTCAGAAAGGATATATTTATTATAATCCTACACTTTGGAGGTTGATGGTATCTCGGGATGTGACTTTCTTTGAAGACACTTCCTTCTACTCCTCACATGAGGCTCCTCCAGGATTTACATTTCCTCCTTCCACTCCATGCCCGCTTGTGCCGTTTCATGAAGATATTACTCAACCCCCTAAAGCACTGGCTGTCCCTCACCTGTGGAGTTGTTCGATCCACCAGAGGTAAGTCTTTCTCCTCCTCCTTTGTTTGGGCCTGAATTTGATACTCGGCCTATTGCATTACGAAAGGAACCCCATTCTTGCACTACTTCTCATCCAATTGCCAATTTTATGTCTTCTCATCTCTTATTTTCTCAGTGTGTTCAGTTTCTTGCTTCTCTTTCGTCTGTTTCCATACCACAATCCTATCAGGAGGCCCTAAAGCATCCAGGATGGAAGGCGGCTATAGATGAAGAAATACATGCATTATATGAAAATCAAACTTGGACATTGGCATCGCTCCCAAAAGGGAAAAGACCGATTGGTTGCATATGGGTTTTTTTGGTGACACACAACCTAGACGGGTCAGTTGCTCACCTTAAAGCACGTCTGGTTGCAAAAGGTTATGCTCAGTGCTATGGGATAGATTATGACAAGACTTTCTCTCCAATTGCAAAACTAAACTCGGTACGTATCATCCTCTCTATTGCTGCTAACTCATCTAGGTCAGTATATCAACTCGATGTAAAAAATGTATTTTTAAAGGTGATATACGTGAAGAAATTTATATGGTCCAACCACTAGGATATGTGGTTGAGGGGTAGTCCGTATGCCGGTTAAAGAAATCTTTATATGGGCTTAAACAGTCCCCTGGGGCCTGGTTTGATAAATTCAGTCAAGTGCTTCTAGGTTTTCATAGGTGCTCGATTGATCACTCAGTATATGTAAAAGATACTATCAAAGGGAAGATATTATTGGCTGTGTATGTTGATGATATTATCTTGACTGGAAATGATGCTCATAGTATACAAGAAGTGAAGAATATGATATGTAAAAAGTTCAAGACTAAAGATTTGGGTAAGCTCAAATATTTTCTGGGTATAGAAGTCCTTCAGTCAAATCATGGAATAGTATTGTCTCAAAGAAAATACGTCTTAGATCTTCTTGAAGAAACATGAATGAAAGGTTGTAGACCAGTTGATACACCTATGGATGCGAATGAAAAATTGTGTGCCACAACTGGAGAAGATGTTGACACTGGCAAATATCAAAGACTTGTGGGAAAATTGATCTATCTCATGGTAACCAGGCCAAATATATCATATGATGTGAGTGTGGGAAGCCAATTCATGCACAAACCACAAATTACTCATTGGCAAGCGTTGAAGAGAATACTATGATACTTAAAAGGTGCTCTAGGAAGATGATTGTTATATAAACAACATGGTCACTTCAATATAGAAGGCTTCTCAGATGCAAATTGGGTTGGATCACCCGATGATAGAAAATATATGTCTGGGTATTGTACCCTTGTTGGGGGGAACTTGGTCACATGGAAAAGGAAAATGTGGTTGCAAGATCTAGTGCTGAAGCAGAATACCGAGCTATGGCCCACACTGTAAGTGAACTTTTATGGATAAAAACTCTTCTTATCGAATTAGGATTTTATAAAGGAGGCTCTATGGGTCTACATTGTGATAATCAAGCAGCTATTCACATTACGTTAAATCCAATCTTCCATGAAAGAACTAAGCATATTGAAGTGGATTGTCATTTTATACGGGAAAAATTTCAAGCAGGAATAATTTCTCTTAAGTATATTTCATCTCAAGAGCAATTAGCTGATATCCTCACCAAACCGGCAACATCCAAAATTCTATCTTATATATGTGGCAAGATGGGTATTTATGATGTATTTTTTCCTCCAGCTTGAGGGGGAGTGTTGGAAGATGGGCTCAAGCCCACAAGCTGAAGGCTAGGCTAGAAGCCCACATGTCAAAGGAGTGGCAAAGTAGTTATTTATGGTATGTTCCATAAGGAAAGCATGAAGATGTAAACACATTGACTTAATATATCTTTTAATCTATTGAGTTGTAACCCTAAGGGCTTTGTAACACTATAAATAAGAGCATTGGCTAAGAGATAAGGCATTCAAGCCTTTTCCTCTCTTCGGAAAAACGTCCAACCACACTCTCTTCTCCCTTGACGCATTCTCTCATTTCCTTAATCACAACTCTCCTCTCTAACGTCCTTCTCCTTTCTACCTCTCCTCTTTCTTCTCTCCTTCTTCTTCCAAGTTAACCTAGAGTCATTCTCATGGGGTCCTAACTTCTACAGGCCTTAGCTAGGATTACAATTGAACTACCCCTGTCCCAGTTAAACCCAAAGTTAAACACTAAAAGGTAAGTCCTAGAACAATTGAACAACTAAACATAAATAGAAGACTAACATAACTAAAATACCTTTAACTGAAAATCTTCTATGAGAGTCCTTCCATAATAATTTTGGCTCTATAAGACTTCTTTTTTGTGAGAGTCATGTCTCTAATGCTTTAAAAGCTATCGATGGAGTCTAGGCTTCCTACTTTTGTGAGGCATCTCTTCATCAATTCAAACTGGTCTACAGGAGACTCAGGGCTCTCCTAAGGGTGCACGTTGTGGTACAGATTCCTTTGGGATCTTCTCCTCTTGAATCCATTGTCCCCTCCATTTGGCAAATCCAAATTTTCCCACTTTTATTTCTCCTATGGACATCTTCATTATCATGTCGACTAACACTTCATCCGATAAATCTACTCCACAAGAGAATCCTTAAATCCTAACAGTATACTTAATTAGGGTTAGGGTTAGGGTTAGGGTTTAGTGTATTTTGGGTTTAGTGCTTAAATCCACTCGAAAACAGTTTCTAGTATTAGTACCCCAATATGATAAAAATATAAAAAACAAGAGAATCCTTAAATCCTAATAGTATACTTAATTAAAACATAACCCTTAAATCCAAAATTAGGTAAAACATGCATTATTACTATACGAATAAGTAATTTTATGTATAATTAAAATACTTATTATATTATTTAACAATTACATTTTATTGTACATTAATACAGTAATTACGTTAGCCAATGAAATTCGTACGTGATTATTTATAAAAAATAAATAAATAATATTATAAATAACAGAAACGTCTGTAATAAGTTAAGTTATTAATTTATTAATAAAATATGATATACTTTAACCTAAAAAGGAATGATTAAACAGGAAAAAGTTGATCTAATCATAACTTTAACACACTATATATTTGTACGTATTATTAATTAATAATATGTTTCCGTTAAATTTAAAACCATTGATTTTATTAAATAAAAAATAGTTTAATTAAACCAACATAATTGATCAAATGCTTGATTTAACAATATCTTAATTACCACTATTAAATCACTAATATAATACAATAATTTAAAAATAAATATAATGAATAAATAAAGAATTATTTTATTAATAAAATAAAATGGATATTTTACGTGGTATAATTGATTATATATTTTCGAAAAATTAAAAATAATTAATTTATCAAATGCATATTGTAGCTATATTTTATTTACAAGACTTAAATATCTAGTTTAATATTGTAATAAAATTTAATTTAATTAATATATAAATAAATAGTTAACTTCATTAATAACCTAAGAAAGATTATTCTAATAATGAGCTCGTGCCTTTAATATTAAAATCATCAAATTACAAGTTTAGTACATAAGAACATTACATGTTCAAAAGCAATAAGATACATTCATCATTTATCATTCCACATGCAAGTCGGTATGTCATCTCGAAATTGTGCGCCTCTGGATTCTAATGCATGCTGCCTCCAAAACCTTGTTGATTGGGTATTCTCTTCCACAAGACCATCGCTATCATCGTTGTTTGTATCATCCATTACAGCTAATTGGAGTCCATCACCTCCTCCACCGAACTTGTCATCCGAATCATCATCTTCCAATTCAAATATATCTTTGTAATCCTCTCTACGTATATAATTGTCTAATATGTAACAAGCAATTAAAATTTTTGTTTGTACCACATCAATGATGGGGGTTGGATTTCGTTGGCCAATGGGCGTCAGTCTAGGCAAGTTAGCCTTGTTTGAACTGGACTAAACACCCGAAACTCTAAACACTAACCCTAAACCCTCAACCTTAATTCCAAAACCTAAACCCTAAACTACATATCTTAAAACCCCTAAAAGCCCCAAACCTTAAAACCTAAACCCTATCACCCTAAAACCGAGAACCCTAATTTTTTTTTTAAAAACCCTAAACCCTAAACCCTTAAATACCAAGCACTAAACCCTAAATACACTAAACCCTAACCCTAAACCCTTAAATACCAAGCACTAACCCTAAATACACTTCAAGCAGGCCTACCTAACTTATGAGCTTCATGGAGATTATGGCTATCTCAACATAGCTATGTTGAGAAGGTGTTGGATAGGTTCAATGTTATGGACTCCATAGCATCACAAGTTATCCATAGACATAGGAATTAAATTATGTCAATTTACTTTTAATGTAATTTCATTTGGTTTGGTTTGGTTTACTTTGGTTTGGTTTAGATGTAATGTGGTGTGAACCACTTGACCTATGGGTCACTTTTGTAATTCCGTCCTCAACCCTATTTAGGGGGACGTCAAGGGAAGGAGAAATAAAGTATTGAGAAAATTAGAGTAAACATGTCAGATTCTCCCTCAGAGGTCTAGGTCGGATTCTCCCTCTGAGGTCCAGGTCGAGCTTCCTTCAAAGCTCCACCATTCCACGTTCCAAAAACAAGCATCCTCTTCCAGCGTCAAGAACAACCATGGAGGGAAGAGAGGAAAGAAGAGTGACTCGATCCATGGCTCGGGAAGAACCTAACATTCAACATGGGTAATGCAAAACCAGTAAGTACACTTTTGGCGAATCATTTCAGATTGTCTACCGCTCAATGCCCGAAGACAGGTGATGATGTTCATGACATGTCAAAGGTCCCATATGCCAGTGTAGTGGGGTGTTTAATGTATGCTATGGTTTGTTCAAGATCAGATTTGGCACAAGCTGTCAGCGTGATTAGCAAGTTTCTTTCAAATCCGGGTCGACAACAATGGGATGCAGTCAAGTGGATTTTTAGATACTTGAGGGATACTACAGACTATGACATCATGTTTAGCAGACAATAGAGTGACGCTTCAATTATGGGATATGTGGATGCAGATTATGCAGGGGACTTGAATGACAGGAGGTCAACCACAAGTTATGTATTTACTCTTTTCGGATGGCCTATTTGTTGAAGGTCCATGGTACAGTCTATAGTTGCACTATCTACTACTGAGTCAGAATATATGGTAGTAACGGAGGCTGCCTAGGAGGCTTTGTGGCTTACAGGGTTGGTTAAGGAGCTGGGTGTCCAACAAGGTGGAGTTCAGTTGCATTGTGACAGTCAGAGTGCCATTTATTTGGTAAAGAACCAGGTGTATCATGCAAGGACCAAGCACATAGATGTGAGGTTTCAACGGTTCATTGAATTGGTTTCATTAGGTGAACTACTACTTGAAAAAGTTTACACTTCTGAGAATGCAACAGACATGTTGACAAAGCCTATTACTATAGATAACCCTACTTAGTGGGGAAGGAGAATGAGAAAAGGCAAGTCTTGAATTAGGTTAAACAGGGTTCATAGTTCTCCTTGACGAACTCTAGGGTTTGGAGTTCTCCTTGATGAGCTTTAGGTAGAGGTTCTCTCTTTAATCTGAATTTCTTTCTTCTCTTTTTGTTTTTCTGTTTTACAATACTCTTCACTGAGAACAATGAAGGATTATGCCCCTTTTCCAAGTTCAACAAGAGGACTTTAGCCTCTAATCAGGGCACTGTAGCGAGAGAGGAATTTTCCTTCTCTTTATGGAGCAAATTTAGAGGCTTTCCCCGCCCCTAGACCGAGAGAAGCAAGGCCAGAGGTTCTCCAACTTCTAAACTAGAAAGCAGCAAGGTTAGGGACTCCTAACCCCTAATTCGGGGACTGCCCAAGTTAGAGGCTTCTCAGCCCCTAACCCGGACAGCAGCTGGAAGGGACCTAACCCCTCTCATGCGTGAGCAGCAAGGGGCCTATCCCCCTCCTTTCCGTGAGCAGCAAGAGGCTTCCTATCCCCTTAGAGAGAGCAGCATCATAGCGGCTTAAGGGAGGATCTTTTACCTCTAATCCAGCATCCACAAGGTCTCTCTAAGTCTACCAAGAGCAGCAGCAAAAAGGAGGGTCCTTTCCTCCTAACAAGAGCAGCAGCTCTCTCTAACAACCTTGGATTCACCAATCCCACAATGAATTACTTGATCAGTGACATGGGATAATCATAGTCCTTTAATCTATTGAGTTGTAACCCTAAGGGCATTGTAACACTATAAATAAAAGAATTGGATAAGAGGTAAGGCATTGAAACCTTCTCCTCTCTTTTAGAAATTGTCCAGCCACCTTCTCTTCTCCCTTGACGAATTCTCTCCTTCCCTTACGCTAAAATCTACTCTCTCATGCCCTTCTCCTTCCTCTCTCCTCTCTCTCTTCTCTCCTTTTTCCACGTTAACCTACAGTCCTTCTCATTGGGTCCTAACTTCTACACCCTTTAAGATATTCTTCATAAAGACAAAATGATCTACTGAGCACTAGCTGAATCCAAACAACAATATTGTTTGGCTAAATTTGTCAAACCAAGCCCGAAGAGGCTGTTTAAGCCCATATAGAGACTTCCTTAATTTCCATATTGACTCCCACTCAACCACAAAGTTGGGTGGTTGATTGCACATTTATCTCTTCTTTTATGTCCTCATTCAAAATGATATTTTTTACATCCAATTGATATACCGCCTATGAGGAATTAGAAACTATAGATAATAAGATGCGTATAGAGTTTAATTTAGCCACTAGGGAAAATGTTTCCTCATAATCTAGTCCATAAAACTAAGTGTATCCCTTGACAAAGAGTTAGGCTTTGAGACCAGCAACAAAACCATCTAGATTGTGCTTGATAGTGAAAACTCATTTACAACCTACGGGTTTCTTGTCAGGATGAAGAGGAACTAGGGCACAAGTCTAATTCTCATATAAGGCATGCATTTCTTCTTCCATGGCCACCTTCCATCCTGGATGTCTCAGGTCCTCCTGATGTGACTGTGGAATAGATATGGGAGAAATATATGCAATAAGTTGACAGCATGAAGAAGACAGTTGATGGTGAGAAACAAAATTGGATATAGGATGAGAAGTGAAGGGCCTAATGATGGGCCAAATACAACAGGGAAAGATGGGCTTACCTCAGAGGGATCCATAAACTCCACAAGTGAGGTGTTGACCGAGTTTTCAAGGGGCTGAAGCAGATCTACTTCAAGTGGCACGATGGGCTTCAGAGCTGCCTAAATGGATGAAAGACCCGAGGTGCATTTTTTGAGTAATAAAAAAATGTGTCATAAAAAAGGTGACATCCCTAGAAACAATTAAGTCCCAAAGAGAAGGATTATAATAGACATAACCTTTTTGTGTACTAGAGTTAAATACACTTAGTGCACTTTGAAAGTGAATTACCTAGTGAGAGTGAAAGTGAAAGTGAAAGTGAATTACCTAGTGAAAGTTGTAAAGTTGGGTCTAAGGCCCATCCCAAAATAAACTAGCCAACTTAGGAAGCATCTTTCCCAACTAATAAACTCAAGATCTTTGTACTCACTAATCCATATGGGACTATTCCGTAACACTCCCCCTCACTTATAGGCCCTCTTTTGTGGCTCTACATGTGGATAATTTGGGTGGAGGCCCACATAAGAGTACCTACTCTGATACCATGTTAAGTTGGGTTCAAGGCCATCCCAAAATGACTAGCCAACTTAAGAAGCCTCTTTCCCAGCTAATAAACTTAACATCTTTGTGCTTGTTGATTTTTCAGGACTCCATGGATTTAGCTCATGGAGAAAAAGAGAGAGGGACTCATGGGGAGAAAACAAGAGAGAAAAGACGCTATGGACTTATGTCCTAACCCTTCCCATGAAGCTCAATTTATAGATTAATAATCCTAAATATTAAACTTATGTCCCTAAAACTTTGACTAATTACATCATTGTTATCTTTATGAGATGACTCATTATTTACAATAATGGCATCATTGTTGGCCTTCTGCTTGGTCTATGGACCTTAAGCCCATCTTCCACATCTCTTGGATATGTGGGCCTTCCTTGTTCTTATGGACTTGAGCCCCATCTTCTAAGACACTTGGATGTGTGGGTCTTCCTTGGTCGTGTAACTTTGGGCCCATCTTCTAGCACTCCCCCTCAAGATGGGGGTGAGAGAACATCATGAATACCCAGCTTGCTTCAAATGGTGTAAAGGATCTTCTCGTATAAAATGGTTGTCCACCATATCTTCCAACACTCCCCCTCAAACTGGTGGTCTCTTAGAGACCCAATTGTCATAATATAAGAGAGTAAAATTACTCTTATCCATAAGACATTGCTCCATACTCCAGTCAAATGGTCATAGTCAAAAATACTTTCCACTCAATTTCACAAGTAAAAAAGTAGTTCTTCTGTGGGGCACAGAGTCTACCCACTTTCTCAAGGTAGCTAAAAAAACACCTCTTGGGTGAATAATAGACTTGACTCACACTGGATCTTGGGCACACTCCTCTCCTCTGTAGGTTGTGGGTCTATAGGCATTGTTTAGAAGTATAGTAATAAACTCCTCCATCACGGTGTCCCTCCATAGGGCACCGACTCTCAAATGGTAGGAGTAAATACGTCAAGTAAGGGGGGTAACAAGTAATCACTTGGAAGATAATATTCTTGGGCCACCATGTGCTTTCTTCTTCATCAAGTAATCGATGCTGATAACAATCAACAACTGAGAAGTCCTTCAATAATAATGTCTCAGGCAAAAAGACACAATAGCAGTAGCTGAAATGGACCTGGGCCCAATAACACATATATAATAATGAAAATTCTTTAAAAAGGACCCATAAGATAATTCATTGATAGTCCATCACTAAATAAGGAAGTTGCACCAAAAAATATGTTGGAACCTAGTAATAATCCAAGTTAATAATCCAGTCAGACAAAAGGGACCGAATCAAGCCGAGTTAGATATGAGATCAATATAGCTGAGTCGAGGAAGAAATAGGTATAGAACTCAGGAACCAGACCTGTATAAAGAGGCAATAAGAGAGTGGGTTGAGTCAGATTGACTTGGTTGAGTTGGCTCGGTCTGAGTTGGCCCAACTCGTTGAATCAATCAGCCACCTAACTTAGGTGGGATTTTAATTCAGAACCAGTGTCTTCCCCGGGCTGCTAGCCTTCGAACATCGCGGCACAACAGAAAATTAGAGAGTATAGCCAGTGATGAACCAGCAATAATTTATCAAAAAATAGAGCGACAGAATAATGGAAACTTTCCAAGAGTGTATCCAGCGGTTAGCTAAAAAAATATCGGTGAGGTGACAGTCAGACCAGCATAGAGACAACTGATGAAGGAGATCAATCATCGAGAAATTTTTGAAAATAATTCAATCTAGCAGAGAGCTTTCCTCAAAAAAAATGGTATGGCTAAGGAAGATAATATGCCTTAATCCAAGCATAGTCGAGCTTCTACTCAATCACCAGAGAAAAATAATCTCGTGAATTTCCTATTTGTCTTCCTCGCAATGTGTTGGGATCTTCCCATCTATGGATCGTGTCACCCTTCTTCCCTCTCTTCCCTCCAGATTGGTTGTTGACGCTGGAAGAGGATTCTTGTTCCTTGAACGTGTAATGGTGGAAATCGGAATGGAATGGATTGAACCTTGAAGGAGATTCGACCTGGACCTCAAAGGGAGAATACGACCTAGACCTCGGAGGGAGAATCTAACCTTTCTAGACTAAATTTCTTAATGCTTACTTTCATTCATCTTGACGTCCCAATAAATAGGTTTGGGAATGAAAATACAAGCTAGACCCATGGGTCAATTGGTTCACGCCAAATTACCTCCAAACCAAACCAACCCAAATTGAGATACATGAAAAGGGAAATAACATAATTTAATTCCTACGCCTGTTGATCCCGAGTCTATAACATCACCCCCCTCCTGGAGAAAAATATTGTCCTCAAGCTCAAAAGAGTGGTATAGAGACTGGAAAGCCGCTAAGGGCTCCCATGTAGTGTCACTGGGGTCAGCGTCATCCCATTGCACGAGTACCTCCCAATCGCCCTAAATGCGACGAGCCTGCAACACCTGTGCTAGAGTAGAAAGGACATGTCCCTCATGTAGTGGTGGCAGAGGAGTGTGCAGCAAGGGGGAGTCACCCTGGAAGGCCTTCAGTTGGGAGACGTGAAACACATTTTGGATCTTTGCTTCTGGTGGAAGCTGCAAGCGGTAGGCGATTGTGCCAATGCGGTCTAACACCTGAAAGGGACCATAATACTTCGGAGATAACTCGTGGTGTTTGGAGGTTGTCAATGAAAGCTGCCTGTAATGTTGGAAACGCAGCCATACATAATCTCCTGGAGAAAAGAATACTTCCCAGTGGTGCTTATCATAATATAATTTCATAGTATGTTGGGCCTACTGGAGATGATTGCGCACCTCACTGAGCATGGTGTCGTATTCTGCTAAAGCCTGGTCCAAGGTGGCAACCTTATGCACCTGGTTCATACGATAAAAGTCGAGGCGGATCTTTGCCATATACTACCTTGAATGGAGTAGTGCCGAGTGCGCTGTGGTAGGATGTGTTGTAACAGAATTCTGCCCAAGCCAGCCACTTAACCCACCGTTTAGGTGAGTCCCCCCAGAAAACAACGAAGATACATCTCAATCGTTTGGTTAACAACCTCGGTCTGTCCATCAATCTGTGGATGGTAGGCGGAAGAGAACACCAACTTTGTGCCTTGCAGCTTGAATAGTTCCTTCCAGAACGTACTAGTAAAGATGGCGTCCCTGTAATGGAGGCCGACATCCCATGTAACCGGACAATATTATCCATGAATAGTTGAACTACTTGAGCTGTAGTGTAAGGATGTGCCAGAGGTAGGAAATGGCCATACTTTGAGAAATGGTCAACCACTACAAATATAACTGATTTGCCAGACGAGGGGGGAAGGCCATCAATGAAGTCCATGGATATATCGGACCAAACTTGTGACGGTAGCTGAAGTGGTTGGAGCAACCCTGCTAGACTTAAAGATTCAGCTTTATTCCGTTGACAAATTTGGCAAGCCGTCACATAATCGGCTACACTACGCTTCATGCATTTCCAATAAAATTCCCAACTAATCCGAAAATATGTTTTCTTTCTGCCTTCATGTGTACTATCATGGAAAGAGGGTAAAATGCTGGTAATAAGTGGTGACGTGTGGTGCAGAAAAATCCGGTTTTTGAACAGGATTGGACGATTCTGGATCGTCCAATGTCCCCTGTTGAATCTCATGATATAATGCAAAAAATTTTGGATACTGTTGTGTCTCCTCCCTAATAGAATCCAACAAGAGAACTCTGGGCTGACTGATAGCATATAAGTGCGGCTCTGGAAGGTCCCAGCTAGACAAAGCATCAGCCCCCACATTCAAACTACCAGGTGTATATTCAATTGTAAAGTCAAACCCCATCAGTTTACTCAACCAATGTTGCTGAGGGGAGGTGGTGAGGTGCTGCTCTAGAAGATATTTTAGGCTGCAATGATCAGTTCGAATCATAAATGTGTGCCCCCAGAGATAAGGCCACCAATGCTGTATTGCTTTAGCTAAACTGATCAATTCCCTCTCATAAGCTACTAGCTTGTGATAGTGGAGGCCAAGCTGGTGGCTGAAGTAAACGATCGGGTGGCCATGTTGCTATAACATTGCACCGATACCGCCACCTGAAGCATCACATTACACCACAAATAACTCATCAAAGTCCTGTAGCTTCAAAATTGGCACTGATGATAAGGCGTGCTTCAATTTCTGAAAAGAATGATCTGTTGTCTCAGACCAGGTGAAGGCATTTTTCTTGAGTAGGTTGTTAAGTGGTGCTGCAATCTGGCCATAGTTGCGGATAAATTTTCCGTAATACCCCGTGAGGCCCAAAAATCCCCTTAACGCTGTGATAGATGTAGGGGAAGGCCAATCTATGACAGTCTGAATCTTACTTTGGTCAACTTGCACCCCAACTGCTGAAATAATGTGGCCTAAATATGCCACCTCGGAGGTGCCCATAGAACATTTGGACTTATTTAAAACCAAATGATAGGAGCGGAGAAGAGTAAAGACCTAGTGAAGGTGCTGAATGTGCTCGTCCCAAAGTTTGCTATACACCAATATATCATAAAAAAAATACGAGAACATATTTCCGCAAGATAGAGCTAAATACCTCATTCATGAGGGCCTGGAATGTGGATGGCGCATTGGAGAGACCAAAGGGCATCACGAGGAACTCAAAATGACTGTGGTGTGTGCGGAACACGGCCTTCTCCACATCTGAAGGATGAACGCGAATCTGATGATAGCCTGACTTCAAATCCAGCTTGGTAAATATAGTGGCACCGTGTAACTCATCTAACAACTCGTCCACCACTGGGATGAGAAATTTGTCTTTAATAGTGTGAGCATTGAGTTGCCGGTAGTCCAAACAAAACCTCCATGACTTATCATGCTTTTTGACTAGTAATACTGGGGATGAGAAAGGAGACCTGCTTGGCTGAATAATTCCCTGGGCGAGCATATTTTGGCACTACCTCTCAATTTCATCCTTCTATAAGTGGGGGTAACGGTAAGGCCGAACCACAACAGGTTCAGTTCCCATCTTCAATCTAATGCGGTGATCACAGTGGCGAATAGGCGGAAGAGCAGTAGGATCATGAAATAAATCTTCAAAATTTGTAAGTAAGTGAGATAACTTACAGTACTCGGTGTTTTGGACCTGAACTAACTGAAGTGGCAAGGCACTGTAGCCTGTGTGCCCTGCAAGGTGATCTGACGCTGGACTTCTGTGAAGGTCATGGTCAGGGCCTGGAAATCCCACAAAATAGGCCCCAACAGTTGGAGCCATTTAACTCCAAGTACCAAATCAAATCCAGCCAGCGGACTCACCAAGAAATCGGAACTAAAGGAGTGACCCTCAATATAAAAGGGGTGGTTGTAGAAATACCCACACTCGTGATTTTCTCCCCATTGGCCACTGAGACTGAGAGGCATGTGGTCTACTGGACTACTAACCCAAGCTGCTCGGCAGCTGGCTGACTGATGAAGTTATGTGTGCTACCAGAGTCAACTAATGCTAATAACTGGAGATGGTGTAATTGTGCCCGAACTTGCATGGTGTTAGAACTGCCCCGGCTAGTCATGGCATGAAGTGAAATCTTTGGGCCCTCTTGTTCTGTATAAACAATGTCTTCCTCAGGTAATATGTCCTCACAATCCTCCCAAAGAACCACACTGAATAATCTTTTGCATATGTGACCCTGGACATATTGTTCATCACAATTAAAACAAAGGCCCTTGCCCTTTCTTTGTTCCATATCTTGTCTATTCAATTTTTTTATATAAGGGGCTGGTGGCATAGAGGTAGAACTTTTTGCACACTGTGCTGTACTGGGTCCTGAATGTGGAGGCCTTGAATATGGTGAGGGCGCAGTGGAGGTTGTCCTATTTGGCCAAACTGGTTTTCCGACCAATGACTCCTTTAAAACACGCTATTTATTATCAATTGCCCTGGCCAAATTCATGGCGTGGTCCAATTCTGTAGGACCATGTAATTCAACTTCCAGATGCAAACCCTCTGTCAAGCCAGAAGTAAAGATTTGAACATACTGGGAGGGTTTGACAAAATCACTAGCTCTTGCCCAACGTTCTTGGAAGGTCCTTTGGTACACTTCTAGGGGCCCAGTCTGTTTATAATTGATCAATTCACCCAATGGATTGCTACTAGCTGGAGGACCAAACCTCAACATGCAAGATTGTTTAAAGGTCACCCAATCCTAAACCAAATGTTCATTTCGGAATTGGTGATACCATAGGAGCACTTCATCAAGCATGTGGTATGCGGCCAAATGAACCTTGTCATCCGCCGGTGTTTTTTTATGGGAAAAGAACTGGTCACGTTTGTGTAACCAGATCAAGGGGTCCTTAGACCCATCAAATATAGGAAAGTCCAGTTTGAATTACCTGGGAACCGAATTTGGTCCCTCTGCGTGGGGAGGCATTGGGGATGGGGCTGGCGCAGTGGTGGTGGCTGGTGGAGGGGTTGCACCGCCTGAGGAGAATAGTCTGCTGGCGGCAGTGGCCCTCGACCCCTAAGCACAACAAGTTCCCACAAATTTTATGTAAGGACGAATCCATGGTGTTCATCGTGGTTTGTAGGTCATCAATTTTCTGGCGCAGAGTAGCAAGATCTACCTCTGATCTGTGGTGATTTTCATCAATTATCTGCCACAAATCCTCTGGGGAAGAGGAATCCCCAAGGGTGGACCTGTCTGATACCATGATGTTGGGATCTTCCCGAGCCATGGATCGTGTCACCCTTCTTCCCTCTCTTCCCTCCAGATTGCCTGTTGACTCTAGAAGAGGATTCTTGTTACTTGGACGTGTAATGGTGGAAATCGGAATGGAATGAATTGAACCTTGAAGGAGATTCGACCTAGACCTCAAAGGGAGAATCCGACCTAGACCTCGGACGGAGAATCTGACCTGTCTAGACTAAATTTCTTAATGCTTACCTTCATTCATCTTGACGACCCAATAAAAAGGTTTGGGAACAAAAATACAAGCTAGACCCATGGATCAATTGGTTCACGCCAAATTACCTCCAAACCAAACCAACCCAAATTGAAATACATGAAAAGGGAAATAACATAATTTAATTCCTACGCCTGTTGATAACTCAGGATGCTATGGAGTCCATAACACAATGTCAGTGCAACCACAAAACTAGGCAAGTTAATGATCGTCGAGGACCGTAAGCCGAATGAGTAGTGGAGAGTAAGATGGCTAGTAGAGAGTTTCTGAGAACTTTCCGAATAAAAAATCAATCTAGCAGAGAGTTCCAAAAAAATTATAACAGAGATTTATTTCCGTAGAGACAAAGGCGGCCAGCTTCACAACCTTGCCGAAGCGAATGAGATCAAGAATGTTTCCAAGAATAGCTTGCGCAAGTGCAGGATCTCTCTGCAGAAGTTGCCATCATATTTGAATCTCGACTAACATGCTAATGTAAGACGTTGATATTCACAATAGAACCATCCAAGTTAAAACTAAGGTCATTGGTGGATGCACGAGAAGTGCTTGACATCACATAACCAGATCGCCATTTATGTCATCAATAGAACTCAAGCTCAGAGTTCCTCATTTCGCTTCCGTTGAACAGTAACTACTGCTGATGAAGTGACACGCAGAAGGGTCTATTTTTACTGGCATCGTCTTGATCGTCTCCTTCGCGTCAGACAGATGGCCTGCTCGGCCAAAAAGACCATGCATCCGTAGTGACCAGAGTTGTGAGGAATTTGGTAAAATTCAGTCATAGGATCAAAATATTTGCGCCCCTTTTCTAGCAGACCTGCATGGCTGCACACAGTTAAAGACTCCTGTCGAACGTGATGTCGTATTGTGTCATGGTTGCATGCAGTTAAAGACTCCACTGAACATGTTTCCCAATACTCCGCCGAACCTGATGCCTAGGTCTTTTGATCCTCCCAATTTTACTCCCCCATTTTGTCATACCAAAAAAGATAGTGAAACACACAAGTGATAACAAAAAGTTGCTTAAATATCCTATTACAGATAAGATTTTCCTTTTCTTTTACAAAAAGTGTGTACAATGCTTTATGTTGAATTTTGGAAAAAAGAAAAAATTTCACTGAATTGATGTAATTTGAGTACATGAGTCTCTATTTATAATAGAGGAACCAAGTAGAATCCAATTACAATTAAACTATCCTTATTGTAGTTATACCCAAAGTTAAACTATAAAAGATAAGCCCTAGAACAACTGAACAACTGAACATAAATAGAAAACTAACATAACGAAGCTCCATTAACTGAGACTCTTCGATGAGACCTTCCATAATAATTCTAGCTCATTAAGACTTCTTGATATAAGAGTCATGTGAGACTCTTCCATATGTGCTCTTCAACATTGACTTCAAGCTAGAATTCATAACTTCATCTTGCAATGAAAAGGATTTTTGGTCTTCAATTTTCTTTACCTGAAAAGAAAATTCTTCATAGATGCAAAAACATCATCTTTTATGGTCCCCAGAATATGTTGTTCACATAAAAATTATCACAACATGTGAAACAAAATACCTCTTTCTTGTACTTCTTCTTCTACTTCTTCCCCTCAAGTTGGGGATAAAAAACATAGAGAGACCCAGCTTGGAAAAAATAGAATGTGGGAGTAGAAAATCACTCCTAGCCATACAAAAAAGCTCCATACACCAACCAAAATGGTCATAGTCTGAAACTCAGTCCACTCAAATTTAAAAGTAGAAAAACTACCCAACTTTAGGGCTTAATTAAGAGACTACTCACTTTTTAGGGGTAGCCCAAACACAAATCTCCTTTTGGGTGAAGAACAAAATACTTGAGTCAAGCTGGATGTTAGGCACACTCCTATACTTTTAGGTAGTGGGTCTAGGCATTGCTCTCTAATGATAAAAATACAAGATGATAATGTGAAGAAATACTAGAGAAAAACAACTTTAACAGGAAGGAGGCGACTATGCAACGCTCATACTTCCAAAGTGACCTTTAAAAAGAAAAATATAGGAGACTATAATGGTAGAACTTAATAAATTTGACCAAGTATGAATATTTTTGGGGAGAACACAAATTTTCAGAGTTAGCTCTACAAAAGATACACAACCAAGTAACGAAAACGTAAAACTTGAAAGCAACATCGAAGCAAGATATTGCATACCATGAATGAGCATATCTTGGAATGATTAAGTCTGACCAAAACTCTCTGATTACAAGAGAAATTTTAATAAAAAAACTCGAATTTTAGGAAAAAATGAAACTCAATTCATGTCAATGCATAGAGAGATAATAGGAGAGAAAATAGGGGGGGAAAGAGATTTTTGGCAGAACTAGCCTTTGGTACTTCTAATCTCAATATCTCCAAAAATATATCTGAAAATCACAAACTAGACTCAAAGAGATTTAATTTGATACATAATTTGACGTAAAAATATTCATATTATGACCTCTTGATTTTCTTCATTTCGTAGATTGATCCTAGTTGACTCCAATGCGAATATCTCTTTAAATATAGATTAGATTGGCATGAAATGTTGAATTTAGGATCCCAAGATAAGGTCTTTGACCATGGTAATGAAATAGGAGAGGTAGAAAAGAAAGAGAAGAAAGGAGAAGAGAGAACTTGGCTAGAGAAATGGAGAGAGAGAGAGAGAGAGCTTGGGAGAGGAGACAATTCCAAGGACTAATTTGAGAGAGAAGAGAAGAGACTTAATAATCTACCCCATGCCGTGAACCTCTATTTATAGTTGTGGAAGGAATTTTATAATGACTAAAATACCCTAAGGGCTACAAGCTTTGAAAATTAAAAGACATAAGTAGATGTGCATCTTCTTAAATAATTACACCCTTATGTCATCCTTATGAGAAAACCTTTTAAATTACCACTTTTGCCTCTTCCTTGACATGGGGAAGGAAATTACATTGATGCCACTTGGAGGTGTCTTCCAGTAAAATTTTCTCCTTCTGAAATTAGAATCCAATACCTTTCATCCAAGTATATTTTTTCTTCATAAAATATACTTCTTTTAATAGAAATAATCTAATAGATTTTGTACTCTATCATCTGGCCAAACTGAATACTCTTTCTTTTTTGGTTAGCATGCCCATCGACTCTTTCGAGATCGATCTCCCTCTAGAAAACTCAAATTGCGAATTGGTTGGATAGATAAGAAAATACAATTATAGATATTTCTTTTGATATATAATTTTTCATATAAAGTCTCGTTCTTAATAGTGTAAAATGACTTGAAATTTGAATTTTTCTACTACTTGAACCTCTCTTGCAATCTAACCTTTGCGGCTTCAAATATTGATTTCTTTTTGTAGAAAACTCCGATTGACAAAAATATTTTTGTGTTGGAAATTAGACTCAAAGATATTTCCATCAATATATAGTTTTTAATATTAAAATTTGAGTGTGGAGGTGCAAACACCAAGAAAACAATGGCTATAGGGACAGGAAAGAAAGAAAAAAGATAGAATACAAACCTAAACTACTAGAGATGATAGATAAAAAAAAAATATCACATTTATCTCTTCGGATTAATTGAGTCAACTCACAAAACTCCCTTTAATACTATATTGAATTTCTAGAATAGAGAAAATTTCCATTGACTTTATGTAATTTGAGTACATCGGCCTTAGCCAGGATTACAATTGAACTACCCTTGTCCCAGTTATACCTAAAGTTAAACTCTAAAAGATAAATCCTAGAACAATTGAACAACTGAACATAAATAGAAGACTAACATAACTAAAGCACCTTTAACTGAAACTCTTCTATGAGAGTCCTTCCATAATGATTTTGTCTCTATAAGACTTCTTATTGTGAGACTCTTTCATACCTGCTCTTCAACATAAATAAGTACATACAAGTATATCATCAACAAAATGTACATTGGGAGTCAAAAAGATGGGTGGACCCTTAAGTGACTAAGCTAGAAGCAGGAGATGCTCGATCCTCTACTATCCAGCCTTCAATTGGTTTTGTATGGCAAGAATAGCTCCTTAAGTTGCCACAACATCATCAACCGCTGCCTCTAAAGCTTTAAAAGCTATCGGTGGAGTATGATCTTCCTACATTTGTGACGCACCTCTTCGTGAATTCAAACTGATCTATGGGTGGCTCAAGGTTCTCCTAGGGGGTGCAAGTTGTGGTATGGATTCCTTTGTGGTCTTCTCTTAAATCCATTGTCCCCTCCATTTGGCAAATCCAAATTTTCCCACTTTTATTTCTCCTATAGACATCTTCATTGTCATGCCCACTAACACTTAATCCGATAAATCCACTCCACAATGTAGGAGGATGGTTGTCATCACTTGAGTGAATGATAAACTATTCACCCATGAGCTTATTGTCATGCCGGACATCCGACTAGCCATGAAGTATCCAAAATCGAGTTGAACTTTCTGGACGATCGCCATCATCCAAAAAATGTCAACCATTATGAGCATAGAGAAGGTGCCCTTTCTTGGGTTTAGCACATGAGTCACAATTTCCATAACAACTCTCTGAGGCATAGTGAGGTCTCGTATCTTGACTTCATAGGAACTCCCAACTATCTGTTCAAAGACTGAGAGGATAGCATCTCAGATGTTTTGTAAGAGGCCCTCATGGAGATCTGTTGGCCAATTCTCTTTAATGTATCTCATCACGGTGGAGCCAAGGAGATCATTAGAAAATGTGGGGGGGGGGGGGGGGGGGGGGGGGGGGGGAGAGAATAGAGATGGGTGTTTTCATCACCTAGGTAGACATTTTAAGGCTATGTAGCCCAAGTTCCTCAATTTAAAGGTTTTAGTGAAACACCTTAGAAGGGGATAAACAAGCTCCTCTCTCCAACAACCTCCCATGACTATCTAGTGTAATTATTCTTGCTTTGACTAAGAAATACATTGAAGTAGAAACCAGTATTTATATTGTATATTTATTATTTAATTAGCAGTAATAATCTTTGATAATATTTTTTGAAGGAAAAATGAGAAAAATAATATTATGATAATATTTATTATTTAGTGTTAATTAAGAAGTAAAGAGTGAAATAGTAAAATCATAAATAGTAAAAATTAGCAATGAACAAATAAAAAAAATGAATTTTATCTGCATAAGAACTAAACAAATAATTTGAACAGTTATCATATAGTAAATCGAGTGAAACTATTAAACAAAAGGTGAAACCCGTGCACTTAAAGTAACTAAAATGGTATTATCGTAGTGACACTAGTTAAGGATCATATAATACCCTATCTGGCCCATTATTTGCATCAAACAGAGACTTCTCTCTCACTTGCCGTACTTGGCATTCTTGCAACATACAGATTCTAAATAGCTACTTGTCCTTAAAGCGTATAAAATGCTAATTCAGCAACGTTGAAGTTGAACATCAACATTATATCATCAGAACTGGCTGTCCAGTGTGTCGGCTTCTTCAATGGAGAAAATCATAACATACAAACCCTCATCACATAAACCTTCTTACATTAGATGTTGGGACCCTCGATATACTAATGAAAACTGGTAAAATAACTTTACTTTCTATCGCTCATATTCATTTCTGCGAAATGGAACAGTAAAATAGTCCGTCTCAAATGTCAGTAGTAGTGTTACTTCCGGTCTCATTTCAGTAACGCCTACATCACGAAGAAAACAAAATTAAGAACAGCAATGTGCGGCAACTAAAATAGCTTGGATGTTCGTGTTGATACCTTTTGAGTAGCAGTTTACTGTTTTTGTCTCAAGAAGAGCCAGAAGATGCAGAAGGTAACAAAAAGAAAAATTAAGAACAGCACTGTGGGGTAACTAAAATAGCTTGGACGAGGAGCGGCCTCAGTGTACATCTCCATCAGGTTATTCAGATCATCATCAAATCCTTTCTCTAACTCCATCTCTTCTTCATAGTGCCTCCTCTTCATTTCAGTCCTCTTCGCTTTATAGCTTTCCTCAAGCTTCTCTCTCTCCTCCTCAAACTCATCCACACATTTTTCTTGACAGTTGATGAACTTCTCAATTTTTTCCTGCCTGCAAGGTAGGGAGACCAGGAACCACCATACAAGTGAGAACAACTTTTTCTGTTATTTACCCATTAACTTTTCATGTAGGATTGATTATGTTACCGAAGTTTACGATCTTCAGAGCTTCCAGAACCAACATTGCTTAACTCTACAGCACGGTCCTCCTGCAGGGCTTGATCAAAGGCTTGCTCTTTTGCTTCTCGAGCATCAAGCATATCAGCAATTTTCTCATTAAAGAATTTCTCCATGTTATCCATCTAAAAGTTATCCATTTGATATTGGAAAACAAAGTAAGGAGCTACATACAGTTAAAGAAAAATTGTTATAAGAAAATATTAAAGCAAAATAAGAGGTAGAAATGTTATTACCTCCTCCTTGATCTCTTCATATTGTTTCTTTGCTCGGAGTCTCAGTATGTGATATTCTTCTTTTGCAATACGAAGCTGATTGCTCATAAGCCCCACTGTTTCTTTGAAAGCCTTCCGTTCAGCATCTTTGTTCTTCAGCCAGATCAATTGTTTGTTTTCTTCACTCATCTGCTTCATTCCACCCACAACCTTTTCTTGGTAAGATACCATCTGAAATTTTAGTCTGGACTTTCCTGTTACTCATACAAAACAGAAATGAATCCACTTAACGAAACGTGGATGAATTTTGAACATGCTTATTAGACAACAACAACAACAAATACTAAAGACAACATTCTAAATACCAGAACAACATTAGCTGTAAGATTCTTCTATGCCTCTAACAAATACAAAACATGATCCAACAATTTCTCAATCACAGAATCTAAAAACAGCTAATCAACAAGAAATAGTAGTAGTCACTAGCGATTCCTAAAAATAAGTGCAACCAACATCCAGGTTGCTACAAAATGTCAAAAAAATGTATTTGTTCCCTTTCTATGATCCACGGCAACCAGGGGTAAGGCTCGTTTGAGTTAACGAGCCGAGCTCGACCGAACCATGGTTCGGTTCGAAAGCTCGCAAACCAACTCGTTAACTTAACGAGGGCTCGGAATTATGGGAGTCGGGAGCAAGAGCGCTGCGGGAGGTCAACTTGGACTTGGATTGTTTTTTGTCCTTCTTCTCGCTTTTATTAAGCCAAAGCTCCGCTACCTTCCGTGATTTTAAAAGTTTTTTAATTAGAGTGTTGACGTCCAGCGGTGACCATGACGTTATGCTTCTGCGAATCAATGGTCATCGTTTAAACACATAAATATTCTGCAAAGACAGTGAAGTGTTGAATTTATGGAAAAGAGAAAAACTTCATAGACTTATTTTTAATCAAAGTACATGAACCTCTATTTATAATAGAGGAAAGTAATAGAGTCCAATTACAATTAAACTACATTTATCCCAATTACACCCAAACTCTAACACTTAAAGATAAGTCTTAGCATAATTAAATAACACAATATAAATAGAAGACTAACACGACTAAAACACCTTTAAACTAAAACTCCTATGAGACTTGCTTCTATAATAATTGTGGCTCTGTTAAACTTCTTATGTCATCTCACGCGATCATGGTGGGTCCCATATCTTATGGGTTTGGGCCCATCTTCCAACACTCTCGGATATGTGGGCCTTCCTTGGTCTTATAGGTTTGGACCCATCTTTCAACACACTTGGATATGTGGGTCTTCCTTGGTCGTGTGGACTTGGGCCCATCTTCCAACACTCCCCCGCAAACTGGAGGTGAGAGAACATCATGAACTCCCTGCTTGCTGCAAATGATGTATAAGATAAAATGACAGTCTTCCATTCTTTCAACACTCCCCCTCAAGCTAGTGCTCTCTTCCATGAGGCCTAACTGGTATAAGATAAATAAGAGTAAAATCACTCCAAGCCATATGACATCGCTCCAAACTCCATTCATAATCCATGTTGGATGTAGGGCACACTCCTATCATTCTCAGGTAGTGGCACTCATATCTTTCGCAAGTAGTGGCTCTATACGTAGTGCTCAAAAGTGTAGTAAAAACTCCTCCATCATCGTGTCCCTCCACAAGACAACGACTCTCAAGTGGTAGGAGTAATAAATGTCAATTAAAGGGGACAACATATATGTAATAATAAGTTCCTCCATCACAGTGTCCTAACCTGTGCACCGACTCTCACAGGTAGAAATGGGTGATAAATGTCTGTCACTCACAAGATAGCGATAAAAGACGTGATACGTGATAAATCTCTGTCATTCACAAAACGGCAATAAAGGACGTGATAAGTGGATAATGCCTGCCATTCACAATCAATGGACTTAAAACACCCATATAAGTACGTGATGGACTTAAACTCCCAACCAAAGCAACACTCAAAAGGTTAGCCCAAAGATGTATTTGAGAGTCAAATAAAGGATGGTAGGAGAGTCTGCCAAATAACTAATAGGAAATGGATAAAGAGGAAGACAAAATGCTGGGGCCACCACTTCTTCAATAATAATGTCTCATCCAAAGAGACACAATAGCTGCAGCTGAAATGAGCTTAGACCCATATAACATGAACCAAAATAACAAAAATCCTTGTAAAATGAACCATAAAATAATCTGATGCAAGCATGTGCACCAAATAATATGTTGACCAAGGAATATGTTGCAAATATTTCAAAATAATAATCAAGCCAGAGAAATATAATCGAGTCGAGCCAAATCAGGTATCACCAATAATTACCATAATTATTATTATAAGTCAAGATTCTTGGTCTTCAATTTTCTTTACTCTTTCTTGTACTTCTTCTTCTACTTCTCCCCCTCAAGCTGGGAGGTAATGGCATTTTTCCCAGCTTGAACGAAATAACATAGATGTAGTAACTGAAAAAGGGGTAAGTGAGATATTTTCCTGATATAGTTGATCAATAACAACAACTCAAAAAGTGACGCAAAACAATCGGCTTAAATTCGGATTTTTCAATGCAACCGGACACCAGTATGACCTTTGATTCTTCCAATGCGAATATATCCTTAAATATAGATTAGATTGACATAAAATTTTCTCCTTCTGAAACTAGACTTAAATACCTTTCATCGAAGTATAAATTTTCTTCATAAAATATACTTCTATTGAGATATATAATCTGATAGATTTCGGTCTCTGCCTAACTAAGTACTCTTTCCCCTTTTCCAGCATGACCATTGACTCTTCCAAGATCCATATCTCAAAAAAAAAAAAAAAAAAAAAAAACAAAATCGAGAATTGGTTGAATAGGTAAGAAAATAGACTTACAAATCTTTCTTTTGATATATTATTCTCCATATAAAGCCTCGTTCTTGATAGAATAAAATAGCTCGGAAGTTGAAGCTTTTTGGTGCTGCACGAACCTCTTTTGCAATCTGACCTTTGCTGCTTCAAATATCGATTTCTCTTTATAGATAACTCCGGTTTTAAAAAATCATTTTTCCTTGGAAAGTAGACTCGAATATCTTTCCGTCAATATATAATATGCATTATGAAAAGCTCAATATAGAGGTGAAAACGTAAATCAAATAACAAGTATAGGGATTGAAAAAAAATATGAACCTAAACTGGTAGCGATAATAAATCAGAATATGATCACATTAACTCTATGGGTTGACCAAGTCAACTCACAGAACCTGCTCTGATACCATGTAGAATTTATGGAAAAGAGAAATACTTCATAGACAGACTTATTTGTAATCAGAGTACATGAACCTCTATATATAATAGAGGAAGGTAGTAAAGTCCAATTACAATTAAACTACCCTTGTCTCAATTACACCCAAACTCTAACACTTAAAGATAAGTCCTCGCATAATTAAATAACCTAATATAAATAGAAGACTAACATGACTAAAACACCTTTAAATTGAAACTCCTCTATGAGACTTGCTTCCATAATAATTGTGGTTCTGCTAGACTTTTTATTGTGTAAGACTTCTTATGCCACCTCACGTGATCATGGTGGGTCCCATATCTTATGGGATTGGGCCCATCTTCCAACACACTTGGATATGTAGGCCTTCTTTGGTCTTATGGGCTTGGACCCATATTCCAACACACTTACATATGTGGGCCTTTCTTAGACGTGTGGGCTTGGGCCCATCTTCCAACATGAAATTTCTCCCCATTTGGTGAAATTTCATTTTTTGATCTTTTCAACACAACGTCATATTTCTATCTACTTAAATAGTTAGATGAGTGTATATTTTTTTATTGATTATGGCTTCGTGATTAAAATCTAGCCAAAGCTGGTTCTAACTGTTAATGAGAGAGAATTACAGAAATTGTTGAGGAAAAATTACACTTTTTAATTTTTTATTTAATAACTTTGATTCTTCAACAGGGTAATTTAATTAAAACTTTCATTAAAAAAAATTATTATAGTTTTATTATTTTAAAATAGGGAGCATTTTCCTCCTCTCACTTCCAATAAAAAATTAAATAAATAAAGAGTGTTGGGTGAGTAAGAGCTTCCTGCCTTATGTCTATGGTGCATTGGTTATTCGGGGTGATGTGTATTGAACTATTCCTAATTGTGTTTATCTATTGCTCTACATCTTCTTCTGCGTTACAATAATTTTATATAAAATTTATTTGACATATATTTTTTGAAAGTTTTGAATGCATGTTGGAGTTTGAACTTGAGCTCAACTCGGTTAAAATTATTGGGCTCGATCTCGGTTAAATGCAAGGAAGCATATGGGATACTCATCAAGGTGGCAAAAAATCTGTATGCAGTCTATATACACCACCACAGCCAAACCTTTAATGCCAATATTGCATAGTTTACAAATTAAATGTAACAGATCTAACAATCTGACTAATGGTCCATACACTGCAGATAAATTTAAGGCAACCACACTTAATTCGCTACTTAAATGATCTTGCAGTTTTAGCACCTTCGTTCAAAACTCAAAAGACTAGCAGGATTAATGTCTCAACAGTATTTATAAAATATTGTTTTGGCCTTCCAAGTTTGAGGCAAAAAAAACAAAGCCCCAAACAACAAACAAAAACAGATGTTCAAATACAGGCAACCTGTAATAGAGAATTGAATGCTATGTCTCTCATCATTCATGTTCATCTGGTGTACAGGGCATATGCAAGTGACTGACCAGACATCCATCATTAATTGTCAAACAGTTCCCTTTTGAATAAGCAAAACATACCTTGTGAGTGCTGATTGAAATGATCCAAATCTTCTTTGCGTGCCATGTAACCATATAACTGGCGCTTTCCACCAGGATAAAAGAGCACACGTCTATTTTCCCATGCATCCCGATCGGTCCCTTGCTCTTGAAATTGCTTGTGTAGATGTTCAGCCTCATGATAACCAACTGCTGAAGCCTCAAATAACAGAACAGTAATCCCACGGTGGCCCTGAGGACCATAGGAATGCCGAGCCCTAACTGCCTGATGTAAGCCAAAATAGTCCAGCAGCTCTGAATTTCCCATGCCAATCCACTGCAATTTTTTTAACAGTTACTGGGTACTACCAAAAGAAAATATATACAACCAGAAAGGCGTGCATACAAGGGCATCACTGCCAATCAAGTCCATGATCATTAATCAAAGCTTAGCAGTAAAAAGATAATAAGGTAGCAAAATAACATTTTTTTTACAAAGCAATATAACAATATCGACCCCAATATCCCACCACCCCTCCTCCCCCCAAACCCACCACAGTCGTTACGGAAAAAAAGCCTCCCATTTCCCCCTTCGCCTTCACATATTCCAGAAAAAAAAAGAGAGGGCAAAGCCAAAGCAACCAGCCCTCAGAAAACAAGCACCCCCACTGTCTATCCTCCAAATCTTTCCCCTCCAATGCCCAATTATATGGCAATTTTTTACCCGATTAATCAAACTAAGGCTCAGACCGATCTCCTCCAATTCCTACAAGAACAAGAGCAAAATTTCATTCCTAAAGAATTCATAGAAATGACGCATCTCGCATGGATTTTCTGCAGCTACTATCACGAAGCTTCTGACCGCCTGGAGAAGGATATCACCCCACCCCGTTCTAAATGATTATTCTCTTGGATTATCAGAGGAATCGGCTCGCGGTCCAAGAGCGCCATCATCAAAGCAGCCCTTTGTGAATGTAAACCAAAAATTGTAATATTTGTAGAAACTAAGCTGCAAACTTTTGACAATTCTATTGCTCGTGAATTATGGTATTATATGGACCCCGCGTGGGCAACGGTTGACGCGATTGAGCGCTCTAGTGGCATCCTTGTCATCTGGGACCCAAAAGTTGTAGATGCCACTCTCTCTCAATCGAGCCAATTCTCCATTGACATTCATTTTCATGACCATTCCTTGGGGACATCCTCGGCGTTGGCTAGTGTCTACGGCCCAACTCGACAAAATGATCGTACCTCCTTTTGGGAGGAAATACTTCAACTTGTCCAACTTTAGGATTTGCCCTGGCTACTAGCCGGGGATTTCAACTGTCAGAGCTAGGTGGTTCCGTCCACCTGGGTGGTTCCATCCACCACTGATGGGTTAGGTACTTGGCTTTCCGCACTTAACATACTAGTCTTTTGGGTTGTATTAGCTAGGCGTTTGACATGGTATCAAAGCTAGGCACCACGTTCCGCGTTCGAATCCCGGGTGAAGCAGTAGGGAACGGGAACGGTGGGTGTCAGAGCTAGGTGGTTCCGTCCACCGCTGATGGGTTAGGTACTTGGCTTTCCGCACTTAACAGACCGGTTTTTTGGGTTGTATTGGCTAAGTGTTTGACATCAACACCATCCTTTTATGCTCAGAAAAAAGCCCACCCACCATCAGAACCATTTCCACAATGAGAGCCTTCTCCGATGACATTGGAAGCCTCGAGCTATCAGAAATTCCTCTTTCTAGAAAAAAATTCACTTGGTCAAATGGTCAATCCTCTCCTATTCTTTGCCAATAATGAGTGGCTCCAATTATTTCCAAACACCTCTAGCCAAGTCCTAAACAAAGTTGACTCTAATCACTGGCCTATTCAACTCAGCACTCGCCCTCCTGCCTGGGGGATTTCTCCTTTTCGTTTCAAAAATTCTTGGACCCTGAATGAGTCCTTCAACTCTGATCTTGCTGTCTAGTGGCAAGAACCCGCCCTAATCTGGGCTGGGCACTCCCTCTCAAAATAAAAGCTCTTAAGGCGAAGATCCGCACTTGGTCTATTAATCATCGTGTTGTTGCTGCTTCCCAGAAAGACTCAATTCGCCGCTGCATTTCTGAGCTTGATCTACTCGAAGAGCAAAGGTCTATTTCTCCTCCCGATTTACTTCTTAGAAAACAATTAAATTTGGAATATTGAACTTTACTTCGAAGTGAATCTGTTCACTGGAAACAGCATGCTAGATTTCGTTGGTTGACCGAGGGGGATGGAAATACAAAGTTCTTCCATGCCATTGCCTCGGCCAGGAGGAGGGCTAACCGTATCACTTCTCTCTATCATGGAGACCAAGTGATCACAGATAGTCCCTCTATATCTGATATTCTTGTCAAGTACTTTCAGATCTATACACTGAGGAGCGTTACAATCGGCCCAAGCTGTTCTAGCTCGACTACTTGCGTGTCTCTCCTTCTTATGTGACCGACTTGGAAAGGCCCTTCACCACAGAAGAAATTGAAATTGATTCTGCTTCTCTTGGCCTTCCAAAAGACAAAGCTCCTAGACCTGATGGTTTCAATGGTGAGTTTTACCACAAATTCTAGGACACAATCAAATCTGAAGTGTATGCTTTTGTCCAAAATTTCCACCAAGTCGGCATCACTCACAATGCCGTGGGTGCATCTTTCATTGCTTTAATCCCAAAGAAATCCAATTCTGCCCTCCCCCAATATTTTAGACCAATAAGCCTCACAACTAGCTTCTATAAAGACATTGGTCGACTTCTCGCAAACCGTCTTAGGGCCCATCTCGCCAAAATCATAAACCCTTGTCAAAGTGCTTTCATTCATGGTAGGAATATCATGGACTCTTCTTGGCCGCTCACGAACTCCTAGATTCCTTCAAAAAATCCAATCTGCCCAGATTCGTCCTAAAACTTGATTTTGAAAAAGCTTTTGACCGCATAAATTGGAAACTAATTGATAACCTCTTTGACCGAATGGGTTTTGGGACTAGGTGGAAAATTTGGATGAGAAGTTGCATTTCTACTACATATTTTGTCCCTTTTAACGGAAAACCGTCCGATTTTTTCAATGCAATAAGAGGAATTAGGCAAGAGGACCCTCTCTCTCCCTTTCTCTTCACTCTCATCGATGAGCAGCTTACATCGGATGATACCATACTCTTTGGTGAAGGTACAATGAATCAAATCTCCCATATAAAAGCCCTGCTCAACTTATTTGAACTCTCCTCTGGACAAAAGGTTAGTTGGTCAAAATCATCCATATTTGGGTTCAATATTGACTCCTCAATTTTAAATTCTATGGCAAGTTATTTGGGATGTAAAATTGCAACCCCCATGTACATACTTGGGACTTCCACTATCACATGTTCTACCCTCTAAAAGTGCCTGGCACCCCGTCATTGAGCATCTTGAAGGCCGACCGGCTTCTTGGAGAGGAAGATTTTTGTCCAAAGCAGGTAAGCTTGTCCTTATCAAATCTTGCCTCCACGGTATTCCTTCTTATTTTCTCTCCTTGTACCATTGCCCTACCTCAGTTTGAATTATAATTGAATTACTTAAAAGGAGATTTTTGTGGGGTGGGCCAAATGGGGAAAGAAAGTACAGCCTCGTGAAATGGGTTGACATATGTAAACCGATTGTAATGGGTGGCCTTGGGATCCGGGATATTACAACAACTAATTCCGCATTATTACTAAAATGGATCTCGAAATTTAATATGCAACCTGCTTTGATATGGCGGGCCATTGTTGCTGCTAAAACAGACAAAATCTCTGGCAGGTGGACAGGGGGTGGAAAATATAATGAGTTATCTCCCTTGTGGAAAAAGATTGCAAAAATGTTGCCTGCATTCAAAAGTGTAGTCAAATGCTACTATTGTACGGGATGTCAGACAAAATTCTGGGCAGATTGGTGGGTAGGCCAAAGCAGCTTTAATATCAGCCATAGTCAAATCTTTTCTTTGGCAAGAAACAAGGATGTGACCATTTCTGTCCAAAGGACAAATTTTAGCAAGTGGAACTTAAATCTTCAGAGAACATTTTTTTTTTTTTTGAAAATGATGTATATATTTACAAAAAGAATTACAAAGAAACTGGGAGCAAATCCCTAACAACAAGAGATTGAAAGGTTGCTCCTGACTTGGTGAGCACATCTGCTACCGAGTTAGCAGATCTCGGAATGTGAGACCAAATACAAGAAAATTGAGAAGCCATTTCAAGAATTTCCCAAAGAGAATCCCAATGCCACCACCGGGGGGGAGGACGCATTTTCACACTAACCAATTACCACCTTCGAAGTCCCCCTCAATGTGTAGAGGACCACTATATTTGTCTCGAAAATGGTAGAGCTCATTGAGAAGACCTTGGAGCTCAAATCTTTGAAGAGCGTTATCAGATGCAGAAACTGCCGACCACATTTTGTTATACTGCAACTATGCCCACACTGTTTGGACCAAACTAATTAACAAAATTGGTCTGCAATATTGCCCATCTCAAAATCTCTCATCCACAATCCTCACTATTACTAGCGCACATCTTCCGAAGCTTGAAAAATTACTTATCTCATGCTACGTTGGTCATATCATCTGGGCCTTATGAAAAGAAAGAAATAACCGAAAATTTAACAGAAAATCTCTTCCGAAAAATATTCTAATTAATACAATTGTGGGACAAGTTTCCTGGTAGATACTCATGCAACAAGAATTTCAAATTTAAAGGACTCCAACCTTCGTGGAAATTCGCGACTTGTAGCTGAAATGTCTTACCCATCCCGCCCCCCGGTTATGGAAACTTGGTCCCCACCTCCAATGGCACATTTCAAATTAAATTTTGATGGAAGCACTTTTGGCTGCTCTGGGCCTGCCGGATTTGGAGAGGTCATCCATGACGAAATGGAAATCTTCTTTTTTCCTATGTTGGGCCGATTGGAGTATCTGACTCAACTATTGTTGTGCTTTTTGGGTTGCATCATGGTTTAAAACTTTTCAAGCAACGGCTAGCGGGCCCTCTTTGCATTGAAAGAGATTCAAAAGTCCTTATCAACTGGTGTGAGAAGTCCTCTAAACTTCATAGGCGGCATTGAGATCTGTAATTTATTTTCTCAATTGCAATGCAATTGGAAATACATTCCTAGATCCACTAATCATCTAGCAAATATTCAGGCAAAATTAGGTTTTTCCCTTCAACATCTTGTTGTGGCAGAAGGTCATTTTTAGCAAGGTATTGTACTCTTTCCCTTCTCTTTATTGAAATATACAACTTTTACTCAAAAAAAAAAATATCGACCCCAATATCACTACAATATAAGTCCGGCATTTAAAGAAATTAATATTTTGAACAAGACAACAGAAAGAAACAGATGTTATATAAATCTTCCTTTCTATTCCTGTGAGCTTCTACAATCAATCAAAACTTGCAATGCCATTATTCCGTCAAAAGTTGACAAAGTCTCACAGGGGCAGAAGTATGTGAGTATGTCTCATCGATATTAAAGAAAAAAAAAAGGTAGTAGTTCACCATAAACCAAAACAACTTCACAAAAATAAGTAACAAGAACACAAATTCTAATTGAAACAGACTGGGTTTAAGTCTTTCCTAAAAGAACTGACCGAAGTTAGGAAGCCTTCTCTCAAGTAACAACCACAGGAATTTCTTTGACTTCATTAGTGTAAAGGATCTATTCCCACTAGAGTCACTCTCACACCTTAAGCCTAAAATAAGGGATAACAAGCCTGAGACACGTACAATCTAAACAGCAGAAAAACTAAGTGAGACACGAAGTATGCCCAACAAGATAAACATCCTACTCCAATATCATGTTATATTAAGATTAGGTTCATCCAAAAATGACAATATGAAAGTCTTTTTTCAACTAGTAGCCAGAAGATTTGACTTAAACTTCCAACTTATGTCAGATTATTCACACTAATGTTACCACTAGAGGTCATGAATCATCTTTCATATAGCAAGGTTCTGTGTGGAGGGGTTGTTGCATTCAAAGGTGAACTTGATGAATTTCAGTCAGGCATTTTCAATGTTTGGTTTTGAATGTCAATAAATAGACACTACTATTTCAAAAAAAAAAAAAAAAAAAAAAAATAGTTAACACTAAGGACAGACTCACAAGGCACCTTTTTGTCGATTATGTCAAAAGATAAAGTCTCTAGAAAGTCTTGATGCATATTCAATATCTTGCTACAATAAAAAATAGATGTAAAAGCCTTATGATTTCCTCCACAACATATCTACATTAAAAAGTGTAACAATATTTCTCTAGCAAATCAACTGAGAAAGAGGGCCAACAGAAGTACCTTTTCATTCTCATCTTTCTCCAGTAAAGTATTCCTGATAATGACCATCGGAGGCCAAACTATCTCCTGATCAGTAGAAGAGGAGCGCAAACCCCTCCACTTACCAAATGCTTCATTAGGTGGTACTACTGAGGTAACTCTGAGGCGCAGCTCCTGTTCCAGTAATTCCGCAAGCTCACGGTGCAGTCTCACTCTTTGTGATCCTTTTGTCTTGGCATGCGTCATCAGAGGCTGAAGACCTTTGTACCCATCAATAGCACCAGGACCATCATGGCAAGCTGGACAGTGCCATTGCCTTTGCGAATCAGACAACTCTTCTACAGCCAAATTATCAAGGGCCTCAAAGAAGGCTATGAACCACTTGCTCTTCTTACGTGTCTCATGGCTCTTTTGACTAGCATCAGAATCATAATCATCACTAAGGATGTCATCGTCACTGTCCTCCACAAGTTCACCGTCATCAGCTTCAGCATCTAGCGGGTGTTGATTAGTATTAGGCAAATAGCTTCCTCCTGCTGAATCCTGAGGAAAAGAACCAGACTTAACATCATTATTGTTTTTTGCATCCACAGGTGCTGACTTGCCATCTCCATTTCCCCTCCCAGCTGGTCTTCTTGGTTCTTGTGCTTTGTTCTGCCGATTGTTTCCAGAAGCCTCGACTTTCCGGGTATTATTAGCAGCACTTGGTTTCGGTTGCATTTCTTGATGGTTCCCTGTCTTGGGGGAAGAACTAGAGGCTCCTCGTGACTTAGCTGCAACGTTTATGTTTCGGTTTTTAGATTTCTTTGCTACTTCACACCCACCATCATGTTCAGAACCCACCATCGGATCTACCAGGACAGGATTAACTTGGTTAACTTGAGCATTCATGTTTCCAGAACCAGACTCTCCTGACAAAGTCTGCTTGGGACTGGCACCAGCAGCCAAAGATGCCTTGCCACTTCCTTGTTTTGAATTCATCTGTTGTATTCCTGCATCATGGTTTCATGGAATATAAAATATAAAAGTGTGGTATCCATGAGTGCAAAAAGGAAGACCATCATACATATAGAAGCAATCACTGAAAATTAAAATGCATTTCACACTCCAAATCCATGTGAGAAACAGCAACTTGATCAATTATATATACAAAACAGATACCAACTGAACATTTTACAATATGTTCAACCCGAGCCTCAAATAGAAAGTAAGCCCAAAACCAGTCCTTAGTGAAGCTCAAAATCAATGGAGTAAGAAACAACTTTACAGCATAAAGATACAAAAAAAAAAAAAAAAAAGGAGAAGTTCTTAACATCTTAAAATATAGATAGATCCAAAAAAAAATAACAGAGACATGCGGGTCATTGACACAATAAAAAGCACCACACTCACATATCTAGCAGCCCGAGAAAAGTTTGAATCGAAATTAATTCAGGAAATTCCAGTTTATCAACACATCGTAAAAGAGAGAAAGAGGCAGACTAGACAGCACGCAAAGCTACGCGTCGTGTGTGTGTGTGTGAGTTAGAGAGAGAGAGAGAGATCTTCCTTATATTAGATGAGAATAGAAAGGTCCTTCATAAAAACCAGAATTCATATAAACACGAAGATACACAACGAGAGGCAGGAAGAGATTTAGAACTTTATTAAAGGAAACATTTCACTAGATACTAAAAGAGTACGAAGTAAAGAAGGTTTCAGCTTTCAGAAGCTAGTAGAGTCGTACATGTTGAGAGAATGAAGTGGCTACAGCATTCTGATCGAGATATAAACACCTAATGATAAATGAAGGAGCTTCTGGCAACAGAAATACAGATGGCAGAGTACGATAATCACGAGGTTAAAATATATACTGAGAGAGTTGGCTTGGAAGTAAGTAGAAGCAGCGAAAAGATCACAGTCATAAAAAAACAGAAGGACACAACAAATAAAGCTGCCTTGAGACGTCCAGAGACACTGAAGAAAGCCACTGTAAGGAAAAAGTAAAATCACGGAGAGTTTTAGGGCGAAAGGTTACATAAAACTCCGGAAAGAAATCAAAATGCAAACAAAGTGCAAAGAACGAGAAAATAACACGGCTACATAACACATAGGAGCGAGAAAAAGAGCAACTAAAACCTGAAATCAGTACGAAATCGTCAAACAGATAAACAAATAATCAAGGAACAATTATCAAACAAAATGTGAGGATCATTGACCAATAAATCACAAGTAAGAAAATCATCGCATAAGGCGAACTAAAGTACGCTGGAAGCAAGAGTTACCACCGATGCTGCGAAAAACTCCACCCGCATCAGCCGCCCGAAGTCCACAAAATCTTCGTCGTTCAGATCAACAGAATAGGAACAAGTTCCGTAGCCGGAAAGGAGTAAGACAGCTCCAGCAACCTCAGCCGGGAGCGGATTCTTCCAGTACGTTGGAACCGGGAGACAGAATAAAGGGAAAGAGGAAAGGGTAGTCGCAATCGCATGGGACATCACGTGCGTCGCAAGTTTTTTATTTTACCGCTGCAGTAAGCCTGTAAAATATAGTGGCGACCGCCGGACGGCGAGAATGCGGACTTCAAAATTGATTTAATTTCGACTTTTGTAGTGAAAGCTTTGTAAACAAAAAGGAATTGCGTGAGATGCGTAAGGCAGGAAGAACCACAGACTTCTCACAAATGAGAAGCAAGAGAGATTCTCAGTCAAATATGAAGGGGAAATATCATAGGTCTCTTAAATATTAAAAACTGCCTCATTAGGCTGTGCTTGTACTAATAGAACAGTGTAAAAAGATATCTCATACAAAATTTCTTGCCAACCTTAACTTTTAAGTATTTATGCCATTTTTTTAGGACGAATATGTCTATGGTTAATATAAATTACAAAGATGTAACCCTTATTCAATACATAATGAAATTTTAGCACCGTCGCTACGGTGGATATAGGCATATTGCAGAACCACCTAAAACCCTTTGTTTTCTTTGTTCTTCTATGATTCTTCGGAGCTGTTATTGTAATATAGTAGTTTCATTAATCTATAAATAGAGTTATAGGAGGAGGATTAAAAAATCAGGTCCATAACCTCTTCTTCCTCTGGTTTTCTCCCTATGAGTCTCTCTCCCTTTTTCTCTATAAGCTAAATCCATAGAGTCCTGAAAATCAACAGGATATTAGAACATTGATTTTTAGAACTTGTAGTACAGTTTTCAGTCTTTCTGAAACCCATTATTTTTTATTGTCGTATCGAAGTTTTCATAGTCGCTGAAATTCAGATTTAAAATTTGATATCTTGATACCTAGCTAAAAATCCTTGTTAGCCATTTATTTAGAAGAGAGAATTTTCCTGTTCATGTAAAAGCTCTCAGTCTGGTCCGAAGGAGAATTTCACCGAAGCAAGAAAGCGGCCTTGAGCGAGTTTCGGCGTCTCAGCTCTATGTTATTCCGCTGGGCGACATCTCCATATAGAAGCCATCGTCCGGGACTCGTATATTTTCCGCTAGTTGAAAGATTGTCGTCACCGATCAGTTTCGTGGCCCGTGCTGCTTCACCAGCCTCTGTTCCCGAAAACTCTGCCTTCCCCGACATTAATAGACTCCGAACAAAAACAATGGCTACCTGTTACTCTGCCAAAAAATTCGTCCTAGGAACTAGACAATGTGAATAGGTCATCCGACGAGAGGCCTTGTTTCCTCCCGACCGTTACGGGAGACGATTCCATTTCCAGCGCATGACTTCTCTCTTTCTTGCGGTGGTACTCTTTGGCAGCCATTGATTCCAGTCCATATCTGTTCTGCGAATGACATACACGACACCAATATCGTATCATAATTCCGGGATTTGTCTGCTAGAAAGTTTTTGTATTCCAAGAAAGTTTTTGTTGTTTTCGAATTGATTCTCGCCCGATAATTATTCTAGTGCAGAGGTAGGAAACACAGAGCAAATCCACGTATCCATGGTTCTCTGCTTAATCTGGTAAGTTGTTGGTTCTGTTTCATCTCATTCCAGAAATCCGAACAAAAATTATTTGCAGCAGAAGATTAAAATCCGGTGTTGTTCTTATTTCGGAAAACTCTCCACTTATTTCTGGAATGAAGTTGCTAGATCCTTTCTATTTTTCGTTTCCTTTCTGAGAGTCCAGAATCCGAAAAACAATTTTGAACCGCTGCTCTGTTCGGCGCCGAGAGGAGGAAGAAGATACTGTAGAAAATTTATATGTTTCCTAAGTTATGAAACCATAATTAATCAGCGTCAGTTCAGCGCAGCTTGTGCCCGTTCCAGCCCAACACGGACTGGCCGCCGAGTCAAACCAGCAACCCGATCGCTTTTGCACTAGTATTTCGAGTTAACTCGGACCAACTCGGATCGAGTCAATCCGGTCCGGATCA
This sequence comes from Aristolochia californica, assembly GCF_029961685.1. NCBI lineage: Eukaryota > Viridiplantae > Streptophyta > Magnoliopsida > Piperales > Aristolochiaceae > Aristolochia > Aristolochia californica. The sequence goes on along the minus strand of NW_027181815.1, from coordinate 21,963,426 downwards.
ACTCAGTCAGTCAACTCAAACATGGTACACTTATTTTTCTACCTCGGTATATGTGTCCAAGTTTATACATATTTTAGTGTGACTCGGTAAATTTTTTTCTGGCTAGATTTTGAAGAATTGATAGATAATTTCTTGGTCAGCATATAATTTGGAACAGATATTTGCATTAGATTATTTTAATGGGGTCAATTTTCAAGGATTATTTTGGTTCTTGTTATATGGGCCCAACCCATTTCAGCTCCTGTTATTGTGTCTCTTTGGATGAGACATTATTATTAAAGAAGAGGTGGCCTCAGTACCTTTTCTCATACCATAATTTATTTAAATCTCAAAATTATCACGGTTGGGACACCATGAGAGTTGGTGCCTGGATTAGGACACCATCATTTATTTAACTCTGAAAAATATCACGGTTAGGACACCATGAGAGTCCGTGTCCGGATGTGGACACCATGATAAATAAGCTGCCCACCCCCCCCCCCCCCCCCCCCCCCCCCCCCCCTCACCATTAATGTCATTTATTACTTCTACCACTTGAGAGACGTTGTCATGAGGAGGGACACGGTGATGGAGTTTTTTTTTTTTTTTCACACCCTTCAGCGTATAGACCCACTACCTACATTAATAGGAGAGACACTACCTACAGAAGATAGAAGTGTGTCGAACATCCAACATGAGTTATTTGATTGGATTATGAAGCAATGTCATGCGACTTGAAGTGATGCTACTCTCACTTATGTTATGCCAGTTGGGCCTCATGAACAAGAGCACCAGTGTGAGGGAGAGTGTTGGAAGATGAAGACAAATTTTATACATCATTTGCAACAATCTGAGAGCTCATGTTGTTCTCTCAACACCAACTTGAGGGGGAGTGTTGGAAGGTAGGGCCCAAGCCCACACGACCAAAGAAGACCTACATATCCAAGTGTGTTGGAAGATGGGCCCAAGCCCATAAGACCAAGGAAGAACCATACATCTAAGAGATATAGAAGATGGGCTCAAGGCCCACAAATCAAGGAGAAGGCCCATAGGCCCACATACAATGATGGCAGGAGGGTAAATAAAGGGTCATCTCATAGAGATGACATTGATGTAATTAGATTAAAGTTCAAGGGTTTAAACCATCAACCCTAAGTTCAGGGGTATTATTGTAATACAGTAGCTTCATTAATCTATAAATAGAGCTGCAGGGGAAGGGTTAGGAAATCAAGTCCTTAACCTCTTCTTCCTCTACTTTTCTCCCAATGGGTCACTCTCCCTTTTTCTCCATGAGCTAAATCCTTGGAGTCCTGAAAATTAACAAAATGGAAGTGAAGGTTGTGGCGACTATCAGGCTTTGTCTGGCTAATGACATGATGTATCCCGTCATGGATGAGGAATCATCGAAGGAAGTTTGGTTGAAACTGAAAAGTCGGTATATGTCCAAGTCATTGACGAACAAAATTTATTTTAAGCAGAAACTATATGGTCTTAAGATGTCAGAGGGCTCGAATTTGAGCCAGCGTATCAACGTTTTCAATCAGCTCATTAGTGATTTGAGGATGGTTGAAGTGAAGTTTGAAGGCGAAGACAAGGCATTAATGTTACTGAATTCCCTACCGAATTCTCCTACGTACGAAAATTTGGTTATGACTTTGATGTGGGGCAAAGAAAGTCTCAAATAGGAGGATCACAAGTGCTCTATTAAGCTTCCATTAGAGGAAGAAAGCTAGTGATGAGACTTCACAAGGTGAAGGACTTGTGGTGAAGGGTAACCAGGAACGTGGAAGAAACAAGTCTCGGAGTGGATCGAGTAACAACAAATCTCGGTCTAAATCCAGGAAGAGGAAGGACATCACGTGTTTTAAGTACGGGGAAAAGGGGCACATATAACGGGATTGCCCAGAGAAAAAGAAAGGGAATGCAAAGCACAAACTGGGCCCATCAAAGTGTGTGAATATAGTGGAAGAAGAAGACTCAGGGAGTGGTGATGGGGATATGCTTTCTGTTTCATCCAGTTCAGATCATCTAAGATATTTTTGGATTATGGATTCAACATGCTCTTATCACATGATACCCAATAAAGATTGGTTTCACACCTATAGGTTAGTAAACTCTAGTTTTGTTATGATGGGTAACAATACTTCATGCAAAGTTGTTGGAATAGGGAGTATAAAAATTAAAATATTTGATGTTGCGATTAGAACTTTGTGTGATGTTAGACATATAATGGATCTAAGGAAGAATCTGATTTCATTAAGCACTTTAGATCGTAATGTTAGGATCTTCCCGAGCCATGGATCGAGTCACCCTTCTTTCCTCTCTTCCCTCCATGGATGCTCTTGACGCTGGAAGGGAATGCTTGTTTCTGGAACGTGGAATGATGGAAATCAAAGAGAACGCAAGAGCTTTGAAGGAAGCTCAACCTGGACCTCAGAGGGAGAATCCGACCTAGACCTCTGAGGGAGAATCTGACCTGTTTAATCTAATTTTCTTAATACTTGCTTTCCCTTCTCCTTGACGTCCCTCTAAATAGGGTTGATGACGGAATTACAAAGGAAACCCATAGGTCAAGTGGTTCACGCCACATTACAACTGAACCAACCCAAAGAAAACCAAACCAAACAAAGTAAACTAAACCAAATGAAATTACATGCAAAGTAAATTGACTTAATTTAATTCCTATGCCTCTAGATAACTCGTGATGCTATGGAGTCCATAACATCACCCCCCTCCTAGAGAAAGAGCTTGTCCTCAAGCTCGAAGTATGGGTAGAGGGTGTGAAACGCAGCTAATGGCTCCCATGTCGTGTCACTGTGGTTAGCATCTGCCCATTGCATGAGGATCTCCCAATAACCTTGAATGCGGCGAGCCTGTAATACCTGTGCCGGAGTAGAAAGGACACGACCCTCATGTAGTGGGAGCAGCGGTGTGTGCAGCAAAGGTGAATCACCTTGGAAGGCCTTCAGTTGTGAGACATGAAACACGTTGTGAATCCTGGCATCTGGCGGAAGCTGCAATCGGTAGGCCACTGTACCAATGCAGTCCATAACCTGAAAGAGACCATAATATTTCGGAGAGAGCTTGTGGCGTTTGGAGGCTGTCAGCGACAACTGCCTGTAGTGTTGGAGACGCAACCAAACATAATCTCCGGGAGAAAAGAAGACTTCTTGCTGCTTCTTGTCATAATACATCTTCATAGACTGTTGTGCCTCTTGGAGATGAGTTCACACCTCATTGAGGAAGGTGTCTCTTTCGGCTAATGCTTGGTCCAAAGTGGCGACTTTAGAGGCCCCTGGTTCATATGATAAAAGGCTGGGCGGTTCTCTACCATATACCACCTTGAATGGGGTTGTGCCGAGGGCGTTGTGGTAGGCTGTGTTGTAACAGAATTTAGCCCATGCGAGCCACTTTACCCACCTCTTAGGTGAGTCCCCCACGAAACAGCGAAGATACATTTCAATTGTTTTGTTGACAACCTCTATCTAACCATCAGTTTGTGGATGGTAGGCTGAAGAGAAGGCTAATGTTGTGCCCTACAGCTTGAAGAGTTCTTTCCAGAAGGTACTTGTAAAGATTGCATCCCTATCACTGGTAATGGAATTAGGCATCCCATGTAAGCGAACAATGTTATCCATAAATAGCTGAGCGACCTGAGCTGTAGTGTAAGGATGCGCCAGAGGGATGAAGTGCCTATACTTTGAGAAACGATCCACCACTACAAAGATAACGGATTTGCCCGACGAAGAGGGAAGTCCATAGAAATATCAGACCAGACCTGTGACGGTAGCTGAAGTGGTTGTAGCAATCCAACTTGACTCAATGTTCCAGCTTTGGTCCGTTGACAAGTCTGACAAGCCGCCACATAATAGGCTATACTGCTCTTCATGCCCCTCTAATAAAATTCCCGACTGATCTGGAAATATGTTTTTTATCGGCCCTCATGTGTACTGTCATGGAAGGAGGCTAAAATGCTGTGAATCAGAGGGGACGTGTGGTGTAGAAAAATTCTGTTTTTGTAGAGGACCAGATTGTCCTTAACCCTCCAAGTGTTTTCCGCTGTCCCCTGCTGGATGTCATGACATAAAGCTATAATTAACGGGTACTGTTGTGCCTCTTCATGTATAGAATCCAACAAGAGAGTTGTGGGCTGACTGATGGCATGTAATTGCGGCTCTGGAATATCCCGGCGAGATAAAGCATCAGCCCCTACATTCAAACTCCCCGGTTTATACTCTACAGTAAAGTCAAACCCCATAAGTTTACTTAACCAATGCTGCTGTGGTGAGGTACTGAGGCGCTGCTCAAGTAGATACTTGAGGCTACAATGATCAGTGCGAATAAAAAATGAACGTCCCCAGAGATAAGGGCACCAATGCTGTATAGCTTTTGCCAATCCAATCAATTCCCTTTCATAAGCAGCTAACTTGTGGTGGTGTTGTCCAAGTTGGCAGCTAAAATAAGCAATCGGGTGGCCTTGTTGGTGTAACACTGCACCAATACCGCCCTTTGAAGCATCACATTCCACTACAAAGGACTCATCAAAGTCGAGTAGCTGCAAAACTGGAGCGGATGATAATGCCTCTTTCAACTGCTGAAAGGAATGAGCCGCTGTCTTTGACCAGGTAAAGGCATTTTTCTTGAGGAGGTTGTTGAGTGGAGCTGCAATCTGGCCATAGCTACGAATAAATTTTCTATAATACCCAGCTAGGCCCAAAAATCCCCTTAAGGTTGTAATGGATGTAGGAGTAGGCCAATCTGTGACCGCCTGTATCTTACTGTGGTCGACTTTCACCCCCACTGCTGAAATAACGTGGCCCAAGTATGCCACTTCTGACATGCCCATAGAACATTTGGACCGATTTAAAACCAAATGATGTGAACGGATAAGAGAAAATACCTGTTGAAGGTGTTGAAGATGTTCTTCCCAACTGTTGCTATAGACCAAAATATCGTCAAAAAATACCAATATGTATTTTCGCAAGAGAGAGGAAAATACCTCATTCATAAGGGCCTGGAAGGTGGAATACGCATTTGAGAGACCAAATGGCATTACGAGGAACTCGAAATGGTCGTGATGCGTACGGAACACTGTTTTCTCCACATCTGATGGATGAACTCAGATTTGATGGTAGCCAGATTTCAAATCGAGTTTAGTAAAAATAGTAGCTCCATGTAGCTCATCTAGCAACTCGTCCACCACTGGGATAGGAAATTTATCTTTAATAGTATGGGCATTGAGTTGCCGGTAATCCACACAAAACCTCCATGACTTATCATGCTTGCGGACCAGTAATACCGGTGATGAAAAAGGAGACTGCTGAGCTGAATAATACCTTGTGCTAGCATCTTCTGGCACTGCCTTTCAATCTCATCCTTTTGTAAGTGGGGGTAACGATACGGACACACCACTACAGGCTCAGTTCCCGTTTTCAAATGGTTAGGGTGATCACAGTGCATAATTGGCGGTCAAGCAGTAGGGTCCTGAAAGATATCCTCAAATTCTGTAAGTAAGTGAGATAACTTACTATTGGCCGTGGACTGGACCTGGACAACCTATAGTGCGCAGGGCACTGGTGCTTGTGTGCCATGCAATATAATATGACGTTGGTCCTCTGTAAAAGACATGGTTAGAGCTTGGAAATCCTATAGTATTGGCCCCAACAATTGAAGCCATTTAATTCCTAGTACCAAATCGAATCCTGATAGTGGAATCACCAGAAAATCGGCAATAAATGCATGTCCCTCAATATCAAAGTGTGTGGCTGGAGAAATGCCCACACTAGTAATTTTACCCCCATTGGCTACAAATACAGAAAGAACAGTATGTTGCTGGACTACTAACCCAAGTTGTTCTGCCGCCGGCTGACTGATGAAATTATGTGTACTGTCCGAGTCAACTAAAGCCAGTAACTGTAGATGATGTAACTAGGCTTTAACCTGCATTGTGCTTGAACTGCTTAGACCAGTCATGGCATGAAGGGAAATCTCTAGATCCTCTGGGTCTGTTTCCACAATCTCCACCTCAGGTAGTATGTCATATCCATCCTCCCACATACATATACTGAACAATCATTTACAGTGGTAACCAATGACATATTGTTCATCACAATTAAAACAGAGGCCCTTGGCCTTTCTCTTATCCATTTCCTGTCTGGAGAGTTTTTTGAAGTAAGGAGCAGGTGGAGCTGAATTAGCTGTGTCTGGGCGTGGGGCTGCACTATCTCTAGAACGTGGAGGTCCATAGTAAGGGGTTGGCGCTAAGGCATTGTGCCTTCCTGGTCAAGCTGGTTTTCTGACCAGTGACTCCTTTAGAACACACTGCTTGTGCTCAATTGACCTGGCTAAATTCATAGCGTGGTCCAAATCTGTAGGAGCATGTAATTCAACTTCCAGTCTCAGAGCTTCTGTCAAACCCGTAGTAAAAATATGAACATACTGTGTGTGACTGAGAAACTGGTTTGCTCTAGCTAACCTTTCCTGGAAGGTCTTTTAGTACACCTCTAGTGATCCAGTTTGTTCGTAATTGATTAATTCACCCAATGGATTGCTACTTGCTAGAGGACCAAATCTCATCATGCAAGGCTGCCTAAAGGTTGCCCAATCCTGAACTAATTGGTAATTTCAGATTTGGTGGTACCATAGAAGCGTTTCATCGAGCATGTGGTAGGCGACCAAATAAACTTTCTCATCCGCAGGTATTTTTTGATGATAAAAGAATTGATCACACTTGGCTAACCAAATCAAAGGGTCCTTAGACCCATCATACGTACGAAAGTCAAGTTTTAAATACCTGGGAACAATATTTGGTCCTTGAACGGTAGGCCCCATATGGGGATGGTGTTGACGCATTGGTGGTTGGGGGAGGTGGTGGGTGAAATTGATGGTGGTTGTCCGGTGGATAGTAGGCAGCCGGTGGTTGTGCTCGTGTATGATTGTCCTCTTGTCGCCGGAGGAGAGCTTGGATGGCAGGATCCATTGATTTTATGGCTTCACGCAAATCATTGGTTGTTTGACGCACCTCTTCAAGGGATTGAGGAATCCTGAAGGTTTGTCCTCTGCCTAGTATCTTCCACAAATTGCCTCGAATCATCAGGGGAAGAGGAATCCCCAAGGGTGGACCTGTCTGATACCACGATGTTAGGATCTTCCCGAGCTATGGATCAACTCACCCTTCTTTCCTCTTTTCCCTCCATGGATGCTCTTGACACTAGAAGGGAGTTCTTGTTTTTGGAACGTGGAATGATGGAAATCAAAGAGAACGCAAGGGTTTTGAAGGAAGCTCAACCTGGACCTCAGAGGGAGAATCTGACCTAGACCTCTGAGGGAGAATCTGACCTGTTTAATCTAATTTTTTCAATACTTTCTTTCCCTTCTCCTTGACGTCCCCCTAAATAGGGTTGAGGACAGAATTACAAAGGTGACCCATAGGTCAAGTGGTTCACGCCACATTACAACTGAACCAACCCAAAGTAAACCAAACCAAACAAAGTAAACTAAACCAAATGAAATTACATGCAAAGTAAATTGACTTAATTTAATTCCTATGCCTCTGGATAACTCGCGATGCTATGGAGTCCATAACACGTAATGGGTATAGTTACAAGTTTGCAAGTGGAGTAATGAAAGTGAGCAAAGGTGTCTTAACAGTGATGAAGGGGTAGAAAATATCTGAAAATATATATACACTACAAGGTACCACAGTTGTAGGTGGAGTTGTAGTTGTAGAGTCTGAGTTAGATTCTACAGTCTTGTGGCATATGTGGTTAGGTTATATGGGATTGTGTGGGATGATGGAGCTTCATAAGAGAAATCTATTAAAGGGTGTCAAAAAATGCAAGCTTGATTTCTGCAAATTTTGTGTTCTTCGGAAACAGAATAAGGTGCAGTTCAAGGCAGTCACACATAAGACAAAGGGGATTCTTAACTATGTTCAGTTAGATGTTTTGGGGCCAATAAGAGTAGCATCACGAGGAGGACACATATACTTTGTGACCTTTATTAATGACTACTCACGAAAGGTTTGGGTACACTTCATGTAGCACAAGTTAGAAATGTTTGCCAAGTTAAAGTTGAGGAAAACTGAAGTAGAAAATCAGACAAAGAGGAAGATTAAATGACTCAGATCAGACAATGGTATTGAGTACACAAATTCAAAGTTTAATGAGTTGTGTGAGCAGCATGGGATTAAGAGACACTTCACTGTACGCAAGAAACCACAATAGAATGGTGTGGTAGAAAGGATGAACAAAACAATAGTTGAAAGAGCTAAATGTCTCTGGTTGAATGCAGGGCTTGCAAAGAACTTCTGGGCAGAAGCAGTGAATATGGCATATTTCTTGATTAACAAATTACCTAGAGTAGCACTAGATAGGAGAGTATTAGAGGAGGTGTGGACAGGCAGTGAGGTAGACTACTCTGGCTTGAGAGTGTTTGGATGTCCAGCCTATGTACATCTTTCTAGTGAGAAGAGGTCGAAGTTTGATGTAAAGTCTAGACAATGTATCTTTCTGGGGTATCAGAAAGGGGTGAAAGGCTTCAAGCTTAGGGACCTGAAGGCAAACAAGATGGTGGTCAGTAGAGATGTGGTTTTTTGATGAAAAACGGGAGCCAAAAAATTGCAGCACCAATGACCATGTGGTGCAGGTGGAGCTAGAGAACCATGGTAGAGAAGCGGATGCTTAGCATGCAGAAAGTTCTATCTTAGGTGATCAGTAGCATCATAGTATAGCCACTAACAGACCCAAACACACTATCAAACCTCCTACCAGGTATGGTTTTGAAGATTTGGTTTCTTATGCGCTTATTACTAGTAGTGGGGATCCTACTACTTTTCAGGAGGCAGTACAAAGCCAAGAGAAAAGTAGATGGATGGGTGCTATGGTGGAGGAGATGGAGTCTCTGCATAAAAACCAGACATGGGAGTTGGTGGATCTTCTCTAGGGGAAGAGACCTATAGGATGCAAAAGGGTGTATAAAAAGAAAGAAGCAATATCAAAAAAAGAGGGGGGAAAATTCAAGGCTCGTTTAGTAGCAAAGGGTTACTCATAGAGGAGGGTTGACTATGATGAGGTATTCTCTCCTATGGTTAGACACACCTCCATTAGGGCAGTGTTGGCTTTAGTAGCACATTCAGACATGTAGTTGGAGTAAATGGATGTAAAGACAACTTTCCTTCATGGTGACTTGGAGGAACAAATTTACTTGGTGCAGCCAGAAGGGTTTAGTCTCCCTGATAGGAACATTTGGTCTGTAATTTGAAGAAGTCACTTTATGGGCTGAAGTAGTCTCTGAGGCAGTGGTACAAGCGGTTTGACTCTTACATGATCTGAATTGGCTACAAAAGATGTGAGTATGATTGTTGTGTTTATGTGAAAAGCCTTGATGATGATTCTGTTATTTTTCTGTTACTTTATGTGGATGATATGTTAATTGTTGCAAAGAATATGAGTGAGGTCAACAAGTTGAAGACTTTGTTGAATAGAGAATTTGACATGAAGGATTTGGATGAGGCCAAGAAGATTCTTGGGATGGAGATTCGTAGGGACAGAGCTTCCAGGATGTAGAATTTAGGATCTCATGAAAGGAACTTTAGATCAACAAGAAAGAAGAAGAAGAAGAAGAAGAAGGAGAAGAGAGAAGAAGAAGAGAAGAAGAAGAATGTGGAAGGAGAGAGTTTGGATTAAGGGAGAAGAAGGTTGCGTCAAAAAGAAAAATGAGGGTTAGACGAATTTGTTGAAAGAGAGGAGAGTGCTTCAATGCCCTACCTCTTAGCCAATGCATTTATTTATAGTTTTACAATGCCCTTAGGGCTACAACTTGATAAAATAAAAGACATAAAAGGAACACATATTTACACTTCTATGTCATCTTTATGGAAAGTACCATATTTTACACATATGTCACTCCTTTGACGTGTGGGCTTCTTGTCTTGAGCTCGTGGGCTTGAGCCCATCTTCCAACACTCCCCCTTAAGCTGGAGGAGAAAAGACATCATAAATACCCAGCTTGCCACATATAAATGATAGGATTTTAGATGTAATGGGTTTAGTGAGAATATCAGCTACTTGCTCTTGAGATGATACATGTTTGAGAGAGATTATTCCTGCTTGAAACTTCTCCCGTATAAAATGACAATCCACCTCAATAAGTCTAGTTCTTTCATGAAAAATTGGATTTGAAGTGATATGAATGGCTGCTTGATTATCATAATGCAGATTCATGGACCCCTTTTTATAAAAACCTAGTTCGGTAAGAAGGGTCCTGACCCATAAAAGTTCACTAACGGTATGGGCCATAGCTCTGTATTCTGCTTCGGCGCTAGATCTTGCAACCACATTTTTCTTCTTACTTTTCCATGTAACCAAGTTTCCCCCAACCAGAGTACAATATCCTGATGTAGATTTTCTATCATCAGGAGATCCAGCCCAATCTGCATTTGAGAAGCCTTCTATGTTGAAGTGCCCATGTTTTTTATACAACAATCCTCTTCCTGGAGCTCCTTTTAGATAACGTAATATTCTCTCTAAAGTATGCCAATGGGTAATTTGTGGTTTGTGCATGAATTGACTCACCACACTTATAACATATGATATGTCTGGCCTAGTTACCGTGAGATAAATCAGTTTTCCCACGAGTCTTTGATATTTTCCAATATCGATATCTTCTTCATTTGTGGCACATAATTTTACATTTTTATCCATAGGTGTGTCAACTGGTCTAAAACCCTTCATTCCTGTTTCTTCAAGGAGATCCAAGACATATTTCCTTTGAGAAAATATTATCCCATGTTTGGATTGAAGAACTTCTATACCCAAAAAATGTTTAAGCATACCAAGGTCTTTAGTCTTGAATTCCTGACATATCATCTGCTTCACCTCTTGTATGCTCAAAGCATCATCACCGGTTAAGATAATATCATCCACGTATACGGCCAATAATATTTTCCCCTTGATCGTATATTTATAATATACGGAATGATCAACTGAGCACCGATGAAAACCAAACCGTAGGAGTGTTTGACTAAATTTATCAAACCAAACCCGAGGGGACTGCTTAATCCCATATAAAGACTTTTTTAACTGGCATACTGACTCCCCCTCAACCACATAACCAGGTGGTTGAACCATATAAATTTTCTCACTGATATCACCATTTAAAATAGTATTTTTAACATCTAACTGATAGACGGGCCATGAAGAGTTAACAACAATAGATAAGATGATGCGTACTGAATTCAATTTTGCAACAGGAGAGAAGGTCTCCTCATAATCTATCCCATAGCATTGCGTATAGCCCTTAGCAACAAGTCGAGCTTTAAGACGAGCAACCAATCCATCCGGATTATGTTTCACAGAAAAAACCCATCGACAACCAACCAGTCTTTTACCTTTCGGGAGTGATGTAAAGAACCAGGTTTGGTTTTCGTATAAGGTTTGCATTTCTTCATCTATAGCCGCCTTCCATCCTGGATGTCTCAAGGCTTCCTGATACGACTGTAGAACGGAAGTAGAAGAAAAGGGACGCAAGAAACTAAAAACATGGTGAGACATAAAATTTGAGATAGGATGCGAAGTAGTACAGGAGCGATGTTCTTTTCTTAAAGCAATTGGCCGAGTATCAAATTCAGGCCCATACATAGGAGGAGAAGGACTTACCTCGGGTGGATCCGACAACTCCACAGGTGAAGGTACGGTCGGTGCATCAGGGGATGGTTCCACTTCAAGATTGAAAGGCACAAGCGGACAAGGAGTAGTAGAAGGACAAGTCCATCTTGGAGGAGCATCATGGGAGGAGTAGAAGGGGGTGTCCTCAAAGAAAGTCACATCCCTAGAGATAAACATCCTCCAAAGGGTAGGATTGTAACAAACATAACCTTTCTGGGTGCGAGAGTACCCCAAAAAAATGCACCTCATAGACCGAGGATCAAGTTTATTTTTATGTGGGAATGTAACATGAACAAAACATGTACATGCAAACACTTTCAAAGGAAGAGAAAAAGGATCTTCACCATTAAATAACACAGAGTAAGGAGTTTTATGATGAAGAACTGATGAAGGTAACCTATTAATTAGAAAGCATGTTGTAAGTATAGCATGAGGCCAATAGAAATAGGGTACCTTCATGGAGTAGAGGAGGCCCCGAGCAACTTCAAGAAGATGACAATTCTTTCTTTCAGCAACGCCATTTTGTTGAGGAGTATAGGCACATGATGTTTGATGAATAAGCCCATTACTCTCACAAAATGATTTGAAGTCATGAGACATGTATTCCTTAGCAATATCAGATCTAAGGGTTTGAATTTTCTTCCCAAATTGTATCAAGACCACAACATGAAAATTTTTAAACAAAGGAAGAATTTCAGAACACTCTTTAAATAGATATAACCAAGTCACTCGAGTAAAATCATCAACAAAAATGACAAAATATTTAACTTAGGAAATATTTGAGACACATAAAGGGCCCCATACATCAGAATGTATTAGGTCAAATGGAGCAGTACTTGTAGTTGTAAGACGAGGAGAATATGTACTCCTGACATGTTTACTTAATTGACAAACCACAACTGAAATTAGAAAATCCTTTTAAAGATGGAACCAAAGAACGAAGTGAAGGGGTAGACGAATGACCAAGTCGGTTGTGCCAAAGTTGGGCCTCAGATGTGGTGAACGATAATGCTGCTAATGGTGGAAGAGTAAAGTAGTACAAACCCCCCTTTTCATGGCCGCCACCAATCACCCGCTTCGTAGTGAGATCCTGAAAGACTCAAGAAGACGGTGAGAAGGTGATAGAGCAATTTAATTGTTTGGTCAATTGACAAATCGAGAACAAATTTAAAGGAAATTGAGGAACAAACAAAACATCTTGAAGGGGAATAGATGAAGTAAGAGAGGAGGAACCTTTGCCAAGGACCTTGGTTTGGGTACCATCAGCAATAGTAACGAATTTATGAGGATAACAAGGAGATTAGGACTGCAACAAGTGTTTGTTACCTGATAGATGTTCGAAGGCCCCGGAGTCGACAATCCAAGAGGAAGAGGAAGAAGAGGAAGCAAGCATACCTGAGGAAATAGTAGTGGCAGCAGTAGATGATGAGGGAATAGATGATTCCATGAAGGACTTCATTTTCTGAAATACAACATAGTCCTCAACCGTAAGAGTCACATTTTCGGATGATGATTCAGCCTTATCTTCATTTTTCTCAACGTTAACCGAGACTGGGTTAGTGGCGGCCTAATCAGGTTTGCCATGAAGTTTCCAGCATGATACCACAAGGTGGTTTTGACGGCCACAATAAGTGCAAAGTTGAGACTCAGTACGGAAAGAATTCTGACCCATTCTACCACCTCTATTTTCAGCCCCTCTCATATTTCTGCCTCGTGCTCGGGATGAGGAAGATGTTCCCCGATTGCCAGAGAACATCACCGATGGAGCATTAATAGGAGAAGAAGGAGATGGATCCGGTATCCAAAGTAATGTAGCACTAATATCATCGAAGGATGGAAGAGCAGAAGAACTTAGAAACTGAGTTTTGGCCACCTCAAGGTATGGTTTAATATTCGATAAGCAAATGGTTGCTGCCAAAGCTTCTCTTTGTCGTCATTGAATGGCAATATCAATGGAATATGGCTGAGCTAGTTTCCATTCTTGAAGAAGACCTCAAAACTGTGCCAAAAATTCGTGAATATTATCTCCATGTTTCGTATGCAGCATGTTTTGTAAGATATCATATATTTTTTGTAATGAAGTAGTGCTTGAGTAAAGTTTGGCACAAGTGTCCCATATGTTCTTGGCGATTTCCAAGTGGACCACATTGTTGGCCACCTGCTCTTCCATGCTATTAATGAGCCAATTTATCACCATATTATCATCCTTAACCCACTTATGGTAGGAAGCATCATCTTCATCAATCGGAGGAGGAAAGTTAACAACGTGGCTCAAAAGGTCACGAGTAATAAGAACCCTCCGAACCGATTGTGACCAGCTCATGTAATTGGAAAGACTCTAAGTGGAATTGTAGTAATACGGAGTATATCACTCTTATTACTATTGTATCCTATCTCCATGATGAGGCAAGTAAAATATGGAGGTCAAGGGAAAAGGCCTTCCTCAAAGAACAATTACTCAATGTAATTTGAAGAACCCGTAGACCAAATCAGTCACCAACAAAAGAGAACAAGAACCAATTTCTTTCACGAGGGCAAACAACAAATTATCAACAAATTTGTGCCTTTAGAAAGTCATAATAACATCCAGCTATCACTCAACTTCTCTTGTATTCATAAGAACAAAGTGAAGAAAGTATATGCAACCGATTAGGCCTTAATCCAAACTCCAACACAAACGAGCAATAAACAAAAATTTAGAGAAGATTTAACAGCAAACCAAGACACTTGGAAGAGATTTATCTTCAGCTTATGGGAGACCTCAACGTAAACAAAAATTCAATCGTTGAAGTTAAAAAAAAACGGAACTACAAAGGGTAAATGACTGCTGGAATTTCATCAAACATATAATAGGCATCCAATAACATAACACAAACCCATGAGCAACCTTAAGTAGAAGAAGATACAGCAACATATGCTAGAATTATACCTCAAATGAGATGGATCCAAATTACATAAAAGTAATTGAATTTCACCCATCAATCTTAATAAGATGCAAACAACAAATGATCTTGATCACTCTTGTAATTGATTGACATGGAGTCAAGATTATAACATCACTTTAGTCATAGAAATAAATCTTTACAACATATAAAGATTTATCTTGACTTGATGTGACTCGAAATTCAAAAAGTAAAGAAAAACAATAAAATGGAATATGTAAATAAGAAAAGGAAACAAAAAAAAAACGTAAATAAGAAGAGCATGAACTTATCTCTTCATGACTGAACTCCTTTTACAACTTCTTGAACAGATTTCATAATAACTCCATGAAGAGAGATCCTAAACTCCTTGTTCTAATACCATGTAGAATTTAGGATCTCATGAAAGGAGTTTTAGATCAACAAGAAAGAAGAAGAAGAAGAAGAGAGAAGGAGAAGAGAAGAAGAAGAACGTGGAAGGAGAGAGTTTGGATTAAGGGAGAAGAGGGTTGCGTCAAAAAGAAAAATGAGGTCTGGACGAATTTGTGGAAAGAGAGGAGAGTGCTTCAATGCCCTACCTCTTAGACAATGTCTTTATTTATAGTTTTACAATGCCTTTAGGGCTATAACTTGATAAAATAAAAGACATCAAAGGAACACTTATTTACACTTCTATGCCATCTTTATGGAAAGTATCGTATTTTACACATATGCCACTCCTTTGACGTGTGGACTTCTTGTCTTGAGCTCGTGGGCTTGAGCCCATCTTCCAACACAGGTGATTATGACTATCTCAACATAGCTATGTTGAGAAGGTGTTGGATAGGTTCAACATGGGTAATGCAAAACCTGTAAGTACACCTTTGGTGAATCATTTCAGATTGTCTACCGCTCAGTGCCCGAAGATAGATGATGAAGTTCATGACATGTCAAATGTCCCATATGCCAGTGTAGTGGGTGTTTAATGTGTGCTATGGTTTGTACAAGACCAGATTTGTCACAAGCTGTCAGCGTGGTTAGAAAGTTTCTTTCAAATCTGGGTCGACAACATTGGGATGCAGTCAAGTGGATTTTTAGATACTTGAGGGATACTACAGACTATGACATCATGTTTAGTAGACAATAGAGTGACCCTTCAATTATGGGATATGTGGATGTAGATTATGCAAGGGACTTGGATGACATGAGGTCTACGACAAGTTATGTATTTACTTTTGTGGGAGGGCCTATTTGTTGAAGGTCCATGGTACAATCTATAGTTGCACTATCTCCTACTGAGTCAGAATATATGGCAATAACGGAGGCTACCAAGGCGGCTATGTGGCTTACAAGGTTGGTTAAGGAGTTGGGTGTCCAACAAGGTGGAGTTCAGTTGCATTGTGAAAGTCAGAGTGCCATTTATTTGGCAAAGAACCAGGTGTATCATGCGAGGACCAAACACATAGATGTGAGGTTTCACAGGATCATTGAATTGGTTTCATTAGGTGAACTACTAGAAAAAGTTTACACTTCTGAGAATGCAACAGACATGTTGACAAAGCCTGCTACTAAAGATAACCCTACGTAGAGGGGAAGGAGAATGAGAAAAGGCAAGTCTTGAATTAGGTTAAATAGGGTTCATAGTTCTCCTTGACGAGCTCTAGGTCCAGGTTCCCTCTTGAATCTGAATTTCTTTCTTCTCTTTTTGATTTTCTATTTTACAATACTCTTCACCAAGAACAATGAAGGATTCTTTCCCTTTTCTGAGTTCAACAAGAGGCCTTTAGCCTCTATTCAGGGCACTGGACTAAGAGAGGAATTTTCCTTCTCTTTTGCGAGCAAAGCTAGAGGCTTTCCCCGCCCCTAGACCGAGAGAAGCAAGGCCAGAGGTTCTCCAACCTCTAAATGAGAAAGCAGCAAGGTTAGGGACTCCTAACCCCTAATCAGTGGACTGCCCAAGTTAGAGGCTTATCAACCCCTAACCCGAACAAAAACCGTGAGCAGTAAAGGGCCCACCCCTTCCTTTTCATGAGCAGAAAGAGGCTTCCTAGCCCCTTATTGAGAGCAACATCATAGCGGCTTAAGGGAGGATCTATAAGTCTACCGAGAGCAGCAGAAAAAAGGAGGGTCCTTTCCTCCTAACTGAGATCAGCAGCTCTCACCAACAACCCTGGATTCACCAATCCCATGCCGAGTTACTCGATCCATGACAAGGGATAATAACAATCCTTTAATCTATTGAGTTGTAGCCCTAAGGGCATTGTAACACTATAAATAAGAGCATTGGCTAAGAGGTAAGGCATTGAGGCTTTCTCCTCTCTTTCAAAAATCGTCCAGCCACCTTCTCTTCTCCCTTGACGCATTCTCTCCTTTCCTTAATCCAAACTCTCCTCTCTCACATCCTTCTCCTTCCTCTCTCTTCTCTCTTCTCTCCTTCTTCTTCCACGTTAACCTATAGTCCTTCTCATTGGGTCCTAACTTCTACACCCTTTAAGGCCTTCTTCATAAAGACAAAATGATCTACTAAGCACTAGCTAAATCCAAACAACAACATTGTTTGGCTAAATTTGTCAAACCAAGCCCAAAGAAACTGTTTAAACCCATATAAAGACTTCCTCAATTTGCGTACTGACTCCCACTCAACCACAAAATCAGGTGGTTGATGCATATCTCTTCTTTTATGTCCTTAGTCAAAAAGATATTTTTTACATCCAATTGATATACCACCCATAAGGAATTAGCAATTATAGATAAGAAGATGCGTATAGAGTTTAATTTAGCCACTAGGGAAAATGTTTCCTCATAATCCACTCCATAAAACTGAGTGTATCCCTTGGCAAAGTTAGGCTTTGAGGCGAGCAACAAAACCATGTAGATTATGCTTGATAGTGAAAACTCATTTACAACCTACGGGTTTCTTGTGAGGATGAGGAGGAACTAGGGCCCAAGTCAAATTCTCATATAAGGCATGCATTTCTTCTTCCATGGACACCTTCCATTCTGGATGTCTCAGGGCCTCCAGATGTGACTGTGGAACAGATATGGGAGAAATATATGCAAGACATTTACAACATGAAGAAGACAATTGATGGTGAGAAATAAAATTGGATATAGGATGAGAAGTGGAGGGCCTAATGAAAGTCTGAAGCGCCTTCCATAGATCTATGGGCCAAGTATCAAATTGTGGCCAAATACAATAGGGAAAGATGGGCTTACCTCAGAGGGGTCCATAAATTCCACAAGTGAGGTGTTGATCAAGTCTTCAGGGGGCTGAAGTAGATCTGCATCAAGTGGCAGAATGGGTTTCAGAGCTGCCTAAATGGATGAAAGACCCAAGGTGCATTTTTTGAGGAATAAAAAGATGTGTCATAGAAAAAGGTGACATCACTAAAAACAATTAAGTCCCAAAGAGAAGGATTATAACATACATAACTTTTTTGTGTACTAGAGTTACCCAAAAAAATACACTTAGTGCAATTTGAAAGAGAATTACCTAGTAAAGTGAAAGCGAAAGTGAAATTGAATTACCTAGTGAAAGTGAAAGTGAATTACCTAGTGAAAATTGTGAAGTTGGGTCCAAGGCCCATCCCAAAATAAACTAGCCAACTTAGGAAGCATCTTTCCCAACTAATAAACTCAAGATCTTTCTACTCACTAATCCATGTGGGACTATTCCGTAACACTCCTCTTCACTTGTTGGCCCTCTTTTGTGGCTCTACACGTGGATAATTTTGGTGGAGGCCCACATATTACCTGCTCTGATACAATGTTCAGTTGGGTTCAAGGTCATCCCAAAATGACTAGCCAACTTGGGAAGCCTTTTTCCTAGCTAATAAACTCAACATCTTTGTGCTTGTTGATTTTCAGGACTCCATAGATTTAGCTCATGGAGAAAAAGAGAGAGGGACTCATTGGGAGAAAACAACAAAGAAAAAAGGTTATGGACTTATGTCCTAACCCTTCCCCTGAAGCTAAATATATAGATTAATAATCCTAAATATTATAATTATATCCCTAAAACTTTAACTAATTACATCATTGTTATCTTTATGAGATGACTCACTATTTACCATAATGCCATCATTGTTGGCCTTCTGCTTGGTCTATGGGCCTTGAGCCCATCTCATGGATATGTGGGCGTTCCTTGGTCTTATGGATTTGAGCCCATCTTCTAAGACACTTGGATGTGTGGGTCTTCCTTGGTCGTGTGGGCTTGGGTCCATCTTCCAACACTCCCCCTCAAGATGGGGGTGAGAGAACATCATGAACACCCAACTTGTTGCAAATGGTGTAAAGGATCTTCCCGTCTAAAATTATTGTCCACTGTATCTTCCAACACTCCCGCTTAAGTTAGTGGTCTCTTAGAGACCCAATTGGCATAATATAAGAGAGTATAATCACTCATATCCGTAATACATTGCTCAATATTCTAGTCAAATGGTCATAGTCAAAAATACCTTCTACTCAATTTCACAGGTGAAAAAGTAGCCCTACTATGGGGCACAAGTCTACCCACTTTCTCAAGGTAGCTCAAAAAATACCTCTTGGATGAATAATAGACTTGTCTCACGCTAGATATTGGGCACACTCCTATCCTCTGTAGGTTGTGGGTCTATAGGCATTGCTCACAAGTGTTGTAATAAACTCCTCCATCACAGTGTCCCTCCATAGGGCACCAACTCTCAAATAAATATGTCAATTAAGGGGGGTAACAGTAATCACCTGGAAGATAATATTCTGGGGCCACCATATGCTTTCTTTTTCATCAAGTAACTGATGCTGATAACAATCAGCAACTGAGAAGTCCTTCAATAATAATATCTCAGACAAAGAGACACAATAGCAGTAGTTGAAATGGGCCTGGGCCTAATAACACGTATTAAATAATGAAAATCCTTTAAAAAGGACCCATAAGATAATTCGTTGATAGTCCATCACTAAATAAGGAAGTTGCACCAAAAAATATGTTGGAACCAAGTAATAATCCAAGTTAATAATCCAATTGGAGAAAAGGGACTGAGTCGAGCCAAGCCAGATATGAGACCAATATAGCTGAGTTGAGGAAGAAATAGGTATAGAACTCGGGATCCAGACCTGTATAAAGAGGCAATAAGAGAGTGGGCCAAGTCAGATTGACTTGGTTGAGTTGGCTCGGTCCGTGTTGGCCCAACTCGCTAGGTTAACTCGCTGAATCAATCAACCACCTAACTTAGGTGGGATTTTAGTTTAGAACTAGTGTCTTCCCCGGGCCGCTGGCCTCCAAACATTGCGGTAGAATAGAAAATTAGAGAGCGTAGCCGGCAATGAACCAATGAGAATTTATCGAACAATAGAGCGACAAAGTGAAGGAAACTTTCCAAGAGTGTACCAAGGATATCCAGCGGCTAGCTAAATTTTTTTTGGCAAGGTGACAATCAGACCAGCATAGAGACAACAGATAAAGGAGAACAATCATCGAGAACTTTTCAAAAATAATTCAATCCAGTAGAGACCTTTCCTCGAAAAAAATGGTATGGCTAAGGAAGATAATATGCCTTAATTTGTGCATAGTCGAGCTTCTACTCAATCACCGACACAAAATAATCTCGCGGATTTCCAGTCCATCTTCCTCACAATGTCAGTGCAACCACAAAACTAGGCAAGCCGGTGATCATCGAGGACGATAAGCTGAATGAGTAGTGGATAGTAAGATAACCAGTAGAGAGTTTCCGAGAACTTTTCGAATAAAATATCAATCAAGTAAAGAGTTCCAAAAAAATTATAACAGAGATTTATTTTCCGTAGAGACAACCTTGCCGAAGCGAGTGAGATCAAGAATGTTTCCAAGAATAGCTTGCGCAACTACAAGATCTCTCTACACAAGTTGCCATCGTATTTGAATCTCGACTAACATGCTGCTGGAAGATGCCGGGATTCACAACAGAACCTCCAAGTTAAAACTAAGGTCATTGGTGGATGCACGAGAAGTGCTTGACATCATCATAACCAGATCGCCATCTCTTGCACCAATAGAACTCATGCGCTCAGAGTTCCTCATTTTGCTTCCATTGAACAGTAACTACTGTTGCTTAAGTGACACACAGAAGGGTCTAGTTTTACTGGCATCATCTTGATCGTCTCCTCCGCCTCAGACAGATGGCCTACTCTGCCAAGAAGACCATGCATTCGTACTGACCAGAGTTGTGATGTCGTCCCCTTCTTTAGCAGACCTTCATGGATGCATGCAAGTAAAATATTTGCTCCCCCTTCTTTAGCAGACCTGCATGGGCTGCATGCAGTTAAAATATTTGCGCCCCTTCTTTAGCAGACCTGCATGGCTGCATGCAGTTAAAGACTCCGTCGAATGTGATGTCGTCTGCTGTCATGGCTGCACGCAGTTAAAGACTCCGCTGAATGTGTTTCCCCATTCTCCACCAAACCTGATGCCTAGGTCTTTTGATCCTCCCAATTTCCTCCCCCATTTAGTCATACTAAAAAAGATAGTGAAACACACAAGTGATAACAAAAAGTTGCATAAATGTCGTATTCCAGATAAGATTTCCTTTTTCGTTTACAAAAAGTGTGTACAATGTTTTATGTTGAATTTTGGAAAAAAGAAAAACTTTCACTGACTTGATGTAATTTGAGTACATGAGTCTCTATATATAATAGAGGAACCAAGTAGAATCCAATTACAATTAAACTATCCTTATCCTAGTTACACCCAAAGTTAAACTATAAAAGATAAGTCATAAAACAATTGAACAACTAAACATAAATAGAAAACTAACCTAATGAAACTCCATTAACTGAGACTCTTCGATGAGACCTCCTTCCATAATAATTCCAGCTCTGTAAGATTTCTTGATATAAGAGTCATGTGAGACTCTTCCATATCTGCTCTTCAACATTACCTTCAAGCTAGAGTTCATAACTTCATCTTGCAATGAAAAGGATTCTTGGTCTTCAATTTTCTTTTCTTGAAAAAAAATTCTTCATAGATGCAAAAACATCATCTTTTGTGGTCCCCATTTATTGAATATTTTGGTCACATAAAAATTATCACAACATGTAGAAAAAAATATTTTTCTTGTACTTCTTCTTCTACTTCTCCCCCTCAAGTTGGGGATAAAAAAAACAGAGTGACCCAGCTTGGAGAAAATAGAATGTGGGAGTAGAAAATCACTCCTACCTGTACAACAAAGCTCCATACACCAGCCAAAATTGTCATAGTCTGAAACTCACTCCGCTCAATTTTAAAAGTAGAAAAACTGCCCAACTTTAGGGCCTAATTAAGAGACAACTCACTTTTTAGGAGTAGCTCAAACACAAATCACCTTTTGGGTGAAGAACAAAAGACTTGACTCAAGCTGGATGTTAGGCACACTCCTATACTTTTAGGTAGTGGGTTTAGGCATTGCTCTCAAGTGATAAAAATACAAGATGATAATGTGAAGAAATACTAAAGAAAAACAACTTTAACAGGAAGTAGGTGACTATGTAATGCTCATACTTTCAAAGTGACCTTTAAAAAGAAAATTATAGGAGACTATAATGGTAGAACTTAATAAATTTGACAAGGTATGAATATTTTTGGGGTGAACACAATTTTTCAGAGTTAGCTCTACAAAAGTTACACAACCAAGTAACAAAAACGAAAAACTTGAAAGCAACATCGAAGCAAGATATTGCATGCCATGAATGAGCACATCTTGGAATGATTAAGTCTGACCAAAACTCTTTGATTACAAGAGAAATTTTAATAAAAAAACTCGAATTTTAGGAGAAAATGAAACCCAATTCTCGTCAATGCATAGAGAGATAATAGGAGAGAAACTAGGGGGGAAAAAGAGGATTTTTGCAGAACTGGCCTTTGGTACTTCTAATCTCAATATCTCCAAAAATATATCTCAGAATCCCAAACGGTTTGTTGATTAAGAAAATAAACTCAAAGAGATTTAATTTGATGCCTAATTTGACATAAAAATATTCATACTATGATCTTTTGATTTTCTTCATTTTGTAGATTGATCCTAGCTCCCTCCAATGCGAATATCTCTTTAAATATAGATCAGATTGACATGAAATATTGAATTTAGGATCCCAAGACATGGTCTTTGACCATGGTCATGAAATAGGAGAGGAAGAAAAGGAAGAGAAGAAAGGAGAAGAGAGAAAGAAGAGAGAACTTGGCTAGAGAAATGGAGAGAGAGAGAGCTTGGTAGAGGAGACAATTCTAAGAACAAATTTGAGAGAAGAGAGGAGACTTAATAATCTACCCCATGCCTTGAGCCTCTATTTATAGTGGTGGAAGGAATTTTACAATGACTAAAATACCCTAAGGGCTACAAGAAAATTAAAAGACATAAGTAGACATACATCTTCTTAGATTATTACACCCTTATGCCAGCCTTATGAGAAAACCTTTTAAATTACCGCTTTTGCCACTTCCTTGACATGGGGAAGGTAAATTACATTGATGCCACTTGGAGGTGTCATCCAATAAAATTTTCTCCTTCTGAAATTAGAATCCAATACCTTTCATCCAAGTATATTTTTTCTCCATAAAATATACTTCTTTTAATTGAAATAATTTGATAGATTTTGTACTCTATAATTTGGCCGAACTGAGTGCTCTTTCTTTTTTGGCCAGCATGCCCATCGACCCTTCCAAGATCGATACCTCCCTCTAGAAAAATCAGATTAGGAATTGGTTGGATAGATAAGAAAATAGAATTGTAGATATTTCTTTTGATATATAATTTTTCATATAAAGTCTCATTCTTAATAGTGTAAAATAACTTGAAAGTTAAAGTTTTTTTCTACTACTCGAACTTCTCTTGCAGTCTAACCTCTGCGGCATCAAACATTGATTTATTTTTGTAGAAAATTCCGATTGACAAAAAATATTTTTGCGTTGGAAAGTAGACTCGAAAATATTTCTGTCAATATATATTTTTTAATATTAAAATTTCAATGTGGAGGTGAAAACACCAAGAAAACAATGGCTACAAGGACAAGAAAGAAAGAAAAAAGATAGAATACAAACTTAAACTACTAGAGATGATAGATCAGAAAAAAAAAATATCACATTATCTCTACAGATTAATTGCACAAAACCCACTCTAATACTATGTTGAATTTCTAGAATAGAGAAAATCTTCACTGACTTGAAGTAATTGGAGTACATGGACCTTAGCGAGGATTACAATTGAACTACCCTTCTCCCAATTATACCCAAAGTTAAACACTAAAAGATAAGTCCTAGAAAAATTGAACAACTGAATATAAATAGAAGACTAACATAACTAAAACACCTTTAACTGAAACTCTTCTATGAGAGTCCTTCCATAATATTTTGTCTCTATAAGACTTCTTGTTGTGAGAGTCATGTGAGACTCTTTCGTACCTACTCTTCAACATAAATAAGTACATACAAGTATATCATCAACAAAATGTACATTGGGAGTCAAAAAGATGGGTGGATCCTAAAGTGACTAAGCTAGAAGTAGGAGTTGCTAACGATGGTCTCAAGGAGGTGCTCGATCCTCTACTATCCAGACTTCAATTGGTTTTGTATGGCAAGAATAGCTGCTTAAGTTGCCACAACATCATCAACCGCTGCCTCTAAAGCTTTAAAAGCTATCGTTGGAGTCTGAGCTTCCTACTTTTGTGAAGCACCTCTTCGTGAATTCAAACTGGTCTATGGGTGGCTCAAATCTCTCCTAGGGGATGCAAGTTGTGGTACAGATTCCTTTGTGGTCTTCTCCTCTTAAATCCATTGTCCCCTCCATTCGGCAAATCCAAATTTTCCCTCTTTTATTTCTCCTATGGACATCTTCATTGTCATGCCCACTAACACTTCATCCGATAAATCCACTCCACAATGTAGGAGGATGGTTGTCATCTCTTGAGTGAATGATAAACTATTCACCCATGAGCTTATTGTCATGTCGGACATCCGACTAGCCATAAAGTATCCAAAATCGAGTGGAACTTTCTAGAAGATTGCCATCTTCCAAAAAATGTCAACCGTTGTGAGCATAGAGAAGGTGCCCTTTGATGGATTTAGCACATGAGTCACAATTTTCATAACAACTCTCTGAGGCATAGTGAGGTCTCGTATCCTGACTTCATAGGAACTCCCAACTATCTGTTCAAAGACCCAGAGGATAGCCTCTTAGATGTTTTGTAGGAGGCCCTCGTGGAGATCTGTTACCCAATTCTCTTTAATGTATCTCATTGCGGTGGAGCCAAGGCGATCATTCAAAAATGGGGTCCGAATAGAGATGGGTGTTTAGGAAGACATTTTAAGGCTATGTAGCCCTCAATTTAAAGGTTTTAGTGAAACACCTTAGAAGGGGATAAACAAGCTCCTCTCTCCAACAACCTCCCATGACTATCTAGTGTAATTATTCTTGCTTTGACTAAGAAATACATTGAAGTAGAAACCAGTATTTTTATTGCATATTTATTATTTAATTAGTAGTAATAATCTTTGATAATATTTTTAGAAGGAAAAATGAGAAAAATAATATTATGATAATATTTATTATTTAGTGTTAATTAAGAAGTAAAGAGTGAAATAGTAAAATCATAAATAGTAATAATTAGCAATGAACAAATAGAAAAAAAATTGAATTTTATCTGCATAAGAACTAAACATATAATTTGAACAGTTATCATATAGTAAATCGAGTAAACTATTATCCCAAACTTGAAACCCGTGCACTTCAAGTAATTGAAATGGTATTATTGTAGTGACACTAGTTAAGGATCATATAATACCCTATCGCCCATTATTTGCATCAACGAGAGACTTCTCTCTCACTTGCCGTACTTGGCATTCTTGCAACATACAAATTCTAAATAGCTACATGTCCTTAGAGGGGGTTAATCCACAATGAACTTGAATTGAAGTGAAAAATTGAATTGATTCAACTTTAACTCATGTTTGGGTGTTAGTGTAGACGAGTTAAAGTGACTGGAAAACAGATTCCAATGTTAGTGCCCCAAATGAAAAATATGATATAAAGAAGAGAATGAGTAACCTTTTATAATATACTTAAATAGAACATATACCTAAACATATAGTTAACAAAAATAAACATGGTTATTACACTTATAAGTGATTTAACGTGTAGTATTAGAATATATTAATATCCTAATTAATGAAAAACTATATTATATTATTTAATGATTATAGTTTATTATAAATTAAACAATAATTACATGTGACTAAAATAAATTTTACAAATTTAATAAAAAAATTAAAAATAACACAAGAGAAAATAATAAATAAACTTAATGGTTTAATTAATTATAACAATTGGATAATTAAACCAATTAATGATTAAAATTTATTATAAATTAATATACTAATTATGTGTGACTAGAATAAATTATTTAAAATAAATAAAAAAGTTAAAAATAAGATAAGTGAATATAATAAATAAATAAATTATTTCATAATAACGTAAGATATAGTTTAACATTAAAACTCACTATTTTAATACAAAATAAAAAATACATAATAAATAAATAAATATATTAATTTATCAATAACATAAAATATATTTTACATATTATTAATTAATAATAAATTAACAAAAAATGAAAAACCAATTATGACGATGGTTTAATTTTTCCTAACATAGGAAAAATTAAACATCGTCTTCGTCTTCCTAAGCAGTGGGCCAGCGGGCAACGGCGACACTCCGATGGTATGCCGAGAGGGAGAAAAGAGGGAGGCCGATAGAGAAGAGAAGTCGGAGAGGCTTGGCCTCCCGTGCTCTGCGACGGAGGAAGGTCGACGGGGGGGGGGGGGGGGGGGGGGGGGGCGGCGGCGGGTGGGGTAGAGAGGGAGGTCGAGAGAGAAGAGAAGCTGAGAGCCGAGAGGCTCTGCGACAGAGGCTCGACCTCCCGTGCTATGCAACAGAAGTCGAGAGGGAGAGGAGAGGGAGGACAAACAAAAACACTTTGCTGAAGGATTGCGGAGGGAGCAGAGATCGTCAGGAGACAAAGGCTGAGGAGAGGGAGAGGAGAATAGCAAGGCGGGGGGGGGAGGAAGCAACGTGCATGGAAAGCTGATGATTCCCAAAATAGGTAGGAAACAACTTTCCCCCATTTTTTCCTTAGCGAATGAAATGGTGTAATCTCACTTCAATTCAAGTCTTTCTACACTAACACCATTTTTTTTATGAACTAGGTAATACGGGGGAATTTCATTCCACTTCATTGTGGACTAACCCCCGCTTAAAGCGCATAAAATGCTAATTCATCAACGTTGAAGTTTAACATTAAGATTATATCATCAGAACTGGCTGTCCAGTGTGTTGGCTTCTTCAATGGAGAAAATCATAACATACAAACCCTCATCACATAAACCTTCTTCTTACATTAGATGTTGAGACCCTCAATACACTAATTAAAATTGGTAAAATAACTTTACTTTCTATCGCACATATTCATTTTTGCGTAATGGAATAGTAAAATAGTCCGTCTCAAATGTTAGAAGTAGTGTTACTTCTGGTCTCATTTCAGTAACGCCTGTATCACGAAGAAAACAAAAATTAAGAACAACACTGTGGGTTAACTAAAATAGCTTGGATGTTCGTGTTGTAATTATACCTTTTGAGGAGCAGTTAATTGTTTTTGTCTCAAGAAGAGCCAGAAGATGCAGAAGGTAACAAAAAAAAACAAAAATTAAGAACAGTCTATGGGGGTTTATTCAATAGCTTGGACGAGGAGCGGACACAGTCAAGTTATTCAGATCATCATCAAATCCTTTCTCTAACTCCATCTCTTCTTCTTAGTGTGCCTCCTCTTCATTTCAGTCCTCTTCGCTTTATAGCTTTTCTATAGCTTCTCTCTCTTCACCTCAAACTCATCCACACATTTTTCTTGACAGTTGATAAACTTCTCAATTTCTTCCTGCCTACAAGGTAGGGAGACTAGGAACCACCATATAAGTGAGAACAAATTTTTTCGTTATTTACTCATTTACTTTTCAATTAGGATCGATTTTGTTACCAATGTTTACAATCTTTAGAGCTTCCTGAACCAACATTGCTAAACTCTGCAAGATGGTCCTCTTGTAGGGCTTGATCAAAGGCTTGCTCTTTTGCTTCTCGAGAATCAAGCATATCAGCAATTTTCTCATTAAAGAATTTCTCCATGTTATCCATCTAAAAATTATTCATTTGATATTGGAAAACAAAGTGAGGAGCTACATATAGTTAAAGAAAAATTGTTATAAGAAAATATTAAAGCAAAATAAGAGGTATAAATGTTATTACTTCCTCCTTGATCTCTTCATATTGTTTCTTTGCTCGGAGTCTTAGTATGTGATATTCTTCTTTTTCAATATGAAGTTGATTGCTCATAAGCCCCATTGTTTCTTTGAAAGCCTTCCGTTCAGCATCTTTGTTCTTCAACCAGATCAATTGTTTTTTTTCTTAACTCATCTGCTTCATTCCACCCAACCTTTTCTTGGTTAGATAACATCTCAAATTTTAGTCTGGACTTTCCAATTACTCGGACAAAAAAAGAAATGAATCCACTTAATGAAACGTGGATGAATTTTGAACATGATTATTAGACAACAACAACAAAAAATACAAAAGACAATATTCTAAATACCAAAACAACATTAAGTTGTAAGATTCTTCTATGCCTCTAACAAATACTAAAAATTATCCAACAATTTCTCAGTCACAAAATCTTAAAACAGCTAATCAACAAGACTTAAATAGACTTTCATCCAAGTATAAATTCTCTTAATAAAATATATTCTATTGAGATATATAATCTGATAGATTTCGGTCTCTACCGAACTAAGCACTCTTTCCCCTTTTCCAGCATGACCATTGACTTTTCCAAAATCCATATCTCGAAAAAAAAAACTCAGATCGAGAATTGGTTGAAGAGGTAAGAAAATAGACTTACGAATCTTTCTTTTGATATATAATTATCCATATAAAGTCACGTTCTTGATAGAATAAAATAGCTCAGAAGTTGAAGCTTTATGTTGTTGCACGAACCTCTTTTGCAATCAAACCTTTGCTGCTTCCTTGGAATGTAGATTCGAATATCTTTCCGTTAATATATAATATGCAATATGAAAAGCTCAATATAAAGGTGAAAACATAAATCGAATAACAGGTATAGGGATTGAAAAAAAAATACAAACCTAAAATGCTAGAGATAATAAATCAGAATAGGATCACATTACCTTTGTGGGTTGACCAAGTCAACTCACAGAACCTGCTCTGATACCATGTTGAATTTATGGAAAAGAGAAATACTTCATAAACTTATTTGTATTCAGAGTACATGAACCTCTATTTGTAATAGAGGAAAGTAGTAAAGTCCAATAACAATTAAACTACCCTTGTCCAATTACACCCAAACTCTAACACTTAAAGATAAGTCCTAACATAATTAAATAACCCAATATAAATAGAAGACTAACATGACTAAAACAACTTTTTTAAACTGAAACTCCTCCATGAGACCTGCTTTCATAATAATAGTGGTTATGTTAGACTTCTTATTGTGTAAAATTTCTTATGCCACCTCACGTGATCATGGTGGGTCCCATATCTTATGGGCTTGAGCCCATCTTCCAATACTCTTGGAGATGTGAGTCTTCCTTGGTCTTATAGGCTTGGACCCATCTTCCACAGACTTGGATATGTGAGCCATCCTTGGACGTGTGGGCTTGGGCCCATCTTCCAACATGAAATTTCTCCCCATTTGGTGAAATTTCATTTTCTGATCTTTTCAACACGACATATTATTTCTATCTCCTAAGATAGTTCGATGTGTGTATATTTTTTATCAGTTCTGGCTTCGTGATTAAAATCTAGCCAAAGCTTGTTCAAACTGTTAATGAGAGAGAATTAAAGAAATTGTTGAGGAATAATTACACTTTTGAATTTTTTATTTAGTAACATTTATTCTTCAACGGGATAATTTAATTAAAAGTTTAGTTAAAAAATTTTATTATATTTTTATTATTTAAAAATAGATAGCATTTTCCTCCTCTCACTTCTAATAAAAAATTAAATAAATAAAGAGTGTTGGGTGAGTAAGAGTTGCCTGATGTCAATGGTGCATTGGTTATTCGGGGTGATGTGTATTGAACTATTCCTAATTGTATTTTTCTGTTGCTCTACATCTTCTTCTGTGTTACAATAATTTTATAGACAATTTATTTGACATGTATTTTTTGAAAAGTTTTAAATGTATGTTGGAACTCGAACTTGAGCTCAACTTGGTTAAAATTATTGTGCTCGAGCTCGATTAAAATTTTAGGTTCGAGGCTTGGCTCGGCTCGAGCTCGACTTCGAAATATTTAAATCAAATTCGGCTAGAACACAGGCAGGTTCGGGCTCGGCTAGGCTCAATGCTACCCCCTATCGACAACCTTTGCAACAATTTTTTATATTAAATGTGAAACTTCCAAGCTCATGACACTTGCAATATGTAAAATTGAGGAATTATCCACATTACAATCCATGAAGAAGTGCAAGGAAGTATATGGGATACACATCAAGATGGCAAAAAATTTGTATGTTGTCTATATACACTACCACAGCCAAACCTCTAATGCCAATTTTCCATAGTTTACAAATTAAATGTCAAAGATCTAACAATCTAACTAATGGTCCATACACTGCAGATAAATTTGAGGCAATCACATTTAATTCGCTACTTAAATGATCTTGCAGTTTTAGCACCTTCGTTCAAAACTCAAAAGACTAGCAGGATTAATGTCTCAACAGTATTTATAAAATATTGCTTTGCCCTACTAAGTTTGATGCAAAAAAAAAAAAAAAAAAAACGTAAACAACAATCAACAACAGATGTTCAAATACATGCAACCTGTAATAGAGAATTGAATGCTATGAGGTCGTTAGTGGAGCGCCAGGTTTCATGTCATGTACATGACCACCATGACTCAAGAGATCGTGTCCAAAGAGTAAACAGTGGAAAGTGCTTTCTGCCCAATTTTGAGAATCATGTACATGAAACGAGCGTGCCGTTCTCTCTGCCGCACACCCTCTCACGCATTTTTGCTCATTTCGCTCCCGCACCCCCTCTGTCGTCTCCCTAAACCCCGAGCTCTCTACTCCCTCTCTCGTCTCCACCGTCCCTCTCTGGTCTCCCTCTCTATGGCCTCCATCTCTCGCTGCGAACGTAATATTTGTAGAAACTAAGCTGCAAACTTTTGATAACTCTATTGCTCGTAAATTATTGAATGATTTGGACCATGCGTGGGCAAAGGTCGACGCGATTGGGCACTCTGGTGGCATCCTTGTCATCTGGGACCCAAAAGTTGTATATGCCACTCTCTCTGAACCGGGCCAATTCTCCATTGGCATTCATTTTCACGACCATTCCTTGGGGGTATCCTGGGCGTTGGCTAGTGTCTAAAGCCCAACTCGACAAAATGATCGTGCCTCCTTTTGGGAGTAAATAATTCAACTTGTCCAACTTTGGGTTTTGAATGGCTACTAGCTGGGGATTTCAACGCCATCCTTTTATGCTCAGAAAAAAGCCCACCCGCCATCAAAACCATTTCCACAATGAGAGCCTTCTCCGATCTCATTGGAAGCCTTGAACTATCAGAAATTCCTCTTTTTGGAAAAAAAAAATTCACTTGGTCAAATGGTCAATCCTCTCCTATCCTTTCCAAGCTTGATCGATTCTTTGCCAATAATGAGTGGCTCCAATTATTTCCAAACACCTCTGGCCAAGTCCTAAACAAAGTTGGCGTGGCTCTGATCACTGGCCTATTCAACTTAGCACTCGCCCTCCTGCCTGGGGGCGTTCTCCTTTTCGTTTAAAAAATTCTTGGACCATGAATGAGTCCTTAAACTCTGATCTTGCTGTCAGGTGGCAAGAAACAGCGCATCACCCTAATCCAGGTTGGGCGCTCCCTCTCAAAATAAAAGCTCTTAGGCAAAGATCTGCACTTGGTCTATTAATCATCGTGCTGCTATTGCTTCCCAGAAAGACTCAATTCTCCGCCGCATTTCTGAGCTTGATCTACTCGAAGAGCAAAGGTCTATTTATCCTCCTGATTTACTTCTCAGAAATCAATTATCAATTAAATTTGGAATATTCAACTTTACTTCGAAGTGAATCTGTTCAATGGAAACAACATGCTAGATTTCACTGGTTGGCCGAGGGGGATGGAAACACAAAGTTCTTCCATGCCATTGCCTCGGCCAGGAGGAGGGCTAACCGTATCACTTCTTTGTCATGGAGACCAAGAGATCACGGATAATTCCTCTATATTTGATATTCTTGTCAAGTACTTTTCAGATCTATACACCGAGGAGCGTTACAATCGGCCCAAGCTGTTCCATCTCGACTACTTGCGTATCTCTCCTTCTAATGTGGCCGACTTGGAAAGTCCTTCAACACAGAAGAAATTGATTATGCTTCCTTGGCCTTCCAAAAGACAAAGCTCCTGGACCTGATGGTTTCAATGGTGAGTTTTACCACAAATTCTGGGACACAATAAAATCTGAAGTGTATGCTTTTGTCCAAAATTTCCACCTAGTCAGAATCACTCACAAGGCCGTGGGTGCATCTTTCATTGCTTTAATCCCAAATAAATCCAATTCTGTCATCCCCCAAGATTTTAGACCAATAAGCCTGACAACTAGCTTCTATAAAATCATTGGTCGACTTCTCGCAAACCGTCTTAGGGTCCATCTCTCCAAAATCATAAGCCCTTGTCAAAGTGCTTTCATTCGTGGTAGGAATATCTTGGACTCTTTTATGGCCGCCCACGAACTCCTAGATTCCTTCAAAAAATCCAATCTGCCCAAATTCGTCATGAAACTTGATTTTGAAAAAGCTTTTGACCGCGTAAATTGGAAAATAATTGATTACCTCTTTGACCGAATGAGTTTTGGGACTAGGTGGAAATTTTGGAGGAGAAGTTGCATTTCTACTGCATCATATTCTATCCTTATTAACGGAAAACCGTGCGATTTTTTCAATGCAACAAGAAGAATTAGGCAAGGGAACCCTCTCTCTCCCTTTCTCTTCACTCTCATCGCTGAGCACCTTGCATCGATGGTCTGGTTTGCTAAAAGCTCAGGTTGGCTAAATCCTATCTCGGATGACCCCAATCAAGATATTGCACTTCTACAGTATGCGGATGATACCATACTCTTTGGTGAAGGTATAATGAATCAAATCTCCCACATAAAAGCCCTGCTCAACTTACAAAAGGTTAGTTGGTCAAAATCATCCATATTTGGGTTCAATATTGACTCTTCAGTTTTGGAGAAATTGGAGACCCATCTGGCAACTTGGAAGGGCAAATTTCTTTGCAAAGCTGGAAGACTCATTCTCTTGAAGTATTGTATCGCAGGTATTCCAAATTATGCTTTATCTTTTATGTCATGTCCTATTTTGATTTGCAATACCATGGATAGGCTAAAAAGAAGATTTCTATGGAGAGGATCAAGCGATACTTTTAAGTATCTTTTGGTCAAATGGGAGGATGTCCGCATGCCAAAATATATGGGAGGTTTGGGGATTTGGAAATCGAAGGACATGAACCAAGCCATGCTCTTAAAATGGATTCGGAAGTTCAATAATGCTTATTCTAATCTCTGGAAGGAAATGGTATCTACGAAACTTGACTGTCTCTCTCCTTGGTGGACTTCAGGAGGCAATAGGAGATGTCTATCTCCAATTTGGATATCATATATCTACTTATCCCCATGTTTTCTTCAGTCGTCAGATTCTATGTTGGTAATGGCAGATCTTTAAAGTTTTGGGAGGACTGGTGGACGGGTCATGATCCTTTACAGTCAAATTACAGGAACCTCCTCATATCTTTGAAAGGGGAAATATCGGTTGTTGATGCTTTTGAAGAGAATGGTTTCAACTTACACCCTAGAAGGGGTCTCTATGATACCGAGGCTCTGGTGGCAAGTAGGTTGATGGAATCTACAATCCTGCAGACTAAGGCCTTTAGCTACTGACAAGACGATATGGTGGCCTGATAAAAGCGGTCTTTTCTTAGTGTCCTCTGCTTACAGCTTCATCAATGGTTGGAATACAAACCAAAGGGATCATGAGGTTCTTTTTTCATGGCGTCTCTACGCTCTTCCAAAGATAAAAAATTTAGTATGGAGTGTCTACCATGGAAAGATACTCACGACAGACGTGCTCAGAAAAAGAGGACACCCAACTATTGACCCTCTCTGCCCTTTATGCAACTCTTAGGTCGAATCAGTCAATCACATTTTGTTTCATTGCTCTTTTTCGTGGAAGGTATGGACTTCCATCCTCAATAAGATGGGGTTGCAATTTTGTACGTCAGTGGATCTGATTTCTTTTAGCAAGATGCTCATTGGTACTCCCCTCCCTCGGCTTGGAAAGCTTTTGATATCCGCATGGACTGGTTTCATTCCGTGGGGGCTTTGGAATGAACGTAACCAAAGGCGTTTTGATACTAGAAATAATTATGCGATAAGGTGGTTGATTGTGTATCTGGTCAGACCTCTACATGGCTCCCTTCAAAGAAGCCTTTCTCCTCCTTTGTTGGTTCATTTATTTGAGATAATTGGAACATTATTGCAAAAATGCGGTGTGGAACCTAAACCCCAGTCATGCAGGAATGGACCCCCCCAGAGCCTAGTTTCCTAAAGTTAAAATTTTGATGGTTCTTCTCAGGGTAACTCCGGAATGGCTAGTTTTGGGGGTGTTATCTCAGATTCCTCAGGCAATCAGTGTTTGTCATATGCTGGTCCACTAGGCATTGCTGACTCAACTACGGCTGAGATTCAAGGTCTTCTCAATGGGTTTTGCATTTTTTGAGACCATTATAGTGGTCCTCTTCACATTGAGGGGGACTCGAAGGTGGTAATTGGTTGGTGCGAAAAGGTGATCCCCTCCCCCCGCACCCCCCCCCTATGGCAGCATTGGGATTCTCTTCGGGAAAATTTCTATCAATTTTCTTGTATTTGATCGCACATTCCGAGATCTAATAACTTGGTGGCAGATGTGCTTGCCAAGTCAGGTGCGTCCTTTCAATGTCTTGTTGTTAGGGATTTGCTCCCCGTTTCTTTGTAATTCTTTATTTTTTTTTGTTAATATATACATCCTTTTAAAAAAAATTATATATATATATTGACTCCTCGGTTTTAAATTCTATGGCAAGTTATTCCCCTCCCACCCCTGTACTCTAAAAGTGCCTGGCACCCCGTCATTGAGCGTCTTAAAGGTCGATTGGCTTCCTGTAGAGGAACATTTTTGTCTAAAGTAGGCAAGCTTGTCCTTATCAAATATTGCCTCCACGGATTCCTTCTTATTTTCTCTCCTTGTACCGTTGTCCTGCCTCAGTTCAAAATAGAATTGAATTACTTGAAAGGAGATTTCTGTGGGGTGGGCCAAATAGGAAAAAAAAGTACAACCTCATGAAATGGGCTGACGTATGTAAACTGATTGTAGTGGGTGACCTTGGCCTTTGTATCCGGGATACTATAATAACTAATTCCGTATTATTACTAAAATAGATCTAGAAATTTAATATGCAACTTGCTTTGATACGGCGGGCCATTGTTGCTGTTAAAGTTGACAAAATCTCTAGCTGGTGAACTGAGGGTGGAAAATATAATAAGTTTATCTCTCGTGTGGAAAAAGATTGCAAAAATGTTGTCTGCATTCAAAAGTGCAGTCAAATGCTATTATGGTATAAGATGTCAGACATAATTCTGGGCAGATTGGTGGGTGGGCCCAAGCAGCTTTAATAGCAGTCATTGTCAAATCTTTTCTTTGGCAAGAAACAAGGATGTGACTATTTCTGCCCAAAGGACAAATTCTGGCGAGTGGAACTTAAATCTTTGGAGAGCGTTGTCAGATGCAAAAGCTCTAGAAGCTTCTGTCTGACCTTATCACTGGCCTATCATCGGTACGATTCAGAAATGTACCTGACTTCTTCATCTGAACACGTTGCCGACAAGGTACGTTCTCTACTGCTTCAGTTTACAACTTCTTACTCTCTCTCTACTCCCTTCAATCTTAAACCCTAAACAGTAGCTCCTCGGCGGATTAACGACCACATTTTGTTACACTGCAACTATGCCCACACTGTTTGGACCAAACTAATTAACAAAATTGGTCTGTAATATTGCCCCTCTCAAAATCTCTCATCCACAATCCTCACTGTTACTACCGCACATCTTCCTTTGCTCGAAAAATTGCTTATCTCATGCAGCATTGGTCATATCATCTGGGCCTTATGGAAAGAAAGAAATAATAAAAAATTTAATAAAAAATCTCTTCTGAGAAACATTCTAATTAATAGAATTGTGGGACAAGTTTCCTCGTGGATACTCATGCATAAAGAATTTCAAATTTTAAAGGGCTCTAACCTTCGTGGAAATTGGCTACTTGTAGCTGAAATGTCTTATCCATCCCGCCCCCCGGTTATGGAAACTTGGCCCCTACCTCCGATGGCCGGTGAGACATTTCAAATTAAATTTTGATGGAAATACTTTTGGCTTCCTGGGCCTGCCGGATTTGGAGGGGTCATCCATGACGA
The DNA here is from genome assembly GCF_029961685.1 of Aristolochia californica. Lineage (NCBI taxonomy): Eukaryota > Viridiplantae > Streptophyta > Magnoliopsida > Piperales > Aristolochiaceae > Aristolochia > Aristolochia californica. Next base: position 21,927,322 of record NW_027181815.1, on the reverse strand, counting down.
AAATGGAAATCTTCTTTTTTCCTATGCTGGGCCGATTGGAGTATCTGACTCAACTACTGCTGAGCTTTCTGGGTTGTATAATGGTTTAAACTTTTCAAGCAATGGCCGGTGGACCCTCTTTGCATTGAAGGCAATTCAAAAGTCGTTATCAACTGGTGTGAAAAGTCCTCTAAATCTCCTTGGCGGCACTAGGATATGTTTGATGATATCTGTAATTTATTTTCTCAATTGCAATGTAATTAGAAATATATTCCTAGATCCACTAATCATTTAGCAGATATTCATGCTAAATTAGGCGTTTCCCTCCAACATCTTGTTGTGGAGGAAGGTTCTTTTCAGCCAAGTATTGTACTCTTTCTCTTCTCTTTATTTAAATATACACCTTTTACTCAAAAAAAAAAAAAAATCCACCCCAATATCACTACAATATAAGCTCTGCATTTAAAGAAATTAATATTCCGAACATGACAAGAGAAAGAAACAAATGTTATATAAATCTTCATTTCTATTCTCATGTGCTTCTACAATCAATCAAAACTTGCAATGCCATTATTCCGTCAAAAATTGACTAAGTCTCACTGGAGCGAAAAGATGTAGTATGTGAGTATGTCTCATCAATATTAAAGAAAAAAAAAAGCCAGCAGTTCACCATAAACCAAGACAACTTCACATAAAAAAGTAACAAGAGCACAAAATCTAATAAATACATACTGGGTTAAAGTCTATCCTAAAAGAACTGACTGAAGTTAAGAAGCCTTCTCTCAAGTAACAACCACAAGAATTTCTTTGACTTCACTGGTGTAAAGGATCTATTTCCACTAGACTCACCCTCACATCATAAGCCTAAAATAAGGGATAACAAGACTGAGACATGTACAACCTAAACATCAGAAACACTAAATGAGACACGATGTATGCCCAAAAGATAAACATCCTACTCCGATATCATGTTATATTATTAGGTTTAGGTTCATCCAAAAATGACAATATGAAAGTCTTTTCTCAACTAGTAGCCGGAAGATTTGACTTAAACTTCCAACTTATGTCAGATTATTCACACTAATAGTTAACACTAAGGACAGACTCTCAAGGCCACCTTTTTGTCGATTATGTCAGAAGATAAAGTCTCTTGAAAGTCTCGATGCATATTTAATATCTTGTTACAATAAAAATAGATGTAAAAGCCTTATGATTTCCTCCCGCAACGTATCTACATTAAAAAGTATTACAATATTTTTCTACCAAATCAACTGAGAAAGAGGGCCAACAGAAGTACCTTTTCATTCTCATCTTGCTCCAGTAAAGTATTCCTGATAATGACCATCGGAGGCCAAACTATCTCCTGATTACAAGTGGAGTACAAACCCCTCCACTTACCAAATGCTTCATTAGGTGGTACTACTAAGGTATCTCTAAGGCGCAACTCCTGTTCCAGTACTTCCGCAAGCTCACGATGCAGTCTCACTCTCTGTGATCCTTTTGAGTTGGCATGTGTCATCAGAGGCTGAAGACCTTTGTACCACTCAATAGCACCGGGACCATCGTGGCAAGCTAGACAGTGCCATTGCCTTTGCGAATCAGACAACTCTTCAACATGTATGTTTATGTACATGACATGAATTTCGGCGCTCCCTAACGACACCAGGACATGAACTGCGTAATGCGCATGAAGATCATGTCCTGAGTCATGTGCACTAACCCCCCTTGGGGGACTAACCCCCCCTTTAGTGTGCGTAATGGAAAGTGCAGTATAAAGTACTTGTTTGTGTTAGTGTGCACAATGGAAAGTGTGGTGTAAAGTGCATATAGATTATTTATTAAATAAAATATTTTGATATATCTGACTATCAGAAAATTAAAATAATATTAGTTAATAAATAAAATATATTAAATATAATAATTAAACAAATGCTTACTTTTATATTATTAAAATTGCTATCAAATTTTAATTTTTTAATATCTAAATATAAAATAATTATACAAATATCATACTACATAGAGTACTACACAAATATCGTAATAATAAAAATAAAAATAATACAAATATAACTCAATCACCTTTTTAATATAAAAAATTATATCTGTTCATACAAAAGTACAACATAAAAAATCTTTAGTGGCATTAAAACATAATAGTCAATAATTTTGCCACATCTGAATTGCTAAAATATCTCGATAATATGATGCTCTTGCAAATTGTACTGCAGACTCCATCTGAGTACGTGCGACTAAAATAAAATATTAAAAAAATAAAAAAATAAAAATAACATAAGTGAATATAATAAATAAATAAATTATTTTTTAATGACATAAGATATGTTTTAACATTAAAAACCACTAATATAATATAATAAATAAAAATATATTTATCAATAACATAATATATTTTTATGTATTATTAATTAATAATATATTATCACAAAATTTAAAACCATTGGTTTAATTAGTTATAGCAATGGGATAATTAAAATATATTAATATAGTAATTATAAAATAAATATATTAAATAAAAAAATTATTTTATAAATAAAAAATATAAATTATTATTTTTACGTCGGTTTAATTTTTCTTAAATTAAACCATCGTCTTCCTGTGTGCGTCATCTTCCTTAGCTAACCAACGAAATAACAACTAACCGTCCTTGAGTCCAGTTTTCTTTCATGTGGCCTATAAGATCGCGCCTCAGCTGGACAACCCCAAATGTGTAAGTACCTAATGCTAGGCTTCTTGCTTGTCCAAAGCTCATAGGGGGTTTTGGCAACTACTTTGATCGGTACCTTGTTAAGGATGTACACTGCGATCTTGAGAGCTTCTCTCCAAAGTAACTCTGGCAAAGAGGAATGACTGATCATACTCCGTACCATATCCTTAAGAGTTCGGTTTCGTCGCTCGGCAACACCGTTCATGTTGGGTTTGCCTGGCATGGTGTATTGCGGAACAATTCCACACTCTTTGAGGAAACTCACGAAGGGTCCTGACGTTGTTCTCCTGATCCATCATACCGTCTGTAGTATTCACCACCACAGTCGGATTTGACAGCCTTGATTTTCTTTCCAAGTTGAACTTCAACTTCAGCTTTGAAAGACTTGAAGACGTCCAGGGAATGTGACTTCTCATGTATTAAATATAGGTAACCGAATGTAGAGTAATCATCTATGAATGTAATGAAGTACTGTTGGCCATTCCATGAAGCTGTACGGAATGGACCACATATATCTGTATGTATAAGTTGTAAGACATCTTTAGCTCTTTCAGCACCTAATTTTCTAAGTTTGTTTGTTTCCCCTTGATGTACTCAACACAAACTTGGAAGTTTGTAGTATCTAGGGGTTCAAGAATTTCATCCGACACAAGCCTTTGAATTCTCACTTAGTTTTTGCTTCGTACCATGTGAACTTGCAATATTTCTCTATAGGAACTAACAACATCAAGCATATATAGATTATCAATTAAGGGAACGAAACCAGCAAAATTTGAATTTTGGTAGAGACTAACTTTATTATTTCCAAAAGAACAAGAAAAACCTGATTTGTCCAAAATGGAAATAGAAATTAAATTCCGCCTAAAAGACGGTGCAACAAATGTCTCAAATAAATCCAAATAAAATCCAATGTTTAATTGTAATCTGAAAGTTCCTATAGCCTCTACTGCAACTTTATTGCCGTCACCCACAAAGATAAATTTTTCAGCATCACTTGGCAGTCGGCTCCATAGGCAACCCTGCAAAGACATACTAATGTGAGTGGTAGCACCAGAATCCACCCACCAAGTGTCTTTAGGTACAGAAGCTAAATTAACTTCAGAACAAACTAAAGTTAGAGGCATACCCTTCTTTACACGCCAGGCGGTGTACTTGGGACAATCCTTCTTCATATGTCCCGACTTCTTACAGAAGAAGCAGGTAAACTCCTCAGCCTGCTTCTTCTGTTTCTTAGTCTGAGAAGAACCTACCGCAGTATCCTTACCTCTCTTCTTCTTCTTGTACTGAGAGGTTGAGGCCATTTGTCCTTCGGAGTGTTATAATTCACTTTGAATTGGCCAAAGTGTGTAGGAAGAGATATCAGAACCAAGTGCACGAGCAACTCCTCAGACAGCTCTAACTTAAGTGACTTGAGTTTTGACGCGAGATGAGACATTTCCATGATGTACTCTCTTATGTTCCCTTTGCATTTATACTTCATCAAAACGAGTTTAGCCAAAAGGTTACTCGCCTCCGATTTTTCATTATTGGTAAAATATTGTTCAATTTATTCTAGGAAGTTTTTGGCGCTCTTGCTCTCTGTCACAGAGCCTCAAAACGCCTCCGAAATAGAGAGTTTCATGATTATCAAGCACATTCGGTTAGAGCGCTCCCAATTCTCAATTTTAACCTCATTGAGGTTATCCGGAGTAGAAATGGGTGGCTTTGCCTGAAGTGCAAGATCCAAATCCATAAAACTGAGGACAATTTCCACGGTATCTCGCCATACCTTAAAATTCGTCCCGCTCAGCATTGGAATGCTGCATATTTGAGCAGTAACATTTGAAGTAGTAGCAACAGAAACTGTATAAAGAACAAAATAAACAAGTATATTCACATTAACTAGCATGTCATATAAAGAAAAATAGACCAATACAAAATAAAATCCAAATTGGGGACCCATCTCAAGATACCTAGTACAACATTAATTCCTAGTCTTTAGACAGAGAAATTAATTGTAAGTGGTACTCTCAGTGCAATGATCAAATACTGACAATCAGTTCTGTTAAACAATAGCCTTTCTTTGGACCGACTATTGTTTACATAAAAAGTTTTTATAATTGTCACGCATTTATCATCACAGTTACGTTGTTGATTTGGCCAAATTGTGTCTTCTTTTGGGCCGAACACAATTTGCATAAATAACTCCATACAAACATCTATGTATTTCTAGTCAAATAATTCGACACTACAGAAGTTACTTTGGCTACATGTAGCTTCAAAAATTTTGATTGAAAATACTAGACCAACTCAACAAAATATATATATATATATATATATATATATATATATATATATATATATATATATATTTCTATTCAGTTTTCCAACACTGCGGCACCGCCTCATTGGCATTGCGACGTTGGCCTGTATTTCCGTAGAGCTGCAATGAATGTTCTGTAATGTAATATATATAAACAAAACATTTAGTCAAATGTAACAAACAAATATGAGCAACCTTATTGGGCATATACGCCAAATGCAAAGCTTGCTCGTGGGTTCGAATCCACACAGGTGCAAAAATCTGATTTTTTAGAACTGAATCAACTGAGCCGACTCGACCTCGATCTTCAGCAACCGGTCCGAGTTGACTCACCTGAGTCCATCTAACAAAAATAGAGGTTCTTTTTATTTTATTTATTTTTATTTTTTATTTATTTTTATTTTTTTATTTTTTAATGGCGACGCTGCAGTTTGTCCAACGGACATAGCAGTGTGCCTGGAGCTTTGAATGGGCACAACAATTGCCCAACGGACGCACACCCACTGCAGTTGCCCAACGGGCATGGCAGCTCGCCCGGTGGAGTGAATGGGCGCTGCTATCGCCCAACGGCCACAACAGCGCTCCCGACGGGCACTGTTGTCGCCCAACGGCCACGACAACGCTCCCGACGGGGGCTGCTATCGCCCAAGGTTCCTCCGATGCCCCTCCCCTATTCTCTCGCAGGACGTCGCTACTACAACGCAGGTTTTGTTTTTCCATCGCTCCTTTCCCCTTTCGACGACGAAAAAAGCGATGGTGACGACCGAAAAAAAAGTTGCCCAATGGACAGCGTTTCGCCCAACAGGCGCTGTAACGGGACCTGACTTCCGTCGTGGCCTCATCCCCTTTTCCGCAAGACGGCGCTGCAACGTCAGACGTTGCGGCTTCAATGTTTCCCAACGAACGCTGCAGCCATGCGCAAAGAGAAGAGGAGGGGGGGATGGTCATCGCTACAGCATTTCCCAGCGGACGCTGCAGCGCGAGCCTCGAACATTGGACGTCGGCCTCTGTCTTTTGATGGCGACGCCGACCGACGCACAACCCCAAAATGAATTCCGTGGAGAAATTAAATTTTTCTTCTCGTATCGCTCTCCACGGAATTAATCCAAAAATCCTAATAATTTAATAGGACTGCTCTGATACTACTTGTTAGAATCTGTAATAGTAAATTCTAATCCAAAATTTACAACATGCTAGAATATTATGATTGAATACATACCTGAATCCATTCCTGAAATTTCGTCTTTCTGTTGTGGAATATCTTTGACGAATGATAATAACAGATTGGTGTTGTGGTCTTCCTCAACTAAATCTCTTTATTCCTCAATGGGACCTTCGTCTCTCTTCCGGATTGGGAGAAGGAAAATATGTATGATTTAGTATATTATGGACCATAACCATGTTGTGTCTCCTTATATAGGGTTCTCATAATTCCTTATGGTATCTACTCAATTGGCCCATATCCATGACACATTCCTTAATGGGTTTGACAAAATTAGATCACTTAATTTAGTCCATTTTATTAAAAATAAAAAACATAATTATATAATAAATATGTTACCCAAATTAGAATAAGAAATGTGAATTTACTACCATGCCACTGTAAGTAAAAAGTAAAATCACTGAGAGTTTTAGGGCGAAACGCTACGTAACACATAGGAGCGAGAAAAGAGGAACTAAAACCTGAAATCAGTATGAAATCGTCAAACAAATAAACAAAAAATCAAGGAACAATCATCAAACAAAATGTGAGGATCATTGACCAATGAATCACAAGTAAGAAAATCATCACATAAGGCGAACTAAAGTACGCTGGAAGCAAGAGTTACCACCGATGCTGCGAAAAACTCCACCCGCATCAGCCGCCCGAAGTCCACAAAATCTTCGTCGTTCAGATCAACAGAATCGGAACAAGTTCCGTAGCCGGAAAGGAGTAAAACAGCTCCAGCAACCTCAGCCGGGAGCGGATTCTTCCAGTACGTAGGAATCGTGCGACAGAATAAAGGGAAAGAGAAAAGGGGAGTCGCAATCGCATGGGACATGACGTACGTCGCAAGTTTTTCATTTTACCGCTGGAAAAAGCCTGTAAAATATAGTGGCGACCGCCGGACGGCGAGAATGCGGACTTCAAAATAGATATAAGTTCGACTTTGTAGTGAAAGCATTTCAATAAGGAGACCCGTAAAGAGCGCTCGTGTGGCACGTTCACAAATGAAAGCTCAACTAATTATCATCTCATCTCATGTACTAAACCGTCAAATATCAAGGGGGAAATATCATTTTGTTTAGGTCTCTTAAATATTAAAAACTGCCTCATTAGGGTGTGCTTGTACTAATAGAAAAGTGTAAGAAAAATATCACACACAAATTTTCTTGTTAACCAAAACTTTTTAGTATTTATGCCATTTTTTGGGACGAAATTTTTTTTCTCTTGATTCTTCTCGATTCTTCTTACTTTTTAGGGGTTAGTCAATAAAACGAAAATTTGAAGTTCATCTTCATCTCCTAATTCAAATTAATTTCATTTATCTACATGAACTTCATCTTCGAACTTAATGTTAGTATGGACAATTTCATGTACACTCGAAAACAGTTTCTAGTTCTAGTACCCCAATATCATAAAAATATAAAAAAAATAAGAGAATCCTTAAATCCTAATAGTATACTTAATTAAAACATAATCCTTAAATCCAAAATTAGGTAAAATGTGCATTATTACTATACGAATAAGTAATTTAATGTATAATTAAAATATATTAATTTACTAATTAATTGAATTAGATATTATATTATTTAAAGATTACATTTTATTGTACATTAATGTAGTAATTACGTGAGCCAATGAAATTCGCACGTGATTAATTATTATAAATAAATAAATAATATTATAAATAATAGAAACGAATGTAATAAGTTAAGTTATTAATTTATTAATAACATATGATATACTTTAACCTAAAAAGAAATGATTAAACAAGAAAAATTGATCTAATCATAACTTTAACACTCTATATATTTGTATGTATTATTAATTAATAATATACTTCCGTTAAATTTAAAACCTTTGATTTAATTAAATAAAAAATGGGTTAATTAAACCAAAATAATTGTTCAAATATTTTAATTACCACTATTAAATCACTAATATAATACAATAATTAAAAATAAATATAATGAATAAGTAAAAAAATATTTTATTAATAACAGAAGATGGTTTTTTACGTGGTATTAATTAATAATATATTTCCACAAAATTTAAAATAATTAATTGATCAAATGCATATTGTAACTATATTTTATTTACTAGACTTAAATATCTAGTTTAATGTAGTAATAAAATTTAATAAAAATAATATCTAAATAAATATATAACTTCATTAATAACCTAAGAAAGATTATTCTAATAACTATTAGGATATCTTAAAATGTATATTAGATATAATTTATGTTCGTAATTGTTGTATAATTTGGGTTATGTACATAGGGCTATTAGATTAGGCTTAATGGGATAGGTGGCATTGTATTGGGCCCATGGGCCATTTTGTAACACTAAAACCTAAAGCTTAAATACATAATGAAATGGGGAAAAACCTTAACGGGAGGAATTATTTTTTGTCTCTCGTGTTCGTTGTCTTCGACGAGAAACCAGAGAGCTCAACGCTCTCTCTCGTTTGGTCATCTGGACTGTTCCGTTACTCCCGTGAGATAGTGGTGGTTCCATCCACCACCGTAGGAGCTGTGAGAGTCCTGTTAGGCTATGCCGTTAGCCTGTCCGATGCATTTCGTCTCCGTGAAGACCATAGTTCTGTGGGTCTAGTTTGTCTTCAGAAACATACATTGACATGGTATCAGAGTTTGATTTGTCCGAAGAGTGACAAAGCATCTCCATCCAAAGATCTTTCGCCCGAAGAATCCATGTCCAACGACCTGCGTTGTCTGATGACTTTGATTTCGGCAACGCTTTCGGGGGGTTGTTGGAAAACACCGTTTGAGCTCAGAGAAGTCATCGAAAAAGCTCCAACGGGTGATTTCGTTGTCACGAAGGGAGTTCTCGCCGGGAAGGGGAATGAAAGGTTAGTTTTTTTTCCCGCCCTTTGTTCACATAAGCTTCAGAGGAAAATTATTTGCATAACGTAGTTTCTGAAATTTTCATAAACTTTGGGGACCGATCTAGAATTTTTTAAGGTGTGGGGGTATATTTGGAGTTTCTGATATTTTGTGGGCAGATCTGGAATTCCTGATGGTGTGGGGGTATATTTGGAATTTTGGATAGTTTGTGGGCAGATCTGGAATTTCTAAAGGTGTGGGGGTCTATTTGGAATTTTCGAAGGTGTGGGGATATATTTGGAATTTATGATATTACGGGGTAGATCGGGAATTTTGTTGGATCCGATCTTATCATGTTAACAGACAAGTTAGATTTCTCTCCTATTCGGTTCACGGGCAAGAACTACAGTGCTTGGGAATTTCAGTTCTGGTTATTTATTCAGGGAAAAGGTTTATGGGGTCATATTGATGGGAGTGATCCGGCACCTTGCAATGCTGACGCATTGTCAAAATGGACCACTATGGATGCTAGAGTCATGACCTGGATACTTGGATCTATTGAGCCTCATCTAGTCCTTAATCTAAGGCCCTACAAAACTGCAACGGATATGTGGAATTACCTCCACAAGGTTTATCATCAAAACAACACAACTCGTCAATTTCAAGTTGAATATGAAATGGCAAATTTCACGCAAGGCAACCGTTCCATTGAAGAATATTTCTCGGGCTTCCAAAATCTGTGGGTTAACTACACTGGTATTGTTTATGAGAATGTCCATGTTGCTACTCTCTCTGCTATGCAAGCCATACATGAAACCAGTAAAAGGGATCAATTCTTGATGAAGCTCCATCCAGGATTTGAGAATGCTCGATCACATCTGATGAATCGTCATCTAGTGCCGTCACTGGATGCCTGTTTGAATGAACTTCTTAGGGAGGAGGAGGGCATTGCTACTCAGGCTCGTATGGAACATCGAGTCCAGGCTGATATCTCGGCTTCTGTAGCTTATGTAGCACAAGGAAGAAATAAGGGTTGGGACACGATTATCTGAATAACTTGCACATTAGTGAACCTTATCAAGGTGAAATTGAAGTAAGAATAGGTAATAGCTCAGGTTTGTACATTGCTCATACTGGTTTCACCAAATTTCAAACCTCTTCCATGCCTCTTTGTTTAAAGAATATTTTACACTGCCCCACTGCTGCGACTAATTTACTTTCTATTCAAAATTTTTGCCAAGATAACAACTGCTGGTTTAAACTAACTGCTGATTCATTTGTTGTGAAGGACAACCTCACGGGCCAGATTATTTTACAAGGGCCAAGTAGAAATGGACTCTATCCCATTTCCCTTGCCACCTCTTTCAATAAATCCATCCACAATAAAGTCTCTACCTTTACTAACCAACTTGGAGTTGCAGCAGACCTATCAACTTGGTATCTACGTTTGGGGCATCCAGCTTCTCGAGTAGTCAAAGTCTTAGAGTCTAAGAGTCATATCTTTGTAAAAGGCCATGCACACAGTGGTTCACTTTGTGAACCTTGTCAACTGGCTAAAAGCAAAAAATTAGTTTTCCCTGTTTCTAGTCGAGTGTCCAAGTGTCCCCTTGAAATAATACACACTGATTTGTAGTTGTCTCCTGTTTCTTCAATAAGTGGCTGCCGATATTATATAATATTCATTGATGATTTTTCTTGCTTCTCTTGGCTATATCCATTACATACTAAATCAGAGCCCTTCAATTGTTTTCTTAAATTTAAAGGATATGCTGAAAACTTCCTCAACACAAAAACCAAATGCTTACAATCTGATGGAAGTGGTGAACTCACCTCACATCAGTTTAAGGATTTTCTTCAATCCAATGGTATTCTTCATCACATGTCATGCCCTCACACTCCCCAATAAAATGGGGTTGCTGAGAGGAAACATAGACATGTGACTGAAACGAGATTAGCCATGCTGGCCCATGCCCACCTTCCTCTCAACTATTGGGTAGAAGCTTTCAATACAACCATTTTTCTCATTAATAGACTCCCAACCGTTGTCTTAAATCACATGACTCCATTTCAAATCTTACTTAATAAAACTCCAGACTACTCCTTCATCAAAATCTTTGGCTGCACCTATTACCCACTACTCAAACTATGCAATTCCCACAAACTCCTCTATCGATGCACCTGTTACCCACTACTCAGACCATGCAAATCCCACAAACTCTTCTATCGATTCAAAAAATGCATTTTCCTAGGATATAGTTCCAATCACAAGGGACACAAGTGTCTTGATCCTTCCACCAATCGAGTTTATCTCAGTCGACATGTTGTTTTTTATGAGACACAATTTCCAGCACACTCCTCAGAATCATCTTCTACTCAGCCTCAAGAAAAGAATCATGGCTCAATGCAAGAACCTTCTTCACACAAGTCATCATCAGTTGCTTTAGGGTTTAGGGTAACTACTTTTCCTTCCTTTTATTCTTCACCTTTACATCCCTATACACCCTCTGCATCATCAACCCATGACTCTCAACATTCAGAAGCTGATACCTCACCCATCACCACTAGCACACCTTTTTTTTCTCAAAATCCAGAATCTGATCTCTCACCAATAAGCACTATCTCACCCATTTCTGAACCTCACAATCAAGAATCTGATATTTCTAGTCACAGTCCCTTTCCACCACCCATAGTAGAACCATTAAACAATCATCCCATGCTTACCCGATCCAAAATAGGTTCCTCTCAACCCAAAACCCTCCCTGACTTCCATCTCTATTACTCCACCAAATACCTGTTATGTGCAATTACATCACAAGCCATTCCTACTGCTCCTTCCACATTTCACCAAGCTGCTAAGGATCCTACCTGGTGTGCAGTAATGAAGGAAGAATTTCGAGCATTACAGGTTATTGGCACCTAGTCCTTATGCCCAGATCAACTCATGGTAATGTTATTCGAAATAAATGGGTTTATAAGGTCAAACAAAAGGCTGATGGTTCAATTGACATGTTTAAACCTCGATTGGTAGCAAAAGGATTTCAACAGTTGGATGGTTTGGGGTACTTTGAAACTTTTAGTCCTGTCATTAAACCATCTATAATCCGAATTATTTTGACACTAGCAGTTCACTTCAATTGGTCTCTAAGACAATTGGATGTCTTCAATGCTTCCTTACATGGTCAACTTGAGGAGGAAGTCTTTAAGGAGCAGCCCCCTAGCTTTATTGATTCATCCTTTCCCAATCATGTATGCAGATTACATAAGTCACTCTATGGCCTAAAACAGGCACCTAGAACCTGGTTCCATCGATTCTCTCAAACTTTACTTCAACTTGGTTTTGTGAATCACATGTTGATTCTCTATTTACCTCTCATAGATCTGGAGTTCATATTTTTATCCTTGTATATTGTCTATGATCTCATTGTTACAGGCACTGATCTGTCACTTATCATGAATCTCATTACAGACTTGAAGAAAAGTTTTTCTATGAAGGATTTAGGTCCCCTAAATTACTTTCTCGGCATTCAAGTGGTTAGAGATCAGTCTAGACTCTATCTTTCTCAATCAAAATATATTACAGATGTGCTCCACAGAGCACACATGGCAGGAGCCAAACCATGTTCCACACCCTTAGCTGCAGGTACCAAGCTGTCCTGAAATGATGGTGATCCAATTCAAGATGTTACCACTTACAGACAGGTGGTTGGTATTCTCCAATATTGCACTCTCACTAGACCTGAACTTGCATTTGTGGTCAACCAGCTTTGTCAATTTATGCATGCCCCTATTTCCCTACATTGGTCTGCAGCCAAGCGTGTCTGAGATATCTAAAGGGACACTTCATCACAACCTCTACTTCACCAAAGGTCCATTACAACTTCAAGCATTTAGTGACTCCGATTGGGCAGGTGATGTAATGAATCGTCGATCTACAACTGGCCATGCCGTGTTCCTTGGTCCCTGTTTGATTTCCTGTAGTGCCAAAAAGCAACTAGTTGTCTCTCGGTCCAGTACAGAATCCAAATACGGAGCCCTGGCCTTTGCCATTGCAGAATTATCTTGGCTTCGAATGCTCCTTCCTGATTTACAAGTGTCACTCCTTGCTCCTCCTACTCTTTGGTGTGATAACATTGGAGCTTTATCACTTGCTACTAACATTGTATTTCTTGCCAGAACCAAACATATTGAAGTTGATTACCATTTCATACATGAGAAGGCTCCTCAAAAAGATTTAATTCTTTGATATCTGTCCACCTATGTTCAGCTGGCTGACATATTCACCAAGGGTCTTACCTCTTCACGTTTCAATTACCTTCGAGACAAGCTTTCAGTTCGTCCACTGCCTATTAGCTTGAAGGGGGATGTTAAGGATAACAATGTCATTCAAATTCAAACATGTGATGAAGAGGATAAATCAGATTAATTAGAGAAAATTGTTTCAACATCTCCTAGTCTAGTCATCTTGTTATTATATGTGTTTGAATTGTATTGATAAGATTTTGTAATCATTTCTGTTTTTCATGTAATCGTAATTTGTTATCATGTAACTCTTAATTCTTTTATGAATAATTCTCAGAGAGAGCAAAGGAGTCTCCGTCTTCGACTTGCCATCCCTTTGTGCTACCTAGTTTAGCGTGTTCTTTTTCATGGGCTTCTTCTCTATTTAATTTCACCAATGCGCCAACAAGTCTAGTTCAGTTGGCGGCGACATTTCTCAAGCTAAACGAGGCGGTCAATCGTGCCTCTCTAACCACGGTCCCGACCTCTCCATCATAGAGACTTTTTTTGATCTTCGAGTACTCGGTTATGAACGTGCCGTGTGCTTGAGTGAAGAAAAAATATATGCTCTGAGAAGAGAAAAAAAAATTCCAAGAGTCTCTCCGCGAGTTCCATGTACTTGCCAGAAACCAATGACAGTATTACTTCCACAAAGCTCAAATGTATGCTTTGAAGAAGTTGAAGAATTTTTACTAAAGCAAAAATGGTTTCACGAAAGGACAGAATAAGCAAAAGACAACGGTATGAGACAAACTAAAATTTGGATTCATAGTTACAAGATATTAAACCTAAACTATACTAAACGGAGGAGAATGAAACATGATAAAGAATAAACGTGAAAAACCATAGTCGGAATCCTGAAAATCAAAGCTCTGATACCATGTTGATTTTCAGGATTCCATGAATTTAGCTCATGGAGAAAAAGGGAAAGAAACCCATTGGGAGAAAACTGGAGGAAGAAGGTTATGAAATTTATTATTCCTTACCCTCCCCCTGAAGCTCTATTTATAGATTTATGAAACTACTATATTAAAACAATACCCCTAAGCTTAGGGTTTAAGTTTTAGTGTTTTAACCCTAGAACTTTAACATAATTACATCAATGCTATCTCTATGAAATGACTATTTATTTACTATTCTACCATCAATGTATGTGACCCTATGGGCCTTCTCCTTGATTTATGGGCCTTGAGCCCATCTTTTATATCTATTGGTAGCATGGGTCTTCCTTGGTCTTATGGGTTTGGGCCCATCTTCTAATACACTTTGATATGTAGGCCTTCTAGGGTCGTGTGGGTTTGGGCCCTGTCCTCCAACACCCTCTTTGTCCTCTCTCTCTCGCATCTCGCTCTCTGCCCTCTCTGTGTCTCAACCTTCTCTCTCTCGGCCCTCCTTGCCCTCTTTGCTTCTCGACTTTTCTTTGCTTTCCCCTCCGAGACGTCTCGCTCCCTCTCAGCTGCCGAAACCTTGTTTTGGCAGTTATTGTTTCCCATCTCTCAAGAAAACCTCGTCTCGCCTCGCCCTCTCTGACCTTCCCCTTTCTCGCCTCTTGCTCACTCTTGGAACAGTCTCAAATCCTCCCATTCGGCTTCGGTTGCACTAATTTCCTTCAATTTCCCTTAATTTCCCCTAGTTGGCTTCGATTCCCCTATTCAGCTTTGATTTTCCCCAAATTTCATAAGGTAATCCTAAACCTTATTTGTTTTTAGTGTAATTTACTATTGTATATTATTTTATTAACTTTCTCTGTGATTTATTTGTATTGATTGTTCAATTTCTATATAATTTCAGGATTTTGGGTCAGGGTTTAGGGTTAATAGAAATTAGGGTTTTGGTGCTTAGGGTATGGAGTTTTCAAGGGGCTAAGGTTTAGGGTATATTTTCGGGTTTGGGGTTTAGGATTTAGGGTTTATGGATTTAAGGGGTTTTAGGGTTTTTAGGGTTAAAAATGAGAAATATAATGTTACGATAATATTTATTATTTAGTGTTAATTAAGAAGTATAGAATGAAATAGTAAAATCACAAATGGTAATAATAAGTAGTAATGAACAAATAGAAAAATAAATAAATTGAAGTTTATCAGTATAAGAATTAAATGAATAATTTGAATAGTAATCACATAGTAAATCAAGTGAAACTATTAAACAAAAATTGAAACCTGTGCACTTCGATTAACTAAAAAGGTATCATCTTAGTTAAGGATCAATTAATACACTATCTAGCACATTAATTGCATCAACGGGAGACTTCTCTCTCGCTTGCCGTACATGGCATTCTTGCAACATACCGATTCTAAAAAGAAAGAAAGAAGATACTTGATCGACTTAAATAGCTACATTTCCTGACAATAGAGTTATTTTCCCTTAAACCGCATAAAATGCTAATTCGTCAACTTCAATGGAGAAAATCACTACATACAAACCATCATCACATAAACCTTCATCTTACATTAGATGTTGAGACACCCTTAATACACTAATTAAAACTGGTAAAATAACTTTACTTTCTATCGCTCATATTCTTTTCTGCCAACTGGAACAGTAAAATACTCCGTTTCAAATGTCATCAGTAGTGTTACTTCCGGTTTCATTTCAGTAACGACTGTATCACAAAGAAAACATAAATTAAGAACAACACTGTGGGGTAACTAAAATTGCTTGGATGTTCTCGTTGTAATTATACCTTTTGAGTAATAGTTTACAGTTCTTCTGTCTCAAGAAGAGCCAGAAGGTGCCGAAGGACGAGGAGCGGACTCAGTGTACATCTCAATCAGGTTATTCAGATCATCATCAAATCCTTTCTCTAACTTCTCTTCTTCATAGTGCCTCCTCTTCATTTCGGTCCTCTTCGCTTTATAGCTTTTCTCAAACTTCTCTCTCTCCACCTCAAACTCATCCACACATTTTTCTTGATAGTTGATGACCTTACTTATGGGGTCGAATATTTCTCATCCGCACTGATCATTACATCGTTAAATTCTTACTTGAACAACGACTCACTACTTCTCCAAAACATCATTGAATCAGTAAGTTGGTTGGATTTGATTTTTCGGTCGAGAACCACTTTGGAAGATTAAACAAGGCTATGGATGTCTTGTCACAACGTTTAGAGCACTAGTAGCTCATCTATGCTATCAGCCAGCCCCGTTTCCTCATATTAGATTTGGTTAGAGAGGCACATGCCAATGTTTCGGACCTTCAAGAGCTGAACAAAAAAATTATAGAGGGGAAGATGGATTCTAAGTGGTCCATCCAGGATTCACTTATTTACTACAACATGAAAATTTATATACCGCACACTTCCGAGTTGGTTGCAACAATTCTCTCCGCCTATCATGACAATACACATGAAGGCATCCAGAAAACATTGCATCGTGTTCGGGCATAATTCTATTGGCAGACCATGATGACCACCATTGCAACATATGTCACAGCCTGCCAGGTATGTCAACGCAACAAGACCAAACATTTAAGTCCAGTAGGTCTTCTTCAACCTCTAGCGCTCCCTACACAAGTCAGGGCCGATATTTCTATGGACTTTGTCGATGGTCTTCCTCACACATCCGACAAATTGGTATTATTTGTGGTGATCGATAGGTTCTCCAAGTATGCACATTTTATTCCCATGGCATATTTTCCACTTGCATGATATTCCAGAATCCATTGTCAATGATCAAGACGCAGTCTTTACCAACACTTTCTGGTGGGAACTTTTTCATCTGAGCGGCACGAAGCTGAAATTTTCATCCTCATATCACAGAGGTGGTTAACCGCCCCGTGGAGATGTATCTGCGGAGCCTTGCCCTCATGGACCACGACCAGGTACTACAGAATATTACATATCGCCTCCTGAAAGCACTAGTTCGTATGAAAGATTTCTATGACAAGGGGCACAGAGACGTCTCGTACAAGGTAGGGGACTACATTTGGCTACAACTACAACCATACAGATAGCACTCCATTGTAGGACAACCGTGCCATAAACTCTCACCGAAGTAGGGGTGGCATTGAACCGAGTCAGTTCGCGAGCCGCTTGAGCTTTGCTCGGTACCGGCTCGACTCGATTCGATTTTTCTAGATCTCAAAACGAATTCAAGATCCAAACAAGGCTCGTTTAAGTTATCGAGCCGAACTCAAACAAACCATGGCTCGGTCAGAAAGCTCGCGAGTCGGCTTGTTTATTTAACAAGACTCAATAACTAGGAACCAGAATAAGGACGATATGTCTTCGAGTTTCGACTCAAAGGATCAAACTCATCACTGACTCATCCCATCCAATGGAACACGTTTTGGCTTCCCTCTAGCTAGGATTTTATAAGCTTCCTCTCAAGCCATTCTCCCTGTTTTACCTATGTGGAACTAATAAACATTAGTGAATAAAAGAATGAATAAAGAAAAGGAAAGAAAAGGGAATAACGAAAAAATGAGGGAAGAAAAAAAGAAGAAATAGGAGAATAAGGAAAAAAAGGAAAATGAAAAAAAGGAGGAGAAGAGTGAAGTGAAAAAAAAAATTATATTTAAAAATTTCAAATGAATTAAAATTATAATTAATGTGAAAAATGAGGAAATAAATATAAAATATTTAATAAAAATATAAAGAAAAAATAAGAGAAGGAAAAAAGGAAAATGAAAAAAAAATGGAGGATAAGAGTGAAGGAAAAATAAAAAAATAAAAAAATAAATTTAAAATTTTATAATGAATTAAAATTATAATTAATGTGAAAAATGAAGAAATAAATATAAACTATTTTATAAAAATATAAAGAAAAAAATGAAATGAGAAAAATGAAGGAGAAGAGTGAAGGAAAAATAAAATATATATTTAAAATTTTAGAATGAATTAAAATTATATTTAATGTTAAAATGAGGAAATAAATATAAACTATGTTATAAAAATATAAAGAAACAATAAGGGAAGAAAAAAAGGAAAAAAAGGAAAATGAAAAAAATAGAGGAGAAGGGTGAAGGAAAAAAATAAAAATAAAAATACCAAGAAGAGGAGAAGAGTGGAGGAAAAAATTAAAATATATATTAAAAAAATTAAAATGAATTAAAAATAAAATAAATGTAACAATTGAGGAATATAATTATAAAATATTTTATAAAAAGATATTTTTATACATGAGAAATATTTTGTTAATATTTTCTTTTACAATTGAGCCGTGTTCTTAAATCATTGTACTCAAATCTCGTTCTCAGTTGAAAGTTTCTCTTGTTCATAACTTGGTATATTTCAAGTCTTTGAGACTTGTGAGGACTGAAAGGTCAAAACCAGATGAAAGTAGGAGCAGTACGTAAAGGAGATAAACTTGATCCTATTAAGTGAGACTCAGTTATTAATATGGATTTTTAAGTAAATAATACTCATCTAGAATACCCTTTTAATTTAATTGACCCATCACTAAGATAAATTTCATGACATACAAAATAATTTTTAGTATTGGTAATAAAAATTTATAAAAAACAAATCCATATTAGTATTATTTTCAAGAAATTTTGAAAATACACTTTTTAGTAGAAATATGTTTCTAGGGACTATTAGTGCCTCATGTTTTTTGGAAATATTTTTCTAATTGGAAATTCTTATTAAAAAAATCATATAATTTTCTAAGTAAAATTTTTCTGCCAGGATGAGCTAAAAAACCGCATATAAAATTTTTGAATAATTATTTGATAGTTGATGCTATAATACTTTTAGCATGAGGCAATTTTTATAGCAATTTTGTGTTTGACATTTTATTTGATTAAAAATTTATTGATAAGTATAGTAGTATATTAGATTAATTATTAATTTTTATTTATTTCCCTAGAAGAGGCAATAAGAGGTCCATTTAACATTCCTAAGAAAATTTTAAAATATTTTTTGTAATTTTCTAGTAAGTCACTAATAGAAATAGGATTTTATTTAATTTTTTTTTTTTTGGAAATATGTATCCTTCTAGAATATAAATTTTCAACCAAGGGCATGTTATGGACTCCATAGCATCACAGGTTATCCATAGGCATAGGAATTAAATTATGTCAATTTACTTTTAATGTAATTTCATTTGGTTTGGTTTGGTTTACTTTGGTTTGGTTTAGATATAATGTGGCGTGAATCACTTGACCTATGGGTCACTTTTGTAATTCCGTCCTCAACCCTATTTAGGGGACGTCAAGGGAAGGAGAAATGAAGTATTGAGAAAATTAGAGTAAACAGGTCAGATTATCCCTCAGAGGTCTAAGTCGGATTCTCCCTTTGAGGTTCAGGTCGAGCTTCCTTCAAAGCTCCATCATTCTATTTGATTTCCATCATTCCACGTTCCAGAAACAAGAATCCTCTTCTAGCATCAAGAACAACCATTGAGGGAAGAGAGGATAGAAGGGTGACTCGATCCATGGCTCAGGAAGAACCTAACATCTTGGTATCAGACAGGTCCACTCTTGGGGATTCCTTTTCCCTTGATGATTTGAGGCAATTAGTTGAAGATAATCGGCAGAGGACAGACCTTCAGGCTCAATCCCTGGAAGAGGTGCATCAGACAACCTCTGACCTGCGTGAGGCAATAAAATCCACGGATGCTGCCATCCAAGCTCTCCTCCGGCGACAAGATGACAATGGTACACGAGCACAAGCACCGGCCGACCACCATCAATTCCACCCACCACCTACCCCACAACCACCAATGCGTCATAACAATCCCCATCAGGGGTCTGCTGCTCAGGGACCACATATGGGTCCCAGGTATTTAAAACTTGACTTTCCTACGTATGATAGGTCTAAGGTCCCCTTGATTTGGTTAGGCAAGTGTGATAAGTTATTTTATCATAAAAAAATACCTGCAAATGAGAAAGTTTATTTGGCCGCCTACACATGCTCGATGAAGCGCTTCTATGGTACCACCAATTCCAAAATGACCAATTGGTTCAGGATTGGGCAACCCTTTGTTGGAATGACTTGTCTTTAATATGCATGATGCACCTTCGCTAACAGACCGGTCTTTTGGCGCAATGGTAAGTAACATGGTATCAGAGCAGGTGGTCTCGAGTTCGAGTCCCGCTCCCCCCGTTTGTTTCGTCCCCACATAGGTGGGACTTTGTCTTTGTTTCGTCCCCGCGTAGGTGGGACTTTGTCTATGGCCGTCCCCATATAGGTGGGATTGTGCATTTGCATTTGTACACGGGTGTTCCCCGTGCGGGGGAGTGTTGAAATGACTTGTCTTTAATATGCATGATGCGCCTTCACTAACAGACCGGTCTTTTGGCGCAATGGTAAGTAACACCCTTAGGCAGTCTTGCAAGATGAGGTTTGGTCCTCCAGCTAGTAGCAATCCATTGGGCGAATTAATCAATTACAAGCAAACTGGATCACTAGAGGTGTACCAAAGGACCTTCCAGGAATGGTTAGCCCGAGCAAACCAGTTTGTCAGTCACACCCAGTATGTGCATATTTTTACTGCGGGTTGACAGAAGCTTTGAGACTGGAAGTTGAATTACATGGTCCTATAGATTTGGACCACACTATGAATTTAGCCAGGTCAATTGAGCACAAGCAGTGTGTTCTAAAGGAGTCATTGGTCAGAAAACCAGCTTGGCCAGGAAGGCCCAATGCCACTGCGCCAACCCCTTATTATGGACCTCCACATTCTAGAGCCAGTGCAGCCCCACACCCAGACAGCACTAACTCGGCTCCACCTGCTCCTTACTTCAAAAAACTGAACAGATAGGAAATGGATCAGAGAAAGGCCAAGGGCCTTTGTTTTAACTGTGATGAAAAATATGTATATGGTCACCATTGCAAAAAATTATTCAGTATATGTCTATGGGAGGATGGTGACGACATACTACCAGAGGAGGAGATTGTGGAGACAGACCAAGAGGGTCCAAAGATTTCCCTTCATGCCATGACTAGTCTACGCAGTGCTAGTACCATGCAGGTTAAAGCCCAGTTACATCATCTACAGTTATTGGTTTTAGTTGATTCGGGTAGTACACATAATTTCATCAGTCAGCTGGCGGTAGAACAACTTGGGTTAGTAGTCCAACAACAGACTGGCCTTTCTGTATCAGTAGCCCATGGGGCTAAAATTACTAGTGTTGGCATATCTCCAGCCACACTTTGATATTGAGGGACACACATTTATTGCAGATTTCCTGGTGATTCGACTTCCAGGATTCGATTTGGTACTGGGAATTAAATGGCTACAACTGTTGGGGCCAATACTATGGGATTTTCAAGCTCTGACCATGTCCTTTACAGAGGACCACCATCAGATTATATTGCATAGCACCCAAGCACCAGTGCCCTGCACACAGGTTGTTCAGGTCCAGACCACGGCCAACTTTAAGTTATATCAATTACTTACAGACTTTGAGGATATCTTTCAGGACCCTACTGCTCTACCACCAATTCGGCACTGTGATCACCGTATCGGTTTGAAAATGGCCATTGAGCCTGTAATGGTGCGTCCTTATCGTTACCCCCACTTACAGAAGGATGAGATTGAAAGGCAGTGCCAGAAGATGCTAGCACAGGGTATTATTCAGCCCAGTAGGTCTCCTTTTTCATCACCGGTAGTACTGGTCCGCAAGCATGATAAGTCATGGAGGTTTTGTGTGGATTACAGGAAACTCAATGCGCATACCATTAAAGATAAATTTCCCATCCCAGCAGTGGACAAGTTGCTTGATGAGCTACATGGAGCTACTATTTTTACCAAACTCGATTTGAAATCTAGCTATCATCAAATCCGAGTTCACCCATCAGATGTGGAGAAAACAGTGTTCCGCACGAATCACGACCATTTTGAGTTCCCCGTAATGCCATTTGGTCTCTCAAATGCGCCTTCCACCTTCCAGGCTCTCATGAATGAGGTATTTTCCTCTCTTGAGAAAATACATTTTGGTATTTTTCGACGATATTTTGGTCTATAGCAACAGTTGGGAAGCGCATCTTCAGCACCTTCACCAGGTATTTTCGCTTATCTGCTCACATCATTTGGTTTTAAATTAGTACAAATATTCTATGGGAACTTCAGAAGTGGCATACTTGAGCCACGTTATTTCAGTAGTTGGGGTGAATGTAGACCAGAGTAAGATACATGCTTTCACAGATTGGCCTCCTCCCACTTCTATTACAACCTTAAGGGGATTTTTGGGCCTAGTTGGGTATTATAGAAAATTTATTCGCAGCTCCGCTCAACAACCTACTGAAGAAAAATGCCTTTACCTGGTCAGAGGTAGTGGCTCATTCCTTTCAGCAGTTGAAAAAGGCCTTATCATCCGCCCCAATTTTGTAGCTACCCGACTTTGATGAGTCATTTGTTGTGGAATTTGATGCTTCAGGGGGTGGTATTGGTGTAGTGTTACACCAACAGGGCCACCCGATTGCTTATTTTAGCTGCCAACTTGGCCAGCACCACCACAAGTTAGCAACTTATGAGATGGAATTGATCGGATTAGCGAAAACTATACAACATTGGTGGCCTTATCTCTAGGGGTGCCCATTTCTGATTCGCACTGATCATTGCAGCCTCAAGTATCTGCTTGAGCAGTTCCTCACTACCTCCCCGCAACAACATTGGTTAAGTAAACTTATGGGGTTTGACTTTACTATAGAGTATAAACCTGGGAGTTTGAATGTAGGGGCTGATGCTTTATCTCTTCGGGACATTCCAAAGCCGCAATTACATGCCATAAGTTAGCCCATAGCTCTCTTGTTGGATTCTGTATGGGAAGAGGCACAATAGTACCCGGAAATTATAGCTTATATCATGAGATCCGGCTGGGGACATCGGCCACCCATTGGACGGTTCAGGACAATCTGATCCTCTACAAAAACAAAATCTTTCTACACCACATGTCCCCACTGATTCACAACATTTTAGCCTCCTTCCATGGCAGTACACATGAGGCCCGAAAAAAAAAAAATTTCGGATCAGTCGGGTATTTTATTGGAGGGGCATGAAGCGCAGTATAGCCGATTATATGGCGGCTTGTCAGATTTGCCAACGGAATAAAGCTAAATTGTTAAGTCCAGCTGGGTTGCTCCAACCACTTCAGCTGTCGTCACAGGTCTGGTCTGATATTTCTATGGACTTCATAGATGGACTTTCCTCTTCGTCAGGCAAATCCGTTATATTTGTAGTGGTTGATCGTTTCTCAAAGTACGGGCACTTCATCCCTCTAGTGCATCCTTACACTGCAACTCAGGTCGCTCAGCTCTTTATGGATAATATTGTCTGCTTACATGGGATGCCTAATTCCATTACCAGTGACAGGGATGCCTTCTTTACAATACATTCTGGAAAGAACTATTCAAGCTACAGGGCACAACGTTAGCATTCTCTTCAACCTACCATCCACAGACTGATGGTCAGATAGAGGTCATCAATAGAACAATTGAAATGTATCTTTGTTGTTTCATGGGGGACTCACCTAAAAGGGGGGTTAAGTGGCTCACCTGGGCTGAATTTTGTTACAACACCTCCTACCACAACGGACTCGGCACAACCCCATTCAAGGTAGTATATGGGAGAGACCCGCCCAACCTTTTATCATATGAACCGGGTGCCTCCAAGGTTGCCACTTTGGACCAAGCATTAGCCGAAAGAGACACCTTGCTCACTGAGGTGCGTATTCATCTCCAAGAGGCACAATATACTATGAAGTTGTATTATGACAAGAAGCACCAGGAAGTCTTCTTTTCTCTAGGAGATTATGTATGGCTACGTCTCCAACACTACAAGCAGTTGTCGCTGACAACCTCCAAATGCCACAAGATCTCTCCGAAGTATTATGGTCTCTTTTAGGTTATGGACCGCATTGGTACAGTTGCCTATGGCTTGCAGCTTCCGCCAGAGGCCAGGATTCACAATGTGTTTCATGTCTCCCAACTGAAGGCCTTCCAAGGTGATTCTCCCTTGCTGCACACACCTCTACCCCCACTACATGAGGGACGTGTCCTTTCTACTCCAGCATAGGTATTACAGGCTCACTGCATTCAGGGTGATTGGGAGATCCTAGTGCAATGGGCTGATGCTGATCCTAGTGACACGACATGGGAGCCATTAGCTGCGTTCTGCACCCTCTACCCCTACTTCGAGCTTGAGGACAAACTCTTTCTCCAGGAGGGGGGGGGGTGGGGGGGGTGATGTTATGGACTCCATAGCATCACGAGTTATCCATAGGCATAGGAATTAAATTATGTCAATTTACTTTTAATGTAATTTCATTTGGTTTGGTTTGGTTTAGATGTAATGTGGCATGAACCACTTGACCTATGGGTCACTTTTGTAATTCCGTCCTCAACCCTATTTAGGGGGACGTCAAGGGAAGGAGAATTGAAGTATTGAGAAAATTAGAGTAAATAGGTCAGATTCTCCCTCAGAGGTCTAGGTCGGATTCTCCCTCTGAGGTCCAGATTGAGCTTCCTTCAAAGCTCCATCATTCTATTCAATTTCCATCATTCCACGTTCCAGAAACAAGAATCCTCTTCTAGCGTCAAGAACAACCATGGCGGGAAGAGAGCAAAGAAGGGTGACTCGATCCATGACTCGGGAAGAGCCTAACAGGGCACTAAGGAGGCCATAGTAAATTTATGGCCAGATTTAGAAATTAAAAAATAAGCTAGACAACATTTGGGGTAAAAAAGATTAATATTGGTACATTCTAATCCATTATTGGGATTCAATCCCGAACTGTCCCTATCATATTTTTTTTAAATGTATGCATAATTTTATATATAATTTATTTGACATATATTTTATGTAGAGTATTAAATGTAAGTTGAAGCTCAAACTTGGTTAAAATTATTAGACTAGAGCTCGATTAAAATTTTAGGCTCGAGGCTAGAGTTGGCTCGAGCTCGAGTTCGAAATATTTTAATCAAGCACAGCTCGAACATAGGAAGGTTCGGGCTCAACTAGATTCGATGCCACCCTTATGCCCAATTTTAAGTAAAGGTCATGCCAAATTTTATGTAGAGGTCATGCCCAATTTTATGTCAAATGTATGCATAATTTAATATATAATTTATTTTATATGTATTTTTTGAAAAGTTTTAAATGTATGTTGGAGCTCGAACTCGATACATGTATTTTTTGAAAAGTTTTAAATGAATGTTGAAGCTCAAGCTCGGCTCGAACTTGGTTAAAATTATTGGGCTCGAGCTTTAGTTCGAAATATTTAAATCAAGCTCGGCTCGAACATAGGCAGGCTCAGGCTCGGCTTGGCTCGATGCCACCCCTACACCAAAGTACTTTGGGCATTTTCCAATTATTCAGCGAGTGGGACCAGTGGCCTATCAGCTGCAACTTGTTGCCACGGCCAAGTTGGACAATGTGTTTCATGTGTCCCTACTGAAACACTGTAAGTTCTTTCTCCAAGGGAGTGGGGGGGAGATGTTGAGGACTCAATAGCTGATCGAGTCTTCCAAAGGAGGCACACTGAGTCACTGAGTTAATTGATTTATTTCCATATTATTTTAAATTCGTTTTTTTGCATTATTTAAGTTAAATTGCCATAGGAGCAGAATTGTAAACTTAAACCCTAAACTATGTTGACGTCAACCCTACTTAGAGGGGAAGGAGAATGAGAAAAGTCAAGTCATGAATTAGGTTAAACAGGGTTCAGAGTTCTCCTTGACGAACTCTAAGTCCGGGTTCTCTCTTGAATCTGAATTTCTTTCTTCTCTTTTTGATTTTCTGTTTTACAATACTCTTCACCGAGAACAAGGAAGGATTCTGTCCTTTTTTGAGTTCAACAAGAGGCCTTTAGCCTCTTATCAGGGCACTGCAGCAAGAGAAGAATTTTCCTTCTTTTTTTCTAGCAAAGCTGGAGGCTTTCCCTGCCCCTAGACCGAGAGAAGCAAGGCCAGAGGTTCTCCAACCTCTAAACCAGAAAGGAGCAAGGTTAGGGACTCCTAACCCCTAATCAGTGGACTGCCCAAGTTAGAAGCTTCTCAGCCCCTAACCCGGACAGCAGCTTGTAGGGACCTAACCCTTTCAGCCGTGAGTAGCAAGGGGGCCACCCCCTCCTTTCCGTGAGCAGCAAGAGGCTTCCCAACTCCTTACCGAAAGCAACATCATAGCTACTTAAGGGAGGATCTTTTACCTCTAATCCAGCAGCTACAAGGTCTCTCTAAGTCTCTACCTAGAGCAGCAGCAAAAAAGAGGGTCCTTTCCTACTAACCAAGAGCAAAAGCTTTCTCTAACAACTCTGGATTCACCAATCCCATGCCGAGTTACTTGATCCATGACAAGGGACCATAACAGTCCTTTAATCTATTGAATTGTAACCCTATGGGCATTGCAACACAATAAATAAGAGCATTGGCTAAGAGGTAAGGCATTGAAGCCTTCTTCTCTCTTTCAGAAATCGTCCAACCTCCTTCTCTTCTCCCTTGACACATTCTCTCCTTCCCTTAATCCAAACTCTCCTCTCTCACGTCCTTCTCCTTCCTCTCTCCTCTTTCTCTTCTCGCCTTCTTCTTCCATGTTAACCTAGAGTCATTCTCATGGGGTCCTAACTTCTACACCCTTTTAGGTATTCTTCATAAAGACAGAATGATCTACTGAGCACTATCTGACCCCAAACAACAACATTGTTTGACTAAATTTCTCAAACCAAGCCCGAAGAGTTATTTAAGCCCATATAGAGACTTCCTCAGTTTGCATACTGACTCCCACTCAACCACAAAACCGGGTGGTTGATGCATAAATATCTCTTTGTTGGAAGATAGGCCCAAGCCCACACGACCAAGGAAGACTCACATATCTAAGAGTATTATAAGATGGGCCACACGCCCAAGGAAGGCCCACATATCTAAGAGTATTATAAGATGGGCCACACGCCCAAGGAAGGCCTACATATCTAAGAGTATTATAAGATGGGTCACACGACCCAGGAGGCCCACAAGATGGGCCCTAACACATAAGAAATAGGATCCACCATGATTACCGCAAGCTGAATCCTTATCACATAAGTTGGAAGATCAAGAAGGACTCACAAAGGCATCTTTATCTTATGGTCACGTCCTAGAAGAGTTCTAGTTTGAGTTATGTTTGTCTTTTATCTATATTGAGTTATTTAATTATGCTATGACTTATCTTTAAGTGTTAGAGTTTGGGTGTAATTGGGACAAAGGTAGTTTTATTGTAATTGGACTCTACTACCTTCCTCTATTATAAATAAAGGTTCATGTACTCGGATTATAATAAGTTTATGAAGTTAATGAAGTATTTCTCTTTTCCATAAATTCAACATGGTATCAGAGCAGATTCTGTGAGTTGACTTGGTCAACCCACAGAGATAATGAGATTCTCTTCTCTAAACATTAAACCCTAAGTCTATGTTCGTAGTTATTTTTTTTTCAATCCCTACACCTGTAGTTTTATTTGCATTTTTCACCTCTATACTGAGATTTTAATATTAAAAATTATATATTTATGAAAGAATATTTGAGTCTAATTTCTAATGAAAAACTATTTTTTTCCAATCGGAGTTATCTACAAAGAGAAATCGATATTTGCATGAGCAAAGGTCAGATTGCAAAAGAGGTTCGAGTAGCATCAGAAAGCTTCAAATTTTGAGGTATTTTATGCTATCAAGAACGAGACTTTATATGGATATATATATATATATATATATATATATATATATCAAAAGAAATATATGTAAGTATATTATCTTACATATTCAACCAATTTTCAATCGGAGTTATCTACAAAGAGAAATTGATATTTGAAGCATCGAAGGTCAAATTGAAAAAAAAGGTTTAAGCAGCAGGAGAAAGCTTCAACTTCCGAGGTATTTTATGCTATCAAGCACGAGAATTTTTAAGGAGAATTATATAAAAAAATAAATATATGTAAGTATATTTTCTTAACTATTCAACCAATTCTTGGTCTGAATTTTTTATAAGGAGATATTGATCTTGGAAGAGTCAATGGTCAAGCTGGAAAAAATGAGAAACAGTGCTTAGTTCGGCCAGATGATAGAGACCAAAATCTATCAGATTGTTTATCTTCTTATAATTATATTTTATGACAAGATATTATACTTGGATGAAAGGTATTTAAGTCTAGTTTTAGAAGGAGAAAATTTCATGTCAATGTGATCTATATTAAAAGATATATTCACTTTGGAAGAATCAAAGGTCATGCTGGTATTTTGTTATATTGAAAAATTCGAATTTATGCCCTTAGTTTTGTGTCATTGTTTGAGTTGATATATCAGGAAAATATCTCACTTCTCCCTGGTTTAAGTGCTTATTACAACATCTATGTAATTTGGTCTTATTTTTGTATTTATGATATTTGGTTCAAGTTGGGATCACTGCCATTATCTCCCAGTTTGAGGGGGAGAAGTACAATAAGTATAAGAAAGAGGTGTTTTATTCCATATGTTGTGGATAAGTTTATGTGACCAAAATATTCAAGATAGGGGAAGCACAAAAGATGAAGCTTATGCATGTAAGAAAAAATATTTATATCGGATTATGATTATTTCATGGGTCCTTCTACAAGGATTATTATTTTGGTTCATGTTATATGTGTTGGAAGATGGTCGTGTTACATTACAGCTGCTGCTATTATGCCTCTTTGGATGAGACATTATTATTGAAGAAGAGGTGGCCTCAGTACCTTTTCTCATACCATAATTTATTTGACCTTCAAAAATATCATGGTTGGGATACCATGAGAGTAGGTGCCCGGATTGGGACACCATGATAAATTTAACTCTCAAAAATATCACGGTTGGGATACTAAGAGAGTCGGTGTCCGGATTGGGACACCATTATAAATAAACCCACTACTCCCCCTGTAATTGCTTTTATTACTCCTACCACTTGAAAGTCGTTGTACTGTGGAGGGACACGGTGGTGGAGACTTCAGAGCAATGCCGATAAACACACTACCGATAGAAGACGGAGTGTGCCCTACATCCAGCATTGGGATTGGAGTATGGAACAATGTCTTACCGGCTAGGAGTGATTTTTACTCTCAATTATATTCTGACAATAGGACCTCATGGAAGGACTCAATAGCGTGAGGGGGAGTTTTGGAAGATGAAGGCATATTGGTAGATGTGCCATTTTATACAAAAAAATTCTATACATCATTTGCAGCAAGCTAGGAGTTCATGTTGTTGAGTGTTGGAAGATAGGCCCAAGCCTACATGACCAAGGAAGGCCCAAATATCTAAGATTATAAGATGGGCCACACGACTAAGGAAGGCCGACAAGATGGGCCCAAGCACATAAGGAGGAGGACCCAGAATGATTACCACAAGTTGGAAGGTCAAAGGAGTCACAAAGGCATTTTTATCTTATGGTCACGTCCTAAAAGAGTTCTAGTTTGAGTTATGTTTGTCTTTTATCTATATTGAGTTATTTAATTATGCTAGGACTTAGCTTTAAGTGTTAGAGTTTGGGTGTAATTGGGAGAAAGGTAGTTTTGTTGTAATTGGACTCTACTACCTTCCTCTATTATAAATAGAGGTTCATGTACTTGGATTATAATAAGTTTATGAAGTTAATGAAGTATTTCTCTTTTTCATAAATTCTACACTCTTTTTTTATGTCCCCATTAAAAAAGATATTTTTAACATTCAATTGATATACCGCCCATAAGGAATTAGCAACCATAGATAATAAGATACGTATAGAGTTTAATTTAGCCACTGGGAAAAATGTTTCCTCATAATCTACTCCATAAAACTAAGTGTATCCCTTGGAAAAGAGTTAGGCTGTGAGATGAGCAACAGAACCTTCTAGATTGTGCTCGATAGTGAAAACTCATTTATAACCTACGGGTTTCTTGTCGGGATGAAGAGGAACTAGGGCCCAAGTCTAATTCTCATATAAGGCATGCATTTCTTCTTCCATGGCCACCTTCCATCCTGGATGTCTTAGAGCCTCCTGATGTGATAGTGGAACTGATATTGGAGAAATAATATATGCAAGAAATTGATAGCATGAAGAAGACAATTGATGGTGAGAAACAAAATTGGATATAGGATGAGAAATGGAGGGCCTAATGCAAGTCTGGAGCTCCTTCCGTAGAGCTATGGGCCAGGTATCAAATTGTGGCCAAATACAATAGGGAAAGATGGGCTTACCTTGGAGGGATACATAAATACCACAAGTGAGGTGTTGACCAAGTCTTCAGGGGGCTGAAGTACACTTAGTGCACTTTGAAAGTGAATTACCTAGTGAAAGAGAAAGTGAAAGTAAAAGTGAATTAACTAGTGAAAGTTGTAAAGTTGGGTCCAAGGCCCATCCCAAAATAAACTAAGCAACTTAGGAAGCCTCTTTCCCAAATAAAAACTCAAGATCTTTGTACTCACTAATCCATGTGGGACTATTCCGTAACACTCCTCCTCACTTGTAGGCCCTCTTTTGAGGTTCTACATGTGGATAATTTTGGTGGAGGCCCACATATGAGTACTTGTTCTGATACCATGTTATGTTGGGTTCAAGGCCATCCCAAAATGACTAGCCAACTTAGGAAGCCTTTTTCCCAACTAATAAACTCAACATCTTTGTGCTTGTTGATTTTCAGGATTCCATGGATTTAGCTCATGGAGAAAAAGAGAGAGGGACTCATTGGGAGAAAATAGGAGAGCAAAGAGGTTATGGACTTATGTCCTAACCCTTCCCCCGAAGCTAAATTTATTGATTAATAATCCTAAATATTACAGTTATGTCCCTAAACTAACTAATTACATCATTGTTATCTTTATGAGATGACTCATTATTTACCATAATGCCATCATTTTTTGCCTTCTGCTTGGTCTATGGGCCTTGAACCCATATTTTAAGACATTTGGATGTGTGGGTCTTCCTTGGTCGTGTGGGTTTGAGCCCATCTTCCAACACTCCCCCTCAAGATGGGGGTGAGAGATCATCATGAACACCCAACTTGCTGAAAATGGTGTAAAGGATCTTTCCGTATAAAATAGTAGTCCACCATATCTTCCAACACTCCCCCTCAAGCTAGTGGTCTCTTAGAGAACCAATTAGCATAATATAACAGAGTAAAATCACTCTTATCCATAAGACATTGCTCCATACTCCAGTCAAATGGTCATAGTCAAAAATATTTTCCACTCAATTTCACAGGTGAAAAAGTAGCCCTATTGTGGGGCACAAAATCTACCCACTTTCTCAAGGCAGCTAAAAAAACACTTCTTGGGTGAATAATAGACTTGACTCACGCAGGATGTTGGGCACACTCCTATCCTCTGTAGGTTGTAGGTCTATAGACATTGCTTAGAAGTGTAGTAATAAACTCCTCCATCACGGTGTCCCTCCATAGGGCACCGACTCTCAAATGGTAGGAGTAAATATGCCAATTAAGGGGGGTAACAAGTAATCACCTGGAAGATAATATTTTGGGGCCACTATGTGCTTTCTTCTTCATCAAGTAACCGATGTTGATAACAATCAACAACTGAGAAGTCCTTCAATAATAATGTTTTAGGCAAAGAGACACAATAGCAGCAGTTGAAATGGGTATGGGCCTAATAACACGTATCAAATAATGAAAATTGTGTAAAAATGACCCATAAGATAATTCATTGATAGTCCATCACTAAATAAGGAAGTTGCACCAAATAATATGCTGGAACCAAAGTAATAATCGAAGTTAATAATCTAGTCGGAGACAAGGGACCGAGTCGAGCCGAGTCAGATATCAGACCATTATAGCTGAGTCAAGGAAGAAATAGGTATAGAACTCGGGACCCAAACTTGTATAAAGAGGCAATATGAGAGTGGGCTGAGTCAGATTGACCTAGTAGAGATGGCTCGGTCCGAGTTGGCCCAACTCCCTAAGTTAACTTGCTGAACCAATCAGCCACCTAACTTAGGTGGGATTTTAGTTCAGAACCAGTGTCTACCCCGGGCCGCTGGCCTTCGAACATCGCGGCACAACAGAAAATTAGAGAGCGTATTTGGCGATGAACCAACAAGAATTTACCAAAAAATAGAGCAGTAGAGTGAAGGAAACTTTCCGAGAGTGTACCAAGGATATCCAACGGCTAGCTAAAAACATTTCGACAAGTTGACAGTCAAACCAGCATAGAGACAATAGACAAAGGAGATCAATCATTGAGAACTTTCCGAAAATAATTCAATCCAGCAGAGAGCTTTCCTCGAAAAAAAAATGTTATGGCTAAGGAAGATAATATGCCTTAATCCGAGCATAGTCAAGCTTCTACTCAATCACTGGCGCAAAATAATCTCACGGATTTCCTGTCCGTCTTCCTCGTGATGTCAGTGCAACCAAGAACTAGGCAAGCCAGTGATCGCCGATGACGGTAAGTCGGATGAGTTGTGGAGAGTAAGATGGCTAGTAGAAAATTTTTGAGAACTTTCCAAATAAAAAATCAATCCAGCAGAGAGTCCCAAAAAAATTATAATAGGGATTTTTTCCATAGAGACAAAGGTGGCCGACTTCACAACCTTACCAAAGTGAGTGAGATCAAGAATGTTTCCAAGAATAGCTTGCACAAGTGCAGGATCTCTTTGTAGAAGTTGCCATCGTATTTGAATCTCGACTAACATGTTGCTGGAAGATGTCGGGATTTGTAACAGAACCATCCAAGTTAAAACTAAGGTCATTGGTGGATGCATGAGAAGTACTTGACATCATCATAACCAGATCACCATCTCTTGCACCAATAGAACTCAAGTGCTCAGAGTTCCTCATTTCGCTTCCATTGAACACTAATGACTACTGCTGAAGTGACACATAGAAGGGTATGTTTTTACTGGCATTGTCTTGATCGTCTCCTCCACCTCAGACAGACGGCTTGCACGGCCAAGAAGACCATGCATCTGTAGTGACCAGAGTCATGAGGAATTTGATAAAATTAAGTCATAAGATCAAAATATTTGCGCCCCTTCTCTAGCAGACCTGCATGGCTCCATGCAGTTAAAGACTCTGTCGAATGTGATGTCATCTAGTGTCATGGCAGCACGCAGTTAAAGACTCCGTTGAACATGTTTCCCCATACTCCACCAAACCTGATGCCTAGGTCTTTTGATCCTCCCAATTTTCCTCCCCCATTTTGTCATACTAACAAGGATAGTGAAACACACAAGTGAAAACAAAAAGTGGCTTAAATGTTGTATTATAGATAATATTTTCTTTTTCTTTTACAAAAAGTGTGTACAAGGCTTTATGTTGAATTTCTGGAAAAAAAAACTTCACTAACTTGATGTAAGTTGAGTACATGAATCTCTATTTATAATAGAGGAACCAAGTAGAATCCAATTACAATTAAACTATCCTTATCCTAGTTACACCCAAAGTTAAACCATAAAAGATAAGTCCTCCATTAACTGAGACTCTTCGGTGAGACCTCCTTCAATAATAGTTCTAGCTTTGTAAGACTTCTTGTTATAAGAGTCACGTGAGACTCTTCCATATCTTCTCTTCAACATTGCCTTTATGCTAGAGTTCATAACTTCATCTTATAATGAAAAGGATTATGGGTCTTCAATTTTCTTTTGCAAAAAAAAAAAATTCTTCATAGATGAAAAAACATTATCTTTTGTGATCCTC
Source organism: Aristolochia californica (assembly GCF_029961685.1). Classification (NCBI taxonomy): domain Eukaryota; kingdom Viridiplantae; phylum Streptophyta; class Magnoliopsida; order Piperales; family Aristolochiaceae; genus Aristolochia; species Aristolochia californica. Next base: position 21,893,442 of record NW_027181815.1, on the reverse strand, counting down.
ATTTATTGAATTTTTTGGTCACATAAAAATTATCACAACATGTGGAACAAAATACCTCTTTCTTGTACTTTGTCTTCTACTTCTCCCCCTCAAGCTGGGGATAAAAAATACAGAGAGACCCAGTTTGGACAAAATAGAATGTGGGAGTAGAAAATCACTCCTAGCCGTACAACAAAGCTCCATACACCAGCCAAAATGGTCATAGTCTAAAATGTTAGGAAGTAATGGGGCCGGTGTCAGAGAGGTGGGCCCCTAACGACTTTTTCTCTCTCTGTCGTGTGCTGTACTCAAGCCACATTAAAGGAGGGGGGGGGGGGGGGGGGGGGGGGGGTATCGCTCCATTTTATTGAGTTTTTAGAACTTTAAATCGTTGGGACTTACAGAGAGTGAGCGAAAAATAGAGTAAGTCTCGGGACTTACAGAGAGGAGAATTTTCGAGTGACTCTCGATGTTGTTGCTGTAAGAGAGTGAGCTCTGAGACTCGAAGATGTTGCCGGAAGAGAGTGAGCTTTGAGAGTTGGAGCTGTTATCAGAAGAGAGTGAGCACTGAGACTCGGCATTATTTCTAGAAGAGAGGAGCTCTTAGACTGCATCGTTGTTGCCAAAAGAGAGCAGCTTGGGACTGCATCGCTGCTGCCGGAAGAGAACAGTTGTGTGACTCGTTAACGCTGCTGAACAGAGAGCGTTCGAGACTCCCTCTATTGTATTGTGATTCCTCTCATTTGAATAAAAATCCATTGCAGCTCCCCTGGACGTAGGCAATTTTCCGAACCATGTAAAATATTGTGTCATGCGTGATTACATTTCAGTTTATTGTCATCATTTTTTTCAAAACAACTGGTATCAGAGCTGAGTTCGGGTCTGAGGGAAAATGATGGCTGGAGATGAAGTGAAGGTATCGGGAATCAAGCAGTTCGATGGCACAAACTTTAGATACTGGAGGATGCAGATAGAGGACAACCTCTATGGGAAGAAACTCCATCTTCCACTGTTGGGGAAGAAACCGAAAAAAATGGAGGAGGCCGATTGGAATCTGTTGGATCGACAAGTTCTGGGGATTATTCGGCTAACCCTGTTGAGATTGGTTGCACACAACCTCAACAAGGAGAAGACGATTGGGGGTCTCATAGAGGCTTTGTCCGGTATGTATGTGTTAGGATCCTCATGAGCCATGGATCTTGTCACGCTCCTCTCTTCTCTTCCTTCCATTACCTTGCTTGACATTGAGATGGAATGAGGGGTTGAAGGGAATTGAATTTCGGAAAGGAGAATTGGGGAAAAATGGAAGAGAGCTTGAAGGAGCTCTTGACCTGTTTATCTAAATTACGTTAGCTAAAGTGAACTCAATTGATAATTCTCATTACCCTAGCCGTCCCCTTAAATAGGGTGGAGGACGTCCAAAACCCTAAAGACCTCTTGGGTCAATGGTTCAAACCAATAAATGCTAAACCAAACCAAACCAAAGACAAAACCAAACCAAGAAACAATTACACGGAAATTGAAAAACACATTCATTAATTCCTACGCCTGTTGGTAACTCGTGATGCTATAGAGTCCATAACATCACCCCCCTCCTGGAGAAAGAGCTTGTTCTCAAGCTCGAAGGAAGGATATAAAAGTCAAAATGCTGATAACGGCTCCCGTGTGGTGTCACTAGGATCGGCATCTGCCCACTGGACTAGAATTTCCCAATCCCCTTGAATGTGGCGTGCTTGTATTACCTGAGCCGGAATAGAAAGGACTCTGCCCTCATGTAGTGGCGGCAGTGGAGTGTGCAGTAGGGGCGAGTCACCCTGGAAGGGCTTCAATTGGGAGACGTGAAATACATAGTGAATCTTTGCTTCTGGTGGTAGCTGCAAGCGGTATGCCACGGGCCCAATTTGGTCCAATATCGGAAATGGACCATAATATTTTGGAGACAACTTATGGTGCTTGGCTGCAGTCAGGGACAGCTAGCGGTAGTGTTGAAGCTTTAATCACACATAGTCTCCAGGGCAATAAGATGCCTCCCGGTGCTTCTTATCATAAAAGTGTTTCATAGAGTGTTGGGCCTCCTGCAGATGTTTACGTACCTCAGTGAGTATAGCGTCTCGTTCAGCTAATGCTTGGTCCAAAGTGACGACTTTGGATGCCCCAGGTTCATATGGTAACAAACGAGGTGGATCTCTGCCATAAACTACCCTGAAAGGAGTAGTACCCAGTGCTGTGTGGTAAGATGTGTTATATCAAAATTCTGCCCATGAAAGCCATTTCACCCATCTTCTAGGTGCATCCCCCACAAAACAACGAAGATACATTTCAATCGTGCGATTGACAACCTCTGTTTGGCAGTCTGTTTGTGGATGATAGGCAGACGAAAATGCCAATTGGGTGCCCTGTAATTTGAATAATTCCTTCCAAAAGAGACTGGTAAAAATGGCATCCCTGTCACAGATAATGGATGAGGGAATTCCATGTAATCGGACAATGTTGTCCATAAATAATTGAGTGACCTGAGCAGCAGTATGTGGATGCGCCAAAGCAAGGAAGTGCCCATATTTTGAAAACCGATCAACGACGATGAATATCACCGATTTACCTGATGAAATGGGAAGTCCAGCAATGAAGTCCATGGAAATATCAGACCAGACTTGAGATGGTAGTTGCAGAGGTTGCAGTAGGCCGGCCGGACTTAAAGATTCGGCCTTGTTTCTTTGACAAATCTGACAAGTTGCTACATAATTAGCAATTGTGCTCTTCATGCCCTTCCAGTAAAAGTCCCGACTGATTCGGAAATATGATTTCTGTCGACCCTCATGTGTGCTATCATGGATAGAGGACAGGATGGTGTGAAGAAGTGGGGATTTATTATGCAAAAAGATCTTGTTTTGTAGAGAATGAGACGATCCTGAATCGTCCAATGAGGAGCAGCTGTCCCCTGTTGAATATCCTGATATAATGACATGAGATCCGGATATTGATGTACTTCCTCACGAATAGAATCTAATAGCAGTGCACGTGGGTGACTGATAGCATAAATTTGTGTGGCGGAAATATCTGACGTGATAAGGCATCAGCCCCAAATTCAAACTACCTGGCTCATAATGAACCGTAAAATCGAAGCCCATGAGTTTAGTTAACCAATGCTGCTATGGGGATGTGGTGAGGCGCTGTTCAGGAAGATACTTGAGGCTGAAATGATCTGTACGAATGAGAAACGGTCATCCCCAAAGATAAGGTCGCCAATGTTGGATAGCCTTGGCTAACCCAATCAATTCCCTCTCATATGCTGCTAACTTATGGTGGTGTTGTCCCAACTGACGGCTGAAATAAGCAATGGGGTGTCCCAATTGTTGTAACACTGCCCCTATACCTCCCCCGGAGGCATCACATTCCACCACAAATTCTGCCTCAAAATCTGGTAATTGTAGGACTGGCGCTGAGGCTAAGGCCTGTTCTGCTGAAGAAGACCAGTGGAAGACATTTTTTTTTAGCAGGTTGTTGAGTGGTGCTGCTATCTGGCCATAAGATTGGATAAATTTTCTATAATATCCCACTAAGCCCAAAAATCCCTTTAATGCTGTGGTGGAGGTGGGAATCGGCCAATCTGTAACTACATGTATCTTGCTCTGGTCAACTTTCATGCCCACAACTGATTAAATATGCCACCTAAGATGTACCCATAGAACATTTTGATTTATTCAAAACCAAATGATGAGAGCGTAGAATGGTAAATACCTGATGGAGGTGGTGGAGATGTTCTTCCCAATTTTTACTATAGACCAGAATGTCATAAAAAAAAACTAACACATAGTGGCGCAGAAGTGATGAAAAGACCTCACTCATGAGGGCCTGAAAGGTGGATGGTGCATTGGAGAGACCGAAGGGCATGACGAGGAACTCGAAATGACCGTGATGTGTGCGGAAGGCAGTCTTCTCCACATCCGCCTGGTGAACTCGTTTTTGATGATAGCCCGATTTCAAATCTAATTTGGTAAAAATTGTTGCACCATGTAACTCATCCAGCAACTCGTCCACGACTGGAATGGGGAACTTGTCCTTAACTGTGTGCAAGTTGAGTTGCCTATAGTCGACACAAAATCTCCAAGATTTATCTTTTTTACATACAAGTAACACTGGTGAGGAGAAAGGAGATCGACTGGGCTGGATCACACCCTGAGCGAGCATATGCATGCACTGTCATTCTATTTCATCTTTCTGGATATGCGGGTAACGATAAGGCCGCACCACTACTGGATCAGTTCCCAACTTTAAATGAATGCGGTGATCGCAATGACGCACTGGTGGTAGACCTGTAGGGTCATTAAATAAATCCGCAAATACTGTAAGTAAAGGAGTTAACTGATCATCACTCGTGTGTTGAATATGCAAAGTGTGAAGTGCGTTAGGGACCTGTGCCACAATGCCTTGTAATGTAATCTGGCCCTGTGGTGCTGAAAATGTCATAGTCCGAGCCTGAAAGTCCCATAATATCGGTCCTAATAACTGGAGCCATTTGACCCTGAGCACCAAATCAAATCCAGCCAATGGAATGACTAGCAAATCTGCCTGAAAGGAATGCCCCTCAATGGTGAAAGGGGTGTTAGCACATAACCCCACACTAGCAATTTTGGCCCCATTGGCCACTGAAACTGAGAGTCCCCTTTGTTGTTGAATTTCCAATCCCAATTGTTGCACGGCTGGTGCACTGATAAAATTATGTGTGCTGCCCGAATCAACTAAAGCAAGTAGCATGAGATGATGTAACCTGGCCTTTACCTGCATGGTATTAGAACTACGCAGGCCATGCATGGCATGGAGGGAGAGCTCTGCTTCTTGTTGTACCTCTTCAACAATTTCATTTTCAAGAAGCTCTTCTGAATCTTCTTCCAACAATTCAATACTGAATAAACGTTTACAGGTATGTCTGGGCAGAAATTGTTCGTCACAATTAAAACATAGGCCCTTTGCCTTTCGAGCGTCCATTTCCTGTTTAGTCAAAAATTTACGTGGCATAGAGTGTGGAGGCACACTGGTAGCCTGATCTGCTCGGTTAGGGGCAGAGGACCCAAAACGTGGACCAGATGCAGTACCCTGTTTTCTGTTTTGCCAAAATGGTTTTCTTTGTAAAGACTCTTTTAGAACTCTCTGTTTGTGTTCCACAGCTTTGGCATAATTCATTGTTGAGTCCAAATTTGTCGGACCAAGTAATTCCACTTCCAATCTGACTGCCTCTGTCAATCCAGCAATAAAAATCTAAACATGTAGGTGAGGAGGAACAAATTCACTAGCTCTGGCCAACCTTTCTTGGAATGTTTTTTGGTAAACCTCTACGGTGCTGATCTGTTTGTAGTTGATCAATTCCCCTACTGGGTTGCTGCTAGCTGGAGGTTCGAACCTCAACTGGAAAGAATGTTTAAAGTGCAACCAATCCTGAATGGAGTGGACATTTCGGTAGTGATGGAACCACATGAGCGCTTCATCGAGCATGTGGTAGGCGGCCAAAGTAACCTTGTTTATTTCCACCGTTTGTTGATGATAGAAGAATTGTTCACATTTCGTGAACCATAGTAAAGGATCTTTAGAGCCATCATATGTAGGAAAGTTGAGTTTAAAGTACCTGGGAACCGTTGATGGTCCTTGTGCGTGAGTTGCCATTGAACCCATTGGTTGGCGCAGGGTTGGATTTGGTGGTGGCGTGAATTGTTGGTGGGGAACTGGTTGTGGTTGAAAATTGGTTGCTGGTGGTGGCGTTGGTGCTTGAAGTGCAGCAAGTTATCGGAGGATGGTTTGTAGAGATGATTCCAGTGTTTTTAAGGTAGTATTGATGTGAGAAATTTCAGTACCTTGAAGAGTGGATCGTTGTTGTAGTTCTGAAAGTACTTGACGTATGTCCTCTGGAGAAGAGGAATCACCGAGGGTGGACCTGTCTGATACCACGTTGTTAGGATCCTCACGAGCCATGGATCTTGTCACCCTCCTCTCTTCTCTTCCTTCCATTACCTTGCTTGACGTTGAGATGGAATGAGGGGTTGAAGGGAATTGAATTTCGGAAAGGAGAATTGGGGAAAAACGGAAGAGAGCTTGAAGGAGCTCTTGACCTGTTTATCTAAATTACGTTAGCTAAAGTGAACTCAATTGATAATTCTCATTACCCTAGCCGTCCCCTTAAATAGGGTGGAGGACGTCCAAAACCCTAAAGACCTCTTGGGTCAATGGTTCAAACCAATAAATGCTAAATGAACCCAAACCAAAGACAAAACCAAACCAAGAAACAATTACATGGAAATTGAAAAACACATTCATTAATTCCTACGCCTGTTGGTAACTCGTGATGCTATAGAGTCCATAACAGTATGAAAAGCCTTCAGTGAATATCAAGATTCATTTGATGAAAAAGTTATTCAATTTGATGATGGCAGATGGTACATCTGTTGTACAACATCTGAATAATTTCAATTTTATCACAAATCAATTATCGTCGGTGGAAATTGAATTTGATGATGAGATACGTGCACTGATACTATTGGCTTAATTGCCAAATAGTTGGGAAGCCATGAGAATGGCTGTCAGTAATTCTACTGATAAATCAAAGTTGAAATATGATGATATTCGTGATTTGATTTTGGCTGAGGAGGTGCACGGGAGGGATTCAGGTGAGACCTCGGGTTCGAGTTCAGCATTGAATGTTGATTCTTGGGGGAGATCACATGACAGGAACTCAAACAGAGGCAGATCAAAATCAAAGAGTAGGGCCAAGAGCAAGTTAAGGCCTGGTCAGTAGGTAGCTTGCTGGAATTGTGGCAAAGTTGGCCACATAAAGAAGAACTGTAAAAACCCTAAGAAGACCGAGAATGATAGCGCTAATATGGTAGCTGAAGAAGTACAAGATGCACTATTGCTTACAGTTCATAGTTTAGTTGATGACTGGATACTGGATTCAGGGGCTTCCTTCCATACATCTTACCATCGGGAGATAATGCAAAACTATGTTGGTAGTGACTTTGGCAAGGTCTATCTGGCTGATGGAGAGACTTTAAACGTGGTGGGGATGGGAGACATTGACATTGCACTGCCCAGCAAGAACAAAAAGACCTTATAAAAGGTCATGCACATTCCTGAGTTGAAGAAGAACCTCATTTCTGTTGGACAACTTGATGATTGTGGCCATTCAGTGGTGTTCTCAGATAGCACCTAGAAGGTCACCAAAGGGGCATTGATACTGGCTCGGGGTAAGAAAACTGATACACTCTATTCGACTACTAGTTTGAATAACACTATTGCTATCACCATTGCAAAACGCATAGTAGATTTGTGGCATTGTAGGCTTGGCCATATGAGTCAAAAGGGCATGAAAGAACCGTTGTCCAGAGGCAAGCTACTAGAACTGAAATCAATTAATCTCGGTATGCATGAAAGTTGTATTATGAGGAAACAAAATAAGGTCAGTTTCTTGAAAAGTCGCAGAACACTGAAGGCAGAAAAACTGGACATAGTGCACACTGATGTGTGGGGACCTTCCTCAGTGGCATCCCTTGGAGGTTCTCATTACTATGTCACGTTCATTGATGATCACAGCAAAAAGGTATGGGTTTATTTTTTGAAGCATAAATCTGATGTATTTAATGTGTTCAAAATTTGGAAAGCCATGGTTGAGGCAGAGATAAGCTTGAAACTGAAATATTTGAGGTCTGATAATGGTGGTGAGTACATTGATGGCGGGTTCAAGGAGTACTTTGCAGCTTTGGTATCAGAATGGAGAAGACACTTCCCAGGACACCACAACAAAACGGAGTTACTGAACGTATGAACAGAACCATAAATGAGCGTGCTAGAAGCATGAGGTTGCACGCTGGATTACCACCAACTTTTTGGGCAGATGTAGTCAATACTGTAGTCTACTTGATAAACAGAGGGTCATCAGTTTCGTTGGATTGTGGATTGCCTAAGGAGGTCTAGAGCGATAAAGAGGTCAAATTTTCTCACCTTAAACTTTTTGGTTGTCTTTCTTATGTTCTTGTTGATTCTGATGCTTGTAGTAAACTTGAGGTTATGTCAAAGAAATGTTATTTCATTGGCTATGGAGACGAGGCATTTGGCTATCGTTTTTGGGATGATCAGGGTTAGAAGATTATAAGAAACAGGAATGTGATTTTCAATGAGAAGATTGTGTACAAGGACAAGCCCAATACAATTGTTGAAGCTGCTCCTCAGGAGTCTGAGTTCATGAGATTGGATGACCTACCAGAGGCCATCGTGCAATGCAGAGATGCGAGTGACTGGGAGAGTGGGTCCAGTGCACCCATTCCTATTATTCCGTAGTCAAACTCAGAGTTGTCCACTCCTACAGCTGAAATTTTCAGGTTAGTTAGGACTATTTGGCCTCCACAGTGTTTTTAACCTACTTTGAATTATATTCTATTGACAGATGGTGGAGAACCGCAGATTTACGAAGAAACCTTGCAAGATGAAAATTTTAGCAAGTGGGAGCTGGCCATGAATGATGAGATGGATTCCCTATTAGGGAATCAGACATGGGAGTTGACAGAACTTCCACTAGGGAAGAAGGCATTGCACAACAAGTGGGTGTACCGGGTGAAAACTAAGTATCATGGCAGTAAGAGGTACAAGGCTAGACTTTTTGTAAAGGGCTTTTAGCATAAGCAAAGTATTGATTACTTCAAGATTTTCTCTCTTGTGGTGAAGATCACAACCATCAGGTTAATACTGTCAATGGTTGCAACTGAAGATTTATTTCTTGAGCAGTTAGATGTGAAGACAACCATTCTTTGTGGAGACCTTGAAGAAGACATCTATATGCACCAACCTGAGGGGTTTATAGTACAGGGAAAGGAAGGTTCAGTTTGCAGACTGAAGAAGAGCTTGTATGACCTGAAGCAAGCTCCTTGACAATGGTACAAGAAATTTGACAAATTTATGTGCAGTGCTGAGTACATCAGATGTCAGGCAGATCACTGTTGCTATGTCAGGTATTTTGCCAATTCTTACATTATTTTTTTGTTGTATGTGGATGACATGCTTATTGCGGGGGCTAGTATTGATGAGATCAGTAATCTGAAGAAGCAGATGTCAGAACACTTTGCAATGAAGGATTTGGGACCTGCGAAGCAAATCCTTGGTATGAGAATTATTAGAGACAGAGTCAGAGGCACGTTGAGGCTCTCGCAGGCTGAGTACTTAGCAGGTTAAATATGGACAAGGCCAAACCAGTTGTCACACCCTTCGGTAGTCACTTCAGACTCAGCAAGGATCAATCACCCAAGTCAGAGGAGGAACAAGATTACATGAGTAAGGTTCCTTATGCCTCAGTCATTGGTCCATTTATGTATGCAATGGTTTGCACTAGACCGGATATTGCCTATGCAGTGGGAATTGTGAGTAGATACATGAGTAACCTAGGAAAACAACATTGGGAAGCTGTGAAGTGGATTTTGAGGTATCTAAAAGGCTCCTCAAAAACGTGCTTGTGTTTCTCAAGAAGGAGCTTAGAGGTGAGAGGCTATGTTGAAGCTGATCTAGTTGGAGATATTGATAGCAGAAAAAGTACCATAGGGTTTGTTTACACTCTAGGTGGTACTGCAATTTCATGGGGTTCAAATATACAGAAAACAATTTCTTTGTCTATTACAGAAGCTGAGTATATTGCAATATCAGAAGCTGCAAAGGAGATGATCCAGCTACATGGTTTCTTGGAGGAATTGGACAAAAAGAATCAGAAGGGTACTCTCTATAGCAATAATCAAAGTGTCATATTCCTTGACAAGAACCAACATTTCATTCCAGGACTAAGCACATTCAGATCATGTATCATTTTATACGTTCATTGTTAGATGACAAATAGTCGTTACTTGAGAAAATTTGTGGAAGTAAGAAACCCTACTGATATGTTGACAAAGGGTGTTATACTTGAGAAACTAAAGTTGTGTGCAACTTCAATTGGTCTTCTAGTATGAAGACAGGGGCAGTGAGTTGCAGAGGTGGAGGATATCATGTTTGAGAAAGAGCTGTTGTATTGATATGTGTGAAGACAGATTGATATCAGTCTTCAAGTGCAAGATTGTCAGGAAGTAATGGGGCTGGTGTCAGAGAGGTGGCCCCCTAAGGACTTTTTCTCTCTCTGCTGTGTGTTGTTCTCAAGCCACATTAAATGGGGGGGGGGGGGGTGGTGTTTCTCTCCCTTTTATTGAGTTCTCAGAACTTACTGTAAATCTTTGGAACTTACAAAGAGTGAACAAAAAAATAGAGTAAGTCTTAGGACTTACAAAGAGGGGGTTTTTCGAGAGACTCTCGGTGTTGTTGCCTGAAGAGAGTGAGCTCTAAGATTCGGCGCTGTTGTCAGAAGAGAGTGAGCTCTGAGAGTTGGCATTTTCTTCGAAAGAGAGGAACTCCGAGACTGCGTCGCTGTTGCCGGAAGAGAGCAACTCGGGACTATGTCGCTGCTGCTGGAAGAGAACAGCTCTGTGATTCATTGACACTGCTGAACAGAGAGGGTTCGAGGACTCTCTCTATTGTATTGTGCTTCCTCTCATTTGAATAAAAATCCTCTGATGCTCCAGTGGACGTAGGCAATTTTTTGAACCACGTAAGATATTGTGTCATGCGTGATTACATTTCACTTTATTGTCATCGTTTTTTCATAACATAAAACTCACTCCGCTCAATTTTAAAAGTAGAAAAATTGCCCAACTTTAGGGCCTAATTAAGAGACTACTTGCTTTTTAGGGGTAGCTCAAACACAAATCACCTTTTGGGTGAAGAACAAAAGACTTGACTCAAGCTGGATGTTAGACAAACTCCTATACTTTTAGGTAGTGGGTCTAGGCATTGCTCTCAAGTGATAAAAATACGAGATGATAACGTGAAGAAATACTAGAGAAAAACAACTTTAACAGGAAGGAAGTGATTATGCAACACTCATACTTCCAAAGTGACCTTTAAAAAAAAACTATAGGAGACTATAATGGTAGAACTTAATAAATTTGACCAAGTACGAATATTTTTGGGGTGAACACAATTTTTTAGAGTTAGCTCTACTAAAGATACACAACCAAGTAACAAAAATGCAAAACTTGAAAGCAACATCGAAGCAAGATATTGCAAACCATGAATGAGCACATGTTGGAATGATTAAGTCTGACCAAAACTCACAGATTACAAGAGAAATTTTAATAAAAAAAAACTTGGATTTTAGGAGAAAATGAAACTCAATTCTCATCAATGCATGGAGAGATAATAGGAGAGAAAATAAGGGGGAAAGAAATTTTTGGCTGAATTGACCTGTGGTACTTCTAATCTCAATATCTCCAAAAATATATCTTAGAATCACAAATGGTTTGTTGATTAAGAAACTAGACTCAAAGAGATTTAATTTTGACACCTAATTTGACATAAAAATATTCGTTCTATGACCTCTTGATTTTCTTCATTTTGTAGATAAATCTTAGCTGACTCCAATGCGAATATCTCCTTAAATATAGGTCAGGTTGGCATGAAATATTGAATTTATGATCCCAAGACAAGGTCTTTGGCCATGGTCATTGTTATGGACTCCATAGCATCAAGAGTGGCTAACCGGAGAAGAGAATAGATGGAGTAAACTTGTATTTCAATATCTTAGGGGTTTAATTGTAATTTGAAGTTCCATAAGGGTCTAATTGTAATTATAGAACCTTTGATGTTTTCCTTGACCTATTTAGGGCGTCAAGTGAAGTAATGAAGACAAGCATTGAGTATTAGTCTAAATGAGATCAGGTTCTCTCTCAAAAGAGGCCTAACGTGAGAGCTCCTTTCAAGACTCACGTCCTTCACCATTGGGCATTCCAAGAACCCCAAATCCTTCCCTTCCTCCTCATTCAATCTGGAAGCTAGAGGAGATCGCCGGGTGACTCGATCCATGGCTAGAGAGCCTAACAACGTGGTATCAGATAGGACCACCCTTGGTGATTCCTCTTCACCTGCAGAAATTCGAAATTTTGTGGAAGAAAACCATGCTGGTCTACAATCTCAAATCAATGGCTTGGAGGGAAAATTCCAGATGTTGCTGTCACGCATGGAGGAAGGCTTCACCCAGCTCTCAGTCCAGATGGCATCCTCCTCACGTCCAGCAGATCCCCTCAACCCTCTTCCAACACCTCCACCTCCTCCCCTGCGCCAAACACCTCAACCTCGTGGGGGCCTCAATCCAGCCCCTCCTACCGTGCCAAGGTACACAAAGCTTGATTTTCCAACGTATGATGGGTCCTCCGACCCTTTAATGTGGTTGCACAGGTGTGATCATTTCTTTTCCAATCAAGGAACTCTGCCCGAAGGCAAGGTTCAATTGGCCGCCTTCCACATGCTCGATGAAGCGCTTATGTGGTTTCATCAATTCAAAAACGAATTCATGGTCTATGATTGGGAATTTTTCAAAGAAAATTGTATGCTACGGTTTGGTCCTCCGCTTCGCAGCAACCCAGTTGGGGATTTGGTCAATCTAAAACAGAGTGGAACTATAGAACAATATCAGAAATTGTTCCAAGAAAAACTTGCTCGTGCAAGTCATTTGGTCCGACCTGAATTTTATGTCAATTTGTTCACGGCTGGCCTGGTAGAACCCCTTCGCCTAGAAGTGGAATTGGAAGCCCCCACCTCCCTAGCCCACGCAATGAATTTGGCAAGAGCATTGGACACCAAACAGCGCCTCTTCCGTGAGTCCTTAAACAAACGTCCTCCTTGGCAACCTCGCCCACAGCCCCATGGCCCTTATCCCACTCACCCCAGGCCTCCTCCCACCCAACCATCACCACCACCACCAGCCTTTACACCCCCACCTGGTTTTATCAAACGTCTGACAAAAGCCGAAATTGATCAGAGGAGGGCTCAGGGCCTATGTTTCAATTGTGATGAGAAATTCGTCAAGGGCCATCTATGCAAAAGACTATTTTGGGTAGAAATAGAAGACCCCTCAGAGGATGACTTTCAGGAGGATATGGACCAAACCGAGGAGGAAACACCAGAAATCTCCCTCCATGCCATGACCGGCCTGCATAGCACAAATACCATGCAGGTCCATGCCACCTTGAAACATCATATTCTGCTAGCACTCGTGGACTCAGGCAGCACACATAATTTTATAAGCAGCCAGGCAGCACAACAGTTGGGTTTATCACTACAGCAGAAATCAGGCATATCAGTCTCAGTGGCTAATGGTGACAAGGTCACCACCGTGGGGTTCGGTTCAGCAGTGCCCTTTACTATTGAAGGTCACTCCTTTGTAGCAGATTTTTTGGTCATACCGTTGGCTGGGTTTGACCTTGTCTTGGGCATTAAATGGCTACAGCGATTGGGTCCGATCTTATGGGATTTCCAATCCCTGACCATGAGTTTTAACCAGGACACCCATCCGATCACCCTCCATGGCAATAGCGCCCAGAGGCCATGCAGCCTCCACACACTTTCGGTGGATACTTCAAAAGGGGATAACTTAGCTTCATTGTTGGCCGAATATGCTGATTCCTCCTATCAGAGTGTGTGATCACAGAATTCGTTTGAAGATGGGCACAGAACCAGTGGTAGTGCGTCCCTACCGCTATCCCCATGTGCAAAAAGATGAGATAGAACGTCAATGTCAACAAATGCTACAACAAGGTATTATTCAGCCTAGTCGTTCTCCTTTTTCATCCCCGGTATTGCTGGTAAAGAAATCAGATAAATCTTGGCGCTTTTGTGTGGATTACCGTGACCTCAATGCTCGCACCATCAAAGATAAATTTCCAATTCCAGTGGTCGATGAATTATTGGATGAGTTACACGGCTCTCAATTATTTACAAAGTTGGACTTAAAATCAGGCTACCATCAGATTCGGGTTTATTCAGAGGATATCGAAAAAACTGCCTTCCGCACCCACCATGGTCACTACGAGTTCTTGGTGATGCCATTTGGGCTATCCAATGCCCCGTCCACCTTTCAAGCGCTTATGAACCAGGTATTTCGCCCTTTCTTACGGAAGCATGTCTTAGTTTTTTTGACGATATACTGGTCTATAGCAAAACTTGGGCAGCACACTTGCATCAATTGAGACAGGTTTTCACCATTCTCCGAGCACACCATTTATTTCTCAATCGTGCCAAATGTGACTTTGCCACATCCGAAGTAGCTTATTTGGGGCATGTGATATCAGCATCCGGGGTGAAACCAGACTTCAGCAAGATACAATCGGTGATGGATTGGCCCACACCTCACACCGTTACTGCTTTGAAAGGGTTCCTTGGTCTCGCAGGATATTATAGAAAATTTATCAAAGACTACGGTCACCTGGCAGCACCATTGCATAATTTACTGAAGAAACATGCCTTTCAGTGGTCTCAGTTGGCAGACTCCTCATTTAACAACTTAAAACAGGCATTAGCGTCAGCACCAGTTCTCCAATTGCCCAACTTTGCCGAACATTTCATTATAGAATGCGATGCATCCGGGGGAGGGATTGGTGCCGTCTTGCAGCAACAGGGTCACCCTATTGCCTATTTCAGCCGCCATCTCGCTCCTCACCATCACAAGTTAGCCACGTATGAAAGGGAACTTATCGGTTTGGCCAAAGCGGTGCAGCATTGGAGGCCGTATCTGTGGGGCAGACCTTTTGTGATCCGGACAGACCACTGTAGCCTCAAATATTTATTGGAGCAGCGCCTTACTACCTCCCCACAACAACATTGGCTCAGCAAATTAATGGGATTCGATTTTCAGGTGGAATACAAACCAGGTTATCTCAACAGGGCAGCAGACGCTTTGTCACGCCGGGAACTAGAGGAGTCACACTTGCACGCATTGAGCCACCCCAAGTCGCCCTTGCTGGACACAATCCGTCAGGATACTAGCCATCATCCAGATCTCCTTGAGTTACAAGCTCAAATCGCAAACCATTCCAAGGACAAGAACTGGACACTACAGGACGGTCTCATTCTGTATAAAGGACGCATATATCTTCATCCTTCGTCGGTACTCATTCCTGCCATTATTGCCTCCTTTCATGATAGTACACATGAGGGCCAGCAGAAAACATACTTCCGCCTCAGTCGGGAATTTTATTGGAGCGGTATGAAGCGGGTCATTGTGGAGTATGTTGCAGCGTGCCAGATCTGTCAGAGGAATAAGTCAGAATCCTTACAACCAGCCGGCTTGCTCCAGCCACTTCCACTTCCTTCACAGGTATGGGCAGATCTATCAATGGATTTTATCGATGGTCTTCCTCCTTCTGCAGGGAAATCTGTTATTTTTGTTGTGGTAGACCGGTTCTCCAAATATGCCCACTTTATGGCCCTCAGCCATCCGTATACAGCCACACAGGTCGCTCAGCTCTTCATGGATAATATTGTCCGTCTCCATGGCCTTCCGGAGACCATCACCAGCGACCGTGATGCTATCTTCACCAGTAAATTCTGGGGGGAACTCTTTAAGCTCCATGGTTCTAAGTTAGCTTTTTCTTCAGCATACCACCCTCAAACAGACGGCCAGACAGAGGTGGTTAACCGCACCTTGGGTATGTATTTGCGGTGCTTTGTGGGGGACACGCCCCGACTGTGGGTTCGTTGGTTAGCATGGGCGGAGTATTGTTATAATACCTCATACCACACCGCCTTGGGTACTACCCCTTTTCAAGTTGCTTATGGACGCGAACCTCCGCGACTACTTTCTTATGAAACGGGGTCTTCTCGGGTAGAAGCATTGGACCAGGCCTTGGCCGACAGAGATGCAATGCTTGCTCAAGTCCACCTTCAGTTACAACGTGCACAAGCAACTATGAAGCATACTTATGACAAAGGACACCGTCCCCTTACCTTTGCACCTGGAGAATTTGTTTGGCTCAAACTTCAGCCATATCGCCAACTTTCTCTAGCAGCCATCAAACGCCATAAGCTCTCTCCAAAATTTTATGGGCCATTCCAGATCACGCAACGTATTGGCACTGTGGCGTATCGTTTGAAACTACCACCAGACGCCAAGCTCCATGACGTCTTCCACGTCTCCCTTCTCAAGCCGTTCAAGGGAGACTCACCACTGCTGCATACCCCATTGCCTCCTCTCAAAGATGGCAGGTCCATGCCCACGCCTGCTCAGATCCTTCAAGCCAGGCGAGTTAACAACGCTTGGGAAGTGTTGGTTCGGTGGACTGACAAGGAATTGATAGAAGCCTCTTGGGAGACCCTCGAGTCCTTCCAGACTCTATTTCCCACTTTCGAGCTTGAGGACAAGCTCTTTCTTCAGGAGGGGGGTGATGTTATGGACTCCATAGCATCAAGAGTGGCTAACCGGAGAAGAGAATAGATGGAGTAAACTTGTATTTCAATATCTTAGGGGTTTAATTGTAATTTGAAGTTCCATAAGGGTCTAATTGTAATTATAGAACCTTTGATGTTTTCCTTGACCTATTTAGGGCGTCAAGTGAAGTAATGAAGACAAGCATTGAGTATTAGTCTAAATGAGATCAGGTTCTCTCTCAAAAGAGGCCTAACGTGAGAGCTCCTTTCAAGACTCACGTCCTTCACCATTGGGCATTCCAAGAACCCCAAATCCTTCCCTTCCTCCTCATTCAATCTGGAAGCTAGAGGAGATCGCCGGGTGACTCGATCCATGGCTAGAGAGCCTAACAGTCATGAAATAGGAGAGGAAGAAAAGGAAGAGAAGAAAGGAGAAGAGAGAAAGAAGAGAGAACTTGGCTAGAGAAATGGAGAGAGAGAGAGCTTGGGAGAGGAGACAATTCTAAGGACTAATCTGAGCGATAAGAGAGGAGAGTTAATGATCTACCCCATGCCTTGAGCCTCTATTTATAGTTGTGGTAGGAATTTTACAATGACTAAAATACCCTAAGGGCTACAAGCTTTGAAAATTAAAAGACATAAGTAGACATACATCTTCTTAGATAATCACACCCTTATGCCATCCTTATGAGAAAACCTTTTAAATTACTTCTTTTGCCACTTCATTCACATGGGGAAGGTAATTACATTGATGCCACTTGGAGGTGTCTTCCAATAAAATTTTCTCCTTTTGAAATTAGAATCCAATACCTTTCATCCAAGTATATTTTTTCTTCATAAAATATACTTCTTTTAATAGAAATAATCTAATAGATTTTGTACTCTATAATCTGACCGAACTAGGTACTCTTTCTTTTTTGGCCAGTATGCCCATCGACTCTTCTGAGATCGATATCTCCCTCTAGAAACGTCAGATTGGGAATTGGTTGGATAGATAAGAAAATAGAATTATAGATATTTCTTTTGATATATAATTTTCATATAAAGTCTCGTTCTTAATAGTATATAATGGCTTAAAAGTTGAAGTTTTTTTCTACTACTCGAACCTCTCTTGCAATCTAACCTTTGCGGCTTCAAATATTGATTTCCTTTTGTAGAAAACTCCAATTGAAAAAAATATTTTTGCGTTGGAAAGTAGACTTGAAGATATTTTCGTCAATATATAGTTTTTAATATTAAAATTTGAGTGTGAAGGTGAAAGCACCAAGAAAACAATGGCTACAGGGACAGGAAAGATAAGAAAAAAGATAGAATACAAACCTCAACTACTAGAAGTGATAGATCTTAAATAAATATCACATTATCTCTATGGATTAATTGAGTCAACTCAAAAAACCCACTTAATGCTATGTTGAATTTCTAGAATAGAGAAAATTTTCACTGACATGCTGTAATTTAAGTACATGGGCCTTGTTGGAAGATGGGCTCAAGCCCACAAGCTCAAGGCTAAAAACCCACACATCAAAGGAGTGGCAAAGTGGTTATTTGTGGTATGTTCCATAAGGATGGTATGAAGATGTAAATACATTGACTTTGTCTTTTAATCTATTGAGTTGTAACCCTAAGGGCTTTGTAACACTATAAATAAGAGCATTGGCTAAGAGGTAAGGCATTCAAGCCTTTTCCTCTCTTTGGAAAAACGTCCAGCCAACCTCTCTTCTCCCTTGAAGCATTCTCTCATTTCCTTAATACAAACTCTCCTCTCTAACGTCCTTCTCCTTTCTACCTCTTCTCTCACTTCTCTCCTTCTTCTTCCACGTTAACCTAGAGTCATTCTCATGGGGTCCTAACTTCTACATGGTATCAGAGCTTGAAGGTTAGAATCCTTATTCAAGTAGTTATGCCATCCATTCAAGAAGGTGTGTATAGAAGGAGTTCTGCCATGAAGAGATAGGTAAAATCTTTTTTTTTTTTTTTGCATATTCTCTCTTTACAGTTTGAGTTTTTTTCTCTCTTCTTAAATTCTTGATTCATGTCAAGGAAAGATAATCTTCATAAACATTGTGAATATCTATCTTGTATGACTAAAAGGATATTGTAGTCATGATCATCTTGTAGAAAAATTAAATGATTGATCAACGGTTGGTTTTTCGGTTCATTATTTGGATTCAATTACCTTTATGTAATGGGAATCACATATTGTTGATATGGGATTCCACCATATGTTGCTGTCAATAAGCTAACGTTACTCATGGGTGAGAGGTGGCTAAGACTCAGCTTCTTAGTTCCTCTGCCCTTCCCTCTTTTGATGACATCAGTGCTACATTGTTAAGGATTCCTGATCCATCTCCTCCTTCTCCAATTGATGCTCCATCAGTTATGTTCTCTGGTAATCGGGGTATATCATCCCCATTTCGAGGACGTGGAAGAAATACAAGAGGAGGCCGCAATAGAGGTGGTTGAACGGGTCCGACCCATTCCAGCACTGAGCCTCGATTGTGCACTTATTGTGGTGGTCATAACCACCTTGTGGATTCATGCTGGAAACTCCATGGTAAGCCTGATTGGGTGACAACAAATCTAACCTCAGTTAATGTTGAGAAAAAGGAGGATAGGACTAATTCTCATTTCGGGAATGTGACCATCTCTACTGAAGACTATGCTATAATTCAGAAGCTTAAATCCTTATTGGATCAGTTCTCTACTCCACCAGGTCCTACTGCTACCACTACCATTGCCTCAGGCATGCTTTCTTCCACTTCAACCCCTTCCTCTTGGATCATTGACTAGGGGCTTCCAAACAATTGTTAGGTAACAAACACATGCTTCATTCATTGTGTCCATATCTTCCTCCTAAATTGGTCACTATTGCTAATGGTTCCCAAACAAAGGTGTATGGCAAGGGTTCCTCCTCTCTTACCGTGTCTATTCCTCTCCAAGATGTGTTATTTGTTCCTCAATTTCTGTTAAATTTGCTCTCTGTTAGTCTATTAACTAAACAATTGAATTGTTCTATCACCTTCTCACCATCTTCGTGTATATTTTAGGATCTAACTATGAAACAGGTGATTGGTGGCGGCCATGAAAAAGGGGGTTTATACTATTTTACTCTTCCACCAGTAGCTGCTATTTCATCCACTAAATTCGAGGATCAACTGTGGCACAACCGGCTTGGTCATCCATCTACCTCGTCACTTTGTTCATTAGTTCCATCTCTTAAATCTTTGTCTAATTTTAATTGTGAGGCATGTCAATTAAGTAAGCATGTTAGGAGTACATATTCTCCTAGTCTTAAAATTATTAGTACTGCTCCATTTGCATTAATACATTCTGATGTATGGGGCCCTTTAAAGGTCTCTAACCTTTCTCAAGTTCAATATTTTGTTACTTTTCTGGACGATTTTACCAGAGTGACTTGGTTGTTTTTGTTTAAAGAACGATCAGAAATTCTTTCTATTTTTAAAAACTTTCATGCAATGGTTCTAACGCAATTTGAAAAAAAAATTCAAATCCTTAGATCCGATAATGCTAAGGAATATTTGTCTAATGAATTTAAATAGTTTTGTGAGGGTAATGGGCTTCTTCATCAAACATCATGTCCTTATACCCCTAAAAAAATGGTGTTGCTGAAAGAAAGAATCGTCACCTCCTTGAAGTTGCTCAGGGTCTCCTCTACTCCATGAAGGTACCCTACTTTTATTGGCCTCATGCTATTCTTACAGTAAGCTTTATCATCAATAGGTTACCTTCATCAGTAATTAGAAATCAAACTCTGTATTTTGTTGTGTTTCATGTTGAAGATTCATTTTCTCTTCCTTTTAAAGTATTTGGTTGCACATGTTTTGTTCATGATACTTCACCACATAAAAGTAAACTTGATCCTCGGTCTTTGAGGTGTATTTTTTTGGGGTATTCTCGAACTCATAAAGGATATATTTATTATAATCCTACACTTTGGAGGTTGATGGTATCTCGGGATGTGACTTTCTTTGAAGACACTTCCTTCTACTCCTCACATGAGGCTCCTCCAGGATTTACATTTCCTCCTTCCACTCCATGCCCCCTTGTGCCGTTTCATGAAGATATTACTCAACCCCCTAAAGCACTAGCTGTCCCTCACCTGTGGAGTTGTCCGATCCACCAGAGGTAAGTCTTTCTCCTCCTCCTTTGTTTGGGCCTGAATTTGATACTTAGCCTATTGCATTACGAAAGGAACCCCATTCTTGCACTACTTCTCATCCAATTGCCAATTTTATGTCTTCTCATCTCTTATTTTCTCAGTGTGTTCAGTTTCTTGCTTCTCTTTCGTCTGTTTCCATACCACAATCCTATCAGGAGGCCCTGAAGCATCCAGGATGGAAGGCGGCTATGGATGAAGAAATACATGTATTATATAAAATCAAACTTGGACATTGGCATCGCTCCCAAAAGGGAAAAGACCGGTTGGTTGCATATGGGTTTTTTTGGTGACACACAACCTAGACGGGTCGGTTGCTCACCTTAAAGCACGTCTGGTTGCAAAAGGTTATGCTCAGTGCTATGGGATAGATTATGACAAGACTTTCTCTCCAATTGCAAAACTGAACTCGATACGTATCATCCTCTCTATTGCTGCTAACTCATCTAGGCCAGTATATCAACTCGATGTAAAAAATGTATTTTTAAAGGTGATATACGCGAAGAAATTTATATGGTCCAACCACCAGGATATGTGGTTGAGGGGGAGTCCGTATGCCGGTTAAAGAAATCTTTATATGGGCTTAAACAGTCCCCTGGGGCCTGGTTTGATAAATTCAGTCAAGCGCTTCTAGGTTTTCATAGGTGCTCGATTAATCACTCAGTATATGTAAAAGATACTATCAAAGGGAAGATATTATTGGCTGTGTATGTTGATGATATTATCTTGACTGGAAATGATGCTCATAGTATACAAGAAGTGAAGAATATGATATGTAAAAAGTTCAAGACTAAAGATTTGGGTAAGCTCAAATATTTTCTGGGTATAGAAGTCCTTCAATCAAATCATGGAATAGTATTGTCTCAAAGAAAATACG
The DNA here is from genome assembly GCF_029961685.1 of Aristolochia californica. Taxonomy (NCBI): domain Eukaryota; kingdom Viridiplantae; phylum Streptophyta; class Magnoliopsida; order Piperales; family Aristolochiaceae; genus Aristolochia; species Aristolochia californica. The sequence goes on along the minus strand of NW_027181815.1, from coordinate 21,872,155 downwards.
CCTTGGATCTTCTTGAAGAAACATGAATGAAAGGTTGTAGACCAGTTGATACACCTATGGATGCGAATGAAAAATTGTGTGCCACAACTGGAGAAGATGTTGACACTGGCAAATATCAAAGACTTGTGGGAAAATTGATCTATCTCATGGTAACCAGGCCAAAAATATCATATGATGTAAGTGTGGGAAGCCAATTCATGCACAAACCACAAATTACTCATTGGCAAGCGTTGAAGAGAATACTATGATACTTAAAAGGTGCTCTAGGAAGAGGATTGTTATATAAACAACATGGTCACTTCAATATAGAAGGCTTCTCAGATGCAAATTGGGTTGGATCACCCGATGATAGAAAATATACGTCTGGGTATTGTACCCTTGTTGGGGGGAACTTGGTCACATGGAAAAGCAAAAAGAAAAATGTGGTTGCAAGATCTAGTGCTGAAGCAGAATACTGAGCTATGGCCCACACTGTAAGTGAACTTTTATGGATAAAGACTCTTCTTATCGAATTAGGATTTTATAAAGGAGGCTCTATGGGTCTACATTGTGATAATCAAGCAGCTATTCACATACGTTAAATCCAATCTTCCATGAAAGAACTAAGCATATTGAAGTGGATTGTCATTTTATACGGGAAAAATTTCAAGCAGGAATAATTTCTCTTAAGTATGTTTCATCTCAAGAGCAATTAGCTGATATCCTCACCAAACCGGCAACATCCAAAATTCTATCTTATATATGTGGCAAGATGGGTATTTATGATGTATTTTCTCCTCCATCTTGAGGGGGAGTGTTGGAAGATGGGCTCAAGCCCACAAGCTGAAGGCTAGGCTAGAAGCCCACATGTCAAAGGAGTGGCAAAGTAGTTATTTATGGTATGTTCCATAAGGAAAGCATGAAGATGTAAACACATTGACTTAATGTATCTTTTAATCTATTGATTTGTAACCCTAAGGGCTTTGTAACACTATAAATAAGAGCATTGGCTAAGAGATAAGGCATTCAAGCCTTTTCCTCTCTTCGGAAAAACTTCCAGCCACACTCTCTTCTCCCTTGACGCATTCTCTCATTTCCTTAATCACAACTCTCCTCTCTAATGTCCTTCTCCTTTCTACCTCTCCTCTTTCTTCTCTCCTTCTTCTTCCACGTTAACCTAGAGTCATTCTCATGGGGTCCTAACTTCTACAGGCCTTACTTAGGATTACAATTGAACTACCCCTGTCCCAGTTAAACCCAAAGTTAAACACTAAAAGGTAAGTCCTAGAACAATTGAACAACTAAACATAAATAGAAGACTAACATAACTAAAATACCTTTAACTGAAAATCTTCTATGAGAGTCCTTCCATAATAATTTTGGCTCTATAAGGCTTCATTTTGTGAGAGTCATGTGAGACTCTTTCATACCTACTCTTCAACATAAATGAGTACATTGGCAGTAAAAAAGATGGGTGGATCCTAAAGTGACTAAGCTAGAAGCGGGAGATGGTTGACAATGGTCTCGAGGAGGTGCTCGATCCTCTACTATCCAGCCTTCAATTGGTTTTGTATGGCAAGAATAGCTGCTTTAAGTTGCCACAACATCATCAACCGTTGTCTCTAATGCTTTAAAAGCTATCGATGGAGTCTGGGCTTCCTACTTTTGTGAGGCATCTCTTCATCAATTCAAACTGGTCTACAGGAGACTCAGGGCTCTCCTAAGGGTGCACGTTGTGGTACAGATTCCTTTGGGATCTTCTCCTCTTGAATCCATTGTCCCCTCCATTTGGCAAATCCAAGTTTTCCCACTTTTATTTCTCCTATGGACATCTTCATTATCATGTCGACTAACACTTCATTCGATAAATCTACTCCACAAGAGAATCCTTAAATCCTAACAGTATACTTAATTAGGGTTAGGGTTAGGGTTTAGTGCTTAAATCCACTCGAAAACAGTTTCTAGTATTAGTACCCCAATATGATAAAAATATAAAAACAAGAGAATCCTTAAATCCTAATAGTATACTTAATTAAAACATAACCCTTAAATCCAAAATTAGGTCAAACATGCATTATTACTATACGAATAAGTAATTTCATGTATAATTAAAATACTTATTATATTATTTAACAATTACATTTTATTGTACATTAATACAGTAATTACGTTAGCCAATGAAATTCGCACGTGATTAATTATTAAAAATAAATAAATAATATTATAAATAACAGCAACGAATGTAATAAGTTAAGTTATTAATTTATTAATAAAATATGATATACTTTAACCTAAAAATGAATGATTAAACAGGAAAAAGTTGATCTAATCATAACTTTAACACACTATATATTTGTACGTATTATTAATTAATAATATGTTTCCATTAAATTTAAAATCATTGATTTTATTAAATAAAAAATAGTTTAATTAAACCAACATAATTGATCAAATGCTTGATTTAACAATATCTTAATTACCACTATTAAATCACTAATATAATAAAATAATTTAAAAATAAATATAATGAATAAATAAAAAATTATTTCATTAATAAAAGAAAATGGATATTTTATGTGGTATTAATTGATTATATATTTTCGAAAAATTAAAAATAATTAATTGATCAAATGCATATTGTAGCTATATTTTATTTACAAGACTTAAATATCTAGTTTAATATTGTAATAAAATTTAATTTAATTAATATATAAATAAATAGTTAACTTCATTAATAACCTAAGAAAGATTATTCTAATAATGAGCTCGTGCCTTTAATATTAAAATCATCAAATTACAAGTTTAGTACATAAGAACATTACATGTTCAAAAGCAATAAGATACAATCATCATTTATCATTCCACATGCAAATCGCTATGTCATCTCGAAATTGTGCGCCTCTGGATTCTAATGTACGCTGCCTCCAAAACCTTGTTGATTGGGTATTCTCTTCCACAAGACCATCGCTATCATCGTTGTTTGTATCATCCGTTATAGCTAATTGGAGTCCATCACCTCCTCCACCGAACTTGTCATCCGAATCATCATCTTCCAATTCAAATATATCTTTGTAATCCTCTCTACGTATATAATTGTGTAATATGTAACAAGCAATTACAATTTTTGTTTGTACCTCAATGATGGGGGTTGGATTTCGTTAGCCAATGGACGTCAGTCTAGGCGAGTTAGCCTTGTTTGAACTGGACTAAACACCCCAAACTCTAAACACTAACCCTAAACCCTCAACCTTAATTCCAAAACCTAAACCCTAAACTACATATCTTAAAACCCCTAAAAGCCCCAAACCTTAAAACCTAAACCCTATCACCCCAAAACCGAGAACCCTAATTTTTTTTTAAAAAACCCTAAACCCTAAACCCTTAAATACCAAGCACTAAACCCTAAATACACTAAACCCTAACCCTAAACCCTTAAATACCAAGCACTAACCCTAAATACACTTCAAGCAGGCCTACCTAATTTACGAGCTTCATGGAGATTATGGCTATCTCAACATAGCTATGTTGAGAAGGTGTTGGATAGGTTCAATGTTATGGACTCCATAGCATCACAAGTTATCCATAGGCATAGGAATTAAATTATGTCAATTTACTTTTAATGTAATTTCATTTGGTTTGGTTTGGTTTACTTTGGTTTGGTTTAGATGTAATGTGGTGTGAACCACTTGACCTATGGGTCACTTTTGTAATTCCGTCCTCAACCCTATTTAGGGGGCGTCAAGGGAAGGAGAAATGAAGTATTGAGAAAATTAGAGTAAACATGTCAGATTCTCCCTCAAAGGTCTAGGTCGGATTCTCCCTCTGAGGTCCAGGTCGAGCTTCCTTCAAAGCTCCACCATTCCACGTTCCAGAAACAAGCATCCTCTTCCAGCTTCAAGAACAACCATGGAGGGAAGAGAGGAAAGATGAGTGACTCGATCCATGGCTCGGGAAGAACCTAACATTCAACATGGGTAATGCAAAACCAGTAAGTACACTTTTGGCGAATCATTTCAGATTGTCTACCACTCAGTGCCCGAAGACAGGTGATGATGTTCATGACATGTCAAAGGTCCCATATGCCAGTGTAGTGGGGTGTTTAATGTATGCTATGGTTTGTTCAAGATCAGATTTGGCACAAGCTGTCAGTGTGGTTAGCAAGTTTCTATCAAATCCGGGTCGACAACAATGGGATGCAGTCAAGTGGATTTTTAGATACTTGAGGGATACTATAGACTATGACATCATGTTTAGCAGACAATAGAGTGATGCTTCAATTATGGGATATGTGGATGCAGATTATGCAGGGGACTTGGATGACAGGAGGTCTACCACAAGTTATGCATTTACTCTTTTCGGATGGCCTATTTGTTGAAGGTCCATGGTACAGTTTATAGTTGCACTATCTACTACTGAGTCAGAATATATGGCAGTAACGGTGGCTGCCTAGGAGGCTTTGTGGCTTACAGGGTTGGTTAAGGAGCTGGGTGTCCAACAAGGTGGAGTTCAGTTGCATTGTGACAGTCAGAGTGCCATTTATTTGGTAAAGAACCAGGTGTATCATGCAAGGACCAAGCACATAGATGTGAGGTTTCAACGGTTCATTGAATTGGTTTCATTAGGTGAACAACTACTTGAAAAAGTTTACACTTCTGAGAATGCAACAAACATGTTGACAAAGCCTATTACTATAGATAACCCTACTTAGTGGGGAAGGAGAATGAGAAAAGGCAAGTCTTGAATTAGGTTAAACAGGGTTCATAGTTCTCCTTGACGAACTCTAGGGTTTGGAGTTCTCCTTGATGAGCTTTAGGTAGAGGTTCCCTCTTTAATCTGAATTTCTTTCTTCTCTTTTTGTTTTTCTGTTTTACAATACTCTTCACTGAGAACAATGAAGGATTATTCCCCTTTTCCAAGTTCAACAAGAGGACTTTAGCCTCTAATCAGGGCACTGTAGCAAGAGAGGAATTTTCCTTCTCTTTTTGGAGCAAATTTAGAGGCTTTCCCCGCCCCTAGACCGAGAGAAGCAAGGCCAGAGGTTCTCCAACTTCTAAACTAGAAAGCAGCAAGGTTAGGGACTCCTAACCCCTAATCCGGGGACTGCCCAAGTTAGAGGCTTCTCAGCCCCTAACCCGGACAGCAGCTGGAAGGGACCTAACCCCTCTCATGCGTGAGCAGCAAGGGGCCCACCCCCCTCCTTTCCGTGAGCAGCAAGAAGCTTCCTATCCCCTTAGAGAGAGCAGCATCATAGCGGCTTAAGGGAGGATCTTTTACCTCTAATCCAGCATCCACAAGGTCTCTCTAAGTCTACCAAGAGCAGCAGAAAAAAGGAGGGTCCTTTCCTCCTAACAAGAGCAGCAGCTCTCTCTAACAACCTTGGATTCACCAATCCCACGCTGAATTACTTGATCAGTGACATGGGATAATCATAGTCCTTTAATCTATTGAGTTGTAACCCTAAGGGCATTGTAACACTATAAATAAAAGAATTGGATAAGAGGTAAGGCATTGAAACCTTCTCCTCTCTTTTAGAAATTGTCCAGCTACCTTCTCTTCTCCCTTGACGAATTCTCTCCTTCCCTTACGCTAAAATCTACTCTCTCACACCCTTCTCCTTCCTCTCTCCTCTCTCTCTTCTCTCCTTCTTCCACGTTAACCTACAGTCCTTCTCATTGGGTCCTAACTTCTACACCCTTTAAGATATTCTTCATAAAGACAAAATGATCTACTGAGCACTAGCTGAATCCAAACAACAATATTGTTTGGCTAAATTTTTCAAACCAAGCCCGAAGAGGCTGTTTAAGCCCATATAGAGACTTCCTTAATTTCCATATTGACTCCCACTCAACCACAAAGTTGGGTGGTTGATTGCACATTTATCTCTTCTTTTATGTCCTCATTCAAAATGATATTTTTTAACATCCAATTGATATACCACCTATGAGGAATTAGCAACTATAGATAATAAGATGCGTATAGAGTTTAATTTAGCCACTAGGGAAAATGTTTCCTCATAATCTAGTCCATAAAACTAAGTGTATCCCTTGACAAAGAGTTAGGCTTTGAGACCAGCAACAAAACCATCTAGATTGTGCTTGATAGTGAAAACTCATTTATAACCTACGGGTTTCTTGTCAGGATGAAGAGGAACTAGGGCACAAGTCTAATTCTCATATAAGGCATGCATTTCTTCTTCCATGGCCACCTTCCATCCTGGATGTCTCAGGTCCTCCTGATGTGACTGTGGAATAGATATGGGAGAAATATATGCAATAAGTTGACAGCATGAAGAAGACAGTTGATGGTGAGAAACAAAATTGGATATAGGATGAGAAGTGAAGGGCCTAATGATGGGCCAAATACAACAGGGAAAGATGGGCTTACCTCGGAGGGATCCATAAACTCCACAAGTGAGGTGTTGACCGAGTTTTCAACGGGCTGAAGCAGATCTACGTCAAGTGGCACGATGGGCTTCAGAGCTGCCTAAATGGATGAAAGACCCGAGGTGCATTTTTTGAGTAATAAAAAAATGTGTCATAAAAAAGGTGACATCCCTAGAAACAATTATGTCCCAAAGAGAAGGATTATAATAGACATAACCTTTTTGTGTACTAGAGTTAAACACACTTAGTGCACTTTGAAAGTGAATTACCAAGTGAAAGTGAATTACCTAGTGAAAGTTGTAAAGTTGGGTCTAAGGCCCATCCCAAAATAAACTAGCCAACTTAGGAAGCATCTTTCCCAACTAATAAACTCAAGATCTTTGTACTCACTAATCCATATGGGACTATTCCGTAACACTCCCCCTCACTTATAGGCCCTCTTTTGTGGCTCTACATGTGGATAATTTGGGTGGAGGCCCACATAAGAGTACCTACTCTGATACCATGTTAAGTTGGGTTCAAGGCCATCCCAAAATGACTAGCCAACTTAGGAAGCCTTTTTCCCAGCTAATAAACTTAACATCTTTGTGCTTGTTGATTTTCAGGACTCCATGGATTTAGCTCATGGAGAAAAAGAGAGAGGGACTCATTGGGAGAAAACAAGAGAGAAAAGACGCTATGGACTTATGTCCTAACCCTTCCCATGAAGCTCAATTTATAGATTAATAATCCTAAATATTAAACTTATATCCCTAAAACTTTGACTAATTACATCATTGTTATCTTTATGAGATGACTCATTATTTACAATAATGGCATCATTGTTGGCCTTCTGCTTGGTCTGTGGGCCTTAAGCCCATCTTCCACATCTCTTGGATATGTGGGCCTTCCTTGTTCTTATGGACTTGAGCCCCATCTTCTAAGACACTTGGATGTGTGGGTCTTCCTTGGTATGTAACTTTGGGCCCATCTTCTAGCACTCCCCCTCAAGATGGGGGTGAGAGAACATCATGAATACCCAGCTTGCTTCAAATGGTGTAAAGGATCTTCTCGTATAAAATGGTTGTCCACCATATCTTCCAACACTCCCCCTCAAACTGGTGGTCTCTTAGAGACCCAATTGGCATAATATAAGAGAGTAAAATTACTCTTATCCATAAGACATTGCTCCATACTGCAGTCAAATGGTCATAGTCAAAAATACTTTCCACTCAATTTCACAAGTAAAAAAGTAGCCCTTCTGTGGGGCACAAAGTCTACCCACTTTCTCAAGGTAGCTCAAAAAACACCTCTTGGGTGAATAATAGACTTGAATCACACTGGATCTTGGGCACACTCCTATCCTCTGTAGGTTGTAGGTCTATAGGCATTGTTTAGAAGTATAGTAATAAACTCCTCCATCACGGTGTCCCTCCATAGGGCACCGACTCTCAAATGGTAGGAGTAAATACGTCAAGTAAGGGGGGTAACAAGTAATCACTTGGAAGATAATATTCTTGGGCCACCATGTGCTTTCTTCTTCATCAAGTAACCGATGCTGATAACAATCAACAACTGAGAACTCCTTCAATAATAATGTCTCAGGCAAAAAGACACAATAGTAGTAGCTGAAATGGACCTGGGTCTAATAACACATATATAATAATAAAAATTCTTTAAAAAGGACCCATAAGATAATTCATTGATAGTCCATTAAATAAGGAAGTTGCACCAAAAAATATGTTGGAACCTAGTAATAATCCAAGTTAATAATCCAGTCAGACAAAAGGGACCGAATCAAGCCGAGTTAGATATGAGATCAATATAGCTGAGTCGAGGAAGAAATAGGTATAGAACTCAGGACCCAGACCTGTATAAAGAGGCAATAAGAGAGTGGGCTGAGTCAGATTGACTTGGTTGAGTTGGCTCGATCCGAGTTGGCCCAACTCGTTGGGTTAACTCGTTGAATCAATCAGCCACCTAACTTAGGTGGGATTTTAATTCAGAACCAGTGTCTTCCTCGGGCTGCTAGCCTTCGAACATCACGGCACAACAGAAAATTAGAGAGTATAGCCAGCGATGAACCTGCAATAATTTATCAAAAAATAGAGCGACAGAATAATGGAAACTTTCCAAGAGTGTATCCAGCGGCTAGCTAAAAAAATATCGGCGAGGTGACAGTCAGACCAGCATAGAGACAACTGATGAAGGAGATCAATCATCGAGAAATTTTTGAAAATAATTCAATCTAGCAGAGAGCTTTCCTCGAAAAAAAATGGTATGGCTAAGGAAGATAATATGCCTTAATCCAAGCATAGTCGAGCTTCTACTCAATCACCAGAGCAAAATAATCTCGCGAATTTCCTATTTGTCTTCCTCGCAATGTGTTGGGATCTTCCCATCTATGGATCGTGTCACCCTTCTTCCCTCTCTTCCCTCCAGATTGGCTGTTGACGCTGGAAGAGGATTCTTGTTCCTTGAACGTGTAATGGTGGAAATCGGAATGGAATGGATTGAACCTTGAAGGAGATTCGACCTGGACCTCAAAGGGAGAATACGACCTAGACCTCGGAGGGAGAATCTAACCTGTCTAGACTAAATTTCTTAATGCTTACCTTCATTCATCTTGACGTCCCAATAAATAGTTTTGGGAATGAAAATACAAGCTAGACCCATGGATCAATTGGTTCGCGCCAAATTACCTCCAAACCAAACCAACCCAAATTGAGATACATGAAAAGGGAAATAACATAATTTAATTCCTACGCCTGTTGATCCCGAGTCTATAACATCACCCCCCTCCTGGAGAAAAAGATTGTCCTCAAGCTCAAAAGAGTGGTATAGAGACTGGAAAGCCGCTAAGGGCTCCCATGTAGTGTCACTGGGGTCAGCGTCATCCCATTGCACGAGTACCTCCCAATCGCCCTAAATGCGACGAGCCTGCAACACCTGTGCTAGAGTAGAAAGGACATGTCCCTCATGTAGTGGTGGCAGAGGAGTGTGCAGCAAGGGGGAGTCACCCTGGAAGGCCTTCAGTTGGGAGACGTGAAACACATTTTGGATCTTTGCTTCTGGTGGAAGCTGCAAGCGGTAGGCGATTGTGCCAATGCGGTCTAACACCTGAAAGGGACCATAATACTTCAGAGATAACTCGTGGTATTTGGAGGTTGTCAGTGAAAGCTGCCTGTAATTTTGGAAACGCAGCCATACATAATCTCCTGGAGAAAAGAATACTTCCCAGTGGTGCTTATCATAATATAATTTCATAGTATGTTGGGCCTACTGGAGATGAGTGACGCACCTCACTGAGCATGGCGTCGCATTCTGCTAAAGCCTGGTCCAAGGTGGCAACCTTATGCACCTGGTTCATACGATAAAAGTTGAGGCGGATCTTTGCCATATACTACCTTGAATGGAGTAGTGCCGAGTGCACTGTGGTAGGATGTGTTGTAACAGAATTCTGCCCATGCCAGCCACTTAACCCACCGTTTAGGTGAGTCCCCGCACAAAACAACGAAGATACATCTCAATCGTTTGGTTAACAACCTCGGTCTGTCCATCAATCTGTGGATGGTAGGCGGAAGAGAACACCAACTTTGTGCCTTGCAGCTTGAGTAATTCCTTCCAGAACGTACTAGTAAAGACGGCGTCCCTATAATGGAGGCCGACATCCCATGTAACCGGACAATATTATCCATGAATAGTTGAATTACTTGAACTGTAGTGTAAGGATGCGCCAGAGGTAGGAAATGGCCATACTTTGAGAAACGGTCAACCACTACAAATATAACTGATTTGCCGGACAAGGGGGGAAGGCCATCAATGAAGTCCATGGATATATCGGACCAAACTTGTGACGGTAGCTGAAGTGGTTGGAGCAACCCTGCTGGACTTAAAGATTCAGCTTTATTCCGTTGACAAATTTGGCAAGCTGTCACATAATCGGCTACACTACGCTTCATGTATTTCCAATAAAATTCCCAACTGATCCGAAAATATGTTTTCTTTCTGCCTTCATGTGTACTATCATGGAAAGAGGGTAAAATGCTGGTAATAAGTGGTGACGTGTGGTGCAGAAAAATCCGGTTTTTGAACAGGATTGGACAATTCTGGATCGTCCAATGTCCCCTGTTGAATCTCATGATATAATGCAAAAATTTCCAAATACTGTTGTGTCTCCTCCCTAATAGAATCCAACAAGAGAACTCTGGGCTGACTGATAGCATATAAGTGCGGCTCTGGAAGGTCCCAGCTAGACAAAGCATCAGCCCCCACATTCAAACTACCAGGTGTATATTCAATTGTAATGTCAAACCCCATCAGTTTACTCAACCAGTGCTGCTGAGGGGAGGTGGTGAGGTGCTGCTCTAGAAGATATTTTAGGTTGCAATGATCAGTTCGAATCATAAATGTGTGCCCCCAGAGATAAGGCCGCCAATGCTGTATTGCTTTAGCTAAACTGATCAATTCCCTCTCATAAGCTGCTAGCTTGTGATAGTGGAGGCCAAGCTGGTGGCTGAAGTAAACGATCGGGTGGCCCTGTTGCTATAACATTGCACCGATACCGCCAACTGAAGCATCACATTCCACCACAAATAACTCATCAAAGTCCTGTAGCTTCAAAATCAGCGCTGATGATAAGGCGTGCTTCAATTTCTGAAAAGAATGATCTGTTGTCTCGGACCAAGTGAAGGCATTTTTCTTGAGTAGGTTGTTAAATGGTGCTGCAATCTGGCCATAGTTGCGGATAAATTTTCCGTAATACCCCGTGAGGCCCAAAAATCCCCTTAACGTTGTGATGGATGTAGGGGAAGGCCAATCTATGACAGTCTGAATCTTACTTTGGTCAACCTGCACCCCAACTGCTGAAATAATGTGGCCCAAATATGCCACCTCGGAGGTGCCCATAGAACATTTGGACTTATTTAAAACCAAATGATAGGAGCAGAGAAGAGTAAAGACCTGGTGAAGGTGCTGAATGTGCTCGTCCCAAAGTTTGCTATACACCAATATATCATAAAAAAATACGAGAACATATTTCCGCAAGATAGAGCTAAATACCTCATTCATGAGGGCCTGGAATGTGGATGGCGCATTGGAGAGACCAAAGGGCATCACGAGGAACTCAAAATGACTGTGGTATGTGCGGAACGTAGCCTTCTCCACATCTGAAGGATGAACGCGAATCTGATGATAGCCTGACTTCAAATCCAGCTTGGTAAATATAGTGGCACCGTGTAACTCATCTAACAACTCGTCCACCACTGGGATGAGAAATTTGTCTTTAATAGTGTGAGCATTGAGTTGCCGGTAGTCCACACAAAACCTCCATGACTTATCATGCTTTTTGACTAGTAATACCCGGGATGAGAAAGGAGACCTGCTTGGCTAAATAATTCCCTGGGCGAGCATATTTTGGCACTACCTCTCAATTTCATCCTTCTGTAAGTGGGGGTAACGGTAAGGCCGAACCACCACAAGTTCAGTTCCCATCTTCAATCTAATGCGGTGATCACAGTGGCGAATAGGCGGAAGAGCAGTAGGATCATGAAATAAATCTTCAAAATTTGTAAGTAAGTGAGATAACTTACAGTACTCGGTGTTTTGGTCCTGAACTAACTGAAGTGGCAAGGCACTGTAGCCTATGTGCCCTGCAAGGTGATCTGATGCTGGACTTCTGTGAAGGTCATGGTCAGGGCCTGGAAATCCCACAAAATAGGCCCCAACAGTTGGAGCCATTTAACTCCAAGGTAGAGTCATCACCTAGGTAGACATTTTAAGGCTATGTAGCCCAAGTTCCTCAATTTAAAGGTTTTAGTGAAACACCTTAGAAGGGGATAAACAAGCTCCTCTCCCCAACAACCTCCCATGACTATCTAGTGTAATTATTCTTGCTTTGACTAAGAAATACTTTGAAGTAGAAACCAGTATTTTTATTGTATATTTATTATTTAATTAGCAGTAATAATCTTTGATAATATTTTTTGAAGGAAAAATGAGAAAAATAATATTATGATAATATTTATTATTTAGTGTTAATTAAGAAGTAAAGAGTGAAATAGTAAAATCATAAATAGTAAAAATTAGCAATGAACAAATAAAAAAAATTGAATTTTATCTGCATAAGAACTAAACAAATAATTTGAACAGTTATCATATAGTAAATCGAGTGAAATTATTAAACAAAAGGTGAAACTCGTGCACTTAAAGTAACTAAAATGGTATTATCGTAGTGACACTAGTTAAGGATCATATAATACCCTATCTGGCCCATTATTTGCATCAAACAGAGACTTCTCTCTCACTTGCCGTACTTGTCCTTAAAGCGTATAAAATGCTAATTCAGCAACGTTGAAGTTGAACATCAACATTATATCATCAGAACTGGCTGTCCTGTGTGTCGGCTTCTTCAATGGAGAAAACCATAACATACAAACCCTCATCACATAAACCTTCTTAGATTAGATGTTGGTACCCTCGATATACTAATGAAAACTGGTAAAATAACTTTACTTTCTATCGCTCATATTCATTTCTGCTAAATGGAACAGTAAAATAGTCCGTCTCAAATGTCAGAAGTAGTGTTACTTCCGGTCTCATTTCAGTAACGCCTACATCACGAAGAAAACAAAAATTAAGAACAGCACTGTGCGGTAACTAAAATAGCTTGGATGTTCGTGTTGATACCTTTTGAGTAGCAGTTTACTGTTTTTGTCTCAAGAAGAGCCAGAAGATGCAGAAGGTAACAAAAAGAAAAATTAAGAACAGCACTGTGGGGTAACTAAAATAGCTTGGACGAGGAGCGGCCTCAGTGTACATCTCCATCAGGTTATTCAGATCATCATCAAATCCTTTCTCTAACTCCATCTCTTCTTCATAGTGCCTCCTCTTCATTTCAGTCCTCTTCGCTTTATAGCTTTTCTCAAGCTTCTCTCTCTCCTCCTCAAACTCATCCACACATTTTTCTTGACAGTTGATGAACTTCTCAATTTTTTCCTGCCTGCAAGGTAGGGAGACCAGGAACCACCATACAAGTGAGAACAACTTTTTCTGTTATTTACCCATTAACTTTTCATGTAGGATTGATTATGTTACCGAAGTTTACGATCTTCAGAGCTTCCAGAACCAACATTGCTTAACTCTACAGCACGGTCCTCCTGCAGGGCTTGATCAAAGGCTTGCTCTTTTGCTTCTCGAGCATCAAGCATATCAGCAATTTTCTCATTAAAGAATTTCTCCATGTTATCCATCTAAAAGTTATCCATTTGATATTGGAAAACAAAGTAAGGAGCTACATACAGTTAAAGAAAAATTGTTATAAGAAAATATTAAAGCAAAATAAGAGGTAGAAATGTTATTACCTCCTCCTTGATCTCTTCATATTGTTTCTTTGCTCGGAGTCTCAGTATGTGATATTCTTCTTTTGCAATACGAAGCTGATTGCTCATAAGCCCCACTGTTTCTTTGAAAGCCTTCCGTTCAGCATCTTTGTTCTTCAGCCAGATCAATTGTTTGTTTTCTTCACTCATCTGCTTCATTCCACCCACAACCTTTTCTTGGTAAGATACCATCTGAAATTTTAGTCTGGACTTTCCTGTTACTCATACAAAACAGAAATGAATCCACTTAACGAAACGTGGATGAATTTTGAACATGCTTATTAGACAACAACAACAACAAATACTAAAGACAACATTCTAAATACCAGAACAACATTAGCTGTAAGATTCTTCTATGCCTCTAACAAATACAAAACATGATCCAACAATTTCTCAATCACAGAATCTAAAAACAGCTAATCAACAAGAAATAGTAGTAGTCACTAGCGATTCCTAAAAATAAGTGCAACCAACATCCAGGTTGCTACAAAATGTCAAAAAAATGTATTTGTTCCCTTTCTATGATCCACGGCAACCAGGGGTAAGGCTCGTTTGAGTTAACGAGCCGAGCTCGACCGAACCATGGTTCGGTTCGAAAGCTCGCAAGCCAACTCGTTAACTTAACGAGGGCTCGGAATTATGGGAGTCGGGAGCAAGAGCGCTGCGGGAGGTCAACTTGGACTTGGATTGTTTTTTGTCCTTCTTCTCGCTTTTATTAAGCCAAAACTCCGCTACCTTCCGTGATTTTAAAAGTTTTTTAATTAGAGTGTTGACGTCCAGCGGTGACCATGACGTTATGCTTCTGCGAATCAATGGTCATCGTTTAAACACATAAATATTCTGCAAAGACAGTGAAGTGTTGAATTTATGGAAAAGAGAAAAACTTCATAGACTTATTTTTAATCAAAGTACATGAACCTCTATTTATAATAGAGGAAAGTAATAGAGTCCAATTACAATTAAACTACATTTATCCCAATTACACCCAAACTCTAACACTTAAAGATAAGTCTTAACATAATTAAATAACACAATATAAATAGAAGACTAACACGACTAAAACACCTTTAAACTAAAACTCCTATGAGACCTGCTTCTATAATAATTGTGGCTCTGTTAAACTTCTTATGTCATCTCACGCGATCATGGTGGGTCCCATATCTTATGGGTTTGGGCCCATCTTCCAACACTCTCGGATATGTGGGCCTTCCTTGGTCTTATAGGTTTGGACCCATCTTTCAACACACTTGGATATGTGGGTCTTCCTTGGTCGTGTGGACTTGGGCCCATCTTCCAACACTCCCCCTCAAACTGGAGGTGAGAGAACATCATGAACTCCCTGCTTGCTGCAAATGATGTATAAGATAAAATGACAGTCTTCCATTCTTTCAACACTCCCCCTCAAGCTAGTGCTCTCTTCCATGAGGCCTAACTGGTATAAGATAAGTAAGAGTAAAATCACTCCAAGCCATATGACATCGCTCCAAACTCCATTCATAATCCATGTTGGATGTAGGGCACACTCCTATCATTCTCAGGTAGTGGCACTCATATCTTTCGCAAGTAGTGGCTCTATACGTAGTGCTCAAAAGTGTAGTAAAAACTCCTCCATCATCGTGTCCCTCCACAAGACAACGACTCTCAAGTGGTAGGAGTAATAAATGTCAATTAAAGGGGACAACATATATGTAATAATAAGTTCCTCCATCACAGTGTCCTAACCTGTGCACCGACTCTCACAGGTAGAAATGGGTGATAAATGTCTGTCACTCACAAGATAGCGATAAAAGACGTGATACGTGATAAATCTCTGTCATTCACAAAACGGCAATAAAGGACGTGATAAGTGGATAATGCCTGCCATTCACAATCAATGGACTTAAAACACCCATATACGTACGTGATGGACTTAAACTCCCAACCAAAGCAACACTCAAAAGGTTAGCCCAAAGATGTATTTGAGAGTCAAATAAAGGATGGTAGGAGAGTCTGCCAAATAACTAATAGGTAATGGATAAAGAGGAAGACAAAATGTTGGGGCCACCACTTCTTCAATAATAATGTCTCATCCAAAGAGACACAATAGCTGCAGCTGAAATGAGCTTAGACCCATATAACATGAACCAAAATAACAAAAATCCTTGTAAAATGAACCATAAAATAATCTGATGCAAGCATGTGCACCAAATAATATGTTGACCAAGGAATATGTTTGCAAATATTTCAAAATAATAATCAAGCCAGAGAAATATAATCGAGTCGAGCCAAATCAGGTATCACCAATAATTACCATAATTATTATTATAAGTCAAGATTCTTGGTCTTCAATTTTTTTTACTCTTTCTTGTACTTCTTCTTCTACTTCTCCCCCTCAAGCTGGGAGGTAATGGCATTTTTCCCAGCTTGAACGAAATAACATAGATGTAGTAACTGAAAAAGGGGTAAGTGAGATATTTTCCTGATATAGTTGATCAATAACAACAACTCAAAAAGTGACGCAAAACAATCGGCTTAAATTCGGATTTTTCAATGCAACCGGACACCAGTATGACCTTTGATTCTTCCAATGCGAATATATCCTTAAATATAGATTAGATTGACATAAAATTTTCTCCTTCTGAAACTAGACTTAAATACCTTTCATCGAAGTATAAATTTTCTTCATAAAATATACTTCTATTGAGATATATAATCTGATAGATTTCGGTCTCTGCCTAACTAAGTACTCTTTCCCCTTTTCCAGCATGACCATTGACTCTTCCAAGATCCATATCTCAAAAAAAAAAAAAAAAATCGAGAATTGGTTGAATAGGTAAGAAAATAGACTTACAAATCTTTCTTTTGATATATTATTCTCCATATAAAGCCTCGTTCTTGATAGAATAAAATAGCTCGGAAGTTAAAGCTTTTTGGTGCTGCACGAACCTCTTTTGCAATCTGACCTTTGCTGCTTCAAATATCGATTTCTCTTTATAGATAACTCCGGTTTTAAAAAATCATTTTTCCTTGGAAAGTAGACTCGAATATCTTTCCGTCAATATATAATATGCATTATGAAAAGCTCAATATAGAGGTGAAAACGTAAATCAAATAACAAGTATAGGGATTGAAAAAAAATATGAACCTAAACTGGTAGCGATAATAAATCAGAATATGATCACATTAACTCTATGGGTTGACCAAGTCAACTCACAGAACCTGCTCTGATACCATGTAGAATTTATGGAAAAGAGAAATACTTCATAGACAGACTTATTTGTAATCAGAGTACATGAACCTCTATATATAATAGAGGAAGGTAGTAAAGTCCAATTACAATTAAACTACCCTTGTCTCAATTACACCCAAACTCTAACACTTAAAGATAAGTCCTCGCATAATTAAATAACCTAATATAAATAGAAGACTAACATGACTAAAACACCTTTAAACTGAAACTCCTCTATGAGACTTGCTTCCATAATAATTGTGGTTCTGCTAGACTTTTTATTGTGTAAGACTTCTTATGCCACCTCACGTGATCATGGTGGGTCCCATATCTTATGGGATTGGGCCCATCTTCCAACACACTTGGATATGTAGGCCTTCTTTGGTCTTATGGGCTTGGACCCATCTTCCAACACACTTACATATGTGGGCCTTTCTTAGACGTGTGGGCTTGGGCCCATCTTCCAACATGAAATTTCTCCCCATTTGGTGAAATTTCATTTTTTGATCTTTTCAACACAACGTCTTATTTCTATCTACTTAAATAGTTAGATGTGTGTATATTTTTTTATTGATTATGGCTTCGTGATTAAAATCTAGCCAAAGCTGGTTCTAACTGTTAATGAGAGAGAATTACAGAAATTGTTGAGGAAAAATTACACTTTTTAATTTTTTATTTAATAACTTTGATTCTTCAACAGGGTAATTTAATTAAAACTTTCATTAAAAAAAATTATTATAGTTTTATTATTTTAAAATAGGGAGCATTTTCCTCCTCTCACTCCCAATAAAAAATTAAATAAATAAAGAGTGTTGGGTGAGTAAGAGCTTCCTGCCTTATGTCTATGGTGCATTGGTTATTCGGGGTGATGTGTATTGAACTATTCCTAATTGTGTTTATCTATTGCTCTACATCTTCTTCTGCGTTACAATAATTTTATATAAAATTTATTTGACATATATTTTTTGAAAGTTTTGAATGCATGTTGGAGTTTGAACTTGAGCTCAACTCGGTTAAAATTATTGGGCTCGATCTCGGTTAAATGCAAGGAAGCATATGGGATACTCATCAAGGTGGCAAAAAATCTGTATGCAGTCTATATACACCACCACAGCCAAACCTTTAATGCCAATATTGCATAGTTTACAAATTAAATGTAACAGATCTAACAATCTGACTAATGGTCCATACACTGCAGATAAATTTAAGGCAACCACACTTAATTCGCTACTTAAATGATCTTGCAGTTTTAGCACCTTCGTTCAAAACTCAAAAGACTAGCAGGATTAATGTCTCAACAGTATTTATAAAATATTGTTTTGGCCTTCCAAGTTTGAGGCAAAAAAAACAAAGCCCCAAACAACAAACAAAAACAGATGTTCAAATACAGGCAACCTGTAATAGAGAATTGAATGCTATGTCTCTCATCATTCATGTTCATCTGGTGTACAGGGCATATGCAAGTGACTGACCAGACATCCATCATTAATTGTCAAACAGTTCCCTTTTGAATAAGCAAAACATACCTTGTGAGTGCTGATTGAAATGATCCAAATCTTCTTTGCGTGCCATGTAACCATATAACTGGCGCTTTCCACCAGGATAAAAGAGCACACGTCTATTTTCCCATGCATCCCGATCGGTCCCTTGCTCTTGAAATTGCTTGTGTAGATGTTCAGCCTCATGATAACCAACTGCTGAAGCCTCAAATAACAGAACAGTAATCCCACGGTGGCCCTGAGGACCATAGGAATGCCGAGCCCTAACTGCCTGATGTAAGCCAAAATAGTCCAGCAGCTCTGAATTTCCCATGCCAATCCACTGCAATTTTTTTAACAGTTACTGGGTACTACCAAAAGAAAATATATACAACCAGAAAGGCGTGCATACAAGGGCATCACTGCCAATCAAGTCCATGATCATTAATCAAAGCTTAGCAGTAAAAAGATAATAAGGTAGCAAAATAACATTTTTTTTACAAAGCAATATAACAATATCGACCCCAATATCCCACCACCCCTCCTCCCCCCAAACCCACCACAGTCGTTACGGAAAAAAAGCCTCCCATTTCCCCCTTCGCCTTCACATATTCCAGAAAAAAAAAGAGAGGGCAAAGCCAAAGCAACCAGCCCTCAGAAAACAAGCACCCCCACTGTCTATCCTCCAAATCTTTCCCCACCAATGCCCAATTATATGGCAATTTTTTACCCGATTAATCAAACTAAGGCTCAGACCGATCTCCTCCAATTCCTGCAAGAACAAGAGCAAAATTTCATTCCTAAAGAATTCATAGAAATGACGCATCTCGCATGGATTTTCTGCAGCTACTATCACGAAGCTTCTGACCGCCTGGAGAAGGATATCACCCCACCCCGTTCTAAATGATTATTCTCTTGGATTATCAGAGGAATCGGCTCGCGGTCCAAGAGCGCCATCATCAAAGCAGCCCTTTGTGAATGTAAACCAAAAATTGTAATATTTGTAGAAACTAAGCTGCAAACTTTTGACAATTCTATTGCTCGTGAATTATGGTATTATATGGACCCCGCGTGGGCAACGGTTGACGCGATTGAGCGCTCTAGTGGCATCCTTGTCATCTGGGACCCAAAAGTTGTAGATGCCACTCTCTCTCAATCGAGCCAATTCTCCATTGACATTCATTTTCATGACCATTCCTTGGGGACATCCTCGGCGTTGGCTAGTGTCTACGGCCCAACTCGACAAAATGATCGTACCTCCTTTTGGGAGGAAATACTTCAACTTGTCCAACTTTAGGATTTGCCCTGGCTACTAGCCGGGGATTTCAACTGTCAGAGCTAGGTGGTTCCGTCCACCTGGGTGGTTCCATCCACCACTGATGGGTTAGGTACTTGGCTTTCCGCACTTAACATACCAGTCTTTTGGGTTGTATTAGCTAGGCGTTTGACATGGTATCAAAGCTAGGCACCACGTTCCGCGTTCGAATCCCGGGTGAAGCAGTAGGGAACGGGAACGGTGGGTGTCAGAGCTAGGTGGTTCCGTCCACCGCTGATGGGTTAGGTACTTGGCTTTCCGCACTTAACAGACCGGTTTTTTGGGTTGTATTGGCTAAGTGTTTGACATCAACACCATCCTTTTATGCTCAGAAAAAAGCCCACCCACCATCAGAACCATTTCCACAATGAGAGCCTTCTCCGATGACATTGGAAGCCTCGAGCTATCAGAAATTCCTCTTTCTAGAAAAAAATTCACTTGGTCAAATGGTCAATCCTCTCCTATTCTTTGCCAATAATGAGTGGCTCCAATTATTTCCAAACACCTCTAGCCAAGTCCTAAACAAAGTTGACTCTAATCACTGGCCTATTCAACTCAGCACTCGCCCTCCTGCCTGGGGGATTTCTCCTTTTCGTTTCAAAAATTCTTGGACCCTGAATGAGTCCTTCAACTCTGATCTTGCTGTCTAGTGGCAAGAACCCGCCCTAATCTGGGCTGGGCACTCCCTCTCAAAATAAAAGCTCTTAAGGCGAAGATCCGCACTTGGTCTATTAATCATCGTGTTGTTGCTGCTTCCCAGAAAGACTCAATTCGCCGCTGCATTTCTGAGCTTGATCTACTCGAAGAGCAAAGGTCTATTTCTCCTCCCGATTTACTTCTTAGAAAACAATTAAATTTGGAATATTGAACTTTACTTCGAAGTGAATCTGTTCACTGGAAACAGCATGCTAGATTTCGTTGGTTGACCGAGGGGGATGGAAACACAAAGTTCTTCCATGCCATTGCCTCGGCCAGGAGGAGGGCTAACCGTATCACTTCTCTCTATCATGGAGACCAAGTGATCACAGATAGTCCCTCTATATCTGATATTCTTGTCAAGTACTTTCAGATCTATACACTGAGGAGCGTTACAATCGGCCCAAGCTGTTCTAGCTCGACTACTTGCGTGTCTCTCCTTCTTATGTGACCGACTTGGAAAGGCCCTTCACCACAGAAGAAATTGAAATTGATTCTGCTTCTCTTGGCCTTCCAAAAGACAAAGCTCCTAGACCTGATGGTTTCAATGGTGAGTTTTACCACAAATTCTAGGACACAATCAAATCTGAAGTGTATGCTTTTGTCCAAAATTTCCACCAAGTCGGCATCACTCACAATGCCGTGGGTGCATCTTTCATTGCTTTAATCCCAAAGAAATCCAATTCTGCCCTCCCCCAATATTTTAGACCAATAAGCCTCACAACTAGCTTCTATAAAGACATTGGTCGACTTCTCGCAAACCGTCTTAGGGCCCATCTCGCCAAAATCATAAACCCTTGTCAAAGTGCTTTCATTCATGGTAGGAATATCATGGACTCTTCTTGGCCGCTCACGAACTCCTAGATTCCTTCAAAAAATCCAATCTGCCCAGATTCGTCCTAAAACTTGATTTTGAAAAAGCTTTTGACCGCATAAATTGGAAACTAATTGATAACCTCTTTGACCGAATGGGTTTTGGGACTAGGTGGAAAATTTGGATGAGAAGTTGCATTTCTACTACATATTTTGTCCCTTTTAACGGAAAACCGTCCGATTTTTTCAATGCAATAAGAGGAATTAGGCAAGAGGACCCTCTCTCTCCCTTTCTCTTCACTCTCATCGATGAGCAGCTTACATCGGATGATACCATACTCTTTGGTGAAGGTACAATGAATCAAATCTCCCATATAAAAGCCCTGCTCAACTTATTTGAACTCTCCTCTGGACAAAAGGTTAGTTGGTCAAAATCATCCATATTTGGGTTCAATATTGACTCCTCAATTTTAAATTCTATGGCAAGTTATTTGGGATGTAAAATTGCAACCCCCATGTACATACTTGGGACTTCCACTATCACATGTTCTACCCTCTAAAAGTGCCTGGCACCCCGTCATTGAGCATCTTGAAGGCCGACCGGCTTCTTGGAGAGGAAGATTTTTGTCCAAAGCAGGTAAGCTTGTCCTTATCAAATCTTGCCTCCACGGTATTCCTTCTTATTTTCTCTCCTTGTACCATTGCCCTACCTCAGTTTGAATTATAATTGAATTACTTAAAAGGAGATTTTTGTGGGGTGGGCCAAATGGGGAAAGAAAGTACAGCCTCGTGAAATGGGTTGACATATGTAAACCGATTGTAATGGGTGGCCTTGGGATCCGGGATATTACAACAACTAATTCCGCATTATTACTAAAATGGATCTCGAAATTTAATATGCAACCTGCTTTGATATGGCGGGCCATTGTTGCTGCTAAAACAGACAAAATCTCTGGCAGGTGGACAGGGGGTGGAAAATATAATGAGTTATCTCCCGTGTGGAAAAAGATTGCAAAAATGTTGCCTGCATTCAAAAGTGTAGTCAAATGCTACTATTGTACGGGATGTCAGACAAAATTCTGGGCAGATTGGTGGGTAGGCCAAAGCAGCTTTAATATCAGCCATAGTCAAATCTTTTCTTTGGCAAGAAACAAGGATGTGACCATTTCTGTCCAAAGGACAAATTTTAGCAAGTGGAACTTAAATCTTCAGAGAACATTTTTTTTTTTTTTTGAAAATGATGTATATATTTACAAAAAGAATTACAAAGAAACTGGGAGCAAATCCCTAACAACAAGAGATTGAAAGGTTGCTCCTGACTTGGTGAGCACATCTGCTACCGAGTTAGCAGATCTCGGAATGTGAGACCAAATACAAGAAAATTGAGAAGCCATTTCAAGAATTTCCCAAAGAGAATCCCAATGCCACCACCGGGGGGGAGGACGCATTTTCACACTAACCAATTACCACCTTCGAAGTCCCCCTCAATGTGTAGAGGACCACTATATTTGTCTCGAAAATGGTAGAGCTCATTGAGAAGACCTTGGAGCTCAAATCTTTGAAGAGCGTTATCAGATGTAGAAACTGCCGACCACATTTTGTTATACTGCAACTATGCCCACACTGTTTGGACCAAACTAATTAACAAAATTGGTCTGCAATATTGCCCATCTCAAAATCTCTCATCCACAATCCTCACTATTACTAGCGCACATCTTCCGAAGCTTGAAAAATTACTTATCTCATGCTACGTTGGTCATATCATCTGGGCCTTATGAAAAGAAAGAAATAACCGAAAATTTAACAGAAAATCTCTTCCGAAAAATATTCTAATTAATACAATTGTGGGACAAGTTTCCTGGTAGATACTCATGCAACAAGAATTTCAAATTTAAAGGACTCCAACCTTCGTGGAAATTCGCGACTTGTAGCTGAAATGTCTTACCCATCCCGCCCCCCGGTTATGGAAACTTGGTCCCCACCTCCAATGGCACATTTCAAATTAAATTTTGATGGAAGCACTTTTGGCTGCTCTGGGCCTGCCGGATTTGGAGAGGTCATCCATGACGAAATGGAAATCTTCTTTTTTCCTATGTTGGGCCGATTGGAGTATCTGACTCAACTATTGTTGTGCTTTTTGGGTTGCATCATGGTTTAAAACTTTTCAAGCAACGGCTAGCGGGCCCTCTTTGCATTGAAAGAGATTCAAAAGTCCTTATCAACTGGTGTGAGAAGTCCTCTAAACTTCATAGGCGGCATTGAGATCTGTAATTTATTTTCTCAATTGCAATGCAATTGGAAATACATTCCTAGATCCACTAATCATCTAGCAAATATTCAGGCAAAATTAGGTTTTTCCCTTCAACATCTTGTTGTGGCAGAAGGTCATTTTTAGCAAGGTATTGTACTCTTTCCCTTCTCTTTATTGAAATATACAACTTTTACTCAAAAAAAAAAAAATATCGACCCCAATATCACTACAATATAAGTCCGGCATTTAAAGAAATTAATATTTTGAACATGACAACAGAAAGAAACAGATGTTATATAAATCTTCCTTTCTATTCCTGTGAGCTTCTACAATCAATCAAAACTTGCAATGCCATTATTCCGTCAAAAGTTGACAAAGTCTCACAGGGGCAGAAGTATGTGAGTATGTCTCATCGATATTAAAGAAAAAAAAAAGGTAGTAGTTCACCATAAACCAAAACAACTTCACAAAAATAAGTAACAAGAACACAAATTCTAATTGAAACAGACTGGGTTTAAGTCTTTCCTAAAAGAACTGACCGAAGTTAGGAAGCCTTCTCTCAAGTAACAACCACAGGAATTTCTTTGACTTCATTAGTGTAAAGGATCTATTCCCACTAGAGTCACTCTCACACCTTAAGCCTAAAATATGGGATAACAAGCCTGAGACACGTACAATCTAAACAGCAGAAAAACTAAGTGAGACACGAAGTATGCCCAACAAGATAAACATCCTACTCCAATATCATGTTATATTAAGATTAGGTTCATCCAAAAATGACAATATGAAAGTCTTTTTTCAACTAGTAGCCAGAAGATTTGACTTAAACTTCCAACTTATGTCAGATTATTCACACTAATGTTACCACTAGAGGTCATGAATCATCTTTCATATAGCAAGGTTCTGTGTGGAGGGGTTGTTGCATTCAAAGGTGAACTTGATGAATTTCAGTCAGGCATTTTCAATGTTTGGTTTTGAATGTCAATAAATAGACACTACTATTTCAAAAAAAAAAAAAAAATAGTTAACACTAAGGACAGACTCACAAGGCACCTTTTTGTCGATTATGTCAAAAGATAAAGTCTCTAGAAAGTCTTGATGCATATTCAATATCTTGCTACAATAAAAAATAGATGTAAAAGCCTTATGATTTCCTCCACAACATATCTACATTAAAAAGTGTAACAATATTTCTCTAGCAAATCAACTGAGAAAGAGGGCCAACAGAAGTACCTTTTCATTCTCATCTTTCTCCAGTAAAGTATTCCTGATAATGACCATCGGAGGCCAAACTATCTCCTGATCAGTAGAAGAGGAGCGCAAACCCCTCCACTTACCAAATGCTTCATTAGGTGGTACTACTGAGGTAACTCTGAGGCGCAGCTCCTGTTCCAGTAATTCCGCAAGCTCACGGTGCAGTCTCACTCTTTGTGATCCTTTTGTCTTGGCATGCGTCATCAGAGGCTGAAGACCTTTGTACCTATCAATAGCACCAGGACCATCATGGCAAGCTGGACAGTGCCATTGCCTTTGCGAATCAGACAACTCTTCTACAGCCAAATTATCAAGGGCCTCAAAGAAGGCTATGAACCACTTGCTCTTCTTACGTGTCTCATGGCTCTTTTGACTAGCATCAGAATCATAATCATCACTAAGGATGTCATCGTCACTGTCCTCCACAAGTTCACCGTCATCAGCTTCAGCATCTAGCGGGTGTTGATTAGTATTAGGCAAATAGCTTCCTCCTGCTGAATCCTGAGGAAAAGAACCAGACTTAACATCATTATTGTTTTTTGCATCCACAGGTGCTGACTTGACATCTCCATTTCCCCTCCCAGCTGGTCTTCTTGGTTCTTGTGCTTTGTTCTGCCGATTGTTTCCAGAAGCCTCGACTTTCCGGGTATTATTAGCAGCACTTGGTTTCGGTTGCATTTCTTGATGGTTCCCTGTCTTGGGGGAAGAACTAGAGGCTCCTCGTGACTTAGCTGCAACGTTTATGTTTCGGTTTTTAGATTTCTTTGCTACTTCACACCCACCATCATGTTCAGAACCCACCATCGGATCTACCAGGACAGGATTAACTTGGTTAACTTGAGCATTCATGTTTCCAGAACCAGACTCTCCTGACAAAGTCTGCTTGGGACTGGCACCAGCAGCCAAAGATGCCTTGCCACTTCCTTGTTTTGAATTCATCTGTTGTATTCCTGCATCATGGTTTCATGGAATATAAAATATAAAAGTGTGGTATCCATGAGTGCAAAAAGGAAGACCATCATACATATAGAAGCAATCACTGAAAATTAAAATGCATTTCACACTCCAAATCCATGTGAGAAACAGCAACTTGATCAATTATATATACAAAACAGATACCAACTGAACATTTTACAATATGTTCAACCCGAGCCTCAAATAGAAAGTAAGCCCAAAACCAGTCCTTAGTGAAGCTCAAAATCAATGGAGTAAGAAACAACTTTACAGCATAAAGATACAAAAAAAAAAAAAAAAAAGGAGAAGTTCTTAACATCTTAAAATATAGATAGATCCAAAAAAAATAACAGAGACATGCGGGTCATTGACACAATAAAAAGCACCACACTCACATATCTAGCAGCCCGAGAAAAGTTTGAATCGAAATTAATTCAGGAAATTCCAGTTTATCAACACATCGTAAAAGAGAGAAAGAGACAGACTAGACAGCACGCAAAGCTACGCGTCGTGTGTGTGTGTGTGAGTTAGAGAGAGAGAGAGAGATCTTCCTTATATTAGATGAGAATAGAAAGATCCTTCATAAAAACCAGAATTCATATAAACACGAAGATACACAACGAGAGGCAGGAAGAGATTTAGAACTTTATTAAAGGAAACATTTCACTAGATACTAAAAGAGTACGAAGTAAAGAAGGTTTCAGCTTTCAGAAGCTAGTAGAGTCGTACATGTTGAGAGAATAAAGTGGCTACAGCATTCTGATCGAGATATAAACACCTAATGATAAATGAAGGAGCTTCTGGCAACAGAAATACAGATGGCAGAGTACGATAATCACGAGGTTAAAATATATACTGAGAGAGTTGGCTTGGAAGTAAGTAGAAGCAGCGAAAAGATCACAGTCATAAAAAAACAGAAGGACACAACAAATAAAGCTGCCTTGAGACGTCCAGAGACACTGAAGAAAGCCACTGTAAGGAAAAAGTAAAATCACGGAGAGTTTTAGGGCGAAAGGTTACATAAAACTCCGGAAAGAAATCAAAATGCAAACAAAGTGCAAAGAACGAGAAAATAACACGGCTACATAACACATAGGAGCGAGAAAAAGAGCAACTAAAACCTGAAATCAGTACGAAATCGTCAAACAGATAAACAAATAATCAAGGAACAATTATCAAACAAAATGTGAGGATCATTGACCAATAAATCACAAGTAAGAAAATCATCGCATAAGGCGAACTAAAGTACGCTGGAAGCAAGAGTTACCACCGATGCTGCGAAAAACTCCACCCGCATCAGCCGCCCGAAGTCCACAAAATCTTCGTCGTTCAGATCAACAGAATAGGAACAAGTTCCGTAGCCGGAAAGGAGTAAGACAGCTCCAGCAACCTCAGCCGGGAGCGGATTCTTCCAGTACGTTGGAACCGGGAGACAGAATAAAGGGAAAGAGGAAAGGGTAGTCGCAATCGCATGGGACATGACGTGCGTCGCAAGTTTTTTATTTTACCGCTGCAGTAAGCCTGTAAAATATAGTGGCGACCGCCGGACGGCGAGAATGCGGACTTCAAAATTGATTTAATTTCGACTTTTGTAGTGAAAGCTTTGTAAACAAAAAGGAATTGCGTGAGATGCGTAAGGCAGGAAGAACCACAGACTTCTCACAAATGAGAAGCAAGAGAGATTCTCAGTCAAATATGAAGGGGAAATATCATAGGTCTCTTAAATATTAAAAACTGCCTCATTAGGCTGTGCTTGTACTAATAGAACAGTGTAAAAAGATATCTCACACAAAATTTCTTGCCAACCTTAACTTTTAAGTATTTATGCCATTTTTTGGGAAGAACCACAGACTTCTCACAAATGAGAAGCAAGAGAGATTCTCAGTCAAATATGAAGGGGAAATATCATAGGTCTCTTAAATATTAAAAACTGCCTCATTAGGCTGTGCTTGTACTAATAGAACAGTGTAAAAAGATATCTCACACAAAATTTCTTGCCAACCTTAACTTTTAAGTATTTATGCCATTTTTTGGGACGAATATGTCTCTGGTTAATATAAATTACAAAGATGTAACCCTTATTCAATACATAATGAAATTTTAGCACCGTCGCTACGGTGGATATAGGCATATTGCAGAACCACCTAAAACCCTTTGTTTTCTTTGTTCTTCTATGATTCTTCGGAGCTGTTATTGTAATATAGTAGTTTCATTAATCTATAAATAGAGTTGTAGGAGGAGGATTAAAAAATCAGGTCCATAACCTCTTCTTCCTCTGGTTTTTTCCCTATGAGTCTCTCTTCCTTTTTCTCTATAAGCTAAATCCATAGAGTCCTGAAAATCAACAGGATATTAGAACATTGATTTTTAGAACTTGTAGTACGGTTTTCAGTCTTTCTGAAACCCATTATTTTTTATTGTCGTATTGAAGTTTTCATAGTCGCTGAAATTCAGATTTAAAATTTGATATCTTGATACCTAGCTAAAAATCCTTGTTAGCCATTTATTTAGAAGAGAGAATTTTCCTGTTCATGTAAAAGCTCTCAGTCTGGTCCGAAGGAGAATTTCACCGAAGCAAGAAAGCGGCCTTGAGCGAGTTTCGGCGTCTCAGCTCTATGTTATTCCGCTGGGCGACATCTCCATATAGAAGCCATCGTCCGGGACTCGTATATTTTCCGCTAGTTGAAAGATTGTCGTCACCGATCAGTTTCGTGGCCCGTGCTGCTTCACCAGCCTCTGTTCCCGAAAACTCTGCCTTCCCCGACATTAATAGACTCCGAACAAAAACAATGGCTACCTGTTACTCTGCCAAAAAATTCGTCCTAGGAACTAGACAATGTGAATAGGTCATCCGACGAGAGGCCTTGTTTCCTCCCGACCGTTACGGGAGACGATTCCATTTCCAGCGCATGACTTCTCTCTTTCTTGCGGTGGTACTCTTTGGCAGCCATTGATTCCAGTCCATATCTGTTCTGCGAATGACATACACGACACCAATATCGTATCATAATTCCGGGATTTGTCTGCTAGAAAGTTTTTGTATTCCAAGAAAGTTTTTGTTGTTTTCGAATTGATTCTCGCCCGATAATTATTCTAGTGCAGAGGTAGGAAACACAGAGCAAATCCACGTATCCATGGTTCTCTGCTTAATCTGGTAAGTTGTTGGTTCTGTTTCATCTCATTCCAGAAATCCGAACAAAAATTATTTGCAGCAGAAGATTAAAATCCGGTGTTGTTCTTATTTCGCAAAACTCTCCACTTATTTCTGGAATGAAGTTGCTAGATCCTTTCTATTTTTCGTTTCCTTTCTGAGAGTCCAGAATCCGAAAAACAATTTTGAACCGCTGCTCTGTTCGGCGCCGAGAGGAGGAAGAAGATACTGTAGAAAATTTATATGTTTCCTAAGTTATGAAACCATAATTAATCAGCGTCAGTTCAGCGCAGCTTGTGCCCGTTCCAGCCCAACACGGACTGGCCGCCGAGTCAAACCAGCAACCCGATCGCTTTTGCACTAGTATTTCGAGTTAACTCGGACCAACTCGGATCGAGTCAATCCGGTCCGGATCAACTCAGTCAGTCAACTCAAACATGGTACACTTATTTTTCTACCTCGGTATATGTGTCCAAGTTTATACATATTTCAGTGTGACTCGGTAAATTTTTTTCTGGCTAGATTTTGAAGAATTGATAGATAATTTCTTGGTCAGCATATAATTTGGAACAGATATTTGCATTAGATTATTTTAATGGGGTCAATTTTCAAGGATTATTTTGGTTCTTGTTATATGGGCCCAACCCATTTCAGCTCCTGTTATTGTGTCTCTTTGGATGAGACATTATTATTAAAGAAGAGGTGGCCTCAGTACCTTTTCTCATACCATAATTTATTTAAATCTCAAAATTATCACGGTTGGGACACCATGAGAGTTGGTGCCTGGATTAGGACACCATCATTTATTTAACTCTGAAAAATATCACGGTTAGGACACCATGAGAGTCCGTGTCCGGATGTGGACACCATGATAAACTGCCCACTTCCCTCCCCCAAACCCCCCCCCCCCCCCCCCCCCCCCCCTCTCCATTAATGTCATTTATTACTTTTACCACTTGAGAGACGTTGTCATGAGGAGGGACATGGTGATGGAGTTTTTTTTTTTTTTTCACACCCTTCAGCGTATAGACCCACTACCTACATTAATAGGAGAGACACTACCTACAGAAGATAGAAGTGTGTCGAACATCCAACATGAGTTATTTGATTGGATTATGAAGCAATGTCATGCGACTTGAAGTGATGCTACTCTCACTTATGTTATGCCAGTTGGGCCTCATGAACAAGAGCACCAGCGTGAGGGAGAGTGTTGGAAGATGAAGACAAATTTTATACATCATTTGCAACAATCTGAGAGCTCATGTTGTTCTCTCAACCCCAACTTGAGGGGGAGTGTTGGAAGGTAGGGCCCAAGCCCACACGACCAAAGAAGACCTACATATCCAAGTGTGTTGGAAGATGGGCCCAAGCCCATAAGACCAAGGAAGAACCATACATCTAAGAGATATAGAAGATGGGCTCAAGGCCCACAAATCAAGGAGAAGGCCCATAGGCCCACATACAATGATGGCAGGAGGGTAAATAAAGGGTCATCTCATAGAGATGACATTGATGTAATTAGATTAAAGTTCAAGGGTTTAAACCATCAACCCTAAGTTCAGGGGTATTATTGTAATACAGTAGCTTCATTAATCTATAAATAGAGCTGCAGGGGAAGGGTTAGGAAATCAAGTCCTTAACCTCTTCTTCCTCTACTTTTCTCCCAATGGGTCACTCTCCCTTTTTCTCCATGAGCTAAATCCTTGGAGTCCTGAAAATTAACAAAATGGAAGTGAAGGTTGTGGCGACTATCAGGCTTTGTCTGGCTAATGACATGATGTATCCCGTCATGGATGAGGAATCATCGAAGGAAGTTTGGTTGAAACTGAAAAGTCGGTATATGTCCAAGTCATTGAAGAACAAAATTTATTTTAAGCAGAAACTATATGGTCTTAAGATGTCAGAGGGCTCGAATTTGAGCCAGCGTATCAACGTTTTCAATCGGCTCATTAGTGATTTGAGGATGGTTGAAGTGAAGTTTGAAGGCGAAGACAAGGCATTAATGTTACTGAATTCCCTACCGAATTCTCCTACGTACGAAAATTTGGTTATGACTTTGATGTGGGGCAAAGAAAGTCTCAAATAGGAGGATCACAAGTGCTCTATTAAGCTTCCATTAGAGGAAGAAAGCTAGTGATGAGACTTCACAAGGTGAAGGACTTGTGGTGAAGGGTAACCAGGAACGTGGAAGAAACATGTCTCGGAGTGGATCGAGTAACAACAAATCTCGGTCTAAATCCAGGAAGAGGAAGGACATCACGTGTTTTAAGTACGGGGAAAAGGGGCACATATAACGGGATTGCCCAGAGAAAAAGAAAGGGAATGCAAAGCACAAACTGGGCCCATCAAAGTGTGTGAATATAGTGGAAGAAGAAGACTCAGGGAGTGGTGATGGGGATATGCTTTCTGTTTCATCCAGTTCAGATCATCTAAGATATTTTTGGATTATGGATTCAACATGCTCTTATCACATGATACCCAATAAAGATTGGTTTCACACCTATAGGTTAGTAAACTCTAGTTTTGTTATGATGGGTAACAATACTTCATGCAAAGTTGTTGGAATAGGGAGTATAAAAATTAAAATATTTGATGTTGCGATTAGAACGTTGTGTGATGTTAGACATATAATGGATCTAAGGAAGAATCTGATTTCATTAAGCACTTTAGATCGTAATGTTAGGATCTTCCCGAGCCATGGATCGAGTCACCCTTCTTTCCTCTCTTCCCTCCATGGATGCTCTTGACGCTGGAAGGGAATTCTTGTTTTTGGAACGTGGAATGATGGAAATCAAAGAGAACGCAAGAGCTTTGAAGGAAGCTCAACCTGGACCTCAGAGGGAGAATCCGACCTAGACCTCTGAGGGAGAATCTGACCTGTTTAATCTAATTTTCTTAATACTTGCTTTCCCTTCTCCTTGACGTCCCTCTAAATAGGGTTGAGGACGGAATTACAAAGGAAACCCATAGGTCAAGTGGTTCACGCCACATTACAACTGAACCAACCCAAAGAAAACCAAACCAAACAAAGTAAACTAAACCAAATGAAATTACATGCAAAGTAAATTGACTTAATTTAATTCCTATGCCTCTAGATAACTCGTGATGCTATGGAGTCCATAACATCACCCCCCTCCTAGAGAAAGAGCTTGTCCTCAAGCTCGAAGTATGGGTAGAGGGTGTGAAACGCAGCTAATGGCTCCCATGTCGTGTCACTGTGGTTAGCATCTGCCCATTGCATGAGGATCTCCCAATAACCTTGAATGCGGCGAGCCTGTAATACCTGTGCCGGAGTAGAAAGGACACGACCCTCATGTAGTGGGAGCAGCGGTGTGTGCAGCAAAGGTGAATCACCTTGGAAGGCCTTCAGTTGTGAGACATGAAACACGTTGTGAATCCTGGCATCTGGCGGAAGCTGCAATCGGTAGGCCACTGTACCAATGCAGTCCATAACCTGAAAGAGACCATAATATTTCGGAGAGAGCTTGTGGCGTTTGGAGGCTGTCAGCGACAACTGCCTGTAGTGTTGGAGACGCAACCAAACATAATCTCCGGGAGAAAAGAAGACTTCTTGCTGCTTCTTGTCATAATACATCTTCATAGACTGTTGTGCCTCTTGGAGATGAGTTCACACCTCATTGAGGAAGGTGTCTCTTTCGGCTAATGCTTGGTCCAAAGTGGCGACTTTAGAGGCCCCTGGTTCATATGATAAAAGGCTGGGCGGTTCTCTACCATATACCACCTTGAATGGGGTTGTGCCGAGGGCGTTGTGGTAGGCTGTGTTGTAACAGAATTTAGCCCATGCGAGCCACTTTACCCACCTCTTAGGTGAGTCCCCCACGAAACAGCGAAGATACATTTCAATTGTTTTGTTGACAACCTCTATCTAACCATCAGTTTGTGGATGGTAGGCTGAAGAGAAGGCTAATGTTGTGCCCTACAGCTTGAAGAGTTCTTTCCAGAAGGTACTTGTAAAGATTGCATCCCTATCACTGGTAATGGAATTAGGCATCCCATGTAAGCGAACAATGTTATCCATAAATAGCTGAGCGACCTGAGCTGTAGTGTAAGGATGCGCCAGAGGGATGAAGTGCCTATACTTTGAGAAACGATCCACCACTACAAAGATAACGGATTTGCCCGACAAAGAGGGAAGTCCATAGAAATATCAGACCAGACCTGTGACGGTAGCTGAAGTGGTTGTAGCAATCCAACTTGACTCAATGTTCCAGCTTTGGTCCGTTGACAAGTCTGACAAGCCGCCACATAATAGGCTATACTGCTCTTCATGCCCCTCTAATAAAATTCCCGACTGATCCGGAAATATGTTTTTTATCGGCCCTCATGTGTACTGTCATGGAAGGAGGCTAAAATGTTGTGAATCAGAGGGGATGTGTGGTGTAGAAAACTTCTGTTTTTGTAGAGGACCAGATTGTCCTTAACCCTCCAAGTGTTTTCCGCTGTCCCCTGCTGGATGTCATGACATAAAGCTATAATTAACGGGTACCGTTGTGCCTCTTCATGTATAGAATCCAACAAGAGAGCTGTGGGCTGACTGATGGCATGTAATTGCGGCTCTGGAATATCCCGGCGAGATAAAGCATCAGCCCCTACATTCAAACTCCCCGGTTTATACTCTACAGTAAAGTCAAACCCCATAAGTTTACTTAACCAATGCTGCTGTGGTGAGGTACTGAGGCGCTGCTCAAGTAGATACTTGAGGCTACAATGATCAGTGCGAATAAAAAATGAACGTCCCCAGAGATAAGGGCACCAATGCTGTATAGCTTTTGCCAATCCAATCAATTCCCTTTCATAAGCAGCTAACTTGTGGTGGTGTTGTCCAAGTTGGCAGCTAAAATAAGCAATCGGGTGGCCTTGTTGGTGTAACACTGCACCAATACCGCCCTTTGAAGCATCACATTCCACTACAAAGGACTCATCAAAGTCGAGTAGCTGCAAAACTGGAGCGGATGATAATGCCTCTTTCAACTACTGAAAGGAATGATCCGCTGTCTTTGACCAGGTAAAGGCATTTTTCTTGAGGAGGTTGTTGAGTGGAGCTGCAATCTGGCCATAGCTACGAATAAATTTTCTATAATACCCAGCTAGGCCCAAAAATCCCCTTAAGGCTGTAATGGATGTAGGAGTAGGCCAATCTGTGACCGCCTGTATCTTACTGTGGTCGACTTTCACCCCCACTGCTGAAATAACGTGGCCCAAGTATGCCACTTCTGACATGCCCATAGAACATTTGGACCGATTTAAAACCAAATGATGTGAACGGATAAGAGAAAATACCTGTTGAAGGTGTTGAAGATGTTCTTCCCAACTGTTGCTATAGACCAAAATATCGTCAAAAAATACCAATATGTATTTTCGCAAGAGAGAGGAAAATACCTCATTCATAAGGGCCTGGAAGGTGGAATACGCATTTGAGAGACCAAATGGCATTACAAGGAACTCGAAATGGTCGTGATGCATGCGGAACACTGTTTTCTCCACATCTGATGGATGAACTCAGATTTGATGGTAGCCAGATTTCAAATCGAGTTTAGTAAAAATAGTAGCTCCATGTAGCTCATCTAGCAACTCGTCCACCACTGGGATAGGAAATTTATCTTTAATAGTATGGGCATTGAGTTGCCGGTAATCCACACAAAACCTCCATGACTTATCATGCTTGCGGACCAGTAATACCGGTGATGAAAAAGGAGACTGCTGAGCTGAATAATACCTTGTGCTAGCATCTTCTGGCACTGCCTTTCAATCTCATCCTTTTGTAAGTGGGGGTAACGATACGGACACACCACTACAGGCTCAGTTCCCGTTTTCAAATGGTTAGGGTGATCACAGTGCATAATTGGCGGTAAAGCAGTAGGGTCCTGAAAGATATCCTCAAATTCTGTAAGTAAGTGAGATAACTTACTATTGGCCGTGGACTGGACCTGGACAACCTATAGTGCGCAGGGCACTGGTGCTTGTGTGCCATGCAATATAATATGACGTTGGTCCTCTGTAAAAGACATGGTTAGAGCTTGGAAATCCTATAGTATTGGCCCCAACAATTGAAGCCATTTAATTCCTAGTACCAAATCGAATCCTGATAGTGGAATCACCAGAAAATCGGCAATAAATGCATGTCCCTCAATATCAAAGTGTGTGGCTGGAGAAATGCCCACACTACTAATTTTACCCCCATTGGCTACAAATACAGAAAGAACAGTATGTTGCTGGACTACTAACCCAAGTTGTTCTGCCGCCGGCTGACTGATGAAATTATGTGTACTGTCCGAGTCAACTAAAGCCAGTAACTGTAGATGATGTAACTAGGCTTTAACCTGCATTGTGCTTGAACTGCTTAGACCAGTCATGGCATGAAGGGAAATCTCTAGATCCTCTGGGTCTGTTTCCACAATCTCCACCTCAGGTAGTATGTCATATCCATCCTCCCACATACATATACTGAACAATCATTTACAGTGGTAACCAATGACATATTGTTCATCACAATTAAAACAGAGGCCCTTGGCCTTTCTCTTATCCATTTCCTGTCTGGAGAGTTTTTTGAAGTAAGGAGCAGGTGGAGCTGAATTAGCTGTGTCTGGGCGTGGGGCTGCACTATCTCTAGAACGTGGAGGTCCATAGTAAGGGGTTGGCGCTAAGGCATTGTGCCTTCCTGGTCAAGCTGGTTTTCTGACCAGTGACTCCTTTAGAACACACTGCTTGTGCTCAATTGACCTGGCTAAATTCATAGCGTGGTCCAAATCTGTAGGAGCATGTAATTCAACTTCCAGTCTCAGAGCTTCTGTCAAACCCGTAGTAAAAATATGAACATACTGTGTGTGACTGAGAAACTGGTTTGCTCTAGCTAACCTTTCCTAGAAGGTCTTTTAGTACACCTCTAGTGATCCAGTTTGTTCGTAATTGATTAATTCACCCAATGGATTGCTACTTGCTAGAGGACCAAATCTCATCATGCAAGGCTGCCTAAAGGTTGCCCAATCCTGAACTAATTGGTAATTTCAGATTTGGTGGTACCATAGAAGCGCTTCATCGAGCATGTGGTAGGCGACCAAATAAACTTTCTCATCCGCAGGTATTTTTTTATGATAAAAGAATTGATCACACTTGGCTAACCAAATCAAAGGGTTCTTAGACCCATCATACGTACGAAAGTCAAGTTTTAAATACCTGGGAACAATATTTGGTCCTTGAACGGTAGGCCCCAGATGGGGATGGTGTTGACGCATTGGTGGTTGGGGGAGGTGGTGGGTGAAATTGATGGTGGTTGTCCGGTGGATAGTAGGCAGCCGGTGGTTGTGCTCGTATATGATTGTCCTCTTGTCGCCGGAGGAGAGCTTGGATGGCAGGATCCATTGATTTTATGGCTTCACGCAAATCATTGGTTGTTTGACGCACCTCTTCCAGGGATTGAGGAATCCTGAAGGTTTGTCCTCTGCCTAGTATCTTCCACAAATTGCCTCGAATCATCAGGGGAAGAGGAATCCCCAAGGGTGGACCTGTCTGATACCACGATGTTAGGATCTTCCCGAGCCATGGATCAACTCACCCTTCTTTCCTCTTTTCCCTCCATGGATGCTCTTGACACTAGAAGGGAGTTCTTGTTTTTGGAACGTGGAATGATGGAAATCAAAGAGAACGCAAGGGTTTTGAAGAAAGCTCAACCTGGACCTCAGAGGGAGAATCTGACCTAGACCTCTGAGGGAGAATCTGACCTGTTTAATCTAATTTTTTCAATACTTTCTTTCCCTTCTCCTTGACGTCCCCCTAAATAGGGTTGAGGACAGAATTACAAAGGTGAC
The DNA here is from genome assembly GCF_029961685.1 of Aristolochia californica. Classification (NCBI taxonomy): domain Eukaryota; kingdom Viridiplantae; phylum Streptophyta; class Magnoliopsida; order Piperales; family Aristolochiaceae; genus Aristolochia; species Aristolochia californica. Next base: position 21,835,489 of record NW_027181815.1, on the reverse strand, counting down.
CCATAGGTCAAGTGGTTCACGCCACATTACAACTGAACCAACCCAAAGTAAACCAAACCAAACAAAGTAAACTAAACCAAATGAAATTACATGCAAAGTAAATTGACTTAATTTAATTCCTATGCCTCTGGATAACTCGCGATGCTATGGAGTCCATAACACGTAATGGGTATAGTTACAAGTATGCAAGTGGAGTAATGAAAGTGAGCAAAGGTGTCTTAACAGTGATGAAGGGGTAGAAAATATCTGAAAATATATATACACTACAAGGTACCACAGTTGTAGGTGGAGTTGTAGTTGTAGAGTCTGAGTTAGATTCTACAGTCTTGTGGCATATGTGGTTAGGTTATATGGGATTGTGTGGGATGATGGAGCTTCATAAGAGAAATCTATTAAAGGGTGTCAAAAAATGCAAGCTTGATTTCTGCAAATTTTGTGTTCTTCGGAAACAGAATAAGGTGCAGTTCAAGGCAGTCACACATAAGACAAAGGGGATTCTTAACTATGTTCAGTTAGATGTTTTGGGGCCAATAAGAGTAGCATCACGAGGAGGACACATATACTTTGTGACCTTTATTAATGACTACTCACGAAAGGTTTGGGTACACTTCATGTAGCACAAGTTAGAAATGTTTGCTAAGTTAAAGTTGAGGAAAACTGAAGTAGAAAATCAGACAAAGAGGAAGATTAAATGACTCAGATCAGACAATGGTATTGAGTACACAAATTCAAAGTTTAATGAGTTGTGTGAGCAACATGGGATTAAGAGACACTTCACTGTACGCAAGAAACCACAATAGAATGGTGTGGTAGAAAGGATGAACAAAACAATAGTTGAAAGAGCTAAATGTCTCTGGTTGAATGCAGGGCTTGCAAAGAACTTCTGGGCAGAAGCAGTGAATATGGCATGTTTCTTGATTAACAAATTACCTAGAGTAGCACTAGATAGGAGAGTATTAGAGGAGGTGTGGACAGGCAGTGAGGTAGACTACTCTAGCTTGAGAGTGTTTGGATGTCCAGCCTATGTACATCTTTCTAGTGAGAAGAGGTCGAAGTTTGATGTAAAGTCTAGACAATGTATCTTTCTGGGGTATCAGAAAGGGGTGAAAGGCTTCAAGCTTAGGGACCTGAAGGCAAACAAGATGGCGGTCAGTAGAGATGTGGTTTTTTGATGAAAAACGGGAGCCAAAAAATTGCAGCACCAATGACCATGTGGTGCAGGTGGAGCTAGAGAACCATGGTAGAGAAGCGGATGCTTAGCATGCAGAAAGTTCTATCTTAGGTGATCAGTAGCATCATAGTATAGCCACTAACAGACCCAAACACACTATCAAACCTCCTACCAGGTATGGTTTTGAAGATTTGGTTTCTTATGCGCTTATTACTAGTAGTGGGGATCCTACTACTTTTCAGGAGGCAGTACAAAGCCAAGAGAAAAGTAGATGGATGGGTGCTATGGTGGAGGAGATGGAGTCTCTGCATAAAAACCAGACATGGGAGTTGGTGGATCTTCTCTAGGGGAAGAGACCTATAGGATGCAAAAGGGTGTATAAAAAGAAAGGAGCAATATCAAAAAAAGAGGGGGGAAAATTCAAGGCTCGTTTAGTAGCAAAGGGTTACTCATAGAGGAGGGTTGACTATGATGAGGTATTCTCTCCTGTGGTTAGACACACCTCCATTAGGGCAGTGTTGGCTTTAGTAGCACATTCAGACATGTAGTTGGAGTAAATGGATGTAAAGACAACTTTCCTTCATGGTGACTTGGAGGAACAAATTTACTTGGTGCAGCCAGAAGGGTTTAGTCACCCTAATAGGAACATTTGGTCTGTAATTTGAAGAAGTCACTTTATGGGCTGAAGTAGTCTCTGAGGCAGTGGTACAAGCGGTTTGACTCTTACATGATCTGAATTGGCTACAAAAGATGTGAGTATGATTGTTGTGTTTATGTGAAAAGCCTTGATGATGATTATGTTATTTTTCTGTTACTTTATGTGGATGATATGTTAATTGTTGCAAAGAATATGAGTGAGGTCAACAAGTTGAAGACTTTGTTGAATAGAGAATTTGACATGAAGGATTTGGATGCGGCCAAGAAGATTCTTGGGATGGAGATTCGTAGGGACAGAGCTTCCAGGATGTAGAATTTAGGATCTCATGAAAGGAACTTTAGATCAACAAGAAAGAAGAAGAAGAAGAAGGAGAAGAGAGAAGAAGAAGAGAAGAAGAAGAATGTGGAAGGAGAGAGTTTGGATTAAGGGAGAAGAAGGTTGTGTCAAAAAGAAAAATGAGGGTTGGACGAATTTGTTGAAAGAGAGGAGAGTGCTTCAATGCCCTACCTCTTAGCCAATGCATTTATTTATAGTTTTACAATGCCCTTAGGGCTACAACTTGATAAAATAAAAGACATAAAAGGAACACATATTTACACTTCTATGCCATCTTTATGGAAAGTACCATATTTTACACATATGTCACTCCTTTGACGTGTGGGCTTCTTGTCTTGAGCTCGTGGGCTTGAGCCCATCTTCCAACACTCCCCCTTAAGCTGGAGGAGAAAAGACATCATAAATACCCAACTTGCCACATATAAATGATAGGATTTTAGATGTAATGGGTTTAGTGAGAATATCAGCTACTTGCTCTTGAGATGATACATGTTTGAGAGAGATTATTCCTGCTTGAAACTTCTCCCGTATAAAATGACAATCCACCTCAATAAGTTTAGTTCTTTCATGAAAAATTGGATTTGAAGTGATATGAATGGCTGCTTGATTATCATAATGCAGATTCATGGACCCCTTTTTGTAAAAACCTAGTTCGGTAAGAAGGGTCCTGACCCATAAAAGTTCACTAACGGTATGGGCCATAGCTCTGTATTCTGCTTCGGCGCTAGATCTTGCAACCACATTTTTCTTCTTACTTTTCCATGTAACCAAGTTTCCCCCAACCAGAGTACAATATCCTGATGTAGATTTTCTATCATCAGGAGATCCAGCCCAATCTGCATTTGAGAAGCCTTCTATGTTGAAGTGCCCATGTTTTTTATACAACAATCCTCTTCCTGGAGCTCCTTTTAGATAACGTAATATTCTCTCTAAAGTATGCCAATGGGTAATTTGTGGTTTGTGCATGAATTGACTCACCACACTTATAACATATGATATGTTTGGCCTAGTTACCGTGAGATAAATCAGTTTTCCCACGAGTCTTTGATATTTTCCAATATCGATATCTTCTTCATTTGTGGCACATAATTTTACATTTTTATCCATAGGTGTGTCAACTGGTCTAAAACCCTTCATTCCTGTTTCTTCAAGGAGATCCAAGACATATTTCCTTTGAGAAAATATTATCCCATGTTTGGATTGAAGAACTTCTATACCCAAAAAATGTTTAAGCATACCAAGGTCTTTAGTCTTGAATTCCTGACATATCATCTGCTTCACCTCTTGTATGCTCAAAGCATCATCACCGGTTAAGATAATATCATCCACGTATACGGCCAATAATATTTTTCCCTTGATCGTATATTTATAATATACGGAATGATCAACTGAGCACCGATGAAAACCAAACCGTAGGAGTGTTTGACTAAATTTATCAAACCAAACCCGAGGGGACTGCTTAATCCCATATAAAGACTTTTTTAACTGGCATACTGACTCCCCCTCAACCACATAACCAGGTGGTTGAACCATATAAATTTTCTCACTGATATCACCATTTAAAATAGTATTTTTAACATCTAACTGATAGACGGGCCATGAAGAGTTAACAACAATAGATAAGATGATGCGTACCGAATTCAATTTTGCAACAGGAGAGAAGGTCTCCTCATAATCTATCCCATAGCATTGCGTATAGCCCTTAGCAACAAGTCGAGCTTTAAGACGAGCAACCAATCCATCCGGATTATGTTTCACAGAAAAAACCCATCGACAACCAACCAGTCTTTTACCTTTCGGGAGTGATGTAAAGAACCAGGTTTGGTTTTCGTATAAGGCTTGCATTTCTTCATCTATAGCCGCCTTCCATCCTGGATGTCTCAAGGCTTCCTGATACGACTGTAGAACGGAAGTAGAAGAAAAGGGACGCAAGAAACTAAAAACATGGTGAGACATAAAATTTGAGATAGGATGCGAAGTAGTACAGGAGCGATGTTCTTTTCTTAAAGCAATTGGCCGAGTATCAAATTCAGGCCCATACATAGGAGGAGAAGGACTTACCTCGGGTGGATCCGACAACTCCACAGGTGAAGGTACGGTCGGTGCATCAGGGGATGGTTCCACTTCAAGATTGAAAGGCACAAGCGGACAAGGAGTAGTAGAAGGACAAGTCCATCTTGGAGGAGCATCATGGGAGGAGTAGAAGGGGGTGTCCTCAAAGAAAGTCACATCCCTAGAGATAAACATCCTCCAAAGGGTAGGATTGTAACAAACATAACCTTTCTGGGTGCGAGAGTACCCCAAAAAAATGCACCTCATAGACCGAGGATCAAGTTTATTTTTATGTGGGAATGTAACATGAACAAAACATGTACATGCAAACACTTTCAAAGGAAGAGAAAAAGGATCTTCACCATTAAATAACACAGAGTAAGGAGTTTTATGATGAAGAACTGATGAAGGTAACCTATTAATTAGAAAGCATGTTGTAAGTATAGCATGAGGCCAATAGAAATAGGGTACCTTCATGGAGTAGAGGAGGCCCCGAGCAACTTCAAGAAGATGACGATTCTTTCTTTCAGCAACGCCATTTTGTTGAGGAGTATAGGCACATGATGTTTGATGAATAAGCCCATTACTCTCACAAAATGATTTGAAGTCATGAGACATGTATTCCTTAGCAATATCAGATCTAAGGGTTTGAATTTTCTTCCCAAATTGTATCAAGACCACAACATGAAAATTTTTAAACAAAGGAAGAATTTCAGAACACTCTTTAAATAGATATAACCAAGTCACTCGAGTAAAATCATCAACAAAAATGACAAAATATTTAACTTAGGAAATATTTGAGACACATAAAGGGCCCCATACATCAGAATGTATTAGGTCAAATGGAGCAGTACTTGTAGTTGTAAGACGAGGAGAATATGTACTCCTGACATGTTTACTTAATTGACAAACCACAACTGAAATTAGAAAATCCTTTTAAAGATGGAACCAAAGAACGAAGTGAAGGGGTAGACGAATGACCAAGTCGGTTGTGCCAAAGTTGGGCCTCAGATGTGGTGAACGATAATGCTGCTAATGGTGGAAGAGTAAAGTAGTACAAACCCCCCTTTTCATGGCCGCCACCAATCACCCGCTTCGTAGTGAGATCCTGAAAGACTCAAGAAGACGGTGAGAAGGTGATAGAGCAATTTAATTGTTTGGTCAATTGACAAATCGAGAACAAATTTAAAGGAAATTGAGGAACAAACAAAACATCTTGAAGGGGAATAGATGAAGTAAGAGAGGAGGAACCTTTGCCAAGGACCTTGGTTTGGGTACCATCAGCAATAGTAACGAATTTATGAGGATAACAAGGAGATTAGGACTGCAACAAGTGTTTGTTACCTGATAGATGTTCGAAGGCCCCGGAGTCGACAATCCAAGAGGAAGAGGAAGAAGAGGAAGAAAGCATACCTGAGGAAATAGTAGTGGCAGCAGTAGATGATGAGGGAATAGATGATTCCATGAAGGACTTCATTTTCTGAAATACAACATAGTCCTCAGCCGTAAGAGTCACATTTTCGGATGATGATTCAGCCTTATCTTCATTTTTCTCAACGTTAACCGAGACTGGGTTAGTGGTGGCCTAATCAGGTTTGCCATGAAGTTTCCAGCATGATGCCACAAGGTGGTTTTGATGGCCACAATAAGTGCAAAGTTGAGACTCAGTACGGAAAGAATTCTGACCCATTCTACCACCTCTATTTTCAGCCCCTCTCATATTTCTGCCTCGTGCTCGGGATGAGGAAGATGTTCCCCGATTGCCAGAGAACATCACCGATGGAGCATTAATAGGAGAAGAAGGAGATGGATCCGGTATCCAAAGTAATGTAGCACTAATATCATCGAAGGATGGAAGAGCAGAAGAACTTAGAAACTGAGTTTTGGCCACCTCAAGGTATGGTTTAATATTCGATAAGCAAATGGTTGCTGCCAAAGCTTCTCTTTGTCGTCATCTAATGGCAATATCAATGGAATATGGCTGAGCTAGTTTCCATTCTTGAAGAAGACCTCGAAACTGTGCCAAAAATTCGTGAATATTATCTCCATGTTTCGTATGCAGCATGTTTTGTAAGATATCATATATTTTTTGTAATGAAGTAGTGCTTGAGTAAAGTTTGGCACAAGTGTCCCATATGTTCTTGGCGATTTCCAAGTGGACCACATTGTTGGCCACCTGCTCTTCCATGCTATTAATGAGCCAATTTATCACCATATTATCATCCTTAACCCACTTATGGTAGGAAGCATCATCTTCATCAATCGGAGGAGGAAAGTTAACAACGTGGCTCAAAAGGTCACGAGTAATAAGAACCCTCCGAACCGATTGTGACCAGCTCATGTAATTGGAAAGACTCTAAGTGGAATTGTAGTAATACGGAGTATATCACTCTTATTACTATTGTATCCTATCTCCATGATGAGGCAAGTAAAATATGGAGGTCAAGGGAAAAGGCCTTCCTCAAAGAACAATTACTCAATGTAATTTGAAGAACCCGTAGACCAAATCAGTCACCAACAAAAGAGAACAAGAACCAATTTCTTTCACGAGGGCAAACAACAAATTATCAACAAATTTGTGCCTTTAGAAAGTCATAATAACATCCAGCTATCACTCAACTTCTCTTGTATTCATAAGAACAAAGTGAAGAAAGTATATGCAACCGATTAGGCCTTAATCCAAACTCCAACACAAACGAGCAATAAACAAAAATTTAGAGAAGATTTAACAGCAAACCAAGACACTTGGAAGAGATTTATCTTCAGCTTATGGGAGACCTCAACGTAAACAAAAATTCAATCGTTGAAGTTAAAAAAAAACGGAACTACAAAGGGTAAATGACTGCTGGAATTTCATCAATCATATAATAGGCATCCAATAACATAACACAAACTCATGAGCAACCTTACGTAGAAGAAGATACAGCAACATATGCTAGAATTCTACCTCAAATGAGATGGATCCAAATTACATAAAAGTAATTGAATTTCACCCATCAATCTTAATAAGATGCAAACAACAAATGATCTTGATCACTCTTGTAATTGATTGACATGGAGTCAAGATTATAACATCACTTTAGTCATAGAAATAAATCTTTACAACATATAAAGATTTATCTTGACTTGATGTGACTCGAAATTCAAAAAGTAAAGAAAAACAGTAAAATGGAATATGTAAATAAGAAAAGGAAACAAAAAAAAAACGTAAATAAGAAGAGCATGAACTTATCTCTTCATGACTGAACTCCTTTTACAACTTCTTGAACAGATTTCATAATAACTCCATGAAGAGAGATCCTAAACTCCTTGTTCTAATACCATGTAGAATTTAGGATCTCATGAAAGGAGTTTTAGATCAACAAGAAAGAAGAAGAAGAAGAAGAGAGAAGGAGAAGAGAAGAAGAAGAACGTGGAAGGAGAGAGTTTGGATTAAGGGAGAAGAGGGTTGCGTCAAAAAGAAAAATGAGGTCTGGACGAATTTGTGGAAAGAGAGGAGAGTGCTTCAATGCCCTACCTCTTAGACAATGTCTTTATTTATAGTTTTACAATGCCTTTAGGGCTATAACTTGATAAAATAAAAGACATCAAAGGAACACTTATTTACACTTCTATGCCATCTTTATGGAAAGTATCGTATTTTACACATATGCCACTCCTTTGACGTGTGGACTTCTTGTCTTGAGCTCGTGGGCTTGAGCCCATCTTCCAACACAGGTGATTATGACTATCTCAACATAGCTATGTTGAGAAGGTGTTGGATAGGTTCAACATGGGTAATGCAAAACCTGTAAGTACACCTTTGGTGAATCATTTCAGATTGTCTACCGCTCAGTGCCCGAAGATAGATGATGAAGTTCATGACATGTCAAATGTCCCATATGCCAGTGTAGTGGGTGTTTAATGTATGCTATGGTTTGTACAAGACCAGATTTGTCACAAGCTGTCAGCGTGGTTAGAAAGTTTCTTTCAAATCTGGGTCGACAACATTGGGATGCAGTCAAGTGGATTTTTAGATACTTGAGGGATACTACAGACTATGACATCATGTTTAGTAGACAATAGAGTGACCCTTCAATTATGGGATATGTGGATGTAGATTATGCAAGGGACTTGGATGACATGAGGTCTACGACAAGTTATGTATTTACTTTTGTGGGAGGGCCTATTTGTTGAAGGTCCATGGTACAATCTATAGTTGCACTATCTCCTACTGAGTCAGAATATATGGCAATAACGGAGGCTACCAAGGCGGCTATGTGGCTTACAAGGTTGGTTAAGGAGTTGGGTGTCCAACAAGGTGGAGTTCAGTTGCATTGTGAAAGTCAGAGTGCCATTTATTTGGCAAAGAACCAGGTGTATCATGCGAGGACCTAACACTTAGATGTGAGGTTTCACAGGATCATTGAATTGGTTTCATTAGGTGAACTACTAGAAAAAGTTTACACTTCTGAGAATGCAACAGACATGTTGACAAAGCCTGCTACTAAAGATAACCCTACTTAGAGGGGAAGGAGAATGAGAAAAGGCAAGTCTTGAATTAGGTTAAATAGGGTTCATAGTTCTCCTTGACGAGCTCTAGGTCCAGGTTCCCTCTTGAATCTGAATTTCTTTCTTCTCTTTTTGATTTTCTATTTTACAATACTCTTCACCAAGAACAATGAAGGATTCTTTCCCTTTTCTGAGTTCAACAAGAGGCCTTTAGCCTCTATTCAGGGCACTGGACTAAGAGAGGAATTTTCCTTCTCTTTTGCGAGCAAAGCTAGAGGCTTTCCCCGCCCCTAGACCGAGAGAAGCAAGGCCAGAGGTTCTCCAACCTCTAAATGAGAAAGCAGCAAGGTTAGGGACTCCTAACCCCTAATCAGTGGACTGCCCAAGTTAGAGGCTTATCAACCCCTAACCCGAACAAAAACCGTGAGCAGTAAAGGGCCCACCCCTTCCTTTTCATGAGCAGAAAGAGGCTTCCTAGCCCCTTATTGAGAGCAACATCATAGCGGCTTAAGGGAGGATCTATAAGTCTACCGAGAGCAGCAGAAAAAAGGAGGGTCCTTTCCTCCTAACTGAGATCAGCAGCTCTCACCAACAACCCTGGATTCACCAATCCCATGCCGAGTTACTCGATCCATGACAAGGGATAATAACAATCCTTTAATCTATTGAGTTGTAGCCCTAAGGGCATTGTAACACTATAAATAAGAGCATTGCCTAAGAGGTAAGGCATTGAGGCTTTCTCCTCTCTTTCAAAAATCGTCCAGCCACCTTCTCTTCTCCCTTGACGCATTCTCTCCTTTCCTTAATCCAAACTCTCCTCTCTCACATCCTTCTCCTTCCTCTCACTTCTCTCTTCTCTCTTCTCTCCTTCTTCTTCCACGTTAACCTATAGTCCTTCTCATTGGGTCCTAACTTCTACACCCTTTAAGGCCTTCTTCATAAAGACAAAATGATCTACTAAGCACTAGCTAAATCCAAACAACAACATTGTTTGGCTAAATTTGTCAAACCAAGCCCAAAGAGACTGTTTAAACCCATATAAAGACTTCCTCAATTTGCGTACTGACTCCCACTCAACCACAAAATCAGGTGGTTGATGCATATCTCTTCTTTTATGTCCTTAGTCAAAAAGATATTTTTTACATCCAATTGATATACCACCCATAAGGAATTAGCAATTATAGATAAGAAGATGCGTATAGAGTTTAATTTAGCCACTAGGGAAAATGTTTCCTCATAATCCACTCCATAAAACTGAGTGTATCCCTTGGCAAAGTTAGGCTTTGAGGCGAGCAACAAAACCATGTAGATTATGCTTGATAGTGAAAACTCATTTACAACCTACGGGTTTCTTGTGAGGATGAGGAGGAACTAGGGCCCAAGTCAAATTCTCATATAAGGCATGCATTTCTTCTTCCATGGACACCTTCCATTCTGGATGTCTCAGGGCCTCCAGATGTGACTGTGGAATAGATATGGGAGAAATATATGCAAGACATTTACAACATGAAGAAGACAATTGATGGTGAGAAATAAAATTGGATATAGGATGAGAAGTGGAGGGCCTAATGAAAGTCTGAAGCGCCTTCCATAGATCTATGGGCCAAGTATCAAATTGTGGCCAAATACAATAGGGAAAGATGGGCTTACCTCAGAGGGGTCCATAAATTCCACAAGTGAGGTGTTGATCAAGTCTTCAGGGGGCTGAAGTAGATCTGCATCAAGTGGCAGAATGGGTTTCAGAGCTGCCTAAATGGATGAAAGACCCAAGGTGCATTTTTTGAGGAATAAAAAGATGTGTCATAGAAAAAGGTGACATCACTAAAAACAATTAAGTCCCAAAGAGAAGGATTATAACATACATAACTTTTTTGTGTACTAGAGTTACCCAAAAAAATACACTTAGTGCAATTTGAAAGAGAATTACCTAGTAAAGTGAAAGCGAAAGTGAAATTGAATTACCTAGTGAAAGTGAAAGTGAATTACCTAGTGAAAATTGTGAAGTTGGGTCCAAGGCCCATCCCAAAATAAACTAGCCAACTTAGGAAGCATCTTTCCCAACTAATAAACTCAAGATCTTTCTACTCAGTAATCCATGTGGGACTATTCCGTAACACTCCTCTTCACTTGTTGGCCCTCTTTTGTGGCTCTACACGTGGATAATTTTGGTGGAGGCCCACATATTAGTACCTGCTCTGATACAATGTTCAGTTGGGTTCAAGGTCATCCCAAAATGACTAGCCAACTTAGGAAGCCTTTTTCCTAGCTAATAAACTCAACATCTTTGTGCTTGTTGATTTTCAGGACTCCATGGATTTAGCTCATGGAGAAAAAGAGAGAGGGACTCATTGGGAGAAAACAACGAAGAAAAAAGGTTATGGACTTATGTCCTAACCCTTCCCCTTAAGCTAAATATATAGATTAATAATCCTAAATATTATAATTATATCCCTAAAACTTTAACTAATTACATCATTGTTATCTTTATGAGATGACTCACTATTTACCATAATGCCATCATTGTTGGCCTTCTGCTTGGTCTATGGGCCTTGAGCCCATCTCATGGATATGTGGGCGTTCCTTGGTCTTATGGATTTGAGCCCATCTTCTAAGACACTTGGATGTGTGGGTCTTCCTTGGTCGTGTGGGCTTGGGTCCATTTTCCAACACTCCCCCTCAAGATGGGGGTGAGAGAACATCATGAACACCCAACTTGTTGCAAATGGTGTAAAGGATCTTCCCATCTAAAATTATTGTCCACCGTATCTTCCAACACTCCCGCTTAAGTTAGTGGTCTCTTAGAGACCCAATTGGCATAATATAAGAGAGTATAATCACTCATATCCGTAATACATTGCTCAATATTCTAGTCAAATGGTCATAGTCAAAAATACCTTCTACTCAATTTCACAGGTGAAAAAGTAGCCCTACTATGGGGCACAAGTCTACCCACTTTCTCAAGGTAGCTAAAAAAATACCTCTTGGATGAATAATAGACTTGTCTCACGCTAGATATTGGGCACACTCCTATCCTCTGTAGGTTGTGGGTCTATAGGCATTGCTCACAAGTGTTGTAATAAACTCCTCCATCACAGTGTCCCTCCATAGGGCACCAACTCTCAAATAAATATGTCAATTAAGGGGGGTAACAGTAATCACCTGGAAGATAATATTCTGGGGCCACCATATGCTTTCTTTTTCATCAAGTAACTGATGCTGATAACAATCAGCAACTGAGAAGTCCTTCAATAATAATATCTCAGACAAAGAGACACAATAGCAATAGTTGAAATGGGTCTGGGCCTAATAACACGTATCAAATAATGAAAATCCTTTAAAAAGGACCCATAAGATAATTCGTTGATAGTCCATCACTAAATAAGGAAGTTGCACCAAAAAATATGTTGGAACCAAGTAATAATCCAAGTTAATAATCCAATTGGAGAAAAGGGACTGAGTCGAGCCAAGCCAGATATGAGACCAATATAGCTGAGTTGAGGAAGAAATAGGTATAGAACTCGGGATCCAGACCTGTATAAAGAGGCAATAAGAGAGTGGGCCAAGTCAGATTGACTTGGTTGAGTTGGCTCGGTCCGTGTTGGCCCAACTCGCTAGGTTAACTCGCTGAATCAATCAACCACCTAACTTAGGTGGGATTTTAGTTTAGAACTAGTGTCTTCCCCGGGCCGCTGGCCTCCAAACATTGCGGTAGAATAGAAAATTAGAGAGCGTAGCCGGCAATGAACCAATGAGAATTTATCGAACAATAGAGCGACAAAGTGAAGGAAACTTTCCAAGAGTGTACCAAGGATATCCAGCGGCTAGCTAAATTTTTTTTGGGAAGGTGACAATCAGACCAGCATAGAGACAACAGATAAAGGAGAACAATCATCGAGAACTTTTCAAAAATAATTCAATCCAGTAGAGACCTTTCCTCGAAAAAAATGGTATGGCTAAGGAAGATAATATGCCTTAATTTGAGCATAGTCGAGCTTCTACTCAATCACCGACACAAAATAATCTCGCGGATTTCCTGTCCATCTTCCTCACAATGTCAGTGCAACCACAAAACTAGGCAAGCTGGTGATCGTCGAGGACGATAAGCCGAATGAGTAGTGGATAGTAAGACAACCAGTAGAGAGTTTCCGAGAACTTTTCGAATAAAATATCAATCAAGTAAAGAGTTCCAAAAAAATTATAACAGAGATTTATTTTCCGTAGAGACAACCTTGCCGAAGCGAGTGAGATCAAGAATGTTTCCAAGAATAGCTTGCGCAACTACAAGATCTCTCTACACAAGTTGCCATCGTATTTGAATCTCGACTAACATGCTGCTGGAAGATGCCGGGATTCACAACAGAACCTCCAAGTTAAAACTAAGGTCATTGGTGGATGCACGAGAAGTGCTTGACATCATCATAACCAGATCGCCATCTCTTGCACCAATAGAACTCATGCGCTCAGAGTTCCTCATTTTGCTTCCATTGAACAGTAACTACTGCTGCTTAAGTGACACACAGAAGGGTCTAGTTTTACTGGCATCATCTTGATCGTCTCCTCCGCCTCAGACAGATGGCCTACTCTGCCAAGAAGACCATGCATTCGTAGTGACCAGAGTTGTGATGTCGTCCTCTTCTTTAGCAGACCTTCATGGATGCATGCAGTTAAAATATTTGCTCCCCCTTCTTTAGCAGACCTGCATGGGCTGCATGCAGTTAAAATATTTGCGCCCCTTCTTTAGCAGACCTGCATGGCTGCATGCAGTTAAAGACTCCGTCGAATGTGATGTCGTCTGCTGTCATGGCTGCACGCAGTTAAAGACTCCGCTGAATGTGTTTCCCCATTCTCCACCAAACCTGATGCCTAGGTCTTTTGATCCTCCCAATTTCCTCCCCCATTTAGTCATACTAAAAAAGATAGTGAAACACACAAGTGATAACAAAAAGTTGCATAAATGTCGTATTCCAGATAAGATTTCCTTTTTCGTTTACAAAAAGTGTGTACAATGCTTTATGTTGAATTTTGGAAAAAAGAAAAACTTTCACTGACTTGATGTAATTTGAGTACATGAGTCTCTATATATAATAGAGGAACCAAGTAGAATCCAATTACAATTAAACTATCCTTATCCTAGTTACACCCAAAGTTAAACTATAAAAGATAAGTCATAAAATAATTGAACAACTAAACATAAATAGAAAACTAACCTAATGAAACTCCATTAACTGAGACTCTTCGATGAGACCTCCTTCCATAATAATTCCAGCTCTGTAAGATTTCTTGATATAAGAGTCATGTGAGACTCTTCCATATCTGCTCTTCAACATTACCTTCAAGCTAGAGTTCATAACTTCATCTTGCAATGAAAAGGATTCTTGGTCTTCAATTTTCTTTTCTTGAAAAAAAATTCTTCATAGATGCAAAAACATCATCTTTTGTGGTCCCCATTTATTGAATATTTTGGTCACATAAAAATTATCACAACATGTAGAAAAAAAACATTTTTCTTGTACTTCTTCTTCTACTTCTCCCCCTCAAGTTGGGGATAAAAAAAACAGAGTGACCCAGCTTGGAGAAAATAGAATGTGGGAGTAGAAAATCACTCCTACCTGTACAACAAAGCTCCATACACCAGCCAAAATTGTCATAGTCTGAAACTCACTCCGCTCAATTTTAAAAGTAGAAAAACTGCCCAACTTTAGGGCCTAATTAAGAGACAACTCACTTTTTAGGAGTAGCTCAAACACAAATCACCTTTTGGGTGAAGAACAAAAGACTTGACTCAAGCTGGATGTTAGGCACACTCCTATACTTTTAGGTAGTGGGTTTAGGCATTGCTCTCAAGTGATAAAAATACAAGATGATAATGTGAAGAAATACTAAAGAAAAACAACTTTAACAGGAAGTAGGTGACTATGTAATGCTCATACTTTCAAAGTGACCTTTAAAAAGAAAATTATAGGAGACTATAATGGTAGAACTTAATAAATTTGACAAGGTATGAATATTTTTGGGGTGAACACAATTTTTCAGAGTTAGCTCTACAAAAGTTACACAACCAAGTAACAAAAACGAAAAACTTGAAAGCAACATCGAAGCAAGATATTGCATGCCATGAATGAGCACATCTTGGAATGATTAAGTCTGACCAAAACTCTTTGATTACAAGAGAAATTTTAATAAAAAAACTCGAATTTTAGGAGAAAATGAAACCCAATTCTCGTCAATGCATAGAGAGATAATAGGAGAGAAACTAGGGGGGAAAAAGAGGATTTTTGCAGAACTGGCCTTTGGTACTTCTAATCTCAATATCTCCAAAAATATATCTCAGAATCCCAAACGGTTTGTTGATTAAGAAAATAAACTCAAAGAGATTTAATTTGATGCCTAATTTGACATAAAAATATTCATACTATGATCTTTTGATTTTCTTCATTTTGTAGATTGATCCTAGCTCCCTCCAATGCGAATATCTCTTTAAATATAGATCAGATTGGCATGAAATATGGAATTTAGGATCCCAAGACAAGGTCTTTGACCATGGTCATGAAATAGGAGAGGAAGAAAAGGAAGAGAAGAAAGGAGAAGAGAGAAAGAAGAGAGAACTTGGCTAGAGAAATGGAGAGAGAGAGAGCTTGGTAGAGGAGACAATTCTAAGAACAAATTTGAGAGAAGAGAGGAGACTTAATAATCTACCCCATGCCTTGAGCCTCTATTTATAGTGGTGGAAGGAATTTTACAATGACTAAAATACCCTAAGGGCTACAAGAAAATTAAAAGACATAAGTAGACATACATCTTCTTAGATTATTACACCCTTATGCCAGCCTTATGAGAAAACCTTTTAAATTACCGCTTTTGCCACTTCCTTGACATGGGGAAGGTAAACTACATTGATGCCACTTGGAGGTGTCATCCAATAAAATTTTCTCCTTCTGAAATTAGAATCCAATACCTTTCATCCAAGTATATTTTTTCTCCATAAAATATACTTCTTTTAATTGAAATAATTTGATAGATTTTGTACTCTATAATTTGGCCGAACTGAGTGCTCTTTCTTTTTTGGCCAGCATGCCCATCGACCCTTCCAAGATCGATACCTCCCTCTAGAAAAATCAGATTAGGAATTGGTTGGATAGATAAGAAAATAGAATTGTAGATATTTCTTTTGATATATAATTTTTCATATAAAGTCTCATTCTTAATAGTGTAAAATAACTTGAAAGTTAAAGTTTTTTTCTACTACTCGAACTTCTCTTGCAGTCTAACCTCTGCGGCATCAAACATTGATTTATTTTTGTAGAAAATTCCGATTGACAAAAAATATTTTTGCGTTGGAAAGTAGACTCGAAAATATTTCTGTCAATATATATTTTTTAATATTAAAATTTCAATGTGGAGGTGAAAACACCAAGAAAACAATGGCTATAAGGACAAGAAAGAAAGAAAAAAGATAGAATACAAACTTAAACTACTAGAGATGATAGATCAGAAAAAAAAATATCACATTATCTCTACAGATTAATTGCACAAAACCCACTCTAATACTATGTTGAATTTCTAGAATAGAGAAAATCTTCACTGACTTGAAGTAATTGGAGTACATGGACCTTAGCGAGGATTACAATTGAACTACCCTTCTCCCAATTATACCCAAAGTTAAACACTAAAAGATAAGTCCTAGAAAAATTGAACAACTGAACATAAATAGAAGACTAACATAACTAAAACACCTTTAACTGAAACTCTTCTATGAGAGTCCTTCCATAATATTTTGTCTCTATAAGACTTCTTGTTGTGAGAGTCATGTGAGACTCTTTCGTACCTACTCTTCAACATAAATAAGTACATACAAGTATATCATCAACAAAATGTACATTGGGAGTCAAAAAGATGGGTGGATCCTAAAGTGACTAAGCTAGAAGTAGGAGTTGCTAACGATGGTCTCAAGGAGGTGCTCGATCCTCTACTATCCAGACTTCAATTGGTTTTGTATGGCAAGAATAGCTGCTTAAGTTGCCACAACATCATCAACCGCTGCCTCTAAAGCTTTAAAAGCTATCGTTGGAGTCTGAGCTTCCTACTTTTGTGAAGCACCTCTTCGTGAATTCAAACTGGTCTATGGGTGGCTCAAATCTCTCCTAGGGGATGCAAGTTGTGGTACAGATTCCTTTGTGGTCTTCTCCTCTTAAATCCATTGTCCCCTCCATTCGGCAAATCCAAATTTTCCCTCTTTTATTTCTCCTATGGACATCTTCATTGTCATGCCCACTAACACTTCATCCGATAAATCCACTCCACAATGTAGGAGGATGGTTGTCATCTCTTGAGTGAATGATAAACTATTCACCCATGAGCTTATTGTCATGTCGGACATCCGACTAGCCATAAAGTATCCAAAATCGAGTGGAACTTTCTGGAAGATTGCCATCTTCCAAAAAATGTCAACCGTTGTGAGCATAGAGAAGGTGCCCTTTGATGGATTTAGCACATGAGTCACAATTTCCATAACAACTCTCTGAGGCATAGTGAGGTCTCGTATCCTGACTTCATAGGAACTCCCAACTATCTGTTCAAAGACCGAGAGGATAGCCTCTTAGATGTTTTGTAGGAGGCCCTCGTGGAGATCTGTTACCCAATTCTCTTTAATGTATCTCATTGCGGTGGAGCCAAGGCGATCATTCAAAAATGGGGTCCGAATAGAGATGGGTGTTTAGGAAGACATTTTAAGGCTATGTAGCCCTCAATTTAAAGGTTTTAGTGAAACACCTTAGAAGGGGATAAACAAGCTCCTCTCTCCAACAACCTCCCATGACTATCTAGTGTAATTATTCTTGCTTTGACTAAGAAATACATTGAAGTAGAAACCAGTATTTTTATTGCATATTTATTATTTAATTAGTAGTAATAATCTTTGATAATATTTTTAGAAGGAAAAATGAGAAAAATAATATTATGATAATATTTATTATTTAGTGTTAATTAAGAAGTAAAGAGTGAAATAGTAAAATCATAAATAGTAATAATTAGCAATGAACAAATAGAAAAAAAATTGAATTTTATCTGCATAAGAACTAAACATATAATTTGAACAGTTATCATATAGTAAATCGAGTAAACTATTATCCCAAACTTGAAACCCGTGCACTTCATGTAATTGAAATGGTATTATTGTAGTGACACTAGTTAAGGATCATATAATACCCTATCGCCCATTATTTGCATCAACGAGAGACTTCTCTCTCACTTGCCGTACTTGGCATTCTTGCAACATACAAATTCTAAATAGCTACATGTCCTTAGAGGGGGTTAATCCACAATGAACTTGAATTGAAGTGAAAAATTGAATTGATTCAACTTCAACTCATGTTTGGGTGTTAGTATAGACGAGTTAAAGTGACTGGAAAACAGATTCCAATGTTAGTGCCCCAAATGAAAAATATGATATAAAGAAGAGAATGAGTAACCTTTTATAATATACTTAAATAGAACATATACCTAAACATATAGTTAACAAAAATAAACATGGTTATTACACTTATAAGTGATTTAACGTGTAGTATTAGAATATATTAATATCCTAATTAATGAAAAACTATATTATATTATTTAATGATTATAGTTTATTATAAATTAAACAATAATTACATGTGACTAAAATAAATTATACAAAATTAATAAAAAAATTAAAAATAACACAAGAGAAAATAATAAATAAACTTAATGGTTTAATTAATTATAACAATTGGATAATTAAACCAATTAATGATTAAAATTTATTATAAATTAATATACTAATTATGTGTGACTAGAATAAATTATTTAAAATAAATAAAAAAGTTAAAAATAAGATAAGTGAATATAATAAATAAATAAATTATTTCATAATAACGTAAGATATAGTTTAACATTAAAACTCACTATTTTAATAAAAAAATAAAAAATACATAATAAATAAATAAATATATTAATTTATCAATAACATAAAATATATTTTACATATTATTAATTAATAATAAATTAACAAAAAATGAAAAACCAATTATGACGATGGTTTAATTTTTCCTAACATAGGAAAAATTAAACATCGTCTTCGTCTTCCTAAGCAGTGGGCCAGCGGGCAACGACGACACTCCGATGGTATGCCGAGAGGGAGAAAAGAGGGAGGCCGATAGAGAAGAGAAGTCGGAGAGGCTTGGCCTCCCGTGCTCTGCGACGGAGGAAGGTCGACGGGGGGGGGGGGGGGGGGGGGGGGGAGGGGGGTAGAGAGGGAGGTTGAGAGAGAAGAGAAGCTGAGAGCCGAGAGGCTCTGCGACAGAGGCTCGACCTCCCGTGCTATGCAACAGAAGTCGAGAGGGAGAGGAGAGGGAGGACAAACAAAAACACTTTGCTGAAGGATTGCGGAGGGAGCAGAGATCGTCAGGAGACAAAGGCTGAGGAGAGGGAGAGGAGAATAGCAAGGCGGGGGGGGAGGAAGCAACGTGCATGGAAAGCTGATGATTCGCAAAATAGGTAGGAAACAGTTTTCCCCCATTTTTTCCTTAGCGAATGAAATGGTGTAATCTCACTTCAATTCAAGTCTTTCTACACTAACACCATTTTTTTTATGAACTAGGTAATACGGGGGAATTTCATTCCACTTCATTGTGGACTAACCCCCGCTTAAAGCGCATAAAATGCTAATTCATCAACGTTGAAGTTTAACATTAAGATTATATCATCAGAACTGGCTGTCCAGTGTGTTGGCTTCTTCAATGGAGAAAATCATAACATACAAACCCTCATCACATAAACCTTCTTCTTACATTAGATGTTGAGACCCTCAATACACTAATTAAAATTGGTAAAATAACTTTACTTTCTATCGCACATATTCATTTTTGCGTAATGGAATAGTAAAATAGTCCGTCTCAAATGTTAGAAGTAGTGTTACTTCTGGTCTCATTTCAGTAACGCCTGTATCACGAAGAAAACAAAAATTAAGAACAACATTGTGGGTTAACTAAAATAGCTTGGATGTTCGTGTTGTAATTATACCTTTTGAGGAGCAGTTAATTGTTTTTGTCTCAAGAAGAGCCAGAAGATGCAGAAGGTAACAAAAAAAACAAAAATTAAGAACAGTCTATGGGGGTTTATTCAATAGCTTGGACGAGGAGCGGACACAGTCAAGTTATTCAGATCATCATCAAATCCTTTCTCTAACTCCATCTCTTCTTCTTAGTGTGCCTCCTCTTCATTTCAGTCCTCTTCGCTTTATAGCTTTTCTATAGCTTCTCTCTCTTCACCTCAAACTCATCCACACATTTTTCTTGACAGTTGATAAACTTCTCAATTTCTTCCTGCCTACAAGGTAGGGAGACTAGGAACCACCATACAAGTGAGAACAAATTTTTTCGTTATTTACTCATTTACTTTTCAATTAGGATTGATTTTGTTACCAATGTTTACAATCTTTAGAGCTTCCTGAACCAAAATTGCTAAACTCTGCAAGATGGTCCTCTTGTAGGGCTTGATCAAAGGCTTGCTCTTTTGCTTCTCGAGAATCAAGCATATCAGCAATTTTCTCATTAAAGAATTTCTCCATGTTATCCATCTAAAATTATTCATTTGATATTGGAAAACAAAGTGAGGAGCTACATATAGTTAAATAAAAATTGTTATAAGAAAATATTAAAGCAAAATAAGAGGTATAAATGTTATTACTTCCTCCTTGATCTCTTCATATTGTTTCTTTGCTCGGAGTCTTAGTATGTGATATTCTTCTTTTTCAATATGAAGTTGATTGCTCATAAGCCCCATTGTTTCTTTGAAAGCCTTCCGTTCAGCATCTTTGTTCTTCAACCAGATCAATTGTTTTTTTTCTTAACTCATCTGCTTCATTCCACCCAACCTTTTCTTGGTTAGATAACATCTCAAATTTTAGTCTGGACTTTCCAATTACTCGGACAAAAAAAGAAATGAATCCACTTAATGAAACGTGGATGAATTTTGAACATGATTATTAGACAACAACAACAAAAAATACAAAAGACAATATTCTAAATACCAAAACAACATTAAGTTGTAAGATTCTTCTATGCCTCTAACAAATACTAAAAATTATCCAACAATTTCTCAGTCACAAAATCTTAAAACAGCTAATCAACAAGACTTAAATAGACTTTCATCCAAGTATAAATTCTCTTAATAAAATATATTCTATTGAGATATATAATCTGATAGATTTCGGTCTCTACCGAACTAAGCACTCTTTCCCCTTTTCCAGCATGACCATTGACTTTTCCAAAATCCATATCTCGAAAAAAAAAACTCAGATCGAGAATTGGTTGAAGAGGTAAGAAAATAGACTTACGAATCTTTCTTTTGATATATAATTATCCATATAAAGTCACGTTCTTGATAGAATAAAATAGCTCAGAAGTTGAAGCTTTATGTTGTTGCACGAACCTCTTTTGCAATCAAACCTTTGCTGCTTCCTTGGAATGTAGATTCGAATATCTTTCCGTTAATATATAATATGCAATATGAAAAGCTCAATATAAAGGTGAAAACATAAATCGAATAACAGGTATAGGGATTGAAAAAAAAATACAAACCTAAAATGCTAGAGATAATAAATCAGAATAGGATCACATTACCTTTGTGGGTTGACCAAGTCAACTCACAGAACCTGCTCTGATACCATGTTGAATTTATGGAAAAGAGAAATACTTCATAAACTTATTTGTATTCAGAGTACATGAACCTCTATTTGTAATAGAGGAAAGTAGTAAAGTCCAATAACAATTAAACTACCCTTGTCCAATTACACCCAAACTCTAACACTTAAAGATAAGTCCTAACATAATTAAATAACCCAATATAAATAGAAGACTAACATGACTAAAACAACTTTTTTAAACTGAAACTCCTCCATGAGACCTGCTTTCATAATAATAGTGGTTATGTTAGACTTCTTATTGTGTAAAATTTCTTATGCCACCTCACGTGATCATGGTGGGTCCCATATCTTATGGGCTTGAGCCCATCTTCCAATACTCTTGGAGATGTGAGTCTTCCTTGGTCTTATAGGCTTGGACCCATCTTCCACAGACTTGGATATGTGAGCCATCCTTGGACGTGTGGGCTTGGGCCCATCTTCCAACATGAAATTTCTCCCCATTTGGTGAAATTTCATTTTCTGATCTTTTCAACACGACATATTATTTCTATCTCCTAAGATAGTTCGATGTGTGTATATTTTTTATCAGTTCTGGCTTCGTGATTAAAATCTAGCCAAAGCTTGTTCAAACTGTTAATGAGAGAGAATTAAAGAAATTGTTGAGGAATAATTACACTTTTGAATTTTTTATTTAGTAACATTTATTCTTCAACGGGATAATTTAATTAAAAGTTTAGTTAAAAAATTTTATTATATTTTTATTATTTAAAAATAGATAGCATTTTCCTCCTCTCACTTCTAATAAAAAATTAAATAAATAAAGAGTGTTGGGTGAGTAAGAGTTGCCTGATGTCAATGGTGCATTGGTTATTCGGGGTGATGTGTATTGAACTATTCCTAATTGTATTTTTCTGTTGCTCTACATCTTCTTCTGTGTTACAATAATTTTATAGACAATTTATTTGACATGTATTTTTTGAAAAGTTTTAAATGTATGTTGGAACTCGAACTTGAGCTCAACTTGGTTAAAATTATTGTGCTCGAGCTCGATTAAAATTTTAGGTTCGAGGCTTGGCTCGGCTCGAGCTCGACTTCGAAATATTTAAATCAAATTCGGCTAGAACACAGGCAGGTTCGGGCTCGGCTAGGCTCAATGCTACCCCCTATCGATAACCTTTGCAACAATTTTTTATATTAAATGTGAAACTTCCAAGCTCATGACACTTGCAATATGTAAAATTGAGGAATTATCCACATTACAATCCATGAAGAAGTGCAAGGAAGTATATGGGATACACATCAAGATGGCAAAAAATTTGTATGTTGTCTATATACACTACCACAGCCAAACCTCTAATGCCAATTTTCCATAGTTTACAAATTAAATGTCAAAGATCTAACAATCTAACTAATGGTCCATACACTGCAGATAAATTTGAGGCAATCACATTTAATTCGCTACTTAAATGATCTTGCAGTTTTAGCACCTTCGTTCAAAACTCAAAAGACTAGCAGGATTAATGTCTCAACAGTATTTATAAAATATTGCTTTGCCCTACTAAGTTTGATGCAAAAAAAAAAAAAAAAAAACGTAAACAACAATCAACAACAGATGTTCAAATACATGCAACCTGTAATAGAGAATTGAATGCTATGAGGTCGTTAGTGGAGCGCCAGGTTTTATGTCATGTACATGACCACCATGACTCAAGAGATCGTGTCCAAAGAGTAAACAGTGGAAAGTGCTTTCTGCCCAATTTTGAGAATCATGTACATGAAACGAGCGTGCCGTTCTCTCTGCCGCACACCCTCTCACGCATTTTTGCTCATTTCGCTCCCGCACCCCCTCTGTCGTCTCCCTAAACCCCGAGCTCTCTACTCCCTCTCTCGTCTCCACCGTCCCTCTCTGGTCTCCCTCTCTATGGCCTCCATCTCTCGCTGCGAACGTAATATTTGTAGAAACTAAGCTGCAAACTTTTGATAACTCTATTGCTCGTAAATTATTGAATGATTTGGACCATGCGTGGGCAAAGGTCGACGCGATTGGGCACTCTGGTGGCATCCTTGTCATCTGGGACCCAAAAGTTGTATATGCCACTCTCTCTGAACCGGGCCAATTCTCCATTGGCATTCATTTTCACGACCATTCCTTGGGGGTATCCTGGGCGTTGGCTAGTGTCTAAAGCCCAACTCGACAAAATGATCGTGCCTCCTTTTGGGAGTAAATAATTCAACTTGTCCAACTTTGGGTTTTGAATGGCTACTAGCTGGGGATTTCAACGCCATCCTTTTATGCTCAGAAAAAAGCCCACCCGCCATCAAAACCATTTCCACAATGAGAGCCTTCTCCGATCTCATTGGAAGCCTTGAACTATCAGAAATTCCTCTTTTTGGAAAAAAAAAATTCACTTGGTCGAATGGTCAATCCTCTCCTATCCTTTCCAAGCTTGATCGATTCTTTGCCAATAATGAGTGGCTCCAATTATTTCCAAACACCTCTGGCCAAGTCCTAAACAAAGTTGGCGTGGCTCTGATCACTGGCCTATTCAACTTAGCACTCGCCCTCCTGCCTGGGGGCGTTCTCCTTTTCGTTTAAAAAATTCTTGGACCATGAATGAGTCCTTAAACTCTGATCTTGCTGTCAGGTGGCAAGAAACAGCGCATCACCCTAATCCAGGTTGGGCGCTCCCTCTCAAAATAAAAGCTCTTAGGCAAAGATCTGCACTTGGTCTATTAATCATCGTGCTGCTATTGCTTCCCAGAAAGACTCAATTCTCCGCCGCATTTCTGAGCTTGATCTACTCGAAGAGCAAAGGTCTATTTATCCTCCTGATTTACTTCTCAGAAATCAATTAAATTTGGAATATTCAACTTTACTTCGAAGTGAATCTGTTCAATGGAAACAACATGCTAGATTTCACTGGTTGGCCGAGGGGGATGGAAACACAAAGTTCTTCCATGCCATTGCCTCGGCCAGGAGGAGGGCTAACCGTATCACTTCTTTGTCATGGAGACCAAGAGATCACGGATAATTCCTCTATATTTGATATTCTTGTCAAGTACTTTTCAGATCTATACACCGAGGAGCGTTACAATCGGCCCAAGCTGTTCCATCTCGACTACTTGCGTATCTCTCCTTCTAATGTGGCCGACTTGGAAAGTCCTTCAACACAGAAGAAATTGATTATGCTTCCTTGGCCTTCCAAAAGACAAAGCTCCTGGACCTGATGGTTTCAATGGTGAGTTTTACACAAATTCTGGGACACAATAAAATCTGAAGTGTATGCTTTTGTCCAAAATTTCCACCTAGTCAGAATCACTCACAAGGCCGTGGGTGCATCTTTCATTGCTTTAATCCCAAATAAATCCAATTCTGTCATCCCCCAAGATTTTAGACCAATAAGCCTGACAACTAGCTTCTATAAAATCATTGGTCGACTTCTCGCAAACCGTCTTAGGGTCCATCTCTCCAAAATCATAAGCCCTTGTCAAAGTGCTTTCATTCGTGGTAGGAATATCTTGGACTCTTTTATGGCCGCCCACGAACTCCTAGATTCCTTCAAAAAATCCAATCTGCCCAAATTCGTCATGAAACTTGATTTTGAAAAAGCTTTTGACCGCGTAAATTGGAAAATAATTGATTACCTCTTTGACCGAATGGGTTTTGGGACTAGGTGGAAATTTTGGAGGAGAAGTTGCATTTCTACTGCATCATATTCTATCCTTATTAACGGAAAACCGTGCGATTTTTTCAATGCAACAAGAAGAATTAGGCAAGGGAACCCTCTCTCTCCCTTTCTCTTCACTCTCATCGCTGAGCACCTTGCATCGATGGTCTGGTTTGCTAAAAGCTCAGGTTGGCTAAATCCTATCTCGGATGACCCCAATCAAGATATTGCACTTCTACAGTATGCGGATGATACCATACTCTTTGGTGAAGGTATAATGAATCAAATCTCCCACATAAAAGCCCTGCTCAACTTACAAAAGGTTAGTTGGTCAAAATCATCCATATTTGGGTTCAATATTGACTCTTTAGTTTTGGAGAAATTGGAGACCCATCTGGCAACTTGGAAGGGCAAATTTCTTTGCAAAGCTGGAAGACTCATTCTCTTGAAGTATTGTATCGCAGGTATTCCAAATTATGCTTTATCTTTTATGCCATGTCCTATTTTGATTTGCAATACCATGGATAGGCTAAAAAGAAGATTTCTATGGAGAGGATCAAGCGATACTTTTAAGTATCTTTTGGTCAAATGGGAGGATGTCCGCATGCCAAAATATATGGGAGGTTTGGGGATTTGGAAATCGAAGGACATGAACCAAGCCATGCTCTTAAAATGGATTCGGAAGTTCAATAATGCTTATTCTAATCTCTGGAAGGAAATGGTATCTACGAAACTTGACTGTCTCTCTCCTTGGTGGACTTCAGGAGGCAATAGGAGATGTCTATCTCCAATTTGGATATCATATATCTACTTATCCCCATGTTTTCTTCAGTCGTCAGATTCTATGTTGGTAATGGCAGATCTTTAAAGTTTTGGGAGGACTGGTGGACGGGTCATGATCCTTTACAGTCAAATTACAGGAACCTCCTCATATCTTTGAAAGGGGAAATATCGGTTGTTGATGCTTTTGAAGAGAATGGTTTCAACTTACACCCTAGAAGGGGTCTCTATGATACCGAGGCTCTGGTGGCAAGTAGGTTGATGGAATCTACAATCCTGCAGACTAAGGCCTTTAGCTACTGACAAGACGATATGGTGGCCTGATAAAAGCGGTCTTTTCTTAGTGTCCTCTGCTTACAGCTTCATCAATGGTTGGAATACAAACCAAAGGGATCATGAGGTTCTTTTTTCATGGCGTCTCTACGCTCTTCCAAAGATAAAAAATTTAGTATGGAGTGTCTACCATGGAAAGATACTCACGACAGACGTGCTCAGAAAAAGAGGACACCCAGCTATTGACCCTCTCTGCCCTTTATGCAACTCTTAGGTCGAATCAGTCAATCACATTTTGCTTCATTGCTCTTTTTCGTGGAAGGTATGGACTTCCATCCTCAATAAGATGGGGTTGCAATTCTGTACGTCAGTGGATCTGATTTCTTTTAGCAAGATGCTCATTGGTACTCCCCTCCCTCGGCTTGGAAAGCTTTTGATATCCGCATGGACTGGTTTCATTCCGTGGGGGCTTTGGAATGAACGTAACCAAAGGCGTTTTGATACTAGAAATAATTATGCGATAAGGTGGTTGATTGTGTATCTGGTCAGACCTCTACATGGCTCCCTTCAAAGAAGCCTTTCTCCTCCTTTGTTGGTTCATTTATTTGAGATAATTGGAACATTATTGCAAAAATGCGGTGTGGAACCTAAACCCCAGTCATGCAGGAATGGACCCCCCCAGAGCCTAGTTTCCTAAAGTTAAAATTTTGATGGTTCTTCTCAGGGTAACTCCGGAATGGCTAGTTTTGGGGGTGTTATCTCAGATTCCTCAGGCAATCAGTGTTTGTCATATGCTGGTCCACTAGGCATTGCTGACTCAACTACGGCTGAGATTCAAGGTCTTCTCAACGGGTTTTGCATTTTTTGAGACCATTATAGTGGTCCTCTTCACATTGAGGGGGACTCGAAGGTGGTAATTGGTTGGTGCGAAAAGGTGATCCCCTCTCCCCCCCGCCCCCCACACCCCCCCCCCCCCCCCCCCCCCCCCCCTATGGCAGCATTGGGATTCTCTTCGGGAAAATTTCTATCAATTTTCTTGTATTTGATCGCACATTCTGAGATCTAATAACTTGGTGGCAGATGTGCTTGCCAAGTCAGGTGCGTCCTTTCAATGTCTTGTTGTTAGGGATTTGCTCCCCGTTTCTTTGTAATTCTTTATTTTTTTTTGTTAATATATACATCCTTTTCAAAAAAATTATATATATATATTGACTCCTCGGTTTTAAATTCTATGGCAAGTTATTCCCCTCCCACCCCTGTACTCTAAAAGTGCCTGGCACCCCGTCATTGAGCGTCTTAAAGGTCGATTGGCTTCCTGTAGAGGAACATTTTTGTCTAAAGTAGGCAAGCTTGTCCTTATCAAATATTGCCTCCACGGATTCCTTCTTATTTTCTCTCCTTGTACCGTTGTCTTGCCTCAGTTCAAAATAGAATTGAATTACTTGAAAGGAGATTTCTGTGGGGTGGGCCAAATAGGAAAAAAAAGTACAACCTCATGAAATGGGCTGACGTATGTAAACTGATTGTAGTGGGTGACCTTGGCCTTTGTATCCGGGATACTATAATAACTAATTCCGTATTATTACTAAAATAGATCTAGAAATTTAATATGCAACTTGCTTTGATACGGCGGGCCATTGTTGCTGTTAAAGTTGACAAAATCTCTAGCTGGTGGACTGAGGGTGGAAAATATAATAAGTTTATCTCTCGTGTGGAAAAAGATTGCAAAAATGTTGTCTGCATTCAAAAGTGCAGTCAAATGCTATTATGGTATAAGATGTCAGACATAATTCTGGGCAGATTGGTGGGTGGGCCCAAGCAGCTTTAATAGCAGTCATTGTCAAATCTTTTCTTTGGCAAGAAACAAGGATGTGACTATTTCTGCCCAAAGGACAAATTCTGGCGAGTGGAACTTAAATCTTTGGAGAGCGTTGTCAGATGCAAAAGCTCTAGAAGCTTCTGTCTGACCTTATCACTGGCCTATCATCGGTACGATTCAGAAATGTACCTGACTTCTTCGTCTGAACACGCTGCCGACAAGGTACGTTCTCTACTGCTTCAGTTTACAACTTCTTATTCTCTCTCTCTACTCCCTTCAATCCTAAACCCTAAACAGTAGCTCCTCGGCGGATTAACGACCACATTTTGTTACACTGCAACTATGCCCACACTGTTTGGACCAAACTAATTAACAAAATTGGTCTGTAATATTGCCCCTCTCAAAATCTCTCATCCACAATCCTCACTGTTACTACCGCACATCTTCCTTTGCTCGAAAAATTGCTTATCTCATGCAGCATTGGTCATATCATCTGGGCCTTATGGAAAGAAAGAAATAATAAAAAATTTAATAAAAAATCTCTTCTGAGAAACATTCTAATTAATAGAATTGTGGGACAAGTTTCCTCGTGGATACTCATGCATAAAGAATTTCAAATTTTAAAGGGCTCTAACCTTCGTGGAAATTGGCTACTTGTAGCTGAAATGTCTTATCCATCCCGCCCCCCGGTTATGGAAACTTGGCCCCTACCTCCGATGGCCGGTGAGACATTTCAAATTAAATTTTGATGGAAATACTTTTGGCTTCCTGGGCCTGCCGGATTTGGAGGGGTCATCCATGACGAAAATGGAAATCTTCTTTTTTCCTATGCTGGGCCGATTGGAGTATCTGACTCAACTACTGCTGAGCTTTCTGGGTTGTATAATGGTTTAAACTTTTCAAGCAATGGCCGGTGGACCCTCTTTGCATTGAAGGCAATTCAAAAGTCGTTATCAACTGGTGTGAAAAGTCCTCTAAATCTCCTTGGCGGCACTAGGATATGTTTGATGATATCTGTAATTTATTTTCTCAATTGCAATGTAATTAGAAATATATTCCTAGATCCACTAATCATTTAGCAGATATTCATGCTAAATTAGGCGTTTCCCTCCAACATCTTGTTGTGGAGGAAGGTTCTTTTCAGCCAAGTATTGTACTCTTTCTCTTCTCTTTATTTAAATATACACCTTTTACTCAAAAAAAAAAAAAAAATCCACCCCAATATCACTACAATATAAGCTCTGCATTTAAAGAAATTAATATTCCGAACATGACAAGAGAAAGAAACAAATGTTATATAAATCTTCATTTCTATTCTCATGTGCTTCTACAATCAATCAAAACTTGCAATGCCATTATTCCGTCAAAAATTGACTAAGTCTCACTGGAGCGGAAAGATGTAGTATGTGAGTATGTCTCATCAATATTAAAGAAAAAAAAAGCCAGCAGTTCACCATAAACCAAGACAACTTCACATAAAAAAGTAACAAGAGCACAAAATCTAATAAATACATACTGGGTTAAAGTCTATCCTAAAAGAACTGACTGAAGTTAAGAAGCCTTCTCTCAAGTAACAACCACAAGAATTTCTTTGACTTCACTGGTGTAAAGGATCTATTTCCACTAGACTCACCCTCACATCATAAGCCTAAAATAAGGGATAACAAGACTGAGACATGTACAACCTAAACATCAGAAACACTAAATGAGACACGATGTATGCCCAAAAGATAAACATCCTACTCCGATATCATGTTATATTATTAGGTTTAGGTTCATCCAAAAATGACAATATGAAAGTCTTTTCTCAACTAGTAGCCGGAAGATTTGACTTAAACTTCCAACTTATGTCAGATTATTCACACTAATAGTTAACACTAAGGACAGACTCTCAAGGCCACCTTTTTGTCGATTATGTCAGAAGATAAAGTCTCTTGAAAGTCTCGATGCATATTTAATATCTTGTTACAATAAAAATAGATGTAAAAGCCTTATGATTTCCTCCCGCAACGTATCTACATTAAAAAGTATTACAATATTTTTCTACCAAATCAACTGAGAAAGAGGGCCAACAGAAGTACCTTTTCATTCTCATCTTGCTCCAGTAAAGTATTCCTGATAATGACCATCGGAGGCCAAACTATCTCCTGATTACAAGTGGAGTACAAACCCCTCCACTTACCAAATGCTTCATTAGGTGGTACTACTAAGGTATCTCTAAGGCGCAACTCCTGTTCCAGTACTTCCGCAAGCTCACGATGCAGTCTCACTCTCTGTGATCCTTTTGAGTTGGCATGTGTCATCAGAGGCTGAAGACCTTTGTACCATTCAATAGCACCGGGACCATCATGGCAAGCTAGACAGTGCCATTGCCTTTGCGAATCAGACAACTCTTCAACATGTATGTTTATGTACATGACATGAATTTCGGCGCTCCCTAACGACACCAGGACATGAACTGCGTAATGCGCATGAAGATCATGTCCTGAGTCATGTGCACTAACCCCCCTTGGGGGACTAACCCCCCCTTTAGTGTGCGCAATGGAAAGTGCAGTATAAAGTACTTGTTTGTGTTAGTGTGCACAATGGAAAGTGTGGTGTAAAGTGCATATAGATTATTTATTAAATAAAATATTTTGATATATCTGACTATCAGAAAATTAAAATAATATTAGTTAATAAATAAAATATATTAAATATAATAATTAAACAAATGCTTACTTTTATATTATTAAAATTGCTATCAAATTTTAATTTTTTAATATCTAAATATAAAATAATTATACAAATATCATACTACATAGAGTACTACACAAATATCGTAATAATAAAAATAAAAATAATACAAATATAACTCAATCACCTTTTTAATATAAAAAATTATATCTGTTCATACAAAAGTACAACATAAAAAATATTTAGTGGCATTAAAACATAATAGTCAATAATTTTGCCACATTTGAATTGCTAAAATATCTCGATAATATGATGCTCTTGCAAATTGTACTGCAAACTCCATCTGAGTACGTGCGACTAAAATAAAATATTAAAAAAATAAAAAAATAAAAATAACATAAGTGAATATAATAAATAAATAAATTATTTTTAATGACATAAGATATGTTTTAACATTAAAAACCACTAATATAATATAATAAATAAAAATATATTTATCAATAACATAATATATTTTTATGTATTATTAATTAATAATATATTATCACAAAATTTAAAACCATTGGTTTAATTAGTTATAGCAATGGGATAATTAAAATATATTAATATAGTAATTATAAAATAAATATATTAAATAAAAAAATTATTTTATAAATAAAAAATATAAATTATTATTTTTACGTCGGTTTAATTTTTCTTAAATTAAACCATCGTCTTCCTGTGTGCGTCATCTTCCTCAGCTAACCAACGAAATAACAACTAACCGTCCGTTTTCTTTCATGTGGCCTATAAGATCGCGCCTCAGCTGGACAACCCCAAATGTGTAAGTACCTAATGCTAGGCTTCTTGCTTGTCCAAAGCTCATAGGGGGTTTTGGCAACTACTTTGATCGGTACCTTGTT
The DNA here is from genome assembly GCF_029961685.1 of Aristolochia californica. Classification (NCBI taxonomy): domain Eukaryota; kingdom Viridiplantae; phylum Streptophyta; class Magnoliopsida; order Piperales; family Aristolochiaceae; genus Aristolochia; species Aristolochia californica. The sequence goes on along the minus strand of NW_027181815.1, from coordinate 21,804,002 downwards.
AAGGATGTACACTGCGATCTTGAGAGCTTCTCCCCAAAGTAACTCTGGCAAAGAGGAATGACTGATCATACTCCGTACCATATCCTTAAGAGTTCGGTTTCGTCGCTCGGCAACACCGTTCATGCTGGGTTTGCCTGGCATGGTGTATTGCGGAACAATTCCACACTCTTTGAGGAAACTCGCGAAGGGTCCTGACGTTGTTCTCCTGATCCATCATACCGTCCGTAGTATTCACCACCACAGTCGGATTTGACAGCCTTGATTTTCTTTCCAAGTTGAACTTCAACTTCAGCTTTGAAAGACTTGAAGACGTCCAGGGAATGTGACTTCTCATGTATTAAATATAGGTAACCGAATGTAGAGTAATCATCTATGAATGTAATGAAGTACTGTTGGCCATTCCATGAAGCTGTACGGAATGGACCACATATATCTGTATGTATAAGTTGTAAGACATCTTTAGCTCTTTCAGCACCTAATTTTCTAAGTTTGTTTGTTTCCCCTTGATGTACTCAACACAAACTTGGAAGTTTGTAGTATCTAGGGGTTCAAGAATTTCATCCGACACAAGCCTTTGAATTCTCACTTAGTTTTTGCTTCGTACCATGTGAACTTGCAATATTTCTCTATAGGAACTAACAACATCAAGCATATATAGATTATCAATTAAGGGAACGGAACCAACAAAATTTGAATTTTGGTAGAGACTAACTTTATTATTTCCAAAAGAACAAGAAAAACCTGATTTGTCCAAAATGGAAATAGAAATTAAATTCAGCCTAAAAGACGGTGCAACAAATGTCTCAAATAAATCCAAATAAAATCCAATGTTTAATTGTAATCTGAAAGTTCCTATAGCCTCTACTGCAACTTTATTGCCGTCACCCACAAAGATAAATTTTTCAGCATCACTTGGCAGTCGGCTCCATAGGCAACCCTGCAAAGACATACTAATGTGAGTGGTAGCACCAGAATCCACCCACCAAGTGTCTTTAGGTACAGAAGCTAAATTAACTTCAGAACAAACTAAAGTTAGAGGCATACCCTTCTTTACACGCCAGGCGGTGTACTTGGGACAATCCTTCTTCATATGTCCCGACTTCTTACAGAAGAAGCAGGTAAACTCCTCAGCCTGCTTCTTCTGTTTCTTAGTCTGAGAAGAACCTACCGCAGTATCCTTACCTCTCTTCTTCTTCTTGTACTGAGAGGTTGAGGCCATTTGTCCTTCGGAGTGTTATAACTCACTTTGAATTGGCCAAAGTGTGTAGGAAGAGATATCAGAACCAAGTGCACGAGCAAGTCCTCAGACAGCTCTAACTTAAGTGACTTGAGTTTTGACGCGAGATGAGACATTTCCATGATGTACTCTCTTATGTTCCCTTTGCATTTATACTTCATCAAAACGAGTTTAGCCAAAAGGTTACTCGCCTCCGATTTTTCATTATTGGTAAAATATTGTTCAATTTATTCTAGGAACTTCTTGGCGCTCTTGCTCTCTGTCACAGAGCCTCAAAACGCCTCCGAAATAGAGAGTTTCATGATTATCAAGCACATTCGGTTAGAGCGCTCCCAATTCTCAATTTTAACCTCATTGAGGTTATCCGGAGTAGAAATGGGTGGCTTTGCCTGAAGTGCAAGATCCAAATCCATAAAACTGAGGACAATTTCCACGGTATCTCGCCATGCCTTAAAATTCGTCCCGCTCAGCATTGGAATGCTGCATATTTGAGCAGTAACATTTGAAGTAGTAGCAACAGAAACTGTATAAAGAACAAAATAAACAAGTATATTCACATTAACTAGCATGTCATATAAAGAAAAATAGACCAGTACAAAATAAAATCCAAATTGGGGACCCATCTCAAGATACCTAGTACAACATTAATTCCTAGTCTTTAGACAGAGAAATTAATTGTAAGTGGTACTCTCAGTGCAATGATCAAATACTGACAATCAGTTCTGTTAAACAATAGCCTTTCTTTGGACCGACTATTGTTTACATAAAAAGTTTTTATAATTGTCACGCATTTATCATCACAGTTACGTTGTTGATTTGGCCAAATTGTGTCTTCTTTTGGGCCGAACACAATTTGCATAAATAACTCCATACAAACATCTATGTATTTCTAGTCAAATAATTCGACACTACAGAAGTTACTTTGGCTACATGTAGCTTCAAAAATTTTGATTGAAAATACTAGACCAACTCAACAAAATATATATATATATATATATATATATATTTCTATTCAGTTTTCCAACACTGCGGCACCGCCTCATTGGCATTGCGACGTTGGCCTGTATTTCCGTAGAGCTGCAATGAATGTTCTGTAATGTAATATATATAAACAAAACATTTAGTCAAATGTAACAAACAAATATGAGCAACCTTATTGGGCATATACGCCAAATGCAAAGCTTGCTCGTGGGTTCGAATCCACACAGGTGCAAAAATCTGATTTTTTAGAACTGAATCAACTGAGCCGACTCGACCTCGATCTTCAGCAACCGGTCCGAGTTGACTCACCTGAGTCCATCTAACAAAAATAGAGGTTCTTTTTATTTTATTTATTTTTATTTTTTATTTATTTTTATTTTTTTATTTTTTAATGGCGACGCTGCAGTTTGTCCAACGGACATAGCAGTGTGCCTGGTGCTTTGAATGGGCACAACAATTGCCCAACGGACGCACACCCACTGCAGTTGCCCAACGGGCATGGCAGCTCGCCCGGTGGAGTGAATGGGCGCTGCTATCGCCCAACGGCCACAACAGCGCTCCCGACGGGCACTGTTGTCGCCCAACGGCCACGACAACGCTCTCGACGGGGGCTGCTATCGCCCAAGGTTCCTCCGATGCCCCTCCCCTATTCTCTCGCAGGGCGTCGCTACTACAACGCAGGTTTTGTTTTTCCATCGCTCCTTTCCCCTTTCGACGACGAAAAAAGCGATGGTGACGACAGAAAAAAACGTTGCCCAATGGACAGCGTTTCGCCCAACAGGCGCTGTAACGGGACCTGACTTCCGTCGTGGCCTCATCCCCTTTTCCGCAAGACGGTGCTGCAACGTCGGACGCTGCGGCTTCAATGTTTCCCAACGAACGCTGCAGCCATGCGCAAAGAGAAGAGGAGGGGGGGATGGTCATCGCTACAGCATTTCCCAGCGGACGTTGCAGCGCGAGCCTCGAACATTGGACGTCGGCCTCTGTCTTTCGATGGCGACGCCGACCGACGCACAACCCCAAAATGAATTCCGTGGAGAAATTAAATTTTTCTTCTCGTATCGCTCTCCACGGAATTAATCCAAAAATCCTAATAATTTAATAGGACTGCTCTGATACTACTTGTTAGAATCCGTAATAGTAAATTCTAATCCAAAATTTACAACATGCTAGAATATTAGGATTGAATACATACCTGAATCCATTCCTGAAATTTCGTCTTTCTGTTGTGGAATATCTTTGACGAATGATAATAACAGATTGGTGTTGTGGTCTTCCTCAACTAAATCTCTTTATTCCTCAATGGGACCTTCGTCTCTCTTCCGGATTGGGAGAAGGAAAATATGTATGATTTAGTATATTATGGACCATAACCATGTTGTGTCTCCTTATATAGGGTTCTCATAATTCCTTATGGTATCTACTCAATTGGCCCATATCCATGACACATTCCTTAATGGGTTTGACAAAATTAGATCACTTAATTTTAGTCCATTTTATTAAAAATAAAAAACATAATTATATAATAAATATGTTACCCAAATTAGAATAAGAAATGTGAATTTACTACCATGCCACTGTAAGTAAAAAGTAAAATCACTGAGAGTTTTAGGGCGAAACGCTACGTAACACATAGGAGCGAGAAAAGAGGAACTAAAACCTGAAATCAGTATGAAATCGTCAAACAAATAAACAAAAAATCAAGGAACAATCATCAAACAAAATGTGAGGATCATTGACCAATGAATCACAAGTAAGAAAATCATCACATAAGGCGAACTAAAGTACGCTGGAAGCAAGAGTTACCACCGATGCTGCGAAAAACTCCACCCGCATCAGCCGCCCGAAGTCCACAAAATCTTCGTCGTTCAGATCAACAGAATCGGAACAAGTTCCGTAGCCGGAAAGGAGTAAAACAGCTCCAGCAACCTCAGCCGGGAGCGGATTCTTCCAGTACGTAGGAATCGTGCGACAGAATAAAGGGAAAGAGAAAAGGGGAGTCGCAATCGCATGGGACATGACGTACGTCGCAAGTTTTTCATTTTACCGCTGGAAAAAGCCTGTAAAATATAGTGGCGACCGCCGGACGGCCAGAATGCGGACTTCAAAATAGATATAAGTTCGACTTTGTAGTGAAAGCATTTCAATAAGGAGACCCGTAAAGAGCGCTCGTGTGGCACGTTCACAAATGAAAGCTCAACTAATTATCATCTCATCTCATGTACTAAACCGTCAAATATCAAGGGGGAAATATCATTTTGTTTAGGTCTCTTAAATATTAAAAACTGCCTCATTAGGGTGTGCTTGTACTAATAGAAAAGTGTAAGAAAAATATCACACACAAATTTTCTTGTTAACCAAAACTTTTTAGTATTTATGCCATTTTTTGGGACGAAATTTTTTTTCTCTTGATTCTTCTCGATTCTTCTTACTTTTTAGGGGTTAGTCAATAAAACGAAAATTTGAAGTTCATCTTCATCTCCTAATTCAAATTAATTTCATTTATCTACATGAACTTCATCTTCGAACTTAATGTTAGTATGGACAATTTCATGTACACTCGAAAACAGTTTCTAGTTCTAGTACCCCAATATCATAAAAATATAAAAAAAATAAGAGAATCCTTAAATCCTAACAGTATACTTAATTAAAACATAATCCTTAAATCCAAAATTAGGTAAAATGTGCATTATTACTATACGAATAAGTAATTTAATGTATAATTAAAATATATTAATTTACTAATTAATTGAATTAGATATTATATTATTTAAAGATTACATTTTATTGTACATTAATGTAGTAATTACGTGAGCCAATGAAATTCGCACGTGATTAATTATTATAAATAAATAAATAATATTATAAATAATAGAAACGAATGTAATAAGTTAAGTTATTAATTTATTAATAACATATGATATACTTTAACCTAAAAAGAAATGATTAAACAAGAAAAATTGATCTAATCATAACTTTAACACTCTATATATTTGTACGTATTATTAATTAATAATATATTTCCGTTAAATTTAAAACCTTTGATTTAATTAAATAAAAAATGGGTTAATTAAACCAAAATAATTGTTCAAATATTTTAATTACCACTATTAAATTACTAATATAATACAATAATTAAAAATAAATATAATGAATAAGTAAAAAAATATTTTATTAATAACAGAAGATGGTTTTTTACGTGGTATTAATTAATAATATATTTCCACAAAATTTAAAATAATTAATTGATCAAATGCATATTGTAACTATATTTTATTTACTAGACTTAAATATCTAGTTTAATGTAGTAATAAAATTTAATAAAAATAATATCTAAATAAATATATAACTTCATTAATAACCTAAGAAAGATTATTCTAATAACTATTAGGATATCTTAAAATGTATATTAGATATAATTTATGTTCGTAATTGTTGTATAATTTGGGTTATGTACATAGGGCTATTAGATTAGGCTTAATGGGATAGGTGGCATTGTATTGGGCCCATAGGCCATTTTGTAACACTAAAACCTAAAGCTTAAATACATAATGAAATGGGGAAAAACCTTAACGGGAGGAATTATTTTTTGTCTCTCGTATTCGTTGTCTTCGACGAGAAACCAGAGAGCTCAACGCTCTCTCTCGTTTGGTCATCTGGACTGTTCCGTTACTCCCGTGAGATAGTGGTGGTTCCATCCACCACCGTAGGAGCTGTGAGAGTCCTGTTAGGCTATGCCGTTAGCCTGTCCGATGCATTTCGTCTCCGTGAAGACCATAGTTCTGTGGGTCTAGTTTGTCTTCAGAAACATACATTGACATGGTATCAGAGTTTGATTTGTCCGAAGAGTGACAAAGCATCTCCATCCAAAGATCTTTCGCCCGAAGAATCCATGTCCAACGACCTGCGTTGTCTGATGACTTTGATTTCGGCAACGCTTTCGGGGGGTTGTTGGAAAATACCGTTTGAGCTCAGAGAAGTCATCGAAAAAGCTCCAACGGGTGATTTCGTTGTCACGAAGAGAGTTCTCGCCGGGAAGGGGAATGAAAGGTTAGTTTTTTTTCCCGCCCTTTTTTCACATAAGCTTCAGAGGAAAATTATTTGCATAACGTAGTTTCTGAAATTTTCATAAACTTTGGGGACCGATCTAGAATTTTTTAAGGTGTGGGGGTATATTTGGAGTTTCTGATATTTTGTGGGCAGATCTGGAATTCCTGATGGTGTGGGGGTATATTTGGAATTTTTGATAGTTTGTGGGCAGATCTGGAATTTCTAAAGGTGTGGGGGTCTATTTGGAATTTTCGAAGGTGTGGGGATATATTTGGAATTTATGATATTACGGGGTAGATCGGGAATTTTGTTGGATCCGATCTTATCATGTTAACAGACAAGTTAGATTTCTCTCCTATTCGGTTCACGGGCAAGAACTACAGTGCTTGGGAATTTCAGTTCTGGTTATTTATTCAGGGAAAAGGTTTATAGGGTCATATTGATGGGAGTGATCCGGCACCTTGCAATGCTGACGCATTGTCAAAATGGACCACTATGGATGCTAGAGTCATGACCTGGATACTTGGATCTATTGAGCCTCATCTAGTCCTTAATCTAAGGCCCTACAAAACTGCAACGGATATGTGGAATTACCTCCACAAGGTTTATCATCAAAACAACACAACCCGTCAATTTCAAGTTGAATATGAAATGGCAAATTTCACGCAAGGCAACCGTTCCATTGAAGAATATTTCTCGGGCTTCCAAAATCTGTGGGTTAACTACACTGGTATTGTTTATGAGAATGTCCATGTTGCTACTCTCTCTGCTATGCAAGCCGTACATGAAACCAGTAAAAGGGATCAATTCTTGATGAAGCTCCATCCAGGATTTGAGAATGCTCGATCACATCTGATGAATCGTCATCTAGTGCCGTCACTGGATGCCTGTTTGAGTGAACTTCTTAGGGAGGAGGAGGGCATTGCTACTCAGGCTCGTATGGAACATCGAGTCCAGGCTGATATCTCGGCTTCTGTAGCTTATGTAGCACAAGGAAGAAATAAGGGTTGGGACACGATTATCTGAATAACTTGCACATTAGTGAACCTTATCAAGGTGAAATTGAAGTAAGAATAGGTAATAGCTCAGGTTTGTACATTGCTCATACTGGTTTCACCAAACTTCAAACCTCTTCCATGCCTCTTTGTTTAAAGAATATTTTACACTGCCCCACTGCTGCGACTAATTTACTTTCTATTCAAAATTTTTGCCAAGATAACAACTGCTGGTTTAAACTGACTGCTGATTCATTTGTTGTGAAGGACAACCTCACGGGCCAGATTATTTTACAAGGGCCAAGTAGAAATGGACTCTATCCCATTTCCCTTGCCACCTCTTTCAATAAATCCATCCACAATAAAGTCTCTACCTTTACTAACCAACTTGGAGTTGCAGCAGACCTATCAACTTGGTATCTACGTTTGGGGCATCCAGCTTCTCGAGTAGTCAAAGTCTTAGAGTCTAAGAGTCATATCTTTGTAAAAGGCCATGCACACAGTGGTTCACTTTGTGAACCTTGTCAACTGGCTAAAAGCAAAAAATTAGTTTTCCCTGTTTCTAGTCGAGTGTCCAAGTGTCCCCTTGAAATAATACACACTGATTTGTAGTTGTCTCCTGTTTCTTCAATAAGTGGCTGCCGATATTATATAATATTCATTGATGATTTTTCTTGCTTCTCTTGGCTATATCCATTACATACTAAATCAGAGCCCTTCAATTGTTTTCTTAAATTTAAAGGATATGCTGAAAACTTCCTCAACACAAAAATCAAATGCTTACAATCTGATGGAAGTGGTGAACTCACCTCACATCAGTTTAAGGATTTTCTTCAATCCAATGGTATTCTTCATCACATGTCATGCCCTCACACTCCCCAATAAAATGGGGTTGCTGAGAGGAAACATAGACATGTGACTGAAACGAGATTAGCCATGCTGGCCCATGCCCACCTTCCTCTCAACTATTGGGTAGAAGCTTTCAATACAACCATTTTTCTCATTAATAGACTCCCAACCGTTGTCTTAAATCACATGACTCCATTTCAAATCTTACTTAATAAAACTCCAGACTACTCCTTCATCAAAATCTTTGGCTGCACCTATTACCCACTACTCAAACTATGCAATTCCCACAAACTCCTCTATCGATGCACCTGTTACCCACTACTCAGACCATGCAAATCCCACAAACTCTTCTATCGATTCAAAAAATGCATTTTCCTAGGATATAGTTCCAATCACAAGGGACACAAGTGTCTTGATCCTTCCACCAATCGAGTTTATCTCAGTCGACATGTTGTTTTTTATGAGACACAATTTCCAGCACACTCCTCAGAATCATCTTCTACTCAGCCTCAAGAAAAGAATCATGGCTCAATGCAAGAACCTTCTTCACACAAGTCATCATCAGTTGCTTTAGGGTTTAGGGTAACTACTTTTCCTTCCTTTTATTCTTCACCTTTACATCCCTATACACCCTCTGCATCATCAACCCATGACTCTCAACATTCAGAAGCTGATACCTCACCCATCACCACTAGCACACCTTTTTTTTCTCAAAATCCAGAATCTGATCTCTCACCAATAAGCACTATCTCACCCATTTCTGAACCTCACAATCAAGAATCTGATATTTCTAGTCACAGTCCCTTTCCACCACCCATAGTAGAACCATTAAACAATCATCCCATGCTTACCCGATCCAAAATAGGTTCCTCTCAACCCAAAACCCTCCCTGACTTCCATCTCTATTACTCCACCAAATACCTGTTATGTGCAATTACATCACAAGCCATTCCTACTGCTCCTTCCACATTTCACCAAGCTGCTAAGGATCCTACCTGGTGTGCAGTAATGAAGGAAGAATTTCGAGCATTACAGGTTATTGGCACCTAGTCCTTATGTCCCAGATCAACTCATGGTAATGTTATTCGAAATAAATGGGTTTATAAGGTCAAACAAAAGGCTGATGGTTCAATTGACATGTTTAAACCTCGATTGGTAGCAAAAGGATTTCAACAGTTGGATGGTTTGGGGTACTTTGAAACTTTTAGTTCTGTCATTAAACCATCTATAATCCGAATTATTTTGACACTAGCAGTTCACTTCAATTGGTCTCTAAGACAATTGGATGTCTTCAATGCTTCCTTACATGGTCAACTTGAGGAGGAAGTCTTTAAGGAGCAGCCCCCTAGCTTTATTGATTCATCCTTTCCCAATCATGTATGCAGATTACATAAGTCACTCTATGGCCTAAAACAGGCACCTAGAACCTGGTTCCATCGATTCTCTCAAACTTTACTTCAACTTGGTTTTGTGAATCACATGTTGATTCTCTATTTACCTCTCATAGATCTGGAGTTCATATTTTTATCCTTGTATATTGTCTATGATCTCATTGTTACAGGCACTGATCTGTCTCTTATCATGAATCTCATTACAGACTTGAAGAAAAGTTTTTCTATGAAGGATTTAGGTCCCCTAAATTACTTTCTCGGCATTCAAGTGGTTAGAGATCAGTCTAGACTCTATCTTTCTCAATCAAAATATATTACAGATGTGCTCCACAGAGCACACATGGCAGGAGCCAAACCATGTTCCACACCCTTAGCTGCAGGTACCAAGCTGTCCTGAAATGATGGTGATCCAATTCAAGATGTTACCACTTACAGACAAGTGGTTGGTATTCTCCAATATTGCACTCTCACTAGACCTGAACTTGCATTTGTGGTCAACCAGCTTTGTCAATTTATGCATGCCCCTATTTCCCTACATTGGTCTGCAGCCAAGCGTGTCTGAGATATCTAAAGGGACACTTCATCACAACCTCTACTTCACCAAAGGTCCCTTACAACTTCAAGCATTTAGTGACTCCGATTGGGCAGGTGATGTAATGAATCGTCGATCTACAACTGGCCATGCCGTGTTCCTTGGTCCCTGTTTGATTTCCTGTAGTGCCAAAAAGCAACTAGTTGTCTCTCGGTCCAGTACAGAATCCAAATACGGAGCCCTGGCCTTTGCCATTGCAGAATTATCTTGGCTTCGAATGCTCCTTCCTGATTTACAAGTGTCACTCCTTGCTCCTCCTACTCTTTGGTGTGATAACATTGGAGCTTTATCACTTGCTACTAACATTGTATTTCTTGCCAGAACCAAACATATTGAAGTTGATTACCATTTCATACATGAGAAGGCTCCTCAAAAAGATTTAATTCTTCGATATCTGTCCACCTATGTTCAGCTGGCTGACATATTCACCAAGGGTCTTACCTCTTCACGTTTCAATTACCTTCGAGACAAGCTTTCAGTTCGTCCACTGCCTATCAGCTTGAAGGGGGATGTTAAGGATAACAATGTCATTCAAATTCAAACATGTGATGAAGAGGATTAATCAGATTAATTAGAGAAAATTGTTTCAACATCTCCTAGTCTAGTCATCTTGTTATTATATGTGTTTGAATTGTATTGATAAGATTTTGTAATCATTTCTGTTTTTCATGTAATCGTAATTTGTTATCATGTAACTCTTAATTCTTTTATGAATAATTCTCAGAGAGAGCAAAGGAGTCTCCGTCTTCGACTTGCCATCCCTTTGTGCTACCTAGTTTAGCGTGTTCTTTTTCATGGGCTTCTTCTCTATTTAATTTCACCAATGCGCCAACAAGTCTAGTTCAGTTGGCGGCGACATTTCTCAAGCTAAACGAGGCGGTCAATCGTGCCTCTCTAACCACGGTCCCGACCTCTCCATCATAGAGACTTTTTTTGATCTTCGAGTACTCGGTTATGAACGTGCCGTGTGCTTGAGTGAAGAAAAAATATATGCTCTGAGAAGAGAAAAAAAAATTCCAAGAGTCTCTCCGCGAGTTCCATGTACTTGCCAGAAACCAATGACAGTATTACTTCCACAAAGCTCAAATGTATGCTTTGAAGAAGCTGAAGAATTTTTACTAAAGCAAAAATGGTTTCACGAAAGGACAGAATAAGCAAAAGACAACGGTATGAGACAAACTAAAATTTGGATTCATAGTTACAAGATATTAAACCTAAACTATACTAAACGGAGGAGAATGAAACATGATAAAGAATAAACGTGAAAAACCATAGTCGGAATCCTGAAAATCAAAGCTCTGATACCATGTTGATTTTCAGGATTCCATGAATTTAGCTCATGGAGAAAAAGGGAAAGAAACCCATTGGGAGAAAACTGGAGGAAGAAGGTTATGAAATTTATTATTCCTTACCCTCCCCCTGAAGCTCTATTTATAGATTTATGAAACTACTATATTAAAACAATACCCCTAAGCTTAGGGTTTAAGTTTTAGGGTTTTAACCCTAGAACTTTAACATAATTACATCAATGCTATCTCTATGAAATGACTATTTATTTACTATTCTACCATCAATGTATGTGACCCTATGGGCCTTCTCCTTGATTTATGGGCCTTGAGCCCATCTTTTATATCTATTGGTAGCATGGGTCTTCCTTGGTCTTATGGGTTTGGGCCCATCTTCTAATACACTTTGATATGTAGGCCTTCTAGGGTCGTGTGGGTTTGGGCCCTGTCCTCCAACACCCTCTTTGTCCTCTCTCTCTCGCATCTCGCTCTCTGCCCTCTCTGTGTCTCAACCTTCTCTCTCTCGGCCCTCCTTGCCCTCTTTGCTTCTCGACTTTTCTTTGCTTTCCCCTCCGAGACATCTCGCTCCCTCTCAGCTGCCGAAACCTTGTTTTGGCAGTTATTGTTTCCCATCTCTCAAGAAAACCTCGTCTCGCCTCGCCCTCTCTGACCTTCCCCTTTCTCGCCTCTTGCTCACTATTGGAACAGTCTCAAATCCTCCCATTCGGCTTCGGTTGCACTAATTTCCTTCAATTTCCCTTAATTTCCCCTATTTGGCTTCGATTCCCCTATTCGGCTTTGATTTTCCCCAAATTTCATAAGGTAATCCTAAACCTTATTTGTTTTTAGTGTAATTTACTATTGTATATTATTTTATTAACTTTCTCTGTGATTTATTTGTATTGATTGTTCAATTTCTATATAATTTCAGGATTTTGGGTCAGGGTTTAGGGTTAATAGAAATTAGGGTTTTGGTGCTTAGGGTATGGAGTTTTCAAGGGGCTAAGGTTTAGGGTATATTTTCGGGTTTGGGGTTTAGGATTTAGGGTTTATGGATTTAAGGGGTTTTAGGGTTTTTAGGGTTAAAAATGAGAAATATAATGTTACGATAATATTTATTATTTAGTGTTAATTAAGAAGTATAGAATGAAATAGTAAAATCACAAATGGTAATAATAAGTAGTAATGAACAAATAGAAAAATAAATAAATTGAAGTTTATCAGTATAAGAATTAAATGAATAATTTGAATAGTAATCACATAGTAAATCAAGTGAAACTATTAAACAAAAATTGAAACCTGTGCACTTCGATTAACTAAAAAGGTATTATCTTAGTTAAGGATCAATTAATACACTATCTAGCACATTAATTGCATCAACGGGAGACTTCTCTCTCGCTTGCCATACATGGCATTCTTGCAACATACCGATTCTAAAAAGAAAGAAAGAAGATACTTGATCGACTTAAATAGCTACATTTCCTGACAATAGAGTTATTTTCCCTTAAACCGCATAAAATGCTAATTCGTCAACTTCAATGGAGAAAATCACTACATACAAACCATCATCACATAAACCTTCATCTTACATTAGATGTTGAGACACCCTTAATACACTAATTAAAACTGGTAAAATAACTTTACTTTCTATCGCTCATATTCTTTTCTGCCAACTGGAACAGTAAAATAGTCCGTTTCAAATGTCATCAGTAGTGTTACTTCCGGTTTCATTTCAGTAACGACTGTATCACAAAGAAAACATAAATTAAGAACAACACTGTGGGGTAACTAAAATTGCTTGGATGTTCTCATTGTAATTATACCTTTTGAGTAATAGTTTACAGTTCTTCTGTCTCAAGAAGAGCCAAAAGGTGCCGAAGGACGAGGAGCGGACTCAGTGTACATCTCAATCAGGTTATTCAGATCATCATCAAATCCTTTCTCTAACTTCTCTTCTTCATAGTGCCTCCTCTTCATTTCGGTCCTCTTCGCTTTATAGCTTTTCTCAAACTTCTCTCTCTCCACCTCAAACTCATCCACACATTTTTCTTGATAGTTGATGACCTTACTTATGGGGTCGAACATTTCTCATCCGCACTGATCATTACATCGTTAAATTCTTACTTGAACAACGACTCACTACTTCTCCAAAACATCATTGAATCAGTAAGTTGGTTGGATTTGATTTTTCGGTCGAGAACCACTTTGGAAGATTAAACAAGGCTGTGGATGTCTTGTCACAACGTTTAGAGCACTAGTAGCTCATCTATGCTATCAGCCAGCCCCGTTTCCTCATATTAGATTTGGTTAGAGAGGCACATGCCAATGTTTCGGACCTTCAAGAGCTGAACAAAAAAATTATAGAGGGGAAGATGGATTCTAAGTGGTCCATCCAGGATTCACTTATTTACTACAACATGAAAATTTATATACCGCACACTTCCGAGTTGGTTGCAACAATTCTCTCCGCCTATCATGACAATACACATGAAGGCATCCAGAAAACATTGCATCGTGTTCGGGCATAATTCTATTGGCAGACCATGATGACCACCATTGCAACATATGTCACAGCCTGCCAGGTATGTCAACGCAACAAGACCAAACATTTAAGTCCAGTAGGTCTTCTTCAACCTCTAGCGCTCCCTACACAAGTCAGGGCCGATATTTCTATGGACTTTGTCGATGGTCTTCCTCACACATCCGACAAATTGGTATTATTTGTGGTGATCGATAGGTTCTCCAAGTATGCACATTTTATTCCCATGGCATATTTTCCACTTGCATGATATTCCAGAATCCATTGTCAATGATCAAGACGCAGTCTTTACCAACACTTTCTGGTGGGAACTTTTTCATCTGAGCGGCACGAAGCTGAAATTTTCATCCTCATATCACAGAGGTGGTTAACCGCCCCGTGGAGATGTATCTACGGAGCCTTGCCCTCATGGACCACGACCAGGTACTGCAGAATATTACATATCGCCTCCTGAAAGCACTAGTTCGTATGAAAGATTTCTATGACAAGGGGCACAGAGACGTCTCGTACAAGGTAGGGGACTACATTTGGCTACAACTACAACCATACAGATAGCACTCCATTGTAGGACAACCGTGCCATAAACTCTCACCGAAGTAGGGGTGGCATTGAATCGAGTCAGTTCGCGAGCCGCTTGAGCTTTGCTCGGTACCGGCTCGACTCGATTCGATTTTTCTATATCTCAAAACGAATTCAAGATCCAAACAAGGCTCGTTTAAGTTATCGAGCCGAACTCAAACAAACCATGGCTCGGTCAGAAAGCTCGCGAGTCGGCTTGTTTATTTAACAAGACTCAATAACTAGGAACCAGAATAAGGACGATATGTCTTCGAGTTTCGACTCAAAGGATCAAACTCATCACTGACTCATCCCATCCAATGGAACACGTTTTGGCTTCCCTCTAGCTAGGATTTTATAAGCTTCGTCTCAAGCCATTCTCCCTGTTTTACCTATGTGGAACTAATAAACATTAGTGAATAAAAGAATGAATAAAGAAAAGGAAAGAAAAGGGAATAACGAAAAAATGAGGGAAGAAAAAAAGAAGAAATAGGAGAATAAGGAAAAAAAGGAAAATGAAAAAAAGGAGGAGAAGAGTGAAGTGAAAAAAAAAATTATATTTAAAAATTTCAAATGAATTAAAATTATAATTAATGTGAAAAATGAGGAAATAAATATAAAATATTTAATAGAAATATAAAGAAAAAATAAGAGAAGGAAAAAAGGAAAATGAAAAAAAAATGGAGGATAAGAGTGAAGGAAAAATAAAAAAATAAAAAAATAAATTTAAAATTTTATAATGAATTAAAATTATAATTAATGTGAAAAATGAAGAAATAAATATAAACTATTTTATAAAAATATAAAGAAAAAAATGAAATGAGAAAAATGAAGGAGAAGAGTGAAGGAAAAAATAAAAATAAAATATATTTAAAATTTTAGAATGAATTAAAATTATATTTAATGTTAAAATGAGGAAATAAATATAAACTATGTTATAAAAATATAAAGAAACAATAAGGGAAGAAAAAAAGGAAAAAAAGGAAAATGAAAAAAATAGAGGAGAAGGGTGAAGGAAAAAAATAAAAATAAAAATACCAAGAAGAGGAGAAGAGTGGAGGAAAAAATTAAAATATATATTAAAAAAATTAAAATGAATTAAAAATAAAATAAATGTAACAATTGAGGAATATAATTATAAAATATTTTATAAAAAGATATTTTTATACATGAGAAATATTTTGTTAATATTTTCTTTTACAATTGAGCCGTGTTCTTAAATCATTGTACTCAAATCTCGTTCTCAGTTGAAAGTTTCTCTTGTTCATAACTTGGTATATTTCAAGTCTTTGAGACTTGCGAGGATTGAAAGGTCAAAACCAGATGAAAGTAGGAGCAGTACGTAAAGGAGATAAACTTGATCCTATTAAGTGAGACTCAGTTATTAATATGGATTGTTAAGTAAATAATACTCATCTAGAATACCCTTTTAATTTAATTGACCCATCACTAAGATAAATTTCATGACATACAAAATAATTTTTAGTATTGGTAATAAAAATTTATAAAAAACAAATCCATATTAGTATTATTTTCAAGAAATTTTGAAAATACACTTTTTAGTAGAAATATGTTTCTAGGGACTATTAGTGCCTCATGTTTTTTGGAAACATTTTTCTAATTGGAAATTCTTATTAAAAAAATCATATAATTTTCTAAGTAAAATTTTTCTGCCAGGATGAGCTAAAAAACCGCATATAAAATTTTTGAATAATTATTTGATAGTTGATGCTATAATACTTTTAGCATGAGGCAATTTTCATAGCAATTTTGTGTTTGACATTTTATTTGATTAAAAATTTATTGATAAGTATAGTAGTATATTAGATTAATTATTAATTTTTATTTATTTCCCTAGAAGAGGCAATAAGAGGTCCATTTAACATTCCTAAGAAAATTTTAAAATATTTTTTGTAATTTTCTAGTAAGTCACTAATAGAAATAGGATTTTATTTAATTTTTTTTTTTTTTGGAAATATGTATCCTTCTAGAATATAAATTTTCAACCAAGGGCATGTTATGGACTCCATAGCATCACAGGTTATCCATAGGCATAGGAATTAAATTATGTCAATTTACTTTTAATGTAATTTCATTTGGTTTGGTTTGGTTTACTTTGGTTTGGTTTAGATATAATGTGGCGTGAATCACTTGACCTATGGGTCACTTTTGTAATTCCGTCCTCAACCCTATTTAGGGGACGTCAAGGGAAGGAGAAATGAAGTATTGAGAAAATTAGAGTAAACAGGTCAGATTATCCCTCAGAGGTCTAAGTCGGATTCTCCCTTTGAGGTTCAGGTCGAGCTTCCTTCAAAGCTCCATCATTCTATTCGATTTCCATCATTCCACGTTCCAGAAACAAGAATCCTCTTCTAGCATCAAGAACAACCATTGAGGGAAGAGAGGAAAGAAGGGTGACTCGATCCATGGCTCAGGAAGAACCTAACATCTTGGTATCAGACAGGTCCACTCTTGGGGATTCCTTTTCCCTTGATGATTTGAGGCAATTAGTTGAAGATAATCGGCAGAGGACAGACCTTCAGGCTCAATCCCTGGAAGAGGTGCATCAGACAACCTCTGACCTGCGTGAGGCAATAAAATCCACGGATGCTACCATCCAAGCTCTCCTCCGGCGACAAGATGACAATGGTACACGAGCACAAGCACCGGCCGACCACCATCAATTCCACCCACCACCTACCCCACAACCACCAATGCGTCATAACAATCCCCATCAGGGGTCTGCTGCTCAGGGACCACATATGGGTCCCAGGTATTTAAAACTTGACTTTCCTACGTATGATAGGTCTAAGGTCCCCTTGATTTGGTTAGGCAAGTGTGATAAGTTATTTTATCATAAAAAAATACCTGCAAATGAGAAAGTTTATTTGGCCGCCTACACATGCTCGATGAAGCGCTTCTATGGTACCACCAATTCCGAAATGACCAATTGGTTCAGGATTGGGCAACCCTTTGTTGGAATGACTTGTCTTTAATATGCATGATGCACCTTCGCTAACAGACCGGTCTTTTGGCGCAATGGTAAGTAACATGGTATCAGAGCAGGTGGTCTCGAGTTCGAGTACCGCTCCCCCTGTTTGTTTCGTCCCCACATAGGTGGGAGTTTGTCTTTGTTTCGTCCCCGCGTAGGTGGGACTTTGTCTATGGCCGTCCCCATATAGGTGGGATTGTGCATTTGCATTTGTACATGGGTGTTCCCCGTGCGGGGGAGTGTTGGAATGACTTGTCTTTAATATGCATGATGCGCCTTCGCTAACAGACCGGTCTTTTGGCGCAATGGTAAGTAACACCCTTAGGCAGTCTTGCAAGATGAGGTTTGGTCCTCCAGCTAGTAGCAATCCATTGGGCGAATTAATCAATTACAAGCAAACTGGATCACTAGAGGTGTACCAAAGGACCTTCCAGGAATGGTTAGCCCGAGCAAACCAGTTTGTCAGTCACACCCAGTATGTGCATATTTTTACTGCGGGTTGACAGAAGCTTTGAGACTGGAAGTTGAATTACATGGTCCTATAGATTTGGACCACACTATGAATTTAGCCAGGTCAATTGAGCACAAGCAGTGTGTTCTAAAGGAGTCATTGGTCAGAAAACCAGCTTGGCCAGGAAGGCCCAATGCCACTGCGCCAACCCCTTATTATGGACCTCCACATTCTAGAGCCAGTGCAGCCCCACACCTAGACAGCACTAACTCGGCTCCACCTGCTCCTTACTTCAAAAAACTGAACAGATAGGAAATGGATCAGAGAAAGGCCAAGGGCCTTTGTTTTAACTGTGATGAAAAATATGTATATGGTCACCATTGCAAAAAATTATTCAGTATATGTCTATGGGAGGATGGTGACGACATACTACCAGAGGAGGAGATTGTGGAGACAGACCAAGAGGGTCCAAAGATTTCCCTTCATGCCATGACTAGTCTACGCAGTGCTAGTACCATGCAGGTTAAAGCCCAGTTACATCATCTACAGTTATTGGTTTTAGTTGATTCGGGTAGTACACATAATTTCATTAGTCAGCTGGCGGTAGAACAACTTGGGTTAGTAGTCCAACAACAGACTGGCCTTTCTGTATCAGTAGCCCATGGGGCTAAAATTACTAGTGTTGGCATATCTCCAGCCACACTTTGATATTGAGGGACACACATTTATTGCAGATTTCCTGGTGATTCGACTTCCAGGATTCGATTTGGTACTGGGAATTAAATGGCTACAACTGTTGGGGCCAATACTATGGGATTTTCAAGCTCTGACCATGTCCTTTACAGAGGACCACCATCAGATTATATTGCATGGCACCCAAGCACCAGTGCCCTGCACACAGGTTGTTCAGGTCCAGACCACGGCCAACTTTAAGTTATATCAATTACTTACAGACTTTGAGGATATCTTTCAGGACCCTACTGCTCTACCACCAATTCGGCACTGTGATCACCGTATCGGTTTGAAAACGGCCATTGAGCCTGTAATGGTGCGTCCTTATCGTTACCCCCACTTACAGAAGGATGAGATTGAAAGGCAGTGCCAGAAGATGCTAGCACAGGGTATTATTCAGCCCAGTAGGTCTCCTTTTTCATCACCGGTAGTACTGGTCCGCAAGCATGATAAGTCATGGAGGTTTTGTGTGGATTACAGGAAACTCAATGCGCATACCATTAAAGATAAATTTCCCATCCCAGCAGTGGACAAGTTGCTTGATGAGTTACATGGAGCTACTATTTTTGCCAAACTCGATTTGAAATCTAGCTATCATCAAATCCGAGTTCACCCATCAGATGTGGAGAAAACAGTGTTCCGCACGAATCACGACCATTTTGAGTACCCCGTAATGCCATTTGGTCTCTCAAATGCGCCTTCCACCTTCCAGGCTCTCATGAATGAGGTATTTTCCTCTCTTGAGAAAATACATTTTGGTATTTTTCGACGATATTTTGGTCTATAGCAACAGTTGGGAAGCGCATCTTTAGCACCTTCACCAGGTATTTTCGCTTATCTGCTCACATCATTTGGTTTTAAATCAGTACAAATATTCTATGGGAACTTCAGAAGTGGCATACTTGAGCCACGTTATTTCAGTAGTTGGGGTGAATGTAGACCAAAGTAAGATACATGCTTTCACAGATTGGCCTCCTCCCACTTCTATTACAACCTTAAGGGGATTTTTGGGCCTAGTTGGGTATTATAGAAAATTTATTTGCAGCTCCGCTCAACAACCTACTGAAGAAAAATGCCTTTACCTGGTCAGAGGTAGTGGCTCATTCCTTTCAGCAGTTGAAAAAGGCCTTATCATCCGCCCCAATTTTGTAGCTACCCGACTTTGATGAGTCATTTGTTGTGGAATTTGATGCTTCAGGGGGTGGTATTGGTGTAGTGTTACACCAACAGGGCCACCCGATTGCTTATTTTAGCTGCCAACTTGGCCAGCACCACCACAAGTTAGCAACTTATGAGATGGAATTGATCGGATTAGCGAAAACTATACAACATTGGTGGCCTTATCTCTAGGGGTGCCCATTTCTGATTCGCACTGATCATTGCAGCCTCAAGTATCTGCTTGAGCAGTTCCTCACTACCTCCCCGCAACAACATTGGTTAAGTAAACTTATGGGGTTTGACTTTACTATAGAGTATAAACCTGGGAGTTTGAATGTAGGGGCTGATGCTTTATCTCTTCGGGACATTCCAAAGCCGCAATTACATGCCATAAGTTAGCCCATAGCTCTCTTGTTGGATTCTGTACGGGAAGAGGCACAATAGTACCCGGAAATTATAGCTTATATCATGAGATCCGGCAGGGGACATCGGCCACCCATTGGACGGTTCAGGACAATCTGATCCTCTACAAAAACAAAATCTTTCTACACCACATGTCCCCACTGATTCACAACATTTTAGCCTCCTTCCATGGCAGTACACATGTGGCCCGAAAAAAAAAAAAATTTCGGATCAGTCGGGTATTTTATTGGAGGGGCATGAAGCGCAGTATAGCCGATTATATGGCGGCTTGTCAGATTTGCCAACGGAATAAAGCTAAATTGTTAAGCCCAGCTGGGTTGCTCCAACCACTTCAGCTTTCGTCACAGGTCTGGTCTGATATTTCTATGGACTTCATAGATGGACTTTCCTCTTCGTCAGGCAAATCCGTTATATTTGTAGTGGTTGATCGTTTCTCAAAGTACGGGCACTTCATCCCTCTAGTGCATCCTTACACTGCAACTCAGGTCGCTCAGCTCTTTATGGATAATATTGTCTGCTTACATGGGATGCCTAATTCCATTACCAATGACAGGGATGCCTTCTTTACAATACATTCTGGAAAGAACTATTCAAGCTACAGGGCACAACGTTAGCATTCTCTTCAACCTACCATCCACAGACTGATGGTCAGATAGAGGTCATCAATAGAACAATTGAAATGTATCTTTGTTGTTTCATGGGGGACTCACCTAAAAGGGGGGTTAAGTGGCTCACCTGGGCTGAATTTTGTTACAACACCTCCTACCACAACGGACTCGGCACAACCCCATTCAAGGTAGTATATGGGAGAGACCCGCCCAACCTTTTATCATATGAACCGGGTGCCTCCAAGGTTGCCACTTTGGACCAAGCATTAGCCGAAAGAGACACCTTGCTCACTGAGGTGCGTATTCATCTCCAGGAGGCACAATATACTATGAAGTTGTATTATGACAAGAAGCACCAGGAAGTCTTCTTTTCTCTAGGAGATTATGTATGGCTACGTCTCCAACACTACAAGCAGTTGTCGCTGACAACCTCCAAATGCCACAAGCTCTCTCCGAAGTATTATGGTCTCTTTTAGGTTATGGACCGCATTGGTACAGTTGCCTATGGCTTGCAGCTTCCGCCAGAGGCCAGGATTCACAATGTGTTTCATGTCTCCCAACTGAAGGCCTTCCAAGGTGATTCTCCCTTGCTGCACACACCTCTACCCCCACTACATGAGGGACGTGTCCTTTCTACTCCAGCATAGGTATTATAGGCTCACTGCATTCAGGGTGATTGGGAGATCCTAGTGCAATGGGCTGATGCTGATCCTAGTGACACGACATGGGAGCCATTAGCTGCGTTCTGCACCCTCTACACCTACTTCGAGCTTGAGGACAAACTCTTTCTCCAGGAGGGGGGGGGGGGGGGGGTGATGTTATGGACTCCATAGCATCACGAGTTATCCATAGGCATAGGAATTAAATTATGTCAATTTACTTTTAATGTAATTTCATTTGGTTTGGTTTGGTTTAGATGTAATGTGGCATGAACCACTTGACCTATGGGTCACTTTTGTAATTCCGTCCTCAACCCTATTTAGGGGAACG
The DNA here is from genome assembly GCF_029961685.1 of Aristolochia californica. Lineage (NCBI taxonomy): Eukaryota > Viridiplantae > Streptophyta > Magnoliopsida > Piperales > Aristolochiaceae > Aristolochia > Aristolochia californica. Next base: position 21,782,170 of record NW_027181815.1, on the reverse strand, counting down.
TCAAGGGAAGGAGAATTGAAGTATTGAGAAAATTAGAGTAAATAGGTCAGATTCTCCCTCTGAGGTCCAGATTGAGCTTCCTTCAAAGCTCCATCATTCTATTCAATTTCCATCATTCCACGTTCCAGAAACAAGAATCCTCTTCTAGCGTCAAGAACAACCATGGCGGGAAGAGAGCAAAGAAGGGTGACTCGATCCATGACTCGGGAAGAACCTAACAGGGCACTAAGGAGGCCATAGTAAATTTATGGCCAGATTTAGAAATTAAAAAATAAGCTAGACAACATTTGGGGTAAAAAAGATTAATATTGATACATTCTAATCCATTATTGGGATTCAATCCCGAACTGTCCCTATCATATTTTTTTTAAATGTATGCATAATTTTATATATAATTTATTTGACATATATTTTATGTAGAGTATTAAATGTAAGTTGAAGCTCAAACTTGGTTAAAATTATTAGACTAGAGCTCGATTAAAATTTTAGGCTCGAGGCTAGAGTTGGCTCGAGCTCGAGTTCGAAATATTTTAATCAAGCACAGCTCGAACATAGGAAGGTTCGGGCTCAACTAGATTCGATGCCACCCTTATGCCCAATTTTAAGTAAAGGTCATGCCAAATTTTATGTAGAGGTCATGCCCAATTTTATGTCAAATGTATGCATAATTTAATATATAATTTATTTTATATGTATTTTTTGAAAAGTTTTAAATGTATGTTGGAGCTCGAACTCGATACATGTATTTTTTGAAAAGTTTTAAATGAATGTTGAAGCTCAAGCTCGGCTCGAACTTGGTTAAAATTATTGGGCTCGAGCTTTAGTTCGAAATATTTAAATCAAGCTCGGCTCGAACATAGGCAGGCTCAGGCTCGGCTTGGCTCGATGCCACCCCTACACCAAAGTACTTTGGGCATTTTCCAATTATTCAACGAGTGGGACCAGTGGCCTATCAGCTGCAACTTGTTGCCACGGCCAAGCTGGACAATGTGTTTCATGTGTCCCTACTGAAACACTGTAAGTTCTTTCTCCAAGGGAGTGGGAGGGAGATGTTGAGGACTCAATAGCTGATCGAGTCTTCCAAAGGAGGCACACTGAGTCACTGAGTTAATTGATTTATTTCCATATTATTTTAAATTCGTTTTTTTGCATTATTTAAGTTAAATTGCCATAGGAGCAGAATTGTAAACTTAAACCCTAAACTATGTTGACGTCAACCCTACTTAGAGGGGAAGGAGAATGAGAAAAGTCAAGTCATGAATTAGGTTAAACAGGGTTCAGAGTTCTCCTTGACGAACTCTAAGTCCGGGTTCTCTCTTGAATCTGAATTTCTTTCTTCTCTTTTTGATTTTCTGTTTTACAATACTCTTCACCGAGAACAAGGAAGGATTCTGTCCTTTTTTGAGTTCAACAAGAGGCCTTTAGCCTCTTATCAGGGCACTGCAGCAAGAGAAGAATTTTCCTTCTTTTTTTCTAGCAAAGCTGGAGGCTTTCCCTGCCCCTAGACCGAGAGAAGCAAGGCCAGAGGTTCTCCAACCTCTAAACCAGAAAGGAGCAAGGTTAGGGACTCCTAACCCCTAATCAGTGGACTGCCCAAGTTAGAAGCTTCTCAGCCCCTAACCCGGACAGCAGCTTGTAGGGACCTAACCCTTTCAGCCGTGAGTAGCAAGGGGGCCACCCCCTCCTTTCCGTGAGCAGCAAGAGGCTTCCCAACTCCTTACCGAAAGCAACATCATAGCTACTTAAGGGAGGATCTTTTACCTCTAATCCAGCAGCTACAAGGTCTCTCTAAGTCTCTACCTAGAGCAGCAGCAAAAAAGAGGGTCCTTTCCTACTAACCAAGAGCAAAAGCTTTCTCTAACAACTCTGGATTCACCAATCCCATGCCGAGTTACTTGATCCATGACAAGGGACCATAACAGTCCTTTAATCTATTGAATTGTAACCCTATGGGCATTGCAACACAATAAATAAGAGCATTGGCTAAGAGGTAAGGCATTGAAGCCTTCTTCTCTCTTTCAGAAATCGTCCAACCTCCTTCTCTTCTCCCTTGACACATTCTCTCCTTCCCTTAATCCAAACTCTCCTCTCTCACGTCCTTCTCCTTCCTCTCTCCTCTTTCTCTTCTCGCCTTCTTCTTCCATGTTAACCTAGAGTCATTCTCATGGGGTCCTAACTTCTACACCCTTTTAGGTATTCTTCATAAAGACAGAATGATCTACTGAGCACTATCTGACCCCAAACAACAACATTGTTTGACTAAATTTCTCAAACCAAGCCCGAAGAGTTATTTAAGCCCATATAGAGACTTCCTCAGTTTGCATACTGACTCCCACTCAACCACAAAACCGGGTGGTTGATGCATAAATATCTCTTTGTTGGAAGATAGGCCCAAGCCCACACGACCAAGGAAGACTCACATATCTAAGAGTATTATAAGATGGGCCACACGCCCAAGGAAGGCCCACATATCTAAGAGTATTATAAGATGGGCCACACGCCCAAGGAAGGCCTACATATCTAAGAGTATTATAAGATGGGTCACACGACCCAGGAGGCCCACAAGATGGGCCCTAACACATAAGAAATAGGATCCACCATGATTATCGCAAGCTGAATCCTTATCACATAAGTTGGAAGATCAAGAAGGACTCACAAAGGCATCTTTATCTTATGGTCACGTCCTAGAAGAGTTCTAGTTTGAGTTATGTTTGTCTTTTATCTATATTGAGTTATTTAATTATGCTATGACTTATCTTTAAGTGTTAGAGTTTGGGTGTAATTGGAACAAAGGTAGTTTTATTGTAATTGGACTCTACTACCTTCCTCTATTATAAATAAAGGTTCATGTACTCGGATTATAATAAGTTTATGAAGTTAATGAAGTATTTCTCTTTTCCATAAATTCAACATGGTATCAGAGCAGATTCTGTGAGTTGACTTGGTCAACCCACAGAGATAATGAGATTCTCTTCTCTAAACATTAAACCCTAAGTCTATGTTCGTAGTTATTTTTTTTTCAATCCCTACACCTGTAGTTTTATTTGCATTTTTCACCTCTATACTAAGATTTTAATATTAAAAATTATATATTTATGAAAGAATATTTGAGTCTAATTTCTAATGAAAAACTATTTTTTTCCAATCGGAGTTATCTACAAAGAGAAATCGATATTTGCATGAGCAAAGGTCAGATTGCAAAAGAGGTTCGAGTAGCATCAGAAAGCTTCAAATTTTGAGGTATTTTATGCTATCAAGAACGAGACTTTATATGGAGATATATATATATATATATATATATATATATCAAAAGAAATATATGTAAGTATATTATCTTACATATTCAACCAATTTTCAATCGGAGTTATCTACAAAGAGAAATTGATATTTGAAGCATCGAAGGTCAAATTGAAAAAAAAGGTTTAAGCAGCAGGAGAAAGCTTCAACTTCCGAGGTATTTTATGCTATCAAGCACGAGAATTTTTATGGAGAATTATATAAAAAAATAAATATATGTAAGTATATTTTCTTAACTATTCAACCAATTCTTGGTCTGAATTTTTTATAAGGAGATATTGATCTTGGAAGAGTCAATGGTCAAGCTGGAAAAAATGAGAAACAGTGCTTAGTTCGGCCAGATGATATAGACCAAAATCTATCAGATTGTTTATCTTCTTATAATTATATTTTATGACAAGATATTATACTTGGATGAAAGGTATTTAAGTCTAGTTTTAGAAGGAGAAAATTTCATGTCAATGTGATCTATATTAAAAGATATATTCACTTTGGAAGAATCAAAGGTCATGCTGGTATTTTGTTATATTGAAAAATTCGAATTTATGCCCTTAGTTTTGTGTCATTGTTTGAGTTGATATATCAGGAAAATATCTCACTTCTCCCTGGTTTAAGTGCTTATTACAACATCTATGTAATTTGGTCTTATTGTTGTATTTATGATATTTGGTTCAAGTTGGGATCACTGCCATTATCTCCCAGTTTGAGGGGGAGAAGTACAATAAGTATAAGAAAGAGGTGTTTTATTCCATATGTTGTGGATAAGTTTATGTGACCAAAATATTCAAGATAGGGGAAGCACAAAAGATGAAGCTTATGCATGTAAGAAAAAATATTTATATCGGATTATGATTATTTCATGGGTCCTTCTACAAGGATTATTATTTTGGTTCATGTTATATGTGTTGGAAGATGGTCGTGTTACATTACAGCTGCTGCTATTATGCCTCTTTGGATGAGACATTATTATTGAAGAAGAGGTGGCCTCAGTACCTTTTCTCATACCATAATTTATTTGACCTTCAAAAATATCATGGTTGGGATACCATGAGAGTAGGTGCCCGGATTGGGACACCATGATAAATTTAACTCTCAAAAATATCACGGTTGGGATACTAAGAGAGTCGGTGTCCGGATTGGGACACCATTATAAATAAACCCACTACTCCCCCTGTAATTGCTTTTATTACTCCTACCACTTGAGAGTCGTTGTACTGTGGAGGGACACGGTGGTGGAGACTTCAGAGCAATGCCGATAAACACACTACTGATAGAAGACGGAGTGTGCCCTACATCCAGCATTGGGATTGGAGTATGAAACAATGTCTTACCGGCTAGGAGTGATTTTTACTCTCAATTATATTCTGACAATAGGACCTCATGGAAGGACTCAATAGCGTGAGGGGGAGTTTTGGAAGATGAAGGCATATTGGTAGATGTGCCATTTTATACAAAAAAATTATATACATCATTTGCAGCAAGCTAGGAGTTCATGTTGTTCTCTCACCCCCAGCTTGAGGGGGAGTGTTGGAAGATAGGCCCAAGCCTACATGACCAAGGAAGGCCCAAATATCTAAGATTATAAGATGGGCCACACGACTAAGGAAGGCCGACAAGATGGGCCCAAGCACATAAGGAGGAGGACCCAGCATGATTACCACAAGTTGGAATCCTTATCACATAAGTTGGAAGGTCAAAGGAGTCACAAAGGCATTTTTATCTTATGGTCACGTCCTAAAAGAGTTCTAGTTTGAGTTATGTTTGTCTTTTATCTATATTGAGTTATTTAATTATGCTAGGACTTAGCTTTAAGTGTTAGAGTTTGGGTGTAATTGGGACAAAGATAGTTTTGTTGTAATTGGACTCTACTACCTTCCTCTATTATAAATAGAGGTTCATGTACTTGGATTATAATAAGTTTATGAAGTTAATGAAGTATTTCTCTTTTTCATAAATTCTACACTCTTCTTTTATGTCCCCATTAAAAAAGATATTTTTAACATTCAATTGATATACCGCCCATAAGGAATTAGCAACCATAGATAATAAGATACGTATAGAGTTTAATTTAGCCACTGGGAAAAATGTTTCCTCATAATCTACTCCATAAAACTAAGTGTATCCCTTGGAAAAGAGTTAGGCTGTGAGATGAGCAACAGAACCTTCTAGATTGTGCTCGATAGTGAAAACTCATTTATAACCTACGGGTTTCTTGTCAGGATGAAGAGGAACTAGGGCCCAAGTCTAATTCTCATATAAGGCATGCATTTCTTCTTCCATGGCCACCTTCCATCCTGGATGTCTTAGAGCCTCCTGATGTGATAGTGGAACTGATATTGGAGAAATAATATATGCAAGAAATTGATAGCATGAAGAAGACAATTGATGGTGAGAAACAAAATTGGATATAGGATGAGAAATGGAGGGCCTAATGCAAGTCTGGAGCTCCTTTCGTAGAGCTATGGGCCAGGTATCAAATTGTGGCCAAATACAATAGGGAAAGATGGTCTTACCTTGGAGGGATACATAAATACCACAAGTGAGGTGTTGACCAAGTCTTCAGGGGGCTGAAGTACACTTAGTGCACTTTGAAAGTGAATTACCTAGTGAAAGAGAAAGTGAAAGTAAAAGTGAATTAACTAGTGAAAGTTGTAAAGTTGGGTCCAAGGCCCATCCCAAAATAAACTAAGCAACTTAGGAAGCCTCTTTCCCAAATAAAAACTCAAGATCTTTGTACTCACTAATCCATGTGGGACTATTCCGTAACACTCCTCCTCACTTGTAGGCCCTCTTTTGAGGTTCTACATGTGGATAATTTTGGTGGAGGCCCACATATGAGTACTTGTTCTGATACCATGTTATGTTGGGTTCAAGGCCATCCCAAAATGACTAGCCAACTTAGGAAGCCTTTTTCCCAACTAATAAACTCAACATCTTTGTGCTTGTTGATTTTCAGGATTCCATGGATTTAGCTCATGGAGAAAAAGAGAGAGGGACTCATTGGGAGAAAATAGGAGAGCAAAGAGGTTATGGACTTATGTCCTAACCCTTCCCCCGAAGCTAAATTTATTGATTAATAATCCTAAATATTACAGTTATGTCCCTAAACTAACTAATTACATCATTGTTATCTTTATGAGATGACTCATTATTTACCATAATGCCATCATTTTTTGCCTTCTGCTTGGTCTATGGGCCTTGAACCCATATTTTAAGACATTTGGATGTGTGGGTCTTCCTTGGTCGTGTGGGTTTGAGCCCATCTTCCAACACTCCCCCTCAAGATGGGGGTGAGAGATCATCATGAACACCCAACTTGCTGAAAATGGTGTAAAGGATCTTCCCGTATAAAATAGTAGTCCACCATATCTTCCAACACTCCCCCTCAAGCTAGTGGTCTCTTAGAGAACCAATTAGCATAATATAACAGAGTAAAATCACTCTTATCCATAAGACATTGCTCCATACTCCAGTCAAATGGTCATAGTCAAAAATATTTTCCACTCAATTTCACAGGTGAAAAAGTAACCCTATTGTGGGGCACAAAATCTACCCACTTTCTCAAGGCAGCTAAAAAAACACTTCTTGGGTGAATAATAGACTTGACTCACGCAGGATGTTGGGCACACTCCTATCCTCTGTAGGTTGTAGGTCTATAGACATTGCTTAGAAGTGTAGTAATAAACTCCTCCATCACGGTGTCCCTCCATAGGGCACCGACTCTCAAATGGTAGGAGTAAATATGCCAATTAAGGGGGGTAACAAGTAATCACCTGGAAGATAATATTTTGGGGCCACTATGTGCTTTCTTCTTCATCAAGTAACCGATGTTGATAACAATCAACAACTGAGAAGTCCTTCAATAATAATGTCTTAGGCAAAGAGACACAATAGCAGCAGTTGAAATGGGTATGGGCCTAATAACACGTATCAAATAATGAAAATTGTGTAAAAATGACCCATAAGATAATTCATTGATAGTCCATCACTAAATAAGGAAGTTGCACCAAATAATATGCTGGAACCAAAGTAATAATCGAAGTTAATAATCTAGTCGGAGACAAGGGACCGAGTCGAGCCGAGTCAGATATCAGACCATTATAGCTGAGTCAAGGAAGAAATAGGTATAGAACTCGGGACCCAAACTTGTATAAAGAGGCAATATGAGAGTGGGCTGAGTCAGATTGACCTAGTAGAGATGGCTCGGTCCGAGTTGGCCCAACTCCCTAAGTTAACTTGCTGAACCAATCAGCCACCTAACTTAGGTGGGATTTTAGTTCAGAACCAGTGTCTACCCCGGGCCGCTGGCCTTCGAACATCGCGGCACAACAGAAAATTAGAGAGCGTATTTGGCGATGAACCAGCAAGAATTTACCAAAAAATAGAGCAGCAGAGTGAAGGAAACTTTCCGAGAGTGTACCAAGGATATCCAACGGCTAGCTAAAAACATTTCGACAAGTTGACAGTCAAACCAGCATAGAGACAATAGACAAAGGAGATCAATCATTGAGAACTTTCCGAAAATAATTCAATCCAGCAGAGAGCTTTCCTCGAAAAAAAAATGTTATGGCTAAGGAAGATAATATGCCTTAATCCGAGCATAGTCAAGCTTCTACTCAATCACTGGCGCAAAATAATCTCACGGATTTCCTGTCCGTCTTCCTCGTGATGTCAATGCAACCAAGAACTAGGCAAGCCAGTGATCGCCGATGACGGTAAGTCGGATGAGTTGTGGAGAGTAAGATGGCTAGTAGAAAATTTTTGAGAACTTTCCAAATAAAAAATCAATCCAGCAGAGAGTCCCAAAAAAATTATAATAGGGATTTTTTCCATAGAGACAAAGGTGGCCGACTTCACAACCTTACCAAAGTGAGTGAGATCAAGAATGTTTCCAAGAATAGCTTGCACAAGTGCAGGATCTCTTTGTAGAAGTTGCCATCGTATTTGAATCTCGACTAACATGCTGCTGGAAGATGTCGGGATTTGTAACAGAACCATCCAAGTTAAAACTAAGGTCATTGGTGGATGCATGAGAAGTACTTGACATCATCATAACCAGATCACCATCTCTTGCACCAATAGAACTCAAGTGCTCAGAGTTCCTCATTTCGCTTCCATTGAACACTAATGACTACTGCTGAAGTGACACATAGAAGGGTATGTTTTTACTGGCATTGTCTTGATCGTCTCCTCCACCTCAGACAGACGGCTTGCACGGCCAAGAAGACCATGCATCTGTAGTGACCAGAGTCATGAGGAATTTGATAAAATTAAGTCATAAGATCAAAATATTTGCGCCCCTTCTCTAGCAGACCTGCATGGCTCCATGCAGTTAAAGACTCTGTCGAATGTGATGTCATCTAGTGTCATGGCAGCACACAGTTAAAGACTCCGTTGAACATGTTTCCCCATACTCCACCAAACCTGATGCCTAGGTCTTTTGATCCTCCCAATTTTCCTCCCCCATTTTGTCATACTAACAAGGATAGTGAAACACACAAGTGAAAACAAAAAGTGGCTTAAATGTTGTATTATAGATAATATTTTCTTTTTCTTTTACAAAAAGTGTGTACAAGGCTTTATGTTGAATTTCTGGAAAAAAAAACTTCACTAACTTGATGTAAGTTGAGTACATGAATCTCTATTTATAATAGAGGAACCAAGTAGAATCCAATTACAATTAAACTATCCTTATCCTAGTTACACCCAAAGTTAAACCATAAAAGATAAGTCCTCCATTAACTGAGACTCTTCGGTGAGACCTCCTTCAATAATAGTTCTAGCTCTGTAAGACTTCTTGTTATAAGAGTCACGTGAGACTCTTCCATATCTTCTCTTCAACATTGCCTTTATGCAAGAGTTCATAACTTCATCTTATAATGAAAAGGATTATGGGTCTTCAATTTTCTTTTGCAAAAAAAAAAAAATTCTTCATAGATGAAAAAACATCATCTTTTGTGATCCTCATTTATTGAATTTTTTGGTCACATAAAAATTATCACAACATGTGGAACAAAATACCTCTTTCTTGTACTTTGTCTTCTACTTCTCCCCCTCAAGCTGGGGATAAAAAATACAGAGAGACCCAGTTTGGACAAAATAGAACGTGGGAGTAGAAAATCACTCCTAGCCGTACAACAAAGCTCCATACACCAGCCAAAATGGTCATAGTCTAAAATGTTAGGAAGTAATGGGGCCGGTGTCAGAGAGGTGGGCCCCTAACGACTTTTTCTCTCTCTGTCGTGTGCTGTACTCAAGCCACATTAAAGGAGGGGGGGGGGGGGGGGGGGGGGGTATCGCTCCATTTTATTGAGTTTTTAGAACTTTAAATCGTTGGGACTTACAGAGAGTGAGCGAAAAATAGAGTAAGTCTCGGGACTTACAGAGAGGAGAATTTTCGAGTGACTCTCGATGTTGTTGCTGTAAGAGAGTGAGCTCTGAGACTCAAAGATGTTGCCGGAAGAGAGTGAGCTTTGAGAGTTGGAGCTGTTATCAGAAGAGAGTGAGCACTGAGACTCGGCATTATTTCTAGAAGAGAGGAGCTCTTAGACTGCATCGTTGTTGCCAAAAGAGAGCAGCTTGGGACTGCATCGCTGCTGCCGGAAGAGAACAGTTGTGTGACTCGTTAACGCTGCTGAACAGAGAGCGTTCGAGACTCCCTCTATTGTATTGTGATTCCTCTCATTTGAATAAAAATCCATTGCAGCTCCCCTGGACGTAGGCAATTTTCCGAACCATGTAAAATATTGTGTCATGCGTGATTACATTTCAGTTTATTGTCATCATTTTTTTCAAAACAACTGGTATCAGAGCTGAGTTTGGGTCTGAGGGAAAATGATGGCTGGAGATGAAGTGAAGGTATCGGGAATCAAGCAGTTCGATGGCACAAACTTTAGATACTGGAGGATGCAGATAGAGGACAACCTCTATGGGAAGAAACTCCATCTTCCACTGTTGGGGAAGAAACCGAAAAAAATGGAGGAGGCCGATTGGAATCTGTTGGATCGACAAGTTCTGGGGATTATTCGGCTAACCCTGTTGAGATTGGTTGCACACAACCTCAACAAGGAGAAGACGATTGGGGGTCTCATAGAGGCTTTGTCCGGTATGTATGTGTTAGGATCCTCATGAGCCATGGATCTTGTCACCCTCCTCTCTTCTCTTCCTTCCATTACCTTGCTTGACATTGAGATGGAATGAGGGGTTGAAGGGAATTGAATTTCGGAAAGGAGAATTGGGGAAAAATGGAAGAGAGCTTGAAGGAGCTCTTGACCTGTTTATCTAAATTACGTTAGCTAAAGTGAACTCAATTGATAATTCTCATTACCCTAGCCGTCCCCTTAAATAGGGTGGAGGACGTCCAAAACCCTAAAGACCTCTTGGGTCAATGGTTCAAACCAATAAATGCTAAACCAAACCAAACCAAAGACAAAACCAAACCAAGAAACAATTACACGGAAATTGAAAAACACATTCATTAATTCCTACGCTTGTTGGTAACTCGTGATGCTATAGAGTCCATAACATCACCCCCCTCCTGGAGAAAGAGCTTGTTCTCAAGCTCGAAGGAAGGATATAAAAATCAAAATGCTGATAACGGCTCCCGTGTGGTGTCACTAGGATCAGCATCTGCCCACTGGACTAGAATTTCCCAATCCCCTTGAATGTGGCGTGCTTGTATTACCTGAGCCGGAATAGAAAGGACTCTGCCCTCATGTAGTGGCGGCAGTGGAGTGTGCAGTAGGGGCGAGTCACCCTGGAAGGGCTTCAATTGGGAGACGTGAAATACATTGTGAATCTTTGCTTCTGGTGGTAGCTGCAAGCGGTATGCCACGGGCCCAATTTGGTCCAATATCTGAAATGGACCATAATATTTTGGAGACAACTTATGGTGCTTGGCTGCAGTCAGGGACAGCTAGCGGTAGTGTTGAAGCTTTAACCACACATAGTCTCCAGGGCAATAAGATGCCTCCCGGTGCTTCTTATCATAAAAGTGTTTCATAGAGTGTTGGGCCTCCTGCAGATGTTTACGTACCTCAGTGAGTATAGCGTCTCGTTCAGCTAATGCTTGGTCCAAAGTGACGACTTTGGATGCCCCAGGTTCATATGGTAACAAACGAGGTGGATCTCTGCTATAAACTACCCTGAAAGGAGTAGTACCCAGTGCTGTGTGGTAAGATGTGTTATATCAAAATTCTGCCCATGAAAGCCATTTCACCCATCTTCTAGGTGCATCCCCCACAAAACAACGAAGATACATTTCAATCGTGCGATTGACAACCTCTGTTTGGCAGTCTGTTTGTGGATGATAGGCAGACGAAAATGCCAATTGGGTGCCCTGTAATTTGAATAATTCCTTCCAAAAGAGACTGGTAAAAATGGCATCCCTGTCACAGATAATGGATGAGGGAATTCCATGTAATCGGACAATGTTGTCCATATATAATTGAGTGACCTGAGCAGCAGTATGTGGATGCGCCAAAGCAAGGAAGTGCCCATATTTTGAAAACCGATCAACGACGATGAATATCACCGATTTACCTGATGAAATGGGAAGTCCAGCAACGAAGTCCATGGAAATATCAGACCAGATTTGAGATGGTAGTTGCAGAGGTTGCAGTAGGCCGGCCGGACTTAAAGATTCGGCCTTGTTTCTTTGACAAATCTGACAAGCTGCTACATAATTAGCAATTGTGCTCTTCATGCCCTTCCAGTAAAAGTCCCGACTGATTCAGAAATATGATTTCTGTCGACCCTCATGTGTGCTATCATGGATAGAGGATAGGATGGTGTGAAGAAGTGGGGATTTATTATGCAAAAAGATCCTGTTTTGTAGAGAATGAGACGATCCTGAATCGTCCAATGAGGAGCAGCTGTCCCCTGTTGAATATCCTGATATAATGACATGAGATCCGGATATTGATGTACTTCCTCACGAATAGAATCTAATAGCAGTGCACGTGGGTGACTGATAGCATAAATTTGTGTGGCGGAAATATCTGACGTGATAAGGCATCAGCCCCAAATTCGAACTACCTGGCTCATAATGAACCGTAAAATCGAAGCCCATGAGTTTAGTTAACCAATGCTGCTATGGGGATGTGGTGAGGCGCTGTTCAGGAAGATACTTGAGGCTGCAATGATCTGTACGAATGAGAAACGGTCATCCCCAAAGATAAGGTCGCCAATGTTGGATAGCCTTGGCTAACCCAATCAATTCCCTCTCATATGCTGCTAACTTATGGTGGTGTTGTCCCAACTGACGGCTGAAATAAGCAATGGGGTGTCCCAATTGTTGTAACACTGCCCCTATACCTCCCCCGGAGGCATCACATTCCACCACAAATTCTGCCTCAAAATCTGGTAATTGTAGGACTGGCGCTGAGGCTAAGGCCTGTTCTGCTGAAGAAGACCAGTGGAAGACATTTTTTTTTAGCAGGTTGTTGAGTGGTGCTGCTATCTGGCCATAAGATTGGATAAATTTTCTATAATATCCCACTAAGCCCAAAAATCCCTTTAATGCTGTGGTGGAGGTGGGAATCGGCCAATCTGTAACTACCTGTATCTTGCTCTGGTCAACTTTCATGCCCACAACTGATATGACGTGGCCCAAATATGCCACCTAAGATGTACCCATAGAACATTTCGATTTATTCAAAACCAAATGATGAGAGCGTAGAATGGTAAATACCTGATGGAGGTGGTGGAGATGTTCTTCCCAATTTTTGCTATAGACCAGAATGTCATAAAAAAAAACTAACACATAGTGGCGCAGAAGTGATGAAAAGACCTCACTCATGAGGGCCTGAAAGGTGGATGGTGCATTGGAGAGACCGAAAGGCATGACGAGGAACTCGAAATGACCGTGATGTGTGCGGAAGGCAGTCTTCTCCACATCCGCCTGGTGAACTCGTATTTGATGATAGCCCGATTTCAAATCTAATTTGGTAAAAATTGTTGCACCATGTAACTCATCCAGCAACTCGTCCACGACTGGAATGGGGAACTTGTCCTTAACTGTGTGCAAGTTGAGTTGCCTATAGTCGACACAAAATCTCCAAGATTTATCTTTTTTACATACAAGTAACACTGGTGAGGAGAAAGGAGATCGACTGGGCTGGATCACACCCTGAGCGAGCATATGCATGCACTGTCATTCTATTTCATCTTTCTGGATATGCGGGTAACGATAAGGCCGCACCACTACTGGATCAGTTCCCAACTTTAAATGAATGCGGTGATCGCAATGACGCACTAGTGGTAGACCTGTAGGGTCATTAAATAAATCCGCAAATACTGTAAGTAAAGGAGTTAACTGATCATCACTCGTGTGTTGAATATGCAAAGTGTGAAGTGCGTTAGGGACCTGTGCCACAATGCCTTGTAATGTAATCTGGCCCTGTGGTGCTGAAAATGTCATAGTCCAAGCCTGAAAGTCCCATAATATCGGTCCTAATAACTGGAGCCATTTGACCCTGAGCACCAAATCAAATCCAACCAATGGAATGACTAGTAAATCTGCCTGAAAGGAATGCCCCTCAATGGTGAAAGGGGTGTTAGCACATAACCCCACACTAGCAATTTTGGCCCCATTGGCCACTGAAACTGAGAGTCCCCTTTGTTGTTGAATTTCCAATCCCAATTGTTGCACGGCTGGTGCACTGATAAAATTATGTGTGCTGCCCGAATCAACTAAAGCAAGTAGCATGAGATGATGTAACCTGGCCTTTACCTGCATGGTATTAGAACTACGCAGGCCATGCATGGCATGGAGGGAGAGCTCTGCTTCTTGTTGTACCTCTTCAACAATTTCATTTTCAAGAAGCTCTTCTGAATCTTCTTCCAACAATTCAATACTGAATAAACGTTTACAGGTATGTCTGGGCAGAAATTGTTCGTCACAATTAAAACATAGGCCCTTTGCCTTTCGAGCGTCCATTTCCTGTTTAGTCAAAAATTTACGTGGCATAGAGTGTGGAGGCACACTGGTAGCCTGATCTGCTCGGTAAGGGGCAGAGGACCCAAAACGTGGACCAGATGCAGTACCCTGTTTTCTGTTTTGCCAAAATGGTTTTCTTTGTAAAGACTCTTTTAGAACTCTCTGTTTGTGTTCCACAGCTTTGGCATAATTCATTGTTGAGTCAAAATTTGTCGGACCAAGTAATTCCACTTCCAATCTGACTGCCTCTGTCAATCCAGCAATAAAAATCTAAACATGTAGGTGAGGAGGAACAAATTCACTAGCTCTGGCCAACCTTTCTTGGAACGTTTTTTAGTAAACCTCTACGGTGCTGATCTGTTTGTAGTTGATCAATTCCCCTACTGGGTTGCTGCTAGCTGGAGGTTCGAACCTCAACTGGAAAGAATGTTTAAAGTGCAACCAATCCTGAATGGAGTGGACATTTCGGTAGTGATGGAACCACATGAGCGCTTCATCGAGCATGTGGTAGGCGGCCAAAGTAACCTTGTTTATTTCCACCGTTTGTTGATGATAGAAGAATTGTTCACATTTCGTGAACCATAGTAAAGGATCTTTAGAGCCATCATATGTAGGAAAGTTGAGTTTAAAGTACCTGGGAACCGTTGATGGTCCTTGTGCGTGAGTTGCCATTGAACCCATTGGTTGGCGCAGGGTTGGATTTGGTGGTGGCGTGAATTGTTGGTGGGGAACTGGTTGTGGTTGAAAATTGGTTGCTGGTGGTGGCGTTGGTGCTTGAAGTGCAGCAAGTTGTCGGAGGATGGTTTGTAGAGATGATTCCAGTGTTTTTAAGGTAGTATTGATGTGAGAAATTTCAGTACCTTGAAGAGTGGATCGTTGTTGTAGTTCTGAAAGTACTTGACGTATGTCCTCTGGAGAAGAGGAATCACCGAGGGTGGACCTGTCTGATACCACGTTGTTAGGATCCTCACGAGCCATGGATCTTGTCACCCTCCTCTCTTCTCTTCCTTCCATTACCTTGCTTGACATTGAGATGGAATGAGGGGTTGAAGGGAATTGAATTTCGGAAAGGAGAATTGGGGAAAAACGGAAGAGAGCTTAAAGGAGCTCTTGACCTGTTTATCTAAATTACGTTAGCTAAAGTGAACTCAATTGATAATTCTCATTACCCTAGCCGTCCCCTTAAATAGGGTGGAGGACGTCCAAAACCCTAAAGACCTCTTGGGTCAATGGTTCAAACCAATAAATGCTAAATGAACCCAAACCAAAGACAAAACCAAACCAAGAAACAATTACATGGAAATTGAAAAACACATTCATTAATTCCTACGCCTGTTGGTAACTCGTGATGCTATAGAGTCCATAACAGTATGAAAAGCCTTCAGTGAATATCAAGATTCATTTGATGAAAAAGTTATTCAATTTGATGAAAAAGTTATTCAATTTGATGATGGCAGATGGTACATCTGTTGTACAACATCTGAATAATTTCAATTTTATCACAAATCAATTATCGTCGGTGGAAATTGAATTTGATGATGAGATACGTGCACTGATACTATTGGCTTAATTGCCAAATAGTTGGGAAGCCATGAGAATGGCTGTCAGTAATTCTACTGATAAATCAAAGTTGAAATATGATGATATTCGTGATTTGATTTTGGCTGAGGAGGTGCACGGGAGGGATTCAGGTGAGACCTCGGGTTCGAGTTCAGCATTGAATGTTGATTCTTGGGGGAGATCACATGACAGGAACTCAAACAGAGGCAGATCAAAATCAAAGAGCAGGGCCAAGAGCAAGTTAAGGCCTGGTCAGTAGGTAGCTTGCTGGAATTGTGGCAAAGTTGGCCACATAAAGAAGAACTGTAAAAACCCTAAGAAGACCGAGAATGATAGTGCTAATATGGTAACTGAAGAAGTACAAGATGCACTATTGCTTACAGTTCATAGTTTAGTTGATTACTGGATACTGGATTCAGGGGCTTCCTTCCATACATCTTACCATCGGGAGATAATGCAAAACTATGTTGGTAGTGACTTTGGCAAGGTCTATCTGGCTGATGGAGAGACTTTAAACGTGGTGGGGATGGGAGACATTGACATTGCACTGCCCAGCAAGAACAAAAAGACCTTATAAAAGGTCATGCACATTCCTGAGTTGAAGAAGAACCTCATTTCTGTTGGACAACTTGATGATTGTGGCCATTCAGTGGTGTTCTCAGATAGCACCTAGAAGGTCACCAAAGGGGCATTGATACTGGCTCGGGGTAAGAAAACTGATACACTCTATTCGACTACTAGTTTGAATAACACTATTGCTATCACCATTGCAAAACGCATAGTAGATTTGTGGCATTGTAGGCTTGGCCATATGAGTCAAAAGGGCATGAAAGAACCGTTGTCCAGAGGCAAGCTACTAGAACTGAAATCAATTAATCTCGGTATGCATGAAAGTTGTATTATGAGGAAACAAAATAAGGTCAGTTTCTTGAAAAGTCGCAGAACACTGAAGGCAGAAAAACTGGACATAGTGCACACTGATGTGTGGGGACCTTCCTCAGTGGCATCCCTTGGAGGTTCTCATTACTATGTCACGTTCATTGATGATCACAGCAAAAAGGTATGGGTTTATTTTTTGAAGCATAAATCTGATGTATTTAATGTGTTCAAAATTTGGAAAGCCATGGTTGAGGCAGAGATAAGCTTGAAACTGAAATATTTGAGGTCTGATAATGGTGGTGGGTACATTGATGGCGGGTTCAAGGAGTACTTTGCAGCTTTGGTATCAGAATGGAGAAGACACTTCCCAGGACACCACAACAAAACGGAGTTACTGAACGTATGAACAGAACCATAAATGAGCGTGCTAGAAGCATGAGGTTGCACGCTGGATTACCACCAACTTTTTGGGCAGATGTAGTCAATACTGTAGTCTACTTGATAAACAGAGGGTCATCAGTTTCGTTGGATTGTGGATTGCCTAAGGAGGTCTAGAGCGATAAAGAGGTCAAATTTTCTCACCTTAAACTTTTTGGTTGTCTTTCTTATGTTCTTGTTGATTCTGATGCTCGTAGTAAACTTGAGGTTATGTCAAAGAAATGTTATTTCATTGGCTATGGAGACGAGGCATTTGGCTATCGTTTTTGGGATGATCAGGGTTAGAAGATTATAAGAAACAGGAATGTGATTTTCAATGAGAAGATTGTGTACAAGGACAAGCCCAGTACAATTGTTGAAGCTGCTCCTCAGGAGTCTGAGTTCATGAGATTGGATGACCTACCAGAGGCCATCGTGCAATGCAGAGATGCGAGTGACTGGGAGAGTGGGTCCAGTGCACCCATTCCTATTATTCCGTAGTCAAATTCAGAGTTGTCCACTCCTACAGCTGAAATTTTCAGGTTAGTTAGGACTATTTGGCCTCCACAGTGTTTTTAACCTACTTTGAATTATATTCTATTGACAGATGGTGGAGAACCGCAGATTTACGAAGAAACCTTGCAAGATGAAAATTTTAGCAAGTGGGAGCTGGCCATGAATGATGAGATGGATTCCCTATTAGGGAATCAGACATGGGAGTTGACAGAACTTCCACTAGGGAAGAAGGCATTGCAGCACAAGTGGGTGTACCGGGTGAAAACTAAGTATCATGGCAGTAGGAGGTACAAGGCTAGACTTTTTGTAAAGGGCTTTTAGCATAAGCAAAGTATTGATTACTTCAAGATTTTCTCTCTTGTGGTGAAGATCACAACCATCAGGTTAATACTGTCAATGGTTGCAACTGAAGATTTATTTCTTGAGCAGTTAGATGTGAAGACAACTATTCTTTGTGGAGACCTTGAAGAAGACATCTATATGCACCAACCTGAGGGGTTTATAGTACAGGGAAAGGAAGGTTCAGTTTGCAGACTGAAGAAGAGCTTGTATGACCTGAAGCAAGCTCCTTGACAATGGTACAAGAAATTTGACAAATTTATGTGCAGTGCTGAGTACATCAGATGTCAGACAGATTACTGTTGCTATGTCAGGTATTTTGCCAATTCTTACATTATTTTTTTGTTGTATGTGGATGACATGCTTATTGCGGGGGCTAGTATTGATGAGATCAGTAATCTGAAGAAGCAGATGTCAGAACACTTTGCAATGAAGGATTTGGGACCTGCGAAGCAAATCCTTGGTATGAGAATTATTAGAGACAGAGTCAGAGGCACGTTGAGGCTCTCGCAGGCTGAGTACTTAGCAGGTTAAATATGGACAAGGCCAAACCAGTTGTCACACCCTTCGGCAGTCACTTCAGACTCAGCAAGGATCAATCACCCAAGTCAGAGGAGGAACAAGATTACATGAGTAAGGTTCCTTATGCCTCAGTCATTGGTCCATTTATGTATGCAATGGTTTGCACTAGACTGGATATTGCCTATGCAGTGGGAATTGTGAGTAGATACATGAGTAACCTAGGAAAACAACATTGGGAAGCTGTGAAGTGGATTTTGAGGTATCTAAAAGGCTCCTCAAAAACATGCTTGTGTTTCTCAAGAAGGAGCTTAGAGGTGAGAGGCTATGTTGAAGCTGATCTAGTTGGAGATATTGATAGCAGAAAAAGTACCATAGGGTTTGTTTACACTCTAGGTGGTACTGCAATTTCATGGGGTTCAAATATACAGAAAACAATTTCTTTGTCTATTACAGAAGCTGAGTATATTGCAATATCAGAAGCTGCAAAGGAGATGATCCAGCTACATGGTTTCTTGGAGGAATTGGACAAAAAGAATCAGAAGGGTACTCTCTATAGCGATAATCAAAGTGTCATATTCCTTGACAAGAACCAACATTTCATTCCAGGACTAAGCACATTCAGATCATGTATCATTTTATACGTTCATTGTTAGATGACAAATAGTCGTTACTTGAGAAAATTTGTGGAAGTAAGAAACCCTACTGATATGTTGACAAAGGGTGTTATACTTGAGAAACTAAAGTTGTGTGCAACTTCAATTGGTCTTCTAGTATGAAGACAGGGGCAGTGAGTTGCAGAGGTGGAGGATATCATGTTTGAGAAAGAGCTGTTGTATTGATATGTGTGAAGACAGATTGATATCAGTCTTCAAGTGCAAGATTGTCAGGAAGTAATGGGGCTGGTGTCAGAGAGGTGGCCCCCTAAGGAATTTTTCTCTCTCTGTTGTGTGTTGTTCTCAAGCCACATTAAATGGGGGGGGGGGGGTGTTTCTCTCCCTTTTATTGAGTTCTCAGAACTTATTGTAAATCTTTGGAACTTACAAAGAGTGAACAAAAAAATAGAGTAAGTCTTAGGACTTACAAAGAGGGGGTTTTTCGAGAGACTCTCGGTGTTGTTGCCTGAAGAGAGTGAGCTCTAAGATTCGGCGCTGTTGTCAGAAGAGAGTGAGCTCTGAGAGTTGGCATTTTCTTCGAAAGAGAGGAACTCCGAGACTGCGTCGCTGTTGCCAGAAGAGAGCAACTCGGGACTATGTCGCTGCTGCCGGAAGAGAACAGCTCTGTGATTCATTGACACTGCTGAACAGAGAGGGTTCGAGGACTCTCTCTATTGTATTGTGCTTCCTCTCATTTGAATAAAAATCCTCTGATGCTCCAGTGGACGTAGGCAATTTTTTGAACCACGTAAGATATTGTGTCATGCGTGATTACATTTCACTTTATTGTCATCGTTTTTTCATAACATAAAACTCACTCCGCTCAATTTTAAAAGTAGAAAAATTGCCCAACTTTAGGGCCTAATTAAGAGACTACTTGCTTTTTAGGGGTAGCTCAAACACAAATCACCTTTTGGGTGAAGAACAAAAGACTTGACTCAAGCTGGATGTTAGACAAACTCTTATACTTTTAGGTAGTGGGTCTAGGCATTGCTCTCAAGTGATAAAAATACGAGATGATAACGTGAAGAAATACTAGAGAAAAACAACTTTAGGAAGGAAGTGATTATGCAACGCTCATACTTCCAAAGTGACCTTTAAAAAAAAAACTATAGGAGACTATAATGGTAGAACTTAATAAATTTGACCAAGTACGAATATTTTTGGGGTGAACACAATTTTTTAGAGTTAGCTCTACTAAAGATACACAACCAAGTAACAAAAAGGCAAAACTTGAAAGCAACATCGAAGCAAGATATTGCAAACCATGAATGAGCACATGTTGGAATGATTAAGTCTGACCAAAACTCACAGATTACAAGAGAAATTTTAATAAAAAAAAACTTGGATTTTAGGAGAAAATGAAACTCAATTCTCATCAATGCATGGAGAGATAATAGGAGAGAAAATAAGGGGGAAAGAAATTTTTGGCTGAATTGACCTGTGGTACTTCTAATCTCAATATCTCCAAAAATATATCTTAGAATCACAAATGGTTTGTTGATTAAGAAACTAGACTCAAAGAGATTTAATTTTGACACCTAATTTGACATAAAAATATTCGTTCTATGACCTCTTGATTTTCTTCATTTTGTAGATAAATCTTAGCTGACTCCAATGCGAATATCTCCTTAAATATAGGTCAGGTTGGCATGAAATATTGAATTTATGATCCCAAGACAAGGTCTTTGGCCATGGTCATGAAATAGGAGAGGAAGAAAAGGAAGAGAAGAAAGGAGAAGAGAGAAAGAAGAGAGAACTTGGCTAGAGAAATGGAGAGAGAGAGAGCTTGGGAGAGGAGACAATTCTAAGGACTAATCTGAGAGAGAAGAAAGGAGAAGAGAGAAAGAAGAGAGAACTTGGCTAGAGAAATGGAGAGAGAGAGAGCTTGGGAGAGGAGACAATTCTAAGGACTAATCTGAGAGAGAAGAGAGGAGAGTTAATGATCTACCCCATGCCTTGAGCCTCTATTTATAGTTGTGGTAGGAATTTTACAATGACTAAAATACCCTAAGGGCTACAAGCTTTGAAAATTAAAAGACATAAGTAGACATACATCTTCTTAGATAATCACACCCTTATGCCATCCTTATGAGAAAACCTTTTAAATTACTTCTTTTGCCACTTCATTCACATGGGGATGGTAATTACATTGATGCCACTTGGAGGTGTCTTCCAATAAAATTTTCTCCTTTTGAAATTAGAATCCAATACCTTTCATCCAAGTATATTTTTTCTTCATAAAATATACTTCTTTTAATAGAAATAATCTAATAGATTTTGTACTCTATAATCTGACCGAACTAGGTACTCTTTCTTTTTTGGCCAGTATGCCCATCGACTCTTCTGAGATCGATATCTCCCTCTAGAAACGTCAGATTGGGAATTGGTTGGATAGATAAGAAAATAGAATTATAGATATTTCTTTTGATATATAATTTTCATATAAAGTCTCGTTCTTAATAGTATATAATGGCTTAAAAGTTGAAGTTTTTTTTCTACTACTCGAACCTCTCTTGCAATCTAACCTTTGCGGCTTCAAATATTGATTTCCTTTTGTAGAAAACTCCAATTGAAAAAAATATTTTTGCGTTGGAAAGTAGACTTGAAGATATTTTCGTCAATATATAGTTTTTAATATTAAAATTTGAGTGTGAAGGTGAAAGCACCAAGAAAACAATGGCTACAGGGACAGGAAAGATAAGAAAAAAGATAGAATACAAACCTCAACTACTAGAAGTGATAGATCTTAAATAAATATCACATTATCTCTATGGATTAATTGAGTCAACTCAAAAAACCCACTTAATGCTATGTAGAATTTCTAGAATAGAGAAAATTTTCACTGACATGCTGTAATTTAAGTACATGGGCCTTGTTGGAAGATGGGCTCAAGCCCACAAGCTCAAGGCTAAAAACCCACACATCAAAGGAGTGGCAAAGTGGTTATTTGTGGTATGTTCCATAAGGATGGTATGAAGATGTAAATACATTGACTTTGTCTTTTAATCTATTGAGTTGTAACCCTAAGGGCTTTGTAACACTATAAATAAGAGCATTGGCTAAGAGGTAAGGCATTCAAGCCTTTTCCTCTCTTTGGAAAAACGTCCAGCCAACCTCTCTTCTCCCTTGAAGCATTCTCTCATTTCCTTAATCCAAACTCTCCTCTCTAACGTCCTTCTCCTTTCTACCTCTTCTCTCACTTCTCTCCTTCTTCTTCCACGTTAACCTAGAGTCATTCTCATGGGGTCCTAACTTCTACATGGTATCAGAGCTTGAAGGTTAGGATCCTTATTCAAGTAGTTATGCCATCCATTCAAGAAGTGTGTATAGAAGGAGTTCTGCCATGAAGAGATAGGTAAAATCTTTTTTTTTTTTTTTTGCATATTCTCTCTTTACAGTTTGAGTTTTTTTCTCTCTTCTTAAATTCTTGATTCATGTCAAGGAAAGATAATCTTCATAAACATTGTGAATATCTATCTTGTATGACTAAAAGGATATTGTAGTCATGATCATCTTGTAGAAAAATTAAATGATTGATCAACGGTTGGTTTTTCGGTTCATTATTTGGATTCAATTACCTTTATGTAATGGGAATCACATATTGTTGATATGGGATTCCACCATATGTTGCTGTCAATAAGCTAACGTTACTCATGGGTGAGAGGTGGCTAAGACTCAGCTTCTTAGTTCCTCTGCCCTTCCCTCTTTTGATGACATCAGTGCTACATTGTTAAGGATTCCTGATCCATCTCCTCCTTCTCCAATTGATGCTCCATCAGCTATGTTCTCTGGTAATCGGGGTATATCATCCCCATTTCGAGGACGTGGAAGAAATACAAGAGGAGGCCACAATAGAGGTGGTTGAACGGGTCCGACCCATTCCAGCACTGAGCCTCGATTGTGCACTTATTGTGGTGGTCATAACCACCTTGTGGATTCATGCTGGAAACTCCATGGTAAGCCTGATTGGGTGACAATAAATCTAACCTCAGTTAATGTTGAGAAAAAGGAGGATAGGACTAATTCTCATTTCGGGAATGTGACCATCTCTACTGAAGACTATGCTATAATTCAGAAGCTTAAATCCTTATTGGATCAGTTCTCTACTCCACCAGGTCCTACTGCTACCACTACCATTGCCTCAGGCATGCTTTCTTCCACTTCAACCCCTTCCTCTTGGATCATTGACTAGGGGCTTCCAAACAATTGTTAGGTAACAAACACATGCTTCATTCATTGTGTCCATATCTTCCTCCTAAATTGGTCACTATTGCTAATGGTTCCCAAACAAAGGTGTATGGCAAGGGTTCCTCCTCTCTTACCGTGTCTATTCCTCTCCAAGATGTGTTATTTGTTCCTCAATTTCTGTTAAATTTGCTCTCTGTTAGTCTATTAACTAAACAATTGAATTGTTCTATCACCTTCTCACCATCTTCGTGTATATTTCAGGATCTAACTATGAAACAGGTGATTGGTGGCGGCCATGAAAAAGGGGGTTTATACTATTTTACTCTTCCACCAGTAGCTGCTATTTCATCCACTAAATTCGAGGATCAACTGTGGCACAACCGGCTTGGTCATCCATCTACCTCGTCACTTTGTTCATTAGTTCCATCTCTTAAATCTTTGTCTAATTTTAATTGTGAGGCATGTCAATTAAGTAAGCATGTTAGGAGTACATATTCTCCTAGTCTTAAAATTATTAGTACTGCTCCATTTGCATTAATACATTCTGATGTATGGGGACCTTTAAAGGTCTCTAACCTTTCTCAAGTTCAATATTTTGTTACTTTTCTGGACGATTTTACCAGAGTGACTTGGTTGTTTTTGTTTAAAGAACGATCAGAAATTCTTTCTATTTTTAAAAACTTTCATGCAATGGTTCTAACGCAATTTGAAAAAAAAATTCAAATCCTTAGATCCGATAATGCTAAGGAATATTTGTCTAATGAATTTAAATAGTTTTGTGAGGGTAATGGGCTTCTTCATCAAACATCATGTCCTTATACCCCTAAAAAAATGGTGTTGCTGAAAGAAAGAATCGTCACCTCCTTGAAGTTGCTCAGGGTCTCCTCTACTCCATGAAGGTACCCTACTTTTATTGGCCTCATGCTATTCTTACAGTAAGCTTTATCATCAATAGGTTACCTTCATCAGTAATTAGAAATCAAACTCTGTATTTTGTTGTGTTTCATGTTGAAGATTCATTTTCTCTTCCTTTTAAAGTATTTGGTTGCACATGTTTTGTTCATGATACTTCACCACATAAAAGTAAACTTGATCCTCGGTCTCTGAGGTGTATTTTTTTGGGGTATTCTCGAACTCAGAAAGGATATATTTATTATAATCCTACACTTTGGAGGTTGATGGTATCTCGGGATGTGACTTTCTTTGAAGACACTTCCTTCTACTCCTCACATGAGGCTCCTCCAGGATTTACATTTCCTCTTTCCACTCCATGCCCCCTTGTGCCGTTTCATGAAGATATTACTCAACCCCCTAAAGCACTAGCTGTCCCTCACCTGTGGAGTTGTCCGATCCACCAGAGGTAAGTCTTTCTCCTCCTCCTTTGTTTGGGCCTGAATTTGATACTTAGCCTATTGCATTACGAAAGGAACCCCATTCTTGCACTACTTCTCATCCAATTGCCAATTTTATGTCTTCTCATCTCTTATTTTCTCAGTGTGTTCAGTTTCTTGCTTCTCTTTCGTCTGTTTCCATACCACAATCCTATCAGGAGGCCCTGAAGCATCCAGGATGGAAGGCGGCTATGGATGAAGAAATACAAGTATTATATGAAAATCAAACTTGGACATTGGCATCGCTCCCAAAAGGGAAAAGACCGGTTGGTTGCATATGGGTTTTTTTGGTGACACACAACCTAGACGGGTCGGTTGCTCACCTTAAAGCACGTCTGGTTGCAAAAGGTTATGCTCAGTGCTATGGGATAGATTATGACAAGACTTTCTCTCCAATTGCAAAACTGAACTCGATACGTATCATCCTCTCTATTGCTGCTAACTCATCTAGGCCAGTATATCAACTCGATGTAAAAAATGTATTTTTAAAGGTGATATACGCGAAGAAATTTATATGGTCCAACCACCAGGATATGTGGTTGAGGGGGAGTCCGTATGCCGGTTAAAGAAATCTTTATATGGGCTTAAACAGTCCCCTGGGGCCTGGTTTGATAAATTCAGTCAAGCGCTTCTAGGTTTTCATAGGTGCTCGATTAATCACTCAGTATATGTAAAAGATACTATCAAAGGGAAGATATTATTGGCTGTGTATGTTGATGATATTATCTTGACTGGAAATGATGCTCATAGTATACAAGAAGTGAAGAATATGATATGTAAAAAGTTCAAGACTAAAGATTTGGGTAAGCTCAAATATTTTCTGGGTATAGAAGTCCTTCAGTCAAATCATGGAATAGTATTGTCTCAAAGAAAATACGCCTTGGATCTTCTTGAAGAAACATGAATGAAAGGTTGTAGACCAGTTGATACACCTATGGATGCGAATGAAAAATTGTGTGCCACAACTGGAGAAGATGTTGACACTGGCAAATATCAAAGACTTGTGGGAAAATTGATCTATCTCATGGTAACCAGGCCAAAAATATCATATGATGTAAGTGTGGGAAGCCAATTCATGCACAAACCACAAATTACTCATTGGCAAGCGTTGAAGAGAATACTATGATACTTAAAAGGTGCTCTAGGAAGAGGATTGTTATATAAACAACATGGTCACTTCAATATAGAAGGCTTCTCAGATGCAAATTGGGTTGGATCACCCGATGATAGAAAATATACGTCTGGGTATTGTACCCTTGTTGGGGGGAACTTGGTCACATGGAAAAGCAAAAAGAAAAATGTGGTTGCAAGATCTAGTGCTGAAGCAGAATACTGAGCTATGGCCCACACTGTAAGTGAACTTTTATGGATAAAGACTCTTCTTATCGAATTAGGATTTTATAAAGGAGGCTCTATGGGTCTACATTGTGATAATCAAGCAGCTATTCACATACGTTAAATCCAATCTTCCATGAAAGAACTAAGCATATTGAAGTGGATTGTCATTTTATACGGGAAAAATTTCAAGCAGGAATAATTTCTCTTAAGTATGTTTCATCTCAAGAGCAATTAGCTGATATCCTCACCAAACCGGCAACATCCAAAATTCTATCTTATATATGTGGCAAGATGGGTATTTATGATGTATTTTCTCCTCCATCTTGAGGGGGAGTGTTGGAAGATGGGCTCAAGCCCACAAGCTGAAGGCTAGGCTAGAAGCCCACATGTCAAAGGAGTGGCAAAGTAGTTATTTATGGTATGTTCCATAAGGAAAGCATGAAGATGTAAACACATTGACTTAATGTATCTTTTAATCTATTGATTTGTAACCCTAAGGGCTTTGTAACACTATAAATAAGAGCATTGGCTAAGAGATAAGGCATTCAAGCCTTTTCCTCTCTTCGGAAAAACTTCCAGCCACACTCTCTTCTCCCTTGACGCATTCTCTCATTTCCTTAATCACAACTCTCCTCTCTAATGTCCTTCTCCTTTCTACCTCTCCTCTTTCTTCTCTCCTTCTTCTTCCACGTTAACCTAGAGTCATTCTCATGGGGTCCTAACTTCTACAGGCCTTACTTAGGATTACAATTGAACTACCCCTGTCCCAGTTAAACCCAAAGTTAAACACTAAAAGGTAAGTCCTAGAACAATTGAACAACTAAACATAAATAGAAGACTAACATAACTAAAATACCTTTAACTGAAAATCTTTTATGAGAGTCCTTCCATAATAATTTTGGCTCTATAAGGCTTCATTTTGTGAGAGTCATGTGAGACTCTTTCATACCTACTCTTCAACATAAATGAGTACATACAATTATATCATCAACAAAATGTACATTGGCAGTAAAAAAGATGGGTGGATCCTAAAGTGACTAAGCTAGAAGCGGGAGATGGTTGACAATGGTCTCGAGGAGGTGCTCGATCCTCTACTATCCAGCCTTCAATTGGTTTTGTATGGCAAGAATAGCTGCTTTAAGTTGCCACAACATCATCAACCGTTGTCTCTAATGCTTTAAAAGCTATCGATGGAGTCTGGGCTTCCTACTTTTGTGAGGCATCTCTTCATCAATTCAAACTGGTCTACAGGAGACTCAGGGCTCTCCTAAGGGTGCACGTTGTGGTACAGATTCCTTTGGGATCTTCTCCTCTTGAATCCATTGTCCCCTCCATTTGGCAAATCCAAGTTTTCCCACTTTTATTTCTCCTATGGACATCTTCATTATCATGTCGACTAACACTTCATTCGATAAATCTACTCCACAAGAGAATCCTTAAATCCTAACAGTATACTTAATTAGGGTTAGGGTTAGGGTTTAGTGTATTTAGGGTTTAGTGCTTAAATCCACTCGAAAACAGTTTCTAGTATTAGTACCCCAATATGATAAAAATATAAAAACAAG
Source organism: Aristolochia californica (assembly GCF_029961685.1). Classification (NCBI taxonomy): domain Eukaryota; kingdom Viridiplantae; phylum Streptophyta; class Magnoliopsida; order Piperales; family Aristolochiaceae; genus Aristolochia; species Aristolochia californica. Next base: position 21,754,563 of record NW_027181815.1, on the reverse strand, counting down.
AGAATCCTTAAATCCTAATAGTATACTTAATTAAAACATAACCCTTAAATCCAAAATTAGGTCAAACATGCATTATTACTATACGAATAAGTAATTTCATGTATAATTAAAATACTTATTATATTATTTAACAATTACATTTTATTGTACATTAATACAGTAATTACGTTAGCCAATGAAATTCGCACGTGATTAATTATTAAAAATAAATAAATAATATTATAAATAACAGCAACGAATGTAATAAGTTAAGTTATTAATTTATTAATAAAATATGATATACTTTAACCTAAAAATGAATGATTAAACAGGAAAAAGTTGATCTAATCATAACTTTAACACACTATATATTTGTACGTATTATTAATTAATAATATGTTTCCATTAAATTTAAAATCATTGATTTTATTAAATAAAAAATATTTTAATTAAACCAACATAATTGATCAAATGCTTGATTTAACAATATCTTAATTACCACTATTAAATCACTAATATAATAAAATAATTTAAAAATAAATATAATGAATAAATAAAAAATTATTTCATTAATAAAAGAAAATGGATATTTTATGTGGTATTAATTGATTATATATTTTCGAAAAATTAAAAATAATTAATTGATCAAATGCATATTGTAGCTATATTTTATTTACAAGACTTAAATATCTAGTTTAATATTGTAATAAAATTTAATTTAATTAATATATAAATAAATAGTTAACTTCATTAATAACCTAAGAAAGATTATTCTAATAATGAGCTCGTGCCTTTAATATTAAAATCATCAAATTACAAGTTTAGTACATAAGAACATTACATGTTCAAAAGCAATAAGATACAATCATCATTTATCATTCCACATGCAAATCGCTATGTCATCTCGAAATTGTGCGCCTCTGGATTCTAATGTACGCTGCCTCCAAAACCTTGTTGATTGGGTATTCTCTTCCACAAGACCATCGCTATCATCGTTGTTTGTATCATCCGTTATAGCTAATTGGAGTCCATCACCTCCTCCACCGAACTTGTCATCCGAATCATCATCTTCCAATTCAAATATATCTTTGTAATCCTCTCTACGTATATAATTGTGTAATATGTAACAAGCAATTACAATTTTTGTTTGTACCTCAATGATGGGGCTTGGATTTCGTTAGCCAATGGACGTCAGTCTAGGCGAGTTAGCCTTGTTTGAACTGGACTAAACACCCCAAACTCTAAACACTAACCCTAAACCCTCAACCTTAATTCCAAAACCTAAACCCTAAACTACATATCTTAAAACCCCTAAAAGCCCCAAACCTTAAAACCTAAACCCTATCACCCCAAAACCGAGAACCCTAATTTTTTTTTAAAAAACCCTAAACCCTAAACCCTTAAATACCAAGCACTAAACCCTAAATACACTAAACCCTAACCCTAAACCCTTAAATACCAAGCACTAACCCTAAATACACTTCAAGCAGGCCTACCTAATTTACGAGCTTCATGGAGATTATGGCTATCTCAACATAGCTATGTTGAGAAGGTGTTGGATAGGTTCAATGTTATGGACTCCATAGCATCACAAGTTATCCATAGGCATAGGAATTAAATTATGTCAATTTACTTTTAATGTAATTTCATTTGGTTTGGTTTGGTTTACTTTGGTTTGGTTTAGATGTAATGTGGTGTGAACCACTTGACCTATGGGTCACTTTTGTAATTCCGTCCTCAACCCTATTTAGGGGGCGTCAAGGGAAGGAGAAATGAAGTATTGAGAAAATTAGAGTAAACATGTCAGATTCTCCCTCAAAGGTCTAGGTCGGATTCTCCCTCTGAGGTCCAGGTCGAGCTTCCTTCAAAGCTCCACCATTCCACGTTCCAGAAACAAGCATCCTCTTCCAGCTTCAAGAACAACCATGGAGGGAAGAGAGGAAAGATGAGTGACTCGATCCATGGCTCGGGAAGAACCTAACATTCAACATGGGTAATGCAAAACCAGTAAGTACACTTTTGGCGAATCATTTCAGATTGTCTACCACTCAATGCCCGAAGACAGGTGATGATGTTCATGACATGTCAAAGGTCCCATATGCCAGTGTAGTGGGGTGTTTAATGTATGCTATGGTTTGTTCAAGATCAGATTTGGCACAAGCTATCAGTGTGGTTAGCAAGTTTCTATCAAATCCGGGTCGACAACAATGGGATGCAGTCAAGTGGATTTTTAGATACTTGAGGGATACTATAGACTATGACATCATGTTTAGCAGACAATAGAGTGATGCTTCAATTATGGGATATGTGGATGCAGATTATGCAGGGGACTTGGATGACAGGAGGTCTACCACAAGTTATGCATTTACTCTTTTCGGATGGCCTATTTGTTGAAGGTCCATGGTACAGTCTATAGTTGCACTATCTACTACTGAGTCAGAATATATGGCAGTAACGGTGGCTGCCTAGGAGGCTTTGTGGCTTACAGGGTTGGTTAAGGAGCTGGGTGTCCAACAAGGTGGAGTTCAGTTGCATTGTGATAGTCAGAGTGCCATTTATTTGGTAAAGAACCAGGTGTATCATGCAAGGACCAAGCACATAGATGTGAGGTTTCAACGGTTCATTGAATTGGTTTCATTAGGTGAACAACTACTTGAAAAAGTTTACACTTCTGAGAATGCAACAAACATGTTGACAAAGCCTATTACTATAGATAACCCTACTTAGTGGGGAAGGAGAATGAGAAAAGGCAAGTCTTGAATTAGGTTAAACAGGGTTCATAGTTCTCCTTGACGAACTCTAGGGTTTGGAGTTCTCCTTGATGAGCTTTAGGTAGAGGTTCCCTCTTTAATCTGAATTTCTTTCTTCTCTTTTTGTTTTTCTGTTTTACAATACTCTTCACTGAGAACAATGAAGGATTATTCCCCTTTTCCAAGTTCAACAAGAGGACTTTAGCCTCTAATCAGGGCACTGTAGCAAGAGAGGAATTTTCCTTCTCTTTTTGGAGCAAATTTAGAGGCTTTCCCCGCCCCTAGACCGAGAGAAGCAAGGCCAGAGGTTCTCCAACTTCTAAACTAGAAAGCAGCAAGGTTAGGGACTCCTAACCCCTAATCCGGGGACTGCCCAAGTTAGAGGCTTCTCAGCCCCTAACCCGGACAGCAGCTGGAAGGGACCTAACCCCTCTCATGCGTGAGCAGCAAGGGGCCCACCCCCCTCCTTTCCGTGAGCAGCAAGAAGCTTCCTATCCCCTTAGAGAGAGCAGCATCATAGCGGCTTAAGGGAGGATCTTTTACCTCTAATCCAGCATCCACAAGGTCTCTCTAAGTCTACCAAGAGCAGCAGCAAAAAGGAGGGTCCTTTCCTCCTAACAAGAGCAGCAGCTCTCTCTAACAACCTTGGATTCACCAATCCCACGCTGAATTACTTGATCAGTGACATGGGATAATCATAGTCCTTTAATCTATTGAGTTGTAACCCTAAGGGCATTGTAACACTATAAATAAAAGAATTGGATAAGAGGTAAGGCATTGAAACCTTCTCCTCTCTTTTAGAAATTGTCCAGCTACCTTCTCTTCTCCCTTGACGAATTCTCTCCTTCCCTTACGCTAAAATCTACTCTCTCACACCCTTCTCCTTCCTCTCTCCTCTCTCTCTTCTCTCCTTCTTCCACGTTAACCTACAGTCCTTCTCATTGGGTCCTAACTTCTACACCCTTTAAGATATTCTTCATAAAGACAAAATGATCTATTGAGCACTAGCTGAATCCAAACAACAATATTGTTTGGCTAAATTTTTCAAACCAAGCCCGAAGAGGCTGTTTAAGCCCATATAGAGACTTCCTTAATTTCCATATTGACTCCCACTCAACCACAAAGTTGGGTGGTTGATTGCACATTTATCTCTTCTTTTATGTCCTCATTCAAAATGATATTTTTTTACATCCAATTGATATACCGCCTATGAGGAATTAGCAACTATAGATAATAAGATGCGTATAGAGTTTAATTTAGCCACTAGGGAAAATGTTTCCTCATAATCTAGTCCATAAAACTAAGTGTATCCCTTGACAAAGAGTTAGGCTTTGAGACCAGCAACAAAACCATCTAGATTGTGCTTGATAGTGAAAACTCATTTATAACCTACGGGTTTCTTGTCAGGATGAAGAGGAACTAGGGCACAAGTCTAATTCTCATATAAGGCATGCATTTCTTCTTCCATGGCCACCTTCCATCCTGGATGTCTCAGGTCCTCCTGATGTGACTGTGGAATAGATATGGGAGAAATATATGCAATAAGTTGACAGCATGAAGAAGACAGTTGATGGTGAGAAACAAAATTGGATATAGGATGAGAAGTGAAGGGCCTAATGATGGGCCAAATACAACAGGGAAAGATGGGCTTACCTCGGAGGGATCCATAAACTCCACAAGTGAGGTGTTGACCGAGTTTTCAACGGGCTGAAGCAGATCTACGTCAAGTGGCACGATGGGCTTCAGAGCTGCCTAAATGGATGAAAGACCCGAGGTGCATTTTTTGAGTAATAAAAAAATGTGTCATAAAAAAGGTGACATCCCTAGAAACAATTATGTCCCAAAGAGAAGGATTATAATAGACATAACCTTTTTGTGTACTAGAGTTAAATACACTTAGTGCACTTTGAAAGTGAATTACCAAGTGAAAGTGAAAGTGAAAGTGAAAGTGAATTACCTAGTGAAAGTTGTAAAGTTGGGTCTAAGGCCCATCCCAAAATAAACTAGCCAACTTAGGAAGCATCTTTCCCAACTAATAAACTCAAGATCTTTGTACTCACTAATCCATATGGGACTATTCCGTAACACTCCCCCTCACTTATAGGCCCTCTTTTGTGGCTCTACATGTGGATAATTTGGGTGGAGGCCCACATAAGAGTACCTACTCTGATACCATGTTAAGTTGGGTTCAAGGCCATCCCAAAATGACTAGCCAACTTAGGAAGCCTTTTTCCCAGCTAATAAACTTAACATCTTTGTGCTTGTTGATTTTCAGGACTCCATGGATTTAGCTCATGGAGAAAAAGAGAGAGGGACTCATTGGGAGAAAACAAGAGAGAAAAGACGCTATGGACTTATGTCCTAACCCTTCCCATGAAGCTCAATTTATAGATTAATAATCCTAAATATTAAACTTATATCCCTAAAACTTTGACTAATTACATCATTGTTATCTTTATGAGATGACTCATTATTTACAATAATGGCATCATTGTTGGCCTTCTGCTTGGTCTGTGGGCCTTAAGCCCATCTTCCACATCTCTTGGATATGTGGGCCTTCCTTGTTCTTATGGACTTGAGCCCCATCTTCTAAGACACTTGGATGTGTGGGTCTTCCTTGGTATGTAACTTTGGGCCCATCTTCTAGCACTCCCCCTCAAGATGGGGGTGAGAGAACATCATGAATACCCAGCTTGCTTCAAATGGTGTAAAGGATCTTCTCGTATAAAATGGTTGTCCACCATATCTTCCAACACTCCCCCTCAAACTGGTGGTCTCTTAGAGACCCAATTGGCATAATATAAGAGAGTAAAATTACTCTTATCCATAAGACATTGCTCCATACTGCAGTCAAATGGTCATAGTCAAAAATATTTTCCACTCAATTTCACAAGTAAAAAAGTAGCCCTTCTGTGGGGCACAAAGTCTACCCACTTTCTCAAGGTAGCTCAAAAAACACCTCTTGGGTGAATAATAGACTTGAATCACACTGGATCTTGGGCACACTCCTATCCTCTGTAGGTTGTAGGTCTATAGGCATTGTTTAGAAGTATAGTAATAAACTCCTCCATCACGGTGTCCCTCCATAGGGCACCGACTCTCAAATGGTAGGAGTAAATACGTCAAGTAAGGGGGGTAACAAGTAATCACTTGGAAGATAATATTCTTGGGCCACCATGTGCTTTCTTCTTCATCAAGTAACCGATGCTGATAACAATCAACAACTGAGAACTCCTTCAATAATAATGTCTCAGGCAAAAAGACACAATAGTAGTAGCTGAAATGGACCTGGGTCTAATAACACATATATAATAATAAAAATTCTTTAAAAAGGACCCATAAGATAATTCATTGATAGTCCATTAAATAAGGAAGTTGCACCAAAAAATATGTTGGAACCTAGTAATAATCCAAGTTAATAATCCAGTCAGACAAAAGGGACCGAATCAAGCCGAGTTAGATATGAGATCAATATAGCTGAGTCGAGGAAGAAATAGGTATAGAACTCAGGACCCAGACCTGTATAAAGAGGCAATAAGAGAGTGGGCTGAGTCAGATTGACTTGGTTGAGTTGGCTCGATCCGAGTTGGCCCAACTCGTTGGGTTAACTCGTTGAATCAATCAGCCACCTAACTTAGGTGGGATTTTAATTCAGAACCAGTGTCTTCCCCGGGCTGCTAGCCTTCGAACATCACGGCACAACAGAAAATTAGAGAGTATAGCCAGCGATGAACCTGCAATAATTTATCAAAAAATAGAGCGACAGAATAATGGAAACTTTCCAAGAGTGTATCCAGCGGCTAGCTAAAAAAATATCGGCGAGGTGACAGTCAGACCAGCATAGAGACAACTGATGAAGGAGATCAATCATCGAGAAATTTTTGAAAATAATTCAATCTAGCAGAGAGCTTTCCTCGAAAAAAAATGGTATGGCTAAGGAAGATAATATGCCTTAATCCAAGCATAGTCGAGCTTCTACTCAATCACCAGAGCAAAATAATCTCGCGAATTTCCTATTTGTCTTCCTCGCAATGTGTTGGGATCTTCCCATCTATGGATCGTGTCACCCTTCTTCCCTCTCTTCCCTCCAGATTGGCTGTTGACGCTGGAAGAGGATTCTTGTTCCTTGAACGTGTAATGGTGGAAATCGGAATGGAATGGATTGAACCTTGAAGGAGATTCGACCTGGACCTCAAAGGGAGAATACGACCTAGACCTCGGAGGGAGAATCTAACCTGTCTAGACTAAATTTCTTAATGCTTACCTTCATTCATCTTGACGTCCCAATAAATAGTTTTGGGAATGAAAATACAAGCTAGACCCATGGATCAATTGGTTCGCGCCAAATTACCTCCAAACCAAACCAACCCAAATTGAGATACATGAAAAGGGAAATAACATAATTTAATTCCTACGCCTGTTGATCCCGAGTCTATAACATCACCCCCCTCCTGGAGAAAAAGATTGTCCTCAAGCTCAAAAGAGTGGTATAGAGACTGGAAAGCCGCTAAGGGCTCCCATGTAGTGTCACTGGGGTCAGCGTCATCCCATTGCACGAGTACCTCCCAATCGCCCTAAATGCGACGAGCCTGCAACACCTGTGCTAGAGTAGAAAGGACATGTCCCTCATGTAGTGGTGGCAGAGGAGTGTGCAGCAAGGGGGAGTCACCCTGGAAGGCCTTCAGTTGGGAGACGTGAAACACATTTTGGATCTTTGCTTCTGGTGGAAGCTGCAAGCGGTAGGCGATTGTGCCAATGCGGTCTAACACCTGAAAGGGACCATAATACTTCAGAGATAACTCGTGGTATTTGGAGGTTGTCAGTGAAAGCTGCCTGTAATTTTGGAAACGCAGCCATACATAATCTCCTGGAGAAAAGAATACTTCCCAGTGGTGCTTATCATAATATAATTTCATAGTATGTTGGGCCTACTGGAGATGAGTGACGCACCTCACTGAGCATGGCGTCGCATTCTGCTAAAGCCTGGTCCAAGGTGGCAACCTTATGCACCTGGTTCATACGATAAAAGTTGAGGCGGATCTTTGCCATATACTACCTTGAATGGAGTAGTGCCGAGTGCACTGTGGTAGGATGTGTTGTAACAGAATTCTGCCCATGCCTGCCACTTAACCCACCGTTTAGGTGAGTCCCCGCACAAAACAACGAAGATACATCTCAATCGTTTGGTTAACAACCTCGGTCTGTCCATCAATCTGTGGATGGTAGGCGGAAGAGAACACCAACTTTGTGCCTTGCAGCTTGAATAATTCCTTCCAGAACGTACTAGTAAAGACGGCGTCCCTATAATGGAGGCCAACATCCCATGTAACCGGACAATATTATCCACGAATAGTTGAATTACTTGAACTGTAGTGTAAGGATGCGCCAGAGGTAGGAAATGGCCATACTTTGAGAAACGGTCAACCACTACAAATATAACTGATTTGCCGGACAAGGGGGGAAGGCCATCAATGAAGTCCATGGATATATCGGACCAAACTTGTGACGGTAGCTGAAGTGGTTGGAGCAACCCTGCTGGACTTAAAGATTCAGCTTTATTCCGTTGACAAATTTGGCAAGCTGTCACATAATCGGCTACACTACGCTTCATGTATTTCCAATAAAATTCCCAACTGATCCGAAAATATGTTTTCTTTCTGCCTTCATGTGTACTATCATGGAAAGAGGGTAAAATGCTGGTAATAAGTGGTGACGTGTGGTGCAGAAAAATCCGGTTTTTGAACAGGATTGGACAATTCTGGATCGTCCAATGTCCCCTGTTGAATCTCATGATATAATGCAAAAATTTCCAAATACTGTTGTGTCTCCTCCCTAATAGAATCCAACAAGAGAACTCTGGGCTGACTGATAGCATATAAGTGCGGCTCTGGAAGGTCCCAGCTAGACAAAGCATCAGCCCCCACATTCAAACTACCAGGTGTATATTCAATTGTAATGTCAAACCCCATCAGTTTACTCAACCAGTGCTGCTGAGGGGAGGTGGTGAGGTGCTGCTCTAGAAGATATTTTAGGTTGCAATGATCAGTTCGAATCATAAATGTGTGCCCCCAGAGATAAGGCCGCCAATGCTGTATTGCTTTAGCTAAACTGATCAATTCCCTCTCATAAGCTGCTAGCTTGTGATAGTGGAGGCCAAGCTGGTGGCTGAAGTAAACGATCGGGTGGCCCTGTTGCTATAACATTGCACCGATACCACCAACTGAAGCATCACATTCCACCACAAATAACTCATCAAAGTCCTGTAGCTTCAAAATCAGCGCTGATGATAAGGCGTGCTTCAATTTCTGAAAAGAATGATCTGTTGTCTCGGACCAAGTGAAGGCATTTTTCTTGAGTAGGTTGTTAAATGGTGCTGCAATCTGGCCATAGTTGCGGATAAATTTTCCGTAATACCCCGTGAGGCCCAAAAATCCCCTTAACGTTGTGATGGATGTAGGGGAAGGCCAATCTATGACAGTCTGAATCTTACTTTGGTCAACCTGCACCCCAACTGCTGAAATAATGTGGCCCAAATATGCCACCTCGGAGGTGCCCATAGAACATTTGGACTTATTTAAAACCAAATGATAGGAGCAGAGAAGAGTAAAGACCTGGTGAAGGTGCTGAATGTGCTCGTCCCAAAGTTTGCTATACACCAATATATCATAAAAAAAATACGAGAACATATTTCCGCAAGATAGAGCTAAATACCTCATTCATGAGGGCCTGGAATGTGGATGGCGCATTGGAGAGACCAAAGGGCATCACGAGGAACTCAAAATGACTGTGGTATGTGCGGAACGTAGCCTTCTCCACATCTGAAGGATGAACGCGAATCTGATGATAGCCTGACTTCAAATCCAGCTTGGTAAATATAGTGGCACCGTGTAACTCATCTAACAACTCGTCCACCACTGGGATGAGAAATTTGTCTTTAATAGTGTGAGCATTGAGTTGCCGGTAGTCCACACAAAACCTCCATGACTTATCATGCTTTTTGACTAGTAATACCCGGGATGAGAAAGGAGACCTGCTTGGCTAAATAATTCCCTGGGCGAGCATATTTTGGCACTACCTCTCAATTTCATCCTTCTGTAAGTGGGGGTAACGGTAAGGCCGAACCACCACAGGTTCAGTTCCCATCTTCAATCTAATGCGGTGATCACAGTGGCGAATAGGCGGAAGAGCAGTAGGATCATGAAATAAATCTTCAAAATTTGTAAGTAAGTGAGATAACTTACAGTACTCGGTGTTTTGGTCCTGAACTAACTGAAGTGGCAAGGCACTGTAGCCTATGTGCCCTGCAAGGTGATCTGACGCTGGACTTCTGTGAAGGTCATGGTCAGGGCCTGGAAATCCCACAAAATAGGCCCCAACAGTTGGAGCCATTTAACTCCAAGGTAGAGTCATCACCTAGGTAGACATTTTAAGGCTATGTAGCCCAAGTTCCTCAATTTAAAGGTTTTAGTGAAACACCTTAGAAGGGGATAAACAAGCTCCTCTCCCCAACAACCTCCCATGACTATCTAGTGTAATTATTCTTGCTTTGACTAAGAAATACTTTGAAGTAGAAACCAGTATTTTTATTGTATATTTATTATTTAATTAGCAGTAATAATCTTTGATAATATTTTTTGAAGGAAAAATGAGAAAAATAATATTATGATAATATTTATTATTTAGTGTTAATTAAGAAGTAAAGAGTGAAATAGTAAAATCATAAATAGTAAAAATTAGCAATGAACAAATAAAAAAAATTGAATTTTATCTGCATAAGAACTAAACAAATAATTTGAACAGTTATCATATAGTAAATCGAGTGAAATTATTAAACAAAAGGTGAAACTCGTGCACTTAAAGTAACTAAAATGGTATTATCGTAGTGACACTAGTTAAGGATCATATAATACCCTATCTGGCCCATTATTTGCATCAAACAGAGACTTCTCTCTCACTTGCCGTACTTGTCCTTAAAGCGTATAAAATGCTAATTCAGCAACGTTGAAGTTGAACATCAACATTATATCATCAGAACTGGCTGTCCTGTGTGTCGGCTTCTTCAATGGAGAAAACCATAACATACAAACCCTCATCACATAAACCTTCTTAGATTAGATGTTGGGACCCTCGATATACTAATGAAAACTGGTAAAATAACTTTACTTTCTATCGCTCATATTCATTTCTGCGAAATGGAACAGTAAAATAGTCCGTCTCAAATGTCAGAAGTAGTGTTACTTCCGGTCTCATTTCAGTAACGCCTACATCACGAAGAAAACAAAAATTAAGAACAGCACTGTGCGGTAACTAAAATAGCTTGGATGTTCGTGTTGATACCTTTTGAGTAGCAGTTTACTGTTTTTGTCTCAAGAAGAGCCAGAAGATGCAGAAGGTAACAAAAAGAAAAATTAAGAACAGCACTGTGGGGTAACTAAAATAGCTTGGACGAGGAGCGGCCTCAGTGTACATCTCCATCAGGTTATTCAGATCATCATCAAATCCTTTCTCTAACTCCATCTCTTCTTCATAGTGCCTCCTCTTCATTTCAGTCCTCTTCGCTTTATAGCTTTTCTCAAGCTTCTCTCTCTCCTCCTCAAACTCATCCACACATTTTTCTTGACAGTTGATGAACTTCTCAATTTTTTCCTGCCTGCAAGGTAGGGAGACCAGGAACCACCATACAAGTGAGAACAACTTTTTCTGTTATTTACCCATTAACTTTTCATGTAGGATTGATTATGTTACCGAAGTTTACGATCTTCAGAGCTTCCAGAACCAACATTGCTTAACTCTACAGCACGGTCCTCCTGCAGGGCTTGATCAAAGGCTTGCTCTTTTGCTTCTCGAGCATCAAGCATATCAGCAATTTTCTCATTAAAGAATTTCTCCATGTTATCCATCTAAAAGTTATCCATTTGATATTGGAAAACAAAGTAAGGAGCTACATACAGTTAAAGAAAAATTGTTATAAGAAAATATTAAAGCAAAATAAGAGGTAGAAATGTTATTACCTCCTCCTTGATCTCTTCATATTGTTTCTTTGCTCGGAGTCTCAGTATGTGATATTCTTCTTTTGCAATACGAAGCTGATTGCTCATAAGCCCCACTGTTTCTTTGAAAGCCTTCCGTTCAGCATCTTTGTTCTTCAGCCAGATCAATTGTTTGTTTTCTTCACTCATCTGCTTCATTCCACCCACAACCTTTTCTTGGTAAGATACCATCTGAAATTTTAGTCTGGACTTTCCTGTTACTCATACAAAACAGAAATGAATCCACTTAACGAAACGTGGATGAATTTTGAACATGCTTATTAGACAACAACAACAACAAATACTAAAGACAACATTCTAAATACCAGAACAACATTAGCTGTAAGATTCTTCTATGCCTCTAACAAATACAAAACATGATCCAACAATTTCTCAATCACAGAATCTAAAAACAGCTAATCAACAAGAAATAGTAGTAGTCACTAGCGATTCCTAAAAATAAGTGCAACCAACATCCAGGTTGCTACAAAATGTCAAAAAAATGTATTTGTTCCCTTTCTATGATCCACGGCAACCAGGGGTAAGGCTCGTTTGAGTTAACGAGCCGAGCTCGACCGAACCATGGTTCGGTTCGAAAGCTCGCAAACCAACTCGTTAACTTAACGAGGGCTCGGAATTATGGGAGTCGGGAGCAAGAGCGCTGCGGGAGGTCAACTTGGACTTGGATTGTTTTTTGTCCTTCTTCTCGCTTTTATTAAGCCAAAGCTCCGCTACCTTCCGTGATTTTAAAAGTTTTTTAATTAGAGTGTTGACGTCCAGCGGTGACCATGACGTTATGCTTCTGCGAATCAATGGTCATCGTTTAAACACATAAATATTCTGCAAAGACAGTGAAGTGTTGAATTTATGGAAAAGAGAAAAACTTCATAGACTTATTTTTAATCAAAGTACATGAACCTCTATTTATAATAGAGGAAAGTAATAGAGTCCAATTACAATTAAACTACATTTATCCCAATTACACCCAAACTCTAACACTTAAAGATAAGTCTTAGCATAATTAAATAACACAATATAAATAGAAGACTAACACGACTAAAACACCTTTAAACTAAAACTCCTATGAGACTTGCTTCTATAATAATTGTGGCTCTGTTAAACTTCTTATGTCATCTCACGCGATCATGGTGGGTCCCATATCTTATGGGTTTGGGCCCATCTTCCAACACTCTCGGATATGTGGGCCTTCCTTGGTCTTATAGGTTTGGACCCATCTTTCAACACACTTGGATATGTGGGTCTTCCTTGGTCGTGTGGACTTGGGCCCATCTTCCAACACTCCCCCGCAAACTGGAGGTGAGAGAACATCATGAACTCCCTGCTTGCTGCAAATGATGTATAAGATAAAATGACAGTCTTCCATTCTTTCAACACTCCCCCTCAAGCTAGTGCTCTCTTCCATGAGGCCTAACTGGTATAAGATAAATAAGAGTAAAATCACTCCAAGCCATATGACATCGCTCCAAACTCCATTCATAATCCATGTTGGATGTAGGGCACACTCCTATCATTCTCAGGTAGTGGCACTCATATCTTTCGCAAGTAGTGGCTCTATACGTAGTGCTCAAAAGTGTAGTAAAAACTCCTCCATCATCGTGTCCCTCCACAAGACAACGACTCTCAAGTGGTAGGAGTAATAAATGTCAATTAAAGGGGACAACATATATGTAATAATAAGTTCCTCCATCACAGTGTCCTAACCTGTGCACCGACTCTCACAGGTAGAAATGGGTGATAAATGTCTGTCACTCACAAGATAGCGATAAAAGACGTGATACGTGATAAATCTCTGTCATTCACAAAACGGCAATAAAGGACGTGATAAGTGGATAATGCCTGCCATTCACAATCAATGGACTTAAAACACCCATATACGTACGTGATGGACTTAAACTCCCAACCAAAGCAACACTCAAAAGGTTAGCCCAAAGATGTATTTGAGAGTCAAATAAAGGATGGTAGGAGAGTCTGCCAAATAACTAATAGGTAATGGATAAAGAGGAAGACAAAATGTTGGGGCCACCACTTCTTCAATAATAATGTCTCATCCAAAGAGACACAATAGCTGCAGCTGAAATGAGCTTAGACCCATATAACATGAACCAAAATAACAAAAATCCTTGTAAAATGAACCATAAAATAATCTGATGCAAGCATGTGCACCAAATAATATGTTGACCAAGGAATATGTTGCAAATATTTCAAAATAATAATCAAGCCAGAGAAATATAATTGAGTCGAGCCAAATCAGGTATCACCAATAATTACCATAATTATTATTATAAGTCAAGATTCTTGGTCTTCAATTTTCTTTACTCTTTCTTGTACTTCTTCTTCTACTTCTCCCCCTCAAGCTGGGAGGTAATGGCATTTTTCCCAGCTTGAACGAAATAACATAGATGTAGTAACTGAAAAAGGGGTAAGTGAGATATTTTCCTGATATAGTTGATCAATAACAACAACTCAAAAAGTGACGCAAAACAATCGGCTTAAATTCGGATTTTTCAATGCAACCGGACACCAGTATGACCTTTGATTCTTCCAATGCGAATATATCCTTAAATATAGATTAGATTGACATAAAATTTTCTCCTTCTGAAACTAGACTTAAATACCTTTCATCGAAGTATAAATTTTCTTCATAAAATATACTTCTATTGAGATATATAATCTGATAGATTTCGGTCTCTGCCTAACTAAGTACTCTTTCCCCTTTTCCAGCATGACCATTGACTCTTCCAAGATCCATATCTCAAAAAAAAAAAAAAAAAAATCGAGAATTGGTTGAATAGGTAAGAAAATAGACTTACAAATCTTTCTTTTGATATATTATTCTCCATATAAAGCCTCGTTCTTGATAGAATAAAATAGCTCGGAAGTTAAAGCTTTTTGGTGCTGCACGAACCTCTTTTGCAATCTGACCTTTGCTGCTTCAAATATCGATTTCTCTTTATAGATAACTCCGGTTTTAAAAAATCATTTTTCCTTGGAAAGTAGACTCGAATATCTTTCCGTCAATATATAATATGCATTATGAAAAGCTCAATATAGAGGTGAAAACGTAAATCAAATAACAAGTATAGGGATTGAAAAAAAATATGAACCTAAACTGGTAGCGATAATAAATCAGAATATGATCACATTAACTCTATGGGTTGACCAAGTCAACTCACAGAACCTGCTCTGATACCATGTAGAATTTATGGAAAAGAGAAATACTTCATAGACAGACTTATTTGTAATCAGAGTACATGAACCTCTATATATAATAGAGGAAGGTAGTAAAGTCCAATTACAATTAAACTACCCTTGTCTCAATTATACACAAACTCTAACACTTAAAGATAAGTCCTCGCATAATTAAATAACCTAATATAAATAGAAGACTAACATGACTAAAACACCTTTAAACTGAAACTCCTCTATGAGACTTGCTTCCATAATAATTGTGGTTCTGCTAGACTTTTTATTGTGTAAGACTTCTTATGCCACCTCACGTGATCATGGTGGGTCCCATATCTTATGGGATTGGGCCCATCTTCCAACACACTTGGATATGTAGGCCTTCTTTGGTCTTATGGGCTTGGACCCATCTTCCAACACACTTACATATGTGGGCCTTTCTTAGACGTGTGGGCTTGGGCCCATCTTCCAACATGAAATTTCTCCCCATTTGGTGAAATTTCATTTTTTGATCTTTTCAACACAACGTCATATTTCTATCTACTTAAATAGTTAGATGTGTGTATATTTTTTTATTGATTATGGCTTCGTGATTAAAATCTAGCCAAAGCTGGTTCTAACTGTTAATGAGAGAGAATTACAGAAATTGTTGAGGAAAAATTACACTTTTTAATTTTTTATTTAATAACTTTGATTCTTCAACAGGGTAATTTAATTAAAACTTTCATTAAAAAAAATTATTATAGTTTTATTATTTTAAAATAGGGAGCATTTTCCTCCTCTCACTTCCAATAAAAAATTAAATAAATAAAGAGTGTTGGGTGAGTAAGAGCTTCCTGCCTTATGTCTATGGTGCATTGGTTATTCGGGGTGATGTGTATTGAACTATTCCTAATTGTGTTTATCTATTGCTCTACATCTTCTTCTGCGTTACAATAATTTTATATAAAATTTATTTGACATATATTTTTTGAAAGTTTTGAATGCATGTTGGAGTTTGAACTTGAGCTCAACTCGGTTAAAATTATTGGGCTCGATCTCGGTTAAATGCAAGGAAGCATATGGGATACTCATCAAGGTGGCAAAAAATCTGTATGCAGTCTATATACACCACCACAGCCAAACCTTTAATGCCAATATTGCATAGTTTACAAATTAAATGTAACAGATCTAACAATCTGACTAATGGTCCATACACTGCAGATAAATTTAAGGCAACCACACTTAATTCGCTACTTAAATGATCTTGCAGTTTTAGCACCTTCGTTCAAAACTCAAAAGACTAGCAGGATTAATGTCTCAACAGTATTTATAAAATATTGTTTTGGCCTTCCAAGTTTGAGGCAAAAAAAACAAAGCCCCAAACAACAAACAAAAACAGATGTTCAAATACAGGCAACCTGTAATAGAGAATTGAATGCTATGTCTCTCATCATTCATGTTCATCTGGTGTACAGGGCATATGCAAGTGACTGACCAGACATCCATCATTAATTGTCAAACAGTTCCCTTTTGAATAAGCAAAACATACCTTGTGAGTGCTGATTGAAATGATCCAAATCTTCTTTGCGTGCCATGTAACCATATAACTGGCGCTTTCCACCAGGATAAAAGAGCACACGTCTATTTTCCCATGCATCCCGATCGGTCCCTTGCTCTTGAAATTGCTTGTGTAGATGTTCAGCCTCATGATAACCAACTGCTGAAGCCTCAAATAACAGAACAGTAATCCCACGGTGGCCCTGAGGACCATAGGAATGCCGAGCCCTAACTGCCTGATGTAAGCCAAAATAGTCCAGCAGCTCTGAATTTCCCATGCCAATCCACTGCAATTTTTTTAACAGTTACTGGGTACTACCAAAAGAAAATATATACAACCAGAAAGGCGTGCATACAAGGGCATCACTGCCAATCAAGTCCATGATCATTAATCAAAGCTTAGCAGTAAAAAGATAATAAGGTAGCAAAATAACATTTTTTTTACAAAGCAATATAACAATATCGACCCCAATATCCCACCACCCCTCCTCCCCCCAAACCCACCACAGTCGTTACGGAAAAAAAGCCTCCCATTTCCCCCTTCGCCTTCACATATTCCAGAAAAAAAAAGAGAGGGCAAAGCCAAAGCAACCAGCCCTCAGAAAACAAGCACCCCCACTGTCTATCCTCCAAATCTTTCCCCTCCAATGCCCAATTATATGGCAATTTTTTACCCGATTAATCAAACTAAGGCTCAGACCGATCTCCTCCAATTCCTGCAAGAACAAGAGCAAAATTTCATTCCTAAAGAATTCATAGAAATGACGCATCTCGCATGGATTTTCTGCAGCTACTATCACGAAGCTTCTGACCGCCTGGAGAAGGATATCACCCCACCCCGTTCTAAATGATTATTCTCTTGGATTATCAGAGGAATCGGCTCGCGGTCCAAGAGCGCCATCATCAAAGCAGCCCTTTGTGAATGTAAACCAAAAATTGTAATATTTGTAGAAACTAAGCTGCAAACTTTTGACAATTCTATTGCTCGTGAATTATGGTATTATATGGACCCCGCGTGGGCAACGGTTGACGCGATTGAGCGCTCTAGTGGCATCCTTGTCATCTGGGACCCAAAAGTTGTAGATGCCACTCTCTCTCAATCGAGCCAATTCTCCATTGACATTCATTTTCATGACCATTCCTTGGGGACATCCTCGGCGTTGGCTAGTGTCTACGGCCCAACTCGACAAAATGATTGTACCTCCTTTTGGGAGGAAATACTTCAACTTGTCCAACTTTAGGATTTGCCCTGGCTACTAGCCGGGGATTTCAACTGTCAGAGCTAGGTGGTTCCGTCCACCTGGGTGGTTCCATCCACCACTGATGGGTTAGGTACTTGGCTTTCCGCACTTAACATACCAGTCTTTTGGGTTGTATTAGCTAGGCGTTTGACATGGTATCAAAGCTAGGCACCACGTTCCGCGTTCGAATCCCGGGTGAAGCAGTAGGGAACGGGAACGGTGGGTGTCAGAGCTAGGTGGTTCCGTCCACCGCTGATGGGTTAGGTACTTGGCTTTCCGCACTTAACAGACCGGTTTTTTGGGTTGTATTGGCTAAGTGTTTGACATCAACACCATCCTTTTATGCTCAGAAAAAAGCCCACCCACCATCAGAACCATTTCCACAATGAGAGCCTTCTCCGATGACATGGGAAGCCTCGAGCTATCAGAAATTCCTCTTTCTAGAAAAAAATTCACTTGGTCAAATGGTCAATCCTCTCCTATTCTTTGCCAATAATGAGTGGCTCCAATTATTTCCAAACACCTCTAGCCAAGTCCTAAACAAAGTTGACTCTAATCACTGGCCTATTCAACTCAGCACTCGCCCTCCTGCCTGGGGGATTTCTCCTTTTCGTTTCAAAAATTCTTGGACCCTGAATGAGTCCTTCAACTCTGATCTTGCTGTCTAGTGGCAAGAACCCGCCCTAATCTGGGCTGGGCACTCCCTCTCAAAATAAAAGCTCTTAAGGCGAAGATCCGCACTTGGTCTATTAATCATCGTGTTGTTGCTGCTTCCCAGAAAGACTCAATTCGCCGCTGCATTTCTGAGCTTGATCTACTCGAAGAGCAAAGGTCTATTTCTCCTCCCGATTTACTTCTTAGAAAACAATTAAATTTGGAATATTGAACTTTACTTCGAAGTGAATCTGTTCACTGGAAACAGCATGCTAGATTTCGTTGGTTGACCGAGGGGGATGGAAACACAAAGTTCTTCCATGCCATTGCCTCGGCCAGGAGGAGGGCTAACCGTATCACTTCTCTCTATCATGGAGACCAAGTGATCACAGATAGTCCCTCTATATCTGATATTCTTGTCAAGTACTTTCAGATCTATACACTGAGGAGCGTTACAATCGGCCCAAGCTGTTCTAGCTCGACTACTTGCGTGTCTCTCCTTCTTATGTGACCGACTTGGAAAGGCCCTTCACCACAGAAGAAATTGAAATTGATTCTGCTTCTCTTGGCCTTCCAAAAGACAAAGCTCCTAGACCTGATGGTTTCAATGGTGAGTTTTACCACAAATTCTAGGACACAATCAAATCTGAAGTGTATGCTTTTGTCCAAAATTTCCACCAAGTCGGCATCACTCACAATGCCGTGGGTGCATCTTTCATTGCTTTAATCCCAAAGAAATCCAATTCTGCCCTCCCCCAATATTTTAGACCAATAAGCCTCACAACTAGCTTCTATAAAGACATTGGTCGACTTCTCGCAAACCGTCTTAGGGCCCATCTCGCCAAAATCATAAACCCTTGTCAAAGTGCTTTCATTCATGGTAGGAATATCATGGACTCTTCTTGGCCGCTCACGAACTCCTAGATTCCTTCAAAAAATCCAATCTGCCCAGATTCGTCCTAAAACTTGATTTTGAAAAAGCTTTTGACCGCATAAATTGGAAGCTAATTGATAACCTCTTTGACCGAATGGGTTTTGGGACTAGGTGGAAAATTTGGATGAGAAGTTGCATTTCTACTACATATTTTGTCCCTTTTAACGGAAAACCGTCCGATTTTTTCAATGCAATAAGAGGAATTAGGCAAGAGGACCCTCTCTCTCCCTTTCTCTTCACTCTCATCGATGAGCAGCTTACATCGGATGATACCATACTCTTTGGTGAAGGTACAATGAATCAAATCTCCCATATAAAAGCCCTGCTCAACTTATTTGAACTCTCCTCTGGACAAAAGGTTAGTTGGTCAAAATCATCCATATTTGGGTTCAATATTGACTCCTCAATTTTAAATTCTATGGCAAGTTATTTGGGATGTAAAATTGCAACCCCCATGTACATACTTGGGACTTCCACTATCACATGTTCTACCCTCTAAAAGTGCCTGGCACCCCGTCATTGAGCATCTTGAAGGCCGACCGGCTTCTTGGAGAGGAAGATTTTTGTCCAAAGCAGGTAAGCTTGTCCTTATCAAATCTTGCCTCCACGGTATTCCTTCTTATTTTCTCTCCTTGTACCATTGCCCTACCTCAGTTTGAATTATAATTGAATTACTTAAAAGGAGATTTTTGTGGGGTGGGCCAAATGGGGAAAGAAAGTACAGCCTCGTGAAATGGGTTGACATATGTAAACCGATTGTAATGGGTGGCCTTGGGATCCGGGATATTACAACAACTAATTCCGCATTATTACTAAAATGGATCTCGAAATTTAATATGCAACCTGCTTTGATATGGCGGGCCATTGTTGCTGCTAAAACAGACAAAATCTCTGGCAGGTGGACAGGGGGTGGAAAATATAATGAGTTATCTCCCGTGTGGAAAAAGATTGCAAAAATGTTGCCTGCATTCAAAAGTGTAGTCAAATGCTACTATTGTACGGGATGTCAGACAAAATTCTGGGCAGATTGGTGGGTAGGCCAAAGCAGCTTTAATATCAGCCATAGTCAAATCTTTTCTTTGGCAAGAAACAAGGATGTGACCATTTCTGTCCAAAGGACAAATTTTAGCAAGTGGAACTTAAATCTTCAGAGAACATTTTTTTTTTTTTTTGAAAATGATGTATATATTTACAAAAAGAATTACAAAGAAACTGGGAGCAAATCCCTAACAACAAGAGATTGAAAGGTTGCTCCTGACTTGGTGAGCACATCTGCTACCGAGTTAGCAGATCTCGGAATGTGAGACCAAATACAAGAAAATTGAGAAGCCATTTCAAGAATTTCCCAAAGAGAATCCCAATGCCACCACCGGGGGGGAGGACGCATTTTCACACTAACCAATTACCACCTTCGAAGTCCCCCTCAATGTGTAGAGGACCACTATATTTGTCTCGAAAATGGTAGAGCTCATTGAGAAGACCTTGGAGCTCAAATCTTTGAAGAGCGTTATCAGATGCAGAAACTGCCGACCACATTTTGTTATACTGCAACTATGCCCACACTGTTTGGACCAAACTAATTAACAAAATTGGTCTGCAATATTGCCCATCTCAAAATCTCTCATCCACAATCCTCACTATTACTAGCGCACATCTTCCGAAGCTTGAAAAATTACTTATCTCATGCTACGTTGGTCATATCATCTGGGCCTTATGAAAAGAAAGAAATAACCGAAAATTTAACAGAAAATCTCTTCCGAAAAATATTCTAATTAATACAATTGTGGGACAAGTTTCCTGGTAGATACTCATGCAACAAGAATTTCAAATTTAAAGGACTCCAACCTTCGTGGAAATTCGCGACTTGTAGCTGAAATGTCTTACCCATCCCGCCCCCCGGTTATGGAAACTTGGTCCCCACCTCCAATGGCACATTTCAAATTAAATTTTGATGGAAGCACTTTTGGCTGCTCTGGGCCTGCCGGATTTGGAGAGGTCATCCATGACGAAATGGAAATCTTCTTTTTTCCTATGTTGGGCCGATTGGAGTATCTGACTCAACTATTGTTGTGCTTTTTGGGTTGCATCATGGTTTAAAACTTTTCAAGCAACGGCTAGCGGGCCCTCTTTGCATTGAAAGAGATTCAAAAGTCCTTATCAACTGGTGTGAGAAGTCCTCTAAACTTCATAGGCGGCATTGAGATCTGTAATTTATTTTCTCAATTGCAATGCAATTGGAAATACATTCCTAGATCCACTAATCATCTAGCAAATATTCAGGCAAAATTAGGTTTTTCCCTTCAACATCTTGTTGTGGCAGAAGGTCATTTTTAGCAAGGTATTGTACTCTTTCCCTTCTCTTTATTGAAATATACAACTTTTACTCAAAAAAAAAAAAAATATCGACCCCAATATCGCTACAATATAAGTCCGGCATTTAAAGAAATTAATATTTTGAACATGACAACAGAAAGAAACAGATGTTATATAAATCTTCCTTTCTATTCCTGTGAGCTTCTACAATCAATCAAAACTTGCAATGCCATTATTCCGTCAAAAGTTGACAAAGTCTCACAGGGGCAGAAGTATGTGAGTATGTCTCATCGATATTAAAGAAAAAAAAAAGGTAGTAGTTCACCATAAACCAAAACAACTTCACAAAAATAAGTAACAAGAACACAAATTCTAATTGAAACAGACTGGGTTTAAGTCTTTCCTAAAAGAACTGACCGAAGTTAGGAAGCCTTCTCTCAAGTAACAACCACAGGAATTTCTTTGACTTCATTAGTGTAAAGGATCTATTCCCACTAGAGTCACTCTCACACCTTAAGCCTAAAATAAGGGATAACAAGCCTGAGACACGTACAATCTAAACAGCAGAAAAACTAAGTGAGACACGAAGTATGCCCAACAAGATAAACATCCTACTCCAATATCATGTTATATTAAGATTAGGTTCATCCAAAAATGACAATATGAAAGTCTTTTTTCAACTAGTAGCCAGAAGATTTGACTTAAACTTCCAACTTATGTCAGATTATTCACACTAATGTTACCACTAGAGGTCATGAATCATCTTTCATATAGCAAGGTTCTGTGTGGAGGGGTTGTTGCATTCAAAGGTGAACTTGATGAATTTCAGTCAGGCATTTTCAATGTTTGGTTTTGAATGTCAATAAATAGACACTACTATTCCAAAAAAAAAAAAAAAAAAAAAAAAATAGTTAACACTAAGGACAGACTCACAAGGCACCTTTTTGTCGATTATGTCAAAAGATAAAGTCTCTAGAAAGTCTTGATGCATATTCAATATCTTGCTACAATAAAAAATAGATGTAAAAGCCTTATGATTTCCTCCACAACATATCTACATTAAAAAGTGTAACAATATTTCTCTAGCAAATCAACTGAGAAAGAGGGCCAACAGAAGTACCTTTTCATTCTCATCTTTCTCCAGTAAAGTATTCCTGATAATGACCATCGGAGGCCAAACTATCTCCTGATCAGTAGAAGAGGAGCGCAAACCCCTCCACTTACCAAATGCTTCATTAGGTGGTACTACTGAGGTAACTCTGAGGCGCAGCTCCTGTTCCAGTAATTCCGCAAGCTCACGGTGCAGTCTCACTCTTTGTGATCCTTTTGTCTTGGCATGCGTCATCAGAGGCTGAAGACCTTTGTACCTATCAATAGCACCAGGACCATCATGGCAAGCTGGACAGTGCCATTGCCTTTGCGAATCAGACAACTCTTCTACAGCCAAATTATCAAGGGCCTCAAAGAAGGCTATGAACCACTTGCTCTTCTTACGTGTCTCATGGCTCTTTTGACTAGCATCAGAATCATAATCATCACTAAGGATGTCATCGTCACTGTCCTCCACAAGTTCACCGTCATCAGCTTCAGCATCTAGCGGGTGTTGATTAGTATTAGGCAAATAGCTTCCTCCTGCTGAATCCTGAGGAAAAGAACCAGACTTAACATCATTATTGTTTTTTGCATCCACAGGTGCTGACTTGACATCTCCATTTCCCCTCCCAGCTGGTCTTCTTGGTTCTTGTGCTTTGTTCTGCCGATTGTTTCCAGAAGCCTCGACTTTCCGGGTATTATTAGCAGCACTTGGTTTCGGTTGCATTTCTTGATGGTTCCCTGTCTTGGGGGAAGAACTAGAGGCTCCTCGTGACTTAGCTGCAACGTTTATGTTTCGGTTTTTAGATTTCTTTGCTACTTCACACCCACCATCATGTTCAGAACCCACCATCGGATCTACCAGGACAGGATTAACTTGGTTAACTTGAGCATTCATGTTTCCAGAACCAGACTCTCCTGACAAAGTCTGCTTGGGACTGGCACCAGCAGCCAAAGATGCCTTGCCACTTCCTTGTTTTGAATTCATCTGTTGTATTCCTGCATCATGGTTTCATGGAATATAAAATATAAAAGTGTGGTATCCATGAGTGCAAAAAGGAAGACCATCATACATATAGAAGCAATCACTGAAAATTAAAATGCATTTCACACTCCAAATCCATGTGAGAAACAGCAACTTGATCAATTATATATACAAAACAGATACCAACTGAACATTTTACAATATGTTCAACCCGAGCCTCAAATAGAAAGTAAGCCCAAAACCAGTCCTTAGTGAAGCTCAAAATCAATGGAGTAAGAAACAACTTTACAGCATAAAGATACAAAAAAAAAAAAAAAAAAGGAGAAGTTCTTAACATCTTAAAATATAGATAGATCCAAAAAAAATAACAGAGACATGCGGGTCATTGACACAATAAAAAGCACCACACTCACATATCTAGCAGCCCGAGAAAAGTTTGAATCGAAATTAATTCAGGAAATTCCAGTTTATCAACACATCGTAAAAGAGAGAAAGAGACAGACTAGACAGCACGCAAAGCTACGCGTCGTGTGTGTGTGTGTGAGTTAGAGAGAGAGAGAGAGATCTTCCTTATATTAGATGAGAATAGAAAGATCCTTCATAAAAACCAGAATTCATATAAACACGAAGATACACAACGAGAGGCAGGAAGAGATTTAGAACTTTATTAAAGGAAACATTTCACTAGATACTAAAAGAGTACGAAGTAAAGAAGGTTTCAGCTTTCAGAAGCTAGTAGAGTCGTACATGTTGAGAGAATAAAGTGGCTACAGCATTCTGATCGAGATATAAACACCTAATGATAAATGAAGGAGCTTCTGGCAACAGAAATACAGATGGCAGAGTACGATAATCACGAGGTTAAAATATATACTGAGAGAGTTGGCTTGGAAGTAAGTAGAAGCAGCGAAAAGATCACAGTCATAAAAAAACAGAAGGACACAACAAATAAAGCTGCCTTGAGACGTCCAGAGACACTGAAGAAAGCCACTGTAAGGAAAAAGTAAAATCACGGAGAGTTTTAGGGCGAAAGGTTACATAAAACTCCGGAAAGAAATCAAAATGCAAACAAAGTGCAAAGAACGAGAAAATAACACGGCTACATAACACATAGGAGCGAGAAAAAGAGCAACTAAAACCTGAAATCAGTACGAAATCGTCAAACAGATAAACAAATAATCAAGGAACAATTATCAAACAAAATGTGAGGATCATTGACCAATAAATCACAAGTAAGAAAATCATCGCATAAGGCGAACTAAAGTACGCTGGAAGCAAGAGTTACCACCGATGCTGCGAAAAACTCCACCCGCATCAGCCGCCCGAAGTCCACAAAATCTTCGTCGTTCAGATCAACAGAATAGGAACAAGTTCCGTAGCCGGAAAGGAGTAAGACAGCTCCAGCAACCTCAGCCGGGAGCGGATTCTTCCAGTACGTTGGAACCGGGAGACAGAATAAAGGGAAAGAGGAAAGGGTAGTCGCAATCGCATGGGACATGACGTGCGTCGCAAGTTTTTTATTTTACCGCTGCAGTAAGCCTGTAAAATATAGTGGCGACCGCCGGACGGCGAGAATGCGGACTTCAAAATTGATTTAATTTCGACTTTTGTAGTGAAAGCTTTGTAAACAAAAAGGAATTGCGTGAGATGCGTAAGGCAGGAAGAACCACAGACTTCTCACAAATGAGAAGCAAGAGAGATTCTCAGTCAAATATGAAGGGGAAATATCATAGGTCTCTTAAATATTAAAAACTGCCTCATTAGGCTGTGCTTGTACTAATAGAACAGTGTAAAAAGATATCTCACACAAAATTTCTTGCCAACCTTAACTTTTAAGTATTTATGCCATTTTTTGGGACGAATATGTCTCTGGTTAATATAAATTACAAAGATGTAACCCTTATTCAATACATAATGAAATTTTAGCACCGTCGCTACGGTGGATATAGGCATATTGCAGAACCACCTAAAACCCTTTGTTTTCTTTGTTCTTCTATGATTCTTCGGAGCTGTTATTGTAATATAGTAGTTTCATTAATCTATAAATAGAGTTGTAGGAGGAGGATTAAAAAATCAGGTCCATAACCTCTTCTTCCTCTGGTTTTTTCCCTATGAGTCTCTCTTCCTTTTTCTCTATAAGCTAAATCCATAGAGTCCTGAAAATCAACAGGATATTAGAACATTGATTTTTAGAACTTGTAGTACGGTTTTCAGTCTTTCTGAAACCCATTATTTTTTATTGTCGTATTGAAGTTTTCATAGTCGCTGAAATTCAGATTTAAAATTTGATATCTTGATACCTAGCTAAAAATCCTTGTTAGCCATTTATTTAGAAGAGAGAATTTTCCTGTTCATGTAAAAGCTCTCAGTCTGGTCCGAAGGAGAATTTCACCGAAGCAAGAAAGCGGCCTTGAGCGAGTTTCGGCGTCTCAGCTCTATGTTATTCCGCTGGGCGACATCTCCATATAGAAGCCATCGTCCGGGACTCGTATATTTTCCGCTAGTTGAAAGATTGTCGTCACCGATCAGTTTCGTGGCCCGTGCTGCTTCACCAGCCTCTGTTCCCGAAAACTCTGCCTTCCCCGACATTAATAGACTCCGAACAAAAACAATGGCTACCTGTTACTCTGCCAAAAAATCCGTCCTAGGAACTAGACAATGTGAATAGGTCATCCGACGAGAGGCCTTGTTTCCTCCCGACCGTTACGGGAGACGATTCCATTTCCAGCGCATGACTTCTCTCTTTCTTGCGGTGGTACTCTTTGGCAGCCATTGATTCCAGTCCATATCTGTTCTGCGAATGACATACACGACACCAATATCGTATCATAATTCCGGGATTTGTCTGCTAGAAAGTTTTTGTATTCCAAGAAAGTTTTTGTTGTTTTCGAATTGATTCTCGCCCGATAATTATTCTAGTGCAGAGGTAGGAAACACAGAGCAAATCCACGTATCCATGGTTCTCTGCTTAATCTGGTAAGTTGTTGGTTCTGTTTCATCTCATTCCAGAAATCCGAACAAAAATTATTTGCAGCAGAAGATTAAAATCCGGTGTTGTTCTTGTTTCGCAAAACTCTCCACTTATTTCTGGAATGAAGTTGCTAGATCCTTTCTATTTTTCGTTTCCTTTCTGAGAGTCCAGAATCCGAAAAACAATTTTGAACCGCTGCTCTGTTCGGCGCCGAGAGGAGGAAGAAGATACTGTAGAAAATTTATATGTTTCCTAAGTTATGAAACCATAATTAATCAGCGTCAGTTCAGCGCAGCTTGTGCCCGTTCCAGCCCAACACGGACTGGCCGCCGAGTCAAACCAGCAACCCGATCGCTTTTGCACTAGTATTTCGAGTTAACTCGGACCAACTCGGATCGAGTCAATCCGGTCCGGATCAACTCAGTCAGTCAACTCAAACATGGTACACTTATTTTTCTACCTCGGTATATGTGTCCAAGTTTATACATATTTCAGTGTGACTCGGTAAATTTTTTTCTGGCTAGATTTTGAAGAATTGATAGATAATTTCTTGGTCAGCATATAATTTGGAACAGATATTTACATTAGATTATTTTAATGGGGTCAATTTTCAAGGATTATTTTGGTTCTTGTTATATGGGCCCAACCCATTTTAGCTCCTGTTATTGTGTCTCTTTGGATGAGACATTATTATTAAAGAAGAGGTGGCCTCAGTACCTTTTCTCATACCATAATTTATTTAAATCTCAAAATTATCACGGTTGGGACACCATGAGAGTTGGTGCCTGGATTAGGACACCATCATTTATTTAACTCTGAAAAATATCACGGTTAGGACACCATGAGAGTCCGTGTCCGGATGTGGACACCATGATAAACTGCCCACTTCCCTCCCCCAACCCCCCCCCCCCCCCTCTCCATTAATGTCATTTATTACTTTTACCACTTGAGAGACGTTGTCATGAGGAGGGACACGGTGATGGAGTTTTTTTTTTTTTTTCACACCCTTCAGCGTATAGACCCACTACCTACATTAATAGGAGAGACACTACCTACATTAATAGGAGAGACACTACCTACATTAATAGGAGAGACACTACCTACAGAAGATAGAAGTGTGTCGAACATCCAACATGAGTTATTTGATTGGATTATGAAGCAATGTCATGCGACTTGAAGTGATGCTACTCTCACTTATGTTATGCCAGTTGGGCCTCATGAACAAGAGCACCAGCGTGAGGGAGAGTGTTGGAAGATGAAGACAAATTTTATACATCATTTGCAACAATCTGAGAGCTCATGTTATTCTCTCAACCCCAACTTGAGGGGGAGTGTTGGAAAGTAGGGCCCAAGCCCACACGACCAAAGAAGACCTACATATCCAAGTGTGTTGGAAGATGGGCCCAAGCCCATAAGACCAAGGAAGAACCATACATCTAAGAGATATAGAAGATGGGCTCAAGGCCCACAAATCAAGGAGAAGGCCCATAGGCCCACATACAATGATGGCAGGAGGGTAAATAAAGGGTCATCTCATAGAGATGACATTGATGTAATTAGATTAAAGTTCAAGGGTTTAAACCATCAACCCTAAGTTCAGGGGTATTATTGTAATACAGTAGCTTCATTAATCTATAAATAGAGCTGCAGGGGAAGGGTTAGGAAATCAAGTCCTTAACCTCTTCTTCCTCTACTTTTCTCCCAATGGGTCACTCTCCCTTTTTCTCCATGAGCTAAATCCTTGGAGTCCTGAAAATTAACAAAATGGAAGTGAAGGTTGTGGCGACTATCAGGCTTTGTCTGGCTAATGACATGATGTATCCCGTCATGGATGAGGAATCATCGAAGGAAGTTTGGTTGAAACTGAAAAGTCGGTATATGTCCAAGTCATTGAAGAACAAAATTTATTTTAAGCAGAAACTATATGGTCTTAAGATGTCAGAGGGCTCGAATTTGAGCCAGCGTATCAACGTTTTCAATCGGCTCATTAGTGATTTGAGGATGGTTGAAGTGAAGTTTGAAGGCGAAGACAAGGCATTAATGTTACTGAATTCCCTACCGAATTCTCCTACGTACGAAAATTTGGTTATGACTTTGATGTGGGGCAAAGAAAGTCTCAAATAGGAGGATCACAAGTGCTCTATTAAGCTTCCATTAGAGGAAGAAAGCTAGTGATGAGACTTCACAAGGTGAAGGACTTGTGGTGAAGGGTAACCAGGAACGTGGAAAAAACATGTCTCGGAGTGGATCGAGTAACAACAAATCTCGGTCTAAATCCAGGAAGAGGAAGGACATCACGTGTTTTAAGTACGGGGAAAAGGGGCACATATAACGGGATTGCCCAGAGAAAAAGAAAGGGAATGCAAAGCACAAACTGGGCCCATCAAAGTGTGTGAATATAGTGGAAGAAGAAGACTCAGGGAGTGGTGATGGGGATATGCTTTCTGTTTCATCCAGTTCAGATCATCTAAGATATTTTTGGATTATGGATTCAACATGCTCTTATCACATGATACCCAATAAAGATTGGTTTCACACCTATAGGTTAGTAAACTCTAGTTTTGTTATGATGGGTAACAATACTTCATGCAAAGTTGTTGGAATAGGGAGTATAAAAATTAAAATATTTGATGTTGCGATTAGAACGTTGTGTGATGTTAGACATATAATGGATCTAAGGAAGAATCTGATTTCATTAAGCACTTTAGATCGTAATGTTAGGATCTTCCCGAGCCATGGATCGAGTCACCCTTCTTTCCTCTCTTCCCTCCATGGATGCTCTTGACGCTGGAAGGGAATTCTTGTTTCTGGAACGTGGAATGATGGAAATCAAAGAGAACGCAAGAGCTTTGAAGGAAGCTCAACCTGGACCTCAGAGGGAGAATCCGACCTAGACCTCTGAGGGAGAATCTGACCTGTTTAATCTAATTTTCTTAATACTTGCTTTCCCTTCTCCTTGACGTCCCTCTAAATAGGGTTGAGGACGGAATTACAAAGGAAACCCATAGGTCAAGTGGTTCACGCCACATTACAACTGAACCAACCCAAAGAAAACCAAACCAAACAAAGTAAACTAAACCAAATGAAATTACATGCAAAGTAAATTGACTTAATTTAATTCCTATGCCTCTAGATAACTCGTGATGCTATGGAGTCCATAACATCACCCCCCTCCTAGAGAAAGAGCTTGTCCTC
This sequence comes from Aristolochia californica, assembly GCF_029961685.1. Lineage (NCBI taxonomy): Eukaryota > Viridiplantae > Streptophyta > Magnoliopsida > Piperales > Aristolochiaceae > Aristolochia > Aristolochia californica. The sequence continues at coordinate 21,724,677 of NW_027181815.1, read as the reverse complement.
AAGCTCGAAGTATGGGTAGAGGGTGTGAAACGCAGCTAATGGCTCCCATGTCGTGTCACTGTGGTTAGCATCTGCCCATTGCATGAGGATCTCCCAATAACCTTGAATGCGGCGAGCCTGTAATACCTGTGCCGGAGTAGAAAGGACACGACCCTCATGTAGTGGGAGCAGCGGTGTGTGCAGCAAAGGTGAATCACCTTGGAAGGCCTTCAGTTGTGAGACATGAAACACGTTGTGAATCCTGGCATCTGGCGGAAGCTGCAATCGGTAGGCCACTGTACCAATGCAGTCCATAACCTGAAAGAGACCATAATATTTCGGAGAGAGCTTGTGGCGTTTGGAGGCTGTCAGCGACAACTGCCTGTAGTGTTGGAGACGCAACCAAACATAATCTCCGGGAGAAAAGAAGACTTCTTGTTGCTTCTTGTCATAATACATCTTCATAGACTGTTGTGCCTCTTGGAGATGAGTTCACACCTCATTGAGGAAGGTGTCTCTTTCGGCTAATGCTTGGTCCAAAGTGGCGACTTTAGAGGCCCCTGGTTCATATGATAAAAGGCTGGGCGGTTCTCTACCATATACCACCTTGAATGGGGTTGTGCCGAGGGCGTTGTGGTAGGCTGTGTTGTAACAGAATTTAGCCCATGCGAGCCACTTTACCCACCTCTTAGGTGAGTCCCCCACGAAACAGCGAAGATACATTTCAATTGTTTTGTTGACAACCTCTATCTAACCATCAGTTTGTGGATGGTAGGCTGAAGAGAAGGCTAATGTTGTGCCCTACAGCTTGAAGAGTTCTTTCCAGAAGGTACTTGTAAAGATTGCATCCCTATCACTGGTAATGGAATTAGGCATCCCATGTAAGCGAACAATGTTATCCATAAATAGCTGAGCGACCTGAGCTGTAGTGTAAGGATGCGCCAGAGGGATGAAGTGCCTATACTTTGAGAAACGATCCACCACTACAAAGATAACGGATTTGCCCGACAAAGAGGGAAGTCCATAGAAATATCAGACCAGACCTGTGACGGTAGCTGAAGTGGTTGTAGCAATCCAACTTGACTCAATGTTCCAGCTTTGGTCCGTTGACAAGTCTGACAAGCCGCCACATAATAGGCTATACTGCTCTTCATGCCCCTCTAATAAAATTCCCGACTGATCCGGAAATATGTTTTTTATCGGCCCTCATGTGTACTGTCATGGAAGGAGGCTAAAATGTTGTGAATCAGAGGGGATGTGTGGTGTAGAAAAATTCTGTTTTTGTAGAGGACCAGATTGTCCTTAACCCTCCAAGTGTTTTCCGCTGTCCCCTGCTGGATGTCATGACATAAAGCTATAATTAACGGGTACTGTTGTGCCTCTTCATGTATAGAATCCAACAAGAGAGCTGTGGGCTGACTGATGGCATGTAATTGCGGCTCTGGAATATCCCGGCGAGATAAAGCATCAGCCCCTACATTCAAACTCCCCGGTTTATACTCTACAGTAAAGTCAAACCCCATAAGTTTACTTAACCAATGCTGCTGTGGTGAGGTACTGAGGCGCTGCTCAAGTAGATACTTGAGGCTACAATGATCAGTGCGAATAAAAAATGAACGTCCCCAGAGATAAGGGCACCAATGCTGTATAGCTTTTGCCAATCCAATCAATTCCCTTTCATAAGCAGCTAACTTGTGGTGGTGTTGTCCAAGTTGGCAGCTAAAATAAGCAATCGGGTGGCCTTGTTGGTGTAACACTGCACCAATACCGCCCTTTGAAGCATCACATTCCACTACAAAGGACTCATCAAAGTCGAGTAGCTGCAAAACTGGAGCGGATGATAATGCCTCTTTCAACTACTGAAAGGAATGATCCGCTGTCTTTGACCAGGTAAAGGCATTTTTCTTGAGGAGGTTGTTGAGTGGAGCTGCAATCTGGCCATGGCTACGAATAAATTTTCTATAATACCCAGCTAGGCCCAAAAATCCCCTTAAGGCTGTAATGGATGTAGGAGTAGGCCAATCTGTGACCGCCTGTATCTTACTGTGGTCGACTTTCACCCCCACTGCTGAAATAACGTGGCCCAAGTATGCCACTTCTGACATGCCCATAGAACATTTGGACCGGCCCATAGAACATTTGGACCGATTTAAAACCAAATGATGTGAACGGATAAGAGAAAATACCTGTTGAAGGTGTTGAAGATGTTCTTCCCAACTGTTGCTATAGACCAAAATATCGTCAAAAAATACCAATATGTATTTTCGCAAGAGAGAGGAAAATACCTCATTCATAAGGGCCTGGAAGGTGGAATACGCATTTGAGAGACCAAATGGCATTACAAGGAACTCGAAATGGTCGTGATGCATGCGGAACACTGTTTTCTCCACATCTGATGGATGAACTCAGATTTGATGGTAGCCAGATTTCAAATCGAGTTTAGTAAAAATAGTAGCTCCATGTAGCTCATCTAGCAACTCGTCCACCACTGGGATAGGAAATTTATCTTTAATAGTATGGGCATTGAGTTGCCGGTAATCCACACAAAACCTCCATGACTTATCATGCTTGCGGACCAGTAATACCGGTGATGAAAAAGGAGACTGCTGAGCTGAATAATACCTTGTGCTAGCATCTTCTGGCACTGCCTTTCAATCTCATCCTTTTGTAAGTGGGGGTAACGATACGGACACACCACTACAGGCTCAGTTCCCGTTTTCAAATGGTTAGGGTGATCACAGTGCATAATTGGCGGTAAAGCAGTAGGGTCCTGAAAGATATCCTCAAATTCTGTAAGTAAGTGAGATAACTTACTATTGGCCGTGGACTGGACCTGGACAACCTATAGTGCGCAGGGCACTGGTGCTTGTGTGCCATGCAATATAATATGACGTTGGTCCTCTGTAAAAGACATGGTTAGAGCTTGGAAATCCTATAGTATTGGCCCCAACAATTGAAGCCATTTAATTCCTAGTACCAAATCGAATCCTGATAGTGGAATCACCAGAAAATCGGCAATAAATGCATGTCCCTCAATATCAAAGTGTGTGGCTGGAGAAATGCCCACACTACTAATTTTACCCCCATTGGCTACAAATACAGAAAGAACAGTATGTTGCTGGACTACTAACCCAAGTTGTTCTGCCGCCGGCTGACTGATGAAATTATGTGTACTGTCCGAGTCAACTAAAGCCAGTAACTGTAGATGATGTAACTAGGCTTTAACCTGCATTGTGCTTGAACTGCTTAGACCAGTCATGGCATGAAGGGAAATCTCTAGATCCTCTGGGTCTGTTTCCACAATCTCCACCTCAGGTAGTATGTCATATCCATCCTCCCACATACATATACTGAACAATCATTTACAGTGGTAACCAATGACATATTGTTCATCACAATTAAAACAGAGGCCCTTGGCCTTTCTCTTATCCATTTCCTGTCTGGAGAGTTTTTTGAAGTAAGGAGCAGGTGGAGCTGAATTAGCTGTGTCTGGGCGTGGGGCTGCACTATCTCTAGAACGTGGAGGTCCATAGTAAGGGGTTGGCGCTAAGGCATTGTGCCTTCCTGGTCAAGCTGGTTTTCTGACCAGTGACTCCTTTAGAACACACTGCTTGTGCTCAATTGACCTGGCTAAATTCATAGCGTGGTCCAAATCTGTAGGAGCATGTAATTCAACTTCCAGTCTCAGAGCTTCTGTCAAACCCGTAGTAAAAATATGAACATACTGTGTGTGACTGAGAAACTGGTTTGCTCTAGCTAACCTTTCCTGGAAGGTCTTTTAGTACACCTCTAGTGATCCAGTTTGTTCGTAATTGATTAATTCACCCAATGGATTGCTACTTGCTAGAGGACCAAATCTCATCATGCAAGGCTGCCTAAAGGTTGCCCAATCCTGAACTAATTGGTAATTTCAGATTTGGTGGTACCATAGAAGCGCTTCATCGAGCATGTGGTAGGCGACCAAATAAACTTTCTCATCCGTAGGTATTTTTTGATGATAAAAGAATTGATCACACTTGGCTAACCAAATCAAAGGGTTCTTAGACCCATCATACGTACGAAAGTCAAGTTTTAAATACCTGGGAACAATATTTGGTCCTTGAACGGTAGGCCCCAGATGGGGATGGTGTTGACGCATTGGTGGTTGGGGGAGGTGGTGGGTGAAATTGATGGTGGTTGTCCGGTGGATAGTAGGCAGCCGGTGGTTGTGCTCGTATATGATTGTCCTCTTGTCGCCGGAGGAGAGCTTGGATGGCAGGATCCATTGATTTTATGGCTTCACGCAAATCATTGGTTGTTTGACGCACCTCTTCCAGGGATTGAGGAATCCTGAAGGTTTGTCCTCTGCCTAGTATCTTCCACAAATTGCCTCGAATCATCAGGGGAAGAGGAATCCCCAAGGGTGGACCTGTCTGATACCACGATGTTAGGATCTTCCCGAGCCATGGATCAACTCACCCTTCTTTCCTCTTTTCCCTCCATGGATGCTCTTGACACTAGAAGGGAGTTCTTGTTTTTGGAACGTGGAATGATGGAAATCAAAGAGAACGCAAGGGTTTTGAAGAAAGCTCAACCTGGACCTCAGAGGGAGAATCTGACCTAGACCTCTGAGGGAGAATCTGACCTGTTTAATCTAATTTTTTCAATACTTTCTTTCCCTTCTCCTTGACGTCCCCCTAAATAGGGTTGAGGACAGAATTACAAAGGTGACCCATAGGTCAAGTGGTTCACGCCACATTACAACTGAACCAACCCAAAGTAAACCAAACCAAACAAAGTAAACTAAACCAAATGAAATTACATGCAAAGTAAATTGACTTAATTTAATTCCTATGCCTCTGGATAACTCGCGATGCTATGGAGTCCATAACACGTAATGGGTATAGTTACAAGTATGCAAGTGGAGTAATGAAAGTGAGCAAAGGTGTCTTAACAGTGATGAAGGGGTAGAAAATATCTGAAAATATATATACACTACAAGGTACCACAGTTGTAGGTGGAGTTGTAGTTGTAGAGTCTGAGTTAGATTCTACAGTCTTGTGGCATATGTGGTTAGGTTATATGGGATTGTGTGGGATGATGGAGCTTCATAAGAGAAATCTATTAAAGGGTGTCAAAAAATGCAAGCTTGATTTCTGCAAATTTTGTGTTCTTCGGAAACAGAATAAGGTGCAGTTCAAGGCAGTCACACATAAGACAAAGGGGATTCTTAACTATGTTCAGTTAGATGTTTTGGGGCCAATAAGAGTAGCATCACGAGGAGGACACATATACTTTGTGACCTTTATTAATGACTACTCACGAAGGGTTTGGGTACACTTCATGTAGCACAAGTTAGAAATGTTTGCCAAGTTAAAGTTGAGGAAAACTGAAGTAGAAAATCAGACAAAGAGGAAGATTAAATGACTCAGATCAGACAATGGTATTGAGTACACAAATTCAAAGTTTAATGAGTTGTGTGAGCAACATGGGATTAAGAGACACTTCACTGTACGCAAGAAACCACAATAGAATGGTGTGGTAGAAAGGATGAACAAAACAATAGTTGAAAGAGCTAAATGTCTCTGGTTGAATGCAGGGCTTGCAAAGAACTTCTGGGCAGAAGCAGTGAATATGGCATGTTTCTTGATTAACAAATTACCTAGAGTAGCACTAGATAGGAGAGTATTAGAGGAGGTGTGGACAGGCAGTGAGGTAGACTACTCTGGCTTGAGAGTGTTTGGATGTCCAGCCTATGTACATCTTTCTAGTGAGAAGAGGTCGAAGTTTGATGTAAAGTCTAGACAATGTATCTTTCTGGGGTATCAGAAAGGGGTGAAAGGCTTCAAGCTTAGGGACCTGAAGGCAAACAAGATGGTGGTCAGTAGAGATGTGGTTTTTTGATGAAAAACGGGAGCCAAAAAATTGCAGCACCAATGACCATGTGGTGCAGGTGGAGCTAGAGAACCATGGTAGAGAAGCGGATGCTTAGCATGCAGAAAGTTCTATCTTAGGTGATCAGTAGCATCATAGTATAGCCACTAACAGACCCAAACACACTATCAAACCTCCTACCAGGTATGGTTTTGAAGATTTGGTTTCTTATGCGCTTATTACTAGTAGTGGGGATCCTACTACTTTTCAGGAGGCAGTACAAAGCCAAGAGAAAAGTAGATGGATGGGTGCTATGGTGGAGGAGATGGAGTCTCTGCATAAAAACCAGACATGGGAGTTGGTGGATCTTCTCTAGGGGAAGAGACCTATAGGATGCAAAAGGGTGTATAAAAAGAAAGGAGCAATATCAAAAAAAGAGGGGGGAAAATTCAAGGCTCGTTTAGTAGCAAAGGGTTACTCATAGAGGAGGGTTGACTATGATGAGGTATTCTCTCCTGTGGTTAGACACACCTCCATTAGGGCAGTGTTGGCTTTAGTAGCACATTCAGACATGTAGTTGGAGTAAATGGATGTAAAGACAACTTTCCTTCATGGTGACTTGGAGGAACAAATTTACTTGGTGCAGCCAGAAGGGTTTAGTCACCCTAATAGGAACATTTGGTCTGTAATTTGAAGAAGTCACTTTATGGGCTGAAGTAGTCTCTGAGGCAGTGGTACAAGCGGTTTGACTCTTACATGATCTGAATTGGCTACAAAAGATGTGAGTATGATTGTTGTGTTTATGTGAAAAGCCTTGATGATGATTCTGTTATTTTTCTGTTACTTTATGTGGATGATATGTTAATTGTTGCAAAGAATATGAGTGAGGTCAACAAGTTGAAGACTTTGTTGAATAGAGAATTTGACATGAAGGATTTGGATGCGGCCAAGAAGATTCTTGGGATGGAGATTCGTAGGGACAGAGCTTCCAGGATGTAGAATTTAGGATCTCATGAAAGGAACTTTAGATCAACAAGAAAGAAGAAGAAGAAGGAGAAGAGAGAAGAAGAAGAGAAGAAGAAGAATGTGGAAGGAGAGAGTTTGGATTAAGGGAGAAGAAGGTTGCGTCAAAAAGAAAAATGAGGGTTGGACGAATTTGTTGAAAGAGAGGAGAGTGCTTCAATGCCCTACCTCTTAGCCAATGCATTTATTTATAGTTTTACAATGCCCTTAGGGCTACAACTTGATAAAATAAAAGACATAAAAGGAACACATATTTACACTTCTATGCCATCTTTATGGAAAGTACCATATTTTACACATATGTCACTCCTTTGACGTGTGGGCTTCTTGTCTTGAGCTCGTGGGCTTGAGCCCATCTTCCAACACTCCCCCTTAAGCTGGAGGAGAAAAGACATCATAAATACCCAACTTGCCACATATAAATGATAGGATTTTAGATGTAATGGGTTTAGTGAGAATATCAGCTACTTGCTCTTGAGATGATACATGTTTGAGAGAGATTATTCCTGCTTGAAACTTCTCCCGTATAAAATGACAATCCACCTCAATAAGTTTAGTTCTTTCATGAAAAATTGGATTTGAAGTGATATGAATGGCTGCTTGATTATCATAATGCAGATTCATGGACCCCTTTTTATAAAAACCTAGTTCGGTAAGAAGGGTCCTGACCCATAAAAGTTCACTAACGGTATGGGCCATAGCTCTGTATTCTGCTTCGGCGCTAGATCTTGTGTTATGGACTCCATAGCATCAAGAGTGGCTAACCGGAGAAGAGAATAGATGGAGTAAACTTGTATTTCAATATCTTAGGGGTTTAATTGTAATTTGAAGTTCCATAAGGGTCTAATTGTAATTATAGAACCTTTGATGTTTTCCTTGACCTATTTAGGGCGTCAAGTGAAGTAATGAAGACAAGCATTGAGTATTAGTCTAAATGAGATCAGGGTCTCTCTCAAAAGAGGCCTAACGTGAGAGCTCCTTTCAAGGCTCACGTCCTTCACCATTGGGCGTTCCAAGAACCCCAAATCCTTCCCTTCCTCATCATTCAATCTGGAAGCTAGAGGAGATCGCCGGGTGACTCGATCCATGGCTAGAGAGCCTAACAACGTGGTATCAGACAGGACCACCCTTGGTGATTCCTCTTCACCTGCAGAAATTCGAAATTTTGTGGAAGAAAACCATGCTGGTCTACAATCTCAAATCAATGGCTTGGAGGGAAAATTCCAGATGTTGCTGTCACGCATGGAGGAAGGCTTCACCCAGCTCTCAGTCCAGATGGCATCCTCCTCACGTCCAGCAGATCCCCTCAACCCTCTTCCAACACCTCCACCTCCTCCCCTGCGCCAAACACCTCAACCTCGTGGGGGCCTCAATCCAGCCCCTCCTACCGTGCCAAGGTACACAAAGCTTGATTTTCCAACGTATGATGGGTCCTCCGACCCTTTAATGTGGTTGCACAGGTGTGATCATTTCTTTTCCAATCAAGGAACTCTGCCCGAAGGCAAGGTTCAATTGGCCGCCTTCCACATGCTCGATGAAGCGCTTATGTGGTTTCATCAATTCAAAAACGAATTCATGGTCTATGATTGGGAATTTTTCAAAGAAAATTGTATGCTACGGTTTGGTCCTCCGCTTCGCAGCAACCCAGTTGGGGATTTGGTCAATCTAAAACAGAGTGGAACTATAGAACAATATCAGAAATTGTTCCAAGAAAAACTTGCTCGTGCAAGTCATTTGGTCCGACCTGAACTTTATGTCAATTTGTTCACGGCTGGCCTGGTAGAACCCCTTCGCCTAGAAGTGGAATTGGAAGCCCCCACCTCCCTAGCCCACGCAATGAATTTGGCAAGAGCATTGGACACCAAACAGCGCCTCTTCCGTGAGTCCTTAAACAAACGTCCTCCTTGGCAACCTCGCCCACAGCCCCATGGCCCTTATCCCACTCACCCCAGGCCTCCTCCCACCCAACCATCACCACCACCACCAGCCTTTACACCCCCACCTGGTTTTATCAAACGTCTGACAAAAGCCGAAATTGATCAGAGGAGGGCTCAAGGCCTATGTTTCAATTGTGATGAGAAATTCGTCAAGGGCCATCTATGCAAAAGACTATTTTGGGTAGAAATAGAAGACCCCTCAGAGGATGACTTTCAGGAGGATATGGACCAAACCGAGGAGGAAACACCAGAAATCTCCCTCCATGCCATGATCGGCCTGCATAGCACAAATACCATGCAGGTCCATGCCACCTTGAAACATCATATTCTGCTAGCACTCGTGGACTCAGGCAGCACACATAATTTTATAAGCAGCCAGGCAGCACAACAGTTGGGTTTATCACTACAGCAGAAATCAGGCATATCAGTCTCAGTGGCTAATGGTGACAAGGTCACCACCGTGGGGTTCGGTTCCGCAGTGCCCTTTACTATTGAAGGTCACTCCTTTGTAGCAGATTTTTTGGTCATACCGTTGGCTGGGTTTGACCTTGTCTTGGGCATTAAATGGCTACAGCGCTTGGGTCCGATCTTATGGGATTTCCAATCCCTGACCATGAGTTTTAACCAGGACACCCATCCGATCACCCTCCATGGCAATAGCGCCCAGAGGCCATGCAGCCTCCACACACTTTCGGTGGATACTTCAAAAGGGGATAACTTAGCTTCATTGTTGGCCGAATATGCTGATTTATTTCAGGCACCTGCCGACCTTCCTCCTATCAGAGTGTGTGATCACAGAATTCGTTTGAAGATGGGCACAGAACCAGTGGTAGTGCGTCCCTACCGCTATCCCCATGTGCAAAAAGATGAGATAGAACGTCAATGTCAACAAATGCTACAACAAGGTATTATTCAGCCTAGTCGTTCTCCTTTTTCATCCCCGGTATTACTGGTAAAGAAATCAGATAAATCTTGGCGCTTTTGTGTGGATTACCGTGACCTCAATGCTCGCACCATCAAAGATAAATTTCCAATTCCAGTGGTCGATGAATTATTGGATGAGTTACACGGCTCTCAATTATTTACAAAGTTGGACTTAAAATCAGGCTACCATCAGATTCGGGTTTATTCAGAGGATATCGAAAAAACTGCCTTCCGCACCCACCATGGTCACTACGAGTTCTTGGTGATGCCATTTGGGCTATCCAATGCCCCGTCCACCTTTCAAGCGCTTATGAACCAGGTATTTCGCCCTTTCTTACGGAAGCATGTCTTAGTTTTTTTTGACGATATACTGGTCTATAGCAAAACTTGGGCAGCACACTTGCATCAATTGAGACAGGTTTTCACCATTCTCCGAGCACACCATTTATTTCTCAATCGTGCCAAATGTGACTTTGCCACATCCGAAGTAGCTTATTTGGGGCATGTGATATCAGCATCCGGGGTGAAACCAGACTTCAGCAAGATACAATCGGTGATGGATTGGCCCACACCTCACACCGTTACTGCTTTGAAAGGGTTCCTTGGTCTCGCAGGGTATTATAGAAAATTTATCAAAGACTACGGTCACCTGGCAGCACCATTGCATAATTTACTGAAGAAACATGCCTTTCAGTGGTCTCAGTTGGCAGACTCCTCATTTAACAACTTAAAACAGGCATTAGCGTCAGCACCAGTTCTCCAATTGCCCAACTTTGCCGAACATTTCATTATAGAATGCGATGCATCCGGGGGAGGGATTGGTGCCGTCTTGCAGCAACAGGGTCACCCTATTGCCTATTTCAGCCGCCATCTCGCTCCTCACCATCACAAGTTAGCCACGTATGAAAGGGAACTTATCGGTTTGGCCAAAGCGGTGCAGCATTGGAGGCCGTATCTGTGGGGCAGACCTTTTGTGATCCGGACAGACCACTGTAGCCTCAAATATTTATTGGAGCAGCGCCTTACTACCTCCCCACAACAACATTGGCTCAGCAAATTAATGGGATTCGATTTTCAGGTGGAATACAAACCGGGTTATCTCAACAGGGCAGCAGACGCTTTGTCACGCCGGGAACTAGAGGAGTCACACTTGCACGCATTGAGCCACCCCAAGTCGCCCTTGCTGGACACAATCCGTCAGGATACTAGCCATCATCCAGATCTCCTTGAGTTACAAGTTCAAATCGCAAACCATTCCAAGGACAAGAACTGGACACTACAGGACGGTCTCATTCTGTATAAAGGACGCATATATCTTCATCCTTCGTCGGTACTCATTCCTGCCATTATTGCCTCCTTTCATGATAGTACACATGAGGGCCAGCAGAAAACATACTTCCGCCTCAGTCGGGAATTTTATTGGAGCGGTATGAAGCGGGTCATTGTGGAGTATGTTGCAGCGTGCCAGATCTGTCAGAGGAATAAGTCAGAATCCTTACAACCAGCCGGCTTGCTCCAGCCACTTCCACTTCCTTCACAGGTATGGGCAGATCTATCAATGGATTTTATCGATGGTCTTCCTCCTTCTGCAGGGAAATCTGTTATTTTTGTTGTGGTAGACCGGTTCTCCAAATATGCCCACTTTATGGCCCTCAGCCATCCGTATACAGCCACACAGGTCGCTCAGCTCTTCATGGATAATATTGTCCGTCTCCATGGCCTTCCGGAGACCATCACCAGCGACCGTGATGCTATCTTCACCAGTAAATTCTGGGGGGAACTCTTTAAGCTCCATGGTTCTAAGTTAGCTTTTTCTTCAGCATACCACCCTCAAACAGACGGCCAGACAGAGGTGGTTAACCGCACCTTGGGTATGTATTTGCGGTGCTTTGTGGGGGACACGCCCCGACTGTGGGTTCGTTGGTTAGCATGGGCGGAGTATTGTTATAATACCTCATACCACACCGCCTTGGGTACTACCCCTTTTCAAGTTGTTTATGGACGCGAACCTCCGCGACTACTTTCTTATGAAATGGGGTCTTCTCGGGTAGAAGCATTGGACCAGGCCTTGGCCGACAGAGATGCAATGCTTGCTCAAGTCCGCCTTCAGTTACAACGTGCACAAGCAACTATGAAACATACTTATGACAAAGGACACCGTCCCCTTACCTTTGCACCTGGAGAATTTGTTTGGCTCAAACTTCAGCCATATCGCCAACTTTCTCTAGCAGCCATCAAACGCCATAAGCTCTCTCCAAAATTTTATGGGCCATTCCAGATCACGCAACGTATTGGCACTGTGGCGTATCGTTTGAAACTACCACCAGACGCCAAGCTCCATGACGTCTTCCACGTCTCCCTTCTCAAGCCGTTCAAGGGAGACTCACCACTGCTGCATACCCCTTTGCCTCCTCTCAAAGATGGCAGGTCCATGCCCACGCCTGCTCAGATCCTTCAAGCCAGGCGAGTTAACAACGCTTGGGAAATGTTGGTTCGGTGGACTGACAAGGAATTGATAGAAGCCTCTTGGGAGACCCTCGAGTCCTTCCAGACTCTATTTCCCACTTTCGAGCTTGAGGACAAGCTCTTTCTTCAGGAGGGGGGTGATGTTATGGACTCCATAGCATCAAGAGTGGCTAACCGGAGAAGAGAATAGATGGAGTAAACTTGTATTTCAATATCTTAGGGGTTTAATTGTAATTTGAAGTTCCATAAGGGTCTAATTGTAATTATAGAACCTTTGATGTTTTCCTTGACCTATTTAGGGCGTCAAGTGAAGTAATGAAGACAAGCATTGAGTATTAGTCTAAATGAGATCAGGGTCTCTCTCAAAAGAGGCCTAACGTGAGAGCTCCTTTCAAGGCTCACGTCCTTCACCATTGGGCGTTCCAAGAACCCCAAATCCTTCCCTTCCTCATCATTCAATCTGGAAGCTAGAGGAGATCGCCGGGTGACTCGATCCATGGCTAGAGAGCCTAACATCTTGCAACCACATTTTTCTTCTTACTTTTCCATGTAACCAAGTTTCCCCCAACCAGAGTACAATATCCTGATGTAGATTTTCTATCATCAGGAGATCCAGCCCAATCTGCATTTGAGAAGCCTTCTATGTTGAAGTGCCCATGTTTTTTATACAACAATCCTCTTCCTGGAGCTCCTTTTAGATAACGTAATATTCTCTCTAAAGTATGCCAATGGGTAATTTGTGGTTTGTGCATGAATTGACTCACCACACTTATAACATATGATATGTCTGGCCTAGTTACCGTGAGATAAATCAGTTTTCCCACGAGTCTTTGATATTTTCCAATATCGATATCTTCTTCATTTGTGGCACATAATTTTACATTTTTATCCATAGGTGTGTCAACTGGTCTAAAACCCTTCATTCCTGTTTCTTCAAGGAGATCCAAGACATATTTCCTTTGAGAAAATATTATCCCATGTTTGGATTGAAGAACTTCTATACCCAAAAAATGTTTAAGCATACCAAGGTCTTTAGTCTTGAATTCCTGACATATCATCTGCTTCACCTCTTGTATGCTCAAAGCATCATCACCGGTTAAGATAATATCATCCACGTATACGGCCAATAATATTTTCCCCTTGATCGTATATTTATAATATACGGAATGATCAACTGAGCACCGATGAAAACCAAACCGTAGGAGTGTTTGACTAAATTTATCAAACCAAACCCGAGGGGACTGCTTAATCCCATATAAAGACTTTTTTAACTGGCATACTGACTCCCCCTCAACCACATAACCAGGTGGTTGAACCATATAAATTTTCTCACTGATATCACCATTTAAAATAGTATTTTTAACATCTAACTGATAGATGGGCCATGAAGAGTTAACAACAATAGATAAGATGATGCGTACCGAATTCAATTTTGCAACAGGAGAGAAGGTCTCCTCATAATCTATCCCATAGCATTGCGTATAGCCCTTAGCAACAAGTCGAGCTTTAAGACGAGCAACCAATCCATCCGGATTATGTTTCACAGAAAAAACCCATCGACAACCAACCAGTCTTTTACCTTTCGGGAGTGATGTAAAGAACCAGGTTTGGTTTTCGTATAAGGCTTGCATTTCTTCATCTATAGCCGCCTTCCATCCTGGATGTCTCAAGGCTTCCTGATACGACTGTAGAACGGAAGTAGAAGAAAAGGGACGCAAGAAACTAAAAACATGGTGAGACATAAAATTTGAGATAGGATGCGAAGTAGTACAGGAGCGATGTTCTTTTCTTAAAGCAATTGGCCGAGTATCAAATTCAGGCCCATACATAGGAGGAGAAGGACTTACCTCGGGTGGATCCGACAACTCCACAGGTGAAGGTACGGTCGGTGCATCAGGGGATGGTTCCACTTCAAGATTGAAAGGCACAAGCGGACAAGGAGTAGTAGAAGGACAAGTCCATCTTGGAGGAGCATCATGGGAGGAGTAGAAGGGGGTGTCCTCAAAGAAAGTCACATCCCTAGAGATAAACATCCTCCAAAGGGTAGGATTGTAACAAACATAACCTTTCTGGGTGCGAGAGTACCCCAAAAAAATGCACCTCATAGACCAAGGATCAAGTTTATTTTTATGTGGGAATGTAACATGAACAAAACAGGAACATGCAAACACTTTCAAAGGAAGAGAAAAAGGATCTTCACCATTAAATAACACAGAGTAAGGAGTTTTATGATGAAGAACTGATGAAGGTAACCTATTAATTAGAAAGCATGTTGTAAGTATAGCATGAGGCCAATAGAAATAGGGTACCTTCATGGAGTAGAGGAGGCCCCGAGCAACTTCAAGAAGATGACGATTCTTTCTTTCAGCAACGCCATTTTGTTGAGGAGTATAGGCACATGATGTTTGATGAATAAGCCCATTACTCTCACAAAATGATTTGAAGTCATGAGACATGTATTCCTTAGCAATATCAGATCTAAGGGTTTGAATTTTCTTCCCAAATTGTATCAAGACCACAACATGAAAATTTTTAAACAAAGGAAGAATTTCAGAACACTCTTTAAATAGATATAACCAAGTCACTCGAGTAAAATCATCAACAAAAATGACAAAATATTTAACTTAGGAAATATTTGAGACACATAAAGGGCCCCATACATCAGAATGTATTAGGTCAAATGGAGCAGTACTTGTAGTTGTAAGACGAGGAGAATATGTACTCCTGACATGTTTACTTAATTGACAAACCACAACTGAAATTAGAAAATCCTTTTAAAGATGGAACCAAAGAACGAAGTGAAGGGGTAGACGAATGACCAAGTCGGTTGTGCCAAAGTTGGGCCTCAGATGTGGTGAACGATAATGCTGCTAATGGTGGAAGAGTAAAGTAGTACAAACCCCCCTTTTCATGGCCGCCACCAATCACCCGCTTCGTAGTGAGATCCTGAAAGACTCAAGAAGACGGTGAGAAGGTGATAGAGCAATTTAATTGTTTGGTCAATTGACAAATCGAGAACAAATTTAAAGGAAATTGAGGAACAAACAAAACATCTTGAAGGGGAATAGATGAAGTAAGAGAGGAGGAACCTTTGCCAAGGACCTTGGTTTGGGTACCATCAGCAATAGTAACGAATTTATGAGGATAACAAGGAGATTAGGACTGCAACAAGTGTTTGTTACCTGATAGATGTTCGAAGGCCCCGGAGTCGACAATCCAAGAGGAAGAGGAAGAAGAGGAAGAAAGCATACCTGAGGAAATAGTAGTGGCAGCAGTAGATGATGAGGGAATAGATGATTCCATGAAGGACTTCATTTTCTGAAATACAACATAGTCCTCAGCCGTAAGAGTCACATTTTCGGATGATGATTCAGCCTTATCTTCATTTTTCTCAACGTTAACCGAGACTGGGTTAGTGGTGGCCTAATCAGGTTTGCCATGAAGTTTCCAGCATGATGCCACAAGGTGGTTTTGACGGCCACAATAAGTGCAAAGTTGAGACTCAGTACGGAAAGAATTCTGACCCATTCTACCACCTCTATTTTCAGCCCCTCTCATATTTCTGCCTCGTGCTCGGGATGAGGAAGATGTTCCCCGATTGCCAGAGAACATCACCGATGGAGCATTAATAGGAGAAGAAGGAGATGGATCCGGTATCCAAAGTAATGTAGCACTAATATCATCGAAGGATGGAAGAGCAGAAGAACTTAGAAACTGAGTTTTGGCCACCTCAAGGTATGGTTTAATATTCGATAAGCAAATGGTTGCTGCCAAAGCTTCTCTTTGTCGTCATTGAATGGCAATATCAATGGAATATGGCTGAGCTAGTTTCCATTCTTGAAGAAGACCTCGAAACTGTGCCAAAAATTCGTGAATATTATCTCCATGTTTCGTATGCAGCATGTTTTGTAAGATATCATATATTTTTTGTAATGAAGTAGTGCTTGAGTAAAGTTTGGCACAAGTGTCCCATATGTTCTTGGCGATTTCCAAGTGGACCACATTGTTGGCCACCTGCTCTTCCATGCTATTAATGAGCCAATTTATCACCATATTATCATCCTTAACCCACTTATGGTAGGAAGCATCATCTTCATCAATCGGAGGAGGAAAGTTAACAACGTGGCTCAAAAGGTCACGAGTAATAAGAACCCTCCGAACCGATTGTGACCAGCTCATGTAATTGGAAAGACTCTAAGTGGAATTGTAGTAATACGGAGTATATCACTCTTATTACTATTGTATCCTATCTCCATGATGAGGCAAGTAAAATATGGAGGTCAAGGGAAAAGGCCTTCCTCAAAGAACAATTACTCAATGTAATTTGAAGAACCCGTAGACCAAATCAGTCACCAACAAAAGAGAACAAGAACCAATTTCTTTCACGAGGGCAAACAACAAATTATCAACAAATTTGTGCCTTTAGAAAGTCATAATAACATCCAGCTATCACTCAACTTCTCTTGTATTCATAAGAACAAAGTGAAGAAAGTATATGCAACCGATTAGGCCTTAATCCAAACTCCAACACAAACGAGCAATAAACAAAAATTTAGAGAAGATTTAACAGCAAACCAAGACACTTGGAAGAGATTTATCTTCAGCTTATGGGAGACCTCAACGTAAACAAAAATTCAATCGTTGAAGTTAAAAAAAAACGGAACTACAAAGGGTAAATGACTGCTGGAATTTCATCAATCATATAATAGGCATCCAATAACATAACACAAACTCATGAGCAACCTTACGTAGAAGAAGATACAGCAACATATGCTAGAATTCTACCTCAAATGAGATGGATCCAAATTACATAAAAGTAATTGAATTTCACCCATCAATCTTAATAAGATGCAAACAACAAATGATCTTGATCACTCTTGTAATTGATTGACATGGAGTCAAGATTATAACATCACTTTAGTCATAGAAATAAATCTTTACAACATATAAAGATTTATCTTGACTTGATGTGACTCGAAATTCAAAAAGTAAAGAAAAACAGTAAAATGGAATATGTAAATAAGAAAAGGAAACAAAAAAAAAACGTAAATAAGAAGAGCATGAACTTATCTCTTCATGACTGAACTCCTTTTACAACTTCTTGAACAGATTTCATAATAACTCCATGAAGAGAGATCCTAAACTCCTTGTTCTAATACCATGTAGAATTTAGGATCTCATGAAAGGAGTTTTAGATCAACAAGAAAGAAGAAGAAGAAGAAGAGAGAAGGAGAAGAGAAGAAGAAGAACGTGGAAGGAGAGAGTTTGGATTAAGGGAGAAGAGGGTTGCGTCAAAAAGAAAAATGAGGTCTGGACGAATTTGTGGAAAGAGAGGAGAGTGCTTCAATGCCCTACCTCTTAGACAATGTCTTTATTTATAGTTTTACAATGCCTTTAGGGCTATAACTTGATAAAATAAAAGACATCAAAGGAACACTTATTTACACTTCTATGCCATCTTTATGGAAAGTATCGTATTTTACACATATGCCACTCCTTTGACGTGTGGACTTCTTGTCTTGAGCTCGTGGGCTTGAGCCCATCTTCCAACACAGGTGATTATGACTATCTCAACATAGCTATGTTGAGAAGGTGTTGGATAGGTTCAACATGGGTAATGCAAAACCTGTAAGTACACCTTTGGTGAATCATTTCAGATTGTCTACCGCTCAGTGCCCGAAGATAGATGATGAAGTTCATGACATGTCAAATGTCCCATATGCCAGTGTAGTGGGTGTTTAATGTATGCTATGGTTTGTACAAGACCAGATTTGTCACAAGCTGTCAGCGTGGTTAGAAAGTTTCTTTCAAATCTGGGTCGACAACATTGGGATGCAGTCAAGTGGATTTTTAGATACTTGAGGGATACTACAGACTATGACATCATGTTTAGTAGACAATAGAGTGACCCTTCAATTATGGGATATGTGGATGTAGATTATGCAAGGGACTTGGATGACATGAGGTCTACGACAAGTTATGTATTTACTTTTGTGGGAGGGCCTATTTGTTGAAGGTCCATGGTACAATCTATAGTTGCACTATCTCCTACTGAGTCAGAATATATGGCAATAACGGAGGCTACCAAGGCGGCTATGTGGCTTACAAGGTTGGTTAAGGAGTTGGGTGTCCAACAAGGTGGAGTTCAGTTGCATTGTGAAAGTCAGAGTGCCATTTATTTGGCAAAGAACCAGGTGTATCATGCGAGGACCTAACACTTAGATGTGAGGTTTCACAGGATCATTGAATTGGTTTCATTAGGTGAACTACTAGAAAAAGTTTACACTTCTGAGAATGCAACAGACATGTTGACAAAGCCTGCTACTAAAGATAACCCTACTTAGAGGGGAAGGAGAATGAGAAAAGGCAAGTCTTGAATTAGGTTAAATAGGGTTCATAGTTCTCCTTGACGAGCTCTAGGTCCAGGTTCCCTCTTGAATCTGAATTTCTTTCTTCTCTTTTTGATTTTCTATTTTACAATACTCTTCACCAAGAACAATGAAGGATTCTTTCCCTTTTCTGAGTTCAACAAGAGGCCTTTAGCCTCTATTCAGGGCACTGGACTAAGAGAGGAATTTTCCTTCTCTTTTGCGAGCAAAGCTAGAGGCTTTCCCCGCCCCTAGACCGAGAGAAGCAAGGCCAGAGGTTCTCCAACCTCTAAATGAGAAAGCAGCAAGGTTAGGGACTCCTAACCCCTAATCAGTGGACTGCCCAAGTTAGAGGCTTATCAACCCCTAACCCGAACAAAAACCGTGAGCAGTAAAGGGCCCACCCCTTCCTTTTCATGAGCAGAAAGAGGCTTCCTAGCCCCTTATTGAGAGCAACATCATAGCGGCTTAAGGGAGGATCTATAAGTCTACCGAGAGCAGCAGAAAAAAGGAGGGTCCTTTCCTCCTAACTGAGATCAGCAGCTCTCACCAACAACCCTGGATTCACCAATCCCATGCCGAGTTACTCGATCCATGACAAGGGATAATAACAATCCTTTAATCTATTGAGTTGTAGCCCTAAGGGCATTGTAACACTATAAATAAGAGCATTGCCTAAGAGGTAAGGCATTGAGGCTTTCTCCTCTCTTTCAAAAATCGTCCAGCCACCTTCTCTTCTCCCTTGACGCATTCTCTCCTTTCCTTAATCCAAACTCTCCTCTCTCACATCCTTCTCCTTCCTCTCTCTTCTCTCTTCTCTCCTTCTTCTTCCACGTTAACCTATAGTCCTTCTCATTGGGTCCTAACTTCTACACCCTTTAAGGCCTTCTTCATAAAGACAAAATGATCTACTAAGCACTAGCTAAATCCAAACAACAACATTGTTTGGCTAAATTTGTCAAACCAAGCCCAAAGAGACTGTTTAAACCCATATAAAGACTTCCTCAATTTGCGTACTGACTCCCACTCAACCACAAAATCAGGTGGTTGATGCATATCTCTTCTTTTATGTCCTTAGTCAAAAAGATATTTTTTACATCCAATTGATATACCACCCATAAGGAATTAGCAATTATAGATAAGAAGATGCGTATAGAGTTTAATTTAGCCACTAGGGAAAATGTTTCCTCATAATCCACTCCATAAAACTGAGTGTATCCCTTGGCAAAGTTAGGCTTTGAGGCGAGCAACAAAACCATGTAGATTATGCTTGATAGTGAAAACTCATTTACAACCTACGGGTTTCTTGTGAGGATGAGGAGGAACTAGGGCCCAAGTCAAATTCTCATATAAGGCATGCATTTCTTCTTCCATGGACACCTTCCATTCTGGATGTCTCAGGGCCTCCAGATGTGACTGTGGAATAGATATGGGAGAAATATATGCAAGACATTTACAACATGAAGAAGACAATTGATGGTGAGAAATAAAATTGGATATAGGATGAGAAGTGGAGGGCCTAATGAAAGTCTGAAGCGCCTTCCATAGATCTATGGGCCAAGTATCAAATTGTGGCCAAATACAATAGGGAAAGATGGGCTTACCTCAGAGGGGTCCATAAATTCCACAAGTGAGGTGTTGATCAAGTCTTCAGGGGGCTGAAGTAGATCTGCATCAAGTGGCAGAATGGGTTTCAGAGCTGCCTAAATGGATGAAAGACCCAAGGTGCATTTTTTGAGGAATAAAAAGATGTGTCATAGAAAAAGGTGACATCACTAAAAACAATTAAGTCCCAAAGAGAAGGATTATAACATACATAACTTTTTTGTGTACTAGAGTTACCCAAAAAAATACACTTAGTGCAATTTGAAAGAGAATTACCTAGTAAAGTGAAAGCGAAAGTGAAATTGAATTACCTAGTGAAAGTGAAAGTGAATTACCTAGTGAAAATTGTGAAGTTGGGTCCAAGGCCCATCCCAAAATAAACTAGCCAACTTAGGAAGCATCTTTCCCAACTAATAAACTCAAGATCTTTCTACTCAGTAATCCATGTGGGACTATTCCGTAACACTCCTCTTCACTTGTTGGCCCTCTTTTGTGGCTCTACACGTGGATAATTTTGGTGGAGGCCCACATATTAGTACCTGCTCTGATACAATGTTCAGTTGGGTTCAAGGTCATCCCAAAATGACTAGCCAACTTGGGAAGCCTTTTTCCTAGCTAATAAACTCAACATCTTTGTGCTTGTTGATTTTCAGGACTCCATGGATTTAGCTCATGGAGAAAAAGAGAGAGGGACTCATTGGGAGAAAACAACAAAGAAAAAAGGTTATGGACTTATGTCCTAACCCTTCCCCTTAAGCTAAATATATAGATTAATAATCCTAAATATTATAATTATATCCCTAAAACTTTAACTAATTACATCATTGTTATCTTTATGAGATGACTCACTATTTACCATAATGCCATCATTGTTGGCCTTCTGCTTGGTCTATGGGCCTTGAGCCCATCTCATGGATATGTGGGCGTTCCTTGGTCTTATGGATTTGAGCCCATCTTCTAAGACACTTGGATGTGTGGGTCTTCCTTGGTCGTGTGGGCTTGGGTCCATTTTCCAACACTCCCCCTCAAGATGGGGGTGAGAGAACATCATGGACACCCAACTTGTTGCAAATGGTGTAAAGGATCTTCCCATCTAAAATTATTGTCCACCGTATCTTCCAACACTCCCGCTTAAGTTAGTGGTCTCTTAGAGACCCAATTGGCATAATATAAGAGAGTATAATCACTCATATCCGTAATACATTGCTCAATATTCTAGTCAAATGGTCATAGTCAAAAATACCTTCTACTCAATTTCACAGGTGAAAAAGTAGCCCTACTATGGGGCACAAGTCTACCCACTTTCTCAAGGTAGCTAAAAAAATACCTCTTGGATGAATAATAGACTTGTCTCACGCTAGATATTGGGCACACTCCTATCCTCTGTAGGTTGTGGGTCTATAGGCATTGCTCACAAGTGTTGTAATAAACTCCTCCATCACAGTGTCCCTCCATAGGGCACCAACTCTCAAATAAATATGTCAATTAAGGGGGGTAACAGTAATCACCTGGAAGATAATATTCTGGGGCCACCATATGCTTTCTTTTTCATCAAGTAACTGATGCTGATAACAATCAGCAACTGAGAAGTCCTTCAATAATAATATCTCAGACAAAGAGACACAATAGCAATAGTTGAAATGGGCCTGGGCCTAATAACACGTATCAAATAATGAAAATCCTTTAAAAAGGACCCATAAGATAATTCGTTGATAGTCCATCACTAAATAAGGAAGTTGCACCAAAAAATATGTTGGAACCAAGTAATAATCCAAGTTAATAATCCAATTGGAGAAAAGGGACTGAGTCGAGCCAAGCCAGATATGAGACCAATATAGCTGAGTTGAGGAAGAAATAGGTATAGAACTCGGGATCCAGACCTGTATAAAGAGGCAATAAGAGAGTGGGCCAAGTCAGATTGACTTGGTTGAGTTGGCTCGGTCCGTGTTGGCCCAACTCGCTAGGTTAACTCGCTGAATCAATCAACCACCTAACTTAGGTGGGATTTTAGTTTAGAACTAGTGTCTTCCCCGGGCCGCTGGCCTCCAAACATTGCGGTAGAATAGAAAATTAGAGAGCGTAGCCGGCAATGAACCAATGAGAATTTATCGAACAATAGAGCGACAAAGTGAAGGAAACTTTCCAAGAGTGTACCAAGGATATCCAGCGGCTAGCTAAATTTTTTTTGGGAAGGTGACAATCAGACCAGCATAGAGACAACAGATAAAGGAGAACAATCATCGAGAACTTTTCAAAAATAATTCAATCCAGTAGAGACCTTTCCTCGAAAAAAATGGTATGGCTAAGGAAGATAATATGCCTTAATTTGAGCATAGTCGAGCTTCTACTCAATCACCGACACAAAATAATCTCGCGGATTTCCTGTCCATCTTCCTCACAATGTCAGTGCAACCACAAAACTAGGCAAGCTGGTGATCGTCGAGGACGATAAGCCGAATGAGTAGTGGATAGTAAGACAACCAGTAGAGAGTTTCCGAGAACTTTTCGAATAAAATATCAATCAAGTAAAGAGTTCCAAAAAAATTATAACAGAGATTTATTTTCCGTAGAGACAACCTTGCCGAAGCGAGTGAGATCAAGAATGTTTCCAAGAATAGCTTGCGCAACTACAAGATCTCTCTACACAAGTTGCCATCGTATTTGAATCTCGACTAACATGCTGCTGGAAGATGCCGGGATTCACAACAGAACCTCCAAGTTAAAACTAAGGTCATTGGTGGATGCACGAGAAGTGCTTGACATCATCATAACCAGATCGCCATCTCTTGCACCAATAGAACTCATGCGCTCAGAGTTCCTCATTTTGCTTCCATTGAACAGTAACTACTGCTGCTTAAGTGACACACAGAAGGGTCTAGTTTTACTGGCATCATCTTGATCGTCTCCTCCGCCTCAGACAGATGGCCTACTCTGCCAAGAAGACCATGCATTCGTAGTGACCAGAGTTGTGATGTCGTCCTCTTCTTTAGCAGACCTTCATGGATGCATGCAGTTAAAATATTTGCTCCCCCTTCTTTAGCAGACCTGCATGGGCTGCATGCAGTTAAAATATTTGCGCCCCTTCTTTAGCAGACCTGCATGGCTGCATGCAGTTAAAGACTCCGTCGAATGTGATGTCGTCTGCTGTCATGGCTGCACGCAGTTAAAGACTCCGCTGAATGTGTTTCCCCATTCTCCACCAAACCTGATGCCTAGGTCTTTTGATCCTCCCAATTTCCTCCCCCATTTAGTCATACTAAAAAAGATAGTGAAACACACAAGTGATAACAAAAAGTTGCATAAATGTCGTATTCCAGATAAGATTTCCTTTTTCGTTTACAAAAAGTGTGTACAATGCTTTATGTTGAATTTTGGAAAAAAGAAAAACTTTCACTGACTTGATGTAATTTGAGTACATGAGTCTCTATATATAATAGAGGAACCAAGTAGAATCCAATTACAATTAAACTATCCTTATCCTAGTTACACCCAAAGTTAAACTATAAAAGATAAGTCATAAAATAATTGAACAACTAAACATAAATAGAAAACTAACCTAATGAAACTCCATTAACTGAGACTCTTCGATGAGACCTCCTTCCATAATAATTCCAGCTCTGTAAGATTTCTTGATATAAGAGTCATGTGAGACTCTTCCATATCTGCTCTTCAACATTACCTTCAAGCTAGAGTTCATAACTTCATCTTGCAATGAAAAGGATTCTTGGTCTTCAATTTTCTTTTCTTGAAAAAAAATTCTTCATAGATGCAAAAACATCATCTTTTGTGGTCCCCATTTATTGAATATTTTGGTCACATAAAAATTATCACAACATGTAGAAAAAAAACATTTTTCTTGTACTTCTTCTTCTACTTCTCCCCCTCAAGTTGGGGATAAAAAAAACAGAGTGACCCAGCTTGGAGAAAATAGAATGTGGGAGTAGAAAATCACTCCTACCTGTACAACAAAGCTCCATACACCAGCCAAAATTGTCATAGTCTGAAACTCACTCCGCTCAATTTTAAAAGTAGAAAAACTGCCCAACTTTAGGGCCTAATTAAGAGACAACTCACTTTTTAGGAGTAGCTCAAACACAAATCACCTTTTGGGTGAAGAACAAAAGACTTGACTCAAGCTGGATGTTAGGCACACTCCTATACTTTTAGGTAGTGGGTTTAGGCATTGCTCTCAAGTGATAAAAATACAAGATGATAATGTGAAGAAATACTAAAGAAAAACAACTTTAACAGGAAGTAGGTGACTATGTAATGCTCATACTTTCAAAGTGACCTTTAAAAAGAAAATTATAGGAGACTATAATGGTAGAACTTAATAAATTTGACAAGGTATGAATATTTTTGGGGTGAACACAATTTTTCAGAGTTAGCTCTACAAAAGTTACACAACCAAGTAACAAAAACGAAAAACTTGAAAGCAACATCGAAGCAAGATATTGCATGCCATGAATGAGCACATCTTGGAATGATTAAGTCTGACCAAAACTCTTTGATTACAAGAGAAATTTTAATAAAAAAACTCGAATTTTAGGAGAAAATGAAACCCAATTCTCGTCAATGCATAGAGAGATAATAGGAGAGAAACTAGGGGGGAAAAAGAGGATTTTTGCAGAACTGGCCTTTGGTACTTCTAATCTCAATATCTCCAAAAATATATCTCAGAATCCCAAACGGTTTGTTGATTAAGAAAATAAACTCAAAGAGATTTAATTTGATGCCTAATTTGACATAAAAATATTCATACTATGATCTTTTGATTTTCTTCATTTTGTAGATTGATCCTAGCTCCCTCCAATGCGAATATCTCTTTAAATATAGATCAGATTGGCATGAAATATGGAATTTAGAAGACAAGGTCTTTGACCATGGTCATGAAATAGGAGAGGAAGAAAAGGAAGAGAAGAAAGGAGAAGAGAGAAAGAAGAGAGAACTTGGCTAGAGAAATGGAGAGAGAGAGAGCTTGGTAGAGGAGACAATTCTAAGAACAAATTTGAGAGAAGAGAGGAGACTTAATAATCTACCCCATGCCTTGAGCCTCTATTTATAGTGGTGGAAGGAATTTTACAATGACTAAAATACCCTAAGGGCTACAAGAAAATTAAAAGACATAAGTAGACATACATCTTCTTAGATTATTACACCCTTATACCAGCCTTATGAGAAAACCTTTTAAATTACCGCTTTTGCCACTTCCTTGACATGGGGAAGGTAAACTACATTGAGGTGTCATCCAATAAAATTTTCTCCTTCTGAAATTAGAATCCAATACCTTTCATCCAAGTATATTTTTTCTCCATAAAATATACTTCTTTTAATTGAAATAATTTGATAGATTTTGTACTCTATAATTTGGCCGAACTGAGTGCTCTTTCTTTTTTGGCCAGCATGCCCATCGACCCTTCCAAGATCGATACCTCCCTCTAGAAAAATCAGATTAGGAATTGGTTGGATAGATAAGAAAATAGAATTGTAGATATTTCTTTTGATATATAATTTTTCATATAAAGTCTCATTCTTAATAGTGTAAAATAACTTGAAAGTTAAAGTTTTTTTCTACTACTCGAATTTCTCTTGCAGTCTAACCTCTGCGGCATCAAACATTGATTTATTTTTGTAGAAAATTCCGATTGACAAAAAATTTTTGCGTTGGAAAGTAGACTCGAAAATATTTCTGTCAATATATATTTTTTAATATTAAAATTTCAATGTGGAGGTGAAAACACCAAGAAAACAATGGCTACAAGGACAAGAAAGAAAGAAAAAAGATAGAATACAAACTTAAACTACTAGAGATGATAGATCAGAAAAAAAAATATCACATTATCTCTACAGATTAATTGCACAAAACCCACTCTAATACTATGTTGAATTTCTAGAATAGAGAAAATCTTCACTGACTTGAAGTAATTGGAGTACATGGACCTTAGCGAGGATTACAATTGAACTACCCTTCTCCCAATTATACCCAAAGTTAAACACTAAAAGATAAGTCCTAGAAAAATTGAACAACTGAACATAAATAGAAGACTAACATAACTAAAACACCTTTAACTGAAACTCTTCTATGAGAGTCCTTCCATAATATTTTGTCTCTATAAGACTTCTTGTTGTGAGAGTCATGTGAGACTCTTTCGTACCTACTCTTCAACATAAATAAGTACATACAAGTATATCATCAACAAAATGTACATTGGGAGTCAAAAAGATGGGTGGATCCTAAAGTGACTAAGCTAGAAGTAGGAGTTGCTAACGATGGTCTCAAGGAGGTGCTCGATCCTCTACTATCCAGACTTCAATTGGTTTTGTATGGCAAGAATAGCTGCTTAAGTTGCCACAACATCATCAACCGCTGCCTCTAAAGCTTTAAAAGCTATCGTTGGAGTCTGAGCTTCCTACTTTTGTGAAGCACCTCTTCGTGAATTCAAACTGGTCTATGGGTGGCTCAAATCTCTCCTAGGGGATGCAAGTTGTGGTACAGATTCCTTTGTGGTCTTCTCCTCTTAAATCCATTGTCCCCTCCATTCGGCAAATCCAAATTTTCCCTCTTTTATTTCTCCTATGGACATCTTCATTGTCATGCCCACTAACACTTCATCCGATAAATCCACTCCACAATGTAGGAGGATGGTTGTCATCTCTTGAGTGAATGATAAACTATTCACCCATGAGCTTATTGTCATGTCGGACATCCGACTAGCCATAAAGTATCCAAAATCGAGTGGAACTTTCTGGAAGATTGCCATCTTCCAAAAAATGTCAACCGTTGTGAGCATAGAGAAGGTGCCCTTTGATGGATTTAGCACATGAGTCACAATTTCCATAACAACTCTCTGAGGCATAGTGAGGTCTTGTATCCTGACTTCATAGGAACTCCCAACTATCTGTTCAAAGACCGAGAGGATAGCCTCTTAGATGTTTTGTAGGAGGCCCTCGTGGAGATCTGTTACCCAATTCTCTTTAATGTATCTCATTGCGGTGGAGCCAAGGCGATCATTCAAAAATGGGGTCCGAATAGAGATGGGTGTTTAGGAAGACATTTTAAGGCTATGTAGCCCTCAATTTAAAGGTTTTAGTGAAACACCTTAGAAGGGGATAAACAAGCTCCTCTCTCCAACAACCTCCCATGACTATCTAGTGTAATTATTCTTGCTTTGACTAAGAAATACATTGAAGTAGAAACCAGTATTTTTATTGCATATTTATTATTTAATTAGTAGTAATAATCTTTGATAATATTTTTAGAAGGAAAAATGAGAAAAATAATATTATGATAATATTTATTATTTAGTGTTAATTAAGAAGTAAAGAGTGAAATAGTAAAATCATAAATAGTAATAATTAGCAATGAACAAATAGAAAAAAAATTGAATTTTATCTGCATAAGAACTAAACATATAATTTGAACAGTTATCATATAGTAAATCGAGTAAACTATTATCCCAAACTTGAAACCCGTGCACTTCATGTAATTGAAATGGTATTATTGTAGTGACACTAGTTAAGGATCATATAATACCCTATCGCCCATTATTTGCATCAACGAGAGACTTCTCTCTCACTTGCCGTACTTGGCATTCTTGCAACATACGAATTCTAAATAGCTACATGTCCTTAGAGGGGGTTAATCCACAATGAACTTGAATTGAAGTGAAAAATTGAATTGATTCAACTTCAACTCATGTTTGGGTGTTAGTATAGACGAGTTAAAGTGACTGGAAAACAGATTCCAATGTTAGTGCCCCAAATGAAAAATATGATATAAAGAAGAGAATGAGTAACCTTTTATAATATACTTAAATAGAACATATACCTAAACATATAGTTAACAAAAATAAACATGGTTATTACACTTATAAGTGATTTAACGTGTAGTATTAGAATATATTAATATCCTAATTAATGAAAAACTATATTATATTATTTAATGATTATAGTTTATTATAAATTAAACAATAATTACATGTGACTAAAATAAATTATACAAAATTAATAAAAAAATTAAAAATAACACAAGAGAAAATAATAAATAAACTTAATGGTTTAATTAATTATAACAATTGGATAATTAAACCAATTAATGATTAAAATTTATTATAAATTAATATACTAATTATGTGTGACTAGAATAAATTATTTAAAATAAATAAAAAAGTTAAAAATAAGATAAGTGAATATAATAAATAAATAAATTATTTCATAATAACGTAAGATATAGTTTAACATTAAAACTCACTATTTTAATAAAAAAATAAAAAATACATAATAAATAAATAAATATATTAATTTATCAATAACATAAAATATATTTTACATATTATTAATTAATAATAAATTAACAAAAAATGAAAAACCAATTATGACGATGGTTTAATTTTTCCTAACATAGGAAAAATTAAACATCGTCTTCGTCTTCCTAAGCAGTGGGCCAGCGGGCAACGACGACACTCCGATGGTATGCCGAGAGGGAGAAAAGAGGGAGGCCGATAGAGAAGAGAAGTCGGAGAGGCTTGGCCTCCCGTGCTCTGCGACGGAGGAAGGTCGACGGGGGGGGTGGGGTAGAGAGGGAGGTTGAGAGAGAAGAGAAGCTGAGAGCCGAGAGGCTCTGCGACAGAGGCTCGACCTCCCGTGCTATGCAACAGAAGTCGAGAGGGAGAGGAGAGGGAGGACAAACAAAAACACTTTGCTGAAGGATTGCGGAGGGAGCAGAGATCGTCAGGAGACAAAGGCTGAGGAGAGGGAGAGGAGAATAGCAAGGCGGGGGGGGAGGAAGCAACGTGCATGGAAAGCTGATGATTCGCAAAATAAGTAGGAAACAACTTTCCCCCATTTTTTCCTTAGCGAATGAAATGGTGTAATCTCACTTCAATTCAAGTCTTTCTACACTAACACCATTTTTTTTATGAACTAGGTAATACGGGGGAATTTCATTCCACTTCATTGTGGACTAACCCCCGTTTAAAGCGCATAAAATGCTAATTCATCAACGTTGAAGTTTAACATTAAGATTATATCATCAGAACTGGCTGTCCAGTGTGTTGGCTTCTTCAATGGAGAAAATCATAACATACAAACCCTCATCACATAAACCTTCTTCTTACATTAGATGTTGAGACCCTCAATACACTAATTAAAATTGGTAAAATAACTTTACTTTCTATCGCACATATTCATTTTTGCGTAATGGAATAGTAAAATAGTCCGTCTCAAATGTTAGAAGTAGTGTTACTTCTGGTCTCATTTCAGTAACGCCTGTATCACGAAGAAAACAAAAATTAAGAACAACATTGTGGGTTAACTAAAATAGCTTGGATGTTCGTGTTGTAATTATACCTTTTGAAGAGCAGTTAATTGTTTTTGTCTCAAGAAGAGCCAGAAGATGCAGAAGGTAACAAAAAAAACAAAAATTAAGAACAGTCTATGGGGGTTTATTCAATAGCTTGGACGAGGAGCGGACACAGTCAAGTTATTCAGATCATCATCAAATCCTTTCTCTAACTCCATCTCTTCTTCTTAGTGTGCCTCCTCTTCATTTCAGTCCTCTTCGCTTTATAGCTTTTCTATAGCTTCTCTCTCTTCACCTCAAACTCATCCACACATTTTTCTTGACAGTTGATAAACTTCTCAATTTCTTCCTGCCTACAAGGTAGGGAGACTAGGAACCACCATACAAGTGAGAACAAATTTTTTCGTTATTTACTCATTTACTTTTCAATTAGGATTGATTTTGTTACCAATGTTTACAATCTTTAGAGCTTCCTGAACCAAAATTGCTAAACTCTGCAAGATGGTCCTCTTGTAGGGCTTGATCAAAGGCTTGCTCTTTTGCTTCTCGAGAATCAAGCATATCAGCAATTTTCTCATTAAAGAATTTCTCCATGTTATCCATCTAAAAATTATTCATTTGATATTGGAAAACAAAGTGAGGAGCTACATATAGTTAAATAAAAATTGTTATAAGAAAATATTAAAGCAAAATAAGAGGTATAAATGTTATTACTTCCTCCTTGATCTCTTCATATTGTTTCTTTGCTCGGAGTCTTAGTATGTGATATTCTTCTTTTTCAATATGAAGTTGATTGCTCATAAGCCCCATTGTTTCTTTGAAAGCCTTCCGTTCAGCATCTTTGTTCTTCAACCAGATCAATTGTTTTTTTTCTTAACTCATCTGCTTCATTCCACCCAACCTTTTCTTGGTTAGATAACATCTCAAATTTTAGTCTGGACTTTCCAATTACTCGGACAAAAAAAGAAATGAATCCACTTAATGAAACGTGGATGAATTTTGAACATGATTATTAGACAACAACAACAAAAAATACAAAAGACAATATTCTAAATACCAAAACAACATTAAGTTGTAAGATTCTTCTATGCCTCTAACAAATACTAAAAATTATCCAACAATTTCTCAGTCACAAAATCTTAAAACAGCTAATCAACAAGACTTAAATAGACTTTCATCCAAGTATAAATTCTCTTAATAAAATATATTCTATTGAGATATATAATCTGATAGATTTCGGTCTCTACCGAACTAAGCACTCTTTCCCCTTTTCCAGCATGACCATTGACTTTTCCAAAATCCATATCTCGAAAAAAAAAACTCAGATCGAGAATTGGTTGAAGAGGTAAGAAAATAGACTTACGAATCTTTCTTTTGATATATAATTATCCATATAAAGTCACGTTCTTGATAGAATAAAATAGCTCAGAAGTTGAAGCTTTATGTTGTTGCACGAACCTCTTTTGCAATCAAACCTTTGCTGCTTCCTTGGAATGTAGATTCGAATATCTTTCCGTTAATATATAATATGCAATATGAAAAGCTCAATATAAAGGTGAAAACATAAATCGAATAACAGGTATAGGGATTGAAAAAAAAATACAAACCTAAAATGCTAGAGATAATAAATCAGAATAGGATCACATTACCTTTGTGGGTTGACCAAGTCAACTCACAGAACCTGCTCTGATACCATGTTGAATTTCTGGAAAAGAGAAATACTTCATAAACTTATTTGTATTCAGAGTACATGAACCTCTATTTGTAATAGAGGAAAGTAGTAAAGTCCAATAACAATTAAACTACCCTTGTCCAATTACACCCAAACTCTAACACTTAAAGATAAGTCCTAACATAATTAAATAACCCAATATAAATAGAAGACTAACATGACTAAAACAACTTTTTTAAACTGAAACTCCTCCATGAGACCTGCTTTCATAATAATAGTGGTTATGTTAGACTTCTTATTGTGTAAAATTTCTTATGCCACCTCACGTGATCATGGTGGGTCCCATATCTTATGGGCTTGAGCCCATCTTCCAATACTCTTGGAGATGTGAGTCTTCCTTGGTCTTATAGGCTTGGACCCATCTTCCACAGACTTGGATATGTGAGCCATCCTTGGACGTGTGGGCTTGGGCCCATCTTCCAACATGAAATTTCTCCCCATTTGGTGAAATTTCATTTTCTGATCTTTTCAACACGACATATTATTTCTATCTCCTAAGATAGTTCGATGTGTGTATATTTTTTATCAGTTCTGGCTTCGTGATTAAAATCTAGCCAAAGCTTGTTCAAACTGTTAATGAGAGAGAATTAAAGAAATTGTTGAGGAATAATTACACTTTTGAATTTTTTATTTAGTAACATTTATTCTTCAACGGGATAATTTAATTAAAAGTTTAGTTAAAAAATTTTATTATATTTTTATTATTTAAAAATAGATAGCATTTTCCTCCTCTCACTTCTAATAAAAAATTAAATAAATAAAGAGTGTTGGGTGAGTAAGAGTTGCCTGATGTCAATGGTGCATTGGTTATTCGGGGTGATGTGTATTGAACTATTCCTAATTGTATTTTTCTATTGCTCTACATCTTCTTCTGTGTTACAATAATTTTATAGACAATTTATTTGACATGTATTTTTTGAAAAGTTTTAAATGTATGTTGGAACTCGAACTTGAGCTCAACTTGGTTAAAATTATTGTGCTCGAGCTCGATTAAAATTTTAGGTTCGAGGCTTGGCTCGGCTCGAGCTCGACTTCGAAATATTTAAATCAAATTCGGCTAGAACACAGGCAGGTTCGGGCTCGGCTAGGCTCAATGCTACCCCCTATCGACAACCTTTGCAACAATTTTTTATATTAAATGTGAAACTTCCAAGCTCATGACACTTGCAATATGTAAAATTGAGGAATTATCCACATTACAATCCATGAAGAAGTGCAAGGAAGTATATGGGATACACATCAAGATGGCAAAAAATTTGTATGTTGTCTATATACACTACCACAGCCAAACCTCTAATGCCAATTTTCCATAGTTTACAAATTAAATGTCAAAGATCTAACAATCTAACTAATGGTCCATACACTGCAGATAAATTTGAGGCAATCACATTTAATTCGCTACTTAAATGATCTTGCAGTTTTAGCACCTTCGTTCAAAACTCAAAAGACTAGCAGGATTAATGTCTCAACAGTATTTATAAAATATTGCTTTGCCCTACTAAGTTTGATGCAAAAAAAAAAAAAAAAAAATGTAAACAACAATCAACAACAGATGTTCAAATACATGCAACCTGTAATAGAGAATTGAATGCTATGAGGTCGTTAGTGGAGCGCCAGGTTTCATGTCATGTACATGACCACCATGACTCAAGAGATCGTGTCCAAAGAGTAAACAGTGGAAAGTGCTTTCTGCCCAATTTTGAGAATCATGTACATGAAACGAGCGTGCCGTTCTCTCTGTCGCACACCCTCCCACGCATTTTTGCTCATTTCGTTCCCGCACCCCCTCTGTCGTCTCCCTAAACCCCGAGCTCTCTACTCCCTCTCTCGTCTCCACCGTCCCTCTCTGGTCTCCCTCTCTATGGCCTCCATCTCTCGCTGCGAACGTAATATTTGTAGAAACTAAGCT
Organism: Aristolochia californica; assembly: GCF_029961685.1. Classification (NCBI taxonomy): domain Eukaryota; kingdom Viridiplantae; phylum Streptophyta; class Magnoliopsida; order Piperales; family Aristolochiaceae; genus Aristolochia; species Aristolochia californica. The sequence continues at coordinate 21,691,580 of NW_027181815.1, read as the reverse complement.
GCAAACTTTTGATAACTCTATTGCTCGTAAATTATTGTATGATTTGGACCATGCGTGGGCAAAGGTCGACGCGATTGGGCACTCTGGTGGCATCCTTGTCATCTGGGACCCAAAAGTTGTATATGCCACTCTCTCTGAACCGGGCCAATTCTCCATTGGCATTCATTTTCACGACCATTCCTTGGGGGTATCCTGGGCATTGGCTAGTGTCTAAAGCCCAACTCGACAAAATGATCATGCCTCCTTTTGGGAGTAAATAATTCAACTTGTCCAACTTTGGGTTTTGAATGGCTACTAGCTGGGGATTTCAACGCCATCCTTTTATGCTCAGAAAAAAGCCCACCCGCCATCAAAACCATTTCCACAATGAGAGCCTTCTCCGATCTCATTGGAAGCCTTGAACTATCAGAAATTCCTCTTTTTGGAAAAAAAAAATTCACTTGGTCAAATGGTCAATCCTCTCCTATCCTTTCCAAGCTTGATCGATTCTTTGCCAATAATGAGTGGCTCCAATTATTTCCAAACACCTCTGGCCAAGTCCTAAACAAAGTTGGTGTGGCTCTGATCACTGGCCTATTCAACTTAGCACTCGCCCTCCTGCCTGGGGGCGTTCTCCTTTTCGTTTAAAAAATTCTTGGACCATGAATGAGTCCTTAAACTCTGATCTTGCTGTCAGGTGGCAAGAAACAGCGCATCACCCTAATCCAGGTTGGGCGCTCCCTCTCAAAATAAAAGCTCTTAGGCAAAGATCTGCACTTGGTCTATTAATCATCGTGCTGCTATTGCTTCCCAGAAAGACTCAATTCTCCGCCGCATTTCTGAGCTTGATCTACTCGAAGAGCAAAGGTCTATTTATCCTCCTGATTTACTTCTCAGAAATCAATTAAATTTGGAATATTCAACTTTACTTCGAAGTGAATCTGTTCAATGGAAACAACATGCTAGATTTCACTGGTTGGCCGAGGGGGATGGAAACACAAAGTTCTTCTATGCCATTGCCTCGGCCAGGAGGAGGGCTAACCGTATCACTTCTTTGTCATGGAGACCAAGAGATCACGGATAATTCCTCTATATTTGATATTCTTGTCAAGTACTTTTCAGATCTATACACCGAGGAGCGTTACAATCGGCCCAAGCTGTTCCATCTCGACTACTTGCGTATCTCTCCTTCTAATGTGGCCGACTTGGAAAGTCCTTCAACACAGAAGAAATTGATTATGCTTCCTTGGCCTTCCAAAAGACAAAGCTCCTGGACCTGATGGTTTCAATGGTGAGTTTTACCACAAATTCTGGGACACAATAAAATCTGAAGTGTATGCTTTTGTCCAAAATTTCCACCTAGTCAGAATCACTCACAAGGCCGTGGGTGCATCTTTCATTGCTTTAATCCCAAATAAATCCAATTCTGTCATCCCCCAAGATTTTAGACCAATAAGCCTGACAACTAGCTTCTATAAAATCATTGGTCGACTTCTCGCAAACCGTCTTAGGGTCCATCTCTCCAAAATCATAAGCCCTTGTCAAAGTGCTTTCATTCGTGGTAGGAATATCTTGGACTCTTTTATGGCCGCCCACGAACTCCTAGATTCCTTCAAACAATCCAATCTGCCCAAATTCGTCATGAAACTTGATTTTGAAAAAGCTTTTGACCGCGTAAATTGGAAAATAATTGATTACCTCTTTGACCGAATGGGTTTTGGGACTAGGTGGAAATTTTGGAGGAGAAGTTGCATTTCTACTGCATCATATTCTATCCTTATTAACGGAAAACCGTGCGATTTTTTCAATGCAACAAGAAGAATTAGGCAAGGGAACCCTCTCTCTCCCTTTCTCTTCACTCTCATCGCTGAGCACCTTGCATCGATGGTCTGGTTTGCTAAAAGCTCAGGTTGGCTAAATCCTATCTCGGATGACCCCAATCAAGATATTGCACTTCTACAGTATGCGGATGATACCATACTCTTTGGTGAAGGTATAATGAATCAAATCTCCCACATAAAAGCCCTGCTCAACTTACAAAAGGTTAGTTGGTCAAAATCATCCATATTTGGGTTCAATATTGACTCTTCAGTTTTGGAGAAATTGGAGACCCATCTGGCAACTTGGAAGGGCAAATTTCTTTGCAAAGCTGGAAGACTCATTCTCTTGAAGTATTGTATCGCAGGTATTCCAAATTATGCTTTATCTTTTATGCCATGTCCTATTTTGATTTGCAATACCATGGATAGGCTAAAAAGAAGATTTCTATGGAGAGGATCAAGCGATACTTTTAAGTATCTTTTGGTCAAATGGGAGGATGTCCGCATGCCAAAATATATGGGAGGTTTGGGGATTTGGAAATCGAAGGACATGAACCAAGCCATGCTCTTAAAATGGATTCGGAAGTTCAATAATGCTTATTCTAATCTCTGGAAGGAAATGGTATCTACGAAACTTGACTGTCTCTCTCCTTGGTGGACTTCAGGAGGCAATAGGAGATGTCTATCTCCAATTTGGATATCATATATCTACTTATCCCCATGTTTTCTTCAGTCGTCAGATTCTATGTTGGTAATGGCAGATCTTTAAAGTTTTGGGAGGACTGGTGGACGGGTCATGATCCTTTACAGTCAAATTACAGGAACCTCCTCATATCATTGAAAGGGGAAATATCGGTTGTTGATGCTTTTGAAGAGAATGGTTTCAACTTACACCCTAGAAGGGGTCTCTATGATACCGAGGCTCTGGTGGCAAGTAGGTTGATGGAATCTACAATCCTGCAGACTAAGGCCTTTAGCTACTGACAAGACGATATGGTGGCCTGATAAAAGCGGTCTTTTCTTAGTGTCCTCTGCTTACAGCTTCATCAATGGTTGGAATACAAACCAAAGGGATCATGAGGTTCTTTTTTCATGGCGTCTCTACGCTCTTCCAAAGATAAAAAATTTAGTATGGAGTGTCTACCATGGAAAGATACTCACGACAGACGTGCTCAGAAAAAGAGGACACCCAGCTATTGACCCTCTCTGCCCTTTATGCAACTCTTAGGTCGAATCAGTCAATCACATTTTGCTTCATTGCTCTTTTTCGTGGAAGGTATGGACTTCCATCCTCAATAAGATGGGGTTGCAATTCTGTACGTCAGTGGATCTGATTTCTTTTAGCAAGATGCTCATTGGTACTCCCCTCCCTCGGCTTGGAAAGCTTTTGATATCCGCATGGACTGGTTTCATTCCGTGGGGGCTTTGGAATGAACGTAACCAAAGGCGTTTTGATACTAGAAATAATTATGCGATAAGGTGGTTGATTGTGTATCTGGTCAGACCTCTACATGGCTCCCTTCAAAGAAGCCTTTCTCCTCCTTTGTTGGTTCATTTATTTGAGATAATTGGAACATTATTGCAAAAATGCGGTGTGGAACCTAAACCCCAGTCATGCAGGAATGGACCCCCCCAGAGCCTAGTTTCCTAAAGTTAAAATTTTGATGGTTCTTCTCAGGGTAACTCCGGAATGGCTAGTTTTGGGGGTGTTATCTCAGATTCCTCAGGCAATCAGTGTTTGTCATATGCTGGTCCACTAGGCATTGCTGACTCAACTACGGCTGAGATTCAAGGTCTTCTCAACGGGTTTTGCATTTTTTGAGACCATTATAGTGGTCCTCTTCACATTGAGGGGGACTCGAAGGTGGTAATTGGTTGGTGCGAAAAGGTGATCCCCTCTCCCCCCCGCCCCCCACACCCCCCTATGGCAGCATTGGGATTCTCTTCGGGAAAATTTCTATCAATTTTCTTGTATTTGATCGCACATTCCGAGATCTAATAACTTGGTGGCAGATGTGCTTGCCAAGTCAGGTGCGTCCTTTCAATGTCTTGTTGTTAGGGATTTGCTCCCCGTTTCTTTGTAATTCTTTATTTTTTTTGTTAATATATACATCCTTTTCAAAAAAATTATATATATATATTGACTCCTCGGTTTTAAATTCTATGGCAAGTTATTCCCCTCCCACCCCTGTACTCTAAAAGTGCCTGGCACCCCGTCATTGAGCGTCTTAAAGGTCGATTGGCTTCCTGTAGAGGAACATTTTTGTCTAAAGTAGGCAAGCTTGTCCTTATCAAATATTGCCTCCACGGATTCCTTCTTATTTTCTCTCCTTGTACCGTTGTCTTGCCTCAGTTCAAAATAGAATTGAATTACTTGAAAGGAGATTTCTGTGGGGTGGGCCAAATAGGAAAAAAAAGTACAACCTCATGAAATGGGCTGACGTATGTAAACTGATTGTAGTGGGTGACCTTGGCCTTTGTATCCGGGATACTATAATAACTAATTCCGTATTATTACTAAAATAGATCTAGAAATTTAATATGCAACTTGCTTTGATACGGCGGGTCATTGTTGCTGTTAAAGTTGACAAAATCTCTAGCTGGTGGACTGAGGGTGGAAAATATAATAAGTTTATCTCTCGTGTGGAAAAAGATTGCAAAAATGTTGTCTGCATTCAAAAGTGCAGTCAAATGCTATTATGGTATAAGATGTCAGACATAATTCTGGGCAGATTGGTGGGTGGGCCCAAGCAGCTTTAATAGCAGTCATTGTCAAATCTTTTCTTTGGCAAGAAACAAGGATGTGACTATTTCTGCCCAAAGGACAAATTCTGGCGAGTGGAACTTAAATCTTTGGAGAGCGTTGTCAGATGCAAAAGCTCTAGAAGCTTCTGTCTAACCTTATCACTGGCCTATCATCGGTACGATTCAGAAATGTACCTGACTTCTTCGTCTGAACACGCTGCCGACAAGGTACGTTCTCTACTGCTTCAGTTTACAACTTCTTATTCTCTCTCTCTACTCCCTTCAATCCTAAACCCTAAACAGTAGCTCCTCGGCGGATTAACGACCACATTTTGTTACACTGCAACTATGCCCACACTGTTTGGACCAAACTAATTAACAAAATTGGTCTGTAATATTGCCCCTCTCAAAATCTCTCATCCACAATCCTCACTGTTACTACCGCACATCTTCCTTTGCTCGAAAAATTGCTTATCTCATGCAGCATTGGTCATATCATCTGGGCCTTATGGAAAGAAAGAAATAATAAAAAATTTAATAAAAAATCTCTTCTGAGAAACATTCTAATTAATAGAATTGTGGGACAAGTTTCCTCGTGGATACTCATGCATAAAGAATTTCAAATTTTAAAGGGCTCTAACCTTCGTGGAAATTGGCTACTTGTAGCTGAAATGTCTTATCCATCCCGCCCCCCGGTTATGGAAACTTGGCCTCTACCTCCGATGGCCGGTGAGACATTTCAAATTAAATTTTGATGGAAATACTTTTGGCTTCCTGGGCCTGCCGGATTTGGAGGGGTCATCCATGACGAAAATGGAAATCTTCTTTTTTCCTATGCTGGGCCGATTGGAGTATCTGACTCAACTACTGCTGAGCTTTCTGGGTTGTATAATGGTTTAAACTTTTCAAGCAATGGCCGGTGGACCCTCTTTGCATTGAAGGCAATTCAAAAGTCGTTATCAACTGGTGTGAAAAGTCCTCTAAATCTCCTTGGCGGCACTAGGATATGTTTGATGATATCTGTAATTTATTTTCTCAATTGCAATGTAATTAGAAATATATTCCTAGATCCACTAATCATTTAGCAGATATTCATGCTAAATTAGGCGTTTCCCTCCAACATCTTGTTGTGGAGGAAGGTTCTTTTCAGCCAAGTATTGTACTCTTTCTCTTCTCTTTATTTAAATATACACCTTTTACTCAAAAAAAAAAAAAAAAATCCACCCCAATATCACTACAATATAAGCTCTGCATTTAAAGAAATTAATATTCCGAACATGACAAGAGAAAGAAACAAATGTTATATAAATCTTCATTTCTATTCTCATGTGCTTCTACAATCAATCAAAACTTGCAATGCCATTATTCCGTCAAAAATTGACTAAGTCTCACTGGAGCGGAAAGATGTAGTATGTGAGTATGTCTCATCAATATTAAAGAAAAAAAAAGCCAGCAGTTCACCATAAACCAAGACAACTTCACATAAAAAAGTAACAAGAGCACAAAATCTAATAAATACATACTGGGTTAAAGTCTATCCTAAAAGAACTGACTGAAGTTAAGAAGCCTTCTCTCAAGTAACAACCACAAGAATTTCTTTGACTTCACTGGTGTAAAGGATCTATTTCCACTAGACTCACCCTCACATCATAAGCCTAAAATAAGGGATAACAAGACTGAGACATGTACAACCTAAACATCAGAAACACTAAATGAGACACGATGTATGCCCAAAAGATAAACATCCTACTCCGATATCATGTTATATTATTAGGTTTAGGTTCATCCAAAAATGACAATATGAAAGTCTTTTCTCAACTAGTAGCCGGAAGATTTGACTTAAACTTCCAACTTATGTCAGATTATTCACACTAATAGTTAACACTAAGGACAAACTCTCAAGGCCACCTTTTTGTCGATTATGTCAGAAGATAAAGTCTCTTGAAAGTCTCGATGCATATTTAATATCTTGTTACAATAAAAATAGATGTAAAAGCCTTATGATTTCCTCCCGCAACGTATCTACATTAAAAAGTATTACAATATTTTTCTACCAAATCAACTGAGAAAGAGGGCCAACAGAAGTACCTTTTCATTCTCATCTTGCTCCAGTAAAGTATTCCTGATAATGACCATCAGAGGCCAAACTATCTCCTGATTACAAGTGGAGTACAAACCCCTCCACTTACCAAATGCTTCATTAGGTGGTACTACTAAGGTATCTCTAAGGCGCAACTCCTGTTCCAGTACTTCCGCAAGCTCACGATGCAGTCTCACTCTCTGTGATCCTTTTGAGTTGGCATGTGTCATCAGAGGCTGAAGACCTTTGTACCATTCAATAGCACCGGGACCATCATGGCAAGCTAGACAGTGCCATTGCCTTTGCGAATCAGACAACTCTTCAACATGTATGTTTATGTACATGACATGAATTTCGGCGCTCCCTAACGACACCAGGACATGAACTGCGTAATGCGCATGAAGATCATGTCCTGAGTCATGTGCACTAACCCCCCTTGGGGGACTAACCCCCCCTTTAGTGTGCGCAATGGAAAGTGCAGTATAAAGTACTTGTTTGTGTTAGTGTGCACAATGGAAAGTGTGGTGTAAAGTGCATATAGATTATTTATTAAATAAAATATTTTGATATATCTGACTATCAGAAAATTAAAATAATATTAGTTAATAAATAAAATATATTAAATATAATAATTAAACAAATGCTTACTTTTATATTATTAAAATTGCTATCAAATTTTAATTTTTTAATATCTAAATATAAAATAATTATACAAATATCATACTACATAGAGTACTACACAAATATCGTAATAATAAAAATAAAAATAATACAAATATAACTCAATCACCTTTTTAATATAAAAAATTATATCTGTTCATACAAAAGTACAACATAAAAAATATTTAGTGGCATTAAAACATAATAGTCAATAATTTTGCCACATTTGAATTGCTAAAATATCTCGATAATATGATGCTCTTGCAAATTGTACTGCAGACTCCATCTGAGTACGTGCGACTAAAATAAAATATTAAAAAAATAAAAAAATAAAAATAACATAAGTGAATATAATAAATAAATAAATTATTTTTTAATGACATAAGATATTTTTAACATTAAAAACCACTAATATAATATAATAAATAAAAATATATTTATCAATAACATAATATATTTTTATGTATTATTAATTAATAATATATTATCACAAAATTTAAAACCATTGGTTTAATTAGTTATAGCAATGGGATAATTAAAATATATTAATATAGTAATTATAAAATAAATATATTAAATAAAAAAATTATTTTATAAATAAAAAATATAAATTATTATTTTTACGTCGGTTTAATTTTTCTTAAATTAAACCATCGTCTTCCTGTGTGCGTCATCTTCCTCAGCTAACCAACGAAATAACAACTAACCGTCCTTGAGTCCAGTTTTCTTTCATGTGGCCTATAAGATCGCGCCTCAGCTGGACAACCCCAAATGTGTAAGTACCTAATGCTAGGCTTCTTGCTTGTCCAAAGCTCATAGGGGGTTTTGGCAATTACTTTGATCGGTACCTTGTTAAGGATGTACACTGCGATCTTGAGAGCTTCTCCCCAAAGTAACTCTGGCAAAGAGGAATGACTGATCATACTCCGTACCATATCCTTAAGAGTTCGGTTTCGTCGCTCGGCAACACCGTTCATGCTGGGTTTGCCTGACATGGTGTATTGCGGAACAATTCCACACTCTTTGAGGAAACTCGCGAAGGGTCCTGACGTTGTTCTCCTGATCCATCATACCGTCCGTAGTATTCACCACCACAGTCGGATTTGACAGCCTTGATTTTCTTTCCAAGTTGAACTTCAACTTCAGCTTTGAAAGACTTGAAGACGTCCAGGGAATGTGACTTCTCATGTATTAAATATAGGTAACCGAATGTAGAGTAATCATCTATGAATGTAATGAAGTACTGTTGGCCATTCCATGAAGCTGTACGGAATGGACCACATATATCTGTATGTATAAGTTGTAAGACATCTTTAGCTCTTTCAGCACCTAATTTTCTAAGTTTGTTTGTTTCCCCTTGATGTACTCAACACAAACTTGGAAGTTTGTAGTATCTAGGGGTTCAAGAATTTCATCCGACACAAGCCTTTGAATTCTCACTTAGTTTTTGCTTCGTACCATGTGAACTTGCAATATTTCTCTATAGGAACTAACAACATCAAGCATATATAGATTATCAATTAAGGGAACGGAACCAGCAAAATTTGAATTTTGGTAGAGACTAACTTTATTATTTCCAAAAGAACAAGAAAAACCTGATTTGTCCAAAATGGAAATAGAAATTAAATTCAGCCTAAAAGACGGTGCAACAAATGTCTCAAATAAATCCAAATAAAATCCAATGTTTAATTGTAATCTGAAAGTTCCTATAGCCTCTACTGCAACTTTATTGCCGTCACCCACAAAGATAAATTTTTCAGCATCACTTGGCAGTCGGCTCCATAGGCAACCCTGCAAAGACATACTAATGTGAGTGGTAGCACCAGAATCCACCCACCAAGTGTCTTTAGGTACAGAAGCTAAATTAACTTCAGAACAAACTAAAGTTAGAGGCATACCCTTCTTTACACGCCAGGCGGTGTACTTGGGACAATCCTTCTTCATATGTCCCGACTTCTTACAGAAGAAGCAGGTAAACTCCTCAGCCTGCTTCTTCTGTTTCTTAGTCTGAGAAGAACCTACCGCAGTATCCTTACCTCTCTTCTTCTTCTTGTACTGAGAGGTTGAGGCCATTTGTCCTTCGGAGTGTTATAACTCACTTTGAATTGGCCAAAGTGTGTAGGAAGAGATATCAGAACCAAGTGCACGAGCAAGTCCTCAGACAGCTCTAACTTAAGTGACTTGAGTTTTGACGCGAGATGAGACATTTCCATGATGTACTCTCTTATGTTCCCTTTGCATTTATACTTCATCAAAACGACTTTAGCCAAAAGGTTACTCGCCTCCGATTTTTCATTATTGGTAAAATATTGTTCAATTTATTCTAGGAACTTCTTGGCGCTCTTGCTCTCTGTCACAGAGCCTCAAAACGCCTCCGAAATAGAGAGTTTCATGATTATCAAGCACATTCGGTTAGAGCGCTCCCAATTCTCAATTTTAACCTCATTGAGGTTATCCGGAGTAGAAATGGGTGGCTTTGCCTGAAGTGCAAGATCCAAATCCATAAAACTGAGGACAATTTCCACGGTATCTCGCCATGCCTTAAAATTTGTCCCGCTCAGCATTGGAATGCTGCATATTTGAGCAGTAACATTTGAAGTAGTAGCAACAGAAACTGTATAAAGAACAAAATAAACAAGTATATTCACATTAACTAGCATGTCATATAAAGAAAAATAGACCAGTACAAAATAAAATCCAAATTGGGGACCCATCTCAAGATACCTAGTACAACATTAATTCCTAGTCTTTAGACAGAGAAATTAATTGTAAGTGGTACTCTCAGTGCAATGATCAAATACTGACAATCAGTTCTGTTAAACAATAGCCTTTCTTTGGACCGACTATTGTTTACATAAAAAGTTTTTATAATTGTCACGCATTTATCATGACAGTTACGTTGTTGATTTGGCCAAATTGTGTCTTCTTTTGGGCCGAACACAATTTGCATAAATAACTCCATACAAACATCTATGTATTTCTAGTCAAATAATTCGACACTACAGAAGTTACTTTGGCTACATGTAGCTTCAAAAATTTTGATTGAAAATACTAGACCAACTCAACAAAATATATATATTTCTATTCAGTTTTCCAACACTGCGGCACCGCCTCATTGGCATTGCGACGTTGGCCTGTATTTCCGTAGAGCTGCAATGAATGTTCTGTAATGTAATATATATAAACAAAACATTTAGTCAAATGTAACAAACAAATATGAGCAACCTTATTGGGCATATACGCCAAATGCAAAGCTTGCTCGTGGGTTCGAATCCACACAGGTGCAAAAATCTGATTTTTTAGAACTGAATCAACTGAGCCGACTCGACCTCGATCTTCAGCAACCGGTCCGAGTTGACTCACCTGAGTCCATCTAACAAAAATAGAGGTTCTTTTTATTTTATTTATTTTTATTTTTTATTTATTTTTATTTTTTTATTTTTTAATGGCGACGCTGCAGTTTGTCCAACGGACATAGCAGTGTGCCTGGTGCTTTGAATGGGCACAACAATTGCCCAACGGACGCACACCCACTGCAGTTGCCCAACGGGCATGGCAGCTCGCCCGGTGGAGTGAATGGGCGCTGCTATCGCCCAACGGCCACAACAGCGCTCCCGACGGGCACTGTTGTCGCCCAACGGCCACGACAACGCTCCCGACGGGGGCTGCTATCGCCCAAGGTTCCTCCGATGCCCCTCCCCTATTCTCTCGCAGGGCGTCGCTACTACAACGCAGGTTTTGTTTTTCCATCGCTCCTTTCCCCTTTCGACGACGAAAAAAGCGATGGTGACGACATAAAAAAACGTTGCCCAATGGACAGCGTTTCGCCCAACAGGCGCTGTAACGGGACCTGACTTCCGTCGTGGCCTCATCCCCTTTTCCGCAAGACGGTGCTGCAACGTCGGACGCTGCGGCTTCAATGTTTCCCAACGAACGCTGCAGCCATGCGCAAAGAGAAGAGGAGGGGGGGATGGTCATCGCTACAGCATTTCTCAGCGGACGTTGCAGCGCGAGCCTCGAACATTGGACGTCGGCCTCTGTCTTTCGATGGCAACGCCGACCGACGCACAACCCCAAAATGAATTCCGTGGAGAAATTAAATTTTTCTTCTCGTATCGCTCTCCACGGAATTAATCCAAAAATCCTAATAATTTAATAGGACTGCTCTGATACTACTTGTTAGAATCCGTAATAGTAAATTCTAATCCAAAATTTACAACATGCTAGAATATTAGGATTGAATACATACCTGAATCCATTCCTGAAATTTCGTCTTTCTGTTGTGGAATATCTTTGACAAATGATAATAACAGATTGGTGTTGTGGTCTTCCTCAACTAAATCTCTTTATTCCTCAATGGGACCTTCGTCTCTCTTCCGGATTGGGAGAAGGAAAATATGTATGATTTAGTATATTATGGACCATAACCATGTTGTGTCTCTTTATATAGGGTTCTCATAATTCCTTATGGTATCTACTCAATTGGCCCATATCCATGACACATTCCTTAATGGGTTTGACAAAATTAGATCACTTAATTTTAGTCCATTTTATTAAAAATAAAAAACATAATTATATAATAAATATGTTACCCAAATTAGAATAAGAAATGTGAATTTATTACCATGCCACTGTAAGTAAAAAGTAAAATCACCGAGAGTTTTAGGGCGAAACGCTACGTAACACATAGGAGCGAGAAAAGAGGAACTAAAACCTGAAATCAGTATGAAATCGTCAAACAAATAAACAAAAAATCAAGGAACAATCATCAAACAAAATGTGAGGATCATTGACCAATGAATCACAAGTAAGAAAATCATCACATAAGGCGAACTAAAGTACGCTGGAAGCAAGAGTTACCACCGATGCTGCGAAAAACTCCACCCGCATCAGCCGCCCGAAGTCCACAAAATTTTCGTCGTTCAGATCAACAGAATCGGAACAAGTTCCGTAGCCGGAAAGGAGTAAAACAGCTCCAGCAACCTCAGCCGGGAGCGGATTCTTCCAGTACGTAGGAATCGTGCGACAGAATAAAGGGAAAGAGAAAAGGGGAGTCGCAATCGCATGGGACATGACGTACGTCGCAAGTTTTTCATTTTACCGCTGGAAAAAGCCTGTAAAATATAGTGGCGACCGCCGGACGGCCAGAATGCGGACTTCAAAATAGATATAAGTTCGACTTTGTAGTGAAAGCATTTCAATAAGGAGACCCGTAAAGAGCGCTCGTGTGGCACGTTCACAAATGAAAGCTCAACTAATTATCATCTCATCTCATGTACTAAACCGTCAAATATCAAGGGGGAAATATCATTTTGTTTAGGTCTCTTAAATATTAAAAACTGCCTCATTAGGGTGTGCTTGTACTAATAGAAAAGTGTAAGAAAAATATCACACACAAATTTTCTTGTTAACCAAAACTTTTTAGTATTTATGCCATTTTTTGGGACGAAATTTTTTTTCTCTTGATTCTTCTCGATTCTTCTTACTTTTTAGGGGTTAGTCAATAAAACGAAAATTTGAAGTTCATCTTCATCTCCTAATTCAAATTAATTTCATTTATCTACATGAACTTCATCTTCGAACTTAATGTTAGTATGGACAATTTCATGTACACTCGAAAACAGTTTCTAGTTCTAGTACCCCAATATCATAAAAATATAAAAAAAATAAGAGAATCCTTAAATCCTAACAGTATACTTAATTAAAACATAATCCTTAAATCCAAAATTAGGTAAAATGTGCATTATTACTATACGAATAAGTAATTTAATGTATAATTAAAATATATTAATTTACTAATTAATTGAATTAGATATTATATTATTTAAAGATTACATTTTATTGTACATTAATGTAGTAATTACGTGAGCCAATGAAATTCGCACGTGATTAATTATTATAAATAAATAAATAATATTATAAATAATAGAAACGAATGTAATAAGTTAAGTTATTAATTTATTAATAACATATGATATACTTTAACCTAAAAAGAAATGATTAAACAAGAAAAATTGATCTAATCATAACTTTAACACTCTATATATTTGTACATATTATTAATTAATAATATATTTCCGTTAAATTTAAAACCTTTGATTTAATTAAATAAAAAATGGGTTAATTAAACCAAAATAATTGTTCAAATATTTTAATTACCACTATTAAATCACTAATATAATACAATAATTAAAAATAAATATAATGAATAAGTAAAAAAATATTTTATTAATAACAGAAGATGGTTTTTTACGTGGTATTAATTAATAATATATTTCCACAAAATTTAAAATAATTAATTGATCAAATGCATATTGTAACTATATTTTATTTACTAGACTTAAATATCTAGTTTAATGTAGTAATAAAATTTAATAAAAATAATATCTAAATAAATATATAACTTCATTAATAACCTAAGAAAGATTATTCTAATAACTATTAGGATATCTTAAAATGTATATTAGATATAATTTATGTTCGTAATTGTTGTATAATTTGGGTTATGTACATAGGGCTATTAGATTAGGCTTAATGGGATAGGTGGCATTGTATTGGGCCCATAGGCCATTTTGTAACACTAAAACCTAAAGCTTAAATACATAATGAAATGGGGAAAAACCTTAACGGGAGGAATTATTTTTTGTCTCTCGTATTCGTTGTCTTCGACGAGAAACCAGAGAGCTCAACGCTCTCTCTCGTTTGGTCATCTGGACTGTTCCGTTACTCCCGTGAGATAGTGGTGGTTCCATCCACCACCGTAGGAGCTGTGAGAGTCCTGTTAGGCTATGCCGTTAGCCTGTCCGATGCATTTCGTCTCCGTGAAGACCATAGTTCTGTGGGTCTAGTTTGTCTTCAGAAACATACATTGACATGGTATCAGAGTTTGATTTGTCCGAAGAGTGACAAAGCATCTCCATCCAAAGATCTTTCGCCCGAAGAATCCATGTCCAACGACCTGCGTTGTCTGATGACTTTGATTTCGGCAACGCTTTCGGGGGGTTGTTGGAAAACACCGTTTGAGCTCAGAGAAGTCATCGAAAAAGCTCCAACGGGTGATTTCGTTGTCACGAAGGGAGTTCTCGCCGGGAAAGGGAATGAAAGGTTAGTTTTTTTTCCCGCCCTTTTTTCACATAAGCTTCAGAGGAAAATTATTTGCATAACGTAGTTTCTGAAATTTTCATAAACTTTGGGGACCGATCTAGAATTTTTTAAGGTGTGGGGGTATATTTGGAGTTTCTGATATTTTGTGGGCAGATCTGGAATTCCTGATGGTGTGGGGGTATATTTGGAATTTTTGATAGTTTGTGGGCAGATCTGGAATTTCTAAAGGTGTGGGGGTCTATTTGGAATTTTCGAAGGTGTGGGGATATATTTGGAATTTATGATATTACGGGGTAGATCGGGAATTTTGTTGGATCCGATCTTATCATGTTAACAGACAAGTTAGATTTCTCTCCTATTCGGTTCACGGGCAAGAACTACAGTGCTTGGAAATTTCAGTTCTGGTTATTTATTCAGGGAAAAGGTTTATAGGGTCATATTGATGGGAGTGATCCGGCACCTTGCAATGCTGACGCATTGTCAAAATGGACCACTATGGATGCTAGAGTCATGACCTGGATACTTGGATCTATTGAGCCTCATCTAGTCCTTAATCTAAGGCCCTACAAAACTGCAACGGATATGTGGAATTACCTCCACAAGGTTTATCATCAAAACAACACAACCCGTCAATTTCAAGTTGAATATGAAATGGCAAATTTCACGCAAGGCAACCGTTCCATTGAAGAATATTTCTCGGGCTTCCAAAATCTGTGGGTTAACTACACTGGTATTGTTTATGAGAATGTCCATGTTGCTACTCTCTCTGCTATGCAAGCCGTACATGAAACCAGTAAAAGGGATCAATTCTTGATGAAGCTCCATCCAGGATTTGAGAATGCTCGATCACATCTGATGAATCGTCATCTAGTGCCGTCACTGGATGCCTGTTTGAGTGAACTTCTTAGGGAGGAGGAGGGCATTGCTACTCAGGCTCGTATGGAACATCGAGTCCAGGCTGATATCTCGGCTTCTGTAGCTTATGTAGCACAAGGAAGAAATAAGGGTTGGGACACGATTATCTGAATAACTTGCACATTAGTGAACCTTATCAAGGTGAAATTGAAGTAAGAATAGGTAATAGCTCAGGTTTGTACATTGCTCATACTGGTTTCACCAAACTTCAAACCTCTTCCATGCCTCTTTGTTTAAAGAATATTTTACACTGCCCCACTGCTGCGACTAATTTACTTTCTATTCAAAATTTTTGCCAAGATAACAACTGCTGGTTTAAACTAACTGCTGATTCATTTGTTGTGAAGGACAACCTCACGGGCCAGATTATTTTACAAGGGCCAAGTAGAAATGGACTCTATCCCATTTCCCTTGCCACCTCTTTCAATAAATCCATCCACAATAAAGTCTCTACCTTTACTAACCAACTTGGAGTTGCAGCAGACCTATCAACTTGGTATCTACGTTTGGGGCATCCAGCTTCTCGAGTAGTCAAAGTCTTAGAGTCTAAGAGTCATATCTTTGTAAAAGGCCATGCACACAGTGGTTCACTTTGTGAACCTTGTCAACTGGCTAAAAGCAAAAAATTAGTTTTCCCTGTTTCTAGTCGAGTGTCCAAGTGTCCCCTTGAAATAATACACACTGATTTGTAGTTGTCTCCTGTTTCTTCAATAAGTGGCTGCCGATATTATATAATATTCATTGATGATTTTTCTTGCTTCTCTTGGCTATATCCATTACATACTAAATCAGAGCCCTTCAATTGTTTTCTTAAATTTAAAGGATATGCTGAAAACTTCCTCAACACAAAAATCAAATGCTTACAATCTGATGGAAGTGGTGAACTCACCTCACATCAGTTTAAGGATTTTCTTCAATCCAATGGTATTCTTCATCACATGTCATGCCCTCACACTCCCCAATAAAATGGGGTTGCTGAGAGGAAACATAGACATGTGACTGAAACGAGATTAGCCATGCTGGCCCATGCCCACCTTCCTCTCAACTATTGGGTAGAAGCTTTCAATACAACCATTTTTCTCATTAATAGACTCCCAACCGTTGTCTTAAATCACATGACTCCATTTCAAATCTTACTTAATAAAACTCCAGACTACTCCTTCATCAAAATCTTTGGCTGCACCTATTACCCACTACTCAAACTATGCAATTCCCACAAACTCCTCTATCGATGCACCTGTTACCCACTACTCAGACCATGCAAATCCCACAAACTCTTCTATCGATTCAAAAAATGCATTTTCCTAGGATATAGTTCCAATCACAAGGGACACAAGTGTCTTGATCCTTCCACCAATCGAGTTTATCTCAGTCGACATGTTGTTTTTTATGAGACACAATTTCCAGCACACTCCTCAGAATCATCTTCTACTCAGCCTCAAGAAAAGAATCATGGCTCAATGCAAGAACCTTCTTCACACAAGTCATCATCAGTTGCTTTAGGGTTTAGGGTAACTACTTTTCCTTCCTTTTATTCTTCACCTTTACATCCCTATACACCCTCTGCATCATCAACCCATGACTCTCAACATTCAGAAGCTGATACCTCACCCATCACCACTAGCACACCTTTTTTTTCTCAAAATCCAGAATCTGATCTCTCACCAATAAGCACTATCTCACCCATTTCTGAACCTCACAATCAAGAATCTGATATTTCTAGTCACAGTCCCTTTCCACCACCCATAGTAGAACCATTAAACAATCATCCCATGCTTACCCGATCCAAAATAGGTTCCTCTCAACCCAAAACCCTCCCTGACTTCCATCTCTATTACTCCACCAAATACCTGTTATGTGCAATTACATCACAAGCCATTCCTACTGCTCCTTCCACATTTCACCAAGCTGCTAAGGATCCTACCTGGTGTTCAGTAATGAAGGAAGAATTTCGAGCATTACAGGTTATTGGCACCTAGTCCTTATGTCCCAGATCAACTCATGGTAATGTTATTCGAAATAAATGGGTTTATAAGGTCAAACAAAAGGCTGATGGTTCAATTGACATGTTTAAACCTCGATTGGTAGCAAAAGGATTTCAACAGTTGGATGTTTTGGGGTACTTTGAAACTTTTAGTTCTGTCATTAAACCATCTATAATCCGAATTATTTTGACACTAGCAGTTCACTTCAATTGGTCTCTAAGACAATTGGATGTCTTCAATGCTTCCTTACATGGTCAACTTGAGGAGGAAGTCTTTAAGGAGCAGCCCCCTAGCTTTATTGATTCATCCTTTCCCAATCATGTATGCAGATTACATAAGTCACTCTATGGCCTAAAACAGGCACCTAGAACCTGGTTCCATCGATTCTCTCAAACTTTACTTCAACTTGGTTTTGTGAATCACATGTTGATTCTCTATTTACCTCTCATAGATCTGGAGTTCATATTTTTATCCTTGTATATTGTCTATGATCTCATTGTTACAGGCACTGATCTGTCTCTTATCATGAATCTCATTACAGACTTGAAGAAAAGTTTTTCTATGAAGGATTTAGGTCCCCTAAATTACTTTCTCGGCATTCAAGTGGTTAGAGATCAGTCTAGACTCTATCTTTCTCAATCAAAATATATTACAGATGTGCTCCACAGAGCACACATGGCAGGAGCCAAACCATGTTCCACACCCTTAGCTGCAGGTACCAAGCTGTCCTGAAATGATGGTGATCCAATTCAAGATGTTACCACTTACAGACAAGTGGTTGGTATTCTCCAATATTGCACTCTCACTAGACCTGAACTTGCATTTGTGGTCAACCAGCTTTGTCAATTTATGCATGCCCCTATTTCCCTACATTGGTCTGCAGCCAAGCGTGTCTGAGATATCTAAAGGGACACTTCATCACAACCTCTACTTCACCAAAGGTCCCTTACAACTTCAAGCATTTAGTGACTCCGATTGGGCAGGTGATGTAATGAATCGTCGATCTACAACTGGCCATGCCGTGTTCCTTGGTCCCTGTTTGATTTCCTGTAGTGCCAAAAAGCAACTAGTTGTCTCTCGGTCCAGTACAGAATCCAAATACGGAGCCCTGGCCTTTGCCATTGCAGAATTATCTTGGCTTCGAATGCTCCTTCCTGATTTACAAGTGTCACTCCTTGCTCCTCCTACTCTTTGGTGTGATAACATTGGAGCTTTATCACTTGCTACTAACATTGTATTTCTTGCCAGAACCAAACATATTGAAGTTGATTACCATTTCATACATGAGAAGGCTCCTCAAAAAGATTTAATTCTTCGATATCTGTCCACCTATGTTCAGCTGGCTGACATATTCACCAAGGGTCTTACCTCTTCACGTTTCAATTACCTTCGAGACAAGCTTTCAGTTCGTCCACTGCCTATTAGCTTGAAGGGGGATGTTAAGGATAACAATGTCATTCAAATTCAAACATGTGATGAAGAGGATTAATCAGATTAATTAGAGAAAATTGTTTCAACATCTCCTAGTCTAGTCATCTTGTTATTATATGTGTTTGAATTGTATTGATAAGATTTTGTAATCATTTCTGTTTTTCATGTAATCGTAATTTGTTATCATGTAACTCTTAATTCTTTTATGAATAATTCTCAGAGAGAGCAAAGGAGTCTCCGTCTTCGACTTGCCATCCCTTTGTGCTACCTAGTTTAGCGTGTTCTTTTTCATGGGCTTCTTCTCTATTTAATTTCACCAATGCGCCAACAAGTCTAGTTCAGTTGGCGGCGACATTTCTCAAGCTAAACGAGGCGGTCAATCGTGCCTCTCTAACCACGGTCCCGACCTCTCCATCATAGAGACTTTTTTTGATCTTCGAGTACTCGGTTATGAACGTGCCGTGTGCTTGAGTGAAGAAAAAATATATGCTCTGAGAAGAGAAAAAAAAATTCCAAGAGTCTCTCCGCGAGTTCCATGTACTTGCCAGAAACCAATGACAGTATTACTTCCACAAAGCTCAAATGTATGCTTTGAAGAAGCTGAAGAATTTTTACTAAAGCAAAAATGGTTTCACGAAAGGACAGAATAAGCAAAAGACAACGGTATGAGACAAACTAAAATTTGGATTCATAGTTACAAGATATTAAACCTAAACTATACTAAACGGAGGAGAATGAAACATGATAAAGAATAAACGTGAAAAACCATAGTCGGAATCCTGAAAATCAAAGCTCTGATACCATGTTGATTTTCAGGATTCCATGAATTTAGCTCATGGAGAAAAAGGGAAAGAAACCCATTGGGAGAAAACTGGAGGAAGAAGGTTATGAAATTTATTATTCCTTACCCTCCCCCTGAAGCTCTATTTATAGATTTATGAAACTACTATATTAAAACAATACCCCTAAGCTTAGGGTTTAAGTTTTAGGGTTTTAACCCTAGAACTTTAACATAATTACATCAATGCTATCTCTATGAAATGACTATTTATTTACTATTCTACCATCAATGTATGTGACCCTATGGGCCTTCTCCTTGATTTATGGGCCTTGAGCCCATCTTTTATATCTATTGGTAGCATGGGTCTTCCTTGGTCTTATGGGTTTGGGCCCATCTTCTAATACACTTTGATATGTAGGCCTTCTAGGGTCGTGTGGGTTTGGGCCCTGTCCTCCAACACCCTCTTTGTCCTCTCTCTCTCGCATCTCGCTCTCTGCCCTCTCTGTGTCTCAACCTTCTCTCTCTCGGCCCTCCTTGCCCTCTTTGCTTCTCGACTTTTCTTTGCTTTCCCCTCCGAGACATCTCGCTCCCTCTCAGCTGCCGAAACCTTGTTTTGGCAGTTATTGTTTCCCATCTCTCAAGAAAACCTCGTCTCGCCTCGCCCTCTCTGACCTTCCCCTTTCTCGCCTCTTGCTCACTATTGGAACAGTCTCAAATCCTCCCATTCGGCTTCGGTTGCACTAATTTCCTTCAATTTCCCTTAATTTCCCCTATTTGGCTTCGATTCCCCTATTCGGCTTTGATTTTCCCCAAATTTCATAAGGTAATCCTAAACCTTATTTGTTTTTAGTATAATTTACTATTGTATATTATTTTATTAACTTTCTCTGTGATTTATTTGTATTGATTGTTCAATTTCTATATAATTTCAGGATTTTGGGTCAGGGTTTAGGGTTAATAGAAATTAGGGTTTTGGTGCTTAGGGTATGGAGTTTTCAAGGGGCTAAGGTTTAGGGTATATTTTCGGGTTTGGGGTTTAGGATTTAGGGTTTATGGATTTAAGGGGTTTTAGGGTTTTTAGGGTTAAAAATGAGAAATATAATGTTACGATAATATTTATTATTTAGTGTTAATTAAGAAGTATAGAATGAAATAGTAAAATCACAAATGGTAATAATAAGTAGTAATGAACAAATAGAAAAATAAATAAATTGAAGTTTATCAGTATAAGAATTAAATGAATAATTTGAATAGTAATCACATAGTAAATCAAGTGAAACTATTAAACAAAAATTGAAACCTGTGCACTTCGATTAACTAAAAAGGTATTATCTTAGTTAAGGATCAATTAATACACTATCTAGCACATTAATTGCATCAACGGGAGACTTCTCTCTCGCTTGCCGTACATGGCATTCTTGCAACATACCGATTCTAAAAAGAAAGAAAGAAGATACTTGATCGACTTAAATAGCTACATTTCCTGACAATAGAGTTATTTTCCCTTAAACCGCATAAAATGCTAATTCGTCAACTTCAATGGAGAAAATCACTACATACAAACCATCATCACATAAACCTTCATCTTACATTAGATGTTGAGACACCCTTAATACACTAATTAAAACTGGTAAAATAACTTTACTTTCTATCGCTCATATTCTTTTCTGCCAACTGGAACAGTAAAATAGTCCGTTTCAAATGTCATCAGTAGTGTTACTTCCGGTTTCATTTCAGTAACGACTGTATCACAAAGAAAACATAAATTAAGAACAACACTGTGGGGTAACTAAAATTGCTTGGATGTTCTCATTGTAATTATACCTTTTGAGTAATAGTTTACAGTTCTTCTGTCTCAAGAAGAGCCAAAAGGTGCCGAAGGACGAGGAGCGGACTCAGTGTACATCTCAATCAGGTTATTCAGATCATCATCAAATCCTTTCTCTAACTTCTCTTCTTCATAGTGCCTCCTCTTCATTTCGGTCCTCTTCGCTTTATAGCTTTTCTCAAACTTCTCTCTCTCCACCTCAAACTCATCCACACATTTTTCTTGATAGTTGATGACCTTACTTATGGGGTCGAACATTTCTCATCCGCACTGATCATTACATCGTTAAATTCTTACTTGAACAACGACTCACTACTTCTCCAAAACATCATTGAATCAGTAAGTTGGTTGGATTTGATTTTTCGGTCGAGAACCACTTTGGAAGATTAAACAAGGCTGTGGATGTCTTGTCACAACGTTTAGAGCACTAGTAGCTCATCTATGCTATCAGCCAGCCTCGTTTCCTCATATTAGATTTGGTTAGAGAGGCACATGCCAATGTTTCGGACCTTCAAGAGCTGAACAAAAAAATTATAGAGGGGAAGATGGATTCTAAGTGGTCCATCCAGGATTCACTTATTTACTACAACATGAAAATTTATATACCGCACACTTCCGAGTTGGTTGCAACAATTCTCTCCGCCTATCATGACAATACACATGAAGGCATCCAGAAAACATTGCATCGTGTTCGGGCATAATTCTATTGGCAGACCATGATGACCACCATTGCAACATATGTCACAGCCTGCCAGGTATGTCAACGCAACAAGACCAAACATTTAAGTCCAGTAGGTCTTCTTCAACCTCTAGCGCTCCCTACACAAGTCAGGGCCGATATTTCTATGGACTTTGTCGATGGTCTTCCTCACACATCCGACAAATTGGTATTATTTGTGGTGATCGATAGGTTCTCCAAGTATGCACATTTTATTCCCATGGCATATTTTCCACTTGCATGATATTCCAGAATCCATTGTCAATGATCAAGACGCAGTCTTTACCAACACTTTCTGGTGGGAACTTTTTCATCTGAGCGGCACGAAGCTGAAATTTTCATCCTCATATCACAGAGGTGGTTAACCGCCCCGTGGAGATGTATCTACGGAGCCTTGCCCTCATGGACCACGACCAGGTACTGCAGAATATTACATATCGCCTCCTGAAAGCACTAGTTCGTATGAAAGATTTCTATGACAAGGGGCACAGAGACGTCTCGTACAAGGTAGGGGACTACATTTGGCTACAACTACAACCATACAGATAGCACTCCATTGTAGGACAACCGTGCCATAAACTCTCACCGAAGTAGGGGTGGCATTGAATCGAGTCAGTTCGCGAGCCGCTTGAGCTTTGCTCGGTACCGGCTCGACTCGATTCGATTTTTCTAGATCTCAAAACGAATTCAAGATCCAAACAAGGCTCGTTTAAGTTATCGAGCCGAACTCAAACAAACCATGGCTCGGTCAGAAAGCTCGCGAGTCGGCTTGTTTATTTAACAAGACTCAATAACTAGGAACCAGAATAAGGACGATATGTCTTCGAGTTTCGACTCAAAGGATCAAAGTCATCACTGACTCATCCCATCCAATGGAACACGTTTTGGCTTCCCTCTAGCTAGGATTTTATAAGCTTCGTCTCAAGCCATTCTCCCTGTTTTACCTATGTGGAACTAATAAACATTAGTGAATAAAAGAATGAATAAAGAAAAGGAAAGAAAAGGGAATAACGAAAAAATGAGGGAAGAAAAAAAGAAGAAATAGGAGAATAAGGAAAAAAAGGAAAATGAAAAAAAGGAGGAGAAGAGTGAAGTGAAAAAAAAAATTATATTTAAAAATTTCAAATGAATTAAAATTATAATTAATGTGAAAAATGAGGAAATAAATATAAAATATGTAATAGAAATATAAAGAAAAAATAAGAGAAGGAAAAAAGGAAAATGAAAAAAAAATGGAGGATAAGAGTGAAGGAAAAATAAAAAAATAAAAAAATAAATTTAAAATTTTATAATGAATTAAAATTATAATTAATGTGAAAAATGAAGAAATAAATATAAACTATTTTATAAAAATATAAAGAAAAAAATGAAATGAGAAAAATGAAGGAGAAGAGTGAAGGAAAAAATAAAAATAAAATATATATTTAAAATTTTAGAATGAATTAAAATTATATTTAATGTTAAAATGAGGAAATAAATATAAACTATGTTATAAAAATATAAAGAAACAATAAGGGAAGAAAAAAAGGAAAAAAAGGAAAATGAAAAAAATAGAGGAGAAGGGTGAAGGAAAAAAATAAAAATAAAAATACCAAGAAGAGGAGAAGAGTGGAGGAAAAAATTAAAATATATATTAAAAAAATTAAAATGAATTAAAAATAAAATAAATGTAACAATTGAGGAATATAATTATAAAATATTTTATAAAAAGATATTTTTATACATGAGAAATATTTTGTTAATATTTTCTTTTACAATTGAGCCGTGTTCTTAAATCATTGTACTCAAATCTCGTTCTCAGTTGAAAGTTTCTCTTGTTCATAACTTGGTATATTTCAAGTCTTTGAGACTTGCGAGGATTGAAAGGTCAAAACCAGATGAAAGTAGGAGCAGTACGTAAAGGAGATAAACTTGATCCTATTAAGTGAGACTCAGTTATTAATATGGATTGTTAAGTAAATAATACTCATCTAGAATACCCTTTTAATTTAATTGACCCATCACTAAGATAAATTTCATGACATACAAAATAATTTTTAGTATTGGTAATAAAAATTTATAAAAAACAAATCCATATTAGTATTATTTTCAAGAAATTTTGAAAATACACTTTTTAGTAGAAATATGTTTCTAGGGACTATTAGTGCCTCATGTTTTTTGGAAACATTTTTCTAATTGGAAATTCTTATTAAAAAAATCATATAATTTTCTAAGTAAAATTTTTCTGCCAGGATGAGCTAAAAAACCGCATATAAAATTTTTGAATAATTATTTGATAGTTGATGCTATAATACTTTTAGCATGAGGCAATTTTCATAGCAATTTTGTGTTTGACATTTTATTTGATTAAAAATTTATTGATAAGTATAGTAGTATATTAGATTAATTATTAATTTTTATTTATTTCCCTAGAAGAGGCAATAAGAGGTCCATTTAACATTCCTAAGAAAATTTTAAAATATTTTTTGTAATTTTCTAGTAAGTCACTAATAGAAATAGGATTTTATTTAATTTTTTTTTTTTTTGGAAATATGTATCCTTCTAGAATATAAATTTTCAACCAAGGGCATGTTATGGACTCCATAGCATCACAGGTTATCCATAGGCATAGGAATTAAATTATGTCAATTTACTTTTAATGTAATTTCATTTGGTTTGGTTTGGTTTACTTTGGTTTGGTTTAGATATAATGTGGCGTGAATCACTTGACCTATGGGTCACTTTTGTAATTCCGTCCTCAACCCTATTTAGGGGACGTCAAGGGAAGGAGAAATGAAGTATTGAGAAAATTAGAGTAAACAGGTCAGATTATCCCTCAGAGGTCTAAGTCGGATTCTCCCTTTGAGGTTCAGGTCGAGCTTCCTTCAAAGCTCCATCATTCTATTCGATTTCCATCATTCCACGTTCCAGAAACAAGAATCCTCTTCTAGCATCAAGAACAACCATTGAGGGAAGAGAGGAAAGAAGGGTGACTCGATCCATGGCTCAGGAAGAACCTAACATCTTGGTATCAGACAGGTCCACTCTTGGGGATTCCTTTTCCCTTGATGATTTGAGGCAATTAGTTGAAGATAATCGGCAGAGGACAGACCTTTAGGCTCAATCCCTGGAAGAGGTGCATCAGACAACCTCTGACCTGCGTGAGGCAATAAAATCCACGGATGCTACCATCCAAGCTCTCCTCCGGCGACAAGATGACAATGGTACACGAGCACAAGCACCGGCCGACCACCATCAATTCCACCCACCACCTACCCCACAACCACCAATGCGTCATAACAATCCCCATCAGGGGTCTGCTGCTCATGGACCACATATGGGTCCCAGGTATTTAAAACTTGACTTTCCTACGTATGATAGGTCTAAGGTCCCCTTGATTTGGTTAGGCAAGTGTGATAAGTTATTTTATCATAAAAAAATACCTGCAAATGAGAAAGTTTATTTGGCCGCCTACACATGCTCGATGAAGCGCTTCTATGGTACCACCAATTCCGAAATGACCAATTGGTTCAGGATTGGGCAACCCTTTGTTGGAATGACTTGTCTTTAATATGCATGATGCACCTTCGCTAACAGACCGGTCTTTTGGCGCAATGGTAAGTAACATGGTATCAGAGCAGGTGGTCTCGAGTTCGAGTCCCGCTCCCCCCGTTTGTTTCGTCCCCACATAGGTGGGACTTTGTCTTTGTTTCGTCCCCGCGTAGGTGGGACTTTGTCTATGGCCGTCCCCATATAGGTGGGATTGTGCATTTGCATTTGTACACGGGTGTTCCCCGTGCGGGGGAGTGTTGGAATGACTTGTCTTTAATATGCATGATGCGCCTTCGCTAACAGACCGGTCTTTTGGCGCAATGGTAAGTAACACCCTTAGGCAGTCTTGCAAGATGAGGTTTGGTCCTCCAGCTAGTAGCAATCCATTGGGCGAATTAATCAATTACAAGCAAACTGGATCACTAGAGGTGTACCAAAGGACCTTCCAGGAATGGTTAGCCCGAGCAAACCAGTTTGTCAGTCACACCCAGTATGTGCATATTTTTACTGCGGGTTGACAGAAGCTTTGAGACTGGAAGTTGAATTACATGGTCCTATAGATTTGGACCACACTATGAATTTAGCCAAGTCAATTGAGCACAAGCAGTGTGTTCTAAAGGAGTCATTGGTCAGAAAACCAGCTTGGCCAGGAAGGCCCAATGCCACTGCGCCAACCCCTTATTATGGACCTCCACATTCTAGAGCCAGTGCAGCCCCACACCCAGACAGCACTAACTCGGCTCCACCTGCTCCTTACTTCAAAAAACTGAACAGATAGGAAATGGATCAGAGAAAGGCCAAGGGCCTTTGTTTTAACTGTGATGAAAAATATGTATATGGTCACCATTGCAAAAAATTATTCAGTATATGTCTATGGGAGGATGGTGACGACATACTACCAGAGGAGGAGATTGTGGAGACAGACCAAGAGGGTCCAAAGATTTCCCTTCATGCCATGACTAGTCTACGCAGTGCTAGTACCATGCAGGTTAAAGCCCAGTTACATCATCTACAGTTATTGGTTTTAGTTGATTCGGGTAGTACACATAATTTCATTAGTCAGCTGGCGGTAGAACAACTTGGGTTAGTAGTCCAACAACAGACTGGCCTTTCTGTATCAGTAGCCCATGGGGCTAAAATTACTAGTGTTGGCATATCTCCAGCCACACTTTGATATTGAGGGACACACATTTATTGCAGATTTCCTGGTGATTCGACTTCCAGGATTCGATTTGGTACTGGGAATTAAATGGCTACAACTGTTGGGGCCAATACTATGGGATTTTCAAGCTCTGACCATGTCCTTTACAGAGGACCACCATCAGATTATATTGCATGGCACCCAAGCACCAGTGCCCTGCACACAGGTTGTTCAGGTCCAGACCACGGCCAACTTTAAGTTATATCAATTACTTACAGACTTTGAGGATATCTTTCAGGACCCTACTGCTCTACCACCAATTCGGCACTGTGATCACCGTATCGGTTTGAAAACGGCCATTGAGCCTGTAATGGTGCGTCCTTATCGTTACCCCCACTTACAGAAGGATGAGATTGAAAGGCAGTGCCAGAAGATGCTAGCACAGGGTATTATTCAGCCCAGTAGGTCTCCTTTTTCATCACCGGTAGTACTGGTCCGCAAGCATGATAAGTCATGGAGGTTTTGTGTGGATTACAGGAAACTCAATGCGCATACCATTAAAGATAAATTTCCCATCCCAGCAGTGGACAAGTTGCTTGATGAGTTACATGGAGCTACTATTTTTACCAAACTCGATTTGAAATCTAGCTATCATCAAATCCGAGTTCACCCATCAGATGTGGAGAAAACAGTGTTCCGCACGAATCACGACCATTTTGAGTTCCCCGTAATGCCATTTGGTCTCTCAAATGCGCCTTCCACCTTCCAGGCTCTCATGAATGAGGTATTTTCCTCTCTTGAGAAAATACATTTTGGTATTTTTCGACGATATTTTGGTCTATAGCAACAGTTGGGAAGCGCATCTTCAGCACCTTCACCAGGTATTTTCGCTTATCTGCTCACATCATTTGGTTTTAAATCAGTACAAATATTCTATGGGAACTTCAGAAGTGGCATACTTGAGCCACGTTATTTCAGTAGTTGGGGTGAATGTAGACCAAAGTAAGATACATGCTTTCACAGATTGGCCTCCTCCCACTTCTATTACAACCTTAAGGGGATTTTTGGGCCTAGTTGGGTATTATAGAAAATTTATTTGCAGCTCCGCTCAACAACCTACTGAAGAAAAATGCCTTTACCTGGTCAGAGGTAGTGGCTCATTCCTTTCAGCAGTTGAAAAAGGCCTTATCATCCGCCCCAATTTTGTAGCTACCCGACTTTGATGAGTCATTTGTTGTGGAATTTGATGCTTCAGGGGGTGGTATTGGTGTAGTGTTACACCAACAGGGCCACCCGATTGCTTATTTTAGCTGCCAACTTGGCCAGCACCACCACAAGTTAGCAACTTATGAGATGGAATTGATCGGATTAGCGAAAACTATACAACATTGGTGGCCTTATCTCTAGGGGTGCCCATTTCTGATTCGCACTGATCATTGCAGCCTCAAGTATCTGCTTGAGCAGTTCCTCACTACCTCCCCGCAACAACATTGGTTAAGTAAACTTATGGGGTTTGACTTTACTATAGAGTATAAACCTGGGAGTTTGAATGTAGGGGCTGATGCTTTATCTCTTCGGGACATTCCAAAGCCGCAATTACATGCCATAAGTTAGCCCATAGCTCTCTTGTTGGATTCTGTACGGGAAGAGGCACAATAGTACCCGGAAATTATAGCTTATATCATGAGATCCGGCAGGGGACATCGGCCACCCATTGGACGGTTCAGGACAATCTGATCCTCTACAAAAACAAAATCTTTCTACACCACATGTCCCCACTGATTCACAACATTTTAGCCTCCTTCCATGGCAGTACACATGTGGCCCGAAAAAAAAAAAAATTTCGGATCAGTCGGGTATTTTATTGGAGGGGCATGAAGCGCAGTATAGCCGATTATATGGCGGCTTGTCAGATTTGCCAACGGAATAAAGCTAAATTGTTAAGTCCAGCTGGGTTGCTCCAACCACTTCAGCTTTCGTCACAGGTCTGGTCTGATATTTCTATGGACTTCATAGATGGACTTTCCTCTTCGTCAGGCAAATCCGTTATATTTGTAGTGGTTGATCGTTTCTCAAAGTACGGGCACTTCATCCCTCTAGTGCATCCTTACACTGCAACTCAGGTCGCTCAGCTCTTTATGGATAATATTGTCTGCTTACATGGGATGCCTAATTCCATTACCAATGACAGGGATGCCTTCTTTACAATACATTCTGGAAAGAACTATTCAAGCTACAGGGCACAACGTTAGCATTCTCTTCAACCTACCATCCACAGACTGATGGTCAGATAGAGGTCATCAATAGAACAATTGAAATGTATCTTTGTTGTTTCATGGGGGACTCACCTAAAAGGGGGGTTAAGTGGCTCACCTGGGCTGAATTTTGTTACAACACCTCCTACCACAACGGACTCGGCACAACCCCATTCAAGGTAGTATATGGGAGAGACCCGCCCAACCTTTTATCATATGAACCGGGTGCCTCCAAGGTTGCCACTTTGGACCAAGCATTAGCCGAAAGAGACACCTTGCTCACTGAGGTGCGTATTCATCTCCAGGAGGCACAATATACTATGAAGTTGTATTATGACAAGAAGCACCAGGAAGTCTTCTTTTCTCTAGGAGATTATGTATGGCTACGTCTCCAACACTACAAGCAGTTGTCGCTGACAACCTCCAAATGCCACAAGCTCTCTCCGAAGTATTATGGTCTCTTTTAGGTTATGGACCGCATTGGTACAGTTGCCTATGGCTTGCAGCTTCCGCTAGAGGCCAGGATTCACAATGTGTTTCATGTCTCCCAACTGAAGGCCTTCCAAGGTGATTCTCCCTTGCTGCACACACCTCTACCCCCACTACATGAGGGACGTGTCCTTTCTACTCCAGCATAGGTATTATAGGCTCACTGCATTCAGGGTGATTGGGAGATCCTAGTGCAATGGGCTGATGCTGATCCTAGTGACACGACATGGGAGCCATTAGCTGCGTTCTGCACCCTCTACACCTACTTCGAGCTTGAGGACAAACTCTTTCTCCAGGAGGGGGAGGGGGGGGGGGGGGGGGGGGGGTGATGTTATGGACTCCATAGCATCACGAGTTATCCATAGGCATAGGAATTAAATTATGTCAATTTACTTTTAATGTAATTTCATTTGGTTTGGTTTGGTTTAGATGTAATGTGGCATGAACCACTTGACCTATGGGTCACTTTTGTAATTCCGTCCTCAACCCTATTTAGGGGGACGTCAAGGGAAGGAGAATTGAAGTATTGAGAAAATTAGAGTAAATAGGTCAGATTCTCCCTCTGAGGTCCAGATTGAGCTTCCTTCAAAGCTCCATCATTCTATTCAATTTCCATCATTCCACGTTCCAGAAACAAGAATCCTCTTCTAGCGTCAAGAACAACCATGGCGGGAAGAGAGCAAAGAAGGGTGACTCGATCCATGACTCGGGAAGAACCTAATAGGGCACTAAGGAGGCCATAGTAAATTTATGGCCAGATTTAGAAATTAAAAAATAAGCTAGACAACATTTGGGGTAAAAAAGATTAATATTGATACATTCTAATCCATTATTGGGATTCAATCCCGAACTGTCCCTATCATATTTTTTTTAAATGTATGCATAATTTTATATATAATTTATTTGACATATATTTTATGTAGAGTATTAAATGTAAGTTGAAGCTCAAACTTGGTTAAAATTATTAGACTAGAGCTCGATTAAAATTTTAGGCTCGAGGCTAGAGTTGGCTCGAGCTCGAGTTCGAAATATTTTAATCAAGCACAGCTCGAACATAGGAAGGTTCGGGCTCAACTAGATTCGATGCCACCCTTATGCCCAATTTTAAGTAAAGGTCATGCCAAATTTTATGTAGAGGTCATGCCCAATTTTATGTCAAATGTATGCATAATTTAATATATAATTTATTTTATATGTATTTTTTGAAAAGTTTTAAATGTATGTTGGAGCTCGAACTCGATACATGTATTTTTTGAAAAGTTTTAAATGAATGTTGAAGCTCAAGCTCGGCTCGAACTTGGTTAAAATTATTGGGCTCGAGCTTTAGTTCGAAATATTTAAATCAAGCTCGGCTCGAACATAGGCAGGCTCAGGCTCGGCTTGGCTCGATGCCACCCCTACACCAAAGTACTTTGGGCATTTTCCAATTATTCAGCGAGTGGGACCAGTGGCCTATCAGCTGCAACTTGTTGCCACGGCCAAGCTGGACAATGTGTTTCATGTGTCCCTACTGAAACACTGTAAGTTCTTTCTCCAAGGGAGTGGGAGGGAGATGTTGAGGACTCAATAGCTGATCGAGTCTTCCAAAGGAGGCACACTGAGTCACTGAGTTAATTGATTTATTTCCATATTATTTTAAATTCGTTTTTTTGCATTATTTAAGTTAAATTGCCATAGGAGCAGAATTGTAAACTTAAACCCTAAACTATGTTGACGTCAACCCTACTTAGAGGGGAAGGAGAATGAGAAAAGTCAAGTCATGAATTAGGTTAAACAGGGTTCAGAGTTCTCCTTGACGAACTCTAAGTCCGGGTTCTCTCTTGAATCTGAATTTCTTTCTTCTCTTTTTGATTTTCTGTTTTACAATACTCTTCACCGAGAACAAGGAAGGATTCTGTCCTTTTTTGAGTTCAACAAGAGGCCTTTAGCCTCTTATCAGGGCACTGCAGCAAGAGAAGAATTTTCCTTCTTTTTTTCTAGCAAAGCTGGAGGCTTTCCCTGCCCCTAGACCGAGAGAAGCAAGGCCAGAGGTTCTCCAACCTCTAAACCAGAAAGGAGCAAGGTTAGGGACTCCTAACCCCTAATCAGTGGACTGCCCAAGTTAGAAGCTTCTCAGCCCCTAACCCGGACAACAGCTTGTAGGGACCTAACCCTTTCAGCCGTGAGTAGCAAGGGGGCCACCCCCTCCTTTCCATGAGCAGCAAGAGGCTTCCCAACTCCTTACCGAAAGCAACATCATAGCTACTTAAGGGAGGATCTTTTACCTCTAATCCAGCAGCTACAAGGTCTCTCTAAGTCTCTACCTAGAGCAGCAGCAAAAAAGAGGGTCCTTTCCTACTAACCAAGAGCAAAAGCTTTCTCTAACAACTCTGGATTCACCAATCCCATGCCGAGTTACTTGATCCATGACAAGGGACCATAACAGTCCTTTAATCTATTGAATTGTAACCCTATGGGCATTGCAACACAATAAATAAGAGCATTGGCTAAGAGGTAAGGCATTGAAGCCTTCTTCTCTCTTTCAGAAATCGTCCAACCTCCTTCTCTTCTCCCTTGACACATTCTCTCCTTCCCTTAATCCAAACTCTCCTCTCTCACGTCCTTCTCCTTCCTCTCTCCTCTTTCTCTTCTCGCCTTCTTCTTCCATGTTAACCTAGAGTCATTCTCATGGGGTCCTAACTTCTACACCCTTTTAGGTATTCTTCATAAAGACAGAATGATCTACTGAGCACTATCTGACCCCAAACAACAACATTGTTTGACTAAATTTCTCAAACCAAGCCCGAAGAGTTATTTAAGCCCATATAGAGACTTCCTCAGTTTGCATACTGACTCCCACTCAACCACAAAACCGGGTGGTTGATGCATAAATATCTCTTTGTTGGAAGATAGGCCCAAGCCCACACAACCAAGGAAGACTCACATATCTAAGAGTATTATAAGATGGGCCACACGCCCAAGGAAGGCCCACATATCTAAGAGTATTATAAGATGGGCCACACGCCCAAGGAAGGCCTACATATCTAAGAGTATTATAAGATGGGTCACACGACCCAGGAGGCCCACAAGATGGGCCCTAACACATAAGAAATAGGATCCACCATGATTACCGCAAGCTGAATCCTTATCACATAAGTTGGAAGATCAAGAAGGACTCACAAAGGCATCTTTATCTTATGGTCACGTCCTAGAAGAGTTCTAGTTTGAGTTATGTTTGTCTTTTATCTATATTGAGTTATTTAATTATGCTATGACTTATCTTTAAGTGTTAGAGTTTGGGTGTAATTGGGACAAAGGTAGTTTTATTGTAATTGGACTCTACTACCTTCCTCTATTATAAATAAAGGTTCATGTACTCGGATTATAATAAGTTTATGAAGTTAATGAAGTATTTCTCTTTTCCATAAATTCAACACGGTATCAGAGCAGATTCTGTGAGTTGACTTGGTCAACCCACAGAGATAATGAGATTCTCTTCTCTAAACATTAAACCCTAAGTCTATGTTCGTAGTTATTTTTTTTTTCAATCCCTACACCTGTAGTTTTATTTGCATTTTTCACCTCTATACTGAGATTTTAATATTAAAAATTATATATTTATGAAAGAATATTTGAGTCTAATTTCTAATGAAAAACTATTTTTTTCCAATCGGAGTTATCTACAAAGAGAAATCGATATTTGCATGAGCAAAGGTCAGATTGCAAAAGAGGTTCGAGTAGCATCAGAAAGCTTCAAATTTTGAGGTATTTTATGCTATCAAGAACGAGACTTTATATGGAGATATATATATATATATATCAAAAGAAATATATGTAAGTATACTATCTTACATATTCAACCAATTTTCAATCGGAGTTATCTACAAAGAGAAATTGATATTTGAAGCATCGAAGGTCAAATTGAAAAAAAAGGTTTAAGCAGCAGGAGAAAGCTTCAACTTCCGAGGTATTTTATGCTATCAAGCACGAGAATTTTTATGGAGAATTATATAAAAAAATAAATATATGTAAGTATATTTTCTTAACTATTCAACCAATTCTTGGTCTGAATTTTTTATAAGGAGATATTGATCTTGGAAGAGTCAATGGTCAAGCTGGAAAAAATGAGAAACAGTGCTTAGTTCGGCCAGATGATATAGACCAAAATCTATCAGATTGTTTATCTTCTTATAATTATATTTTATGACAAGATATTATACTTGGATGAAAGGTATTTAAGTCTAGTTTTAGAAGGAGAAAATTTCATGTCAATGTGATCTATATTAAAAGATATATTCACTTTGGAAGAATCAAAGGTCATGCTGGTATTTTGTTATATTGAAAAATTCGAATTTATGCCCTTAGTTTTGTGTCATTGTTTGAGTTGATATATCAGGAAAATATCTCACTTCTCCCTGGTTTAAGTGCTTATTACAACATCTATGTAATTTGGTCTTATTGTTATATTTATGATATTTGGTTCAAGTTGGGATCACTGCCATTATCTCCCAGTTTGAGGGGGAGAAGTACAATAAGTATAAGAAAGAGGTGTTTTATTCCATATGTTGTGGATAAGTTTATGTGACCAAAATATTCAAGATAGGGGAAGCACAAAAGATGAAGCTTATGCATGTAAGAAAAAATATTTATATCGGATTATGATTATTTCATGGGTCCTTCTACAAGGATTATTATTTTGGTTCATGTTATATGTGTTGGAAGATGGTCGTGTTACATTACAGCTGCTGCTATTATGCCTCTTTGGATGAGACATTATTATTGAAGAAGAGGTGGCCTCAGTACCTTTTCTCATACCATAATTTATTTGACCTTCAAAAATATCATGGTTGGGATACCATGAGAGTAGGTGCCCGGATTGGGACACCATGATAAATTTAACTCTCAAAAATATCACGGTTGGGATACTAAGAGAGTCGGTGTCCGGATTGGGACACCATTATAAATAAACCCACTACTCCCCCTGTAATTGCTTTTATTACTCCTACCACTTGAGAGTCGTTGTACTGTGGAGGGACACGGTGGTGGAGACTTCAGAGCAATGCCGATAAACACACTACCGATAGAAGACGGAGTGTGCCCTACATCCAGCATTGGGATTGGAGTATGAAACAATGTCTTACCGGCTAGGAGTGATTTTTACTCTCAATTATATTCTGACAATAGGACCTCATGGAAGGACTCAATAGCGTGAGGGGGAGTTTTGGAAGATGAAGGCATATTGGTAGATGTGCCATTTTATACAAAAAAATTATATACATCATTTGCAGCAAGCTAGGAGTTCATGTTGTTCTCTCACCCCCAGCTTGAGGGGGAGTGTTGGAAGATAGGCCCAAGCCTACATGACCAAGGAAGGCCCAAATATCTAAGATTATAAGATGGGCCACACGACTAAGGAAGGCCGACAAGATGGGCCCAAGCACATAAGGAGGAGGACCCAGCATGATTACCACAAGTTGGAATCCTTATCACATAAGTTGGAAGGTCAAAGGAGTCACAAAGGCATTTTTATCTTATGGTCACATCCTAAAAGAGTTCTAGTTTGAGTTATGTTTGTCTTTTATCTATATTGAGTTATTTAATTATGCTAGGACTTAGCTTTAAGTGTTAGAGTTTGGGTGTAATTGGGACAAAGATAGTTTTGTTGTAATTGGACTCTACTACCTTCCTCTATTATAAATAGAGGTTCATGTACTTGGATTATAATAAGTTTATGAAGTTAATGAAGTATTTCTCTTTTTCATAAATTCTACACTCTTCTTTTATGTCCCCATTAAAAAAGATATTTTTAACATTCAATTGATATACCGCCCATAAGGAATTAGCAACCATAGATAATAAGATACGTATAGAGTTTAATTTAGCCACTGGGAAAAATGTTTCCTCATAATCTACTCCATAAAACTAAGTGTATCCCTTGGAAAAGAGTTAGGCTGTGAGATGAGCAACAGAACCTTCTAGATTGTGCTCGATAGTGAAAACTCATTTATAACCTACGGGTTTCTTGTCGGGATGAAGAGGAACTAGGGCCCAAGTCTAATTCTCATATAAGGCATGCATTTCTTCTTCCATGGCCACCTTCCATCCTGGATGTCTTAGAGCCTCCTGATGTGATAGTGGAACTGATATTGGAGAAATAATATATGCAAGAAATTGATAGCATGAAGAAGACAATTGATGGTGAGAAACAAAATTGGATATAGGATGAGAAATGGAGGGCCTAATGCAAGTCTGGAGCTCCTTCCGTAGAGCTATGGGCCAGGTATCAAATTGTGGCCAAATACAATAGGGAAAGATGGTCTTACCTTGGAGGGATACATAAATACCACAAGTGAGGTGTTGACCAAGTCTTCAGGGGGCTGAAGTACACTTAGTGCACTTTGAAAGTGAATTACCTAGTGAAAGAGAAAGTGAAAGTAAAAGTGAATTAACTAGTGAAAGTTGTAAAGTTGGGTCCAAGGCCCATCCCAAAATAAACTAAGCAACTTAGGAAGCCTCTTTCCCAAATAAAAACTCAAGATCTTTGTACTCACTAATCCATGTGGGACTATTCCGTAACACTCCTCCTCACTTGTAGGCCCTCTTTTGAGGTTCTACATGTGGATAATTTTGGTGGAGGCCCACATATGAGTACTTGTTCTGATACCATGTTATGTTGGGTTCAAGGCCATCCCAAAATGACTAGCCAACTTAGGAAGCCTTTTTCCCAACTAATAAACTCAACATCTTTGTGCTTGTTGATTTTCAGGATTCCATGGATTTAGCTCATGGAGAAAAAGAGAGAGGGACTCATTGGGAGAAAATAGGAGAGCAAAGAGGTTATGGACTTATGTCCTAACCCTTCCCCCGAAGCTAAATTTATTGATTAATAATCCTAAATATTACAGTTATGTCCCTAAACTAACTAATTACATCATTGTTATCTTTATGAGATGACTCATTATTTACCATAATGCCATCATTTTTTGCCTTCTGCTTGGTCTATGGGCCTTGAACCCATATTTTAAGACATTTGGATGTGTGGGTCTTCCTTGGTCGTGTGGGTTTGAGCCCATCTTCCAACACTCCCCCTCAAGATGGGGGTGAGAGATCATCATGAACACCCAACTTGCTGAAAATGGTGTAAAGGATCTTCCCGTATAAAATAGTAGTCCACCATATCTTCCAACACTCCCCCTCAAGCTAGTGGTCTCTTAGAGAACCAATTAGCATAATATAACAGAGTAAAATCACTCTTATCCATAAGACATTGCTCCATACTCCAGTCAAATGGTCATAGTCAAAAATATTTTCCACTCAATTTCACAGGTGAAAAAGTAGCCCTATTGTGGGGCACAAAATCTACCCACTTTCTCAAGGCAGCTAAAAAAACACTTCTTGGGTGAATAATAGACTTGACTCACGCAGGATGTTGGGCACACTCCTATCCTCTGTAGGTTGTAGGTCTATAGACATTGCTTAGAAGTGTAGTAATAAACTCCTCCATCACGGTGTCCCTCCATAGGGCACCGACTCTCAAATGGTAGGAGTAAATATGCCAATTAAGGGGGGTAACAAGTAATCACCTGGAAGATAATATTTTGGGGCCACTATGTGCTTTCTTCTTCATCAAGTAACCGATGTTGATAACAATCAACAACTGAGAAGTCCTTCAATAATAATGTCTTAGGCAAAGAGACACAATAGCAGCAGTTGAAATGGGTATGGGCCTAATAACACGTATCAAATAATGAAAATTGTGTAAAAATGACCCATAAGATAATTCATTGATAGTCCATCACTAAATAAGGAAGTTGCACCAAATAATATGCTGGAACCAAAGTAATAATCGAAGTTAATAATCTAGTCGGAGACAAGGGACCGAGTCGAGCCGAGTCAGATATCAGACCATTATAGCTGAGTCAAGGAAGAAATAGGTATAGAACTCGGGACCCAAACTTGTATAAAGAGGCAATATGAGAGTGGGCTGAGTCAGATTGACCTAGTAGAGATGGCTCGGTCCGAGTTGGCCCAACTCCCTAAGTTAACTTGCTGAACCAATCAGCCACCTAACTTAGGTGGGATTTTAGTTCAGAACCAGTGTCTACCCCGGGCCGCTGGCCTTCGAACATCGCGGCACAACAGAAAATTAGAGAGCGTATTTGGCGATGAACCAGCAAGAATTTACCAAAAAATAGAGCAGCAGAGTGAAGGAAACTTTCCGAGAGTGTACCAAGGATATCCAACGGCTAGCTAAAAACATTTCGACAAGTTGACAGTCAAACCAGCATAGAGACAATAGACAAAGGAGATCAATCATTGAGAACTTTCCGAAAATAATTCAATCCAGCAGAGAGCTTTCCTCGAAAAAAAAATGTTATGGCTAAGGAAGATAATATGCCTTAATCCGAGCATAGTCAAGCTTCTACTCAATCACTGGCGCAAAATAATCTCACGGATTTCCTGTTCGTCTTCCTCGTGATGTCAATGCAACCAAGAACTAGGCAAGCCAGTGATCGCCGATGACGGTAAGTCGGATGAGTTGTGGAGAGTAAGATGGCTAGTAGAAAATTTTTGAGAACTTTCCAAATAAAAAATCAATCCAGCAGAGAGTCCCAAAAAAATTATAATAGGGATTTTTTCCATAGAGACAAAGGTGGCCGACTTCACAACCTTACCAAAGTGAGTGAGATCAAGAATGTTTCCAAGAATAGCTTGCACAAGTGCAGGATCTCTTTGTAGAAGTTGCCATCGTATTTGAATCTCGACTAACATGCTGCTGGAAGATGTCGGGATTTGTAACAGAACCATCCAAGTTAAAACTAAGGTCATTGGTGGATGCATGAGAAGTACTTGACATCATCATAACCAGATCACCATCTCTTGCACCAATAGAACTCAAGTGCTCAGAGTTCCTCATTTCGCTTCCATTGAACACTAATGACTACTGCTGAAGTGACACATAGAAGGGTATGTTTTTACTGGCATTGTCTTGATCGTCTCCTCCACCTCAGACAGACGGCTTGCACGGCCAAGAAGACCATGCATCTGTAGTGACCAGAGTCATGAGGAATTTGATAAAATTAAGTCATAAGATCAAAATATTTGCGCCCCTTCTCTAGCAGACCTGCATGGCTCCATGCAGTTAAAGACTCTGTCGAATGTGATGTCATCTAGTGTCATGGCAGCACACAGTTAAAGACTCCGTTGAACATGTTTCCCCATACTCCACCAAACCTGATGCCTAGGTCTTTTGATCCTCCCAATTTTCCTCCCCCATTTTGTCATACTAACAAGGATAGTGAAACACACAAGTGAAAACAAAAAGTGGCTTAAATGTTGTATTATAGATAATATTTTCTTTTTCTTTTACAAAAAGTGTGTACAAGGCTTTATGTTGAATTTCTGGAAAAAAAAACTTCACTAACTTGATGTAAGTTGAGTACATGAATCTCTATTTATAATAGAGGAACCAAGTAGAATCCAATTACAATTAAACTATCCTTATCCTAGTTACACCCAAAGTTAAACCATAAAAGATAAGTCCTCCATTAACTGAGACTCTTCGGTGAGACCTCCTTCAATAATAGTTCTAGCTCTGTAAGACTTCTTGTTATAAGAGTCACGTGAGACTCTTCCATATCTTCTCTTCAACATTGCCTTTATGCAAGAGTTCATAACTTCATCTTATAATGAAAAGGATTATGGGTCTTCAATTTTCTTTTGCAAAAAAAAAAAATTCTTCATAGATGAAAAAACATCATCTTTTGTGATCCTCATTTATTGAATTTTTTTGTCACATAAAAATTATCACAACATGTGGAACAAAATACCTCTTTCTTGTACTTTGTCTTCTACTTCTCCCCCTCAAGCTGGGGATAAAAAATACAGAGAGACCCAGTTTGGACAAAATAGAACGTGGGAGTAGAAAATCACTCCTAGCCGTACAACAAAGCTCCATACACCAGCCAAAATGGTCATAGTCTAAAATGTTAGGAAGTAATGGGGCCGGTGTCAGAGAGGTGGGCCCCTAACGACTTTTTCTCTCTCTGTCGTGTGCTGTACTCAAGCCACATTAAAGGAGGGGGGGGTATCGCTCCATTTTATTGAGTTTTTAGAACTTTAAATCGTTGGGACTTACAGAGAGTGAGCGAAAAATAGAGTAAGTCTCGGGACTTACAGAGAGGAGAATTTTCGAGTGACTCTCGATGTTGTTGCTGTAAGAGAGTGAGCTCTGAGACTCAAAGATGTTGCCGGAAGAGAGTGAGCTTTGAGAGTTGGAGCTGTTATCAGAAGAGAGTGAGCACTGAGACTCAGCATTATTTCTAGAAGAGAGGAGCTCTTAGACTGCATCGTTGTTGCCAAAAGAGAGCAGCTTGGGACTGCATCGCTGCTGCCGGAAGAGAACAGTTGTGTGACTCGTTAACGCTGCTGAACAGAGAGCGTTCGAGACTCCCTCTATTGTATTGTGATTCCTCTCATTTGAATAAAAATCCATTGCAGCTCCCCTGGACGTAGGCAATTTTCCGAACCATGTAAAATATTGTGTCATGCGTGATTACATTTCAGTTTATTGTCATCATTTTTTTCAAAACAACTGGTATCAGAGCTGAGTTTGGGTCTGAGGGAAAATGATGGCTGGAGATGAAGTGAAGGTATCGGGAATCAAGCAGTTCGATGGCACAAACTTTAGATACTGGAGGATGCAGATAGAGGACAACCTCTATGGGAAGAAACTCCATCTTCCACTGTTGGGGAAGAAACCGAAAAAAATGGAGGAGGCCGATTGGAATCTGTTGGATCGACAAGTTCTGGGGATTATTCGGCTAACCCTGTTGAGATTGGTTGCACACAACCTCAACAAGGAGAAGACGATTGGGGGTCTCATAGAGGCTTTGTCCGGTATGTATGTGTTAGGATCCTCATGAGCCATGGATCTTGTCACCCTCCTCTCTTCTCTTCCTTCCATTACCTTGCTTGACATTGAGATGGAATGAGGGGTTGAAGGGAATTGAATTTCGGAAAGGAGAATTGGGGAAAAATGGAAGAGAGCTTGAAGGAGCTCTTGACCTGTTTATCTAAATTACGTTAGCTAAAGTGAACTCAATTGATAATTCTCATTACCCTAGCCGTCCCCTTAAATAGGGTGGAGGACGTCCAAAACCCTAAAGACCTCTTGGGTCAATGGTTCAAACCAATAAATGCTAAACCAAACCAAACCAAAGACAAAACCAAACCAAGAAACAATTACACGGAAATTGAAAAACACATTCATTAATTCCTACGCTTGTTGGTAACTCGTGATGCTATAGAGTCCATAACATCACCCCCCTCCTGGAGAAA
The DNA here is from genome assembly GCF_029961685.1 of Aristolochia californica. Classification (NCBI taxonomy): domain Eukaryota; kingdom Viridiplantae; phylum Streptophyta; class Magnoliopsida; order Piperales; family Aristolochiaceae; genus Aristolochia; species Aristolochia californica. Next base: position 21,650,799 of record NW_027181815.1, on the reverse strand, counting down.
GAGCTTGTTCTCAAGCTCGAAGGAAGGATATAAAAATCAAAATGCTGATAACGGCTCCCGTGTGGTGTCACTAGGATCGGCATCTGCCCACTGGACTAGAATTTCCCAATCCCCTTGAATGTGGCGTGCTTGTATTACCTGAGCCGGAATAGAAAGGACTCTGCCCTCATGTAGTGGCGGCAGTGGAGTGTGCAGTAGGGGCGAGTCACCCTGGAAGGGCTTCAATTGGGAGACGTGAAATACATTGTGAATCTTTGCTTCTGGTGGTAGCTGCAAGCGGTATGCCACGGGCCCAATTTGGTCCAATATCGGAAATGGACCATAATATTTTGGAGACAACTTATGGTGCTTGGCTGCAGTCAGGGACAGCTAGCGGTAGTGTTGAAGCTTTAACCACACATAGTCTCCAGGGCAATAAGATGCCTCCCGGTGCTTCTTATCATAAAAGTGTTTCATAGAGTGTTGGGCCTCCTGCAGATGTTTACGTACCTCAGTGAGTATAGCGTCTCGTTCAGCTAATGCTTGGTCCAAAGTGACGACTTTGGATGCCCCAGGTTCATATGGTAACAAACGAGGTGGATCTCTGCCATAAACTACCCTGAAAGGAGTAGTACCCAGTGCTGTGTGGTAAGATGTGTTATATCAAAATTCTGCCCATGAAAGCCATTTCACCCATCTTCTAGGTGCATCCCCCACAAAACAACGAAGATACATTTCAATCGTGCGATTGACAACCTCTGTTTGGCAGTCTGTTTGTGGATGATAGGCAGACGAAAATGCCAATTGGGTGCCCTGTAATTTGAATAATTCCTTCCAAAAGAGACTGGTAAAAATGGCATCCCTGTCACAGATAATGGATGAGGAAATTCCATGTAATCGGACAATGTTGTCCATAAATAATTGAGTGACCTGAGCAGCAGTATGTGGATGCGCCAAAGCAAGGAAGTGCCCATATTTTGAAAACCGATCAACGACGATGAATATCACCGATTTACCTGATGAAATGGGAAGTCCAGCAACGAAGTCCATGGAAATATCAGACCAGATTTGAGATGGTAGTTGCAGAGGTTGCAGTAGGCCGGCCGGACTTAAAGATTCGGCCTTGTTTCTTTGACAAATCTGACAAGCTGCTACATAATTAGCAATTGTGCTCTTCATGCCCTTCCAGTAAAAGTCCCGACTGATTCAGAAATATGATTTCTGTCGACCCTCATGTGTGCTATCATGGATAGAGGATAGGATGGTGTGAAGAAGTGGGGATTTATTATGCAAAAAGATCCTGTTTTGTAGAGAATGAGACGATCCTGAATCGTCCAATGAGGAGCAGCTGTCCCCTGTTGAATATCCTGATATAATGACATGAGATCCGGATATTGATGTACTTCCTCACGAATAGAATCTAATAGCAGTGCACGTGGGTGACTGATAGCATAAATTTGTGTGGCGGAAATATCTGACGTGATAAGGCATCAGCCCCAAATTCGAACTACCTGGCTCATAATGAACCGTAAAATCGAAGCCCATGAGTTTAGTTAACCAATGCTGCTATGGGGATGTGGTGAGGCGCTGTTCAGGAAGATACTTGAGGCTGCAATGATCTGTACGAATGAGAAACGGTCATCCCCAAAGATAAGGTCGCCAATGTTGGATAGCCTTGGCTAACCCAATCAATTCCCTCTCATATGCTGCTAACTTATGGTGGTGTTGTCCCAACTGACGGCTGAAATAAGCAATGGGGTGTCCCAATTGTTGTAACACTGCCCCTATACCTCCCCCGGAGGCATCACATTCTACCACAAATTCTGCCTCAAAATCTGGTAATTGTAGGACTGGCGCTGAGGCTAAGGCCTGTTCTGCTGAAGAAGACCAGTGGAAGACATTTTTTTTTAGCAGGTTGTTGAGTGGTGCTGCTATCTGGCCATAAGATTGGATAAATTTTCTATAATATCCCACTAAGCCCAAAAATCCCTTTAATGCTGTGGTGGAGGTGGGAATCGGCCAATCTGTAACTACCTGTATCTTGCTCTGGTCAACTTTCATGCCCACAACTGATATGACGTGGCCCAAATATGCCACCTAAGATGTACCCATAGAACATTTCGATTTATTCAAAACCAAATGATGAGAGCGTAGAATGGTAAATACCTGATGGAGGTGGTGGAGATGTTCTTCCCAATTTTTGCTATAGACCAGAATGTCATAAAAAAAAACTAACACATAGTGGCGCAGAAGTGATGAAAAGACCTCACTCATGAGGGCCTGAAAGGTGGATGGTGCATTGGAGAGACCGAAAGGCATGACGAGGAACTCGAAATGACCGTGATGTGTGCGGAAGGCAGTCTTCTCCACATCCGCCTGGTGAACTCGTATTTGATGATAGCCCGATTTCAAATCTAATTTGGTAAAAATTGTTGCACCATGTAACTCATCCAGCAACTCGTCCACGATTGGAATGGGGAACTTGTCCTTAACTGTGTGCAAGTTGAGTTGCCTATAGTCGACACAAAATCTCCAAGATTTATCTTTTTTACATACAAGTAACACTGGTGAGGAGAAAGGAGATCGACTGGGCTGGATCACACCCTGAGCGAGCATATGCATGCACTGTCATTCTATTTCATCTTTCTGGATATGCGGGTAACGATAAGGCCGCACCACTACTGGATCAGTTCCCAACTTTAAATGAATGCGGTGATCGCAATGACGCACTAGTGGTAGACCTGTAGGGTCATTAAATAAATCCGCAAATACTGTAAGTAAAGGAGTTAACTGATCATCACTCGTGTGTTGAATATGCAAAGTGTGAAGTGCGTTAGGGACCTGTGCCACAATGCCTTGTAATGTAATCTGGCCCTGTGGTGCTGAAAATGTCATAGTCCAAGCCTGAAAGTCCCATAATATCGGTCCTAATAACTGGAGCCATTTGACCCTGAGCACCAAATCAAATCCAACCAATGGAATGACTAGTAAATCTGCCTGAAAGGAATGCCCCTCAATGGTGAAAGGGGTGTTAGCACATAACCCCACACTAGCAATTTTGGCCCCATTGGCCACTGAAACTGAGAGTCCCCTTTGTTGTTGAATTTCCAATCCCAATTGTTGCACGGCTGGTGCACTGATAAAATTATGTGTGCTGCCCGAATCAACTAAAGCAAGTAGCATGAGATGATGTAACCTGGCCTTTACCTGCATGGTATTAGAACTACGCAGGCCATGCATGGCATGGAGGGAGAGCTCTGCTTCTTGTTGTACCTCTTCAACAATTTCATTTTCAAGAAGCTCTTCTGAATCTTCTTCCAACAATTCAATACTGAATAAACGTTTACAGGTATGTCTGGGCAGAAATTGTTCGTCACAATTAAAACATAGGCCCTTTGCCTTTCGAGCGTCCATTTCCTGTTTAGTCAAAAATTTACGTGGCATAGAGTGTGGAGGCACACTGGTAGCCTGATCTGCTCGGTTAGGGGCAGAGGACCCAAAACGTGGACCAGATGCAGTACCCTGTTTTCTGTTTTGCCAAAATGGTTTTCTTTGTAAAGACTCTTTTAGAACTCTCTGTTTGTGTTCCACAGCTTTGGCATAATTCATTGTTGAGTCAAAATTTGTCGGACCAAGTAATTCCACTTCCAATCTGACTGCCTCTGTCAATCCAGCAATAAAAATCTAAACATGTAGGTGAGGAGGAACAAATTCACTAGCTCTGGCCAACCTTTCTTGGAACGTTTTTTGGTAAACCTCTACGGTGCTGATCTGTTTGTAGTTGATCAATTCCCCTACTGGGTTGCTGCTAGCTGGAGGTTCGAACCTCAACTGGAAAGAATGTTTAAAGTGCAACCAATCCTGAATGGAGTGGACATTTCGGTAGTGATGGAACCACATGAGCGCTTCATCGAGCATGTGGTAGGCGGCCAAAGTAACCTTGTTTATTTCCACCGTTTGTTGATGATAGAAGAATTGTTCACATTTCGTGAACCATAGTAAAGGATCTTTAGAGCCATCATATGTAGGAAAGTTGAGTTTAAAGTACCTGGGAACCGTTGATGGTCCTTGTGCGTGAGTTGCCATTGAACCCATTGGTTGGCGCAGGGTTGGATTTGGTGGTGGCGTGAATTGTTGGTGGGGAACTGGTTGTGGTTGAAAATTGGTTGCTGGTGGTGGCGTTGGTGCTTGAAGTGCAGCAAGTTGTCGGAGGATGGTTTGTAGAGATGATTCCAGTGTTTTTAAGGTAGTATTGATGTGAGAAATTTCAGTACCTTGAAGAGTGGATCGTTGTTGTAGTTCTGAAAGTACTTGACGTATGTCCTCTGGAGAAGAGGAATCACCGAGGGTGGACCTGTCTGATACCACGTTGTTAGGATCCTCACGAGCCATGGATCTTGTCACCCTCCTCTCTTCTCTTCCTTCCATTACCTTGCTTGACGTTGAGATGGAATGAGGGGTTGAAGGGAATTGAATTTCGGAAAGGAGAATTGGGGAAAAACGGAAGAGAGCTTAAAGGAGCTCTTGACCTGTTTATCTAAATTACGTTAGCTAAAGTGAACTCAATTGATAATTCTCATTACCCTAGCCGTCCCCTTAAATAGGGTGGAGGACGTCCAAAACCCTAAAGACCTCTTGGGTCAATGGTTCAAACCAATAAATGCTAAATGAACCCAAACCAAAGACAAAACCAAACCAAGAAACAATTACATGGAAATTGAAAAACACATTCATTAATTCCTACGCCTGTTGGTAACTCGTGATGCTATAGAGTCCATAACAGTATGAAAAGCCTTCAGTGAATATCAAGATTCATTTGATGAAAAAGTTATTCAATTTGATGATGGCAGATGGTACATCTGTTGTACAACATCTGAATAATTTCAATTTTATCACAAATCAATTATCGTCGGTGGAAATTGAATTTGATGATGAGATACGTGCACTGATACTATTGGCTTAATTGCCAAATAGTTGGGAAGCCATGAGAATGGCTGTCAGTAATTCTACTGATAAATCAAAGTTGAAATATGATGATATTCGTGATTTGATTTTGGCTGAGGAGGTGCACGGGAGGGATTCAGGTGAGACCTCGGGTTCGAGTTCAGCATTGAATGTTGATTCTTGGGGGAGATCACATGACAGGAACTCAAACAGAGGCAGATCAAAATCAAAGAGCAGGGCCAAGAGCAAGTTAAGGCCTGGTCAGTAGGTAGCTTGCTGGAATTGTGGCAAAGTTGGCCACATAAAGAAGAACTGTAAAAACCCTAAGAAGACCGAGAATGATAGCGCTAATATGGTAACTGAAGAAGTACAAGATGCACTATTGCTTACAGTTCATAGTTTAGTTGATTACTGGATACTGGATTCAGGGGCTTCCTTCCATACATCTTACCATCGGGAGATAATGCAAAACTATGTTGGTAGTGACTTTGGCAAGGTCTATCTGGCTGATGGAGAGACTTTAAACGTGGTGGGGATGGGAGACATTGACATTGCACTGCCCAGCAAGAACAAAAAGACCTTATAAAAGGTCATGCACATTCCTGAGTTGAAGAAGAACCTCATTTCTGTTGGACAACTTGATGATTGTGGCCATTCAGTGGTGTTCTCAGATAGCACCTAGAAGGTCACCAAAGGGGCATTGATACTGGCTCGGGGTAAGAAAACTGATACACTCTATTCGACTACTAGTTTGAATAACACTATTGCTATCACCATTGCAAAACGCATAGTAGATTTGTGGCATTGTAGGCTTGGCCATATGAGTCAAAAGGGCATGAAAGAACCGTTGTCCAGAGGCAAGCTACTAGAACTGAAATCAATTAATCTCGGTATGCATGAAAGTTGTATTATGAGGAAACAAAATAAGGTCAGTTTCTTGAAAAGTCGCAGAACACTGAAGGCAGAAAAACTGGACATAGTGCACACTGATGTGTGGGGACCTTCCTCAGTGGCATCCCTTGGAGGTTCTCATTACTATGTCACGTTCATTGATGATCACAGCAAAAAGGTATGGGTTTATTTTTTGAAGCATAAATCTGATGTATTTAATGTGTTCAAAATTTGGAAAGCCATGGTTGAGGCAGAGATAAGCTTGAAACTGAAATATTTGAGGTCTGATAATGGTGGTGGGTACATTGATGGCGGGTTCAAGGAGTACTTTGCAGCTTTGGTATCAGAATGGAGAAGACACTTCCCAGGACACCACAACAAAACGGAGTTACTGAACGTATGAACAGAACCATAAATGAGCGTGCTAGAAGCATGAGGTTGCACGCTGGATTACCACCAACTTTTTGGGCAGATGTAGTCAATACTGTAGTCTACTTGATAAACAGAGGGTCATCAGTTTCGTTGGATTGTGGATTGCCTAAGGAGGTCTAGAGCGATAAAGAGGTCAAATTTTCTCACCTTAAACTTTTTGGTTGTCTTTCTTATGTTCTTGTTGATTCTGATGCTCGTAGTAAACTTGAGGTTATGTCAAGGAAATGTTATTTCATTGGCTATGGAGACGAGGCATTTGGCTATCGTTTTTGGGATGATCAGGGTTAGAAGATTATAAGAAACAGGAATGTGATTTTCAATGAGAAGATTGTGTACAAGGACAAGCCCAGTACAATTGTTGAAGCTGCTCCTCAGGAGTCTGAGTTCATGAGATTGGATGACCTACCAGAGGCCATCGTGCAATGCAGAGATGCGAGTGACTGGGAGAGTGGGTCCAGTGCACCCATTCCTATTATTCCGTAGTCAAATTCAGAGTTGTCCACTCCTACAGCTGAAATTTTCAGGTTAGTTAGGACTATTTGGCCTCCACAGTGTTTTTAACCTACTTTGAATTATATTCTATTGACAGATGGTGGAGAACCGCAGATTTACGAAGAAACCTTGCAAGATGAAAATTTTAGCAAGTGGGAGCTGGCCATGAATGATGAGATGGATTCCCTATTAGGGAATCAGACATGGGAGTTGACAGAACTTCCACTAGGGAAGAAGGCATTGCAGCACAAGTGGGTGTACCGGGTGAAAACTAAGTATCATGGCAGTAGGAGGTACAAGGCTAGACTTTTTGTAAAGGGCTTTTAGCATAAGCAAAGTATTGATTACTTCAAGATTTTCTCTCTTGTGGTGAAGATCACAACCATCAGGTTAATACTGTCAATGGTTGCAACTGAAGATTTATTTCTTGAGCAGTTAGATGTGAAGACAACTATTCTTTGTGGAGACCTTGAAGAAGACATCTATATGCACCAACCTGAGGGGTTTATAGTACAGGGAAAGGAAGGTTCAGTTTGCAGACTGAAGAAGAGCTTGTATGACCTGAAGCAAGCTCCTTGACAATGGTACAAGAAATTTGACAAATTTATGTGCAGTGCTGAGTACATCAGATGTCAGACAGATTACTGTTGCTATGTCAGGTATTTTGCCAATTCTTACATTATTTTTTTGTTGTATGTGGATGACATGCTTATTGCGGGGGCTAGTATTGATGAGATCAGTAATCTGAAGAAGCAGATGTCAGAACACTTTGCAATGAAGGATTTGGGACCTGCGAAGCAAATCCTTGGTATGAGAATTATTAGAGACAGAGTCAGAGGCACGTTGAGGCTCTCGCAGGCTGAGTACTTAGCAGGTTAAATATGGACAAGGCCAAACCAGTTGTCACACCCTTCGGCAGTCACTTCAGACTCAGCAAGGATCAATCACCCAAGTCAGAGGAGGAACAAGATTACATGAGTAAGGTTCCTTATGCCTCAGTCATTGGTCCATTTATGTATGCAATGGTTTGCACTAGACTGGATATTGCCTATGCAGTGGGAATTGTGAGTAGATACATGAGTAACCTAGGAAAACAACATTGGGAAGCTGTGAAGTGGATTTTGAGGTATCTAAAAGGCTCCTCAAAAACATGCTTGTGTTTCTCAAGAAGGAGCTTAGAGGTGAGAGGCTATGTTGAAGCTGATCTAGTTGGAGATATTGATAGCAGAAAAAGTACCATAGGGTTTGTTTACACTCTAGGTGGTACTGCAATTTCATGGGGTTCAAATATACAGAAAACAATTTCTTTGTCTATTACAGAAGCTGAGTATATTGCAATATCAGAAGCTGCAAAGGAGATGATCCAGCTACATGGTTTCTTGGAGGAATTGGACAAAAAGAATCAGAAGGGTACTCTCTATAGCGATAATCAAAGTGTCATATTCCTTGACAAGAACCAACATTTCATTCCAGGACTAAGCACATTCAGATCATGTATCATTTTATACGTTCATTGTTAGATGACAAATAGTCGTTACTTGAGAAAATTTGTGGAAGTAAGAAACCCTACTGATATGTTGACAAAGGGTGTTATACTTGAGAAACTAAAGTTGTGTGCAACTTCAATTGGTCTTCTAGTATGAAGACAGGGGCAGTGAGTTGCAGAGGTGGAGGATATCATGTTTGAGAAAGAGCTGTTGTATTAATATGTGTGAAGACAGATTGATATCAGTCTTCAAGTGCAAGATTGTCAGGAAGTAATGGGGCTGGTGTCAGAGAGGTGGCCCCCTAAGGAATTTTTCTCTCTCTGTTGTGTGTTGTTCTCAAGCCACATTAAATGGGGGGGGGGGGGTGTTTCTCTCCCTTTTATTGAGTTCTCAGAACTTATTGTAAATCTTTGGAACTTACAAAGAGTGAACAAAAAAATAGAGTAAGTCTTAGGACTTACAAAGAGGGGGTTTTTCGAGAGACTCTCGGTGTTGTTGCCTGAAGAGAGTGAGCTCTAAGATTCGGCGCTGTTGTCAGAAGAGAGTGAGCTCTGAGAGTTGGCATTTTCTTCGAAAGAGAGGAACTCCGAGACTGCGTCGCTGTTGCCAGAAGAGAGCAACTCGGGACTATGTCGCTGCTGCCGGAAGAGAACAGCTCTGTGATTCATTGACACTGCTGAACAGAGAGGGTTCGAGGACTCTCTCTATTGTATTGTGCTTCCTCTCATTTGAATAAAAATCCTCTGATGCTCCAGTGGACGTAGGCAATTTTTTGAACCACGTAAGATATTGTGTCATGCGTGATTACATTTCACTTTATTGTCATCGTTTTTTCATAACATAAAACTCACTCCGCTCAATTTTAAAAGTAGAAAAATTGCCCAACTTTAGGGCCTAATTAAGAGACTACTTGCTTTTTAGGGGTAGCTCAAACACAAATCACCTTTTGGGTGAAGAACAAAAGACTTGACTCAAGCTGGATGTTAGACAAACTCTTATACTTTTAGGTAGTGGGTCTAGGCATTGCTCTCAAGTGATAAAAATACGAGATGATAACGTGAAGAAATACTAGAGAAAAACAACTTTAGGAAGGAAGTGATTATGCAACGCTCATACTTCCAAAGTGACCTTTAAAAAAAAAACTATAGGAGACTATAATGGTAGAACTTAATAAATTTGACCAAGTACGAATATTTTTGGGGTGAACACAATTTTTTAGAGTTAGCTCTACTAAAGATACACAACCAAGTAACAAAAAGGCAAAACTTGAAAGCAACATCGAAGCAAGATATTGCAAACCATGAATGAGCACATGTTGGAATGATTAAGTCTGACCAAAACTCACAGATTACAAGAGAAATTTTAATAAAAAAAAACTTGGATTTTAGGAGAAAATGAAACTCAATTCTCATCAATGCATGGAGAGATAATAGGAGAGAAAATAAGGGGGAAAGAAATTTTTGGCTGAATTGACCTGTGGTACTTCTAATCTCAATATCTCCAAAAATATATCTTAGAATCACAAATGGTTTGTTGATTAAGAAACTAGACTCAAAGAGATTTAATTTTGACACCTAATTTGACATAAAAATATTCGTTCTATGACCTCTTGATTTTCTTCATTTTGTAGATAAATCTTAGCTGACTCCAATGCGAATATCTCCTTAAATATAGGTCAGGTTGGCATGAAATATTGAATTTATGATCCCAAGACAAGGTCTTTGGCCATGGTCATGAAATAGGAGAGGAAGAAAAGGAAGAGAAGAAAGGAGAAGAGAGAAAGAAGAGAGAACTTGGCTAGAGAAATGGAGAGAGAGAGAGCTTGGGAGAGGAGACAATTCTAAGGACTAATCTGAGAGAGAAGAAAGGAGAAGAGAGAAAGAAGAGAGAACTTGGCTAGAGAAATGGAGAGAGAGAGAGCTTGGGAGAGGAGACAATTCTAAGGACTAATCTGAGAGAGAAGAGAGGAGAGTTAATGATCTACCCCATGCCTTGAGCCTCTATTTATAGTTGTGGTAGGAATTTTACAATGACTAAAATACCCTAAGGGCTACAAGCTTTGAAAATTAAAAGACATAAGTAGACATACATCTTCTTAGATAATCACACCCTTATGCCATCCTTATGAGAAAACCTTTTAAATTACTTCTTTTGCCACTTCATTCACATGGGGATGGTAATTACATTGATGCCACTTGGAGGTGTCTTCCAATAAAATTTTCTCCTTTTGAAATTAGAATCCAATACCTTTCATCCAAGTATATTTTTTCTTCATAAAATATACTTCTTTTAATAGAAATAATCTAATAGATTTTGTACTCTATAATCTGACCGAACTAGGTACTCTTTCTTTTTTGGCCAGTATGCCCATCGACTCTTCTGAGATCGATATCTCCCTCTAGAAACGTCAGATTGGGAATTGGTTGGATAGATAAGAAAATAGAATTATAGATATTTCTTTTGATATATAATTTTTATATAAAGTCTCGTTCTTAATAGTATATAATGGCTTAAAAGTTGAAGTTTTTTTTCTACTACTCGAACCTCTCTTGCAATCTAACCTTTGCGGCTTCAAATATTGATTTCCTTTTGTAGAAAACTCCAATTGAAAAAAATATTTTTGCGTTGGAAAGTAGACTTGAAGATATTTTCGTCAATATATAGTTTTTAATATTAAAATTTGAGTGTGAAGGTGAAAGCACCAAGAAAACAATGGCTACAGGGACAGGAAAGATAAGAAAAAAGATAGAATACAAACCTCAACTACTAGAAGTGATAGATCTTAAATAAATATCACATTATCTCTATGGATTAATTGAGTCAACTCAAAAAACCCACTTAATGCTATGTAGAATTTCTAGAATAGAGAAAATTTTCACTGACATGCTGTAATTTAAGTACATGGGCCTTGTTGGAAGATGGGCTCAAGCCCACAAGCTCAAGGCTAAAAACCCACACATCAAAGGAGTGGCAAAGTGGTTATTTGTGGTATGTTCCATAAGGATGGTATGAAGATGTAAATACATTGACTTTGTCTTTTAATCTATTGAGTTGTAACCCTAAGGGCTTTGTAACACTATAAATAAGAGCATTGGCTAAGAGGTAAGGCATTCAAGCCTTTTCCTCTCTTTGGAAAAACGTCCAGCCAACCTCTCTTCTCCCTTGAAGCATTCTCTCATTTCCTTAATCCAAACTCTCCTCTCTAACGTCCTTCTCCTTTCTACCTCTTCTCTCACTTCTCTCCTTCTTCTTCCACGTTAACCTAGAGTCATTCTCATGGGGTCCTAACTTCTACATGGTATCAGAGCTTGAAGGTTAGGATCCTTATTCAAGTAGTTATGCCATCCATTCAAGAAGGTGTGTATAGAAGGAGTTCTGCCATGAAGAGATAGGTAAAATCTTTTTTTTTTTTTTTGCATATTCTCTCTTTACAGTTTGAGTTTTTTTCTCTCTTCTTAAATTCTTGATTCATGTCAAGGAAAGATAATCTTCATAAACATTGTGAATATCTATCTTGTATGACTAAAAGGATATTGTAGTCATGATCATCTTGTAGAAAAATTAAATGATTGATCAACGGTTGGTTTTTCGGTTCATTATTTGGATTCAATTACCTTTATGTAATGGGAATCACATATTGTTGATATGGGATTCCACCATATGTTGCTGTCAATAAGCTAACGTTACTCATGGGTGAGAGGTGGCTAAGACTCAGCTTCTTAGTTCCTCTGCCCTTCCCTCTTTTGATGACATCAGTGCTACATTGTTAAGGATTCCTGATCCATCTCCTCCTTCTCCAATTGATGCTCCATCAGCTATGTTCTCTGGTAATCGGGGTATATCATCCCCATTTCGAGGACGTGGAAGAAATACAAGAGGAGGCCACAATAGAGGTGGTTGAACGGGTCCGACCCATTCCAGCACTGAGCCTCGATTGTGCACTTATTGTGGTGGTCATAACCACCTTGTGGATTCATGCTGGAAACTCCATGGTAAGCCTGATTGGGTGACAATAAATCTAACCTCAGTTAATGTTGAGAAAAAGGAGGATAGGACTAATTCTCATTTCGGGAATGTGACCATCTCTACTGAAGACTATGCTATAATTCAGAAGCTTAAATCCTTATTGGATCAGTTCTCTACTCCACCAGGTCCTACTGCTACCACTACCATTGCCTCAGGCATGCTTTCTTCCACTTCAACCCCTTCCTCTTGGATCATTGACTAGGGGCTTCCAAACAATTGTTAGGTAACAAACACATGCTTCATTCATTGTGTCCATATCTTCCTCCTAAATTGGTCACTATTGCTAATGGTTCCCAAACAAAGGTGTATGGCAAGGGTTCCTCCTCTCTTACCGTGTCTATTCCTCTCCAAGATGTGTTATTTGTTCCTCAATTTCTGTTAAATTTGCTCTCTGTTAGTCTATTAACTAAACAATTGAATTGTTCTATCACCTTCTCACCATCTTCGTGTATATTTCAGGATCTAACTATGAAACAGGTGATTGGTGGCGGCCATGAAAAAGGGGGTTTATACTATTTTACTCTTCCACCAGTAGCTGCTATTTCATCCACTAAATTCGAGGATCAACTGTGGCACAACCGGCTTGGTCATCCATCTACCTCGTCACTTTGTTCATTAGTTCCATCTCTTAAATCTTTGTCTAATTTTAATTGTGAGGCATGTCAATTAAGTAAGCATGTTAGGAGTACATATTCTCCTAGTCTTAAAATTATTAGTACTGCTCCATTTGCATTAATACATTCTGATGTATGGGGACCTTTAAAGGTCTCTAACCTTTCTCAAGTTCAATATTTTGTTACTTTTCTGGACGATTTTACCAGAGTGACTTGGTTGTTTTTGTTTAAAGAACGATCAGAAATTCTTTCTATTTTTAAAAACTTTCATGCAATGGTTCTTACGCAATTTGAAAAAAAAATTCAAATCCTTAGATCCGATAATGCTAAGGAATATTTGTCTAATGAATTTAAATAGTTTTGTGAGGGTAATGGGCTTCTTCATCAAACATCATGTCCTTATACCCCTAAAAAAATGGTGTTGCTGAAAGAAAGAATCGTCACCTCCTTGAAGTTGCTCAGGGTCTCCTCTACTCCATGAAGGTACCCTACTTTTATTGGCCTCATGCTATTCTTACAGTAAGCTTTATCATCAATAGGTTACCTTCATCAGTAATTAGAAATCAAACTCTGTATTTTGTTGTGTTTCATGTTGAAGATTCATTTTCTCTTCCTTTTAAAGTATTTGGTTGCACATGTTTTGTTCATGATACTTCACCACATAAAAGTAAACTTGATCCTCGGTCTCTGAGGTGTATTTTTTTGGGGTATTCTCGAACTCAGAAAGGATATATTTATTATAATCCTACACTTTGGAGGTTGATGGTATCTCGGGATGTGACTTTCTTTGAAGACACTTCCTTCTACTCCTCACATGAGGCTCCTCCAGGATTTACATTTCCTCTTTCCACTCCATGCCCCCTTGTGCCGTTTCATGAAGATATTACTCAACCCCCTAAAGCACTAGCTGTCCCTCACCTGTGGAGTTGTCCGATCCACCAGAGGTAAGTCTTTCTCCTCCTCCTTTGTTTGGGCCTGAATTTGATACTTAGCCTATTGCATTACGAAAGGAACCCCATTCTTGCACTACTTCTCATCCAATTGCCAATTTTATGTCTTCTCATCTCTTATTTTCTCAGTGTGTTCAGTTTCTTGCTTCTCTTTCGTCTGTTTCCATACCACAATCCTATCAGGAGGCCCTGAAGCATCCAGGATGGAAGGCGGCTATGGATGAAGAAATACAAGTATTATATGAAAATCAAACTTGGACATTGGCATCGCTCCCAAAAGGGAAAAGACCGGTTGGTTGCATATGGGTTTTTTTGGTGACACACAACCTAGACGGGTCGGTTGCTCACCTTAAAGCACGTCTGGTTGCAAAAGGTTATGCTCAGTGCTATGGGATAGATTATGACAAGACTTTCTCTCCAATTGCAAAACTGAACTCGATACGTATCATCCTCTCTATTGCTGCTAACTCATCTAGGCCAGTATATCAACTCGATGTAAAAAATGTATTTTTAAAGGTGATATACGCGAAGAAATTTATATGGTCCAACCACCAGGATATGTGGTTGAGGGGGAGTCCGTATGCCGGTTAAAGAAATCTTTATATGGGCTTAAACAGTCCCCTGGGGCCTGGTTTGATAAATTCAGTCAAGCGCTTCTAGGTTTTCATAGGTGCTCGATTAATCACTCAGTATATGTAAAAGATACTATCAAAGGGAAGATATTATTGGCTGTGTATGTTGATGATATTATCTTGACTGGAAATGATGCTCATAGTATACAAGAAGTGAAGAATATGATATGTAAAAAGTTCAAGACTAAAGATTTGGGTAAGCTCAAATATTTTTTGGGTATAGAAGTCCTTCAGTCAAATCATGGAATAGTATTGTCTCAAAGAAAATACGCCTTGGATCTTCTTGAAGAAACATGAATGAAAGGTTGTAGACCAGTTGATACACCTATGGATGCGAATGAAAAATTGTGTGCCACAACTGGAGAAGATGTTGACACTGGCAAATATCAAAGACTTGTGGGAAAATTGATCTATCTCATGGTAACCAGGCCAAAAATATCATATGATGTAAGTGTGGGAAGCCAATTCATGCACAAACCACAAATTACTCATTGGCAAGCGTTGAAGAGAATACTATGATACTTAAAAGGTGCTCTAGGAAGAGGATTGTTATATAAACAACATGGTCACTTCAATATAGAAGGCTTCTCAGATGCAAATTGGGTTGGATCACCCGATGATAGAAAATATACGTCTGGGTATTGTACCCTTGTTGGGGGGAACTTGGTCACATGGAAAAGCAAAAAGAAAAATGTGGTTGCAAGATCTAGTGCTGAAGCAGAATACCGAGCTATGGCCCACACTGTAAGTGAACTTTTATGGATAAAGACTCTTCTTATCGAATTAGGATTTTATAAAGGAGGCTCTATGGGTCTACATTGTGATAATCAAGCAGCTATTCACATACGTTAAATCCAATCTTCCATGAAAGAACTAAGCATATTGAAGTGGATTGGCATTTTATACGGGAAAAATTTCAAGCAGGAATAATTTCTCTTAAGTATGTTTCATCTCAAGAGCAATTAGCTGATATCCTCACCAAACCGGCAACATCCAAAATTCTATCTTATATATGTGGCAAGATGGGTATTTATGATGTATTTTCTCCTCCATCTTGAGGGGGAGTGTTGGAAGATGGGCTCAAGCCCACAAGCTGAAGGCTAGGCTAGAAGCCCACATGTCAAAGGAGTGGCAAAGTAGTTATTTATGGTATGTTCCATAAGGAAAGCATGAAGATGTAAACACATTGACTTAATGTATCTTTTAATCTATTGATTTGTAACCCTAAGGGCTTTGTAACACTATAAATAAGAGCATTGGCTAAGAGATAAGGCATTCAAGCCTTTTCCTCTCTTCGGAAAAACTTCCAGCCACACTCTCTTCTCCCTTGATGCATTCTCTCATTTCCTTAATCACAACTCTCCTCTCTAATGTCCTTCTCCTTTCTACCTCTCCTCTTTCTTCTCTCCTTCTACTTCCACGTTAACCTAGAGTCATTCTCATGGGGTCCTAACTTCTACAGGCCTTACTTAGGATTACAATTGAACTACCCCTGTCGCAGTTAAACCCAAAGTTAAACACTAAAAGGTAAGTCCTAGAACAATTGAACAACTAAACATAAATAGAAGACTAACATAACTAAAATACCTTTAACTGAAAATCTTCTATGAGAGTCCTTCCATAATAATTTTGGCTCTATAAGGCTTCATTTTGTGAGAGTCATGTGAGACTCTTTCATACCTACTCTTCAACATAAATGAGTACATACAATTATATCATCAACAAAATGTACATTGGCAGTAAAAAAGATGGGTGGATCCTAAAGTGACTAAGCTAGAAGCGGGAGATGGTTGACAATGGTCTCGAGGAGGTGCTCGATCCTCTACTATCCAGCCTTCAATTGGTTTTGTATGGCAAGAATAGCTGCTTTAAGTTGCCACAACATCATCAACCGTTGTCTCTAATGCTTTAAAAGCTATCGATGGAGTCTGGGCTTCCTACTTTTGTGAGGCATCTCTTCATCAATTCAAACTGGTCTACAGGAGACTCAGGGCTCTCCTAAGGGTGCACGTTGTGGTACAGATTCCTTTGGGATCTTCTCCTCTTGAATCCATTGTCCCCTCCATTTGGCAAATCCAAGTTTTCCCACTTTTATTTCTCCTATGGACATCTTCATTATCATGTCGACTAACACTTCATTCGATAAATCTACTCCACAAGAGAATCCTTAAATCCTAACAGTATACTTAATTAGGGTTAGGGTTAGGGTTTAGTGTATTTAGGGTTTAGTGCTTAAATCCACTCGAAAACAGTTTCTAGTATTAGTACCCCAATATGATAAAAATATAAAAAACAAGAGAATCCTTAAATCCTAATAGTATACTTAATTAAAACATAACCCTTAAATCCAAAATTAGGTCAAACATGCATTATTACTATACGAATAAGTAATTTCATGTATAATTAAAATACTTATTATATTATTTAACAATTACATTTTATTGTACATTAATACAGTAATTACGTTAGCCAATGAAATTCGCACGTGATTAATTATTAAAAATAAATAAATAATATTATAAATAACAGCAACGAATGTAATAAGTTAAGTTATTAATTTATTAATAAAATATGATATACTTTAACCTAAAAATGAATGATTAAACAGGAAAAAGTTGATCTAATCATAACTTTAACACACTATATATTTGTACTTATTATTAATTAATAATATGTTTCCATTAAATTTAAAATCATTGATTTTATTAAATAAAAAATAGTTTAATTAAACCAACATAATTGATCAAATGCTTGATTTAACAATATCTTAATTACCACTATTAAATCACTAATATAATAAAATAATTTAAAAATAAATATAATGAATAAATAAAAAATTATTTCATTAATAAAAGAAAATGGATATTTTATGTGGTATTAATTGATTATATATTTTCGAAAAATTAAAAATAATTAATTGATCAAATGCATATTGTAGCTATATTTTATTTACAAGACTTAAATATCTAGTTTAATATTGTAATAAAATTTAATTTAATTAATATATAAATAAATAGTTAACTTCATTAATAACCTAAGAAAGATTATTCTAATAATGAGCTCGTGCCTTTAATATTAAAATCATCAAATTACAAGTTTAGTACATAAGAACATTACATGTTCAAAATCAATAAGATACAATCATCATTTATCATTCCACATGCAAATCGCTATGTCATCTCGAAATTGTGCGCCTCTGGATTCTAATGCACGCTGCCTCCAAAACCTTGTTGATTGGGTATTCTCTTCCACAAGACCATCGCTATCATCGTTGTTTGTATCATCCGTTATAGCTAATTGGAGTCCATCACCTCCTCCACCGAACTTGTCATCCGAATCATCATCTTCCAATTCAAATATATCTTTGTAATCCTCTCTACGTATATAATTGTGTAATATGTAACAAGCAATTACAATTTTTGTTTGTACCTCATCAATGATGGGGGTTGGATTTCGTTAGCCAATGGACGTCAGTCTAGGCGAGTTAGCCTTGTTTGAACTGGACTAAACACCCCAAACTCTAAACACTAACCCTAAACCCTCAACCTTAATTCCAAAACCTAAACCCTAAACTACATATCTTAAAACCCCTAAAAGCCCCAAACCTTAAAACCTAAACCCTATCACCCCAAAACCGAGAACCCTAATTTTTTTTTAAAAACCCTAAACCCTAAACCCTTAAATACCAAGCACTAAACCCTAAATACACTAAACCCTAACCCTAAACCCTTAAATACCAAGCACTAACCCTAAATACACTTCAAGCAGGCCTACCTAACTTACGAGCTTCATGGAGATTATGGCTATCTCAACATATGTTGAGAAGGTGTTGGATAGGTTCAATGTTATGGACTCCATAGCATCACAAGTTATCCATAGGCATAGGAATTAAATTATGTCAATTTACTTTTAATGTAATTTCATTTGGTTTGGTTTGGTTTACTTTGGTTTGGTTTAGATGTAATGTGGTGTGAACCACTTGACCTATGGGTCACTTTTGTAATTCCGTCCTCAACCCTATTTAGGGGGCGTCAAGGGAAGGAGAAATGAAGTATTGAGAAAATTAGAGTAAACATGTCAGATTCTCCCTCAGAGGTCTAGGTCGGATTCTCCCTCTGAGGTCCAGGTCGAGCTTCCTTCAAAGCTCCACCATTCCACGTTCCAGAAACAAGCATCCTCTTCCAGCTTCAAGAACAACCATGGAGGGAAGAGAGGAAAGATGAGTGACTCGATCCATGGCTCGGGAAGAACCTAACATTCAACATGGGTAATGCAAAACCAGTAAGTACACTTTTGGCGAATCATTTCAGATTGTCTACCACTCAATGCCCGAAGACAGGTGATGATGTTCATGACATGTCAAAGGTCCCATATGCCAGTGTAGTGGGGTGTTTAATGTATGCTATGGTTTGTTCAAGATCAGATTTGGCACAAGCTGTCAGTGTGGTTAGCAAGTTTCTTTCAAATCCGGGTCGACAACAATGGGATGCAGTCAAGTGAATTTTTAGATACTTGAGGGATACTATAGACTATGACATCATGTTTAGCAGACAATAGAGTGATGCTTCAATTATGGGATATGTGGATGCAGATTATGCAGGGGACTTGGATGACAGGAGGTCTACCACAAGTTATGCATTTACTCTTTTCGGATGGCCTATTTGTTGAAGGTCCATGGTACAGTCTATAGTTGCACTATCTACTACTGAGTCAGAATATATGGCAGTAACGGTGGCTGCCTAGGAGGCTTTGTGGCTTACAGGGTTGGTTAAGGAGCTGGGTGTCCAACAAGGTGGAGTTCAGTTGCATTGTGACAGTCAGAGTGCCATTTATTTGGTAAAGAACCAGGTGTATCATGCAAGGACCAAGCACATAGATGTGAGGTTTCAACGGTTCATTGAATTGGTTTCATTAGGTGAACAACTACTTGAAAAAGTTTACACTTCTGAGAATGCAACAGACATGTTGACAAAGCCTATTACTATAGATAACCCTACTTAGTGGGGAAGGAGAATGAGAAAAGGCAAGTCTTGAATTAGGTTAAACAGGGTTCATAGTTCTCCTTGACGAACTCTAGGGTTTGGAGTTCTCCTTGATGAGCTTTTAGGTAGAGGTTCCCTCTTTAATCTGAATTTCTTTCTTCTCTTTTTGTTTTTCTGTTTTACAATACTCTTCACTGAGAACAATGAAGGATTATTCCCCTTTTCCAAGTTCAACAAGAGGACTTTAGCCTCTAATCAGGGCACTGTAGCAAGAGAGGAATTTTCCTTCTCTTTTTGGAGCAAATTTAGAGGTTTTCCCCGCCCCTAGACCGAGAGAAGCAAGGCCAGAGGTTCTCCAACTTCTAAACTAGAAAGCAGCAAGGTTAGGGACTCCTAACCCCTAATCCGGGGACTGCCCAAGTTAGAGGCTTCTCAGCCCCTAACCCGGACAGCAGCTGGAAGGGACCTAACCCCTCTCATGCGTGAGCAGCAAGGGGCCTATCCCCCTCCTTTCCGTGAGCAGCAAGAGGCTTCCTATCCCCTTAGAGAGAGCAGCATCATAGCGGCTTAAGGGAGGATCTTTTACCTCTAATCCAGCATCCACAAGGTCTCTCTAAGTCTACCAAGAGCAGCAGCAAAAAGGAGGGTCCTTTCCTCCTAACAAGAGCAGCAGCTCTCTCTAACAACCTTGGATTCACCAAACAACAATATTGTTTGGCTAAATTTTTCAAACCAAGCCCGAAGAGGCTGTTTAAGCCTATATAGAGACTTCCTTAATTTCCATATTGACTCCCACTCAACCACAAAGTTGGGTGGTTGATTGCACATTTATCTCTTCTTTTATGTCCTCATTCAAAATGATATTTTTTTACATCCAATTGATATACCGCCTATGAGGAATTAGCAACTATAGATAATAAGATGCGTATAGAGTTTAATTTAGCCACTAGGGAAAATGTTTCCTCATAATCTAGTCCATAAAACTAAGTGTATCCCTTGACAAAGAGTTAGGCTTTGAGACCAGCAACAAAACCATCTAGATTGTGCTTGATAGTGAAAACTCATTTATAACCTACGGGTTTCTTGTCAGGATGAAGAGGAACTAGGGCACAAGTCTAATTCTCATATAAGGCATGCATTTCTTCTTCCATGGCCACCTTCCATCCTGGATGTCTCAGGTCCTCCTGATGTGACTGTGGAATAGATATGGGAGAAATATATGCAATAAGTTGACAGCATGAAGAAGACAGTTGATGGTGAGAAACAAAATTGGATATAGGATGAGAAGTGAAGGGCCTAATGATGGGCCAAATACAACAGGGAAAGATGGGCTTACCTCGGAGGGATCCATAAACTCCACAAGTGAGGTGTTGACCGAGTTTTCAATGGGCTGAAGCAGATCTACGTCAAGTGGCACGATGGGCTTCAGAGCTGCCTAAATGGATGAAAGACCCGAGGTGCATTTTTTGAGTAATAAAAAAATGTGTCATAAAAAAGGTGACATCCCTAGAAACAATTATGTCCCAAAGAGAAGGATTATAATAGACATAACCTTTTTGTGTACTAGAGTTAAATACACTTAGTGCACTTTGAAAGTGAATTACCAAGTGAAAGTGAAAGTGAAAGTGAAAGTGAATTACCTAGTGAAAGTTGTAAAGTTGGGTCTAAGGCCCATCCCAAAATAAACTAGCCAACTTAGGAAGCATCTTTCCCAACTAATAAACTCAAGATCTTTGTACTCACTAATCCATATGGGACTATTCCGTAACACCCTCACTTATAGGCCCTCTTTTGTGGCTCTACATGTGGATAATTTGGGTGGAGGCCCACATAAAAGTACCTACTCTGATACCATGTTAAGTTGGGTTCAAGGCCATCCCAAAATGACTAGCCAACTTAGGAAGCCTTTTTTCCAGCTAATAAACTTAACATCTTTGTGCTTGTTGATTTTCAGGACTCCATGGATTTAGCTCATGGAGAAAAAGAGAGAGGGACTCATTGGGAGAAAACAAGAGAGAAAAGACGCTATGGACTTATGTCCTAACCCTTCCCATGAAGCTCAATTTATAGATTAATAATCCTAAATATTAAACTTATATCCCTAAAACTTCGACTAATTACATCATTGTTATCTTTATGAGATGACTCATTATTTACAATAATGGCATCATTGTTGGCCTTCTGCTTGGTCTGTGGGCCTTAAGCCCATCTTCCACATCTCTTGGATATGTGGGCCTTCCTTGTTCTTATGGACTTGAGCCCCATCTTCTAAGACACTTGGATGTGTGGGTCTTCCTTGGTATGTAACTTTGGGCCCATCTTCTAGCACTCCCCCTCAAGATGGGGGTGAGAGAACATCATGAATACCCAGCTTGCTTCAAATGGTGTAAAGGATCTTCTCGTATAAAATGGTTGTCCACCATATCTTCCAACACTCCCCCTCAAACTGGTGGTCTCTTAGAGACCCAATTGGCATAATATAAGAGAGTAAAATTACTCTTATCCATAAGACATTGCTCCATACTGCAGTCAAATGGTCATAGTCAAAAATACTTTCCACTCAATTTCACAAGTAAAAAAGTAGCCCTTCTGTGGGGCACAAAGTCTACCCACTTTCTCAAGGTAGCTCAAAAAACACCTCTTGGGTGAATAATAGACTTGAATCACACTGGATCTTGGGCACACTCCTATCCTCTGTAGGTTGTAGGTCTATAGGCATTGTTTAGAAGTATAGTAATAAACTCCTCCATCACGGTGTCCCTCCATAGGGCACCGACTCTCAAATGGTAGGAGTAAATACGTCAAGTAAGGGGGGTAACAAGTAATCACTTGGAAGATAATATTCTTGGGCCACCATGTGCTTTCTTCTTCATCAAGTAACCGATGCTGATAACAATCAACAACTGAGAACTCCTTCAATAATAATGTCTCAGGCAAAAAGACACAATAGCAGTAGCTGAAATGGACCTGGGTCTAATAACACATATATAATAATAAAAATTCTTTAAAAAGGACCCATAAGATAATTCATTGATAGTCCATCACTAAATAAGGAAGTTGCACCAAAAAATATGTTGGAACCTAGTAATAATCCAAGTTAATAATCCAGTCAGACAAAAGGGACCGAATCAAGCCGAGTTAGATATGAGATCAATATAGCTGAGTCGAGGAAGAAATAGGTATAGAACTCAGGACCCAGACCTGTATAAAGAGGCAATAAGAGAGTGGGCTGAGTCAGATTGACTTGGTTGAGTTGGCTCGATCCGAGTTGGCCCAACTCGTTGGGTTAACTCGTTGAATCAATCAGCCACCTAACTTAGGTGGGATTTTAATTCAGAACCAGTGTCTTCCCCTGGCTACTAGCCTTCGAACATCACGGCACAACAGAAAATTAGAGAGTATAGCCAGCGATGAACCTGCAATAATTTATCAAAAAATAGAGCGACAGAATAATGGAAACTTTCCAAGAGTGTATCCAGCGGCTAGCTAAAAAAATATCGGCGAGGTGACAGTCAGACCAGCATAGAGACAACTGATGAAGGAGATCAATCATCGAGAAATTTTTGAAAATAATTCAATCTAGCAGAGAGCTTTCCTCGCAAAAAAATGGTATGGCTAAGGAAGATAATATGCCTTAATCCAAGCATAGTCGAGCTTCTACTCAATCACCAGAGCAAAATAATCTCGCGAATTTCCTATTTGTCTTCCTCGCAATGTGTTGGGATCTTCCCATCTATGGATCGTGTCACCCTTCTTCCCTCTCTTCCCTCCAGATTGGCTGTTGACGCTGGAAGAGGATTCTTGTTCCTTGAACGTGTAATGGTGGAAATCGGAATGGAATGGATTGAACCTTGAAGGAGATTCGACCTGGACCTCAAAGGGAGAATACGACCTAGACCTCGGAGGGAGAATCTAACCTGTCTAGACTAAATTTCTTAATGCTTACCTTCATTCATCTTGACGTCCCAATAAATAGTTTTGGGAATGAAAATACAAGCTAGACCCATGGATCAATTGGTTCGCGCCAAATTACCTCCAAACCAAACCAACCCAAATTGAGATACATGAAAAGGGAAATAACATAATTTAATTCCTACGCCTGTTGATCCCGAGTCTATAACATCACCCCCCTCCTGGAGAAAAAGATTGTCCTCAAGCTCAAAAGAGTGGTATAGAGACTGGAAAGCCGCTAAGGGCTCCCATGTAGTGTCACTGGGGTCAGCGTCATCCCATTGCACGAGTACCTCCCAATCGCCCTAAATGCGACGAGCCTGCAACACCTGTGCTAGAGTAGAAAGGACATGTCCCTCATGTAGTGGTGGCAGAGGAGTGTGCAGCAAGGGGGAGTCACCCTGGAAGGCCTTCAGTTGGGAGACGTGAAACACATTTTGGATCTTTGCTTCTGGTGGAAGCTGCAAGCGGTAGGCGATTGCGCCAATGCGGTCTAACACCTGAAAGGGACCATAATACTTCAGAGATAACTCGTGGTATTTGGAGGTTGTCAGTGAAAGCTGCCTGTAATTTTGGAAACGCAGCCATACATAATCTCCTGGAGAAAAGAATACTTCCCAGTGGTGCTTATCATAATATAATTTCATAGTATGTTGGGCCTACTGGAGATGAGTGACGCACCTCACTGAGCATGGCGTCGCATTCTGCTAAAGCCTGGTCCAAGGTGGCAACCTTATGCACCTGGTTCATACGATAAAAGTTGAGGCGGATCTTTGCCATATACTACCTTGAATGGAGTAGTGCCGAGTGCACTGTGGTAGGATGTGTTGTAACAGAATTCTGCCCATGTCAGCCACTTAACCCACCGTTTAGGTGAGTCCCTGCACAAAACAACGAAGATACATCTCAATCGTTTGGTTAACAACCTCGGTCTGTCCATCAATCTGTGGATGGTAGGCGGAAGAGAACACCAACTTTGTGCCTTGCAGCTTGAATAATTCCTTCCAGAACGTACTAGTAAAGACGGCGTCCCTATAATGGAGGCCGACATCCCATGTAACCGGACAATATTATCCATGAATAGTTGAATTACTTGAGTTGTAGTGTAAGGATGCGCCAGAGGTCGGAAATGGCCATACTTTGAGAAACGGTCAACCACTACAAATATAACTGATTTGCCGGACAAGGGGGGAAGGCCATCAATGAAGTCCATGGATATATCGGACCAAACTTGTGACGGTAGCTGAAGTGGTTGGAGCAACCCTGCTGGACTTAAAGATTCAGCTTTATTCCGTTGACAAATTTGGCAAGCTGTCACATAATCGGCTACACTACGCTTCATGCATTTCCAATAAAATTCCCAACTGATCCGAAAATATGTTTTCTTTCTACCTTCATGTGTACTATCATGGAAAGAGGGTAAAATGCTGGTAATAAGTGGTGACATGTGGTGCAGAAAAATCCGGTTTTTGAACAGGATTGGACGATTCTGGATCGTCCAATGTCCCCTGTTGAATCTCATGATATAATGCAAAAATTTCCAAATACTGTTGTGTCTCCTCCCTAATAGAATCCAACAAGAGAACTCTGGGCTGACTGATAGCATATAAGTGCGGCTCTAGAAGGTCCCAGCTAGACAAAGCATCAACCCCCACATTCAAACTACCAGGTGTATATTCAATTGTAAAGTCAAACCCCATCAGTTTACTCAACCAGTGCTGCTGAGGGGAGGTGGTGAGGTGCTGCTCTAGAAGATATTTTAGGTTGCAATGATCAGTTCGAATCATAAATGTGTGCCCCCAGAGATAAGGCCGCCAATGCTGTATTGCTTTAGCTAAACTGATCAATTCCCTCTCATAAGCTGCTAGCTTGTGATAGTAGAGGCCAAGCTGGTGGCTGAAGTAAACGATCGGGTGGCCCTGTTGCTATAACATTGCACCGATACCGCCAACTGAAGCATCACATTCCACCACAAATAACTCATCAAAGTCCTGTAGCTTCAAAATCGGCGCTGATGATAAGGCGTGCTTCAATTTCTGAAAAGAATGATCTGTTGTCTCGGACCAAGTGAAGGCATTTTTCTTGAGTAGGTTGTTAAATGGTGCTGCAATCTGGCCATAGTTGCGGATAAATTTTCCGTAATATCCCGTGAGGCCCAAAAATCCCCTTAACGTTGTGATGGATGTAGGGGAAGGCCAATCTATGACAGTCTGAATCTTACTTTGGTCAACCTGCACCCCAACTGCTGAAATAATGTGGCCCAAATATGCCACCTCGGAGGTGCCCATAGAACATTTGGACTTATTTAAAACCAAATGATAGGAGCAGAGAAGAGTAAAGACCTGGTGAAGGTGCTGAATGTGCTCGTCCCAAAGTTTGCTATACACCAATATATCATAAAAAAAATACGAGAACATATTTCCGCAAGATAGAGCTAAATACCTCATTCATGAGGGCCTGGAATGTGGATGGCGCATTGGAGAGACCAAAGGGCATCACGAGGAACTCAAAATGACTGTGGTATGTGCGGAACGTAGCCTTCTCCACATCTGAAGGATGAACGCGAATCTGATGATAACCTGACTTCAAATCCAGCTTGGTAAATATAGTGGCACCGTGTAACTCATCTAACAACTCGTCCACCACTGGGATGAGAAATTTGTCTTTAATAGTGTGAGCATTGAGTTGCCGGTAGTCCACACAAAACCTCCATGACTTATCATGCTTTTTGACTAGTAATACCCGGGATGAGAAAGGAGACCTGCTTGGCTAAATAATTCCCTGGGCGAGCATATTTTGGCACTACCTCTCAATTTCATCCTTCTGTAAGTGGGGGTAACGGTAAGGCCGAACCACCACAGGTTCAGTTCCCATCTTCAATCTAATGCGGTGATCACAGTGGCGAATAGGCGGAAGAGCAGTAGGATCATGAAATAAATCTTCAAAATTTGTAAGTAAGTGAGATAACTTACAGTACTCGGTGTTTTGGTCCTGAACTAACTGAAGTGGCAAGGCACTGTAGCCTATGTGCCCTGCAAGGTGATCTGATGCTGGACTTCTGTGAAGGTCATGGTCAGGGCCTGGAAATCCCACAAAATAGGCCCCAACAGTTGGAGCCATTTAACTCCAAGGTAGAGTCATCACCTAGGTAGACATTTTAAGGCTATGTAGCCCAGTTGGGGCCATTTAACTCCAAGGTAGAGTCATCACCTAGGTAGACATTTTAAGGCTATGTAGCCCAAGTTCCTCAATTTAAAGGTTTTAGTGAAACACCTTAGAAGGGGATAAACAAGCTCCTCTCCCCAACAACCTCCCATGACTATCTAGTGTAATTATTCTTGCTTTGACTAAGAAATACTTTGAAGTAGAAACCAGTATTTTTATTGTATATTTATTATTTAATTAGCAGTAATAATCTTTGATAATATTTTTTGAAGGAAAAATGAGAAAAATAATATTATGATAATATTTATTATTTAGTGTTAATTAAGAAGTAAAGAGTGAAATAGTAAAATCATAAATAGTAAAAATTAGCAATGAACAAATAAAAAAAATTGAATTTTATCTGCATAAGAACTAAACAAATAATTTGAACAGTTATCATATAGTAAATCGAGTGAAATTATTAAACAAAAGGTGAAACCCGTGCACTTAAAGTAACTATAATGGTATTATCGTAGTGACACTAGTTAAGGATCATATAATACCCTATCTGGCCCATTATTTGCATCAAACAGAGACTTCTCTCTCACTTGCCGTACTTGTCCTTAAAGCGTATAAAATGCTAATTCAGCAACGTTGAAGTTGAACATCAACATTATATCATCAGAACTGGCTGTCCTGTGTGTCGGCTTCTTCAATGGAGAAAACCATAACATACAAACCCTCATCACATAAACCTTCTTAGATTAGATGTTGGGAGCCTCGATATACTAATGAAAACTGGTAAAATAACTTTACTTTCTATCGCTCATATTCATTTCTGCGAAATGGAACAGTAAAATAGTCCGTCTCAAATGTCAGAAGTAGTGTTACTTCCGGTCTCATTTCAGTAACGCCTACATCACGAAGAAAACAAAAATTAAGAACAGCACTGTGCAGTAACTAAAATAGCTTGGATGTTCGTGTTGATACCTTTTGAGTAGCAGTTTACTGTTTTTGTCTCAAGAAGAGCCAGAAGATGCAGAAGGTAACAAAAAGAAAAATTAAGAACAGCACTGTGGGGTAACTAAAATAGCTTGGACGAGGAGCGGCCTCAGTGTACATCTCCATCAGGTTATTCAGATCATCATCAAATCCTTTCTCTAACTCCATCTCTTCTTCATAGTGCCTCCTCTTCATTTCAGTCCTCTTCGCTTTATAGCTTTTCTCAAGCTTCTCTCTCTCCTCCTCAAACTCATCCACACATTTTTCTTGACAGTTGATGAACTTCTCAATTTTTTCCTGCCTGCAAGGTAGGGAGACCAGGAACCACCATACAAGTGAGAACAACTTTTTCTGTTATTTACCCATTAACTTTTCATGTAGGATTGATTATGTTACCGAAGTTTACGATCTTCAGAGCTTCCAGAACCAACATTGCTTAACTCTACAGCACGGTCCTCCTGCAGGGCTTGATCAAAGACTTGCTCTTTTGCTTCTCGAGCATCAAGCATATCAGCAATTTTCTCATTAAAGAATTTCTCCATGTTATCCATCTAAAAGTTATCCATTTGATATTGGAAAACAAAGTAAGGAGCTACATACAGTTAAAGAAAAATTGTTATAAGAAAATATTAAAGCAAAATAAGAGGTAGAAATGTTATTACTTCCTCCTTGATCTCTTCATATTGTTTCTTTGCTCGGAGTCTCAGTATGTGATATTCTTCTTTTGCAATACGAAGCTGATTGCTCATAAGCCCCACTGTTTCTTTGAAAGCCTTCCGTTCAGCATCTTTGTTCTTCAGCCAGATCAATTGTTTGTTTTCTTCACTCATCTGCTTCATTCCACCCACAACCTTTTCTTGGTAAGATACCATCTGAAATTTCAGTCTGGACTTTCCTGTTACTCATACAAAAAAGAAATGAATCCACTTAACGAAACGTGGATGAATTTTGAACATGATTATTAGACAACAACAACAACAAATACTAAAGACAACATTCTAAATACCAGAACAACATTAGCTGTAAGATTCTTCTATGCCTCTAACAAATACAAAACATGATCCAACAATTTCTCAATCACAGAATCTAAAACAAGCTAATCAACAAGAAATAGTAGTAGTCACTAGCGATTCCTAAAAATAAGTGCAACCAACATCCAGGTTGCTACAAAATGTCAAAAAAAGGTATTTGTTCCCTTTCTATGATCCACGGCAACCAGGGGTAAGGCTCGTTTGAGTTAACGAGCCGAGCTCGACCGAACCATGGTTCGGTTCAAAAGCTCACAAGCCAACTCGTTAACTTAACGAGGGCTCGGAATTATGGGAGTCGGGAGCAAGAGCGCTGCAGGAGGTCAACTTCGACTTGGATTGTTTTTTGTTCTTCTTCTCGCTTTTATTAAGCCAAAGCTCCGCTACCTTCCCTGATTTTAAAAGCTTTTTAATTAGAGTGTTGACGTCCAGCGGTGACCATGACGTTATGCTTCTGCGAATCAATGGTCATCGTTTAAACACATAAATATTCTGCAAAGACAGTGAAGTGTTGAATTTATGGAAAAGAAAAAAACTTCATAGACTTATTTTTAATCAGCGTACATGAACCTCTATTTATAATAGAGGAAAGTAATAGAGTCTAATTACAATTAAACTACATTTGTCCCAATTACACCCAAACTCTAACACTTAAAGATAAGTCTTAGCATAATTAAATAACACAATATAAATAGAGGACTAACATGACTAAAACACCTTTAAACTAAAACTCCTATGAGACCTGCTTCTATAATAATTGTGGCTCTGTTAGACTTCTTATGTCACCTCACACGATCATGGTGGGTCCCATATCTTATGAGTTTGGGCCCATCTTCCAACACTCTTGGATATGTGGGCCTTCCTTGGTCTTATAGGTTTGGACCCATCTTCCAACACACTTGGATATGTGGGTCTTCCTTGGTCGTGTGGACTTGGGCCCATCTTCCAACACTCCCCCTCAAACTGGAGGTGAGAGAACATCATGAACTCCCTGCTTGCTGCAAATGATGTATAAGATAAAATGACAGTCTTCCATTCTTTCAACACTCCCCCTCACGCTAGTGCTCTCTTCCATGAGGCCTAACTGGCATAAGATAAGTAAGAGTAAAATCACTCCAAGCCATATGACATCGCTCCAAACTCCATTCATAACCCATGCTGGATGTAGGACACACTCCTATCATTCTCAGGTAGTGGCACTCATATCTTTCGTAGGTAGTGGCTCTATACGTAGTGCTCAAAAGTGTAGTAAAAACTCCTCCATCATCGTGTCCCTCTACAAGACAACGACTCTCAAGTGGTAGGAGTAATAAATGTCAATTAAAGGGGACAACATATATGTAATAATAAGTTCCTCCATCACAGTGTCCTAACCCGTGCACCGACTCTCACAGGTAGAAATGGGTGATAAATGTTTGTCACTCACAAGATAGCGATAAAAGACGTGATACGTGATAAATCTCTGTCATTCACAAAACGGCAATAAAGGACGTGATAAGTGGATAATGCCTGCCATTCACAATCAATGGACTTAAAACACCCATATACGTACGTGATGGACTTAAACTCCCAACCAAAGCAACACTCAAAAGGTTAGCGCAAAGATGTATTCGAGAGTCAAATAAAGGATGGTAGGAGAGTCTGCCAAATAACTAATAGGTAATGGATAAAGAGGAAGACAAAATGCTAGGGCCACCACTTCTTCAATAATAATGTCTCATCCAAAGAGACACAATAGTTGCAGCTGAAATGAGCTTGGACCCATATAACATGAACCAAAATAATAAAAATCCTTGTAAAATGAACCATAAAATAATCCGATGCAAGTATGTGCACCAAATAATATGTTGACCAAGGAATATGTTGCAAATACTTCAAAATAATAATCAAGCCAGAGAAATATAATCGAGTCGAGCCAAATCAGGTATCACCAATAATTACCATAATTATTATTGTAAGTCAGGATTCTTGGTCTTCAATTTTCTTTACTCTTTCTTGTACTTCTTCTTCTACTTCTCCCCCTCAAGCTGGGAGGTAATGGCATTTTTCCCAGCTTAGACGAAATAACATAGATGTAGTAACTGAAAAAGGGGTAAGTGAGATATTTTCCTGATATAGTTGATCAATAACAGCAACTCAAAAAGTGACGCAAAACAATCGGCTTAAATTCGGATTTTTCAATGCAACCGGACACCGGTAATGCAAATATATGCTTAAATATAGATTATATTGACATAAAATTTTCTCCTTCTGAAACTAGACTTAAATACCTTTCATCGAAGTATAAATTTTCTTCATAAAATATACTTCTATTGAGATATATAATCTGATAGATTTCGGTCTCTGCCTAACTAAGTACTCTTTCCCCTTTTCTAGCATGACCATTGACTCTTCCAAGATCCATATCTCAAAAAAAAAAAAAAAAAAAAAAAAAAACCAAATCGAGAATTGGTTGAATAGGTAAGAAAATAGACTTACAAATCTTTCTTTTGATATATAATTCTCCATATAAAGCCTCGTTCTTGATAGAATAAAATAGCTCGGAAGTTGAAGCTTTTTGCTGCTGCACGAACCTCTTTTGCAATCTGACCTTTGCTGCTTCAAATATCGATTTCTCTTTATAGATAACTCCGGTTTCAAAAAATCGTTTTTCCTTGGAAAGTAGACTCGAATATCTTTCCGTCAATATATAATATGCATTATGAAAAGCTCAATATAGAGGTGAAAACGTAAATCAAATAACAAGTATAGGGACTGAAAAAAAATACGAACTTAAACTGGTAGAGATAATAAATCAGAATAGGATCACATTAACTCTGTGGGTTGACCAAGACAACTCACAGGACCTGCTCTGATAC
Organism: Aristolochia californica; assembly: GCF_029961685.1. Classification (NCBI taxonomy): domain Eukaryota; kingdom Viridiplantae; phylum Streptophyta; class Magnoliopsida; order Piperales; family Aristolochiaceae; genus Aristolochia; species Aristolochia californica. The sequence continues at coordinate 21,619,387 of NW_027181815.1, read as the reverse complement.
CATGTAGAATTTATAGAAAAGAGAAATACTTCGTAGACTTATTTGTAATCAAAGTACATGAACCTCTATATATAATAGAGGAAGGTAGTAAAGTCCAATTACAATTAAACTACCCTTGTCTCAATTACATCCAAACTCTAACACTTAAAGATAAGTCATCGCATAATTAAATAACCTAATATAAATAGAAGACTAACATGACTAAAACACATTTAAATTGAAACTCCTCTATGAGACTTGCTTCCGTAATAATTGTGGTTCTGCTAGACTTTTTATTGTGTACGACTTCTTATGCCACCTCACGTGATCATGGTGGGTCCCATATCTTATGGGATTGGGCCCATCTTCCAACACACTTGGATATGTAGGCCTTCTTTGGTCTTATGGGCTTAGACCAATCTTCCAACACACTTACATATGTGGGCCTTTCTTGGACGTGTGGGCTTGGGCCCATCTTCCAACATGAAATTTCTCCCCATTTGGTGAAATTTCATTTTTTGATCTTTTCAACACAACGTAATATTTCTATCTACTTAAATAGTTAGATGTGTGTATATTTTTTTATTGATTATGGCTTCATGATTAAAATCTAGCCAAAGCTGGTTCTAACTGTTAATGAGAGAGAATTACAGAAATTGTTGAGGAATAATTACACTTTTTAATTTTTTATTTAATAACATTGATTCTTCAACAGGTAATTTAATTAAAACTTTCATTAAAAAAATTTATTATAGTTTTATTATTTTAAAATAGGGAGCATTTTCCTCCTCTCACTTCCAATAAAAAATTAAATAAATAAAGAGTGTTGGGTGAGTAAGAGCTTCCTGCCTGATGTCTATGGTGCATTGGTTATTCGGGGTGATGTATATTGAACTATTCCTAATTGTGTTTATCTATTGCTCTATATCTTCTTCTGCGTTACAATAATTTTATATAAAATTTATTTGACATATATTTTTTGAAAGTTTTGAATGCATATTGGAGTTTGAACTTGAGCTCAACTCGGTTAACATTATTGGGCTCGATCTCGGTTAAATGCAAGGAAGCATATGGGATACTCATCTAAGGTGGCAAAAAATCTGTATGCAGTCTATATACACCACCACAACCAAACCTTTAATGCCAATATTGCATAGTTTACAAATTAAATGTAACAGATCTAACAATCTGACTAATGGTCCATACACTGCAGATAAATTTGAGGCAACCACACTTAATTCGCTACTTAAATGATCTTGCAGTTTTAGCACCTTCGTTCAAAACTCAAAAGACTAGCAGGATTAATGTCTCAACAGTATTTATAAAATATTGTTTTGGCCTTCCAAGTTTGAGGCAAAAAAAAAAGCCCCAAACAACAAACAAAAACAGATGTTTAAATACAGGCAACCTGTAATAGAGAATTGAATGCTATGTCTCTCATCATTCATGTTCATCTGGTGTACAGGGCATATGCAAGTGACTGACCAGACATCCATCATTAATTGTCAAACAGTTCCCTTTTGAATAAGCAAAACATACCTTGTGAGTGCTGATTGAAATGATCCAAATCTTCTTTGCGTGCCATGTAACCATATAACTGGCGCTTTCCACCAGGATAAAAGAGCACACGTCTATTTTCCCATGCATCCCGATCGGTCCCTTGCTCTTGAAATTGCTTGTGTAGATGTTCAGCCTCATGATAACCAACTGCTGAAGCCTCAAATAACAGAACAGTAATCCCACGGTGGCCCTGAGGACCATAGGAATGCCGAGCCCTAACTGCCTGATGTAAGCCAAAATAGTCCAGCAGCTCTGAATTTCCCATGCCAATCCACTGCAATTTTTTTAACAGTTACTGGGTACTACCAAAAGAAAATATATACAACCAGAAAGGCGTGCATACAAGGGCATCACTGCCAATCAAGTCCATGATCATTAATCAAAGCTTAGCAGTAAAAAGATAATAAGGTAGCAAAATCACATTTTTTTACAAAGCAATATAACAATATCGACCCCAATATCCCACCACCCCTCCTCCCCCCAAACCCACCACAGTCGTTACGGAAAAAAAGCCTCCCATTTCCCCCTTCGCCTTCACATATTCCAGAAAAAAAAAAGAAAGGGCAAAGCCAAAGCAACCAGCCCTCAGAAAACAAGCACCCCCACTGTCTATCCTCCAAATCTCCCCCCTGCAATGCCCAATTATATGGCAATTTTTTACCCGATTAATCAAACTAAGGCTCAGACTGATCTCCTCCAATTCCTGCAAGAACAAGAGCAAAATTTCCCTCCTAAAGAATTCATAGAAATGACGCATCTCGCATGGATTTTCTGCAGCTACTATCACGAAGCTTCTGACCGCCTGGAGAAGGATATCACCCCACCCCGTTCTAAATGATTATTCTCTTGGATTATCAAAGGAATCGGCTCGCGGTCCAAGAGCGCCATCATCAAAGCAGCCCTTTGTGAATGTAAACCAAAAATTGTAATATTTGTATAAACTAAGCTGCAAACTTTTGACAATTCTATTGCTCGTGAATTATGGTATTATATGGACCCCGCGTGGGCAACGGTTGACGCGATTGGGCGCTCTAGTGGCATCCTTGTCATCTGGGACCCAAAAGTTGTAGATGCCACTCTCTCTCAATCGAGCCAATTCTCCTTTGACATTCATTTTCACGACCATTCCTTGGGGACATCCTCGGCGTTGGCTAGTGTCTACGGCCCAACTCGACAAAATGATCGTACCTCCTTTTGGGAGGAAATACTTCAACTTGTCCAACTTTGGGATTTGCCCTGGCTGCTAGCCGGGGATTTCAACTTTCAGAGCTAGGTGGTTCCGTCCACCTGGGTGGTTCCATCCACCACTGATGGGTTAGGTACTTGGCTTTCCGCACTTAACATACCAGTCTTTTGGGTTGTATTAGCTAGGCGTTTGACATGGTATCAAAGTTGGGCACCACGTTCCGCGTTTGAATCCCGGGTGAAGCGGTAGGGAACGGGAACGGTGGGTGTCAGAGCTAGGTGGTTCCGTCCACCACTGATGGGTTAGGTACTTGGCTTTCCACAATTAACAGACCGGTTTTTTGGGTTGTATTGGCTAGGTGTTTGACATCAACACCATCATTTTATGCTCAGAAAAAAGCCCACCCGCCATCAGAACCATTTCCACAATGAGAGCCTTCTCCGATGACATTGGAAGCCTCGAGCTATCAGAAATTCCTCTTTCTAGAAAAAAATTCACTTGGTCAAATGGTCAATCCTCTCCTATTCTTTGCCAATAATGAGTGGCTCCAATTATTTCCAAACACCTCTAGCCAAGTACTAAACAAAGTTGACTCTAATCACTGGCCTATTCAACTCAGCACTCGCCCTCCGGCCTGGGGTCGTTCTCCTTTTCGTTTCAAAAATTCTTGGACCCTGAATGAGTCCTTCAACTTTGATCTTGCTATCTAGTGGCAAGAACCCGCCCTAATCTGGGCTGGGCACTCCCTCTCAAAATAAAAGCTCTTAACGCGAAGATCCGCACTTGGTCTATTAATCATCGTGTTGTTGCTGCTTCCCAGAAAGACTCACTTCGCCGCTGCATTTCTGAGCTTTATCTACTCGAAGAGCAAAGGTCTATTTCTCCTACCGATTTACTTCTTAGAAAAGAATTAAATTTGGAATATTCAACTTTACTTCGAAGTGAATCTGTTCACTGGAAACAGCATACTAGATTTCGTTGATTGGCCGAGGGGGATGGAAACACAAAGTTCTTCCATGCCATCGCCTCGGCCAGGATGAGGGCTAACCGTATCACTTCTCTCTATCATGGAGACCAAGTGATCACAGATAGTCCCTCTATATCTGATATTCTTGTCAAGTACTTTCAGATCTATACACTGAGGAGCATTACAATCGGCCCAAGCTGTTCTAGCTCGACTACTTGCATGTCTCTCCTTCTTATGTGACCGACTTGGAAAGGCCCTTCACCACAGAAGAAATTGATTCTGCTTCTCTTGGCCTTCCAAAAGACAAAGCTCCTAGACCTGATGGTTTCAATGGTGAGTTTTACCACAAATTCTAGGACACAATCAAATCTGAAGTGTATGCTTTTGTCCAAAATTTTCACCAAGTCAGCATCACTCACAATGCTGTGGGTGCATCTTTCATTGCTTTAATCCCAAAGAAATCCAATTCTGCCCTCCCCCCAATATTTTAGACCAATAAGCCTCACAACTAGCTTCTATAAAGACATTGGTCGACTTCTCGCAAACCATCTTAGGGCCCATCTCCCCAAAATCATAAACCCTTGTCAAAGTGCTTTCATTCATGGTAGGAATATCATGGACTCTTCTATGGCCGCTCACGAACTTCTAGATTCCTTCAAAAAATCCAATCTGCCCAGATTCGTCCTGAAACTTGATTTTGAAAAAGCTTTTGACCGCATAAATTAGAAACTAATTGATAACCTCTTTGACCGAATGGATTTTGGGACTAGGTGGAAAATTTGGATGAGAAGTTGCATTTCTACTACATATTTTGTCCCTTTTAACGGAAAACCGTCCGATTTTTTCAATGCAATAAGAGGAATTAGGCAAGAGGACCCTCTCTCTCCCTTTCTCTTCACTCTCATCGATGAGCAGCTTGCATCGGATGATACCATACTCTTTGGTGAAGGTACAATGAATCAAATCTCCCATATAAAAGCCCTGCTCAACTTATTTGAACTCTCCTCTGGACAAAAGGTTAGTTGGTCAAAATCATCCATATTTGGGTTCAATATTGACTCCTCAATTTTAAATTCTATGGCAAGTTATTTGGGATGTAAAATTGCATCCCCCATGTACATACTTGGGACTTCCACTATCACCTGTTCTACCCTCTAAAAGTGCCTGGCACCCCATCATTGAGCGTCTTGAAGGCCGACCGGCTTCCTGGAGAGGAAGATTTTTGTCCAAAGCAGGTAAGCTTGTCCTTATCAAATCTTGCCTCCATGGTATTCCTTCTTATTTTCTCTCCTTGTACCATTGCCCTACCTCAGTTTGAATTATAACTGAATTACTTAAAAGGAGATTTTTGTGGGGTGGGCCAAATGGGGAAAGAAAATACAGCCTCGTGAAATGGGTTGACATATGTAAACCGATTGTAATGGGTGGCCTTGGGATCCGGGATATTGCAACAACTAATTCCGCATTATTACTAAAATGGATCTCGAAATTTAATATGCAACCTGCTTTGATATGGCGGGCCATTGTTGCTTCTAAAACATACAAAATCTCTGGCAGGTGGACAGGGGGTGGATAATATAATGAGTTATCTCCCGTGTGGAAAAAGATAGCAAAAATGTTGCCTGCATTCAATAGTGTAGTCAAATGCTACTATTGTACGGGATGTCAGACAAAATTCTGGGCAGATTGGTGGGTAGGCCCAAGCAGCTTTAATATCAGCCATAGTCAAATCTTTTCTTTGGCAAGAAACAAGGATGTGACCATTTCTGTCCAAAGGACAAATTTTGGCAAGTGGAACTTAAATCTTTAGAGAACATTTTTTTTTTTTGAAAATGATGTATATGTTCACAAAAAGAATTACAAAGAAACTGGGAGCAAATCCCTAACAAAAAGAGATTGAAGCCATTTCAAGAATTTCCCGAAGAGAATCCCAATGCCACCACCGGGGGGGAGGACGCATTTTCACACTAACCAATTACCACCTTCGAAGTCCCCCTCAATGTGCAGAGGACCACTATATTTGTCTCGAAAATGGTAGAGCTCATTGAGAAGACCTTGGAGCTCAAATCTTCGAAGAGCGTTATCAGATGCAAAAACTGCCGACCACATTTTGTTATACTGCAACTATGCCCACACTGTTTGGACCAAACTAATTAACAAAATTGGTCTGCAATATTGCCCATCTCAAAATCTCTTATCCACAATCCTCACTATTACTAGCGCACATCTTCCTAAGCTTGAAAAATTACTTATCGCATGCTACGTTGGTCATATCATCTGGGCCTTATGAAAAGAAAGAAATAACCGAAAATTTAACAGAAAATCTCTTCCAAAAAATATTCTAAATAATAGAATTGTGGGACAAGTTTCCTGGTAGATACTCATGCAACAAGAATTTCAAAATTTAAAGGACTCCAACTTTCGTGGAAATTCGCGACTTGTAGCTGAAATGTCTTACCCATCCCGCCCCCCGGTTATGGAAACTTGGTCCCCACCTCCAATGGCACATTTCAAATTAAATTTTGATGGAAGCACTTTTGGCTGCTCTAGGCCTGCCGGATTTGGAGGGGTCATCCATGACGAAAATGGAAATCTTCTTTTTTCCTATGTTGGGCCGATTGGAGTATCTGACTCAACTATTGTTGTGCTTTTTGGGTTGCATCATGGTTTAAAACTTTTCAAGCAACGGCTAGCGGGCCCTCTTTGCATTGAAAGAGATTCAAAAGTCCTTATCAACTGGTGTGAGAAGTCCTCTAAACTTCATTGGCGGCATTGAGATCTGTAATTTATTTTCTCAATTGCAATGCAATTGGAAATACATTCCTAGATCCACTAATCATCTAGCAAATATTCAGGCAAAATTAGGTTTTTCCCTTCAACATCTTGTTGTGGAGGAAGGTCATTTTTAGCAAGGTATTGTACTCTTTCCCTTCTCTTTATTGAAATATACAACTTTTACTCAAAAAAAAAAAAAAATATCGACCCCAATATCACTACAATATAAGTCCGGCATTTAAAGAAATTAATATTTTGAACATGACAACAGAAAGAAACAGATGTTATATAAATCTTCCTTTCTATTCCTGTGTGCTTCTACAATCAATCAAAACTTGCAATGCCATTATTCCGTCAAAAGTTGACAAAGTCTCACAGGGGCAGAAGTATGTGAGTATGTCTCATCAATATTAAAGAAAAAAAAAAGGTAGTAGTTCACCATAAACCAAAACAACTTCACAAAAATAAGTAACAAGAACACAAATTCTAATTGAAACAGACTGGGTTTAAGTCTTTCCTAAAAGAACTGACCGAAGTTAGGAAGCCTTCTCTCAAGTAACAACCACAGGAATTTCTTTGACTTCATTAGTGTAAAGGATCTATTCCCACTAGAGTCACTCTCACACCTTAAGCCTAAAATAAGGGATAACAAGCCTGAGACACGTACAATCTAAACAGCAGAAAAACTAAGTGAGACACGAAGTATGCCCAACAAGATAAACATCCTACTCCAATATCATGTTATATTAAGATTAGGTTCATCCAAAAATGACAATATGAAAGTCTTTTTTCAACTAGTAGCCGGAAGATTTGACTTAAACTTCCAACTTATGTCAGATTATTCACACTAATGTTACCACTAGAGGTCATGAATCATCTTTCATATAGCAAGGTTCTGTGTGGAGGGGTTGTTGCATTCAAAGGTGAACTTGATGAATTTCAGTCAGGCATTTTCAATGTTTGGTTTTGAAGGTCAATAAATAGACACTACTATTTCAAAAAAAAAAAAAAATAGTTAACACTATGAACAGACTCACAAGGCACCTTTTTGTCGATTATGTCAAAAGATAAAGTCTCTAGAAAGTCTTGATGCATATTCAATATCTTGCTACAATAAAAAATAGATGTAAAAGCCTTATGATTTCCTCCACAACGTATCTACATTAAAAAGTGTAACAATATTTCTCTAGCAAATCAACTGAGAAAGAGGGCCAACAGAAGTACCTTTTCATTCTCATCTTTCTCCAGTAAAGTATTCCTGATAATGACCATCGGAGGCCAAACTATCTCCTGATCAGTAGAAGAGGAGCGCAAACCCCTCCACTTACCAAATGCTTCATTAGGTGGTACTACTGAGGTAACTCTGAGGCGCAGCTCCTGTTCCAGTAATTCTGCAAGCTCACGGTGCAGTCTCACTCTTTGTGATCCTTTTGTCTTGACATGCGTCATCAGAGGCTGAAGACCTTTGTACCCATCAATAGCACCAGGACCATCATGGCAAGCTGGACAGTGCCATTGCCTTTGCGAATCAGACAACTCTTCTACAGCCAAATTAGCCTCAAAGAAGGCTATGAACCACTTGCTCTTCTTACGTGTCTCATGGCTCTTTTGACTAGCATCAGAATCATAATCATCACTAAGGATGTCATCGTCACTGTCCTCCACAAGTTCACCGTCATCAGCTTCAGCATCTAGCGGGTGTTGATTAGTATGAGGCAAATAGCTTCCTCCTGCTGAATCCTGAGGAAAAGAACCAGACTTAACATCATTATTGTTTTTTGCATCCACAGGTGCTGACTTGACATCTCCATTTCCCCTCCCAGCTGGTCTTCTTGGTTCTTGTGCTTTGTTCTGCCGATTGTTTCCAGAAGCCTCGACTTTCCGGGTATTATTAGCAGCACTTGGTTTCGGTTGCATTTCTTGATGGTTCCCTGTCTTGGGGGAAGAACTAGAGGCTCCTCGTGACTTAGCTGCAACGTTTATGTTTCGGTTTTTAGATTTCTTTGCTACTTCACACCCACCATCATGTTCAGAACCCACCATCGGATCTACCAGGACAGGATTAACTTGGTTAACTTGAGCATTCATGTTTCCAGAACCAGACTCTCCTGACAAAGTCTGCTTGGGACTGGCACCAGCAGCCAAAGATGCCTTGCCACTTCCTTGTTCTGAATTCATCAGTTGTATTCCTGCATCATGGTTTCATGGAATATAAAATATAAAAGTGTGGTATCCATGAGTGCAAAAAGGAAGACCATCATACATATAGAAGCAATCACTGAAAATTAAAATACATTTCACACTCCAAATCCATGTGAGAAACAGCAACTTGATCAATTATATATACAAAACAGATACCAACTGAACATTTTACAATATGGTCAACCCGAGCCTCAAATAGAAAGTAAGCCCAAAACCAGTCCTTAGTGAAGCTCAAAATCAATGGAGTAAGAAACAACTTTACAGCATTAAGATACAAAAAAAAAAAAAAAGGAGAAGTTCTTAACATCTTAAAATATAGATAGATCCAAAAAAAAATAACAGACATGCGGGTCATTGACACAATAAAAAGCACCACACTCACATATCTAGCAGCCCGAGAAAAGTTTGAATCGAAATTAATTCAGGAAATTCCAGTTTATCAACACATCGTAAAAGAGAGAAAGAGGCAGACTAGACAGCACGCAAAGCTACGCGTCGTGTGTGTGTGTGTGAGTTAGAGAGAGAGAGAGAGATCTTCCTTATATTAGATGAGAATAGACAGATCCTTCATAAAAACCAGAATTCATATAAACACGAAGATACACAACGAGAGGCAGGAAGAGATTTAGAACTTTATTAAAGGAAACATTTCACTAGATACTAAAAGAGTACGAAGTAAAGAAGGTTTCAGCTTTCAGAAGCTAGTAGAGTCGTACATGTTGAGAGAATAAAGTAGCTACAGCATTCTGATCGAGATATAAACACCTAATGATAAATGAAGGAGCTTCTGGCAACAGAAATACAGATGGCAGAGTACGATAATCACGAGGTTAAAATATATACTGAGAGAGTTGGCTTGGAAGTAAATAGAAGCAGCGAAAAGATCACAGTCATAAAAAAAAAGAAGGACACAACAAATAAAGCTGCCTTGAGACGTCCAGAGACACTGAAGAAAGCCACTGTAAGGAAAAAGTAAAATCACGGAGAGTTTTAGGGCCAAAGGTTACATAAAACTCCGGAAAGAAATCAAAATGCAAACAAAGTGCAAAGAACGAGAAAATAACACGGCTACATAACACATAGGAGCGAGAAAAAGAGCAACTAAAACCTGAAATCAGTACGAAATCGTCAAACAGATAAACAAATAATCAAGGAACAATTATCAAACAAAATGTGAGGATCATTGACCAATAAATCACAAGTAAGAAAATCATCGCATAAGGCGAACTAAAGTACGCTGGAAGCAAGAGTTACCACCGATGCTGCGAAAAACTCCACCCGCATCAGCCGCCCGAAGTCCACAAAATCTTCGTCGTTCAGATCAACAGAATAGGAACAAGTTCCGTAGCCGGAAAGGAGTAAGACGGCTCCAGCAACCTCAGCCGGGAGCGGATTCTTCCAGTACGTTGGAACCGGGAGACAGAATAAAGGGAAAGAGGAAAGGGGAGTCGCAATCGCATGGGACATGACGTGCGTCGCAAGTTTTTTATTTTACCGCTGCAGTAAGCCTGTAAAATATAGTGGCGACCGCCGGACGGCGAGAATGCGGACTTCAAAATTGATTTAATTTCGACTTTTGTAGTGAAAGCTTTGTAAACAAAAAGGAATTGCGTGAGATGCGTCAGGCAGGAAGAACCACAGACTTCTCACAAATGAGAAGCAAGAGAGATTCAAGAGAGATTCTCAAACTCAAGCTCAACTATCTTATCATCTCATCTCATGTACTAAACAGTCAAATATGAAGGGGAAATATCATAGGTCTCTTAAATATTAAAAACTGCCTCATTAGGCTGTGCTTGTACTAATAGAACAGTGTAAAAAAAATATCACACACAAAATTTCTTGCCCACCTTAACTTTTAAGTATTTATGCCATTTTTTTGGGACGAATATGTCTATGGTTAATATAAATTACAAAGATGTAACCCTTATTCAATACATAATGAAATTTTAGCGCCGTCGCTCTGGTGGATGTAGGCATATTACAGAACCACCTAAAACCCTTTGTTTTCTTTGTTCTTCCATGATTCTTCGGAGTTGTTAGTATAATATAGTAGTTTCATTAATCTATAAATAGAGTTGTAGGAGGAGGATTAGGAAATCAGGTCCATAACCTCTTCTTCCTCCGGTTTTTTCCCAATAGGACTCTCTCCCTTTTTCTCTATGAGCTAAATCCATAGAGTCCTGAAAATCAACATGGTATTAGAACATTAATTTTTAGGATTCGTAGTACGGTTTTCAGCCTTTCTGAAACCCATTATCGTATCGAAGTTTTCATAGTTGCTGAAATTCAGATTTAAAATTTGATACCTTGATACCTAGCTAAAAATCCTCGTTAGCCATTTATTTAGAAGAGAGAATTTTCCTGTTCATGTAAAAGCTCTCAGTCTGGTCCGAAGGAGAATTTCACCGAAGCAAGAAAGCGGCCTTGAGCGAGTTTCGGCGTCTCAGCTCTATGTTATTCCGCTGGGCGACATCTCCATATAGAAGCCATCGTCCGGGACTCGTATATTTTCCGCTAGTTGAAAGATTGTCGTCACCGATCAGTTTCGTGGCCCGTGCTGCTTCACCAGCCTCTGTTCCCGAAAACTCTGCCTTCCCCGACATTAATAGACTCCGAACAAAAACAATGGCTACCTGTTACTCTGCCAAAAAATCCGTCCTAGGAACTAGACAATGTGAATAGGTCATCCGACGAGAGGCCTTGTTTCCTCCCGACCGTTACGGGAGACGATTCCATTTCCAGCGCATGACTTCTCTCTTTCTTGCGGTGGTACTCTTTGGCAGCCATTGATTCCAGTCCATATCTGTTCTGCGAATGACATACACGACACCAATATCGTATCATAATTCCGGGATTTGTCTGCTAGAAAGTTTTTGTATTCCAAGAAGTTGTTGTTTTCGAATTGATTCTCGCCCGATAATTATTCTAGTGCAGAGGTAGGAAACACAGAGCAAATCCACGTATCCATGGTTCTCTGCTTCATCTGGTAAGTTGTTGGTTCTGTTTCATCTCATTCCAGAAATCCGAACAAAAATTATTTGCAGCAGAAGATTAAAATCCGGTGTTGTTCTTATTTCGGAAAACTCTCCACTTATTTCTGGAATGAAGTTGCTAGATCCTTTCTATTTTTCGTTTCCTTTCTGAGAGTCCACAATCCGAAAAACAATTTTGAACCGCTGCTCTGTTCGGCGCCGAGAGGAGGAAGAAGATACTGTAGAAAATTTATATGTTTCCTAAGTTAGGAAACCATAATTAATCAGCGTCAGTTCAGCGCAGCTTGTGCTCGTTCCAGCCCAACACGGACTGGCCGCCGAGTCAAACCAGCAACCCGATCGCTTTTGCACTAGTATTTCGAGTTAACTCGGACCAACTCGGATCGAGTCAATCCGGTCCGGATCAACTCGGTCAGTCAACTCAAACATGGCACACTTATTTTTCTACCTCGGTATATGTGTCCAAGTTTATACATATTTCAGTGTGACTCGGTAAATTTTTTTCTAGCTAGATTTTGAAGAATTGATAGATAATTTCTTGGTCAGCATATAATTTGGAACATATATTTGCATTAGATTATTTTAATGGGTCAATTTTACAAGGATTATTTTGGTTCGTGTTATATGGGCCCAACCCATTTCAGCTCCTGCTATTGTGTCTCTTTGGATGAGACATTATTATTAAAGAAGAGGTGGTCTCAGTACTTTTTCTCATACCATAATTTATTTGAATCTCAAAATTATCACGGTTGGGACACCATAAGAGTTGGTGCCTGGATTAGGACACCATCATTTATTTAACTCTGAAAAATATCACGGTTAGGACACCATGAGAGTCCGTGTCCGAATGTGGACACCATGATAAATAAGCTGCCCACTTCCCTCCCCCCCCCCACCATTAATGTCATTTATTACTTCTACCACTTGAGAGACGTTGTCATGAGGAGGGACATGGTGATGGAGTTTTTTTTTTTTTCACAACCTTCAGCGTTTAGACCCACTACCTACATTAATAGGAGAGACACTACCTACAGAAGATAGAAGTGTGTCGAACATCCAACATGAGTTATTTGATTGGATTATGAAGCAATGTCATGCGACTTGAAGTGATGCTACTCTCACTTATGTTATGCCAGTTGGGCCTCATGAACGAGAGCACCAGCGTGAGGGAGAGTGTTGGAAGATGAAGACAAATTTTATACATCATTTGCAACAATTTGAGAGCTCATGTTGTTCTCTCAACCCCAACTTGAGGGGGAGTGTTGGAAGGTAGGGCCCAAGCCCACACGACTAAAGAAGACCTACATATCCAAGTGTGTTGGAAGATGGGCCCAAGCCCATAAGACCAAGGAAGACCCATACATCTAAGAGATATAGAAGATGGGCTCAAGGCCCACAAATCAAGGAGAAGGCCCATAGGCCCACATACAATGATGGCAGGAGGGTAAATAAAGGGTCATCTCATAGAGATGGCATTGATGTAATTAGATTAAAGTTCAAGGGTTTAAACCCTCAACCCTAAGTTCAGGGGTATTATTGTAATACAGTAGCTTCATTAATCTATAAATAGAGCTGTAGGGGGAGGGTTAGGAAATCAAGTCCATAACCTCTTCTTCCTCTGCTTTTCTCATAATGGGTCACTCTCCCTTTTTCTCTATGAGCTAAATCCTTGGAGTCCTGAAAATTAACAAAATGGAAGTGAAGGTTGTGGCACTATCAGGCTTTGTCTGGCTAATGACATGATGTATCCCGTCATGGATGAGGAATCATTGACGAAATTTTAGTTGAAACTGAAAAGTCGGTATATGTCCAAGTCATTGACGAACAAAATCTATTTTAAGCAGAAACTATATGGTCTTAAGATGTCAGAGGGCTCGAGTTTGAGCCAGCATGTCAACGTTTTCAATCAGCTCATTAGTGATTTGAGGCTGGTTGAAGTGAAGTTTGAAGACGAAGACAAGGCGTTAATGTTACTGAATTCCCTACCGAATTCTCCTACGTACGAAAATTTGGTTATGACTTTGATGTGGGGCAAAGAAAGTCTCAAATAGGAGGATCACAAGTGCTCTATTAAGCTTCCATTAGAGGAAGAAAGCTAGTGATGAGACTTCACAAGGTGAAGGACTTGTGGTGAAGGGTAACCAGGAACGTGGAAGAAACAAGTCTTGGAGTGGATCGAGTAACAACAAATCTCGGTCTAAATCCAGGAAGAGGAAGGACCACGTGTTTTAAGTGCCGGGAAAAGGGGCACATACAACGGGATTGTCCAGAGAAAAAGAAAGGGAATGCAAAGCACAAACTGGGCCCATCAAAGTGTGTGAATATAGTGGAAGAAGAAGACTCAGGGAGTGGTGATGAGGATATGCTTTCTGTTTCATCCAATTCAGATCATCTAAGATATTTTTGGATTATGGATTCAACATGCTCTTATCACAAGATACCCAATAAAGATTGGTTTCACACCTACAGGTTAGTAAACTCTGGTTTTGTTATGATGGGTAACAATACTTCATGCAAAGTTGTTGGAATAGGGAGTATAAAAATTAAAATGTTTGATGTTGTGATTAGAACGTTGTGTGATGTTAGACATATACTGGATCTAGGGAAGAATCTGATTTCATTAGGCATTTTAGATCGTAATGTTAGGATCTTCCCGAGCCATGGATCGAGTCATCCTTCTTTCCTCTCTTCCCTCCATAGATGCTCTTGACGCTGGAAGGGAATTCTTGTTTCTGGAACGTGGAATGATGGAAATCAAAGAGAACGCAAGAGCTTTGAAGGAAGCTCAACCTGGACCTCAGAGGGAGAATCCGACCTAGACCTCTGAGGGAGAATCTGACCTGTTTAATCTAATTTTCTTAATACTTGCTTTCCCTTCTCCTTAACGTCCCTCTAAATAGGGTTGAGGACGGAATTACAAAGGAAACCCATAGGTCAAGTGGTTCACGCCACATTACAACTGAACCAACCCAAAGTAAACCAAACCAAACAAAGTAAACTAAACCAAATGAAATTACATGCAAAGTAAATTGACTTAATTTAATTCCTATGCCTCTAGATAACTCGTGATGCTATGGAGTCCAAACATCACCCCCCTCCTGGAGAAAGAGCTTGTCCTCAAGTTCGAAGTATGGGTAGAGGGTGTGAAACGCAGCTAATGGCTCCCATGTCGTGTCACTGTGGTCAGCATCTGCCCATTGCATGAGGATCTCCCAATAACCTTGAATGCGGCGAGCCTGTAATACCTGTGCCGGAGTAGAAAGGACACGACCCTCATGTAGTGGGGGGCAGCGGTGTGTGCAACAAAGGCGAATCACCTTGGAAGGCCTTCAGGTGTGAGACATGAAACACGTTCTGAATCCTGGCATCTGGCGGAAGCTGCAATTGGTAGGCCACTGTACCAATGCAGTCCATAACCTGAAAGAGACCATAATATTTCGGAGAGAGCTTGTGGCGTTTCAAGGCTGTCAGTGACAACTGCCTGTAGTGTTGGAGACGCAACCAAACATAATCTCTGGGAGAAAAGAAGACTTCCTGGTGCTTCTTGTCATAATACATCTTCATAGACTGTTGTGCATCTTGGAGATGAGTTCACACCTCATTGAGGAAGGTGTCTCTTTCGGCTAATGCTTGGTCCAAAGTGGCGACTTTAGAGGCCCCTGGTTCATATGATAAAAGGCTAGGCGGTTCTCTACCATATACCACCTTGAATGGGGTTGTGCCGAGGGCGTTGTGGTAGGCTATGTTGTAACAGAATTCAGCCCAGGCGAGCCACTTTACCCACCTCTTAGGTAAGTCCCCCACGAAACAGCGAAGATACATTTCAATTGTTCTGTTGACAACCTCTATCTAGCCATCAGTTTGCAGATGGTAGGCTGAAGAGAAGGCTAATGTTGTGTCCTACAGCTTGAAGAGTTCTTTCCAGAAGGTACTTGTAAATATTGCATCCCTATCATTGGTAATGGAATTAGGCATCCCATGTAAGCGAACAATGTTATCCATAAATAGCTGAGCGACCTGAGCTGCAGTGTAGGGATGCGCCAGAGGGATGAAGTGCCTATACTTTGAGAAATGATCCACCACTACAAAGATAACGGATTTGCCCGACGAAGAGGGAAGTCCATCTATGAAGTCCATAGAAATATCAGACCAGACCTGTGATGGTAGCTGAAGTGGTTGTAGCAATCCAACTGGACTCAATGTTCCAGCTTTGGTCCGTTGACAAGTCTGACAAGTTGCCACATAATAGGCTATACTGCGCTTCATGCCCCTCTAATAAATTTCCCGACTGATCCAGAAATATGTTTTTTATCGGCCCTCATGTGTACTGTCATGGAAGGAGGCTAAAATGCTGTGAATCAGAGGGGATGTGTGGTGTAGAAAAATTATGTTTTTGTAGAGGACTAGATTGTCCTTAACCCTCCAAGTGTTTTCCGCTGTCCCCTACTGGATGTCATGACATAAAGCTATAATTAATGGGTACTGTTGTGCCTCTTCACGTATAGAATCCAACAAGAGAGCTGTGGGCTGACTGATGGCATATAATTGCGGCTCTGGAATATCCCGGCGAGATAAAGCATCAGCCCCTACATTCAAACTCCCCGGTTTATACTCTAAAGTAAAGTCAAACCCCATAAGTTTACTTAACCAATGTTGCTGTGGTGAGGTAGTGAGGCGCTGCTCAAGTAGATACTTGAGGCTGCAATGATTAGTGCGAATAAAAAATGAACGTCCCCAGAGATAAGGGCACCAATGCTGTATAGTTTTCACCAATCCGATCAATTCCCTTTCATAAGCAGCTAACTTGTGGTGGTGTTGTCCAAGTTGGCGGCTAAAATAAGCAATCGGGTGGCCCTGTTGGTGTAACACTGCACCAATACCGCCCCTTGAAGCATCACATTCCACTACAAAGGACTCATCAAAGTCGAGTAGCTGCAAAACTGGATCGGATGATAATGCCTCTTTCAACTGGTGAAAGGAATGAGCCGCTGTCTTTGACCAGGTAAAGGCATTTTTCTTGAGGAGGTTGTTGAGCGGAGCTGCAATCTGGCCATAGCTACGAATAAATTTTCTATAATACCCAGCTAGGCCCAAAAATCCCCTTAAGGCTATAATATATGTAGGAGTAGGCCAATCTGTGACCGCCTGTATCTTACTGTGGTCGACTTTCACCCCCACTGCTGAAATAACGTGGCCCAAGTATGCCACTTCTGACATGCCCATAGAACATTTGGACCGATTTAAAACCAAATGATGTGAACGGATAAGAGAAAATACCTGTTGAAGGTGTTGAAGATGTTCTTCCCAACTGTAGCTATAGACCAAAATATCGTAAAAAAATACCAATATGTATTTTCGCAAGAGAGAGGAAAATACCTCATTCATAAGGGCCTGGAAGGTGGAAGACGCATTTGAGAGACCAAATGGCATTACGAGGAACTCGAAATGGCCGTGATGCGTGCGAAACACTGTTTTCTCCATATCTGATGGATGAACTCAGATTTGATGGTAGCCAGATTTCAAATCGAGTTTAGTAAAAATAGTAGCTCCATGTAGCTCATCTAGCAACTCGTCCACCACTGGGATAGGAAATTTATCTTTAATAGTATGGGCATTGAGTTGCCGGTAATCCACACAAAACCTCCATGACTTATCATGCTTGCGGACCAGTAATACCGGTGATAAAAAAGGAGATCTGCTGGGCTGAATAATACCCTGTGCTAGCATCTTCTGGCACTGCCTTTCAATCTCATCCTTTTGTAAGTGGGGGTAATGATACGGACGCACCACTACAAGCTCAGTTCCCATTTTCAAACGGTTACGGTGATCACAGTGCCTAATTGGCGGTAAAGCAGTAGGGTCCTGAAAGATATCCTCAAATTCTGTAAGTAAGTGAGATAACTTACTGTTGGCCGTGGACTGGACCTGGACAACCTATAGTGCGCAGGGCACTGGTGCTTGTGTGCCATGCAATATAATATGACGTTGGTCCACTGTAAAAGACATGGTTAGAGCTTGGAAATCCTATAGTATTGGCCCCAACAATTGAAGCCATTTAATTCCTAGTACCAAATCGAATCCTAACAGTGGAATCACCAGAAAATCGGCAATAAATGCATGTCCCTCAATATCAAAGTGTGTGGCTGGAGATATGCCCACACTAGTAATTTTACCCCCCATTGGCTACAAATATAGAAAGAACAGTCTGTTGCTGGACTACTAACCAAAGTTGTTCTGCCGCCGGCTGACTGATGAAATTATGTGTACTGCCCGAGTCAACTAAAGCCAGTAACTGTAGATGATGTAACTAGGCTTTAACCTGCATTGTGCTTGAACTGCTTAGACCAGTCATGGCATGAAGGAAAATCTCTAGATCCTCTGGGTCCGTTTTCACAATCTCCTCCTCAGGTAGTATGTCGTCTCCATCCTCCCACATACATATACTGAATAATCGTTTATAGTGGTAACCAATGACATATTGTTCATCACAATTAAAACAGAGGCCCTTGGCCTTTCTCTGATCCATTTCCTGTCTGGAGAGTTTTTTGAAGTAAGGAGCAGGTGGAGCTGAATTAGCTGTGTCTGGGCGTGGGGCTGCACTATCTCTAGAACGTGGAGGTCCATAGTAAGGGGTTGGCGCTGAGGCATTGTGCTTTCCTGGTCAAGCTGGTTTTCTGACCAGTGACTCCTTTAGAACACGCTGCTTGTGCTCAATTGACCTGGCTAAATTCATAGTGTGGTCCAAATCTGTAGGAGCATGTAATTCAACTTCTAGTCTCAGAGCTTCTGTCAAACCTGTAGTAAAAATATGAACATACTGTGTATGACTGACAAACTGGTTTGCTCTGGCTAACCTTTCCTGGAAGGTCTTTTAGTACACCTCTAGTGATCCAGTTTGTTTGTAATTGATTAATTCACCCAATGGATTGCTACTAGCTGGAGGACCAAATCTCATCATGCAAGACTGCCTAAAGGTTGCCCAATCCTGAACTAATTGGTAATTTCAGTTTGGTGGTACCATAGAAGCGCTTCATCGAGCATGTGGTAGGCGGCCAAATAAACTTTCTCATCCGCAGGTATTTTTTGATGATAAAAGAACTGATCACACTTGGCTAACCAAATCAAAGGGTCCTTAGACCCATCATACGTACGAAAGTCAAGTTTTAAATACCTGGGAACAATATTTGGTCCTTGAACGGTAAGCCCCAGATGGGGATGGTGTTGACGCATTGGTGGTTGGGGGAGGTGGTGGGTGAAATTGATGGTGGTTGTCCGGTGGATAGTAGGCAGCCGGTGGTTGTGCTCGTGTATGATTGTCCTCTTGTCGCCGGAGGAGAGCTTGGATGGCAGCATCCATTGATTTTATGGCTTCACGCAAATCATTGGTTATTTGACGCACCTCTTCCAGGGATTGAGGAATCCTGAAGGTTTGTCCTCTGCCTAGTATCTTCCACAAATTGCCTCGAGTCATCAGGGGAAGAGGAATCCCCAAGGGTGGACCTATCTGATACCACGATGTTAGGATCTTTCCGAGCCATGGATCGACTCACCCTTCTTTCCTCTTTTCCCTCCATGGATGCTCTTGACACTGGAAGGGAGTTCTTGTTTTTGGAACGTGGAATGATGGAAATCAAAAAGAACGCAAGGGTTTTGAAGGAAGCTCAACCTAGACCTCAGAGGGAGAATCTGACCTAGACCTCTGAGGGAGAATCTGACCTGTTTAATCTAATTTTTTCAATACTTTCTTTCCCTTCTCCTTGACGTCCCCCTAAATAGGGTTGAAGACGGAATTACAAAGGTGACCCATAGGTCAAGTGGTTCACGCCACATTACAACTGAACCGACCCAAAGTAAACCAAACCAAACAAAGTAAACTAAACCAAATGAAATTACATGCAAAGTAAATTGACTTAATTTAATTCCTATGCCTCTGGATAACTCGCGATGCTATGGAGTCCATAACACGTAATGGGTATAGTTACAAGTTTGCAAGTGGAGTAATGAAAGTGAGCAAAGGTGTCTTAACAGTGATGAAGGGGTAGAAAATATCTGAAAATATATATACACTACAAGGTACCACAGTTGTAGGTGGAGTTGTAGTTGTAGAGTATGAGTTAGATTGTACAGTCTTGTGGCATATGTGGTTAGGTTATATGGGAGTGTGTGGGATGATGGAGCTTCATAAGAGAAATCTATTAAAGGGTGTCAAAAAATGCAAGATTGATTTCTACAAGTTTTGTGTTCTTCGGAAACAGAATAAGGTGCAGTTCAAGGCAGTCACACATAAGACAAAGGGGATTCTTAACTATGTTCAGTCAGATGTTTTGGGGCCAGTAAGAGTAGCATCACGAGGAGGACACATATACTTTGTGACCTTTATTAATGACTACTCACGAAAGGTTTGGGTACACTTCATGTAGCACAAGTTAGAAATGTTTGCCAAGTTAAAGTTGAGGAAATCTGAAGTAGAAAATCAGACAAAGAGGAAGATTAAATGACTCAGATCAAACAATGGTATTGAGTACACAAATTCAAAGTTTAAAGAGTTGTGTGAGCAGCATGGGATTAAGAGACACTTCACTGTACGCAAGAAACCACAATAGAACGGTGTGGTAGAAAGGATGAACAAAACAATAGCTGAAAGAGCTAAATGTCTCTGGTTGAATGCAGGGCTTGCAAAGAACTTCTGGGCAGAAGCAGTGAATATGGCATGTTTCTTGATTAAAAAATTACCTAGAGTAGCACTAGATAGGAAAGTATTAGAGGAGGTGTGGACAGGCAGTGAGGTAGACTACTCTGGCTTGAGAGTGTTTGGATGTCCAGCCTATGTACATCTTTCTAGTGAGAAGAGGTCGAAGTTTGATGTAAAGTCTAGACAATGTATCTTTCTGGGGTATCAGAAAGGGGTGAAAGGCAAACAAGATGGTGGTCAGTAGAGATGTGGTTTTTTGATGAAAAATGGGAGCCAAAAAATTGCAGCACCAATGACCATGTGGTGCAGGTGGAACTAGAGAACCATGGTAGAGAAGTGGATGCTTAGCATGTAGAAAGTTCTATCTCAGGTGATCAGTAGCATCATAGTATAGCCACTGACAGACCCAAACACACTATCAAACCTCCTACCAGGTATGGTTTTGAAGATTTGGTTTCTTATGCGCTTATTACTAGTAGTGGGGATCCTACTACTTTTCAAGAGGCAGTAAAAAGCCAAGAGAAAAGTAGATGGATGGGTGCTATGGTGGAGGAGATGGAGTCTCTGCATAAAAACCAGACATGGGAGTTGGTGATCTTCTCTAGGGGAAGAGACCTATAGGATGCAAAAGGGTGTATAAAAAGAAAGAAGCAATATCAAAAAAAGAGGGGGGAAAATTCAAGGCTCGTTTAGTAGCAAAGGGTTACTCATAGAGGAGGGTTGACTATGATGAGGTATTCTCCCCTGTGGTTAGACACACCTCCATTAGGGCAGTGTTGGCTTTAGTAGCACATTCAGACATGTAGTTGGAGTAAATGGATGTAAAGACAATTTTCCTTCATGGTGACTTGGAGGAACAAATTTACTTGGTGCAGCCAGAAGGGTTTAGTCACCCTGGATAGGAACATTTGGTTTGTAATTTGAAGAAGTCACTTTATGGGCTGAAGTAGTCTCTGAGGCAGTGGTACAAGCGATTTGACTCTTACATGATCTGAATTGGCTACAAAAGATGTGAGTATGATTGTTGTGTTTATGTGAAAAGCCTTGATGATGATTCTGTTATTTTTCTGTTACTTTATGTGGATGATATGTTGATTGTTGCAAAGAGTATGAGTGAGGTCAACAAGTTGAAGATTTTGTTGAATAGAGAATTTGACATGAAGGATTTGGATGCGGCCAAGAAGATTCTTGGGATGGAGATTCGTAGGGACAGAGCTTCCAGGATGTAGAATTTAGGATCTCATGAAAGGAACTTTAGATCAACAAGAAAGAAGAAGAAGAAGAAGAAGAGAGAAGGAGAAGAGAAGAAGAAGAATGTGGAAGGAGAGAGTTTGGATTAAGGGAGAAGAAGGTTGCGTCAAAAAGAAAAATGAGGGCTGGACGAATTTGTTGAAAGAGAGGAGAGTGCTTCAATGCCCCACCTCTTAGCCAATGCATTTATTTATAGTTTTACAATGCCCTTAGGGTTACAACTTGATAAAATAAAAGACATAAAAGGAACACATATTTACACTTCTATGCCATCTTTATGGAAAGTACCATATTTTACACATATGCCACTCCTTTGACGTGTGGGCTTCTTCTCTTGAGCTCGTGGGCTTGAACCCATCTTCCAACACTCCCCCTTAAGCTGGAGGAGAAAAGACATCATAAATACCCAGCTTGCCACATATAAATGATAGGATTTTAGATGTAATGGGTTTAGTGAGAATATCAGCTACTTCCTCTTGAGATGATACATGTTTGAGAGAGATTATTCCTGCTTGAAACTTCTCCCGTATAAAATGACAATCCACCTCAATATGTTTAGTTCTTTCATGAAAAATTGGATTTGAAGTGATATGAATGGCTGCTTGATTATCACAATGCAGATTCATGGACCCCTTTTTATAAAAACCTAGTTCGGTAAGAAGGGTCCTGACCCATAAAAGTTCACTAACGGTATGGGCCATAGCTCTGTATTCTGCTTCGGCACTAGATCTTGCAACCACATTTTTCTTCTTAATTTTCCATGTAACCAAGTTTCCCCCAACCAGAGTACAATATCCTGATGTAGATTTTCTATCATCAGGAGATCCAGCCCAATCTGCATTTGAGAAGCCTTCTATGTTGAAGTGCCCATGTTTTTTATACAATAATCCTCTTCCTGGAGCTCCTTTTAGATAACGTAATATTCTCTCTAAAGCCTGCCAAAGGGTAATTTGTGGGTTGTGCATGAATTGACTCACCACACTTACAACATATGATATGTCTGGCCTAGTTACCGTGAGATAAATCAGTTTTCCCACGAGTCTTTGATATTTTCCAATATCGATATCTTCTTCATTTGTGACACATAATTTTACATATGTATCCATAGGTGTGTCAACTGGTCTACAACCCTTCATTCCTGTTTCTTCAAGGAGATCCAAGACATATTTCCTTTGAGACAATATTATCCCATGTTTGGATTGAAGAACTTCTATACCCAAAAAATATTTAAGCATACCAAGGTCTTTAGTCTTGAATTCCAGACATATCATCTGCTTCACCTCTTGTATGCTCAAAGCATCATCACCGGTTAAGATAATATCATCCACGTATACGGCCAATAATATTTTCCCCTTGATCGTATATTTATAATATACGGAATGATCAACTGAGCACCGATGAAAACCAAACCGTAGGAGTGTTTGACTAAATTTATCAAACCAAACCCGAGGGGACTGCTTAATCCCATATAAAGACTTTTTTAACTGGCATACTAACTCCCCCTCAACCACATAACTAGGTGGTTGAACCATATAAATTTTCTCATTGATATCACTATTTAAAATAGTATTTTTAACATCTAACTGATAGACGGGCCATGAAGAGTTAACAACAATAGATAAGATGATGCGTACCGAATTCAATTTTGCAACAAGAGAGGTCTCTTCATAATCTATCCCATAGCACTGCGTATAGCCCTTAGCAACAAGTCGAGCTTTAAGACGAGCAACCAATCCATCCGGATTATGTTTCACCGAAAAAACCCATCGACAACCAACCAGTCTTTTACCTTTCGGGAGTGATGTTAAGAACCAGGTTTGGTTTTCGTATAAGGCGTGAATTTCTTCATCTATAGCCGCCTTCCATCCTGGATGTCTCAAGGCTTCCTGATACGACTGCAGAACGGAAGTAGAAGAAAGGGACGCAAGAAACTGAAAACATGGTGAGACATAAAATTTGAGATAGGATGCAAAGTAGTACAAGAGCGATGTTCTTTTCTTAAAGCAATAGGCCGAGTATCAAATTCAGGCCCATACATAGGAGGAGAAGGACTTACCTCGGGTAGATCCGACAACTCCACAGGTGAAGGTACGGTCGGTGCATCAGGGGATGGTTCCACTTCAAGATTGAACGGCACAAGCGGACAAGGAGTAGTAGAAGGACAAGTCCATCTTGGAGGAGCATCATGGGAGGAGTAGAAGGGGGTGTCCTCAAAGAAAGTCACATCCCTAGATATAAACATCCTCCGAAGGGTAGGATTGTAACAAACATAACCTTTCTGGTTCCGAGTGTACCCCAAAAAAATGCACCTCATAGACCGAGGATCAAGTTTATTTTTATGTTGGAATGTAACATGAACAAAACATGTACATGCAAACACTTTCAAAGGAAGAGAAAAAGGATCTTCACCATTAAATAACACAGAGTAAGGAGTTTTATGATGAAGGTAACCTATCAATTAGAAAGCATGTTGTAAGTATAGCATGAGGCCAATAGAAATAGGGTACCTTCATGGAGTAGAGGAGGCCCCGAGCAACTTCAAGAAGATGATGATTCTTTCTTTCAGCAACACCATTTTGTTGAGGAGTATAGGCACATGATGTTTGATGAATAAGCCCATTACTCTCACAAAATGATTTGAAGTCATGAGACATGTATTCCTTAGCAATATCAGATCTAAGGGTTTGAA
Organism: Aristolochia californica; assembly: GCF_029961685.1. Lineage (NCBI taxonomy): Eukaryota > Viridiplantae > Streptophyta > Magnoliopsida > Piperales > Aristolochiaceae > Aristolochia > Aristolochia californica. Next base: position 21,595,090 of record NW_027181815.1, on the reverse strand, counting down.
TTTTCTTCCCAAATTGTATCAAGACCATAGCATGAAAATTTTTAAACAAAGGAAGAATTTCAGAACGCTCTTTAAATAGATATAACCAAGTCACTTGAGTAAAATCATCAACAAAAATGACATAATATTTAACTTAGGAAATATTTGAGACACATATAGGGCCCCATACATCAGAATGTATTAGGTCAAATGGAGCAGTACTTGTAGTTGTAAAACGAGGAGAATATGTACTCCTGACATGTTTACTTAATTGACAAACCTCACAACTGAAATTAGAAAATCCTTTTAAAGATGGAACCAAAGAATGAAGTGAAGGGGTAGACGAATGACCAAGTCGGTTGTGCCAAAGTTGGGCCTCAGATGTGGTGAACGATAATGCCGCTAATGGTGGAAGAGTAAAGTAGTACAAACCCCCCTTTTCATGGCCGCCACCAATCACCCGCTTCATAGTGAGATCCTGAAAGACTCAAGAAGACGGTGAGAAGGTGATAGAGCAATTTAATTGTTTGGTCAATTGACTAATCGAGAACAAATTTAAAGGAAATTGAGGAACAAACAAAACATCTTGAAGGGGAATAAATGAAGTAAGAGAGGAGGAACCTTTGCCAAGGACCTTGGTTTGGGTACCATCAGCAATAGTAACGAATTTATGAGGATAACAAGGAGATAAGGACTGCAACAAGTGTTTGTTACCTGATAGATGTTCGAAGGCCCCGGAGTCGATGATCCAAGAGGAAGAGGAAGAAGAGGAAGAAAGCATACCTGAGGCAATAGTAGTGGCAGCAATAGATGATGAGGGAATAGATGATTCCATGAAGGACTTCATTTTCTGAAATACAGCATAGTCCTCAGCCGTAAGAGTCACATTTTCGGATGATGATTCAGCCTTATCTTCATTTTTCTCAACGTTAACCGAGACTGGGTTAGTGGTGGCCCAATCAGGCTTGCCATGAAAGTTCAGCATGATGCCACAAGGTGGTTTTGACGGCCACAATAAGTGCAAAGTTGAGACTCAGTACGGAAAGAATTCTGACCCATTCTACCACCTCTATTTTCAGCCCCTCTCATATTTCTACCTCGTCCTCGGGATGAGGAAGATGTTCCCCGATTGCCAGAGAACATCGCCGATGGAGCATCAATAGGAGAAGAAGGGGATGGATCCGGTATCCGAAGTAATGTAGCACTAATATCATCGAAGGATGGAAGAGCAGAAGAACTTAGAAACTGAGTTTTGGCCTGTATGGTTTAATATTCGATAAGCAAATGGTTGCTGCCAAAGCTTCTCTTTGTCGTCATTGAATGGCAATATCAGTGGAATATGGCTGAGCTAGTTTCCATTCTTGAAGAAGACCTCGAAACTGTGCCAAAAATTCGTGAATATTATCTCCATGTTTCGTATGCAGCATGTTTTGTAAGATATCATATATTTTTTGTAATGAAGTAGTGCTTGAGTAAAGTTTGGCACAAGTGTCCCATATGTTCTTGGCGATTTCCAAGTGGACCACGTTGTTGGCCACCTGCTCTTCCATGCTATTAATGAGCCAATTTATCACCATATTATTATCCTTAACCCACTTATGGTAGGACGCATCATCTTCATCAATCGGAGGAGGAAAGTTAACAACGTTGCTCAAAAGGTCACGAGTAATAAGAACCCTCCGAACCGATTGTGACCAGCTCATGTAATTGGAGAAACCTCTAAGTGGAATTGTAGTAATACGGAGTATATAACTCTTATTACTATTGTATCCAATCTCCATGATGAGGCAAGTAAAATATGGAGGTCAAGGGAAAAGACCTTCCTCAAAGAACAATTACTCAATGTAATTTGAAGAACCTGTAGACCAAATCAGTCACCAACAAAAGAGAACAAGAACCAATTTCTTTCACGAGGGCAAGCAACAAATTATCAACAAATTTGTGCCTTTAGAAAGTCATAATAACATCCAGCCATCACTCAACTTCTCTTGTATTCATAAGAACAAAGTGAAGAAAGTATATGCAACCGATTAGGCCTTAATCCAAACTCCAACACAAACGAGCAATAAACAAAAATTTAGAGAAGATTTAACAGCAAACCAAGACACTTGGAAGAGATTTATCTTCAGCTTATGGGAGACTTCAACGTAAACAAAAATTCAATCGTTGAAGTTAAAAAAAACGGAACTACAAAGGGTAAATGACTGCTGGAATTTCATCAAACATATAATGGGCATCCAATAACATAACACAAACCCATGAGCAACCTTAAGTAGAAGAAGATACAACAACATATGCTGGAATTCTACCTCAAATGAGATGGATCCAAATTACATAAAAGTAATTGAATTTCACCCATCAATCTTAATAAGATGCAAACAACAAATGATCTTGATCACTCTTGTAATTGATTGATAAGGAGTCAAGATTATAACATCACTTTAGTCATAGAAATAAATCTTTACAACATATAAAGATTTATCTTGACTTGATGTGACTCAAAATTCAAAAAGTAAAGAAAAACAGTAAAATGGAGTATGTAAATAAGAAAAGGAAACAAAAAAAAACGTAAATAAGAAGAGCATGAACTTATCTCTTCATGACTGAACTCCTTCTACAACTTCTTGAACAGATTTCATAATAACTCCATGAAGAGAGATCCTAAACTCCTTGTTCTGATACCATGTAGAATTTAGGATCTCATGAAATGAGCTTTAGATCAACAAGAAAGAAGAAGAAGAAGAAGAGAGAAAGAGAAGAGAAGAAGAAGAATGTGGAAGGAGAGAGTTTGGATTAAGGGAGAAGAGGGTTGCGTCAAAAAGAAAAATGAGGTCTGGACGAATTTGTGGAAAGAGAGGAGAGTGCTTCAATGCCCTACCTCTGAGACAAAGTCTTTATTTATAGTTTTACAATGCCTTTAGGGCTATAACTTGATAAAATAAAAGACATCAAAGGAACACTTATTTACACTTCTATGCCATCTTTATGGAAAATAACATATTTTACACATATGCCACTCCTTTGACGTGTGGACTTCTTGTCTTGAGCTTGTGGGCTTGAGCCCATCTTCCAACACAGGTGATTATGACTATCTCAACATAGCTATGTTGAGAAGGTGTTGGATAGGTTCAACATGGGTAATGCAAAACTTGTAAGTACACCTTTGGTGAATCATTTCAGATTGTCTACCGCTCAGTGCCCGAAGATAGATGATGAAGTTCATGACATGTCAAATGTCCCATATGAGTGTAGTGGGAGTTTAATGTATGGTATGGTTTGTACAAGACCAGATTTGTCACAAGCTATCAGCGTGGTTAGAAAGTTTCTTTCAAATCCGGGTCGACAACATTGGGATGCAGTCAAGTGGGTTTTTAGATACTTGAGGGATACTACAGACTATGACATCATGTTTAGTAGACAATAGAGTGACCCTTCAATTATGGGATATGTGGATGTAGATTATGCAAGGGACTTGGATGACAGGAGGTCTACGACAAGTTATGTATTTACTCTTGTGGGAGGGCCTATTTGTTGAATGTCCATGGTACAATCTATAGTTGCACTATATCCTACTGAGTCAAAATATATGGCAATAACGGAGGCTGCCAAGGCGGCTATGTGGCTTACAAGGTTGGTTAAGGAGTTGGGTGTCCAACAAGGTGGAGTTCAGTTGCATTGTGACAATCAGAGTGCCATTTATTTGGCAAAGAACCAGGTGCATCATGCGAGGACCAAACACATAGATGTGAGGTTTCACAGGATCATTGAATTGGTTTCATTAGGTGAACTACTACTTGAAAAAGTTTACACGTCTGAGAATGCAACAGACATGTTGACAAACCCTGCTACTAAAGATAACCCTACTTAGAGGGGAAGGAGAATGAGAAAAGGCAAGTCTTGAATTAGGTTAAAAAGGGTTCATAGTTCTCCTTGACGAGGTCCAGGTTCCCTCTTGAATCTGAATTTCTTTCTTCTCTTTTTGATTTTCTATTTTACAATACTCTTCACCAAGAACAATGAAGGATTCTTTCCCTTTTCTGAGTTCAACAAGAGGCCTTTAGCCTCTATTCAGGGCACTGCAGTAAGAGAGGAGTTTTCCTTCTCTTTTACGAGCAAAGCTAGAGGCTTTCCCCGCTCCTAGACCGAGAGAAGCAAGGCCAGAGGTTTTCCTTTAAATGAGAAAGCATCAAGGTTAGGGACTCCTAACCCCTAATCAGTGGACTGCCCAAGTTAGAGGCTTATCAACCCCTAACCCGAACAACAACCGTGAGCAGTAAGGGGCCCACCCCTTCCTTTTCATGAGCAGAAAGAGGCTTCCTAGCCCCTTATTGAGAGAAACACCATAGCGGCTTAAGGGAGGATCTCTACGTCTACCGAGAGCAGCAGCAAAAAGGAGGGTCCTTTCCTCCTAACTGAGATCAGCAGCTCTCACCAACAACCCTGGATTCACCAATCCCACGCCGAGTTACTCGATCCATGACAAGGGATAATAACAATCCTTTAATCTATTGAGTTGAAACCCTAAGGGCATTGTAACACTATAAATAAGAGCATTGGCTAAGAGGTAAGGCATTGAGGCTTTCTCCTCTCTTTCAAAAATCGTCCAGCCACCTTCTCTTCTCCCTTGACGCATTCTCTCCTTTCCTTAATCCAAACTCTCCTCTCTCATGTCCTTCTCCTTCCTCTCTCTTCTCTCTTCTCTCCTTCTTCTTCCACGTTAACCTACAGTCCTTCTCATGGGTCCTAAATTCTACACCCTTTAAGGCCTTCTTCATAAAGACAAAATGATCTACTAAGCACTAGCTAAATCCAAACAACAACATTGTTTGGCTAAATTTGTCAAACCAAGCCCAAAGAGACTGTTTAAACCCATATAAAGACTTCCTCAATTTGCGTACTGACTCCCACTCAACCACAAAATCAGGTGGTTGATGCATATATATCTCTTCTTTTATGTCCTTAGTCAAAAAGATTTTTTTTACATCCAATTGATATACCACCCATAAGGAATTAGCAACTATAGATAAGAAGATGCGTATTGAGTTTATTTTAGCCACTAGGGAAAATGTTTCCTCATAATCCACTCCATAAAACTGAGTGTATCCCTTGGCAAAGAGTTAGGCTTTGAGGCGAGCAACAAAACTATGTAGATTATGCTTGATAGTGAAAACTCATTTACAACCTATGGGTTTCTTGTGAGGATGAAGAGGAACTAGGGCCCAAGTCAAATTCTCATATAAGGCATGCACTTCCATTCTGGATGTCTCAGGGCCTCCAGATGTGACTGTGGAACAAATATGGGAGAAATATATGCAAGACATTTACAACATGAAGAAGACAATTGATGGTGAGAAATAAAATTGGATATAGGATGAGAAGTGAAGGGCCTAATGAAAGTCTGAAGCGCCTTCTGTAGATCTATGGGCCAAGTACCAAATTGTGGCCAAATACAATAGGGAAAGATGGGCTTACCTCAAAGGGGTCCATAAATTCCACAAGTGAGGTGTTGATCAAGTCTTCAAGGGGCTGAATTAGATCTGCATCAAGTGGTAGAATGGGTTTCAGAGCTGCCTAAATGGATGAAAGACCCAAGGTGCATTTTTTGAGGAATAAAAAGATGTGTCATAGAAAAAGGTGACATCACTAGAAACAATTAAGTCCCAAAGAGAAGGATTATAACATACATAAATTTTTTGTGTACTAGAGTTACCCAAAAAAATACACTTAGTGTAATTTGAAAGAGAATTGCCTAGTAAAGTGAAAGCGAAAGTGAAATTGAATTACCTAGTGAAAGTGAAAGTGAATTACCTAGTGAAAATTGTGAAGTTGGGTCCAAGGCCCATCCAAAAATAAACTAGCCAACTTAGGAAGCATCTTTCCCAATTAATAAACTCAAGATCTTTCTACTCACTAATCCATGTGGGGCTATTCCGTAACACTCCTCTTCACTTGTTGGCCCTCTTTTGTGGCTCTACACGTGGATAATTTGGGTGGAGGCCCACATATTAGTACCTGCTCTAATACAATGTTCAGTTGGGTTCAAGGCCATCCCAAAATGACTAGCCAACTTGGGAAGCCTTTTTCCTAGCTAATAAACTCAACATCTTTGTGCTTGTTGATTTTCAGGACTCCATGGATTTAGCTCATGGAGAAAAAAAAAGAGGGACTCATTGGGAGAAAACAACAAAGAAAAAAGGTTATGGACTTATGTCCTAACCCTTCCCCTGAAGCTAAATATATAGATTAATAATCCTAAATATTACAATTATATCCCTAAAACTTTAACTAATTACATCATTGTTATCTTTATGAGATGACTCACTATTTACCATAATGCCATCATTGTTGGCCTTTTGCTTGGTCTATGGGCCTTGAGCCCGTCTTCCACATCTCATGGATATGTGGGTGTTCCTTGGTCTTATGGATTTGAGCCCATCTTCTAAGACACTTGGATGTGTGGGTCTTCCTTGGTCGTGTGGGCTTGGGTCCATCTTCCAACACTCCCCCTCAAGATGGGGGTGAGAGAACATCATGAACACCCAACTTGTTACAAATGGTGTAAAGGATATTCCCGTCTAAAATTGTTGTCCACCATATCTTCCAACACTCCCGCTTAAGTTAGTGGTCTCTTAGAGACCCAGTGGCATAATATAAGAAAGTATAATCACTCATATCCGTAATAAATTGGTCCATATTCTAGTCAAATGGTCATAGTCAAAAATACCTTCTACTCAATTTCACAGGTGAAAAAGTAGCCCTACTATGGGGCACAAGTCTACCCACTTTCTCAAGGTAGCTCAAAAAATACCTCTTGGATGAATAATAGACTTGTCTCACGCTGGATATTGGGCACACTCCTATCCTCTGTAGGTTGTGGGTCTATAGGCATTACTCACAAGTGTTGTAATAAACTCCTCCATCACAGTGTCCCTCCATAGGGCACCAACTCTCAAATAAATATGTCAATTAAGGGGGGGTAACAGTAATCACCTGGAAGATAATATTCTGGGGCCACCATATGCTTTATTTTTCATCAAGTAACTGATGCTGATAACAATCAGCAACTGAGAAGTCCTTCAATAATAATATCTCAGGCCAAGAGACACAATAGCAGTAGTTGAAATGGGCTTGGGCCTAATAACATGTATCAAATAATGAAAATCTTTTAAAAAGGACCCATAAGATAATTCGTTGATAGTCCATCACTAAATAAGGAAGTTGCACCAAAAAATATGTTGGGACCAAGTAATAATCCAAGTTAATAATCCAATTGGAGAAAAGGGACTCAGTCGAGCCAAGTCAGATATGAGACCAATATAGCTGAGTTGAGGAAGAAATAGGTATAGAACTCAGGATCCAGACCTATATAAAGAGGCAATAAGAGAGTGGGCCAAGTCAGATTGACTTGGTTGAGTTGGCTCGGTCCGTGTTGGCCCAACTCGCTAGGTTAACTCGCTGAATCAATCAACCACCTAACTTAGGTGGGATTTTAGTTTAGAACTAGTGTCTTCCTCGGGCCGCTGGCCTCCGAACATTACGGTAGAATAGAAATTTAGAGAGCGTAGCCGGCAATGAACCAATGAGAATTTATCGAACAATAGAGCGGCAAAGTGAAGGAAACTTTCCAAGAGTGTACCAAGGATATCCAGCGGCTAGCTAAATTTTTTTTGGCAAGGTGACAATCAGACCAGCATAGAGACAACAGATAAAGGAGAACAATCATCGAGAACTTTTCAAAAATAATTCAATCCAGTAGAGACCTTTCCTCGAAAAAAATGGTATGGCTAAGGAAGATAATATGCCTTAATTCGAGCATAGTCGAGCTTCTACTCAATCACCGACACAAAATAATCTCGCGGATTTCCAGTCCATCTTCCTCACAATGTCAGTGCAACCACAAAACTAGGCAAGCCAGTGATCGTCGAGGACGATAAGCCGAATGAGTAGTGGATAGTAAGACAACCAGTAGAGAGTTTCCGAGAACTTTCCGAATAAAATATCAATCAAGTAAAGAGTTCCAAAAAAATTATAACAGAGATTTATTTTCCGTAGAGACAACCTTGCCGAAGCGAGTGAGATCAAGAATGTTTCCAAGAATAGCTTGCGCAACTACAAGATCTCTCTACACAAGTTGCCATCGTATTTGAATCTCGACTAACATGCTGCTGGAAGATGCCGGGATTCACAACAGAACCTCCAAGTTAAAACTAAGGTCATTGGTGGATGCACGAGAAGTGCTTGACATCATCATAACTAGATCGCCATCTCTTGCACCAATAGAACTCAAGCTCTCAGAGTTCCTCATTTTGCTTCCATTGAACAGTAACTACTGCTGCTGAAGTGGCACACAGAAGGGTCTATTTTTACTGGCATCGTCTTGATCGTCTCTTCCGCCTCAGACAGATGGCCTACTCTGCCAAGAAGACCATGCATTCGTAGTGACCAGAGTCGTGATGTCGTTCCTTCTTTAACAAACCTTCATGGATGCATGCAGTTAAATATTTGCTCCCCCTTCTTTAGCAGACCTGCTTGGGCTGCATGCAGTTAAAATATTTGCGCCCCTTCTTTAGCAGACCTGCATGGCTGCATGCAGTTAAAGACTCCGTCGAACGTGATGTCGTCTGGTGTCATGGCTGCACGCAGTTAAAGACTCCGTTGAATGTATTTCCCCATTCTCTGCCAAACCTGATGCCTAGGTCTTTTGATCCTCCCAATTTCCTCCCCCATTTAGTCATACTAAAAAAGATAGTGAAACACATAAGTGATAACAAAAAGTTGCGTAAATGTCGTATTCCAGATAAGATTTCATTTTTCGTTTACAAAAAGTGTGTACAATGCTTTATGTTGAATTTTGGAAAAAAGAAAAAATTTCACTGACTTGATGTAATTTGAGTACATGAGTCTCTATATATATTAGAGGAACTAAGTAGAATCCAATTACAATTAAACTATCCTTATCCTAGTTACACCCATAAGTTAAACTATAAAAGATAAGTCATAAAACAATTGAACAACTAAACATAAATAGAAAACTAACCTAACGAAACTCCATTAACTGAGACTCTTCGATGAGACCTCCTTCCATAATAATTCCAGCTCTGTAAGACTTCTTGATATAAGAGTCATGTGAGACTCTTCCATATCTGCTCTTCAACATTACCTTCAAGCTAGAGTTCATAACTTCATCTTGCAATGAAAAGGATTCTTGGTCTTCAATTTTCTTTCCTTGAAAAAAAATTCTTCATAGATGCAAAAACATCATCTTTTGTGGTCCCTATTTATTGAATATTTTGGTCACATAAAAATTATCACAACATGTAGAAAAAAAAACATTTTTCTTGTACTTCTTCTTCTACTTCTCCCCCTCAAGTTGGGGATAAAAAAAACAGAGTGACCCAGCTTGGAGAAAATAGAATGTGGGAGTAGAAAATCACTCCTACCTGTACAACAAAGCTCCATACACCAGCCAAAATTGTCATAGTCTGAAACTCACTCCGCTCAATTTTAAAAGTAGAAAAACTGCCCAACTTTAGGGCCTAATTAAGAGACAACTTTCTTTTTAGGAGTAGCTCAAACACAAATCACCTTTTGGGTGAAGAACAAAAGACTTGACTCAAGCTGGATGTTAGGCACACTCTTATACTTTTAGGTAGTGGGTCAAGGCATTGCTCTCAAGTGATAAAAATACAAGATGATAATATGAAGAAATACTAAAGAAAAACAACTTTAATAGGAAGTAGGTGACTATGTAATGCTCATACTTTCAAAGTAGGTGACTATAATGGTAGAACTTAATAAATTTGATGAGGTATGAATATTTTTGGGGTGAACACAATTTTTCAGAGTTAGCTCTACAAAAGTTACACAACCAAGTAACAAAAACGAAAACTTGAAAGCAACATCGAAGCAAGATATTGCATGCCATGAATGAGCACATCTTGGAATGATTAAGTCTGACCAAAACTCTTTGATCACAAGAGAAATTTTAATAAAAAAACTTGGATTTTAGGAGAAAATGAAACCCAATTCTCGTCAATGCATAGAGAGATAATAGGAGAGAAACTAGGGGGAAAAAAGAGATTTTTTGCAGAACTGGCCTTTGGTACTTCTAATCTCAATATCTCCTAAAATATATCTCAGAATCCCAAACGGTTTGTTGATTAAGAAAATAAACTCAAAGAGATTTAATTTGATGCCTAATTTGACATAAAAATATTCGTACTATGATCTTTTGATTTTCTTCATTTTGTAGATTGATCCTAGCTCCCTCCAATGCGAATATCTCTTTAAATATAGATCAGATTGGCATGAAATATTGAATTTAGGATCCCAAGACAAGGTCTTTGACCATGGTCAGGAAATAGGAGAGGAAGACAAGGAAGAGAAGAAAGGAGAAGAGAGAAAGAAGAGAGAACTTGGCTAGAGAAATGGAGAGAGAGAGAGCTTGGTAGAGGAGACAATTCTAAGAACAAATTTGAGAGAAGAGAGGAGACTTAATAATCTACCCCATGCCTTGAGCCTCTATTTATAGTGGTGGAAGGAATTTTACAATGACTAAAATACCCTAAGGCTACAAGCTTTGAAAATTAAAAGACATAAGTAGACATACATCTTCTTAGATTATTACACCCTTATGCCAGCCTTATGAGAAAACCTTTTAAATTACCGCTTTTGCCACTTCCTTGACATGGGGAAGGTAAATTACATTGATGCCACTTGGAGGTGTCATCCAATAAAATTTTCTCCTTCTGAAATTAGAATCCAATACCTTTCATCCAAGTATATTTTTTCTTCATAAAATATACTTCTTTTAATTGAAATAATTTGATAGATTTTTTACTCTATAATTTGGCTGAACTGAGTGCTCTTTCTTTTTTGGCCAGCATGCCCATCGACCCTCCAAGATCGATACCTCCCTCTAGAAAAATCAGATCAGGAATTGATTGGATAGATAAGAAAATAGAATTGTAGATATTTCTTTTGATATATAATTTTTCATATAAAGTCTCATTCTTAATAGTGTAAAATAACTTGAAAGTTAAAGTTTTTTTCTACTACTCGAACTTCTCTTGCAGTCTAACCTCTGTAGCATCAAACATTGATTTATTTTTGTAGAAAATTCCGATTGACAAAAAATATTTTTGCGTTGGAAAGTAGACTTGAAGATATTTCTATCAATATATATTTTTTAATATTAAAATTTCAGTGTGGAGGTGAAAACACCAAGAAAACAATGGCTACAAGGACAAGAAAGAAAGAAAAAAGATAGAATACAAACTTAAACTACTAGAGATGATAGATCAGAAAAAAAATATCACATTATCTCTACAGATTAATTGCACAAAACCCACTCTAATACTATGTTGAATTTCTAGAATAGAGAAAATCTTCACTGACTTGAAGTAATTGGAGTACATGGACCTTAGCGAGGATTACAATTGAACTACCCTTCTCCAAAATTATACCCAAAGTTAAACACTAAAAGATAAGTCCTAGAAAAATTGAACAACTGAACATAAATAGAAGACTAACATAACTAAAACACCTTTAACTGAAACTCTTCTATGAGAGTCCTTCCATAATATTTTGTCTCTATAAGACTTCTTGTTGTGAGAGTCATGTGAGACTCTTTCGTACCTACTCTTCAACATAAATAAGTACATACAAGTATATCATCAACAAAATGTACATTGGGAGTCAAAAAGATGGGTGGATCCTAAAGTGACTAAACTAGAAGTAGGAGTTGCTGACGATGGTCTCAAGGAGGTGCTCGATCCTCTACTATCTAGACTTCAATTGGTTTTGTATGGCAAGAATAGCTGCTTAAGTTGCCACAACATCATCAACCGCTGCCTCTAAAGCTTTAAAAGCTATCGTTGGAGTCTGAGCTTCCTACTTTTGTGAAGCACCTCTTCGTGAATTCAAACTGGTCTATGGGTGGCTCAAGGCTCTCCTAGGGGATGCAAGTTGTGGTACAGATTCCTTTGTGGTCTTCTCCTCTTAAATCCATTGTCCCCTCCATTCGGCATATCCAAATTTTCCCTCTTTTATTTCTCCTATGGACATCTTCATTGTCATGCCCACTAACACTTCATCCGATAAATCCACTCCACAATGTAGGAGGATGGTTGTCATCTCTTGAGTGAATGATAAACTATTCATCCATGAGCTTATTGTCATGTCGGACATCCGACTAGCCATAAAGTATCCAAAATCGAGTGGAACTTTCTGGAAGATTGTCATCTTCCAAAAAATGTCAACCGTTCTGAGCATAGAGAAGGTGCCCTTTCATGGATTTAGCACATGAGTCACAATTTCCATAACAACTCTCTGAGGCATAGTGAGGTCTCGTATCCTGACTTCATAGGAACTCCCAACTATCTATTCAAAGACCGAGAGGATAGCCTCTTAGATGTTTCGTAGGAGGCCCTCGTGGAGATCTGTTACCCAATTCTCTTTAACGTATCTCATTGCGGTGGAGCCAAGGCGATCATTCAAAAATGGGGTCCGAATAGAGATGGGTGTTTAGGAAGACATTTTAAGGCTATGTAGCCCTCAATTTAAAGGTTTTAGTGAAACACCTTAGAAGGGGATAAACAAGCTCCTCTCACCAACAACCTCCCATGAGTATCTAGTGTAATTATTCTTGCTTTGACTAAGAAATACATTGAAGTAGAAACCAGTATTTTTATTGTATATCTATTATTTAATTAGTAGTAATAATCTTTGATAATATTTTTAGAAGGAAAAATGAGAAAAATAATATTATGATAATATTTATTATTTAGAGTTAATTAAGAAGTAAAGAGTGAAATAGTAAAATCATAAATAGTAATAATTAGCAATGAACAAATAGAAAAAAAATTGAATTTTATCTGCATAAGAACTAAACATATAATTTGAACAGTTATCATATAGTAAATCGAGTAAACTATTATACAAAACTTGAAACCCGTGCACTTCAAGTAATTGAAATGGTATTATCGTAGTGACACTAGTTAAGGATCATATAATACCCTATCGCCCATTATTTGCATCAACGAGAGACTTCTCTCTCACTTGCCGTACTTGGCATTCTTGCAACATACAAATTCTAAATAGCTACATGTCCTTAGAGGGGGTTAGTCCACAATGAACTTGAGTTGAAGTGAAAAATTGAATTGATTCAACTTCAACTCATGTTTGGGTGTTAGTGTAGACGAGTTCAAGTGACTGGAAAACAGATTCCAGTGTTAGTGCCCCCAAATGAAAAATATGATATAAAGAAGAGAATGAGTAACGTTTTATAATATACTTAAATAGAACATATACCTAAACATATAATTAACAAAAATAAACATGGTTACTATACTTATAAGTGATTTAACGTGTAGTATTAGAATATATTAATATCCTAATTAATGAAAAACTATATTATATTATTTAATGATTATAGTTTATTATAAATTAAACAATAATTACGTGTGACTAAAATAAATTATACAAAATTAATAAAAAAATTAAAAATAACACAAGAGAAAATAATAAATAAACTTAATGGTTTAATTAATTATAAAATTGGATAATTAAACCAATTAATGATTACAATTTATTATAAATTAATATACTAATTATGTGTGACTAGAATAAATTATTTAAAATAAATAAAAAAGTTAAAAATAACATAAGTGAATATAATAAATAAATAAATTATTTCATAATAACGTAAGATATAGTTTAACATTAAAACTCACTATTTTAATACAAAATAAAAAATACATAATAAATAAATAAATATATTAATTTATCAATAACATAAAATATATTTTACATATTATTAATTAATAATAAATTAACAAAAAATGAAAAACCAATTATGACGATGGTTTAATTTTTCCTAACATAGGAAAAATTAAACATCATCTTCGTCTTCCTCAGCAGTGGGCCAGCGGGCAACGACGACACTCTGATGGTATGCCGAGAGGGAGAAAAGAGGGAGACCGATAGAGAAGAGATGTCGGAGAGGCTCGGCCTCCCGTGCTCTGTGACGGAGGAAGGCCCACGGGGGGGTAGAGAGGGAGGTTGAGAGAGAAGAGAAGCTGAGAGCCGAGAGGCTCTACGACAGAGGCTCGACCTCCCGTGCTATGCAACAGAAGTTGAGAGGGAGAGGAGAGGGAGGACAAACAAAAACACTTTGCTGAAGGATAGCGGAGGGAGCAGAGATCGTCAGGAGACGAAGGCCGAGGAGAGGGAGAGGAGAATAGCAAGGCGGGGGGGAAGGAAGCAACGCGCATGGAAAGCTGATGATTCGCAAAATAGGTAGGAAACAGCTTTCCCCCATTTTTTCCTGAGCGAATGAAATGGTGTAATCTCACTTCAATTCAAGTCTTTCTACACTAACACCATTTTTTTTATGAACTAGGTAATACGGGGGAAATTCATTCCACTTCATTGTGGACTAACCCCCGCTTAAAGCCATAAAATGCTAATTCATCAACGTTGAAGTTTAACATTAAGATTATATCATCAGAACTAGCTGTCCAGTGTGTCGTCTTCTTCAATGGAGAAAATCATAACATACAAACCCTCATCACATAAACCTTCTTCTTACATTAGATGTTGAGACCCTCAATACACTAATTAAAACTGGTAAAATAACTTTACTTTCTATCGCACATATTCATTTTTGCGTAATGGAACAGTAAAATAGTCCGTCTCAAATGTTAGTAGTAGTGTTACTTCTGATCTCATTTCAGTAACGCCTGTATCACGAAGAAAACAAAAATTAAGAACAACACTGTGGGTTAACTAAAATAGCTTGGATGTTCGTGTTGTAATTATACCTTTTGAGGAGCAGTTAACTGTTTTTGTCTCAAGAAGAGCCAGAAGATGCAAAAGTAACAAACAAAAACAAAAATTAAGAACAGTCTATGGGGGTTTATTCAATAGCTTGGACGAGGAGCGGACACAATCAAGTTATTCAGATCATCATCAAATTCTTTCTCTAACTCCATCTCTTCTTCTTAGTGTGCCTCCTCTTCATTTCAGTCCTCTTCGCTTTATAGCTTTTCTATAGCTTCTCTCTCTTCACCTCAAACTCATCTACACATTTTTCTTGACAGTTGATGAACTTCTCAATTTCTTCCTGCCTACAAGGTAGGGAGACCAGGAACCACCATACAAGTGAGAACAAATTTTTTCGTTATTTACTCATTTACTTTTCAATTAGGATTGATTTTGTTACCGATGTTTACAATCTTTAGAGCTTCCAGAACCAACATTGCTAAACTCTGCAAGACGGTCCTCTTGTAGGGCTTGATCAAAGGCTTGCTCTTTTGCTTATCGAGAATCAAGCATATCAGCAATTTTCTCATTAAAGAATTTCTCCATGTTATCCATCTAAAAATTATTCATTTGATATTGGAAAACAAAGTGAGGAGCTACATATAGTTAAAGAAAAAATGTTATAAGAAAATATTAAAGCAAAATAAGAGGTATAAATGTTATTATGTTACAGTCCCTAGCCATGGATCTAGTAACTCGGCAAGTTGAATATGAATTCAGCACTGTTTGAGGGTTTCTTATCACGTTTTTGTGAAAAGAACTCTCTTATACTTCACCTTTCACGTTAGGATTGAAAAGGATTTTCCTTTTCTCAATTATAGATGCAACAAGCAAGTTAAAGGACTGTTTAAGCACTCAGATATGAAACCCCTCTTTTATGATTCAAGACAAGAGGGTTTTACTTGCTGTAATGACTCAAGAACAACCCCTTTCCCTTTATTGAATTCATTCCCCTTGAAAAGGAGTTTCCTTTTCTTAATTATGAATGAACCCATCTAGTCAAGGAAGCTCCTTGAGGCCCCAACGTGGAACCCCCTTTCTTATGGCTCACGTCAAGGTAGGGTTTCCAATTTTATGCAGCACTGGTTCCTTACGTAAAAGATAAACATAAATCTAATCTTAATGCTTGGAATAAGATTAGCAAATACCTCTTGACATCAACACCAATCCAGCAACCAGAATTCGTCCTCCTTCCTGGTTAGCTCACGCCAACCCTTCTCCAAATACCTCTTGACGTCAACACCAATCCAGCAACTAGAATTTTTGTGAAAGAGATGACCTCTCTTGTAGCTCGAAAGAGAAAGGTAATTCCTTTTCCTTTTCCTTCCAAGATCTCCTCAAAGACTCCCCAATGGATACAGCAAACCCCCAAGAGAGTTCACACCAAGAACCCTAGAATAGAGAGCCTAGAAGGAACCTAAATTACCCTAGATTATGCTAATTCCGAACTTGCTTTATTTCTCCATCCTTACCCCTTAAATAGGGTAATTAACATCAACATAGGTTAGGGTTATAAAACCCAATTCTACCCCTACCTTTAAGTCTTATTACAAATCAATAAAATTCGAAATTAAAAGCAACATAAATAATAAAAGTAAAGTAGATGACTTAGTCTTATTGAGTCCATAACATCTGCCCCCCTTGGAGATCGAGCTTGACCTCAAGCTCGGAAGCTGGGTAGACCTGGTGAAAGTTGTCGAGCCGCTCCCATTTTGCATAGTTGTGGCCGATTGCTGCCCAGTAATAGCATGCAGGGAGATGTCTGGTGGTTCTTCCTCAATCATATCCTCTGTCACCTCAATATCCTCATCTTCAACCTTATCGATCAAAAACAATCTTTTGCACTGATGCCCAACCCGATATGGTTCATCACAGTTGTAACATAGATTCTTAGCCCGCCGTTCTGCCATCTCAGCACTTGTCAATTTTTTTATATAAGGAGTTGTAGGATGACTAGATCTCAGATCCCCTGTCAAAGTAATACCCGGGTTGATTCTCGGAGGAATGCGCTCCCCTGACCCTGGAGGTCATCTGTGTTGTGCCTGTTGTCGCAATTCTAAAGCATGAGCTATATTCATAGCGCTGGATAAGTCAACAGGTGCATAGAGCTCCACCTCAAGCTTTAAGGCCTCCGTCAGTCCTGCTGTAAATAGCGCAACTTGCTGATCCACTTGTACCATACTGTTGGCTCGTGCTAATTTTTCCTGGAACAATTTTTGATATTGCTCCACAGCCCCAGTTTGGCGTAGTAAAACCAAATCTCCCAAAGGGTTACTGTAAGCCGGAGGACCAAAACGGAGAGAACACAGTCACTTAAATTCATCCCAATCTACCACCTCGCTATCAACCTCAACTAGCTGGTACCAAAGTTGTGCTTCCCCTAGTAAGTGGAAAACAGCTACGTTGACTCGGTCATAGGTTGGGACTCGCTGATGGCTAAAATTTTTTTTGCATCGATACAACCATATCAAAGGGTCTTCTGACCCATTATAAGTAGGGAATTCCATTTTAGTATACCTCGGAATAGTGCCTCCCCCCTGGTAGAAGTGTCCCCCCGAAATGAGGGCTCCTTGCTGTCCCTAGAAACTCGTGCGCCTCGGAAATTCATCTCCCCCTCTGTTATACGAATGGTCCCCTCCTCTCTGATCTGGAATGAGAGGTACAGTGTCTCCCCCCTGGTTGAGGTGTCCCCCCGAAATGAAGGGTCCTTGCTGACCCGAGAAACTCGTGTGTCTAGTAAACTCATCTCCCCCTCTGATCTGCGAATGGTCTCCCAGAATTGGGTTCTTGCCAGTGCTCAGACCAGTCTCCATGCTATCCATCCTTCCTTTAAAAGTTTCCAAACTGAGAGTGAACTTCTCCTCCAATGCAGCAAATTTCTTGCCAGTAGTTAGACCATTCTCCATGCTATCCATCCTTCCCTTCAAGGTCTCCATATTGATATCAATTTTTGAGAACCTCTCTAAGACAGTATCAAATTTTCTTTCAAGCAATTCAAAGTATTCATTGGTGCTTCTCTCTGCCGGGTTACCCTGCTTTGATACCAAGTTGTTACGGTCCCTAGCCATGGATCTACTAACTCGGCGAGTTGAATATGAATCCAGCATTGTTTGAAGATTTCTTATCACGTTTTTGTGAAAAGAACTCTCTTATACTTCTCCTTTCACGTTAGGATTGAAAAGGATTTTCCTTTTCTCAATTATAGATGCAACAAACAAGTTAAAGGACTGTTTAAGCACTCAGATATGAAACCCCTCTTTTATGATTCAAGACAAGAGGGTTTTACTTGCTGTAATGACTCAAGAACAACCCATTTCCCTTTACTGAATTCATTCCCCTTGAAAAGGAGTTTCCTTTTCTTAATTATGAATGAACCCAGCTAATCAAGGAAGCTCCTTGAGGCCCCAACGAGGAACCCCCTTTCTTATGGCTCACATCAAGGTAGGGTTTCCAATTTTATGCAGCACTGGTTCCTTACGTAAAAGAGAAACATAAATCTAATCTTAATGCTTGGAATAAGATTAGCAAATACCTCTTGACATCAACACCAATCCAGCAACCAGAATTTTTGTGAAAGAGATGACCTCTCTTGTAGCTCGAAAGAGAAAGGTAATTCCTCTTCCTTTTCCTTCCAAGATCTCCTCAAAGACTCCCCAATGGATGCAGCAAACCCCCAAGAGAGTTCACACCAAGAACCCTAGAATAAAGAGCCTAGAAGGAACCTAAATTACCCTAGATTATGCTAATTCCGAACTTGCTTTATTTCTCCATCCTTACCCCTTAAATAGGGTAATTAACATCAACATAGGTTAGGGTTATAAAATCCAATTCTACCCCTACCTTTAAGTCTTATTAAAAATCAATAAAATTCGAAATTAAAAGCAACATAAATAATAAAAGTAAAGTAGATGACTCAGTCTTATTGAGTCCATAACATATTACTTCCTCCTTGATCTCTTCATATTGTTTCTTTGCTCGGAGTCTTAGTATGTGATATTCTTCTTTTTCAATATGAAGTTGATTGCTCATAAGCCCCACTGTTTCTTTGAAAGCCTTCCGTTCAGCATCTTTGTTCTTCAACCAGATCAATTGTTTTTTTTCTTAACTCATCTGCTTCATTCCACCCAACCTTTTCTTGGTTAGATACCATCTCAAATTTTAGTCTGGACTTTCCTATTACTCGGACAAAAAAAGAAATGAATCCACTTAATGAAACGTGGATGAATTTTGAACATGATTATTAGACAACAACAACAACAAATACAAAAGACAATATTCTAAATACCAGAACAACATAAGTTGTAAGATTCTTCTATGCCTCTAACAAATACTAAAAATTATCCAACAATTTCTCAGTCACAAAATCTTAAAACAGCTAATCAACTAGACTTAAATAGACTTTCATCCAAGTATAAATTCTCTTAATAAAATATATTCTATTGAGATATATAATCTGATAGATTTCGGTCTCTACCGAATTAAACACTCTTTCCCCTTTTCCAGCATGACCATTGACTTTTCCAAAATCCATATCTCGAAAAAAAAAAACTCAGATCGTGAATTGGTTGAAGAGGTAAGAAAATAGACTTACGAACCTTTCTTTTGATATATAATTATCCATATAAAGTCACATTCTTGATAGAATAAAATAGCTCAAAAGTTGAAGTTTTATGTTGTTACACGAACCTCTTTTGCAATCAAACCTTTGCTGCTTCCTTGGAATGTAGACTCGAATATCTTTCCGTTAATATATAATATGCAATATGAAAAGATCAATATAAAGGTGAAAACATAAATCGAATAACAGGTATAGGGATTGAAAAAAAATACAAACCTAAAATGCTAGAGATAATAAATCAGAATAGGATCACATTACCTCTGTGGGTTGACCAAGTCAACTCACAAAACCTGCTCTGATACCATGTTGAATTTATGGAAAAGAGAAATACTTCATAAACTTATTTGTATTCAGAGTACATGAACCTTTATTTGTAATAGAGGAAAGTAGTAAAGTCCAATAACAATTAAACTACCCTTGTCCCAATTATACCCAAACTCTAACACTTAAAGATAAGTCCTAACATAATTAAATAACCCAATATAAATAGAAGACTAACATGACTAAAACACCTTTTTTAAACTGAAACTCCTCCATGAGACCTGCTTTCATAATAATAGTGGTTATGTTAGACTTCTTATTGTGTAAAATTTCTTATGCCACCTCACGTGATCATAGTGGGTCCCATATCTTATGGGCTTGAGCCCATCTTCCAATACTCTTGGAGATGTGAGTCTTCCTTGGTCTTATAGGCTTGGACCCATCTTCCACAGACTTGGATATGTGAGCCATCCTTGGACGTGTGGGCTTGGGCTCATCTTCCAACATGAAATTTCTCCCCATTTGGTGAAATTTCATTTTCTGATCATTTCAACATGACATATTATTTCTATCTCCTAAGATAGTTCGATGTGTGTATATTTTTTATCAATTCTGGCTTCGTGATTAAAATCTAGCCAAAGCTTGTTCAAACTATTAATGAGAGAGAATTAAATAAATTGTTGAGGAATAATTACACTTTTGAATTTTTTATTTAGTAACATTTATTCTTCAACGGGATAATTTAATTAAAAATTTAGTTAAAAATTTTTATTATATTTTTATTATTTAAAAATAGATAGCATTTTCTTCCTCTCACTTCTAATAAAAAATTAATTAAATAAAGAGTGTTGGGCGAGTAAGAGTTGCCTGATGTCAATGGTGCATTGGTTATTCGGGGTGATGTGTATTGAACTATTCCTAATTGTATTTTTCTGTTGCTCTACATCTTCTTCTGTGTTACAATAATTTTATAGACAATTTATTTGACATGTATTTTTTGAAAAGTTTTAAATGTATGTTGGAACTCGAACTTGAGCTCAACTTGGTTAAAATTATTGGGCTCGAGCTCGATTACAATTTTACGTTCGAGGCTTGGCTCGGCTCGAGCTCGACTTCGAAATATTTAAATCAAATTCGGCTCGAACATAGGCAGGTTCGGGCTCGGCTAGGCTCAATGCTACTCCTAACGACAACCTTTGCAACAATTTTGTATATTAAATGTGAAACTTCCAAGCTCATGACACTTGCAATATGTAAAATTGAGGAATTATCCACATTACAATCAATGAAGAAGTGCAAGTATATGGGATACACATCAAGATGGCAAAAAATCTGTATGTTGTCTATATACACTACCACAGCCAAACCTCTAATGCCAATTTTCCATAGTTTACAAATTAAATGTAAAAGATCTAACAATCTAACTAATGGTCCATACACTGCAAATAAATTTGAGGCAATCACATTTAATTTGCTACTTAAATGATCTTGCAGTTTTAGCACCTTCGTTCAAAACTCAAAAGACTTGCAGGATTAATGTCTCAATAGTATTTATAAAATATTGCTTTGCCCTACTAAGTTTGAGGAAAAAAAAAAAAAAAAAAAACCCAAACAACAATCAACAACAGATGTTCAAATACAGGCAACCTGTAATAGAGAATTGAATGCTATGAGGTCGTTAGTGGAGCGCCAGGTTTCATGTCATGTACATGACCACCATGACTCAAGAGATCGTGTCCAAAGAGTAAACGGTGGAAAGTGCTTTCTGCCCAATTTTGAGAATCATGTACATGAAACGAGCGTGCCATTCTCTCTGCCGCACACCCTCTCACGCATTTTTGCTCATTTCGTTCCCGCACCCCCTCTATCGTCTCCCTAAACCCCGAGCTCTCTACTCTCTCTCTCTTCTCCACCGTCCCTCTCTGGTCTCCCTCTCTATGGCCTCCATCTCTCGCTGCGAACATAATATTTGTAGAAACTAAGCTGCAAACTTTTGATAACTCTATTGCTCGTAAATTATTGTATGATTTGGACCATGCGTGGGCAAAGGTCGACGCGATTGGGCACTCTGGTGGCATCCTTGTCATCTGGGACCCAAAAGTTGTATATGGCACTCTCTCTGAACCGGGCCAATTCTCCATTGGCATTCATTTTCACGACCATTCCTTGGGGGTATCTTGGGCGTTGGCTAGTGTCTAAAGCCCAACTCGAAAAAATGATCGTGCCTCCTTTTGGGAGTAAATAATTCAACTTGTCAAACTTCGGGTTTTGACTGGCTACTAGCTGGGGATTTCAACGCCATCCTTTTATGCTCAAAAAAAAGCCCACCCGCCATCAAAACCATTTCCACAATGAGAGCCTTCTCCGATCTCATTGGAAGCCTTGAACTATCAGAAATTCCTCTTTTTGGAAAAAAAAATTCACTTGGTCAAATGGTCAATCCTCTCCTATCCTTTCCAAGCTTGATCGATTCTTTGCCAATAATGAGTGGCTCCAATTATTTCCAAACACCTCTGGCCAAGTCCTAAACAAAGTTGGCATGGCTCTGATCACTGGCCTATTCAACTTAGCACTCGCCCTCCTGTTTGGGGGCGTTCTCCTTTTCGTTTAAAAAATTCTTGGACCATGAATGAGTCCTTAAACTCTGATCTTGCTGTCAGGTGGCAAGAAACAGCGCATCACCCTAATCCAGGTTGGGCGCTCCCTCTCAAAATAAAAGCTCTTAGGCAAAGATCTGCACTTGGTCTATTAATCATCATGCTGCTACTGCTTCCCAGAAAGACTCAATTCTCCGCCGCATTTCTGAGCTTGATCTACTCGAAGAACAAAGGTCTATTTATCCTCCTGATTTACTTCTCAGAAATCAATTAAATTTGAAATATTCAACTTTACTTCGAAGTGAATCTGTTCACTGGAAACAACATGCTAGATTTCACTGGTTGGCCGAGGGGGATGGAAACACAAAGTTCTTCCATGCCGTTGCCTCAGCTAGGAGGAGGGCTAACCGTATCACTTCTCTGTCATGGAGACCAATAGATCAGGGATAATTCCTCTATATTTGATATTCTTGTCAAGTACTTTTTAGATCTATACACCGAGGAGCGTTACAATCGGCCCAAGCTGTTCCATCTCGACTACTTGCGTATCTCTCCTTCTAATGCGGCCGACTTGGAAAGTCCTTCAACACAGAAGAAATTGATTATGCTTCCTTGGCCTTCCAAAAGACAAAGCTCCTGGACCTGATGGTTTCAATGGTGAGTTTTACCACAAATTCTAGGACACAATAAAATCTGAAGTGTATGCTTTTGTCCAAAATTTCCACCAAGTCAGAAACACTCAGAAGGCCGTGGGTGCAACTTTCATTGCTTTAATCCCAAATAAATCCAATTCTGTCATCCCCAAAGATTTTAGACCAATAAGCTTGACAACTAGCTTCTATAAAATCATTGGTCGACTTCTCGCAAACCGTCTTAGGGTCCATCTCTCCAAAATCATAAGCCCTTGTCAAAGTGCTTTCATTCGTGGTAGGAATATCTTGGACTCTTTTATGGCCGCCCACGAACTCCTAGATTCCTTCAAAAAATCCAATCTGCCCAAATTCGTCATGAAACTTGATTTTGAAAAAGCTTTTGACCGTGTAAATTGGAAAATAATTGATTACCTCTTTGACCGAATGGGTTTTGGGACTAGGTGGAAATTTTGGAGAAGTTGCATTTCTACTGCATCATATTCTATCCTTATTAACGGAAAACCGTGCGGTTTTTTAATGCAACAAGAAGAATTAGGCAAGGGAACCCTCTCTCTCCCTTTCTCTTCACTCTCATCGCTGAGCACCTTGCATCGATGGTCCGGTTTGCTAAAAGCTCAGGCTGGCTAAATCCTATCTCGGATGACCCCAATCAAGATATTGCACTTTTACAGTATGCAAATGATACCATACTCTTTGGTGAAGGTACAATGAATCAAATCTCCCACATAAAAGCCCTGCTCAACTTACAAAAGGTTAGTTGGTCAAAATCATCCATATTTGGGTTCAATATTGACTCTTCAGTTTTGGAGAAATTGGAGACCCGTCTGGCAACTTGGAAGGGCAAATTTCTTTGCAAAGCTAGAAGACTCATTCTCTTGAAGTATTGTATCACAGGTATTCCAAATTATGCTTTATCTTTTATGCCATGTCCTATTTTGATTTGCAATACCATGGATAGGCTAAAAAGAAGATTTCAATGGAGAGGATCAAACGATACTTTTAATTATCTTTTGGTCAAATGGGAGGATGTCTGCATGCCAAAATATATGGGAGGTTTAGGGATTTGGAAATCGAAGGACATGAACCAAGCCATGCTCTTAAAATGGATTCGGAAGTTCAATAATGCTTATTCTAATCTCTGGAAGGAAATGGTATCTACGAAGCTTGACTGTCTCTCTCCTTGGTGGACTTCAGGAGGTAATCGGAGATGTCTATCTCCAATTTGGATATCATATATCTACTTATCCCCATGTTTTCTTCAGTCGTCAGATTCTATGTTGGTAATGGCAGATCTTTAAAGTTTTGGGAGGACTGGTGGATGGGTCATGATCCTTTACAGTCAATTACAGGAACCTCCTCATATCTTTGAAAGGGGAAATATCGGTTGTTGATGCTTTTGAAGAGAATGGTTTCAACTTACACCCTAGAAGGGGTCTCTATGATACTGAGGCTCTGGGGGCAAGTAGGTTGATGGAATCTACAATCCTGCAGACTAAGGCCTTTAGCTACTGACAAGACGATATGGTGGCCTGATAAAAGCGGTCTTTTCTTAGTGTCCTCTGCTTACAGCTTCATCAATGGTTGGAATACAAACCAAAGGGATCATGAGGTTCTTTTTTCATGGCGTCTCTACACTCTTCCAAAGATAAAAAATTTAGTATGGAGTGTCTACCATGGAAAGATACTCACAACAGACGTGCTCAGAAAAAGAGGACACCTAGCTATTGACCCTCTCTGCCCTTTATGCAACTCTTACGTCGATTCAGTCAATCACATTTTGCTTCATTGCTCTTTTTCGTGGAAGGTATGGACTTCCATCCTCAATAAGATGGGGTTGCAATTCTGTACGTCAGTGGATCTGATTTCTTTTAGCAAGATGCTCATTGGTACTCCCCTCCCTCGTCTTGGAAAGCTTTTGATATCCGCATGGACTGGTTTCATTCCGTGGGGGCTTTAGAATGAATGTAACCAGAGGCGTTTTGATACTAGAAATAATTATGCGATAAGGGTGGTTGATTGTGTATCTGGTCAGACCTCTACATGGCTCCCTTCAAAGAAGCCTTTCTCCTCCTTTGTTAGTTCATTTATCTGAGATAATTGGAACATTATTGCAAAAATGCGGTGTGGAACCTAAACCCCAGTCATGCAGGAATGGACCCCCCCAGAGCCTAGTTTCCTAAAGTTAAAATTTTGATGGTTCTTCTCAGGGTAACTCCGGAATGGCTGGTTTTGGGGGTGTTATCTCAGATTCCTTAGGCAATCAGTGTTTGTCATATGCTGGTTCACTAGGCATTGCTGACTCAACTACGGCTGAGATTCAAGGTCTTCTCAATGGGTTTTGCATTTTTTGAGACCATTATAGTGGTCCTCTTCACATTGAGGGGGACTCGAAGGTGGTAATTCGTTGGTGCGAAAAGGTGATCCCCTCTCCCTTCCCCCCCCCCCCCCCCCCCCCCCCCCCCCCCCCTCTATGGCAGCATTGGGATTCTCTTCGGGAAAATTTCTATCAATTTTCTTGTATTTGATCGCACATTCCGAGATCTAATAACTCGGTGGCAGATGTGCTTGCCAAGTCAGGTGCGTCCTTTCAATGTCTTGTTGTTAGGGATTTGCTCCCTGTTTCTTTGTAATTTTTTGTTTTTTTTTTAATATATACATCATTTTCAAAAAAAATTATATATATATATATATTGACTCCTCGGTTTTAAATTCTATGGCAAGTTATTCCCCTCCCACCCCTGTACTCTAAAAGTGCCTGGCACCCCGTCATTGAGCGTCTTAAAGGTAAAGTAGGCAAGCTTGTCCTTATCAAATATTGCCTCCATGGATTCCTTCTTATTTTCTCTCCTTGTACCGTTGTCCTGCCTCAGTTCAAAATAGAATTGAATTACTTGAAAGGAGATTTCTATGGGGTGGGCCAAAATGGGAAAAAAAAGTACAACCTCGTGAAATGGGCTGACGTATGTAAACTGATTGTAGTGGGTGGCCTTGGCCTTTGTATCCGGGATACTACAATAACTAATTCCGTATTATTACTAAAATGGATCTAGAAATTTAATATGCAACTTACTTTGATATGGCGGGCCATTGTTGCTGTTAAAGTTGACAAAATCTTTGGCTGGTGGACTGAGGGTGGAAAATATAATAAGTTTATCTCTCGTGTGGAAAAAAATTGCAAAAATGTTGTCCGCATTCAAAAGTGCAGTCAAATGCTATTATGGTATAGGATGTCAGACATAATTCTGGGCAGATTGGTGGGTGGGCCCAAGCAGCTTTAATAGCAGTCATTGTCAAATCTTTTCTTTGGCAAGAAACAAGGATGTGACTATTTCTACTCAAAGGACAAATTCTGGCGAGTGGAACTTAAATCTTTGGAGAGCGTTGTCAGATGCAAAAGCTCTAGAAGCTTCTGTCTGACCTTATCACTGGCCTATCATCGGTACAATTCAGAAATGTACCTGACTTCCTCATCTGAACATGCTGCCGACAAGGTACGTTCTCTACTGCTTCAGTTTACAACTTCTTATTCTCTCTCTCTACTCCCTTCAATCCTAAACCCTAAACAGTAGCTCCTCGGCGGACTAACGACCACATTTTGTTACACTGCAACTATGCCCACACTGTTTGGACCAAACTAATTAACAAAATTGGTCTGTAATATTGGCCCTCTCAAAATCTCTCATCCATAATCCTCACTGTTACTACCGCACATCTTCCTTTACTCGAAAAATTGTTTATCTCATGCCGCATTGGTCATATCATCTGGGCCTTATGGAAAAAAAGAAATAATAAAAAATTTAATAGAAAATCTCTTCTGAGAAACATTCTAATTAATAGAATTGTGGGACAAGTTTCCTCATGGATACTCATGCATAAAGAATTTCAAATTTTAAAGGGCTCTAACCTTCGTGGAAATTGGCTACTTGTAGCTGAAATGTCTTATCCATCCCGCCCCCCGGTTATGGAAACTTGGCCCCCACCTCCGATGGCCGATGAGACATTTCAAATTAAATTTTGATGGAAATGCTTTTCGCTTCCTGGGCCTTCCGGATTTGGAGGGGTCATCCATGACGAAAATGGAAATCTTCTTTTTTCCTATGCTAGGCCGATTGGAGTATCTGACTCAACTACTGCTGAGCTTTCTGGGTTGTATAATGGTTTAAACTTTTCAAGCAATGGCCGGTGGACCCTCTTTGCATTGAAGGCGATTCAAAAGTCGTTATCAACTAGTGTGAAAAGTCCTCTAAATCTCCTTGGCGGCACTAGGATATGTTTGATGATATCTGTAATTTATTTTCTCAATTGCAATGTAATTAGAAATATATTCCTAGATCCACTAATCATTTAGCAGCTTTTCATGCTAAATTAGGCGTTTTCCTCCAACATCTTGTTGTGGAGGAAGGTCCTTTTCAGCCAAGTATTGTACTCTTTCTCTTCTCTTTATTTAAATATACACCTTTTACTCAAAAAAAATAAAAAATCCACCCCAATATCACTACAATATAAGCTCTGCATTTAAAGAAATTAATATTCCGAACATGACAAGAGAAAGAAAAAAATGTTATATAAATCTTCCTTTCTATTCTCATGTGCTTCTACAATCAATCAAAACTTGCAATGCCATTATTCCGTCAAAAATTGACTAAGTCTCACTGGAGCGGAAAGATGTAGTATGTGAGTATGTCTCATCAATATTAAAGAAAAAAAAAGCCAGCAGTTCACCATAAACCATGACAACTTCACATAAAAAAGTAACAAGAGCACAAAATCTAATAAATACATACTGGGTTAAAGTCTATCCTAAAAGAACTGACTGAAGTTAAGAAGCCTTCTCTCAAGTAACAACCACAAGAATTTCTTTGACTTCACTGGTGTAAAGGATCTATTTCCACTAGACTCACCCTCACATCATAAGCCTAAAATAAGGGATAACAAGACTGAGACATATACAACCTAAACATCTAAAACACTAAATGAGATACGACGTATGCCCAAAAGATAAACATCCTACTCCGATATCATGTTATATTAGGTTTAGGTTCATCCAAAAATGACAATATGAAAGTCTTTTCTCAACTAGTAGCCGAAAGATTTGACTTAAACTTCCAACTTATCTCAAATTATTCACACTAATAGTTAACACTAAGGACAGACTCTCAAGGCCACCTTTTTGTCGATTATGTCAGAAGATAAAGTCTCTTGAAAGTCTCTTGAAAGTCTCGATGCATATTTAATATCTTGTTACAATAAAAATAGATGTAAAAGCCTTATGATTTTCCCCCGCAACGTATCTACATTAAAAAGTATTACAATATTTTTCTACCAAATCAACTGAGAAAAGGGGCCAATAGAAGTACCTTTTCATTCTCATCTTGCTCCAGTAAAGTATTCCTGATAATGACCATCATAGGCCAAACCATCTCCTGATCAAAAGTGGAGTACAAACCCCTCCACTTACCAAATGCTTCATTAGGTGGTACTACTAAGGTATCTCTAAGGCGCAACTCCTGTTCCAGTACTTCCGCAAGCTCACGATGCAGTCTCACTCTCTGTGATCCTTTTGACTTGGCATGTGTCATCAGAGGCTGAAGACCTTTGTACCACTCAATAGCACCTGGACCATCATGGCAAGCTAGACAGTGCCATTGCCTTTGCGAATCAGACAACTCTTCAACATGTATGTTTATGTACATGACATGAATTTCGGCGCTCCCTAACGACACCAGGACATGAACTGCATAATGTGCAGGAAGATCATGTCCTGAGTCATGTGCACTAACCCCCCCTTTAGTGTGCGCAATAGAAAGTGCAGTATAAAGTACTTGTTTGTGTTAGTGTACACAATGGAAAGTGTGGTGTAAAGTGCGTATAGATTATTTATTAAATAAAATATTTTGATATATCTGACTATCAGAAAATTAAATTAATATTAGTTAATAAATAAAATATATTAAATATAATAATTAAACAAATGCTTACTTTTATATTATTAAAATTGCTATCAAATTTTAATTTTTTAATATCAAAATATAAAATAATTATACAAATATCATACTACATAGCGTACTACACAAATATCATAATAATAAAAATAAAAATAATACAAATATAACTCAATCACCTTTTTAATATAAAAAATTATATCTGTTCATACAAAAGTACAACATAAAAAATATTTAGTGGCATTAAAACATAATAGTCAATAATTTTGCCACATTTGAATTGCTAAAACATCTCGATAATATGATGCTCTTGCAAATTGTACTGCAGACTCCATCTGAGTACGTGCGACTAAAATAAAATATTAAAAACAAATAAAAAAATAAAAATAACATAATGAATATAATAAATAAATAAATTATTTTTTAATGACATAAGAAATGTTTTAACATTAAAAACCACTAATTTAATATAATAAATAAATATATATTTATCAATAACATAATATATTTTTATGTATTATTAATTAATAATATATTATCACAAAATTTAAAACCATTGGTTTAATTAATTATAGCAATGGGATAATTAAAATATATTAATATAGTAATTATAAAATAAATATATTAAATAAAAAAATTATTTTATAAATAAAAATATAAATTATTATTTTTACGTCAGTTTAATTTTTCCTAAATTAAACCATCATCTTCCTGTGTGCGTCATCTTCCTTAGTAACCAACGAAATAACAACTAACCGTCCTTGAGTCCAGTTTTCTTTCATGTGGCCTATAAGGTCGCGCCTCAGCTGGACAACCCCAAATGTGTAAGTACCTAATGCTAAGCTTCTTGCTTGTCCAAAGCTCATAGGGGGTTTTGGCAACTACTTTGATCGGTACCTTGTTAAGGATGTACACTGCGGTCTTGAGAGCTTCTCCCCAAAGTAACTCTGGCAAAGAGGAATAACTGATCATACTTCGTACCATATCCTTAAGAGTTCGGTTTCGTCGCTCGGCAACACCGTTCATGCTGGGTTTGCGTGACATGGTGTATTGCGGAACAATTCTACACTCTTTGAGGAAACTCGCGAATGGTCCTGACGTTGTTCTCCTGATCCATCATACCGTCCGTAGTATTCACCACCACAGTCGGATTTGACAGCCTTGATTTTCTTTCCAAGTTGAAGTTCAACTTCAGCTTTGAAAGACTTGAAGACGTCCAGGGAATGTGACTTCTCATGTATTAAATATAGGTAACCAAATCTAGAGTAATCATCTATGAATGTAATGAAGTACTGTTGGCCATTCCATGAAGCTGTAGGGAATGGACTACATATATCTGTATGTATAAGTTGTAAGACATCTTTAGCTCTTTCGGCACCTAATTTTCTAACGTTTGTTTGTTTCCCCTTGATGTACTCAACACAAACTTGGAAGTTTGTAGTATATAGGGGTTCAAGAATTTCATCCGACACAAGCCTTTGAATTCTCTGTTTAGATATATGTCCTAAACGTTTGTGCCATAATGTGGCAAAATTCTCACTTAGTTTTTGCTTCGTACCATGTGAACTTGCAATATTTCTCTATAGGAACTAACAACATCAAGCATATATAGATTATCAATTAAGGGACCAGAACCAGCAAAATTTGAATTTTGGAAGAGACTAACTTTATTATTTCTAAAAGAACAAGAAAAACCTGATTTGTCCAAAATGGAAATAGAAATTAAATTCCGCCTAAAAGACGGTGCAACAAATGTCTCAAATAAATCCAAATAAAATCCAATGTTTAATTGTAATCTGAAAGTTCCTATAGCCTCTACTGCAACTTTATTGTCGTCGCCCACAAAGATGAATTTTTCAGCATCACTTGGCAGTCGGCTCCACAGGCAACCCTGCAAAGACATACTAATGTGAGTGGTAGCACCAGAATCCACCCACCAAGTGTCTTTAGGTACAGAAGCTAAATTAACTTCAGAACAAACTAAAGTTAGAGGCATACCCTTCTTTACACGCCAGGCGGTGTACTTGGGACAATCCTTCTTCATATGTCCCGACTTCTTACAGAAGAAGCAGGTAAACTCCTCAGCCTGCTTCTTCTGTTTCTTAGTCTGAGAAGAACCTACCGCAGTATCCTTACCTCTCTTCTTCTTCTTGTACTGAGAGGTTGAGGCCAAGTGAGCATTTTCAGTCTTATCCCGTTGCTGCCTCTCTTCTTCTTACACACAGTGAGATATAAGCTCATTTAGGGACTATTTGTCCTTCTGAGTGTTATAACTCACTTTGAATTGGCCAAAGTGTGCAGGAAGAGATATCAGAACCAAGTGCACGAGCAAGTCCTCAGACAGCTCCAACTTAAGTGACTTGAGTTTTGACGCGAGATGAGACATTTCCATGATGTACTCTCTTATGTTCCCTTTGCATTTATACTTCATCAAAACGAGTTTAGCCAAAAGGTTACTCACCTCCGATTTTTCATTATTGGTAAAATATTGTTCAATTTATTCTAGGAACTTCTTGGCGCTCTTGCTCTCTGTCATAGAGCCTCAAAACGCCTTCGGAATAGAGAGTTTCATGATCATCAAGCACATTCGGTTAGAGCGCTCCCACTTCTCAATTTTAACCTCATTGAGGTTATCCGGAGTAGAAATGGGTGACTTTGCCTGAAGTGCTAGATCCAAATCCATAAAACCGAGGACAATTTCCACGGTATCTCGCCATGCCTTAAAATTCGTCCCGCTCAGCATTGGAATGCTGCATATTTGAGCAGTAACATTTGAAGCAGTAGCAACAGAAACTGTATAAAGAACAAAATAAACAAGCATACTCACATTAACTAGCATGTCATATAAAAAAAAAATAGACAAGTACAAAATAAAATCTAAATTGGGGATCCATCTCAAGATACCTAGTACAACATTAATTCCTAGTCTTTGGACAGAGAAATTAATTGTAAGTGGTACTCTCAATGCAATGATCAAATACTGACAATCAGTTCTGTTAAACAATAGCCTTTCTTTGGACCGACTATTGTTTACATAAAAAGTCTTTATAATTGTCACGCATTTATCATCACAGTTACGTTGTTGATTTGGCCAAATTGTGTCTTCCTTTGGGCCGAACACAATTTGCATAAATAACTCCATACAAACATCTATGTATTTCTAGTCAAATAATTCGACACTACAGAAGTTACTTTGGCTACATATAGCTTTAAAAATTTTGATTGAAAATACTAGACCAACTCAACAAAATATATATATATATATATATATATATATATTTCTATTCAGTTTTCCAACACTGCGGCACCGCCTCATCGGCGTTGCTACGTTGGCCTGTATTTCCGTAGAGCTGCAATGAATGTTCTGTAATGTAATATATATAAACAAAATATTTAGTCAAATGTAACAAACAAATATGAGCAGCCTTATTGGGCATATACGCCAAACGCAAAGCTTGCTCGTGGGTTCGAATCCCCACAGGTGCAAAAATCTGATTTTTTAGAACTGAATCAACTGAGCCGACTCGACCTCGATCTTCAGCAACCGGTCCGAGTTGACTCACCTGAGTCCATCTAACAAAACTAGAGGTTCTTTTTATTTTTTTATTTTTTATTTTTTATTCTTTATTTATTTATTTTATTTTATTTTTTAATGGCGACGCTGCAGTTTGTCCAACGGACATAGCAGTGCGCCTGGTGCTTTGAATGGGCACAACAATTGCCCAACGGACGCACACCCACTGCAGTTGCCCAACGGGCATGGCAGCTCGCCCGGTGGAGTGAATGGGTGCTGCTATCGCCCAACGGCCACGACAGCGCTCCCGACAGGCGTTGCTATCGCCCAAGGGCCATGGCAGCGCTCCCGACGGGCACTGTTGTCACCCAACGGCCATGATAGCGCTCCCGACGGGCGCTGCTGTCGCCCAAGGTTCCTCTGGTGCCCCTCCCCTATTCTCTCGCAGGACGTCGCTACTACAACGCAGGTTTTGTTTTTCCGTCGCTCCTTTCCTCTTTCGACGACGAAAAAGGCGATGGTGACGACGGAAAAAAAGGTTGCCCAATGGACAGCGTTTCGCCCAACAGGCGCTGTAACGGGACCTGACTTCTGTCGTGGCCTCACCCCCTTTTCCGCAGGACGACGCTGCAATGTCGGACGCTGCGGCTTCAATGTTTCCCAACGGACGCTGCAGCCACGCTCAAAGAGAAGAGGAGGGGGGGATGGTCATCGCTACAACATTTCCCAGCGGACTCTGCAGCGCGAGCCTCGAACGTTGGACGTCGGCCTCTGTCTTTCGATGGCGACGCCGACCAACGCACAACCCCAAGACGAATTCTGTGGAGAAATTAAATTTTTCTTCTCGTATCACTCTCCACGGAATTAATCCAAAAATCCTAATAATCTAATAGGACTGCTCTGATACCACTTGTTAGAATCCGTAATAGTAAATTTTAATCCAAAATTTACAACATGCTAGAATATTAGGATTGAATACATACCTGAATCCATTGCTGAAATTTCATCTTTCTATTGTGGAATATCTTTGACGAATGATAATAACAGATTGGTGTTGTGGTCTTCCTCAACTAAATCTCTTTATTCCTCAATGGGACTTTCGTCTCTCTTCCGGATTGGGAGAAGGAAAATATGTATGATTTAGTATATTATGGACCATAACCATGTTGTGTCTCCTTATATATAGTTCTCATAATTCCTTATGGTATCTACTCAATTGGTCCATATACATGACACATTCCTTAATGGGTTTGACAAAATTAGATCACTTAATTTCAGTCTATTTTATTAAAAATAAAAAACATAATTATATAATAAATATGTTACCCAAATTAGAATAAGAAATGTGAATTTACTACCAAGCCACTGTAAGTAAAAAGTAAAATCACGGAGAGTTTTAGGGCGAAACGCTACGTAACACATAGGAGCGAGAAAAGAGGAACTAAAACCTGAAATCAGTATGAAATAGTCAAACAAATAAACAAAAAATCAAGGAACAATCATCAAACAAAATGTGAGGATCATTGACCAATGAATCACAAGTAAGAAAATCATCACATAAGGCGAACTAAAGTACGCTGGAAGCAAGAGTTACCACCGATGCTGCGAAAAACTCCACCCGCATCAGCCGCCCGAAGTCCACAAAATCTTCGTCGTTCAGATCAACAGAATCGGAACAAGTTCCGTGGCCGGAAAGGAGTAAAACAGCTCCAGCAACCTCAGCCGGGAGCGGATTCTTCCAGTACGTAGGAATCGTGCGACAGAATAAAGGGAAAGAGAAAAGGGGAGTCGCAATCGCATGGGACATGACATACGTCGCAAGTTTTTCATTTTACCGCTGGAAAAAGCCTGTAAAATATAGTGGCGACCGCCGGACGGCGAGAATGCGGACTTCAAAATAGATTTAAGTTCGACTTTGTAGTGAAAGCATTTCAATAAGGAGACCCGTAAAGAGGGCTCGTGTGGCACGTTCACAAATGAAAGCTCAACTAATTATCATCTCATCTCATGTACTAAACCGTCAAATATCAAGGGGGAAATATCATTTTGTTTAGGTGTCTTAAATATTAAAAACTGCCTCATTAGGGTGTGCTTGTACTAATAGAAAAGTGTAAGAAAAATATCACACACAAATTTTCTTGTTAACCAAAACTTTTTAGTATTTATGCCATTTTTTGGGACGAAATTTTTTTTCTCTTGATTCTTCTCGATTCTTCTTACTTTTGAGGGGTTAGTCAATAAAACGAAAATTTGAAGTTCATCTTCATCTCCTAATTCAAATTAATTTCATTTATCTACATGAACTTCATCTTCGAACTTAATGTTAGTATGAACAATTTCATGTGCACTCGAAAACAGTTTCTACTACTAGTGCCCCAATATGATAAAAATATAAAAAAAATAAGAGAATCCTTAAATCCTAACAGTATACTTAATTAAAACATAATCTTTAAATCCAAAATTAGGTAAAATGTGCATTATTACTATACGAATAAGTAATTTAATGTATAATTAAAATATATTAATTTACTAATTAATTGAATTAGATATTATATTATTTAAAGATTACATTTTATTGTACATTAATGTAGTAATTACGTGAGCCAATGAAATTCGCACGTGATTAATTATTATAAATAAATAAATAATATTATAAATAATAGAAATGAATGTAATAAGTTAAGTTATTAATTTATTAATAACATATGATATACTTTAACCTAAAAAGAAATGATTAAACAAGAAAAATTGATCTAATCATAACTTTAACACACTATATATTTGTACGTATTATTAATTAATAATATATTTATGTTAAATTTAAAACCTTTGATTTTATTAAATAAAAAATGGGTTAATTAAACCAAAATAATTGTTCAAATACTTGATTTAACAATATTTTAATTACCACTATTAAATCACTAATATAATACAATAATTAAAAATAAATATAATGAATAAGTAAAAAAATATTTTATTAATAACAGAAGATGGTTTTTTACGTGGTATTAATTAATAATATATTTCCACAAAATTGAAAATAATTAATTGATCAAATGCATATTGTAACTATATTTTATTTACTAGACTTAAATATCTAGTTTAATGTAGTAATAAAATTTAATAAAAATAATATCTAAATAAATATATAACTTCATTAATAACCTAAGAAAGATTATTCTAATAACTGTTAGGATATCTTAAAATGTATATTAGATATAATTTATGTTCGTAATTGTTGTATAATTGGGTTATGTACATAGGGCTATTAGATTAGGCTTAATGGGATGGGTGGCATTGTATTGGGCCCATGGGCCATTTTGTAACACTAAAACCTAAAGCTTAAATACATAATGAAATGGGGAAAAACCTTAACGGGAGGAATTATTTTTTGTCTCTCGTGTTCGTTGTCTTCGACGAGAAACCAGAGAGCTCAATGCTCTCTCTCGTTTGGTCATTTGGACTGTTCCGTTAGTCCCGTGAGATAGTGGTGGTTCCATCCACCACCGTAGGAGCTATGAGAGTCCTGTTAGGCTATGCCGTTAGCCTGTCCGACGCATTTCGTCTCCGTGAAGACCATAGTTCTGTGGGTCTAGTTCGTCTTCAGAAACATACATTGACATGGTATCAGAGTTTGATTTGTCCGAAGAGTGACAAAGCATCTCCATCCGAAGATCTTTCGCCCGAAGAATCCATGTCCAACGACCTGCGTTGTCTGACGACTTTGATTTCGGCAGCTCTTTCGGGAGTTGTTGGAAAACACCGTTTGAGCTCAGAGAAGTCATCGAAAAAGCTCCAACGGGTGATTTCGTTGTCAGGAAGGGGGTTCTCACCGGGAAGGGGAACGAAAGGTTAGTTTTTTTTCCCGCCCTCTGTTCACATAAGCTTCAGAGGAAAATTATTTGCATAAGGTAGTTTCTGAAATTTTCATAAACTTTGGGGGCCGATCTAGAATTTTTGAAGGTGTGGGGGTATATTTGGAGTTTCTGATATTTTGTGGGCAGATTTGGAATTCCTTATGGTGTGGGGGTATATTTGGAATTTTTGATAGTTTGTGGGCAGATCTGGAATTTCTAAAGGTGTGGGGGTCTATTTGGAATTTTCGAAGGTGTGGGGATATATTTGGAATTTATGATATTACGGGGTAGATCGGGAATTTTGTTGGATCCGATCTTATCATGTTAACAGACAAGTTAGATTTCTCTCCTATTCGGTTCACGGGCAAGAACTACAGTGCTTGGGAATTTCAGTTCTGGTTATTTGTTCAGGGAAAAGGTTTATGGGGTCATATTGATGGGAGTGATCCGGCACCTTGCAATGCTGACGTATTGTCAAAATGGACCATTATGGATGCTAGAGTCATGACCTGGATACTTGGATCTATTGGGCCTCATCTAATCCTTAATCTAAGGCCCTACAAAACTGCAACGGATATGTGGAATTACCTCCACAAGGTTTATCATCAAAACAACACAACCCGTCGATTTCAAGTTGAATATGAAATGGCAAATTTCACGCAAGGCAACCGTTCCATTGAAGAATATTTCTCGGGCTTCCAAAATCTGTGGGTTAACTACACTGATATTGTTTATGAGAATGTCCATGTTGCTGCTCTCTCTGCTATGCAAGCCGTACATGAAACCAGTAAAAGGGATCAATTCTTGATGAAGCTCCGTCCAGGATTTGAGAATGCACGATCACATCTGATGAATCGTCATCTAGTGCCGTCACTGGATGCCTGTTTGAGTGAACTTCTTAGGGAGGAGGAGGGCATTGCTACTCAGGCTCGTATGGAACATCGAGTCCAGGCTGATATCTCGGCTCCTGTAGCTTATGTAGCACAAGGAAGAAATAAGGGTTGGGACACGAGTTCTGTTCAGTGCTTCTACGGCAAGGCATATGGTCACTTTGGTCGGGAATGCCCCAAGAGCTCCTATAGCTACTGCAAGAAGTTGGGTCATTTCATCGTAGTTTGTCCTACACGCCCTGAAACGAGGAAGAATACAGTTTATCATGCCTCCACTGGTACTTCTAGTTCTGTAGCATTGTTGACAACCATCCTAGTCACTACCATTCCAGTTACACCAGCACCTACAAGTTCCACCAATCTCACTCCTGAAATAGTACAACAGATGATCATATCTACCTTTTCTACTTTTGGTATCTTAGGTAAGAAAAAATTCTTTTCTCAACCATGGTATTCTGATTCCAGTGCCTCTAACCACATGACCAACAATGTTGTATCTCTTTCGAATGTTATAAAGTATGATGGCAACCTGCACATCAACGCTGCTGATGGCAACACTCTGCCTATCAGTGTTGTTGGTGATCTCTCTCCTTCTTTAGCTGATGTCTTTGTGTCTCCTGACCTATCAACAAACCTTTTGTCTGTTGGTCAATTGATTGATAAAAATTGTAATGTTCAGTTTTCTCGCTCTGGCTGTGTTGTGCAGGATCAAGCATCGGGGAAGGTGATCGCGAAGGGGCCTAAAGTGGGCAGGCTATTTCCACTTAAAATCTTTCTATCCACTATTATTCCACATTCTCATGTACTTTGTTTTGCTTGTAATGTTGTTGGGTCTGGCACTAAGATGTGGCATAGACGTCTAGGCCACCCAAACTCAGTTGTCCTTCGTACATTGTTTAAATCGGGTTTATTAGGCAATCAAGACTGCATTTCTCTTGATACTTATTTTGACTGTTCATCATGCAAACTTAGTAAAAGGAAAACTCTACCATTTTCGCATCATGCCTCGCATGCCTCCCACTGCTTTGACCTTATTCATAGTGATGTCTGGTGAATTGCTCATGTTGTCTCGCATGCACAAATTAAGTACTTTGTCACCTTTATTGATGATTTTAGTTGATTTACCTGGGTCTACTTCTTACAGTCTAAGTCTGAAGTTTTTTTCGTTTTTAAGAGGTTTCTTGCACTAATTGAAACACATATCTCTGCTCACCATAAAGTACTCCGCTCTGACTCTGGAGGCGAGTACATGTCGGCTGAATTCCAGGAATTTCTTCAAAGCAAAGGCATTATCTCTCAGCATTCTTGTCCCTCGACACCACAACAAAATGGGGTTGTTGAGCAAAAAAATCGTCACCTTCTTGATATGGTCCCCACCCTCCTCATTGAATCATCCGTTCCTCGGTTTTGGTGTGAAGCTCTCTCTACCTTCGTTCATTTAATCAACCGCTTGCCCTTGCCTATCTTGCATCATGTCTCTCCCTTTGTTAAATTATTTGGTTATTCTCCATCCTACACTGATCTTCGGACATTCGGTTGTGTTTGTTTTGTGCATCTACCTGATCATGAACGGCATAAACTTACAGCCCAATCAGTTATGTGTGCATTTCTTGGGTATGCTGGTTCTCAAAATGGCTATGTTTGTTATGATCCCCAGGCGCATCGAGTCCGTGTTTCTCGAAATTTGGTCTTCTTTAAAAATCAATATTTCTTTCTATCTCAAGTTACTCTACCGTCTGCTTCTCTGTCTAGTCTGCCGAGCTTTGATGAGCCTCACCCCAATGCATTGCTGCCCCTCACCATCCTGACCTGGCACTTGCTCCTGATCCTCCCTCTGCTCCTGCTCCCATCACTCTTCACAGATCCATGCGTCGTTCTTACCCTCCTGCCAGGTATGGTTTTCCCTCCCCTATATCTCTAGTAGCTACTTTGTCTTCTATTTCCATTCCTTCTGGTTATAAACAGGCTATGACACATGAGTGTTGGCAAAAGGCAATGCAAACTGAACTACAAGCGTTAAAGGAGAATCACACCTGGGACATTGTGGCTTCCCCTCCTACTATTCGGCCTCTTGGGAGTAAGTGAGTATTCTCTGTCAAACTGCGTTCAGATAGATCGTTGGATCGGTACAAAGCCCGCCTTGTGGCCTTGGGGAACAGACAGGAATATGGGATTGATTATGAGGAAACATTTGCACCAGTTGCCAAGATGACCACAGTCCGTACTATCTTAGCCATTACAGCATCTCAAACCTGGCCACTGCATCAGATGAATGTGAAGAATGCCTTTCTCCATGGTGATATGCAGGAAGATATCTACTTAAAGCTTCCCTCGGGTATGTCAACCTCCTCTCCTAATCATGTATGCAAGCTACGTCGTCCTTTGTATGGGCTTAAGCAAGCCCCCCGGGCTTGGTTTGAGAAGTTTTGCGGCACACTTATTCTCCACAAGTTCACACAGAGTCACTATGATTCATCTCTCTTCTATCATAAGTCTGTCGCGAGCATAGTCATTCTCTTGGTTTATGTGGATGACATCATCATTACTGGCACTGACTCTGGACTGATTACCAAGCTTCAGAAGGTGTTGCATGCCACTTTTCATATGAAGGATCTTGGACAACTCACATACTTTTTAGGGTTGGAGGTACATCACACACCCAAAGGTATTTTCTTAAACCAGCATAAGTATATTCTAGATCTTATTACTCTCGCAGGGTTGGAGGACACATCTTTGGTGGCTACCCCTATGGAGGTCAATGTGAACTATAGGAAAGATGAAGGGAATCTCCTTGATGATCCGACTATCTATCGACAACTGGTCGGGAGTCTCATATACTTGACTACTACTCGCCCGGACATCTCTTATGTTGTTCATCAGGTCAGTCAGTTTACATCATCTCCTCGACACCTTCATCTTACGGCAGTACGGTGCATCATCCGCTATCTACGCGGCTCCCCTGCTCGTGGCTTACTCTTTCCTACCGGCTCCGCGCTATGTTTGGTTGCCTACAGTGATGCTGACTGGGCAGGGTGCCCTGATACCTGCCGCTCTACTATAGGCTGGTGTATGTTTTTAGGGGATGCACGGATTTCTTGGAAATGTAAGAAACAAGACTGGGTGTCCAAGTCATCTACCAAGGCCAAGTATCATGCTATGTCTACTGCGTGTTCTGAAGTTATTTGGCTCCACAATCTTCTTGTTGAGCTCCAGTTTCCTCAGCCCTCATCTACACTGCTTCATGCAGATAATACAAGTGCTATCAAGATTGCGACCAATCCGATTTTCCATGAGCGGACCAAGCATATTGAGGTTGACTGTCACTTTATCTGCGACACTTTGGAGTGCTGGGTAATATCTCTTCTGTACATTTTTTTAGATCTTTAAGTGGCCGATGTCTTCACCAAAGCATTGTCTCAATCTCGACATAATTTTTTGGTTGGCAAATTGTTGATGGTTGACTCACCAGCATCAATTTGAGGGGGGGGATGTTACAATATCTTAAAATGTATATTAGATATAATTTATGTTCATAATTTTTGTATTATTTGGGTTGTGTTCATAAGGTTGTTAGATTAGGCTTAATGGGATGGGTGGCATTGTATTGGGCCCATGGGCCATTTTGTAACAGTAAAACCTAAAGCTTAAATACATAATGAAAGGGGAAAAAACCCCAACAGGAGGAATTATTTTTCGTCTCTTGTGTTCGTTGTCTTCACCGAGAAACCAAAGAGCTCAACGCTCTCTCTCATCTAGTCGTATGGACTGTTTTGTCAGTCTCGTGAGATAGTGGTGGTTTCGTCCACCACCGTAGGAGCTGTGAGCTCCCTGTTAAGCTGTGCCATCAACTTGTCTGACGCATTTCGTGTCCATGAAGACCAGAGTTCTGTGGGTCTAGTTCGTCGTCAGAAACATACATTGACAATAACGAGCTCGTGCCTTTAATATTAAATTACAAGTTAAAAGTTTAGTACATAAGAACAACACATGTTCAAAAGCAATCATCATTTATCATTCCACATGTAAGTCGCTATGTCATCTCGAAATTTTGTGGCTCTTGTAGATTCTAATGCACGCTGCCTCCAAAAGCTTGTTGATTGGGTATCCTCTTCCACAAGACCATCACTATCATCGTTGTCTGTATAATCCGTTGCACTTAATTGGACCCCATCACCTCCTCCACCGAACTCATCATCTGAATCATCATCTTCCAATTCAAATATATCATTGTAATCCTCTCCACATATATAATTGTGCAATATGCAACAAGCAATTACAATTTTTTTTCTGCACTTTGTCAGCGATGGGGGTTGGGTTTCATTGGCTAATGGACGCCGGTGTAGGCGACTCAGCCTTGTTCGAACAGGACTAAACACCCCAAACTCTAAACCCTAACCCTAAACCCTAAAAAAAATACCCTAAACCCTCAAACCTAATTCCATAACCTA
The DNA here is from genome assembly GCF_029961685.1 of Aristolochia californica. NCBI lineage: Eukaryota > Viridiplantae > Streptophyta > Magnoliopsida > Piperales > Aristolochiaceae > Aristolochia > Aristolochia californica. Next base: position 21,553,508 of record NW_027181815.1, on the reverse strand, counting down.
AACCATAAACCATAGATCTTAAAAACCCTAAAAGCCCCAAACCTTAAAACCCCTTAACCCTTTCACCCCAAAACCGAGAACCCATTTTTTTTAAAAAACCCTAAACCCTAAAAATACCCTAACCTAAAACCTTAAATACCAAGCACTAAACCCTAAATACATTAAACCCTAACCCTAATCCCAAAATTAAACCTTATAAAGACGAAATTGAACCATAAATACCATAAACCCTAACCCTAAATCCCCAAATTAAGCACATAAATTAAAATTAAATCAAATACATCATAAATTAATAAAAAAAAATTAGTGTTTAGGCTTACCTTCTGAAATTTGGGGAAAACCGAAGGCAAAGGTTGAAATTGAAGCCTAAATGTAAAAAATCGAAGAAAATTGAAATCAAAATGGGGGAAATTGAACGAAATCGGGAGTTATTTTGGGGGAAAAGAGACTAGTGATAGGGAGAAGGAAGTGGGAGGCTGAGAGGGAGAAGAGAGGGAGACAGAGAGGGATAGGGGAGAGGGAGAACCGAGCGGAAAGCCGAGAGGGAGAGCGATTGCGAGGGAGAGAAAGGGAGGCTGAGAGGACGTTTGCAGGGAGAGGGAAGGGAAAGGGAGGCCGAGAGGGAGAAGGGTGAAGGGAGAAGCAAGAGGAAGCAGGGAGAACGGAGATGGCCACAGAGAGACGGAGGAAAACATTTGAGGAGGAAGAAGTGACGAGAGAAGGAGGAGACCGAGAGAAGGAGGGTGCGGAAGAGAGACCCCACAAAAAAAAATTGACAAGGGTTCAAAGCATGACGCCCACTTCATTTGGATAATTCGTAATATACTGCAAAAACCAGATTCCCGAAATTAAACTATGGAGATGATTTTTGGATTCAACTTATTCATCTACATGACTTGAACGCTGGTGCTCCACTAACGACGTCAGGAGATGAACTGAATAATGCGACTGAAGTACATTTCCTGCATCAAGACCTAACCGAACCCCCCCTCCATTTGTTGAAGAACAAGTATGAGAGAGTCTTACATGATTCCCATAGATGTAAGTCTCACATAGCAAGAATTACTATTGTAGAGTCTTACATAAGTTTCGAGTTGGTCTTACAAAAAATCTCATTTAAAGGTGTTGTAGTTATTTTAGTCTTCTATTTATCTTCAATTGTTTAATTGTTCTAAGATTTACTTTAGGGTCTATTTGGAACACCTAGAAAAGAAAAGAAAATAAGAAATTTGACCATTATTATTGCCAAAAATAGTTAGTAAAACTGGGATAATGATCAAATTCTCCTTTTCATTAACTATTTTTGGGAATAATAATAGTTAAATTCTCATTTCATTTCTTTTATTTCCAATGGGGTTCTAAACAAACCCTTTTGTGCACCCGAAGGGCAAGTGAAATGGTAAGTGATTATACTCTCACTTGGCCAAAAACGTTAGTGCGTGCACCCGGACGTGAGTTCAAGTGGATGAACTAGTTCATTCACTTGAACTCACTCCTGAGTACAATGAGTGAATTGGGATTCCAACACAAATCCTAGTTCATTCACTTGAACTCTTGCTCGACCCTCTTTGCTATTGTGTTCCGTTGCTCTCGGTCCTCTGTGTCCTCTCTCTCACATCTCGCTCTCTGCCCTCTTTGCATCTCAGCCGTCTCTCTCTCGGCCCTCCCTACCTTCTTTGCTTCTTGACATCTCTCTGCTTCCCCTCTCTCGCATCTCGCTCCCTGTTGGCTGTTGGAACCTTGTCTTGGCGGTCACTGCTTTCCCTCTCTCACGAAAACCTCGTCTCGCCTTGCCCCCTCTTACCTTCCCCTCTCTCGCCTCTCGCCTCTTGCTCGCTACTGGAATCATCTCAAATCCTCCCGTTCTGCTTCGATCGCCTCCTCTCTTGCCTCTCACTCTCTGTTTCCCCCTCCCTCGCCTCTTGTGATAATTTTTCCACCAATGAACATGGAATGTTTGTAATAATACTGGAAGGCCTTTATCATTAAAACATGTAGTACAATCCCATCTCCAGATCCATGGTATAGAAAATACCATAAAGAAGATAAAGATGTTACTATTTCTTGGGGGTTTTGCAAAACCCAGAGCTTTAAGCTCAGGACTGGTTTGAGTCCATTTCACAAAATGAACCTTAATTGGTTTGGGTAATATTGAAATGGGTGGCCCAAATTTTTTCCACCATGCAAATACCCAACTGGGAAGAGGTAATGACCTCTGATAGACATTCTTTTTCCATTGGAAAAACCAAGAATGCCTATGGGAGAGATTTTGGTAATAAAAGGTATTATTCCAAGAATCCATATAATCCCATTAATTAAATTCCATATCATTAGGAAGATTAGCTGCTTTAGCTAAATCAAATTTTACCCATGTTGAGGGATGCATGAATCTTTGTATTGTACATTTATTGTACGCTCTTGGGCTATCCCATTTGGCCACATTTGACAGTGTATGATGCATTGCTATAGAATTTAAATGAACCAAAATTTATTCAAAGGACGGATGGGACAGTAGGCATCTCCAAGCCATTTCTGTAATATCTCCCAGGAATCCAATGTACCCTCTAAGTCCTCTCTATTGAGGATCAACATTGTCTCCATATCTGGAAGAGTAATATACTCTGGTTCTACTTCAAGTGTCTCTTTATACGACACTGGGGCTTTGCCCTTCTTATCTGAGGAATTTCCTCTTTCTTGATTTTTATAGCCTCTTGATCGATTACCACGTCCTCTCATTGGGAGTGGATGGCCCCTTGCGGGGTTATACATGATTTTGACCTTGGAGAAATTCACGGGTTAGAAAATCAGGTAAGGAGTTTAGTTCTCCTTTGATATGTTCAATATCAAAATCAAAGATGCCTAATTCCGCCTGCCATCTGGCAAAGATTTGTTTGGAAGTAAGATTCTTCACATCCTTCTTAAGAATCGATTTGGCAGCTGAACAATCAACTCTTAAAAGGAATTTTTGATTTAATAAATCATCTTGAAATTTATGAATGCACTTAATTATTGCTAAAATTTCTTGTTTAACAGTGGAATAATTAATTTGTGCATCATGCCAGTTACCAAAGGTAAATCTCACAAGTTCCTCTTTACCTGCTGGATTAATTTGTTTTAGAATGCTACCATAGCCTATATGGGAAGCATATGTCTCTACAACCTTCAGATAACAAGGATTAGTCAGGTTAAGACAAGGGAGTTGTTTAACCTTACTCTTGATTAATTGGACTGCCTGAGTATGTTTAGGAGTCCAAGGCTCAAGATTCTTTTTGAGTCTTTTATGCAATATTGCGGAATCTTGTGCAAGATGAGGATAATAGTCCGCAATGTAATTGAGACTTCCTAGAAATCTCTGAAGTTGAGTTTTCTCTAGTAATTCATCAGGAAACTTTGAGGCAAACTCAATGCTTCGATCAATGGGAATAATTTTTCCCTTGTGAATATTGTGACCTAAAAATCTAATAGAGGTCTGAAACAATTTCATTTTCGGTGCCGATATTACCAACCCTTGTTTTCTAATAACTATTTTGAAAACATGTAAATGCTTGAAATGAGCATCAATTGATTCTGAATAAACAAGGATATCATCAATATAAACAATGGTAAATTCAGAATAAGGAGAAAATATATCATTCATGATATTCTGAAATTTAGATGGAGCATTTTTCAAACAAAAAGGCATAACATTTCATTCAAAGTGACCAAAAGGGACAGTGAATGCAGTCTTATATTTATCCTTTTCATGAATTTGAATTTGCCAATATCCAGATTTCAAATTAAATTTGGAAAAGATTTTAGTAGAAAACAATCTGTCTAATAAAACTTTTTTGTTTGGGATAGGATAACGAATCCATCTCAAACAACCATTGAGTGGTTTATAATTCACCACTAACCTAGGAACACCTCATTCCTTCTCTGCATTTTTATTGACATAAAAAGCAGTACAACTCCATGAGGAGTAAGATTTTCTAATTAATTTCTTATCCAACAGATTTTGGATTTCCTTTTTGCAAAGGTCTAGTAAAGCATGTTTCATTTTACTAGGCCTTGCTTTTATCGGAATGGTTCTTTCATTGAACTCATCAATATATGGTAAAGACACAATATATTTATGTCGATCCCAAAAAGTTGTAGGAATGTCACTACAAATTTCATGGGCAAATATTTTCTGACGAGAACTAATTTTCTCTTTTATCTTTGTAGTTTCCAACTGCTGTTCAAGGGTTAAAAATTGAATTTCTTTATGCAGGAAACTAAGTTGATGTTCTTTGACGTTTCTCAATTTTGAAATCTCATTGATAAAACTAATTTGAGGAGGAGATTTGAAAGAGAAATATATAGGTTTATTATTAACCTATCCAAGAATACCATGGTTGTCAATGCCCTTAATTGGCATGATTTTTTCCAAAAGAGGAGTACCTAAGATGACTTGTTGAGTCATATTCTTGACTAACAGAAAATCGGTAATAATGCACTGATAATTAGTGCAAATGGAGGCATTATTTAATTTATATTTAATTTTCATTTTGTCTCCATTAGCATTGGCTAATGTTTGAGTAGTTTTCTCAAAGTATTAGGTTGGAATTAATCCTTCCTGGATGCAGTTTAAATCTGCTCCACTATCAATCAGTGTTGTCAGTTTAGGAATGACAAAGTTCTGATCAATAACCAAGTTAATAACAATATACCATCTTTGATGGATGACTTTGGTGATTTGATTAAGAAAAGATTCCTCAGATTTATTTTCTTGATGCAAACTATTGTTTTCACATTTTTGTTCAAGCTTTTTATATAAAGATTTTAATTCTTTTAATTCAAGCTTGATTTTTTTAATTTCTCCTTGTAATGAGGAGATGGATACTAATTGTTTTGAAGAATTAGTTTCTTCATAACGACCAATAATTTTCTTCAAAGAATAAGGTTTAACTCCTTGGATGGGAGGTATCTTTGAAGTTCTTTGAATTTGATCAAGATATTCTTATATTAAATATCTTTTTTGTTTAAGGATCTTTCTCTTGATCAATGTTCTTCGGTATAAGTTGTTGATTATTTGTAAGAACATTAATTTGATACATTTGGGCTACAGATTGTAGGTGCGAACAACTGCAATCTGGGTCATCTTCTGATTGGCTGGATGATGCATAATCAATATCATCCCCAGAATCAGAATTTAAGAGAATTTTAGCCAATTGGATTCTCTATCCTTCATCAATCTGAAGTTGGTTAAGTTTCTTTTTGTTTTTGCATCTATTCGAATAGTGGCCTAATTTACCATATTTATAACAGACAATTTTCTTTTTGTCTGGAGGATTTCTTCTAGGAGGAGGTCTCTGACGAGAAGTCTGTCTTGGAGGAGATCTCCTAAGTTCCTTATGAGTCTGATGATAAGACTGTCTTTTTGGATAACGCCTACTCTGATGTGAATAGGGTTCTTGTCTCTTAGAATGAGAGATTTTTCCTTTTCCCTTCCTCTGATTAGAAGGTGGTGGTCCTGTGTATCAAGCAAATTGTTCACAGAATTCACCAAGCTCACGTTTTCCAGTAAGATTTTGTTTCTTCAACTGAGCTTGAATTTTTAAATCATTACATAAGGTCAGTCCTTCTTGGATGATAGCACTGGTAAGGAGACCATATGTATATTGATGGTAGTTAATAATACCGACCTCATTACCTAACATTTACGTACCTTAGTAGCAAAAAGAGTTGGTTATCCATCGATATATTTCGCTTTCCAATATTCATTATTGGCATCTGGTCTTTGCATTACTTTAGTGATGAACACATCCTTATACCAGTTAAAATGGCTAAGAGTTCGACACTTAAGATTCTGCAAAACCTCTCTTCCCTTATCAGTAGTGGAAGTCAAATTTCAAATAAAATGATGAATAATACATGAAATCAAGGTATAAACTGCATCGTCCTCACCGAGGTAGGCTTGGCCAGATTCAGTTTTGATAACCTTTTTGGAATTGTAAATTTCATGATGTTGTTCAGGGTGAGGATATTATCCCACCAACCTTTGAGGGCTCCAGAAAACCCTGCAGTTAGCATATCTGCTATTCCTTTATCAAAATTTTTATATTGCCTACAGATGGTACAATACATAAGCATCCTTTGACATTGTTCTAATATCTGATATTCAAATAATCCATCTATATTCCATTCATAGATGGTTTTGCCAACATAAGCTTTTTGATCTTGATACACATTTTCTTCATACAAGGTCCAGAGGAGTAGGCCTATGGTAATAAATTTTGTGATCTAGACCCCATTTCCGAGTAGATTTTTTTGAATAGTCCAATTTTTGAATACTCGATTGGTCTTGAATCATTTCCTGAAGAATTTCTTCAGTCTGATTTACATTGGTTAAACCCAAATCTTTTAAATTAGAGTTTTGACCAATATCAGAATCAGAGAATGCAGAAGGAGTTAAATCCTCTATATTTTGTGATAAAGAATCTTCTTGAGATTCATCATCATGTGATTCATGAGATTCAAGTATGTGTATACTTTTGTGAATCACTGCAGCTTTTGCTTCTTGAGCATTTTGGGCTTGTGTAATTTGATCTTCAAAAAGATTCAATTTGCCAAGCCTAGATAATAATTCTTCAACAACTTCAGAATGATTATCTAATTTAAAGTTCCTAATTGGAATAGGTGGTTTGATGAACGGTTTATCATTCATCAACAAAGGTAATTTTTGAGAAGATAAGTCAAAAGGATTCTGAAAATATTTCTCGGGCTGGCCTTTATCCAATTAATCTTCAATACGAGTTAGCTGTTGGCCTATCGTTTGGAGATTTAAATTGGTAAAGTTGTTTTGTCGCCTAATCTGACCCATAGGATTCAGAGAGACTTCAGGATTGACAAAAGCAACGGCTGCCACATAATCAGGGGATTTCCTTGAGGAGCTTGAAAATTCAAGCTTGATCGGATCAGTAGGAGGATGGACTAATCGGATAGTAATACCAGACCAAAGCTGCCATTCTTTCGTTAGGGTTGAAAGAGTGGGGGCATGGGAAGAAACTAAGGGTCGTTTTTCTGCTTGCTTGAGTATAAAACGCATAAACCAATCAACAAAAGACATGATGACTCTATTTGTTTCCAAATACAGATAAAAATCTTTTGAAAATTCCATGTGTTCTGCTTCCCCATAGGTGTTAAAAAACCAGTTTTTGAAACCTAAATTATTGGGGTGAAAAAATTCAGCTTTTATTGTTGCTTTGTTCACCACAAAAGGTGGTGGGTCATGGTAACTCTGTTGAGGTGTAAAAATCATAATCACAGAGTAAAACCAGTCATTTCACTGGTAGTGGGAGAAGTCCTTTCATGCTCCCTTTCTCGGTAGACCCCATGAGGTATCTGGGTGTCTGATACGTGGATTCCTTTTAATGAAGAATCATCCCTTATGGATTATTTTTCATCCAATTCCTGTAGGCGAGAGGATTGGCCTACGCCCGAATATCTGAATGACGGTGGTAAAGAGACTCTGTAAGGAGTCTTGTCTTTAAAATTAATTACCACGTCGCCATCAGCGGATTAGATGACTTGATCAATATCCTGATTAATCAGGAGTCGTGGAGAAACAACCTGGGGAATTGTCCAGTTTGCTGAGAAATGACTTTCCTCCCAATTTATCATCCTTGGAGTAGCAACATTTGCACTCATAAAATCGGTCTCGATTAATACTGTCTTACCCTGATCTGGTAATTGTAATACCTTAGGGACTAAGGTAGTCATAATTTTGAAATGGATCCTTGTTATAACATCAATGGTTTCAGTTCCAAGAATAAAATTGTATCCCTGTGTTAGAATCCTCAACTGGATAGATTCTAACAAATTCCTATATGTTAACGATAGGGTAAGGTTTGGATGGACATTAAAGTAAACGGGTCCTCGACTGAGACTCGTTTCAACTATACCCATTAATGAGGGTTTCCAGTCCAAACAGCGACCATCACGAAGTATGGCCTGCAGACATGTGTTCATCCCTAGTAAGGTCAAGGGTTTGAACACAATCTGTATGCATCCAATATGCATATATTTCTTCTCAGTATCTACTAGATACTTATTGAGATATGTTAACTCTAGTAATTTAAGAGTTGAATCTTGATTTTCAAGATTAATTGTTTGTTCCATGGTTTTAATTCCCATGGTACTTGAAAGGGTGAAAGTCCCTTTCTTGCATATTGAAGTTGGTTTAATGGACGGAATTGTCCAATCATTCAATTGTTGTTAAACTTTATATTCAACAAGAGATGCATTCTTAACTAATCCAGTAATCCTACTACTGGATGCCATATTTTGACAAATTAAAAATTTAAAAACAAATTTAAACAAACAATTGAAATAAACTAAAAGTAAACTAAATTACACTTCAGTAGGAGTGGTAAAAGAAAACCAAAAAGAGGAATATCCTAGTATGAAGCAAACATATTATAAACTGATTATATGGTAATCATGAACGAAGCAAACTATTATTCTTAATGTCATAATTAATTTACTGTTCATCATCTTCTTGATCAGATACACGTCTGTCAACGATTTATGAGTATAGCGGCCCTCAACGCCTACGCCTATCCACGACAACGACAACACGGGCATAACTCAACGCGATTTGGGTGACGTCCCATATCATAACAAGAATGACGATGAATAGTAAATTTATTATAACATTGCGAAGTAAGTTAACTCCCCTGATGATTAAGAAATAAAAAATTTATAATATCTTACTTCATACCTGGATATTCAAGGTTTAGCCTTCCATGGCTCTGATACCAATTACAGGGGGAAGTAGGAAAAGTTTTAAGAATAAAAACTAAAAATAGAAGGCAACGAAGCTAGACGAAACTCGAGAATAAATATATTATATTCACAAGATCATAAAATACTTACAATAAACTCCAAGTAGCTTAAATATACAAACATGCAACCTTGACGACAAAGGAGAAGGTGATTCAAGTGATGCCTTAACAAAAGAAACTAACTCCTTATATAGAAGAAGGAAATAAAAGTGGATTCTAACCATTTTGAAATCCACCACTAATACAAAGATAAGCCTCAATGATTGAGGCGGCTGTGAAGAGTCATCTCTAGGATTGAGATTGTATGGAATATTATCTCTATAATTGATATACTTTTGACTTTGTTGTTCCTTATCTCCATTATTGAGATGTGAAAGAGACCTTTGAAGGGTTTGCTCCCAGAGATTTTTTTTTTTTGTCTAAGAGCTTTTACTCTTATCCGATGAAGGCGGCTACATTCGGCATTCCATGAGTGTGACTTTATAGAAAATGGCAGACCAAAGATACTATAGGTGCCTTGATTGATGTGACAAATAGGCCAGCTGTGGGCCGGAGGATAGGATTTCCTCTATTGCTATTGGACGGACTTGGCCGACGAATCTGATACAGATGTGTCTGTCATAGTCATATCCTGCAAAATTATTTTCTTTTAGATTTTGCTTCAAATAGTCGAAACATAGTAGCAATGTATTCGTCATCTTCGAGAGGCTGACTATCTGGTAATGACTCATTAGCATTATCATCGTGCTCTTCAATATTATCATCGTCTTCTTCTTCTTCTTCTTCTTCTTCTTCTTCTGTAGCAGATGGTTCGGACACAGACATATTGTCTTCTGCTGGGTGAGAGGATGTGCCTTCATTGCATTGTGAAACTATAGAATCCTTCATTAATTCTAATAATTTTTTCATAATTTCTTTTTCCGATATATTTGGAATCAAACTCCTTAATTGAGTTTTAAAACTTTCAAATAAATTTTTGGAGTCATAATGGACTTCCGGGATTCTGTGCAATCCAACATTATTTTCATTTTGAATGATAGCAGACGCAATTTCTACCACTTTAACATCAATATTGGGGAAATTTTTCCACCAACAAACATGGAATGTTCGTAATAATACTGGAAGGCCTTTATCATTAAAGCATGATACCAAATACAGCGGGAAGTGGCTCTGATACCAAATACAGCGGGAAGTAGGAAATGTTTTAAGAATAAAAACTAAAAATAGAAGGCAACGATGCTAGACGAAACTCGAGAATAAATATACTATAATCACAAGATCATAAAATACTTACAATAAACTCCAAGTAGCTTAAATATACAAACAGGCAACCTTGACGACAAAGGAGAAGGTGATTCAAGTGATGCCTTAACAAAATAATACAACTCCTTATTTAGTAGGAGGAAACTAAAGTGGATTCTAACAATTTTGAAATCCACCACTACTACAAAGATAAGCCTCTATGATTGAGGCGGCCGTGATGACTCATCTCTATTATTGAGATTGTTTGGAATATTGTCTCCATAATTGAGATGCTTTTGACTTTATTGTTCCTTATCTCCATTATTGAGATGTGAAAGAGACCTGTGATGGGCTTGGTCCTAGAGAATCTTTCTTTGTCTAAGAGCTTTTACTCTTATCCGATGAAGGCGGCTACATTCGGCATCCCATGAGTGTGACTTGATGGAAAATGGCATACCAAAGCTACTATAGGTGCCTTGATTGATGTCACAAATAGGTCAGCTATGGGCCAGAGGATAGGATTTCCTCGGTTGCTGTTGGACGGACTTGGCCGACGAGTTTGGTACAGATGTGTCTGTCATAGTCATATCCTGCAAAATTATTTTCTTTTAAATTTTGCTTTGAATAGTCGAAACATGGTAGCAATGTATTCGTCATCTTCCAGAGGCTGACTATCTGGTAATGACTCATTAGCATTATCATCATGCTCTCCAATATTGTCATCTTCTTCTTCTTCTTCTTCTGCAACAGATGGTTCGGACACAGACATATTGTCTTCTGTTGGGTGAGAGGATGTGCCTTCATTGCACTGTGAAACTATAGAATCTTTCATTGATTCTAATAATTTTTTCATAATTTCTTTCTCCGATATATTCGGAATCAAACTCCTTAATTGAGTTTTGAAAATTTTAAATAAATTTTTGGAGTCATAATGGACTTCCGGGATTCTATGCAATCCAAGATTATTTTCATTTTGAATGATAGCAAACGCAATTTTTTCCACTTTAGCATCAAATTGGGAAAATTTTTCCACCAACGAACATGGAATGTTCGTAATAATACTAGAAGGCCTTTATCATTAAAGCCGGTAGTACAATCCCATCTCCAGATCCATGGTATAGAAAATACCATAAAGAAGATAAAGATGTTACTATTTCTTGGGGGTTTGTCAAAACCCAGAGCTTTAAGCTCAGGATTGGTTTGAGTCCATTTCACAAAATGAACCTTAATTGGTTCGGGTAATATTGAAATGGGTAGCCCAAATTTGTTCCACCATGCAAATACCCAACTGGGTAGAGGTAATGACCTCTGATAGACATTCTTTTCCCACTGGAAAAACCAGGAATGCCTATGGGAGGGATTTTGGTAATAAAAGGTATTATTCCAAGAATCCATATAATCCCAATACTTAAATTCCATATCATTAGGAAGATTAGCTGCTTTAGCTAAATCAAATTTTTCCCATGTTGAGGGGTGCATGAATCTTTGTATCGTATATTTACTGTAAGCTCTTGGGTTATCCCATTTAGTCACATTTGACAGTGTATGATGCATTGCTATAGAATTTAAATGAACCAAAATTGATTCAAAGGAATACCATCGTTTTCCTACACAGATGGGACAGTAGGCTTCTCCAAGCCATTTCTGTAACATCTCCCAGGAATCCAATGTACCCTCTAAGTCCTCTCTATTGAGGATCAAGATTGTCTTCGTATCCGGAAGAGTAATATACTCTGGTTCTACTTCAAGTGTCCCCTTATACGACATTGGAGTTTTGCCCTTCTTGTCTGAGGAATTTCCTCTTTCTTGATTTTTGCGGCCTCGACCTCTTGATTGATTACCACGTCCTCTCATTGGGAGTGGATTGCCCCTTGCGGGGTTATACATGATTTTGACCCTGGAGAAATTCACAGGTTAGAAAATCAGGTAAGTAGTTTAATTCTCCTTTGATATGTTCAATATCAAAATCAAAGGCACTTAATTCCGCCTACCATCTGGCAAAGATTTGTTTGGAAGTAAGATTCTTCACATCCTTCTTAAGAATCGATTTTGCAGCAGAACAATCAACTCTCAAAAGGAATTTCTGATTTAATAAATCATCTTGAAATTTATGAATGCACTTAATTATTGCCAATATTTCCTGTTTAACAGTGGAATAATTAATTTGTGCATCATGCCAGTTACCAGAGGTAAATCGAAGAACTTCTTCTTTACCCGTTGGATTAATTTGTTTTAAGATGCCACCATAGCCTATATGGGAAGCATCGGTCTCTACAACCTTCGGATAAGAAGGATTAGTCAGGTTAAGACAAGGGAGTTCTTTAACCTTGCTTTTAATTAATTGGACTGCCTGCGTATGTTTGGGAGTCCAAGGCTCAGGATTCTTTCTGAGTCTTTTATGCAATATTGCGGAATCTTGTGCAAGATGAGGATAATAGTCCGCAATAGAATTGAAACTTCCTAGAAATCTCTGAAGTTAAGTTTTCTCCAGTAATTCATCAGGGAACTTGGAGGCAAACTCAATGCTTCGATCAATGGGAACTATTTTTCCCTTGTGAATATTGTGACCTAAAAATCTAACAGAGGACTGAAACAATTTCATTTTCGGTGTCGATATCACCAACCCATGTTTTTTAATAACGTTTTTGAAAACATGTAAATGCTTAAAATGAGCATCTATAGATTCTGAATAAACAAGGATATCATCAATATAAACAATTGTAAACTCAGAATAAGGAGCAAATAAACCATTCATGATATTCTGAAATTCAGATGGAGCATTTTTCAAACCAAAAGGCATAACATTCCATTCAAAGTGACCAAAAGGGACAATGAATGCAGTTTTATATTTGTCCTTTTCATTGATTTGAATTTGCCAATATCCAGATTTCAAATCAAATTTTGAAAAGATTTTGGCAAAAAACAATTTGTCTAATAAATCTTTTTTGTTTGGGATAGGATAACGAATCCATCTCACACAATCATTAAGTGGTTTATAATTAACCTCTAATCGTGGAACACCTCGTTCCTTTTTGTAAAGGTCTAGTAAAACATGTTTTATTTTACTAGGCCTTGCTTTTGTCGGAATGGTTCTTTCATTGAACCCATCAATATATGGTAAAGACACAATATATTTATGTCGATCCCAAAAAGTTGTAGAAATGTCCTACAAATTTCTTGGGCAAATATTTTTTGAAGAGAACTAATTTTCTCTTTTATCTCTGTAGTTTCCAGCTGTTGTTCAAGCGTTAAAATTGAATTTCTTTATTTAGGAACCGAAGATGATATTCTTTCACATTTCTCAATTCTGAAATCTCATTTATAAAACTAATTTGAGGAGAAGATTTGAAAGAGAAATATATAGGTTTGTTAATAACCTGTCCAAGAATTCCATGGTTGTCAATGCCTTTTATTGGCATAATTTTCTCCAGAAAAGGAGTGCCGAATATGACCTGTTGAGTCATATTTTTTACTAACAAAAAGTCTATAATAATGCACTGTTCATTAGTGCATATGGAGGCATTGTTTAATTTATATTTAATTATTTATTTTGTCTCCATTGGCATTGACCAATGTTTGAGTAGTTTTCTCAAAATATTGGGTTGGAATTAACTCTTCCTGGATGTAGTTTAAATCTGCTCCACTATCAATCAGAGCTGTCAGTTTAGGAATGACAAAGTTCTGATCAAGAACCAAATTTATAACAGTATGCCATCTTTGATAGATGACTTTGGTTATTTGATTAAGAAAAGACTCCTCAGATTTCTTTTCTTGATGTAAAACATTTTGTTCACATTTTTGTTCCAGCTTTTTATAAAGGGATTTTAATTCTTTTAATTCAAGCTTGATTTCTTTAATTTCTCCTTGTAATGAGGAAATGGATATTGGTTGTTTAGAAGAATTGATTTCTTCATAACGACCATAATTTCCTTCAAAGAATAAGGTTTAACTCCTTGAATGGGAGGTATCTTTGAAATACTTTGAATTTGATCAAGATATTTTTTAATTAAATATCTTCTGGTAAGAGGATCTTCCTCTTGATCAATGTTCTTAAGCATATTTTGTTGGTCTTTAGTAAGAACATTAATCTGATACATTTGTGCCACAGATTGTAGATGAGAACAACTACAATCTTGGTTTTCTCTAGATGGACTGGATGAGGCATAATCAATATCATCCCTTGAATCAGAATTTAAGAGAATTTTAGCCAACTGGATTCTCAATCCTTCATCTCTCTGCAGTTGGTTGACTTTCTCTTTTGTTTTGCATCAATTTGAATAGTGGCCTAGTTTACCACATTTATAACAGACAATTTTCTTTTTGTCTGGAGGATTTCTTCTAGGAGGAGGTCTCTGACGAGAAGTTTATCTTGGAGGAGGTCTCCTAGGTTCATGACTAGTCTTGTGATGAGACTGTCTTTTGGGATATCTCCTACTCTGGTGGGAGTAGGGTTCTGGTCTCTTAGAATGAGAGACCTTCCCTTTTCCCTTCCTTTGATGGGAAGGTGGTGGTCCTGTGTCACAAGAAAATTGTTCACAGAATTCACCAAGCTTACGCTTACCAGTAAGATTTTGTTTCTTAAGTTGAATTTGCAATTTTAAATCATTATATAAGGTCAGTCCTTCTTGGATGATAGCACTGGTAAGGAGACCATATGTATATTGTTGGTAGTTAATAATTCCTACCTCATTACCTAACCTTTTTCTTACCTTACTAGCAAAAAGAGTTGGTAATCCATCAATAAATTTAGCTTTCCAATATTCATTATTGGCATAGGTTCTTTGCATAACCTTAGTGAGGAAAACATCTTTATACCATCGAAAATGGCTAAGTGTTCGACACCTAAGATTTTGCAAAACCTCTCTTCCCTTATCAGTAGTGGAAGTTAAATTGCCTATAAAATGATAACCAATACAGGAAATTAAGGTGTAAACTGCATCATCCTCACCAAGGTAGATTTGGCCAGATTCATTTTTAACAACCTTTTTGGAGTTATAAATTTCCTGATGTTGTTCAGAAGTGAGGATATTATCCCACCAACCTTTTAGTTCCAGAAAACCCTGCAATAAGCATTTATGCAATTCCTTGATCAGAATTCTTATGTTGCCGACAGATTGTACAATACATAAGCATTCGGCGACAATGTTCTAATATCTGATATTCAAACATGGCATCTATGTTCCATTCATAGATTGGTTTACCATCATAAGCTTTTTGATCTTTATACACATTCTCTTCATATAATAGGTCCTGTGGTGTAGGCCTATGATAATAGAGTTTGTGATTTTGATCCCAACGACGAGTAGATTTCTTTGAATAATCCAATTTTTGGATACTTGGTTGGTCTTGTATCATTTCCTGAAGAATTTCTTTAGTCTGATTAACATTAGTTAAACCAAAATCTCGCAGATTCTGGTCTTGACCAATATCAGAATCAGAGTATGCTGAAGGAGTTAAATCTTCAGTATTTTGTGATAAAGAATCTTCTTGAGATTCATCATCGTGAGATTCATGAGATTCAAGTATGTGTATACTTTTGCGAACCTCAGCGGCTTTAGCTTCTTGGGCATTTTGGGCTTGTCTATTTTGATTGTTAGAAAGATTTAATTTGCCCAGCCTAGATAATAATTCCTCAACTACTTCGGAATGATTATCCAATTTAAAGTTCCTAACTGGAACAGGTGGTTTGATGAGCGGTGTATTGTTCATCAACAATGGTACTTTGCGAGAAGATAAGTCATAGGGATTTTGATAATATTTCTTGGGTGTACCTTATCCAATAAATCTTCAATACGAGTTAGCTGTTGGCCAATTGTTTGGAGATTTAAATTGGTAAAGTTGTTTTGTCTCCTGATCTAACCCATAGGATTCAGACTAACTTCAGGATTAACAAAAGCAACCGCTTCAACATAATCAAGGGATTTTCCTGATGCAGTTGGAAATTCAAGCTTTATCGGATCAGTAGGAGGATGGACTGATCTGATGGTAATGCCAGACCATAGCTGACACTCTTTCGTTAGGGTAGAAAGAGTAGGGGCGGTGGAAGAAACTAATGGTCGTTTCTCCTCCTACTTTAATCTAAAATGCATAAACCAATCAACAAAAGACATAATTACCCTATTTGTTTCCAAATAAAGATAAAATTCTTTTGATAATTCCATGGGTTCTACATCCCCATAGGTGTCAAAAAACCAATTTTTGAAACCTAAATTATTGGGATGAAAAAATTCAGCTTTAATGGTTGCTCGGTCCACCACAAAAGGTGGTGGGTCTTGGTTACTTTGTTGAGGTGAAAAAATCATAATCACATATTAAAACCTGTCATTTCACTGGGAGTGGGAGAAGTCCTTTCATGCTCCCTTTCTCGGTAGACCCATGAGGTATCTGGGTGTCTGATATTGTGGATTCCTTTTAATGAGGAATCATCCTTGATGGATTGTTTTTCATCCAATTCTTGTAGGCGAGAGGATTGGCCTACATCTGAATATCTAGATGACGTTGGTGGTAAAGTGTTAGGATCCTCACGAGCCATGGATCTTGTCACCCTCCTCTCTTCTCTTCCTTCCATTACCTTGCTTGACGTTGAGATGGAATGAGGGATTGATGGGTATTGAATTTCGGAAAGGAGAATTGGGGAAAAACGGAAGAGAGCTTGAAGGAGCTCTTGACCTGTTTATCTAATTTACTCTAGCTAAAGTAGACTCAATTCATAATTCTCATTACCCTAGCCGTCCCCTTAAATAGGGTTGAGGACGTCCAAAACACTAAAGACCTCTTGGGTCAATGGTTCAAACCAATAAATGCTAAACCAACCCAAACCAAAGACAAAACCAAACCAAGAAACAATTACATGGAAATTGAAAAACACATTCATTAATTCCTATGCCTATTGGTAACTCGTGATGCTATAGAGTCCATAACATCACCCCCCTCCTGGAGAAAGAGCTTGTCCTCAAGCTCGAAGGAAGGATATAAGAGTCGAAATGCTGATAACAGGCTCCCATGTGGTGTCACTAGGGTCGGCATCTGCCCATTGGACAAGAATTTCCCAATCACCTTGAATGTGGCATGCTTATACTACCTGAACTGGAATAGAAAGGACTCTACCCTCATGTAGTGGCGGCAGTGGAGTGTGCAGTAGGGGCGAGTCACCCTGGAAGGGCTTCAATTGGGAGACGTGAAATACATTGTGGATCTTTGATTCCGGTGGTAGCTACAAGCGGTATGCCACGGGCCCAATTTTGTCCAATACCTGAAATGGACCATAATATTTTGGAGACAGCTTATGGCACTTGGATGCAGTCAGGGACAGCTGGCGGTAGTGTTGAAGCTTTAACCACACATAGTCTCCAGGGAAATAAGATGACTCCCGGTGCTTCTTATCATAATAGTGTTTCATAAAGTGTTGGGCCTCCTGTAGATGAGTACGTACCTCAGTTAGCATAGCGTCTCTTTCAGCTAACGCTTGGTCCAAAGTGACGACTTTGGATGCCCCAGGTTCATATGGTAACAGACGAGGTGGATCTCTGCCATAAACTACCCTGAAAGGAGTAGTCCCCAGTGTTGTGTGGTAAGATGTGTTATAGCAAAATTCTGCCCATGAAAGCCATTTCACCCACCTTCTAGGTGTGTCCCCACAAAACAACGAAGATACATTTCAATCGTGCGATTGACAACCTCTGTTTGTCTGTCCGTTTGTGGATGATATGCAGACGAAAATGCCAATTGTGTGCCCTGTAATTTGAATAATTCCTTCCAAAAGATACTGGTAAAAATGGCATCCCTATCACTGATAATGGATGAGGGAATTCCATGTAATCGGACAATGTTATCCATAAATAATTGAGCGACCTGAGCAGCAGTATATGGATGTGCCAAAGCAATGAAGTGACCATATTTTGAAAACCGATCAACGACGACGAATATCACAGATTTACCTGATGAAATGGGAAGTCTGGCAATGAAGTCCATGGATATGTCGGACCAGATTTGAGACGGTAGTTGTAGAGGTTGCAGTAAGCCAGCCGGACTTAAAGATTCGGCCTTGTTTCGTTGACAAATCTGACAAACAGCTACATAATCAGCAATTGTGCTCTTCATGCCCTTCCAGTAAAAGTCCCGACTGATTCGGAAATATGTTTTCTGTCGACCTTCATGTGTGCTATCATGGATAGAGGACAGGATGGTGTGAAGAAGTTGGGATGTATTATGCAAAAAGATCTTGTTTTTGTAGAGTATGAGACGATCCTGAATCGTCCACTAAGAAGCTGTTGTCCCCTGTTGAATATCCTGATATAATGACATGAGATCTGGATATTGCTGTACTTCCTCACGAATAGAATCTAATACCAGTGAACGTGGGTGATTGATAGCATAAATTTGTGTGGCTGAATTATCCTGACGTGATAAAGCATCAGCCCCCAAATTCGAACTACCTGGCTTCTAGTGAACCGTAAAATTGAAGCCCATGAGTTTAGTTAACCAATGCTGTTGTGGGGATGTGGTGAGGCGCTGTCCAAGAAGATACTTGAGGCTGCAATGATCTGTACGAATGAGAAACGGTCGTCCCCAAAGATAAGGTCGCCAATGTTGGACAGCCTTGGCTAACCCAATCAATTCCCTCTCATATGCAGCTAACTTATGGTGGTGTTGTCCCAACTGACGGCTGAAATAAGCAATGGGGTATCCCAATTGTTGTAACACTGCCCCTATACCTCCCCCGGATGCATCACATTCCACCACAAAGTCTCCCTCAAAATCTGGTAATTGTAGGACTAGCGCTGAGGCTAAGGCCTCCTTTAACAAGTGAAAGGTCTGTTCTGCTGAAGAAGACCAGTGGAAGGCATTTTTTTTAGCAGGTTGTTGAGTGGTGCTGCTATCTGGCCATAAGATTTGATAAATTTTCTGTAATATCCCCCTAGGCCCAAAGATCCCTTTAATGCTATGATGGAGGTGGGAATCGGCCAATCTGTTCCTGCTTGTATCTTGCTCTGGTCAACTTTCACGCCCACATCTGATATGACGTGGCCCAAATATGCCACCTCAGATGTACCCATAAACATTTTGATTGATTCAAAACCAAATGATGAGAGCGTAGATTGGTAAATACCTGATGGAGGTGGTGGAGATGTTCTTCCCAATTTTTTTTGTAGACCAAAATGTCATAAAAAGAGACTAACACATAGGTGCGCCGAAGTGATGAAAAGACCTCATTCATGAGGGCCTTAAAGGTGGAGGGTGCATTGCAGAGACTGAAGGGCATGACGAAGAACTCGAAATGACCGTGATGTGTGCGGAAGGCAGTCTTCTCCACATCCATTGGGTGAACTCTTATTTGATGATAGCCCGATTTCAAATCTAATTTGGTAAAAATTGTAACACCATGTAACTCATCCAGCAAATCGTCCACGACTGGAATGGGGAACTTGTCCTTAATTGTTTGCAAGTTGAGTTGCCTATAGTCAACAAAAAAATCTCTATGATTTATCCTTTTTACGTACTAGTAACAATGGTGAGGAAAAAGGAGATCAACTGGGCTGGATCACACCTTGAACGAGCATATGCATGCACTGTCGTTCTATTTCATCTTTCTGTATATGCGGGTAACGATAAGGCTGTACCACTACTGGATCAGTTCCCAACTTTAAACGAATGCGGTGATCGCAATGATGCACTGGTGGTAGACCCGTAGGATCATTAAATAAATCAGCAAATACTGTAAGTAAAGGAGCTAATTGATCATCACCAGTGTGCTGAAGCTGTAAAGTGTGAAGTGCGTTAGGTACCTGTGTCACAATACCTTGTAATGTAATCTGACCCTGTGGTGCTGAAAATGTCATAGTCTGAGCCTGAAAGTCCCATAATATAGGTCCTAATAACTGGAGTCATTTGACCCCGAGCACCAAATCAAATCCAGCCAATGGAATAACTCGTAAATCTGCCTGAAATGAATGCCCCTCAATGGTGAAAGGGGTGTTAGCACATAACCCAACACTTGCAATTTTAGCCCCATTGGCCACTGAAACTGAGAGTCCCCTTTGTTGTTGAATTGCCAATCCCAATTGTTGCGCGGCTGGTTCACTGATAAAATTATGTGTGCTGCCCGAATCAACTAAAGCAAGTAGCACGAGATGATGTAACCTGGCCTTTACCTGCATGGTATTAGAACTACGCAGGCCATGCATGACATGGAGGGAGAGCTCTGGTTCTTGTTGTACCTCTTCAAAAAATTCATTTTCAAGAACCTCTTCTGAATCTTCTTCCAACAGTTCAATACTGAATAAGCGTTTACAGGTATGTCCTGGCAGGAATTGTTCGTCACAATTAAAACATAGGCCCTTTGCCTTTCTAGCGTCCATTTCCTGTTTAGTCAAAAATTTACGTGGCATAGTGTGTGGAGGCACACTAGTAGCCTAATCGGCTCGGTTAGGGGCAGAGGATCCAAAACGTGGATTAAATGCAGTACCCTGTATTCTGTTGTTCCAAAATGGTTTTCGGTGTAAAGACTCTTTTAGAACTCTCTGTTTGTGTTCCACAGCTTTGGCATAATTCATTGCTGAGTCCAAATCTGTCGGACCAAGTCATTCCACTTCCAATCTAACTGCCTCTGTCAATCCAACATTAAAAATCTGAACATGTAGGTGAGTAGGAACAAATTCACTAGCTCGGGCCAACCTTTCTTGGAAAGTTTTTTGGTAAACTTCTATGGTGCCTGTCTGTTTATAGTTGATCAATTCCCCCACTAGGTTGCTGCTAGCTGGAGGTCCAAACCTCAACCGGCAAGCATGTTTAAAATGCAGCCAATCCTGAATGGAATGGACATTTCGATAGTGATGGAACCACATGAGCGCTTCATTGAGCAGGTGGTAGGCGGCCAAAGTCACCTTGTCCATTTCCACCGTTTGTTGATGATAGAAGAATTGTTCACATTTCGTGAACCACAGTAAAGTATCTTTAGAGCCATCATATGTAGGAAAGTTAAGTTTAAAGTACCTTGGAGCCGTTGATGGTCCTTGTGCGTGAGTTGCCATGGAAACCATTGGTTGGCGCAGGGGTGGATTTGGTGGTGGCGTGAATTGTTGGTGAGGTACTAGTTGTGGTTGAAAATTGGTTGCTAGTGGTGGTGTTGGTGCTTGAAGTGCAGCAAGTTGTCAGATGACGGTTTGGAGAGATGATTCCAGTGTTTGTAATGTATTATTGATGTGAGAAATTTCAGTACCTTGAAGAGTGGATTGTTGTTGAAGTTCTGAAAGTACTTGACGTATGTCCTCTGGAGAAGAGGAATCACCGAGGGTGGACCTGTCTGATACCACGTTGTTAGGATCCTCACGAGCCATGGATCTTGTCACCCTCCTCTCTTCTCTTCCTTCCATTACCTTGCTTGATGTTGAGATGGAATGAGGGATTGATGGGTATTGAATTTCGGAAAGGAGAATTGGGGAAAAACGGAAGAGAGCTTGAAGGAGCTCTTGACCTGTTTATCTAATTTACTCTAGCTAAAGTAGACTCAATTCATAATTCTCATTACCCTAGCCGTCCCCTTAAATAGGGTTGAGGACGTCCAAAACAAGACCTCTTGGGTCAATGGTTCAAACCAATAAATGATAAACCAACCCAAACCAAAGACAAAACCAAACCAAGAAACAATTACATGGAAATTGAAAAAAATACATTCATTAATTCCTACGCTTGTTGGTAACTCGTGATGCTATAGAGTTTATAACATAAAGAGACTCGATAAGGAGTCTTGTCTTTGAAATTAATTACCACATCACCATCGGTTGATTGGATGACTTGATCAATATCCTGATTGATAAGGAGTCTTGGAGGAACAGCCTGAGGAATAGTCCAGTTGGCTGGGAAATGAATTTTCTCCCAATTAATCATCCTTGGAGTGACAACATTTGCACTCATGAGATCTGTTAACTCTAATAATTTCAAAGTTGAATATTGATTGTCAAGATTAATGGTTCGTTCCATGGTTTTAATTCCCATGGTACTAGAAAGGGTAAAAGTTCATTTCTTGTATATTGAAGTAGGTTTTATGGACGGAATTGTCCAATCATTCAATTGTTGTTGAACTTTATATTCAACTAAAGATGCATTCTTAACTGATCCAGTAATCCTACTACTAGATGCCATATTTGACAAATTAAAATGTAAAACAATTAAAAGAAACTTAAAAGTAAACTAAATTACACTACAGAAGGAGTGGGAAAAGATAACCAGAAGGAGGAATATCCTAGTATGAAGTAAACATATTATAAACCTATTATATGGTAATCATGAATGAAGCAAACTATTGTTCATAATATCATAATTAATTTACTGTTCATCATCTTCTTGATCAGATACACGTCTGTCAACGATTTATGAGTATAGCGACCCTCAACGCCTGCGCCTATCCATGGCAACGGCAACACGGGCATAACTCAACGTGACTTGGGTGACGTCCCATATCATAACAAGAATGAAGATGTATAGTAAAATCATTATAACATTGCAAAGTAAGGTTGGTGGGATAATATCCTCACTGCTGAACAACATCATGAAATTTATAATTCCAAGAAGGTTATTAAAACTGAAGCTGGCCAAGCCTACCTAGGCGAGGACGATGCAGTTTATACCTTAATTTCATGTATTGTTCATCATTTTATTGGAAATTTGACTTCCCAAACAGATAAGGGAAGAGAGGTTTTGCAAAATCTTCGTTGTCGAACACTTAAGCCATTTTAAATGGTATAAGGATGTTTTTCTCACGAAAGTTATGCAAAGAACTGATACCAATAATGAATATTGGAAAGCAAAATATATTGATGGATTACCAACTCTTTTTGCCAGCAAGGTAAGAAAAAGGTTAGGTATTGACGTAGGAGTAATTAACTACCATCAATATACATATGGTCTCCTTACCAGTGCTATCATCCAAGAAGGACTGACCTTATGTAATGATTTAAAACTTCAAGCTCAGCTTAAGAAACAAAATCTTACTGGTAAGCATGAGCTTGGTGAATTTTGTGAACAGTTTGCCTGTGACACAGGAGCATCACCTTCCCATCAAAGAAAGGGCAAAGGGAAAGTCTCTCTGTTATGGACTCTATAGCATCACTAGTTACCAACAGGCATAGGAATTAATGAATGTGTTTTTCAATTTCCATGTAATTGTTTCTTGGTTTGGTTTTGTCTTTGGTTTGGGTTGGTTTAGCATTTATTGGTTTGAACCATTGACCCAAGAGGTCTTTAGGGTTTTGGACGTCCTCCACCCTATTTAAGGGAACGGCTAGGGTAATGAAGATTATGAATTGAGTTCACTTTAGTTAACGTAATTTAGATAAACTGGTCAAGAGCTCCTTCAAGCTCTCTTCCGTTTTTCCCCTAATTCTCCTTTCCGAAATTCAATTCCCTTCAACCCCTCATTCCATCTCAACGTCAAGCAAGGTAATGGAAGGAAGAGAAGAGAGGAGGGTGACAAGATCCATGGCTCGTGAGGATCCTAACAACGTGGTATCAGATAGGTCCACCCTCGGTGATTCCTCTTCTCCAGAGGACATACGTCAAGTCCTTTCAGAACTTCAACAACGATCCACTCTTCAAGGTACTGAAATTTCTCACATCAATACTACCTTACAAACTCTGGAATCATCTCTACAAACCATCCTCCGACAACTTGCTGCACTTCAAGCACCAACGCCACCACCAGCAACCAATTTTCAACCACAACCAGTTCCACACCAACAATTCACGCCACCACCAAATCCACCCCTGCACCAACCAATGGGTTCAATGACCACTCACGCACAAGGACCATCAACGGTTCCCAGGTACTTTAAACTTAACTTTCCTACATATGATGGCTCTAAAGATCCTTTACTGTGGTTCACGAAATGTGAACAATTCTTCTATCATCAACAAATGGTGGAAATGGACAGGGTTACTTTGGCCGCCTACCACATGCTCGATGAAGCGCTCATGTGGTTCCATCACTAACGAAATGTCCATTCCATTCAGGATTGGCTGTACTTTAAACATGTTTGCCAGTTGAGGTTCGGACCTCCAGCTAGCAGCAACCCAGTGGGGGAATTGATCAACTACAAACAGACCAGCACCTTAGAAGTTTACCAAAAAACGTTTCAAGAAAGGTTGGCCAGAGCTAGTGAATTTGTTCCTCCTCAGCTACATGTTCAGATTTTTAATGCTGGATTGACAGAGGCAGTCAGATTGGAAGTGGAATTACTTGGTCCGACAAATTTGACTCAGCAATGAATTATGCCAGAGCTGTGGAACACAAACAGAGAGTTCTAAAAGAGTCTTTACAAAGAAAACCATTTTGGCAAAACAGAATACAGGGTACTGCATCTGGTCCACGTTTTGGGTCCTCTGCCCCTAACCGAGCAGATCAGGCTACTAGTGTGCCTCCACACTCTATGCCACGTAAATTTTTGACTAAACAGGAAATGGACACTCGAAAGGCAAAGGGCCTATGTTTTAATTGTGACGAACAATTCCTGCCCGGACATACCTGTAAACGTTTATTCAGTATTGAATTGTTGGAAGAAGATTCAGAAGAGCTTCTTGAAAATGAAATTGTTGAAGAGGTACAACAAGAAGCAGAGCTCTCCCTCCATGCCATGCATGGCCTGCGTAGTTCTAATACCATGCAGGTAAAGGCCAGGTTACATCATCTCATGCTACTTGCTTTAGTTGATTCGGGCAGCACACATAATTTTATCAGTGAACCAGCCGCGCAACAATTGGGATTGGAAATTCAACAACAAAGGGGACTCTCAGTTTCAGTGGCCAATGGGGCCAAAATTGCTAGTGTGGGGTTATGTGCTAACACCCCTTTCACCATTGAGGGGCATTCCTTTCAGGCAGATTTACTAGTCATTCCATTGGCTGGATTTGATTTGGTGCTCGGGGTCAAATGGCTCCAGTTATTAGGACCGATATTATGGGACTTTCAGGCTCGGACTATGACATTTTCAGCACCACAGGGCCAGATTACTTTACAAGGCATTGTGGCACAGGTCCCTAACGCACTTCACACTTTGCATATTCAACACACGGGTGATGATCAGTTAGCTCCTTTACTTACAGCATTTGCGGATTTATTTAATGACCCTACAGGTCTACCACCAGTGCATCATTGCGATCACCGCATTCGTTTAAAGTTGGGAACTGATCCAGTAGTGGTACGGCCTTATCGTTACCCGCATATCCAGAAAGATGAAATAGAACAACTATGCATGCATATGCTCGCTCAGGGTGTGATCCAGCCCAGTCGATCTCCTTGCTCCTCACCAGTGTTACTTGTACGTAAAAAAGATAAATCTTGGAGATTTTGTGTCGACTATAGGCAACTCAACTTGCACACAGTTAAGGACAAGTTCCCCATTCCAGTCGTGGACGAGTTGCTGGATGAGTTACATGGTGCTACAATTTTTACCAAATTAGATTTGAAATCTGGTTATCATCAAATACGAGTTCACCAGGCGGATGTGGAGAAGACTGCCTTTCGCACACATCACGGTCATTTCGAGTTCCTTGTCATGCCCTTCGGTCTCTCCAATGCACCATCCACCTTTCAGGCCCTCATGAATGAGGTCTTTTCATCACTTCTGTGCCACTATGTGTTAGTCTTTTTTTATGACATTCTGGTCTACAACAAAAATTGGGAAGAACATCTCCACCACCTCCATCAGGTATTTACCATTCTACGCTTTCATCATTTGGTTTTGAATAAATCAAAATGTTCTATGGGTACATCTGAGGTGGCATATTTGGGCCACGTCATATCAGCTGTGGGCGTGAAAGTTGACCAGAGCAAGATACAGGCAATGGACTCTATAGCATCACGAGTTACTAACAGGCGTAGGAATTAATGAATGTGCTTTTCAATTTCCATGTAATTGTTTCTTGGTTTGGTTTTGTCTTTGGTTTGGGTTGGTTTAGCATTTATTGGTTTGAACCATTGACCCAAGAGGTCTTTAGGGTGGTTTTGGACGTCCTCCACTCTATTTAAGGGGACGACTAGGGTAATGAAGATTATGAATTGAGTTCACTTTAATTAACATAATTTAGATAAACAGGTCTAGAGCTCCTTCAAGCTCTCTTCCGTTTTTCCCCCAATTCTCCTTTCCGAAATTCAATTCCCTTCAACCCCTCATTCCATCTCAACATCAAGCAAAGTAATGGAAGGAAGAGAAGATAGGAGGGTGACAAGATCCATGGTTCGTGGGGATCCTAACACTCTCATTCTAAGAGACCCGAACCCTACTCACACCAGAGTAGGCGATATCCCAAAAGGCTCGTCATGAACCTAGGAGACCTCCTCCTCGATAGAGACCGCCTCCTAGAAGACATCCTCCAGACAAAAAGAAAATTGTCTGTTATAAATGTGGTAAATTAGGCCACTATTCAAATCGATGCAAAACCAAAACTTAACCAACTTCAGATGGATGAAGGATTGAGAATCTAGTTGGCTAAAATTCTCTTAAATTCTGATTCTGGGGATGATATTGATTATGCTTTACCCAGCCAATCAGAAGATGACCCAGATTGCAATTGTTCTCACCTACAATTTGTGGCCCAAATGCATCAAATTAATGTTTACCAATGATCAACAATTTATGCTAAAGAACATTGATCAAGAGGAAGAAGATCCTCAAACAAAAAGATATTTAATCAAAGAATATCTTGAACAAATTCAAAGTACTTCAAAGATACCTCCCATCCAAGGAGTTAATGGTTATTCGTTGAAGGAAATTATTGGTTGTTATGAAGAAACTAATTCTTCAAAACAACTTGTATCCATCTCCTCATTACAAGGAGAAATTAAAGAAATTAAGTTTGAATTAAAAGAATTAAAATCTTTATATAAAAAGATTGAACAAAAATGTGCAAAAAAGGATTTGAATCAAGAAAAGAAATCTGATGAGTCTTTTCTGAATCAAATCACCAAAATCATCCATCAAAGATGGCCTACTGTTATCAATTTGGTTATTGATCAAAACTTTGTCATTCCTAAACTGATAGCTCTGATTGATAGTGGAGTAGACTTAAACTGCATCCAGGAAGGGTTGATTCCAACCCAGTACTTTGAGAAAACTACTCAAACATTGGCCAATGCCAATGGAGACAAAATGAAAATTAAATATAAAAATCATTATAACATTGCGAAGTAAGTTAACTCCCCTGATGATTAAGATATAAAAAATTTATAATATGTTTACTTCATACTAGGATATTCCTCTTTCTGGTTTTCTTTTCCTACTTCCCGTTGTAATTGGTATCAGAGCCCTGGAAGGCTAAAAATCATTATAACATTGCGAAGTAAGTTAATTGAGTTATGCCCGTGTTGCCGTTGTCATGGATAGGCGTAGGCATTGACTTAATTCCGCCTGGCAAAGATTTGTTTAAAAGTAAGATTCTTCATATCCTTCTTAGGAATTGATTTTGCAACAGAATAATCAACTCTCAAAAGGAATTTCTGATTTAATAAATCATCTTGAAATTTATGAATGCACTTAATTATTGCCAATATTTCCTGTTTAACAGTGGAATAATTAATTTGTGCATCATGCTAGTTACCAGAGGTAAATCAAACAAATTCTTCTTTACCAACTGGATTAATTTGTTTTAAGATGCCACCATAGCCTATATGGAAAGCATCGGTCTCTACAACCTTCGAATAAGAAGGATTAGTCAGGTTAAGACAAGGGAGTTGTTTAACCTTGCTTTTAATTAATTGGACTGCCTACGTATGTTTGGGAGTCCAAGGCTCATAATTCTTTCTGAATCTTTTATGCAATATTGCGGAATCTTGTGCAAGATGAGGATAATAGTCCGGAATATAATTGAGACTTCCTAGAAATCCCTGAAGTTGAGTTTTCTCTGGTAATTCATCAAGGAACTTGGAGGCAAACTCAATGCTTCGATCAATGGGAACTATTTTTCCCTTGTGAATATGTGTTACACGTCAATCTAACCTAAGAAAGGTGAGAATCACTTATGTGACTCTTTCATTTATTTCGTATTTTGAACTTGTAAGAAAAGTAAGTTTTGCTTTTAAGGAATTTTTTTTATATATTTGCTAAAAAACCAATTGAGAACCATGCACAATCAAAATAATGGCTTGTTTGACTCGGGTAAATATCCCACCACACGTTTACTTGGGAATTTAATGTAATTCTCTGTAAAAGGTTTGGATTCATAGGTCATTTTCAGCTTTAACATGTTTCAAACATGCATATCCATTTTTTAAAACATATGTAGAAAAGTCTCTTTCTAATAAAATTCTGAACTATTAGGGTTTAACTTGTGGAATTTCCAAAACTTAGATAACAAAACTTTTGTGTTCATTTGTGGTGTGTGAATAAATTTTCTTTACTTACATTTTTTATAGCTTTAAATTCTTTCCATACATAAACTCTAAAATTTTCATTTTGTTGTGATTGTACTACATGCTTTAATGATAAAGGTCTTCCAATATTATTACGAACATTCTATGTTCGTTGGTGGAAAAATTTCCCCAATATTGATGTTAAAGTGCAGAAATTGCGTATGCTATCATTCAAAATGAAAATAATCTTGGATTGCACAGAATCCCGGAAGTCCATTATGACTCCAAAATTTTATTTGGAAGTTTCAAAACTTAATTAAGGAGTTTGATTCCAAATATATCGGAGAAAGAAATTGTAAAAAAATTATTAGAATCAATGAAGGATTTTATAGTTTCACAGTGCAATGAAGGCACATCCTCTCACCCAGCAGAAGACAATATGTCTGTGTCTGAACCATCTGCTGCAGAAGAAGAAGAAGAAGAAGATGACAATATTGAAGAGCATGATGATAATGCTAATGAGTCATTACCATCTCTCTGCTTCCCCACTCTCGCATCTCGCTCCCTGTTGGCTGTTGGAACCTTGTCTTGGCGGTCATTGCTTCCCTTCTCTCACGAAAACCTCGTCTCGTCTTGTTCCCTCTTACCTTCCCCTCTCTCGCCTCTCGCCTCTCGCTCGCTACTGGAATCATCTCAAACCCTCCCGTTCTGCTTTGATCGTCCCCTCTCTTGCCTCTGACTCGCTATTGGAACCGTCTCAAATCCTCCCGTTCGGCTTCGATTGCACTAATTTCCTTCGATTTCCCTTAATTTCCCCTATTTGGCTTTGATTCTCCTACTCGGTTTTGATTTCCCCTAAATTTCATAAGGTAAACCTAAACATTACTTTTTTAGTTTAATTTACAATTGTATATTATTTTATTTTATTTATGTGTGATTTATTTGTATTTATTGTTCAATTTTTATATAATTTCAGGATTTTGGGTAAGGGTTTAGGGGTAATAAAAATTAGGGTTTTGGTGCTTAAGGTTTGGAGTTTTAAAGGGTTAAGGTTTTTAGGGTAAAAAATGAGAAATATAATATTACGATAATATTTAATATTTAGTGTTAATTAAGAAGTATAAAGTGAAGTAGTAAAATCACAGATGGTAATAATAAGTAGTAATGAACAAATAGAAAAAAATTAAATTGAATTTTAACAAATAATTTGAACAGTAATCAGTAAATCGAGTGAAACTATTAAACAAAAATTGAAACCCGTGCACTTCGATTAACTAAAAATGTATTATCTTAGTTAAGGATCAAATAATAGCCTGTGGCACATTAATTGCATCAACGAGAGACTTCTCTCATGGCATTCTTGCAACATACCAATTCTAAAAAGAAAGAAGATATTTGATCGACTTAAATAGCTACATGTCCTAACAACAGAGTTATTTTCCCTTAAAAGCGAATTTAAAATGCTAATTCGTCAACGTTGAAGTTTAACATCAAGATTATATCATCAGAAATGGCTGTCGGCTTCTTCAATGGAGAAAATCACTACATACAAACCATCATCACATAAACCTTCTATCGCTACATTAGATGTTGAGACACCCTCGATACACTAATTAAAACTGAGAAAATAACGTTACTTATTATCGCTCATATTCATTTCTGCCAACTGGAACAATAAAATAGTCCGTCTCGAATGTCATCAGTAGCGTTACTTCCGGTTTCATTTCAGTAACGACTGTATCACAAAGAAAACATAAATTAAGAACAGCACTGAGGGGTAACTAAAATAGCTTGGCTGTTCTCGTTGTAATTATACCTTTTGAGTAACAGTTTACTGTACTTCTGTCTCAAGAAGAGCCAGATGGTGCAGAAGGGCGAGGCGCGGACTCGGTGTACATCTCAATCAGGTTATTCAGATCATCATCAAATCCTTTCTCCAACTCCATCTCTTCTTCATAGTGCCTCCCCTTCATTTCGGTCCTCTTCGCTTTATAGGTTTTCTCAAGCTTCTCTCTCTCCACCTCAAACTCATCCACACATTTTTCTTGATAGTTGATGAACTTCTCAATTTCTTCCTGCCTGCAAGGTAGAGAGACCAGGAACCACCATACAAGTGAGAACAACTTTTTCTGTTATTTACCCATTAACTTTTCATGTAGGATTGATTTTTGTTACCGATGTTTACGATCTTCAGAGCTTCCAGAACCAACATTGCTCAACTCTGCAGCACGGTCCTCTTGCAGGGCTTGATCAAAGGCTTGCTCTTTTGCTTCTCGAGCATCAAGCATATCAGCAATTTTCTCATTAAAGAATTTCTCCATGTTATCCATCTAAAAGTTATTCATTGGATAGTGGAAAACAAAGTGAGGAGCTACATACAGTTATAAGAAAATATTAAAGCAAAATAAAGAGGTAGAAAAGCTATTACTTCCTCCTTGCTCTCTTCATATTGTTTCTTTGTCCGGAGTCTCAGTATGTGATTCTCTTCTTTTGCAATACGAAGCTGATTGCTCATAAGCCCCACTGTTTCTTTGAGAGCCTTCCGTTCAGCATCTTTGTTCTTCAGCCAGATCAATTGTTGGTTTTCTTCACTCATCTGCTTCATTCCACCCACAACCTTTTCTTGGTATGATACCATCTCAAATTTCAGTCTGGACTTTCCTGTTACTCAGGCAAAAAAAGAAATTAATCCACTTAACTAAACGTGGATGAATTTTGAACATGATTACTAGACAACAACAACAAATACTAAAGATAATAATCTAAATACCAGAACAACATTAGCTGTAAGATTCTTCTATGCCTCTAACAAATACTAAACATGACCCAACGACTTCTCAGTCACAGAATCTAAAAACAGCTAATCAACAAGAAATAGTAGTAGTCACTAGCCATTCCTAAAAATCAGTGCAACCATCATCCAGGTCTCCTAAAAAATGTAAAAAAAAAAAAATGTCGTTGTTCCCTTTCTATGATCCACGGCAACCTTTGCAACAATTTTGCACAAATTTGTATATTAAAAGTGAAATTTCCAAGCTCATGACACTTGCAGTATATAAAATTGAGGAATTATCCACATTACAATCCACGAAGAAGTGCAAGGAAGCATCTGGCATACACATCTGTAGGCTGTCTATATCAATCCTAATGCCAATTTTCCATAGTTTACAAATTAAATGTAAAAGATCTAACAATCTGACTAATGGTCCATACACTGCAGATAAATTTGAGGCAACCACACTTAATTCGCTACTTAAATGATCTTGCAGTTTTAGCACCTTCGTTCAAAACTCAAAAGACTAGCAGGATTAATGTCTCAACAGTATTTATAAAATATTGTTTTAGCCTTATAAGTTTGAGGCAAAAAAAAAAAAGCCCCAAACAACAAACAACAACAGATGTTCAAATACAGGCAACCTGTAATAGAGAAATGAATCTCATCATTCATGTTCATCCGGTGTACAGGGCTTGTGCAAGTGACTGACCAGACATCCATCATTAATTGTCAAACAGTTCCCTCTGGAATAAACAAAACATACCTTGTGAGTGCAGATTGAAATTATCCAAATCTTCTTTGCGTGCCATGTAACCATATAACTGGCGCTTTCCACCAGGATAAAAGAGCACACGTCTATTTTCCCATGCATCCCGATCGGTCCCTTGCTCTTGAAATTGCTTGTGTAGACGTTCAGCCTCGTGATAACCAACTGCTGAAGCCTCAAATAACAGAACACTAATCCCACGGTGGCCCTGAGGACCATAGGAATGTCGAGCCCTAACAGCCGGATATAAGCCAAAATAGTCCAGCAGCTCTGAATTTCCCATGCCAATCCACTGCAATTTTTTTAACGGTTACTGGGTACTACCAAAAGAAAATATATACAACCACAAAGGCATGCATAGAAGAGCATCACTGCCAATCAAGCCCATGATCATTAATCAAAGCTTAGCAGTAAAAAGATAATAAGATAGCAATATAACACTGTTTTTTACAAAGCAATATAACAATATCGACCCCAATATCACTATAATGTAAGTCCTGCATTTAAAGAAATTAATATTCCGAACATGACAAGAGAAAGAAACAGATGTTATATAAATCTTCCTTTCTATTCCCGTGTGCTTCTACAATCAATCAAAACTTGCAATGCCATTATTCCGTCAAAAGTTGACAAAGTCTCACTGGGGCAGAAGGATGTAGTATGTGAGTATGGCTCATCAATATTAAAGAAAAAACAAAAGCCAGCAGTTCACCATAAGCCAAGACAACTTCACATAATTAACAAGAGCACAAATTCTAATTGATACATAATGGGTTTAAGTCTATCCTAAAAGAACTGACCATAGTTAGGAAGCCTTCTCTCAAGCAACAACCACAGGAATTTCTTTGACTTCACTGGTGTAAAGGTTCTATTCTCACTAGACTCACCCTCACATCTTAAGCCTAAAATAAGGGATAACAAGCCTGAGACATGTACAACCTAAACAGCAGAAACACTAGATGAGACACGAAGTATGCTCAACAAGATAAACATCCTACTCCGATATCATGTTATATTAGGTTTAGGTTCATCCAAAAATGACACTATGGAAGTCTTTTTTCAACTAGTAGCTGGAAGATTTCACTTAAACTTCAACTTATGTCAGATTATTCACACTAATGTTACCACTAGAGGTCATGAATCATCTTTCATATAGCAAGGTTCTGTGTGGAGGGGTTGTTGCATTCAAAGGTGAACTTGATGAATTTCAGTCAGGCATTTTCAATGTTGGGTTTTGGAGGTCAAGAAGTAGTTAACACTATTATTCCTAAAAAAAAAAAAAAAAAAATAGTTAAGACAAGGATAGACTCTCTAGGCATCTTGAAAGTTTCGATGCATATTCAATATCTTGCTACAATATAAAATAGACGTAAAAGCCTTATGATTTCCTCCACAACGTATCCACATTGAAAATGTGTAACAATATTTCTCTAGAAAATCAACTGAGAAAGAGGACCAATAGAAATACCTTTTCATTCTCATCTTTCTCCAGTAAAGTATTCCTGATAATGACCATCGGAGGCCAAACTATCTCCTGATCAGTAGTTGAGGAACGCAAACCCCTCCACTTACCAAATGCTTCATTAGGTGGTACTACAGAGGTATCTCTTAGGCGCAGCTCCTGTTCCAGTAATTCCGCAAGCTCACGGTGCAGTCTGACTCTCTGTGATCCTTTTGTCTTGGCATGCGTCATCAGAGGCTGAAGACCTTTGTACCAATCAATAGCACCGGGACCATCATGGCAAGCTGGACAGTGCCATTGCCTTTGCGAATCAGACAACTCTTCAACAGCCAAATTATCAAGGGCCTTAAAGAAGTCTATGAACCACTTGTTCTTCTTACGGGTCTCGTGGCTCTTTTGACTAGCATCAGAATCATAATCATCACTAAGGATGTCATCGTCACTGTCCCCCACAAGTTCACCATCATCAGATTCAGCATCTAGCGGGTGTTGATTAGTATTAGGCGGATAGCTGCCTCCTGCTGAATCCTGAGGAAAAGAACCTGACTTGACATCATTATTGTTTTTTGCATCCACAGGAGCCTTATATTGGTCCTGATTCGAAGCCCTGGCTGCCCATTGCCATCCATTCTGAAGAGGAGGAGCTATAGCATTTGGTGGTGCTATGTATGCAGCTTCCCAGTTTTTACCAGTGGATGGTGCTGATTTGACATTTCCATTTCCCCTCCCAGCTGGTCTTCTTGGTTCTTGTGCTTGGCACTGCCAATTGTTTCCAGAACTCTTGACTTTCCAGGTATTATTAGCAGCACTTGGTTTCGGTTGCGTTTCCTGATGGTTCCATGTCTTGGGGGAAGAACCAGAGGCTCCTCGTGACTTAGCTGCAATATTTATGTTTCGGTTTTTAGATTTCTTTGCAACTTCCCACCCACCATCATGTTCAGAACCCACCATCGGATCTACCAGGACAGGATTAACTTGGTTAACTTGAGCATTCATGTTTCCAGAACCAGACTCTCCTGACAAAGTCTGCTTAGGACTGGCACCAGCAGCCAAAGATGCCTTGCCACTTCCTTGTTTTGAATTCATCTGTTGTATTCCTGCATCACGGTTTCATGGAAATATAAAATATAAAAGTGTGGTATCCATGAGTGCAAAAAGGAAGACCATCATACATATAGAAGCAATCACTGAAAATTAAAATGCATTTCACACTCCAAATCCAGGTGAGAAACAGCAACTTGATCAATTTTATATACAAAACATATACCAACTGAACATTTTACAATATGGTCAACCCGAGCTTCAAATAGAAAGTAAGCCCAAAATCAGTCCTTAGTGAAGCTCAAAATCTATGGAGTAAGAAACAACTTTACTGCATTAAGATACAACGAAAAAGGAGAAGTTCTTAACAACGTAAAATATAGATAGATCTAAAAAAATTAACAGATAGAAATGCTGGTCATTGACACGATAAAAAGCACCACACTCACATATCTAGGAGCCTGAGAAAAGTTTGAAGCGAAATTTATCCCGGAAATTCCAGTTTATCAACACATCGGAAAAGAGAGAAAGGGGCAGACTAGACAGCAGAGAGAGAGAGAGAGAAAGAGAGATCTTCCTTACATTAGATGAGAATAGATAGATCCTTCATAAAAACCAGAATTCATATATACGAAGATACACAACGAGAGGCAGGAAGAGATTTAAAACTTTATTAAAAGAAACATTTCACGAAATACTAAAGAGTACGAAGTAAAGAAGGTTTCAGCTTTCAGAAGCTAGTAGAGTCGTACATGTTGAGAGAATAAAGTGGCTACAGCATTCTGATCGAGATATAAACACTGAATGATAAATGAAGGAGCTTCTGGCAACGGAAATACAGATGGCAGAGTACGATAATCACGAGGTTAAACTATACAATGAGAGAGTTGGCTTGGAAGTAAATAATAGAAGCAGCGAAAAGATCACAGTCATAAAAAGATCACAGTCGTAAAAAACAGAAGGACACAACAAATAAAGCTGCCTTGAGACGTCCAGAGACACTGAAGAAAGCCACGGTAAGGAAAAAGTAAAATCAAGGAGAGTTTTAGGGCGAAAGGTTAAATAAAACGCAGGAACGAAATCAAAATGCAAACAAAGTGCAAAGAACGAGAAAATAACACGGCTACATAACACATAGGAGCGAGAAAAGATCAGCTGAAACCTGAAATCAGTACGAAATCGTCAAACAAATAAACAAAAAATCAAGGAACAATCGTCAAACAAAATGTGAGGATCATTAACCAATGAATCATCACAAGTAAGAAAATCATCACATCAGGCGAACTAAAGTACGCTGGAAGCAAGAGTTACCACCGATGCTGCGAAAAACTCCACCCGCATCAGCCGCCCGAAGTCCACAAAATCTTCGTCGCTCAGATCAAATGAATCGGAACAAGTTCCGTAGCCGGAAAGGAGTAAGGCAGCTTTAGAAACCTCAGCCGGGAGTGGATTCTTCCAGTACCTTGAAACCGGGCGACAGAATAATGGGAAAGAGGAAAGGGGAGTCGCAATCGCATGGGACTTGCCGAGCGTCGCAAGGTTTTTACTTTACTGCTGCAGTAAGCCTGTAAAATATAGTGCACGCCGGACGGCGTGAATGCGGACTTCAAAATAGGTTTAATTTCAACTTAGTAGTCAAAGAATTCAATAAGAGACCAAAAAGGCATTGCGTGATGCGTGATGCGTTTTTCCCGGACTTCTCCCGTAGCCGTACCGTACTGTTTTGTTTGAAAACATGCCTCCTGGGGCACACGTTCACACAAGAGAAGGTACACAGTCGATGAACTCGAAATGAACTTTAAATGAAATTAGAAATGAAATTAGACTTCTATTTATATTAAATAATTAATTCAAATTTAACTCATCATTGGTTGTTAGAAAAAGAATTCAGTGCTAGTGCCAAAAATAAAAAAATATAATATAAATAAGAGAATAAATATTTTTTTATAATATACTTAAATAGAACATATACCTAAACAGATAATTAACCAAAATAAACATGATTACTATACTTATAAGTTATTTAATGTGTAATATTAAAATATATTAATAAAATAATTAATGAAATATTATATTATATTACTTAATTATTATATTTTATTATAAATTAATATAATAATTAATGTGACTAGAATAAATTATAAAAAATAAATAAATAATATAAAAATAATATAAGCAAATATAATTAATTAATTAATTGAACTGAATAAATAAATAAAATTATTTTATTAATAATAGAAGATGGATTTTTATGTACTATTATTTATTAATATATTTTTACAAAATAAAAAATGATTAGTTTAATTAATTATAAAAATGAGATAATCAAACTAAAATAATTGATCAAATGCACCCTTTAATAATATTTTAATTACCAGTCTTAAATTTATAATTTAATATAGTAATAAAATTAATAAATAAATTATTTTATTAATAAACTAGGATAAAATTAAGTAAAACTTAAAAAACATGCTTGAAAATGAATTGAGTTACTCGTAATAGTCCATAATTTATAGCATAAAAACAAATGTTTATGCCTTGGAATATAACAACGAATTCGTGCATTTAATATTAAAATCATCAACTTACTAGTTTAGTACATACAAACGACAAAATACATGTTCAAAAGCAGTAAGATACAACCATCAATGATTATTCCACATGCTAGTCTCTATGGCATCTCGAAATTGTGCGGCTCTTGTGGATTCTAATGCACGCTGCATTCGCATGTTTATTGATAGGCTGTCTTCAACCACAAGATCATCGCTATCATCACTATCTTCATCCTCATTTACATGTGCTAATTGGACCTCATCACCTTCTCTACCAAGATCATCACCCGAATTATTATCTTCCAATTCAAACATATCATTGTAATCCTCTCTACATATATAAGTTTGTAATATGCAATAAGTTATTACAATTTTTATCTGGATCTTATAAAAAAAAGGAGGAGCGCCTTTTAACATTTGAAATCGACCTTTTAAAGCACCTAAAGTTCGTTCAATAGTATTCCTCAAAGATGAGTGCCTTCGGTTGAATAACTCTTTATCATTTCTAGGAATGTTGTCTCCAAATTCTTGTAGATGATAACGAGTTCCTCGATATGGAGCCAAAAATCCTGGCATATTTGCATAACCAGTATCGACTAGATAATATTTAGCCATCTTATGCCATCAAGAACAAGACTTTACAAGGAGAATTATATATCCAAAGAAATAATTTTCTTACCTGTTCAACAAATTCTCAATCTGAGTTTTCTAGAGGAATATATCGATCTTGGAAGAGTCAATAATCATGTTGGCCAAAGAGGAAAGGGTACTCAGTTCAATCAGATTAAAAATTCCATAAATATATCAGTTTTATCTCAAAATAAGTATATTTCATAAGGAGAAGTTATACTTTGATGAAATTTATTGAAGTCTATTTTCAGAAGGATAATTTTTCATGTCAATCTGATCTATATTTAAGGAGATATTCACATTGCAGTCAACAAATGTCAAAATATAGAATCAAGAGAATCAAGAGGTCATAAAATATTCAAGAACAAATATTTTTATGTCAAATTAGATATCAAATTAAATACATTTGAGTCTAATTTCTTGATCAACAAATATTTTGCGAGTCTGAGCTATATATTTGAAGATATTGATTTCAGAAGTATGAAATATCAGTTCTACCAAAAATCTCTCATTTTTCCTTATTTTCTCTCCTATTATCTCTCCACACATGGACAAGATTTGAGTTTCTTTTCTCCTAAAATCAGAGTTTTTTAGCCAAATTTGTCTTCTAATCAAAGATTTTTTGTCCAACTTAATCACTCCATGATGTGCTCATTCTAGATATGTAATATCTTGCATCAAAGTTGTTTTCAAGTTTTATGTTTTTATTACTTGGTTGTATATCTTTTGCATAGTAAACTCCAAAAAATTGCAATCACCCCAAAATAAGTCAAACTTGGTCAAACTTATTAAGTTCTACCATTATAGTCTCCCCTAGTTTTCCAAAAAAAAATGTCTCTTTGGAAGTGTTGCAAAGTATTACAATGTGGGACCCACCATGGTTGCATGAGCTGGTGGGACCCACCATGAGAACGTGAGATGACATGATGGGTCATCACACAAGCTGGCATGAGTTAGAAAATTTGAAGATCAAGTGGGACCCACAAAGATAACCACGAGCTAGTATCCTTATCACATGAGTTGCAAGATCAAGTGGGACTCACAAAGATAACCACGAGCTGACATCTTTATCATATGATCACATCCTCATAGAAGAGTTTTAGTTTGAGTTATGTTAGTCTTCTAATTATGTTGAGTTATTTTATTATGACTTATCTTTAAGAGTTATAGTTTGGATTTAATTAGGAGAATGGTAGTTTAATTGTACTTGAACTCTACTATTTTCCTTTACTATAAATAGAGGTTCTTCAACTCAAATTATAATAAGAAAGAAGTAATTCTCCACTTCTCATCTCGTGAAGCCTTCCTCTCTAGCCTAAACTCTTCTCCCTTTTTTTCTCTCTTCTCTTCTCTCTACACGAGAGCACTCTCTCTCTTATTTTTTCTTTCTCCCTCTCTCACTTTGCTTGAGATTTTCGTAAAGGGGTCCTAAATTCAACATGGTATCAGGGCATCAAATTTTGGATCCCCACGTCAAAAGGTATGCTCTAAAAAATTATGATCAAAGCCACTCATAGAAGGCTCTTTGTAAAGCAAGAGTGAAGCCCATGAAATAAGTTTTTTTTTCTTGATATTATTAATTAATGCTCTTGGTTTTTCGAATCTAGAATGGTTCAGAGATGATTTTATGGTTGTCTTCATCTTATGAGATTATTGAGATTTATTCATCTCGGATTAGAAGAGGTTACCAAGACAGTTTTTTTGGTTTGGAAATTTTTTACTGAAAAACCAGTTTATGTTGAGATTTTATGCATAAAAGGTTATAATTTTGTTTGGGAACAAGATTCCCTCATAAAGAAGATTGATATTGAGCCTCTTATGAGTGGTTATTTATTAATTGGATTCAGAATTATGATTACTTAGCTTCTATGCTAAGCTTCTCCATTAATAGAGTTGGTTGAAGAAGTCTACTTGGTTCATTGATTATTATTTTTTGGAGAATTGTTTTACATTGACTAGCCTATTGTGGCTGAAGAAAACATGGGTAACAAGAGTGATATACCCTTGCGAGGGGTATCAAATTTCATGAGCTGGTCCACATCGGTTCGCCGGTTTCTTATAACAAAGGACCTACAGGGTCACCTCACCAAACTTGGGCCACCTATTGATTAAGAAGATATTTTTTATACTAAGTGGTTAAAAAATGATACTTTGGTTATTAGGCTCATCAACAACATGGAAGAACATGTCTCCAACAATGTTATTCATCTTGATACTGCTAAACAAATTTGGGAGACATGTGTTAAGTTGTACTTTAGCTTTGACAACTTACACAAGCCATATGATATTCTCCAACGAATGTTAAACACTAAACAAGGAGAAAATATTCATGAATATTTAGTTCATTTTAAAGGCATTCTTCAAAAATGGAAAATAGCTCAGCCTACCTCCATGGATGTCATTGTCCAAGATAAGCAAAAAGAAACCTTAGTCACTGCCATTTGCCTTGCAAACATTAAGCCATATCTCAAAGTTGCTAAAACTCAACTTCTTAGCTCCTCTTCTATTCCCACTTTTGATGATATATGTACCACATTATTCCGTATTCCAGATGATTCTTCTTCTATTACTGAAGTATCATCCGCTATGTACTATGGGCATAAGGGAACATTAATAGATCGCGGCCGAGGCCGTAGAAGAAATTATAGAGGAGGACGAGGAAGAGGAGGAAGGAATGGGTCTATCAGAACAGATGGTTAGGAATGCACTCATTGTGGGAGATATGGCCACACCATAGATACGTGCTATTATAGAGAATGCACCCATTGTGGGAAATATGGCCACACTATAGAGTCATGTTATAGAATCCATGACAAACCGGATTGGGTGAAGGCTAATCAAACCTTAGTAAGTGATACAAAGGAGGACCAATCTACCACATCATCAGAAAAGAAAACCTTTACTGATGATGAGTATGACTTATTCCAGAAAATTAAAACACTGATGGTTTC
Source organism: Aristolochia californica (assembly GCF_029961685.1). Classification (NCBI taxonomy): domain Eukaryota; kingdom Viridiplantae; phylum Streptophyta; class Magnoliopsida; order Piperales; family Aristolochiaceae; genus Aristolochia; species Aristolochia californica. Next base: position 21,512,944 of record NW_027181815.1, on the reverse strand, counting down.
TTCTCCAAGTTCCTCCTCAGCTGCTACTGCCACCACCGCTTCAGGTATGTTATCTGCCTCCTCTTCATCTAGGATAATTGATTCATGGGCCTTTGAGAATCTCATATGTAACAAAAATCTACTACACTTAGTTTCTCCTGGTCTCTCACGTAAATTTGTTACCATTGTTGATGGCTCTCAAACTAAAGTTCTCGAGAAAGGATCCACTTCTGCTCACAAATATTTTTTTTGTTCCTACTTTTCCCTTGAATATTTTATCTATTAATCAACTAGCAAAATATTTTAATTGTTCCATCACCTTCTCACCCACTTCTTGTGTATTTTAGGATCTTATAACGAAGTAGGTGATTGGTGGAGGCCATGAACAAGGGGGGCATTACTACCTGGACATGCCTAAAATAAATACTGTTTCAACCAGTTAAACCAAGACAAGTCTATGGCACAAGCAGTTGGGACATCCATCAACATGTTGTGGTTTAGGATCTGACACATGGATTTGTAGGGAGGAAGAAGAGAAAGACAAAAATCAAGCCAAAGGGAAGCTTGAAAACCTTAGGTTCTTTGAGGAGAACGCTCACCCCTGAGCTCGTTGAGGAGAACTCAAAACCCTTGTTTATGCTAAATCAATGTTTGTCTTTCTCATTACTCTTACCCCTTAAATAGGGTTCACCCTTACAAGGTTTAAGATAAAATATTATAAAAACACCCTTGAAAATAAAATATTCCAATAATGCCCATGTGGCCTATCAATTCTTTAACTAAAATAAAATAAAATAAATTAAAGAAAAATAATTAATTTAATAATGTTATTACATGCATAACATTACACCCCTTGGGAGAAAGAGCTTATCCTCAAGCTCGAAGGTAGGGTTTGCTTGTCCATGCCGATGTTTCCACCTATTCCCAGTCACATCCATGGTATTTGTGTCAGCCCTCTGGACGAAAAAACTGAAGCATTCCACCCGAGATTTTTTTTTGGGACACTGCCAGTATCACTTGTTGTAGCACACTCCAATACCATAAAGCAACATGACATGGAATGCAGGAACGATTTCCTCAAACAACGCTTTCACCGCAGCAGAAATTACAACAAGTTGATCTATGCCCATTACAGACGGGTCCACACCAGCAATAGTAAAATTGATGAATACACCAAGAAATGGTAATGCCTTCTGCTCTGCAACTAAACTTATCATAAAGAGGATTGCACCAGCACCATCACCTACTTGGCTCGAGTTACCAGCAGAGATCATGCCACCCTTCTTGACAACCATCATCCGCGTATCTCGGTCGGACACAAATGCATTATGAAATCAGCCATCATCCACAGAAAGCCCAACATTTTTGCCCCCCTGATTTTTTGTATCAATGATCTTTGTTGCCACTGATGTAATTGTTGCAACAACTTGGTTATGGGAGAGAACAATCAAAGAGTTATTTAGATGTCCAGAATGAATAACACCTATTTCATTCAGCATTGCCCGTGCATCACTTTTTGCATGGTTGTCGAGTAGCATTGTGTTCTGCACTGCCATAGCAGCACTGTGTCCTTGCCTGTCTAGCAGCATGGTGTCCTTGGCACAACAACGCTGTTTTTGGTGGAATAACTCATGAGCCTCTTCCAAATAGAAAACATCATGGACTTCATAAAGCATTGCTGGTTCTACTCTCAGGACTATTAGCACTGTTTTCAGCAGTACCATTGTTGGCAGCACTAGTTGCAGCAGTGCCACAGCAGCAACACTTATACTCTGTTCAGACGCCGCCCAAAATTTAATATTTTTCCCGTCAATAGCCAGAAAAATTATTCCCCACAGCATAACATTCAAAATATGGCCAAGAGAACCTTCATCATTGAGAGTCTCCCTATCTACCAACAACTTCTCAAAATCAATGGTATTAAGACAATCTTCACCAAAGACAACACCTCTACCACATATGATTTCATTTGAGATGAGATCAATGGCAGGTAATACATTAAATACACCAAGAGCAACATCTATGTTCCCCCCATGCACATGCATGTTATGGTCCCTAACCATAGATCTAGTAACTCGACGAGTTAAATAAGGATGCAGCACTGTTTGAGGGTTTTTTAACACGTTTTTGTGAAACGAACTCTCTTCTACTTCTCCTTTTATGTTAGGATTAAAAAGGAGTTTCATTTTCTCAATTATAGATGCAGCCAACAAGTTAAAAGAATGTTTAACCACTCCGATATGAATCCCCTATTTTATAACTCACGTCAACAGGTATAAATCCCTAAAACCATGCATCTACTATCTTATACGTAAAAGAGACCAGAGAAGACCTTTCCAAACATGGAAAAGGTAATCAAAAATACCTCTTGAAGATCTCCTCCAACCAGCAACTCAAAAGCCTCCTCCTTTGATGATAAGGCTCTCGCAAACCTCCCCCTCTTACTGCTGATTCGTGGCAGAGGTAGATTGCTCTTGCAGCTTGGAAGAGAAGGGTTATTCCTCTTCCTTTTTCTTCCAAGATCTCCTCAAAGACTCCCCAATGGATGCAGCAAACCACCAAGAGAGTTCACGCCAAGAACCCTAGAATAGGGAGCCTAGCAAGAACGTAAATTACCCTAGTTTATGCTAATTCCAAACTTGCTTTATTTCTCCATCCTTATCCCTTAAATAGCGTCATTAACATTAACATAGGTTAGGGTTATAAAACCCAATTCTACCCTACCTTTAAGTCTTATTACAAATCAATAAAATTCAAAATTAAAAGCAACATAAATAATAAAAGTAAAGTAGATGACTCAGTGTTATTGTGTCCATAACAATGCATTTGGTCAAAGTCAGAATATTCTAGGTGGTGCTCAGCTGCATTATATTTTTCAGTTTGTAGTTGCTACTGGGGTGCCCTTATCTTCATTGCAATAGCAACAATAATTTTAATTATTAGCATCCTCTTGGGCTTAAGATCTCCACTAATGGTACATGTAGTTGTTATGGTCCTGGGTTAAGTACCTATGTCTTCCGCTCCTTACAGGCCGGTCTTTGGGGTAGTATTGGCTAGGTGCTTAACATTTGGTATCAGAGCTAGCTCCCTCGTCGCGTGTTCGAATCCCGGAGGGGGCGACTGCGAAGGGGGCGACCTATGCGGAGGGGGCGACCTTGACGGAGTAGGCCATCGCACGTGCGGAGGGGGTGACCTTGGCGGAGTGGGCCATCGCTAGAGTGGGCCATCGCAAGTGGGCCGTCGGCCCGCGAAGGAGGGGTGTGATGTTACGGTCCTGGGTTAAGTACCTATGTCTTCCGCTCCTTACAGGCCGGTCTTTGGGGTAGTATTGGCTAGGTGCTTAACAGTAGTAATAATAGAAATTATTTTTAACTCTGTCCCTGTCCGGCCAGAATTAGCTACATCCTGCAGAGGAGTATTTGTTGTACCCACAACAATAGATAATTGTGGGCCATAAGTCACTGCTGCTACTACTCACAGAATTATCAGCATTGTTTTCAGTAGTGGCACTGTTGGCAGCACTGTGTTCTACAGTGCCAAAACAACGCCGTACAATCCAGCAATGCATTGGATTGAACTGGAACAATAGGTAGAACTTCCACTCTTCTAATAAACACTGCTATGGTGCTGGCCTAAAGATAAACCTATCAGTTTTCTGTTTTTAAACTTGTTTTCATAGATCTGAACAACAGTAATCATTGCAGCATGTCCCTGATTCTCATGAGCTATAGAGGCATGAGGCACCCTGTGATTCATTTTCATTTTCTACATATTCTAGGTGTTGTTCATCTTCATCACTTCTAATCGGTTTTATTTCTTTCTGTTGAGTCCATTTCTGCATTTCCACAATAGCAGCAAATTTAAAAATGTAAAATGGCTCTCCTGTCCAACCCAAGAATACAACAGTAACAAAAATTGGAAATTGAGTCAGACTGTGCAACCCAACCATAGAAAAATCATTCATCCACAAAACCATTCCCAGCACACCCAAAAAAAATTTATCTCCATTTTTTTTCCACGTTAGCTCCCTTCTCATATTCAGAACTCCCACCGAATAGAAATTTTTTTATGAACAGGGCCCGAACATCATACATGAGATCCAAAAATTTCAGCTCAACATTGTCAATTTGACCAAGAAAAAACTTACTACTGCTAGTCCCATCAATAGAAAAATCATTGATCCACAGAATTATCTCAACCCTGCCCTGAATACCCAACAAAATTTCATCACCAAAATTCACACCTGGTTGAAGAACTTTGACAAACAGTGGTCAAGTACCATACATATCATCCAAAAAATTAAACACAAAGTTATGAGATGAACTGTTACTGCTGGAAAAATGACCAGGAACATACACACTATTAATGTGTTCATCCACAACAATAGAAGTCGTCCCATACAGTTGAGCGCTGCCAGAGACAACAACCCCATCATGTTTAACACCTTCCACTGGGTACCAGCATCCTTGACCATGCTGACCATACCATTTCACCAGAAAAATAGAGAACCGAGAGTTCCCAGCAAAAATACTCCTATCAACCATTCTTTCAAATACCTTCTCTACTGATTTTATGAATTGTACAGGAGTGTCAATCACATGCCTTCATATTTCGTCCCTTCCAACCTTACCTTTTTCCCGAGGGCGAACAACAGCCAATTGAAAGTTCCCAAAAGATGGAATAACAATTCACCCTTACAATTATTTTCCCTATCTTTCCATAAGATTGAATGAATTTAATAGGTTGCAGAGACTTACCCTAACATTTGTGGAAATTGGGTTCCCTATGGTACTCCGAGAGGTAGATTGAGAATGAGAGCTGTTGTCCGAAAGCCAACTCCCATTGGATTTTGTCTGACGGAGCCAACAAAGTCTCCTCTTTCTCCGAAGGTGAACAGTAGCCCTTTGGGGCTTTGCTGCTTGGAGATTTTTCGAGATAGAGGGCTCTCAAAAACATTTCCTGGTCGGAACAATCATTGGAAAATTTTCCTTCTTCTGTTCAGGACGAACTGTTGCTTGCCGTGAGTAGGGGTGGTTTGATTTCGAAATTTCTGGGTCCCATTGTCCTGCTCGGGATTTTTGGGCATAACGTCCATGCTCAGAGATTTCCATTGTCCCCAATTTTGGCTTTGAGGTCGCAACCAAATCGTCCAATGCCGACGTGATTTTGGGCGATTTCGGATTTGATGTATTAGACTCCAATTTCGGATCTGTGTCCCCAATTTTGGATGTCCCCACCACTGGAGAGACATAGGGCTCTCGAATTTCTAACGTCTCCTCTTCTGGGAGACATTTTGCATCCTGCGAGAGAGGTTTTTTAAAGTTGAACACAAATCTGCCCTTACCGATGAGGTGTTTGCAACCTCCGATTTTGGTTTTCCAGGGGCTCGAGATTGTTGGATGCCAAGTACTATTACAGGGCAGTTAAGTTGACAAGCCACATCACATTCATATGCTTCACACACAGGATAATCCGAACAACACTATAGAACATCTCCTAGATGAATTCTCAGACTTGTTCCAAGAGTCCTTCGGGCTGCCTCCCTTGAGGCATTGTGACCATCAGATCTGTTTAAAACCAGGCTCAGATGTGGTGGTGGTTCAACCTTATTGGTATCCACACCTGCATAAAGATGAAATAGAAAGATAGTGCCAAGCCAAGCTGCAGCATGGCCTTATTCATAGTAGTTGTTCACCATTTTCTTCACCTGTCCTCCTTGTTAAGAAACATGATGTTACATGGTGATTTTGTGTTGATTATTGGGATTTGAATGCACAAACTATGAAAGACAAGTTCCCTATTCCTGTGGTTTCTAGATGAATTACATGGGTCATGGGTATTCACCAAATTGGACTTGCGCTCCGGATATCATCAGATTCATATACATCCAGCAGACATTGAGAAAACTACCTTCTGTACTCATCACTGCCATTTTGAATTTTTGGTCATGCCATTTGGGTTATCCAATGCCCCATCCACATTCCAGGCGTTAATGAATGAGGTATTCCACAACTATCAACGCAAATTTGTACTTATTTTTTTATGACATACTCATTTACAGCCAGTCCGGAACTCAGCATTTAGAGCATGTAAGAGTGATATTTCAATTGTTACATTCACATCAACTATATTTTAAGAAATCTAAATGCTCTTTGGCGACGTCCCATGTGGCCTATCTCGGCCATATTATTTCCCATGATGGTGTCACAGTTGATTTCGAGAAAATTCAAGCCATCGCTGATTGGCCGCAACCTATGAATACCTCTACTTTGAGAGGGTTTTTGGGATTAGCAGGATATTTCAGAAAATTTATCAAGAATTATGGGTCATTAGCAACACCATTGAAAAGCCTCCTAAAAAAAATTCCTTTATTTGGAATGACTAGGCCACACAGTCCTTCACAGATCTCAAATTAGCTCTTGCACCCATACCAGTTCTGCAACTTCCAAATTTTGAAGATTTATTTGAGGTCGAGTGTGACGCATCCGGTGGAGGCATTGGGGCTGTTCTACAATAAAAATTTCACCCTATTGCATGTTTCAACAGACAATTGGCAGACCGACATCACAAATTGGTAGCATATGAATGCGAGTTAATCGGGTTGGCCAAAGTTGTCTAACATTGGCGACCTTACTTATGGGGTCATGCATTTCTCACTCGCATTTATCATTACAGTCTTAAATATTTGCTAGAGCAGCGCCTCATGACTTCTCCTCAACAACACTGGATTAGTAAATTTATGGGGTTCAACTTTACAGTGGAATACCACGTTGGGTGGTTAAACAAGGCCGTCGACTCCTTGTCACGACGTTTGGAGAATCCGCCGCTTCTCTATGCCATTAGCTAGCCTCATTTTCTTCTCTTAGACTTGGTAAAGGAGGAAAATACAACCAATCTGGTCCTCCAAAATTTGCACGGGCACTAGACTCTAGATGGTCAAGGATTCTCTTATTTACTACAAATTGTGCTTATATGTACCACACAATTCAGAGTTTGTTTCAGCCATCCTCTCTGCATACCATGATAGCCCTTATGAAGGAATACAAAGAACTTTACCTCGCATTCAAGCGGATTTCTATAGGTAGGCTATGAAGACCTCCATTGCAGCATATGTCACATCCTGTCTGATTTGTCAACGTAACAAGGCCGAACACTTAAGTCCAGTGGGTCTTTTGCAACCTCTTGCACTTCCTCCATAAGTGTGGGCCAATATATCTATGGATTTCATTGAAGGTCTTCCGCAGTCTTCCTGCAAATCGGTATTATTTGTGGTGTTGGATAGGTTCTCCAAGTATGCCCACTTTATCCCCATGCAAATCCATATACTGCATCCCGAGTGGCACAAATATTCCTCAAGCATATTGTTTGTTTACATAGCATTCTAGAATCGATTGTCAATGACAGTGATGCGGTCTTTATCAACAGTTTTTGGAGGGAACTTTTTGGTCTATGCGGCACCAAGCTGAAATTCTCATCATCCTATCATCCTCAAACAGACGGCCAAACAGAGGTGGTTAATCGCACTGTGGAAATGTATCTTAGATGTCTTGTGGGCGATTGTCCTAAAATTTGGGTTCAATGGTTACCATGGGCTGAATATTGTTACAAAAATTACTTCCACACAACCTTACTGTTTACTCCCTTTAGCGTTCTATATGGAAGAGATCCTCTTCGACTTCTCTCTTATACTCCAGTCTCCACCCGAGTGGACTCTATTGATCAAGCACTAATTGAACGGGACCAGGTGCTACAGAATATTTCTGCTCAACTCCTCAAAGAACAAGTTTGTATGAAGGAATTCTATGACAAAGGGCACATGGATATCTCATACAAGGAAGGGGACTACATTTGGCTACGCCTCCAACCACACCGACAATTGCTGGCCAATAGTAAAATAAACTTTCCCCAAAGTACTTTGGCCCTTTCTCTATTATTCGGTGTGTGGGGCCGATCGCCTATCAACTGCAACTTCCCACCATAGACAAACTTCATGATGTGTTTCATGTCTCCCTAAAACCCTTTCAGTGCTCACCCCCTCCTTCCACCCCGTCCCTTCCCCCAGTGGACAATGGACGGGTTATTCTTACTCCAGCCACGGTATTATGTGCCCGCCTTATTCATGACCAGTGGGAGATTCTAGTACAATGGAAGGACAACGAACCAACAACTGCTACATGGGAACAGTTGGACAACTTCAATCAGGACTACCCAACTTATGAGTTTGAGGATAAACTCTTTCTCCAAGTGAGGGGGGGGGGGGCAAATGTTGAGGACTCAATAGCTAACCGAGTCACTCAAAGGAGGTGCCACTAACTTACTGAGTTAATTACTTTTACTTTCATATTTTATATTGCTTTTAAGTATATTTTTCATTAAGTATTTAGGGTTACATGCCATAGGGGTAGAAATGTAATTATGAAACCCTAAAGTCTATTTGTTTCAAACCCAATTTAGAAGGTAAAGGAATGAAGAGAAGGCAAGTATTGATTTTTAGGTTAAACAGGGTTTAAGAGTTCTCCTAGATGAGCTCTAGGGTTTGGAGTTCTTCTTGACGAGCTCTAGGTCCCTCTTGAACCTGATTTCTCTTCTACCTTTTTGATCTATTGTTCTCTACAACATTCCGAGAGAGAGAGAAGGCCCTCTTCTGATTTTCCGTGAACCACAAGAGGATAAAAATCCTCTCTTTCTATGAAGAACAAGAGGGTTCTCAACCTCTCAGCCGAGACCAGCAAGGGGGCCTTGAAATCTCCTTTTTTCGAGTTCCATAAGAGGTCATTATACCTCTTACCCAAAGGAGTAGCACCTACCCGTGCTGAACTCGTTTTTCTCACTCTAGAATTACCATTCCCATGCCAAGTTACTAGATCTATGGCTAGGGACCATAACATTGACTTATTATAATCAGAGTACATGAACATCTATTTATAATAGCAGAAAGTAGTAGAGTCCAATTACAATAAAACTACCTTTGTCCCAATTACACCCAAACTCTAACACTTAAGGATAAGCCTTAGCATAATTAAATAACTCAATATAAATAATAGACAACCATAACTCAAACTATAACTCTTCTAGGATGTGACCATAAGATAAAGATGCTAGCTCATGGTTATCTTTGTGAGTCCTTCTTGATCTTCTAACTAGCTTGTGGTTATCTTTGTGAGTCCTTCTTGATCTTTCAACTTATGTGATAAGGATGCCAGCTTATGGTAATCATGGTGGGTCCTACTTCTTATGTGCTTGGCCCATCTTTCAATACTCTTAGATATGTGGGCATTCCTTGGTTGTGTGGCCATCTTACAATACTCTTAGATATGTGGGCCTTCCTTGGTCGTGTGGCCTTGGGCCCTATCTTCCAATAGGACCCACAAATATAACCACAAGTTGGCATCTTTATCATATGATCACATCCTCATAGAAGAGTTTTAGTTTGAGTTATGATAGTCTTCTAATTATGTTGAGTTATTTTATTATGATAAACTTATCTTTAAGAGTTATAGTTCGGATGTAATTAGGAGAATGGTAGTTTAATTGTACTTGAACTCTACTACTTTCCTCTACTATAAATAGAGGTTCTTGTACTCAAATTATAATAAGAAAGAAGTAGTTTTCCACTTCTCATCTCGTGAAGCCTTCCTCTCTAGCCTAAACTCTTCTCTCTACCCGAGAGCACTCTCTCTCTTCTTTTTTCTTTCTCCCTCTCTCACCTTGCTTGAGTTTTTAGTAAAGGGTCCTAAATTCAACACATACTTGCGTCCTTCTGGTTAAAGTTGTTTTCCTCAAGTATTTCTTCAGTTTATCATCTTATGTTTTTATCAATCGAGAGCAATGCCTTGACCCACTACCTAGAAAGTATAGGAGTGTGCCCAATATCCATCTTGAGTCAAGTCTTTTATTCTTCACCCAAGAGGTGATTTGTGTTTGAGCTACCCTTAAAAAGTGAGTAGTCTCTTTTTTAAGTCCTAAAGTTGGGCTAATGTTTTGCCTTTAAAATTGAGTGCAGCGTGTTTCAGACTATGACCATTTTGACTGGTGTATGGATCATTGTTGTATGGGTAGGAGTAATTTTCTTCTCCCATATTGTTTTTTGTCTAAGTTGGGTCTATATTTCCTTTTTATCCCTAGCTTGAAAGGGAGAAGTAAAGTAGAATTAAAAGAAAGAGGTATTTTGTTCCACATGTTGTGGTAATTTTTATGTGACCAAAATATTCAAGAAAGGGGGAGCACAAAAGATGAAGTTTTTGCTTCTATGAAGAATTCTTTGCGGCAAAGAAAGTTGAAGACCAAGAATTCTTTTCATTGCAGGCTGAAGTTATAAACTGTAGCATGCGGGGGTGTTGAAAGAAGATATGAAAGGTTCTTACTTTCTCTCACACTAAGAAGTCACACAAAGCCAAAATAAATATGGTGGAGTCTTACAGGAGTCTCACAGAATTAGATCTCGTAGAAGAGTCTCAGTTTAATAGTGTTTTGGTTATGTTAGTCTTCTATTTGTGATGAGTGGTTTAATTACGTACTTATCTTTAAGTGTTAGACTTTGGGTGTAATTGGGACAAGGGTACATTAACTATAATTGGACTCTATTACTTTCCTCTGCTATAAATAGGTGCTCATGTACTCATATTACATTAAGTTAATGAAGTTTTCCTTTTTTCCATAATGAAAAGAAGAGTCAATAGGGCTATCAACCGATAAGAGTAAAGCATCTTATACATCTTCAATCACTGCATTTGCATCATTGTTTTTCTTTTCATCCTTCTTCGGTGCTTTGCAGTTCTTCTTTATGTGACCAGACTTTCTACAATTCTAGTATTCCACATTCCTTCTGAATTTGGACTTACTTCTACCATTCCTTGACTTCCCTTTACTATTGCCCTTGTTGTAATTCCTCTCGAAGTTCCTGCCTCTAGTATCAATACTTAGGGCAGAATTAGATGTTGACAATTCTCCGAAGTCCTTTCTATGAACTTCCTCCGTGAGAATGGTGTCATGAACATCATTAAAGATCAACTTTCCGTTGCCTAAAAAGTTGCTGACCGCAACCCTTCGTGAGAATGGTGTCATGAACATCATTAAAGATCAATTTGGTAGAGACACCAAAAGAATCAAAGCACAAGCCTCATCATCAAATTTAATTTAAACACATGTCAATTGATTGAAAATCATGCTAAACTCATTTAAACGTGATCCAACTAATGTATTTTCTGTCATCTTTAAATTTAAGAGTTTTTTCATGAGATGTACCTTATTATTTGCTGAAGGCTTCTGATACATGTTAGATAAAATCTTCATCATCCCCGTTGTGGGTTTCTACGATGCCACGTTGTGAACAACATTCTTTGATAGTGTCAACCGGACTACTCCCAACACTTGTCTATTGAGGAGATTCCACTCATCATCTTTCACACTTTCTAGTTTCATATCCAGAAGTGGTACGTGAAGTTTTTTACTATACAGATAATCTTCGATTTGCATCCTCTAGAACGTAAAATCCATACCGTTAAATTTGTTGATCCCTAGTACCGATCCTTCTCTGCTAGTCATTGCTTTGAATCATGAACCAAAGCTCTGATACCACTTGTTAGGAATTGTTGAATTTATGGAAAAGTGAAATACTTCATTGACATCAATAACTTGTTGTAATCAGAGTACATGAACCTCTATTTATAATAGAGGAAGGTAGTAGAGTCCAATTACGATAAAACTACTGGTGTGCTGTCATAGGCAACCAAAAATAAAACCTATTCTCCTAAAAATATATGTAGAAGTGCGAGTAATGATCGATCTCATGAAGAATGATTAGTCTACTTTTATGTTCCATGAACAAGGATGGGGGGGGGGGGGGGGGGGGGGGGGGGGTTTAGTATAACAAAAACACTTTTAAAAAAACAACTTAGAAACAATTCAAATTAAAAGAAACGAAATCAATCAAGAGAACAAACCTTAGTGTAAGTCAACATCCACCATCAAAATTCCACAACTGATCATCGATGCAAGCATATATCAATTCACACTTGAATATTCACTGTTGGAACTATCTTCCTATCTCTCCTTTCGTAGTTAATTATAAAACAAGCGTTCCAATTAACCCTAATTACTAAACAACCCAAGACAAGCGCTAAAGGTTTAATCTTGCAGCAACCTTAATAATTAGAGAGATCGATGAAGCTAAACAACACAAGCACAAGTGGCGGCATTTAATTTAGTCCAACGTTCTTCTCAAGATCTAATAATTTCTGATGCAACAAATCATCAAATCTCGATTGCTTCACAGGTTAGAGAGATCAAACAATTACGAATTTGACATCTAACCTAGCAGTAGAATGCAATGAGTAATAAACTAGTAGGTATCCTAGGAATTAAATGAGACAATCATGAAATTTTTTTCAGAACATTAGATACTCAAAACATAAATTGAATGATGAAAATAAATCAGATCTCACTGTTGTATTGATACCAAGGCTTTAGTTTCCTTTGACCAAGTCTGAAAGTTTAGCCACGCAGGGCCATGAAGAAATATGAATAAAAAAACTAGATAAAAAAGAGAGGAAAAGCAGGAGAAGAGACAATAAGTTCATGGGCGCTGAACTCCTTTTTTTCGTTTTTATCCTCTCATTTCTCCCCGTTTAGGGTTTTTCTTTTCGTGCATCCGGTTTGGGTCATAGTGCACGTACCGCTACTTCAATCCAGATTTTGACCTAGACACATCCAGTATTGCTCAAAATGGAAAACATAAAATATATAGAAAATTTTCGTTTTATTCTATATCATCTTTAATCGTCTCCATCTGAGCTCGGACGAGAGAGTTATGCCCAGATTATGAATCAATGTCGAAACTGTCCAGAATCGCCCAAGTAACTTCGTTTTGCACTTAACGCTTCCATTCGCATCCTAAATCAAAATATAAAAATAATAAGTATATTTAGGCACCAAATAAATATAAAAGACTAAGTATTAAGAGATAAAAATATGACATTTTTCATTCTCATCAACTACCCTTATCCCAATTACACCCAAACTCTAACACTTAAAGATAAGTCCTAACATAATTAAATAACTCAATATAGATAAAAGATAAACATAACTAAAACTAAAACTCTTCTTTGACGTGACCATAACATAAAATACTTTTGTGAGTCCTTCTTGATCTTCCAATTGATTTGATAAGGATGACATCTCATGGTAATCATTGTGGGTCCTATTTCTTATGGGTTTAGGCCCATCTTGTGGGCCTTCCTTGGTCGTGTTGCCCATCTTATAATAATCTTAGATATGTGGGCCTTCCTTGGTCGTGGTGGGTTTTAGCTTATCTTCCAACACTCCCCCTCAAGATGGGGGTGAGAGAACAACATGAACTCCCAACTTACTGCAAATGATGTATAAAATATTTTTGAATAAAATGGCACATCTTCCAATATGCTTTCATCTTCCAGCATTCCCCCTCACACTATTGATTCCTTCCATGAGGCCCTACTGGCATAATCTAAGTGAGATTAAAAATCACTCCTAACTGGTAAGCCATTGCTTCATACTCCAGTCCTAATGGTGGATGTAGGGCACACTTCGTCTTCTATCGGTAGTGTGTCTATCAGCATTGCTCTAAAGTGTCCACCACCGTGTCCTTCCACAGGACAACGACTCTCAACTGGTAGGAGTCATAAAAGCCATTACAGGGGGGGGGGGGGGGGGGGGAGATAACATAGATGTAATGATAAGTTCCTCCGTCATGGTTTCCCAACCGTGATATTTTTTGACAGGGTATCCTCCGTCATGGTTTCCCAACCATGATATTTTGTTTTTGACAGGGCCCATCATGGTTTCGCAACCGTGATTTTTTTTATAGGATATCCTCCATCATGGTTTCCAAACCATGATATTTTTTGACGAGGTAAAATAAATGATGATATGAGGCCACCTCTTCTTCAATAATAATGTCCTCAAAGAGACATCACAGCAACAACTATATTTAACACGACCATCTTCCAACACATATAACATGACCCGAATAATAAACTTTATAAAAGAATCCATGAAGTAATCCGATATAAAAGTTTCTTCTTAGATGCACAAACTTCATCTTTTGTGCTCCCCATTCTTGAATATTTTGGTCACATAAACTTATTCACAACATATGAAATAAAATACCTCTTTGTTGTACTTCTTCTACTTTGATATGCCCCATTTCCATGGATCAGCCACCAGACGATTTTCTCTTTGTTTCGGATCGGAAGACGTGTGGATAACCAAGCTTTCAAAGGAAGCTTGCACCTTAGGCCTCATGAGAGAGAGAACCCGATCTCATTTACTTAGACTAATGATCAATGCTTGTCTTTCTCATTACTCTTACCCCCTAAATAGGGTTCACCCTTATAAGCTTTAAGATAAAATATTACAAAAATACCCCTATAAATGAAATATTCCAAGAATACCCATGTGGCCTAAAAATGAAAAAAAATAATGTAAATTAAATAAAAATAATTAAATATTAATGTTATTGTGTGCATAACATTACACCCCCTGGAAGAACGAGTTTGTCCTCAAGCTCAAAAGTAGGGTCTGTATGCTGACGTCTCCACCTGTGTGCAAGTAGCATCCTCGGAGCTGTGTCCTCCCTCGGAACTCCCCAACGCCTAGAGCATACCACCCAAGTAGCAATTTTTTTTATGGTCGAAGGGATGGATGTGTGCCGAATGTCACCACATCTCCCCCAGTACCCTTGCTGCCCTGCATCGGTCTTGGGCTGGTGTGAAACAACCCTTCACGGAGCCCCCCCCCCTGTTGGCAAGGTGGCACTGCCCACAATTTCCCAGCATGGTAGCAACAATTGGTAATCCAGTATCAAGGCACAGGAAAATACATCCCATGAGAAGCATCTATCCCATATTTGGATCCATATCAGTGCAGACCTTACCAGCAAAGGGATGCCCACAGGCAATAAATCGACCTTTATCAGAGGCAGGAATCGTCTTAGAAACAGAAAGGATAAGTGGACCATCCAGAGCACGGTTGCATCTAGGTATCCCAAGTACTGTGATAGTACCACCCATCATGTACTCATAACCATGATCACCAACCCCTTCAAACACAACTTTAGCCCCATTGTGATGCACAAAAAACCTCGCAGCAGTAGCGCCATCCATAATTGGCACCAATTCCAGAAAACCCAAACAACTAAGCAAGAAATGACAGTATTCCCCCTGTCTGCCAGACATTTCATCAACCCACTGCCCGTCCTCTGCCAATATGTTTATCACCTTTGAATTAGCTCCAACCTGACTATCTAGTGGAGCCCATTTCTGCACTGTAAAAGCAGAAACACTCAACAATTTGTGGAAGAACCCAAGTGCTGCAAGATATCTCCTAATCCAATGGCCCAATGTGATTGCTATCCAGCACTTTAAGGTCCTCCGTGCTAATTGTTCCAAAACTGTTCTAGCAGTCACTGCCCCTGTGTCATTGAAGTAAGCATAGTCTAGGTACCAAGAGGTCATGTCAAATGAACTGAATGCAATAACAACAGTGATAGAGGCGTTAATAACTCCATATACCAATTTCTTCCCGGTAGATAGTACGTCACCACTGAAAGGTGTATTTATCCCATATGGCCATGTAGGGCCTTTAGCAGGTCTGCTGAGGACTTACCAATGTTTGCAACCTTCAAGCTCCTTCAAGCATCTACTGCCTTGAGACACCCACCCAGCCACAACAAGGGATTTGCCAACCTTTGTGTAATTTTCCATGGCTGATTGAGTAGTAGATTGCACAATACACATATACATGAACCAAAGATCACAGTAAAATTTTGGGTTGAAAAACCTTGTGGGTTGCTATGCTCCCATGCTGTCCACGTACTCAGATAATTATGTGCACTATACAAGTCTTCCGTTGCACCGGTTGTACGAATTGATTGTATGTTGAGCAAAGCAGCAACAACGAAGGGAACCACCACATCTGAAGGTTTAGATTGATCAATGGTCGTAGGAGTACCCACCAATATATCCATGTGAAAACCACAAGCAATCTCATCAGCAAGGTCCTCTTCATCCTTAGTATCTAATCTTGCTTTCGATGTGTTAGGAACAACACCTTCCCACTTTATCATGTGAAACATTTCTGCAATTGGATCATATATGTTGTTGGACAAAGAATGGTCACTATCTTCAGCAAAGAACGCATAAATTAGGGAATTCCGCGACACTAAATCTTGCATAACCACTCCATACATGGGACCCAAAAATTTCAGCCCAAAATGGTCAATTAGATCAAGAACAAACTCACTACTGCTGGTCTCACCAATAGAAAAACAATTCATCCAGATAAATATCTTAGCCCTGCTCTGAATACCCAACAAAATTTTATCACTTGGTTGAATCATTTTGATAGGTGGTTGAGCATCATACAAATCATTCAAAAGATTAAACCCAATGTTGCCAAATGGATATGACAAATGCACACTGCTACTATCCTCGTCAAGAAAAAGAGAAAACATCATCCCAAAAATTATTTCTATCCTATCCGGCATCCCCAGAAAAAATCCATTTTGGACTGGATGCACACAAGTCTGAATACCTTCAATTGGGTACTGTTTCTCTGCTTCATGGAGCAGAGAACCTCCCAGCCAAAAATTCGAGCAGCGTCGCTCATCCCCTTGCACCCCCTGCACCCCCATGGAAAAATAGTGTAGACATAAAATTCGATGGCTTTTCAGAAGCTTACCCCTAAATACGTTGAAGTAGGTTCCCCGTTGGACTGTCGAGAGCTGGATTTAGAGTGAGTGGTGGTGGCCGGAAGTCAAATTCCCCCGAACTCATTTCTAACGGTGCCGACGGAGCCTCCTCAGTGTCTGGCGGTGAAGAGCAGCCCTTTTGGGCTTCACCGATTGGGGATTTGCCGAGACAGAGGGCTCTCGAAAACACATCCTAGTTCGAAGAAATGATGGGAATATTACCTTCTCCTAATCTAGGAGACATTCCGCTGGCCGTGAGGAGGGGTTTTTTGAGGTCGAACTCACAACAGCCATTACTGACGAGGTTGAGGCAGAATACCTTGCCGATTTCCCAAAATCTAGGTTCCCGCCTCCAGATTTCGGAAGTTTTGTGGCCAATTTCGGATTTGATGTCGAACTCCATTCCGGAATTTCCGAAGAAGGAATTTCTAAGTACCCTTCTGATTTTGGAATTTTGGTGTCCCCAATTTCTGATGTTGCCGCCGCTGGAGAGACAAAGGGCTCTTTGATTTCTTACGTCACTGATTTCTCCAATTTTGTTTCTACTACACTACCCAGACCCAGAATAGCAGAAGTCTGAGCAATATCTCCTTCAAATCGAAGACAAACTTGAAGAATAATCTCCCTGATGTCCTTAAGATCAGTGCGGAGTGCGTCGTTTTCACTCTGAAATTCCTCAAGTTGCTTGCGAAAATCAGTTAGAAAAGAAGAATCGCCGATGATGGTCGGCTCTGATACCATGTTGATATGCCCCATTTCCATGGATCAACCACCAGACAATTTTCTCTTCATTCCGGATCAGAAGATGTGAGGATAACCAAACTTTTGAAGGAAGCTTACACTTTAGGCCTTGTAAGAGAGAGAACCCGATCTGATTTACTTAGACTAATGATCAATGCTTGTCTTTCTCATTACTCTTACCCCCTAAATAGGGTTCACCCTTACATGGTTTAAGATAAAATATTACAAAAATACCCCTTTAAAAAAATATTCCAAAAATACCCCTATGGCCGAAAACTAAAATAAAATAATGTAAATTGAATAAAAACAATTAAATATTAATGTTATTGTGTGCATAACATACTTCTCCCCCTTAAGCTGGGAGGTAATGGCAGTGATCCCAGCTTGAACCAAATATCATAGATGTAACAATAGGCCCAAATAACAGAGATGTATAAATAAGCCCTCAAACCAGGGAGAAGTGAGATATTTTTTTGATATATCAACTCAAAAAGTGACACAAAACAATCAGCTTAAATTCGGGTTTTCAATGTAACAGAATACCAGCATGACCTTTGATTCTTCCAATGCGAATATGTTTTTAAATATAGATCATATTAACATGAAATTTTCTCATTATGAAAGTAGACTGAAATAAATTTTATCCAAGTATAACTTCTCTTCATAAAATATAATTATCAGAAGATAAATAATCTGATAGATTTCAGTCTCTGTTATCTTGCCGAACTAAGTACTATTTCTCTTTTTTTTCTTGAATCACCATTGACTCTTCCAAGAATAATATCTCCTTATAAAAAAATCATACCAAGAATTGGTTGAATAGGTAAGAAAATAGACTTACGTATCTTTCTTTTGATATATAATTCTCCATATAAAGTGTTATGGACTCTATAGCATCACGAGTTACCAACAGGCGTAGGAATTAATTAATGTGTTTTTCAATTTACATGTAATTGTCTTTGGTTTGGTTTTGTCTTTGGGTTGGGTTGGTTTAGCATTTATTGGTTTGAACCATTGACCCAAGAGGTCTTTAGGGTTTTGGACGTCCTCCACCCTATTTAAGGGGACGGCTAGGGTAATGAAGATTATGAATTGAGTTCACTCTAGTTAACGTAATTTAGATAAACAGGTCAAGAGCTCCTTCAAGCTCTTCCGAATTTCCCCAATTCTCCTTTCCGAAATTCAATCCCCTTCAACCCCTCATTCCATCTCAACGTCAAGCAAGATAATGGAAGGAAGAGAAGAGAGGAGGGTGACAAGATCCATGGCTCGTGAGGATCCTAACAACGTGGTATCAGACAGGTCCACCCTCGGTGATTCCTCTTCTCCAGAGGACATACGTCAAGTCCTTTCAGACCTTCAACAACGATCCACTCTTCAAGGTACTGAAATTTCTCACATCAATACTACCTTACAAACTCTGGAATCATCTCTACAATCCATCCTACGACAACTTGCTGCACTTCAAGCACCAACGCCACCACCAGCAACCAATTTTCAACAACAACCAGTTCCCCACCAACAATTCACGCCACCACCAAATCCACCCTTGCGCCAACCAATGGGTTCAATGACCACTCACGCCCAAGCACCATCAACGGTTCCCAGGTACTTTAAACTTAACTTTCCTACCTATGATGGCTCTAAAGATCCTTTACTGTGGTTCACGAAATGTGAACAATTCTTTTATCATCAACAAACGGTGGAAATGGACAAGGTTACTTTGGCCGCCTACCACATGCTCGATGAAGCGCTCATGTGGTTCCATCACTACCGAAATGTCCATTCCATTCAGGATTGGCTGCACTTTAAACATGCTTGCCAGTTAAGGTTCGGACCTCCAGCTAGCAGCAACCCAGTGGGGGAATTGATCAACTACAAACAGACCAGCACCTTAGAGGTTTACCAAAAAATGTTCCAAGAAAGGTTGGCCAGAGCTAGTGAATTTGTTCCTCCTCACCTACATGTTCAGATTTTTAATGCTGGATTGACAGAGGCAGTCAGATTGGAAGTGGAATTACTGGGTCCAACAAATTTGGACTCTGCAATGAATTATGCCAGGGCTGTGGAGCACAAACAGAGAGTTCTAAAAGAGTCTTTACAAAGAAAACCATTTTGGCAAAACAGAACACAGGGTACTGCATCTGGTCCACGTTCTGGGTCCTCTGCCCCTAACCGAGCAGATCAGGCTACTAATGTTCCTCCACACTCTATGCCATGTAAATTTTTGACTAAACAGGAAATGGATGCTCGAAAGGCAAAGGGCCTATGTTTTAATTGTGACGAACAATTCCTACCCGGACATACCTGTAAACGTTTATTCAGTATTGAATTATTGGAAGAAGATTCAGAAGAGCTTCTTGAAAATGAAATTGTTGAAGAGGTACAACAGGAAGCAGAGCTCTCCCTCCATGCCATGCATGGCCTGCGTAGTTCTAATACCATGCAGGTAAAGGCCAGGTTACATCATCTCATGCTACTTGCTTTAGTTGATTCGGGCAGCACACATAATTTTATCAGTGAACCAGCCGCGCAACAATTGGGATTGGAAATTCAACAACAAACGGGTCTCTCAGTTTCAGTGGCCAATGGGGCCAAAATTGCTAGCGTGGGGTTATGTGCTAACACCCCTTTCACCATTGAGGGGCATTCCTTTCAGGCAGATTTACTAGTCATTCCATTGGCTGGATTTGATTTGGTGCTCGGGGTCAAATGGCTCCAGTTATTAGGACCGATATTATGGGACTTTCAGGCTCAGACTATGACATTTTCAGCACCACAGGGCCAGATTACATTACAAGGCATTGTGGCACAGGTCCCTTACGCACTTCACACTTTGCATATTCAACACACGGGTGATGATCAGTTAGCTCCTTTACTTACAGCATTTGCGGATTTATTTAATGACCCTACAGGTCTACCACCAGTGTGTCATTGCGATCACCGCATTCGTTTAAAGTTGGGAACTGATCCAGTAGTGGTGCGGCCTTATCGTTACCCACATATCCAGAAAGATGAAATAGAACGACAGTGCATGCATATGCTCGCTCAGGGTGTGATCCAGCCCAGTCGATCTCCTTTCTCCTCACCAGTGTTACTTGTACGTAAAAAAGATAAATCTTGGAGATTTTGTGTCGACTATAGGCAACTAAACTTGCACACAGTTAAGGACAAGTTCCCCATTCCAGTTGTGGATGAGTTGCTGGATGAGTTACATGGTGCTACAATTTTTACCAAATTAGATTTGAAATCGGGCTATCATCAAATACGAGTTCACCAGGCGGATGTGGAGAAGACTGCCTTCCGCACACATCACGGTCATTTCGAGTTCCTCGTCATGCCCTTCGGTCTCTCCAATGCACCTTCCACCTTTCAGGCCCTCATGAATGAGGTCTTTTCATCACTTCTGCGCCACTATGTGTTAGTCTTTTTTGATGACATTCTGGTCTACAGCAAAAATTGGGAAGAACATCTCCACCACCTCCACCAGGTATTTACCATTCTACGCTCTCATCATTTGGTTTTGAATCAATCAAAATGTGCTATGGGTACATCTGAGGTGGCATATTTGGGCCACGTCATATCAGCTGGGGGTGTGAAAGTTGACCAGAGCAAGATTCAGGCAGTTACAGATTGGCCGGTTCCCACCTCCACTACAGCATTAAAGGGCTTTTTGGGCTTAGCGGGATATTATAGAAAATTTATCCAATCTTATGGACAGATAGCAGCACCACTCAACAACCTGCTAAAAAAAAATGCCTTCCACTGGTCTTCTTCAGCAGAACAGGCATTTAACCTATTAAAGGAGGCCTTAGCCTCAGCGCCAGTCCTACAATTACCAGATTTTGAGGCAGAATTTGTGGTGGAATGTGATGCCTCCGGGGGAGGTATAGGGGCAGTGTTACAACAATTGGGGCACCCCATTGCTTATTTCAGTCGTCAGTTGGGACAACACCACCATAAGTTAGCTGCATATGAGAGGGAATTGATTGGGTTAGCCAAGGCTGTCCAACATTGGCGACCGTATCTTTGGGGGAGACCGTTTCTCATTCGTACAGATCATTGCAGCCTCAAGTATCTCCTAGAACAGCACCTCACCACATCCCCACTGCAGCATTGGTTAACTAAACTCATGGGCTTTGATTTTACGGTTCATTATAAGCCAGGTAGTTCGAATTTGGGGGCTGATGCCTTATCACGTCGGGATATTTCCACCACTCAAATTTATGCTATCAGTCACCCACGTGCACTGCTATTAGATTCTATTCGTGAGGAAGTAAATCAATATCCGGATCTTATGTCTTTATATCAGGATATTCAACAGGGGACAGCTGCTCCTCATTGGACAATTCAGGATCGTCTCATTCTCTACAAAAATAGGATATTTTTACATAATACATCACCACTTCTTCACACCATCCTGTCCTCTATCCATGATAGCACACATGAGGGTCGACAGAAAACATATTTCCGAATCAGTCGGGACTTTTACTGGAAGGGCATGAAGAGCACAATTGCTGATTATGTAGCTGCTTGTCAGATTTGTCAAAGAAACAAGGCCGAGTCCTTAAGTCCAGCCGGCCTACTGCAACCTCTGCAACTACCATCTCAAATCTGGTCTGATATTTCCATGGACTTCATTGTTGGACTTCCCATTTCATCAGGTAAATCGGTGATATTTGTCGTCGTTGATCGGTTTTCAAAATATGGGCACTTCCTTGCTTTGGCGCATCCATATACTGCTGCTCAGGTCGCTCAATTATTTATGGACAACATTGTCAGATTACATGGAATTCCCTCATCCATTATCAGTGACAGGGATGCAATTTTTTCCAGTCTCTTTTGGAAGGAATTATTCAAATTACAGGGCACCCAATTGGCATTTTCGTCAGCCTATCACCCACAAACGGACAGACAAACAGAGGTTGTCAATCGCACTATTGAAATGTATCTTCGTTGTTTTGTGGGGGACGCACCTAGAAGATGGGTGAAATGGCTTTCATGGGCAGAATTTTGCTATAACACATCTTACCACACAACACTGGGAACTACTCCTTTCAGGGTAGTTTATGGCAGAGATCCACCTCGTCTGTTACCATATGAACCGGGGGCATCCAAAGTCGTCACTTTGGACCAAGCATTAGCTGAACGAGATGCTATGCTCACTGAGGTACGTACACATCTGCAAGCGGCCCAACACTCTATGAAACGCTTTTATGATAAGAAGCACCGGGAGGCATCTTATTGCCCTGGAGACTATGTGTGGTTAAAGCTTCAACACTACCGCCAGCTGTCCCTGATTGCAGCCAAGCGCCATAAGCTGTCTTCAAAATATTATGGTCCATTTCTGATATTGGACCAAATTGGGCCCGTGGCATACCGTTTGCAGCTCCCACCGGAAGCAAAGATCCACAATGTATTTCACGTCTCCCAATTGAAGCCCTTCCAAGGTGAATCGCCCCTACTACACACTCCACTGCCGCCACTACATGAGGGCAGAGTCCTTTCTATTCCAGCTCAGGTAATACAAGCACGCCACATTCAAGGGGATTGGGAAATTCTAGTCCAGTGGGCCGATGCCGATCCCAGTGACACCACATGGGAGCAGTTATCAACATTTCGACTTTTATATCCTTCCTTCGAGCTTGAGGACAAGCTCTTTCTCCAGGAGGGGGGTGATGTTATGGACTCTATAGCATCACGAGTTACCAACAGGCGTAGGAATTAATTAATGTGTTTTTCAATTTACATGTAATTGTCTTTGGTTTGGTTTTGTCTTTGGGTTGGGTTGGTTTAGCATTTATTGGTTTGAACCATTGACCCAAGAGGTCTTTAGGGTTTTGGACGTCCTCCACCCTATTTAAGGGGACGGCTAGGGTAATGAAGATTATGAATTGAGTTCACTCTAGTTAACGTAATTTAGATAAACAGGTCAAGAGCTCCTTCAAGCTCTTCCGAATTTCCCCAATTCTCCTTTCCGAAATTCAATCCCCTTCAACCCCTCATTCCATCTCAACGTCAAGCAAGATAATGGAAGGAAGAGAAGAGAGGAGGGTGACAAGATCCATGGCTCGTGAGGATCCTAACATAAAGTCTCTTTCTTGATAATACTAAATACTTCTCTTCTGCTACTGCTCGAACCTTTTTGAAATTTGTCCTTCACTCATTCAAATATCGATATCTCTCTGTAGATAACTCCAATTGGAACAAATTATTTTATTTGGAAGGTGTACTCCAATATCTTTCCATCAATATATAATTTTCAATAAGAAAATCTCCGTATAGAGGTAAAACATGCAAAGAAAACTATGAGTGAAGGGATAGAAAAAAAATAACTACGAACCTAGACCTAGGGTTTAGGGTTTATGGTTTAGAGAAAAGGATCACATTACCTCCGTGAATTGAGTCAACTCTCAAAACCTGCTCTGATACCATGTTAAATTTATGGAAAAGTGAAATACTTAATTGATATCAATAACTTATTGTAATCAGAGAACAAAACCTCTATTTATAATAGAGGAAGGTAGTAGAGTCCAATTACAATAAAACTACCCTTGTCCTAATTACACCCAAACTCTAATACTTAAGGATAAGTCCTAACATAATTAAATAAGTCAATATAGATAAAAGACAAACATAACTCAAACTAAAACTTTTATTTGATGTGACCATAAGATAAGATACTTTTGTGAGTCCTTGATCTTCCAATTGATGTGATAAGGATGCCAACTCATGGTAATCATTGTGGGTCCTTCTTCTTATGGGTTTGGGCCCATCTTGTGGGCCTTCCTTGGTCGTGTGGGTTTGAGCTTATCTTCCAATAGGAATTAAATGCCCTAATTCCAAACTAACGAGAACAATAATAATAATCGTGGAAGAGAGGAAAATCAAGCACAAAAACAAACAACAAGATTTATATAGGTTCGCCTCCTGTCTTCCGCCACTGTAGTAATCCACTAAGTAGATGAAATAGTTTACAAAAGAAATCACTCACTTACAGGTGTTTTTCTCTAACCTCTTAGATTGCAACTCGAGATGTTCCTTGGATTAAGAAGATATAAAACCCTAATAACAACACCCCCCAATTTAAAGAGAAATCTAGGGAAACCGCATTACAAGAGTGAAATTCCCAAACTGCCCTTAATGAGACAACAGTCAATATATCACAAAGGTCAATCCGCAACCAACTCATTGTAAGGCATTAATTAGGCTCCACAACTGAATAGGTCGTGTGGGCTTGGGCCCATCTTCCAACACTCTCCCTCAAGCTAGGGATGAGAGAACATCATGAACTCCCAGCTTGTTGCAAATGGTGTATAAGATTCCTGTATAAAATGACAGTCCAACATATCTTCCAACACTTCCCCTCAAGCTAGTGGTCTCTTCCAAGAGGCCCAACCGGCATAGTATAAGTGAGAGTAAAATCACTCCTTGCTGTAAGACATCGCCCCATACTCCAGTCAAATAACTCATGTTAGATGTTGGGCACACTCCTATCTTTCGTAGGTAGTGGGTCTATAGGCATTGCTCAGAAGTATAATAAAACTCCTCCATCTCCGTGTACCTCTACAAGACACTGACTCTCAACTAGTAGGAGTAATAAATGCCAATTAAGGGAAGTACCAGGTAATCACTCAGAAGATAATATTATGGAGCCACCATGGACTTTCTTCATCATCACAATAGCCAATGTTGATTAAAATAGTAATTGAGAAATTCTTTTTCAATAATAATGTCTCATCCAAGGAGACACAATAGACGTACCAAGTTCATTTTTGCCACTGGAGAGAAGGTTTTTTCATAATCAATACCTTAACACTGAGTATAACCTTTAGCAACCAGTCAAGCTTGTAGTCTTGCTATTGACCCATATGGAATATTTTTCACAGTATAAACCCACTTGCAACCGACGGGTTTTTAATCTATTGGAAGAGGAACTAATGACCATGTCTAATTGTCATTAAGTGTCTTCATTTCTTCATCGATTGCTGCCTTCCACCCTGGATGTTGTAGAACCTCCTGATAAGACTGTGGAACTGATATGGAGGAAATAGAAGAAAGAAACTGACAACATAGAGGTGAAAGGCGATGATGAGACACAAAATTTGAAATGTGTTACAATGTGGGACCACCCATGGCTACACAAGCTGGTGGGACCCACCATGAGCTCAAGATGTGTCAACGAGAGTCCTCATACAAAGTGGCCCTAGCTAAGAGATAAGAAACATATGTTGGAATTAAATAGAAGATTTGAAGATCAAGTGGGACCCACAAAGATACCACGAGCTGATAACTCTATCAACTTGAGCTAGAAGATCATGTGGGACCCACAAAGATAAGATCATGAGGTGGTTTCTATCTTGTTTCACGTGATTAAAGAAGAGTTAGAAGTTGAGTTAAAGTAGTCTCTTAAATAGATAATGTAATTTTATCGTGATAAGCTTATCTTGGAGAGTTCTAGTTGGAATGTAATTAGGAGTCCTAAAATTACTTGTACATGGACTCTATAACCTCATGAACTATAAATAGAGGTGATTGTAACTTGGAATTCATCAAGTAAGTTTCTTATTTTTTTTTCTTCTCTCTTGTGTGAAGTGTTCTCTCTCTACTCTTTTATTTTCCTTTTCTTCTCTCTCTACCCGAGAGGTCTTCTCTTTTTCTTTTTCTTTTTTTTTTTCTCCCCCCTTGCTCGAGGTATTGCTCATGGGATCCTAAATTCAACATGGTATCAGAGCTACCAATTTAGGATCCCCATTATGCTTTATGAAGATATGATTAAAAACTGCTCATAGAAGGCTTCTTATGAAGCAAGATTGAAGCTAAAGAGATTAGTATTTATTTCTGATATTATTAATTAGAAGGCTCCTTATGAAGCAAGATTGAAGCTCAAGAGATAAGTATTTATTTATGATATTATTAATTTGATGCTACTAGTTTTTTGTATTAATCGGTGGTTTAGAGATGTCCTTATGCATGTTTTTCATCTTATCAAATTATGAGAATATATGCATCTTGGATTATCTTTGTTTATAAGAGATTATCAAGGCAGTTTTTGTTAGTTTGCACAATACTTAGTCCGAGACCAGTGTAGATTGGATTTTTTTTATAAATCTGTGGGAGCAAGATTCCCAGATAAAGAAGGATTATGTTGATCCTTTTATGAGTCATTATCTATTAAAATTAATTACTTAGTATTTATGCTAAGCATCTCCATTAACCGAGTTGGTTAAAGCCTTCCACTTGGTCATATTTTGATTACTTGATTGGAGAACTATTTTACTTGTGTTAAATTTATGGAAAAGTAAAATACTTCATTGAAATCAATAACTTGTTGTAATCAGAGTACATGAACCTCTATTTATAATAGAGGAAGTTAGTAGAGTCCAATTACAATAAAACTTCCCTTGTCCTTATTACACACAAACTTTAACACTTAAAGATAACTCTTAACATAATTAAATAACTCAATATAGATAAAAGACAAACATAAATCAAACTAAAACTCTTATTTGATGTGACCATAAGATAAGATACTTTTGTGAGTCCTTGATCTTCCAACTGATGTGATAAGGATTCCAGCTCATGGTAATCATTGTGGGTCCTACTTCTTATTGGCTTGGGCCCATCTTGTGGGCCTTCCTTGGTCGTGTGGGTTTGAGCTTCTCTTCCAACCACTTGATTTGCCTATTATGGCTGAAGATAATATGAGTCACAAGAGAGACATACTAAGAATCACCACTGTACCCTTATGGGGGTATCAAATTTTATGAACTGGTCCACATCGGTTCATTGGTTTCTTATCACAAAGGACCTAGTTGGTCATCTCACCAACCGCGGACCACATATTGATGAAGATGATATATTCTATACCAAATGGTTAAAGGAGGATACATTGGTTATTAATTCCGCTTATCAACAGTATGGAAGAACATGTCTCCAATAATGTCATTCATTTAGAGACGGCTAAACAAATTTTGGAGACATGCGCCAAGTTGTATTCAAGCTCCGACAACTTACAAAAGCCATATGATATTTTAGAACGGATGCTTACTATTGAATTTTTGGAAAAGTGAAATACTTATTATGGCTGAAGATAATATGAGTCACAAGAGTGACATACTCAGAATCACCACTGTACCCTTATGGGGGTATCAAATTTTATGAACTGGCCCACATCGGTTCGTTGGTTTCTTATCACAAAGGACCTAGTTGGTCATCTTACCAACCGCGGACCGCATATTGATGAAGATGATATATTCTATACCAAATGGTTAAAGGAGGATACATTGGTTATTAGTTGGCTTATCAACAGTATGGAAGAACATGTCTCCAATAATGTCATTCATTTAGAGATGACTAAACAAATTTTGGAGACATGTGCCAAGTTGTATTCGAGCTCCGACAACTTACAAAGGCCATATGATATTTTAGAATGGATGCCTACTGTTGAATTTTTGGAAAAGTGAAATACTTCATTGACATCAATAACTTGTTGTAATTAGAGTACATGAACCTCTATTTATAGTAGAGGAAGGTAGTAGAGTCCTTATACAACTTATATCATTCAATCCTGATTACATTACAACTCTAACTCTTCAATTTAAGTAAGTCTATTTTAAGTAAGGCTAATTTAAGTAACTCTATCTAAACAACTAGAAGAATAACTTGAGTAGAACTAGGAGTCCTACACCCTAAACCAACTTATAATAATCTTACATATGTGGGCCTTCCTTGGTCGTTTGGGCTTGATCTTATCTTCTAACACTTACCACCAAACAAGGAGACAATATACATGAATATTTGGCTTGCTTTCGAAGCTTTCTTAAAAAATGGAAACTTTGTCCAAAATAAACAGAAAGAGGCCTTGATAACTACCATATGCCTTGCTAACATTAAACCACATCTTGAAGTTGCTAAGACTCACCTTCTTAGCTCTTCCGGGGTTCTCGTTTTTTATGATATATGTGCTACACTTCTCCGTATTCCAAACACTTCTCCCTCTACTACTGAAATACCATCCGCTATGTACTGTGGACATAGGGGAACACCATATGACCAATGTCGAGGTCGAGGCAGATTTTATAGACGAGGAAGAGGAAGAGGTGGAAGGACTGGCTTTGACTGAACAGATGGGAAGGAATGCACCCATTGCAAGGGATATGGCCACACTAGAGACACATGCTTTCACCTGAAAGAATGCTTTATATGTGGTAGATTGGGCCACTCTTGTGAAAGATGTTATAAAGCTCATGAGAATAAGACTAACCAAGCCTTAGTGAGTGATACAAAAGTAAAACAGTCTACCACAACAACTCCAAAGCATACTTTTATTGATGAAGACTATGAACTATTCCAGAAAATGAAGTCCAAGATGGGGTCCTCCCCAAGTACTTATTCACCAACCACTGCCACCACCGCTTGAGGTATGTTTTCTGCCACCTCTTCATCCTAGATAATTGACTCAGGAGCCTCCGAGCATCTTATAGATAACAGACATCTTCTATGCTCAGTTTCTCCATGTCTTTCACAAATATTTGTTACCATTTCTGATGGTTCACAAACAAAAATTCAAGGAAAAGGATCCACCTTTGTTACACAATCACTTCTGCTCACTGATACCTTTTCGTTCCTACTTTCCCTTTGAATCATTTATCGATTAGTTAGCTCACCAAACATTTTAATTGCTCTATCACTTTCTCACCCACTTCATTTGTGTTTCGGGATCTTACAACGAAGCAGATGATTGGTGGAGGCCGTGAACAAGGGGGGCTCTACTACCTGGATGTGCCACAAATAAATACTGCATCCACCTGTGATACTAAAACTAGGTTATGGCACAACCGGTTGGGACATCCGTCCACCCAATCTCTTCATCATTTTTTTCTAAAGCGCGGTCGGACCTTCATTGTGAAGCATGTCAAATGAGTGAACATAAGAGGTTTACATACTAACCTCATCTAGAAATTAAAAGTGTCTCTCATTTTCGTTAATTCATACTGATGTATGGGGACCCTTGAGTGTCTCCAACATTTCTCATGTGAAATATTTTATTACATTCATTGATGACTTCACTCGTACCACTTGGTTATTTTTGTTTAAAGAGCATTCTTAAATACCATTGATATTTAAATCTTTTCATGCAATGGTACTCACTCAGTTTGGGCAGAAAATTTAAGTCCTTTGGTCAGATAATGCCAAAGAATACACATCCAAAGATCTTGACTCGTTTTGTCAATAAAATGGCATTATTCATCAGACATTATGTGCCTTCACCCCTCAACAAAATGGTGTAGCCGAATGAAAGAACCATCATATTCTTGAGGTAGCTCATGGTTTAATATATGCCATGAAAGTTCCATATTTTTATTGGCCGCATGCAGTTCATACCACATGTTTTATTATAAACCGGTTGTCCTCTTCCGTTCTTGGTAAAAAATCTCCTTACTCTCTATTATTACCTGATGATGATCATTTTTCACTACCTTTGAGAGTCTTCGGTTGTCAATGTTTTGTCCATATTTCCTCCCCAAAATACAGTAAACTCGATCCCAAATCTGTGAAGCGTATCTTCTTAGGATACTCTCGTACACGAAAGGGTTATTTTTGCTATAATCCCTCTCTTCAGCGTTTACTTGTGTCTCAGGATGTCACATTTTTTGAAGACTCTCCATATTATTCTGATAATGCTCCTCTAGGTTTATCTTCCCTACCAAGTTCTCCTCGACTGGTTGTGCCCCGTGCTCCACTGGTTGACACCACACCTATTGAGTTGTCGGATCCTATTGCTGTTAGGAAAGAGCCCAGATCATGCACCATGCCTTCTACTTCTCTTCCCATAACAAACTTTGTATCTCATCATCATCTATCCCCTATTTGTTATCAATTTCTATCGGCTATTTCCTTTGTACTTGTACCACAGTCCTATCAGGAGGCTCTCAAACATCCAATGTGGAAGGCGACTATGGATGAAGAAATACAGGCTCTATATGAAAATCAGACATGGGCTCTAGTCCCCCTTCCTTTAGATAAGAGACTCGTCGGTTGTAAATGGGTATTTATGGTGAAACACAATCTGGATAGGTTCGTGACTCGGTTAAAAGCTCGCCTTGTTGCTAAAGGCTATACACAATGTTATGGCATTGATTATGAAGAAACCATCTCTCTAGTGGCTAAATTAAACTTGGTACATTTGTTATTATCTTTGGTAACTAACTTTTCCTGGCAAGTCTATCAACTTGATGAAAACATGCTTTTCTGAATGGGGATATAAATGAGGACATTTATATGCAGCAACCACCTTGATATGTGGTTGAGGGGGAGTCCGTATGTCAACTACAAAAATCTGTTTATGGTCTCAAATGGTCGCCTCATGCATGGTTTGAAAATTTTAGCTAAGCACTCATACGAGCCGGATTTCACAGATGCTTTGGAGATCACTTTGTCTTTATTAAAGACACAACGAAGGGAAAGGTAATTCTAGGTGTATATGTTGATGACATTATTATAACTGGCAGGCATCCCGAGTTAGCATAAGGATCCTTTTCAATAAAACTCCTTATGAGTTTATACATGCATTCTTCCCATTGTAACTTATTTTTGAATCTTTGGATGCAAAGTGTTTGTATTAAAAGAACCAAAGGAAAAATTAAGTTTGACTCTAAAGTTGATATAAAAAATTTCTTGGGTTATTCATCTCATAGAAAAGCATATAGAATTTATAACTAGATGGTGTGCTGTCGCAGGCAACCAAAAATAAAACCTATAGTCCTAAAAATATATGTAGTAGTGCGAGTAAGGATCGATCCCACAAAGAGTGATTAGTCTACTTTTATGCTCCGTGAACAAGGATGGGGGGGGGGGGGGGGGGGGGTTTGAGTATAACGAAAACACTTCTGAAAACAACTTAGAAACAATTCAAATTAAAAGAATCGAAATCAATCAAGAGAACAAACCTTGGTCTAAGTCAACATCCACCATTGGAATTTCACAGTTGATCATCAATGCAAGCATATATCAATTCACACTTGAATATTCATCGTTGGAACTATCTTCCTATCTCTCCCTTCGTAGTTAATTCGAAAACAAGCGATCCAATTTACCCTAACGACTAAACAACCCCAGAATAGCGCTAAAGGTTTAATCTAGCAGCAGTCTTAAGAATTAGAGAGATCGATGAAGATAAACAACACAAGCACAAGCGGCTGCATTTAATTTAGTCCAACGTTCTTCTCAAGATCTAATCATTTCTGATGCAGCAAATCATCAAATCCTGATTGCTTCATAGGTTAGAGAGATCAAACAATTATGGATTTGACATCTAACCTAGCAGTAGATTGCAATGAGTAATAAACTAGTAGGCCTCCTAGAGATTAAACGAGACAATCATGAACGAAAATTTCAGAAGAACATCAAATACCCAAAACATAAATTGAACGATGAAAATAATTCAGATCTCACAGTTGAATGGATACCGAGGCTTCAGTTTCCCTTGACCAAGTCTGAAAGTTTAGCCACATAGGGCCATGAAGAAATCTGAAGAAAAAAACTAGAGAAAAGAGAGAGGAAAAGCTGGAGAAGAGAAAATGAGATCTGGGGCGCCGAACTCCTTTTTTTCCCTTTTTTCCCCTTCTTTCTCCCGATTTAGGGTTTTTATTTTTGAGCATCCGGTCTGGGTCACAGTCCACGTGCCGCGACTTCAATCCCGGTTTCGACTTGGATTCAGCCTGTATTGTGTTATGGACTCCATAGCATCACGAGTTATCAATAAGCATAGGAATTAAATTATGTCAATTTCCTTTTAATGTAATTCCATTTGGTTTGGTTTGGTTTAGATGTAATATGGCATGAACCAATTGACCCATGGGTTTAATTTGTAATTCCGTACTCAACCCTATTTATGGAGACGTCAAGGTGAAGGAAAGTAAGTATTGAGAAAATTAGAATTAAACAGGTCAAATTCTCCTTCAGAGGTCTAGGTCGGATTCTCCCTCTGAGGTCCAGGTCGAGCTTCCTTCAAAGTTCAATCATTCCATTCCGAATTCCACCATTCCACGTTCATGAAACAAGAATCCTCTTCCAGCGTCAAGATTCAATATGGAGGGAAGAGAGGAAAGAAGGGTGACTCGATCCATGGCTCAGGAAGAACTAACATCTTGGTATTAGATAGGTCCACCATGGGGATTCCTCTTCCCTTGAGGATTTGCGGCAATTAGTTGAGGACAATCGTCAGAGGACAGAAGTTCAGTCTCAATCCCTGGAAGAAGTGCATCAGACCACATCTGACCTATGTGAGGCCATCAAATCCATGGACGCAGCAATCCAAGCCCTCCTTCGGCGACAAGACGACAGTGGACTTTGTGCACCACCGCCGACATCCTACTCTCCACCGGCCAACCACCATCACTACAAGCCACCACCACCTCCTCCACCACCAATGCGCCATAACAATCCCCATCTGGGGCCCGCCACACAGGGACCAAATACGGTTCCCAGGTATTTCAAACTTGATTTTCCTACATATGATGGGTCTAAGGACCCCTTGATTTGGTTAACCAAGTGTGACCAATTCTTTTATCATCAAAAAACACCGGCGGATGAGAAGGTTTATTTGGTCGCATACCACATGCTCGATGAAGCGCTCCTATGGTACCACCAATTCCGAAATGACCAATTGGTTCAGGATTGGGCAACCTTTAGACAATCATGCATGGTGAGGTTTGGTCCTCCAGCTAGTAGTAATCCATTGGGAGAATTAATCAATTATAAACAGAATGGATCACTAGAGGTGTACCAAAAGACCTTCCAGGAATGTTTGGCTCGCGCTAATGAGTTTGTCAGTCACTCCCACTATGTTCACATCTTTACTGCTGGTTTGACAGAAGCTCTGCGGCTGGAAGTTGAATTACATGGTCCTACAGATTTGGACTACGCTATGAATTTAGCCAGGTCAATTGAGCATAAGGAGCAAGTTCTGAAAGATTCACTGGTCAGAAATTCTGCTTGGCCAGGAAGGCACAATGCCACTGTGCCAACTCCATATTCTGGGCCTCCACATTCTGGTGCCAGTGCAGCACCACGACCAGAAAGTTCTAACTCTATGCCACCAGCTCCTTACTTCAAAAAACTAAATAGACAGGAGATGGAACAGAGAAAGGCCAAGGGCCTTTGTTTCAACTATGATGATCTGTATGTCTAGGGTCACATATGCAAAAGATTATTCAGTATATGTTTGTGGGAGGATTGTGAGGACATACTACAAGAGGAAGAGATTGTGGAGACAGACCAAGAGGGTCCAGAGATTTCACTTCATGCCATGATTGGCCTACGCAGTTCTAACACCATGCAAGTTAAAGCCCAATTACATCATCTACAATTACTTGCTTTAGTTGACTCTGGTAGCACGCATAATTTCATCTGTCAACCAGCGACAGAACAATTTGGGTTAGTCATCTAGCAGCAAACAGGCCTTTCTATCTCAGTAGCCAATGGGGCTAAAATTACCAGTGTGGGCATCTCTCTAGCCACCCACTTTGATATTGAGGGACACTCCTTTATTGCAGATTTCCTGGTGATCCCACTGTCAAGATTTGATTTGGTACTTGGAATTAAATGGCTCCAACTGTTGGGGCCTATTTTATGGGATTTTCAAGCTCTGACCATGACCTTCATAGATGACCACTGTCAGATCACATTGCATGGCACACAGGCACTAGTGCCCTGCACACTACAAACTGTTCAGGTCCATAGCACCGACAACTGTAAGTTATCTCAATTACTTACAGACTTTGAGGATATATTTCATGAACCTACTGCTCTTCCACCTATTTGGCATTGTGCTCACCGCATCCATTTGAAAACGGGCACTGAACCTATCGTGGTGCGGCCTTATTGTTACCCCCACTTACAGAAGGATGAGATTGAAAGGCAATGCCAAAATATGCTCGCCCAGGGAATTATTCAGCCAAGTAGGTCTCCTTTCTCGTCCCCGGTATTACTGGTCCGCAAGCATGATAAGTCGTGGAGGTTTTGTGTGGATTACAGGCAACTCAATGCACACACCATTAAAGACAAATTTCCCATGCCAGTGGTGGACAAGTTGCCAGATGAGTTACACGGTGCTACTATATTTACCAAGCTAGATTTGAAGTCTGGCTATCATCAAATCCGTGTTCATCCATCAGATGTGGAGAAAACTGTGTTCCGCATGCACCACGGTCATTTCGAGTTCCTCGTGATGCAATTTGGTCTTTCAAATGCGCCTTCCACATTCCAGGCCCTCATGAATGAGGTATTTTCCTCTCTCTTGAGGAAATATGTTTTGGTATTTTTTTTATGATATTTTGGTGTATAACAACAATTGGGAAGAGCATCTTCAGCACCTTCACCAGGTATTTACTCTTCTACGCTCACATCATTTAGTTTTAAATCAGTCCAAATGTTCTATGGGTACCTCAAAAGTGGCATACTTGGGCCACATTGTTTCAGCAGTTGGGGTGAAGGTTGACCAGAGTAAGATTCAGGCCGTCACAGATTGGCCTCCTCCCACCTCCATTATAGCATTAAGGAGACTTTTGGGCCTCGCTAGGTATTACAGGAAATTTATCCGCAACTATGGCCAGATTGCAGCACCGCTCAACAACCTACTCAAGAAAAATGCCTTTACCTGGTTCTAGACAGCGACTCATTCCTTTTAGCAGTTGAAAGAGGCATTATCATCCGCACCGATTTTGCAGCTACCGGACTTTGATGAGTCCTTTGTGGTGGAATGTGATGCTTCGGGGGGTGGTATTGGTGCAGTGTTAGCAACTTATGAGAGGGAACTGATCGGTTTAGCTAAAGCAATACAGTATTGGTGGCCTTATCTCTGGGGGCACCCATTTCTGATTTGCACCGACCATTGCAGCCTCAAGTATCTTCTTGAACAATGCCTCACTACCTCACCTCAGCAACACTGGTTAAGTAAACTTATGGGGTTTGACTTTACCGTGGAGTATAAACTTGGGAGTTTGAATGTGGGGGCTGATGCTTTATCTCGTCGGGATATTCTAGAGCCACAATTACATGCCATCAGTCAGCCTAGAGCTATCTTGTTGAATTCTATTCAGAAGAAAACACAACAGTATCCAGAAATTATTGCCTTATATCATGAGATTCAGCAGGGGAGAGCGGAGAAACATTGTACGGTTCAGGATAGTCTTGTCCTCTTCAAAAAATGGATTTTTCTACACCACACGTCACCACTTATTCACAACGTTCTAGCCTCGTTCCATGACAGTACACATGAGGGCCGAAAAAAAACATATTTCTGGATCAGTCAGGATTTTTATTGGAGGGGTATGAAGCACAGTATAGCTGATTATGTGGTGGCTTGTCAGATTTGTCAACAGAATAAAGTGGAATCATTAAGTCTAGCAGGTTTGCTCCAACCACTTCAGCTGGCGTCACAAGTCTGGTCGGATATTTCCATGGACTTCATAGATGGCCTTCCCTCGTCATCCGACAAATCCGTTATATTTTTAGTGGTTGATCATTTCTCAAAGTATGGCCATTTCCTCCCTCTGGTGCATCCTTACACTGCAGCTCATGTAACTCAGCTCTTTATGGATAATATTGTCCGGTACATGGGATGCCTACCTCCATTACCAGTGACAAAGATGCCATCTTTACCAGTACATTCTGGAAAGAACTATTCAAGCTGCAGGGCACAACGTTAGCATTCTCTTCCGCCTACCATTCGCAGACTGATGGTCAGACCGAGGTCGTCAACTAGACGATTGAGATGTATCTTCCTTGTTTCATGGGGGACTCACCTAAATGGTGGGTTAAATGGCTCACATGGGCTGAATTCTGTTACAAGACCTCCTACCACATCGCACTTGGAACTACCCCATTCAAGGTAGTATATGGCAGAGACCCGCCTCGACTTTTATTGTATGAACCAGGTGCCTCCATGGTAGCCACTTTGGACCAAGCGTTAGCAGAAAGAGACACCATGCTCACTGAGGTGCGCACTCATCTCTAGGAGGCCCAAAATACTATGAAATTTTATTATGACAAGAAGCACCGAGCAGTCTTCTTTTCTCTAGGATTAACTATGGCTACGTCTCCAACATTATAGGTAGCTGTCACTGATAGCCTCCAAACGCCACAAACTCTCTCCGAAGTATTATGGTCCCTTTCAGGTGATGGACCACATTGGCATAGTTGCCTACAGCTTGCAGCTTCTGCCAGAGGCTAGGATTCACAATGTGTTTCACGTCTCCCAAATGAAGGCCTTGCAGGGTGACTCTCCCTTGCTACACACCCCTCTACCCCCACTACATGAGGGACATGTCCTTTCTACTCCAGTACAGGAGTTACAGGCTCATCGTATTCAGGGTGATTGGGAGATACTAGTGCAATGGGCTGATGCTAACACCGGTGACACTACATGGAAGCCCTTAGCAGCGTTCAGAGCCATCTACCCCTATTTCGAGCTTGAGGACAAGCTTTTTCTCCAGGAGGAGGGTGATGTTATGGACTCCATAGCATCACGAGTTATCAACTGGCATATGAATTAAATTATGTCAATTTCCTTTTAATGGAATTCCATTTGGTTTGGTTTGGTTTAGGTGTAATATGGTATGAACTAATTGACCCATGGGTCTAATTTTTAATTTTTTACTCAACCCTATTTATGGGGACGTCAAGGTGAAGGAAAGTAAGTATGGAGAAAATTAGAATTAAACAGGTCAGATTACCTTAGAGGTCTAGGTCGGATTCTCCCTCTGAGGTCCAGGTCAAGCTTACTTCAAAGCTCAATCATTCCATTCCAAATTCCACGTTCCAGAAACAAGAATCCTCTTCTAGCGTCAAGATTCAATATGGAGGGAAGAGAGGAAGGAAGGTTGACTCGATCCATGGATCGGGAAGAACCTAACATATTGCTCAAAACTTTAAACATTAAAGTTGTAGACCGTTTTCTTGGAATTCCATATCATCTTGAATGATCTCCATCAGAGCTTGGATGGGAGAGTTATGCCCAAATTATGCAGTAATGTTGAAACTATCCAGAATCGCCCAATTAACTTTGTTTTGCACTTAACGCTTTCATTTGCATCCTAAATCAAAATATAAGAATAATGAGTATATTTAGGCACCAAATAATTATAAAATCCTAAAAATTAAGGGATAATAATATGACATTTTGCATTCTCATCAAATTCCCCCATACTTACCTTTTGCTTGTCCTCAGGCAAAACTCAAATTCACTTTCCCAAAAACACCAAGGCTGTAACTCCATCAACAAAAAACAACCAAGCTCTTCAAAAATCATAACATATCATGAAAAAAATATTCTTAAACAACTTACAATTACTTAGTAAGCGTTTCCATTCAAAGATGGAGTAAACTAAATAAGTAGACCCTCACAGAAATAAACACTCTACTATCATGTGGTTGAAGGGTATGTGTTTCTCTCAAATTCATTCCAATGAAAATGATCTACCATAGGCTTGCATATCTTCTCGTTCTCCACCACTCAGATCACATGCATAACACAAATCATACGGACTTTTCAAGGCTTGTAACAGGGTTTAGGATCAAGGTGGGAAATATTTGGGATTGTAGTTCAAAAGCCATCAAAACTAGTGGAGCAAAAATGAATCAACTCAAACTCGAATATATTAGACATGTAAAACCAATCAATCCACTCATCATCTTCTTCAATTTGTATCTATCTCGTATAAATATACCCCTTTCTTGGAATTTTAGGAGGAATTATGAACACTAATAGTTTGTAACATTAAAAGCCATTCCCTCCATCACTTTTTTTTTTTACTAACTATGGAACTATTAGGATCCTCACGAGCCATGGATCTTGTCACCCTCCTCTCTTCTCTTCCTTCCATTACCTTGCTTGACGTTGAGATGGAATGAGGGGTTGAAGGGAATTGAATTTCGGAAAAGAGAATTGGGGGAAAAATGGAAGAGAGCTTGAAGGAGCTCTTGACCTGTTTATCTAAATTACGTTAACTAAAGTGAACTCAATTCCTCATCTTCATTACCCTAGCCGTCCCCTTAAATAGGGTGGAGGACGTCCAAAACCCTAAAGACCTCTTGGGTCAATGGTTCAAACCAATAAATGCTAAACCAACCCAAACCAAAGACAAAACCAAACCAAGAAACAATTACATGGAAATTGAAAAACACATTCATTAATTCCTACGCCTGTTGGTAACTCGTGATGTTATAGAGTCCATAACATCACCTCCCTCCTGGAGAAAGAGCTTGTCCTCAAGCTCGAAGGAAGGATATAAAAGTCGAAATGCTGATAACGGCTCCCATGTGGTGTCACTGGGATCGGCATCTGCCCACTGGACTAGAATTTCCCAATCCCCTTGAATGTGGCGTGCTTGTATTACCTGAGCCGGAATAGAAAGGACTCTGCCCTCATGTAGTGGCGGCAGTGGAGTGTGCAGTAGGGGAGAGTCACCCTGGAAGGGCTTCAATTGGGAGACGTGAAATACATTGTGGATCTTTGCTTCCGGTGGTAGCTGCAAGCGGTATGCCACGGGCCCAATTTGGTCCAATATTGGAAATGGACCATAATATTTTGGAGACAGCTTATGGCGCTTGGCTGCAGTCAGGGACAGCTGGCGGTAGTGTTGAAAGCTTTAACCACACATAGTCTCCAGGGCAATAAGATGCCTCTTAGTGCTTCTTATCATAAAAGCGTTTCATAGAGTGTTGGGCCGCCTGCAGATGTGTACGTACCTCAGTGAGCATAGCGTCTCGTTCAACTAATGCTTGGTCCAAAGTGACGACTTTGGATGCCCCCGGTTCATATGGTAACAAACGAGGTGGATCTCTGCCATAAACTACCTTGAAAGGAGTAGTACCTAGTGTTGTGTGGTAAGATTTGTTATAGCAAAATTCTGCCCATGAAAGCCATTTCACCCATATTCTAGGTGCGTCTCCCACAAAACAACAAAGATACATTTCAATCGTGCGATTGACAACCTCAGTTTGGCCGTCCGTTTGTGGCTGATAGGCAGACCAAAATGCCAATTGGGTGCCCTGTAATTTGAATAATTCCTTCCAAAAGAGACTGGTAAAAATGGCATCCCTGTCACTGATAATGGATGAGGGAATTCCATGTAATCGGACAATGTTGTCCATAAATAATTGAGTGACCTGAGCAGCAGTATATGGATGCGCCAAAGCAAGGAAGTGCCCATATTTTGAAAACTGATCAACGACGAAGAATATCACCGATTTACCTGCTGAAATGGGAAGACCAGCAATGAAGTCCATGGAAATATCAGACCAGATTTGAGATGGTAGTTACAGAGGTTGCAGTAGGCCGGCTGGACTTAAAGAGTCGGCCTTGTTTCTTTGACAAATCTGACAAGCAGATACATAATCAGCAATTGTGCTCTTCATGCCCTTCCAGTAAAAGTCCCGACTGATTCGGAAATATATTTTCCGTCGACCCTCATGTGTGCTATCATGGATAGAGGACAGGATGGTGTGAAGAAGTGGGGATGTATTATGCAAAAAGATCCTGTTTTTGTAGAGAATGAGACGATCCTGAATCGTCCAATGAGGAGCAGTTGTCCCCTGTTGAATATCCTCATATAATGACATGAGATCCGGATATTGATTTACTTCCTCACGAATAGAATCTAATAGCAGTGCACGTGGGTGATTGATAGCATAAATTTGAGTGGCGAAAATATCCCGACGTGATAAGGCATCAGCCCCCAAATTCAAACTACCTGGCTTATAATGAACCGTAAAATCGAAGCCCATGAGTTTAGTTAACCAATGCTGCTGTGGGGATGTGGTGAGGCGCTGTTCAAGAAGATACTTGAGGCTGCAATGATCTGTACGAATGAGAAACGGTCTGCCCCAAAGATAAGGTCGCCAATGTTGGACAGCCTTGGCTAACCCTATCAATTCCCTCTCATATGCAGCTAACTTATGGTGGTGTTGTCCCAACTGACGGCTGAAATAAGCAATGGGGTGTCCCAATTGTTGTAACACTGCCCCTATACCTCCCCCAGAGGCATCACATTCCACCACAAATTCTACCTCAAAATTTGGTAATTGTAGGACTGGCGCTGAGGCTAAGGCCTGTTCTGCTGAAGAAGACCAGTGGAAGGCATTTTTTTTGAGCAGGTTGTTGAGTGGTGCTGCTATCTGGCCATAAGATTGGATAAATTTTCTATAATATCCCACTAAGCCCAAAAATCCCTTTAATGCTGTGGTGGAGGTGGGAACCGGCCAATCTGTAACTGCCTGTATCTTGCTTTGGTCAACTTTCACGCCCATAGCTGATATGACGTGTCCCAAATATGCCACCTCAGATGTACCCATAGAACATTTCGATTTATTCAAAACCAAATGATGAGAGCGTAGAATGGTAAATACCTGGTGGAGGTGGTGGAGATGTTCTTCCCAATTTTTGCTGTAGACCAGAATGTCATAAAAAAAACTAATACATAGTGGCGCAGAAGTGATGAAAAGACCTCATTCTTGAGGGCCTTAAAGGTGGATGGTGCATTGGAGAGACCGAAGGGCATGAAGAGGAACTCAAAATGACCGTGATGTGTGTGGAAGGCAGTCTTCTCCACATCCGCCTGGTGAACTCGTATTTGATGATAGCCCAATTTCAAATCTAATTTGGTAAAAATTGTAGCACCATGTAACTCATCCAGCAAGTTGAGTTTCCTATAGTCGACACAAAATCTCCAAGATTTATCTTTTTTACGTACAAGTAACACTGGTGAGGAGAAAGGAGATCGACTGGGCTGGATCACACCCTGAGCGAGCATATGCATTCATCTTTCTGGATATGCGGGTAACGATAAGGCCGCACCACAACTGGATCAGTTCCCAACTTTAAACGATGCGGTGATCGCAATGACGCACAGGTGGTAGACCTGTAGGGTCATTAAATAAATCCGCAAATGCTGTAAGTAAATGAGCTAATTCATCATCACCCGTGTGTTGAATATGCAAAGTGTGAAGTGCGTTAGGGACCTGTGCCACAATGCCTTGTAATGTAATCTGGCCCTGTGGTGCTGAAAATGTCATAGTCCGAGCCTGAAAGTCCCACAATATCGGTCCTAATAACTGGAGCCATTTGACCCCGAGCACCAAATCAAATCCAGCCAATGGAATGACTAGTAAATCTGCTTGAAAGGAATGCCCCTCAATGGTGAAAGGGGTGTTAGCACATAGCCCCACACTAGCAATTTTGGCCCCATTGGCCACTGAAACTGAGAGTCCCCTTTGTTGTTGAATTTCCAATCCCAATTGTTGCACGGCTGGTTCACTGATAAAATTATGTGTGCTGCCCGAATCAACTAAAGCAAGTAGCATGAGATGATGTAACCTGGCCTTTACCTGCATGGTATTAGAACTACGCAGGCCATGCATGGCATGGAGGGAGAGCTCTGCTTCCTGTTGTACCTCTTCAACAATTTCATTTTCAAGAAGCTCTTCTGAATCTTCTTCCAACAATTCAATACTGAATAAACGTTTACAGGTATGTCCGGACAGGAATTGTTCGTCACAGTTAAAACATAGGCCCTTTGCCTTTTGGAGCGTCCATTTCCTGTTTAGTAAAAAATTTATGTGGCATAGAGTGCGGAGGCACACTAGCAGCCTGATCTGATCGGTTAGGGGCAGAGGACCCAAAACGTGGACCAGACGCAGTACCCTATATACTGTTTTGCCAAAATGGTTTTCTTTGTAAAGACTCTTTTAGAACTCTCTGTTTGTGCTCCACAACCCTGGCATAATTCATTGCTGAGTCCAAATTTGTCGGACCAAGTAATTCCACTTCCAATCTGACTGCCTCTGTCAATCCAGCATTAAAAATCTGAACATGTAGGTGAGGAGGAACAAATTCACTAGCTCTGGCCAACCTTTATTGGAACATTTTTTTGGTAAACTTCTAAGGTGCTGGTCTGTTTGTAGTTGATCAATTCCCCCACTGGGTTGCTGCTAGCTGGAGGTCCGAACCTCAATTGGCAAGCATGTTTAAAGTGCAGCCAATCCTGAATGGAATGGACATTTCGGTAGTGATGGAACCACATGAGCGCTTCATCGAGCATGTGGTAGGCGGCCAAAGTAACCTTGTCCATTTCCACCGTTTGTTGATGATAAAAGAATTGTTCACATTTCGTGAACCACAATAATTTAGAGCCATCATATGTAGGAAAGTTAAGTTTAATGTACCTGGGAATTGTTGATGGTGCTTGTGCGTGAGTGGTCATTGAACCCATTGGTTGGCGCAGGGGTGGATTTGGTGGTGGCGTGAATTGTTGGTGGGGAACTGGTTGTGGTTGAAAATTGGTTGCTGGTGGTGGCATTGGTGCTTGAAGTGCAACAAGTTGTTGGAGGATGGTTTGTAGAGATGATTCCAGAGTTTGTAAGGTAGTATTGATGTGAGAAATTTCAGTACCTTGAAGAGTGGATCGTTGTTGAAGTTCTGAAAGGACTTGACGTATGTCCTCTGGAGAAGAGGAATCACCAAGGGTGGACCTGTCTGATACCACGTTGTTAGGATCCTCATGAGCCATGGATCTTGTCACCCTCCTCTCTTCTCTTCCTTCCATTACCTTGCTTGACGTTGAGATGGAATGAGGGGTTGAAGGGAATTGAATTTCGGAAAGGAGAATTGGGGGAAAAACGGAAGAGAGCTTGAAGGAGCTCTTGACCTGTTTATCTAAATTACGTTAACTAAAGTGAACTCAATTCCTCATCTTCATTACCCTAGCCGTCCCCTTAAATAGGGTGGAGGACGTCCAAAACCCTAAAGACCTCTTGGGTCAATGGCTCAAACCAA
This sequence comes from Aristolochia californica, assembly GCF_029961685.1. Taxonomy (NCBI): domain Eukaryota; kingdom Viridiplantae; phylum Streptophyta; class Magnoliopsida; order Piperales; family Aristolochiaceae; genus Aristolochia; species Aristolochia californica. The sequence goes on along the minus strand of NW_027181815.1, from coordinate 21,469,661 downwards.
TAAATGCTAAACCAACCCAAACCAAAGACAAAACCAAACCAAGAAACAATTACATGGAAATTGAAAAACACATTCATTAATTCCTACGCCTGTTGGTAACTCGTGATGCTATAGAGTCCATAACAGGAACTCATGAATTTAGGATGAAAACATGTTCCATTTCACCTCTCATTGCCATACCACAAATCCAGACTCCCCCACACTTATTTCTTGCACACCCACATGAACCATAGTGATGAACAATGCTCCACTAGCTCTACGGCTTGGGTAAAGTTTTTTTTTTTTTTTTTAGGTTTGAAGCTTGTAACTTGGGTTCTCACAAAAAAACAATAAAGCTCAAAGGGGTTCAACAAAAGGAAAAAATTAATTACAAGGTAGGCTATTTGGCTTATGTAGCTTATAACAAAGAGGGCCTTAATCATGTTCATGCATGCATGTGTCAATGTGACCTCAAAGAGAATCAAGGCAAGTTCTAGAGAAACAAATCCATGGAAGAATATCTCTCATGAAAGAAAATAGTGAGACTGCCCTTGCCATGGATCTCGTCACCCTTCTTTCTCCTCTTTCCTTCAGATTGGCTATTGTCGAAGAGATGATTTTTCTATGCTTCGAGTGTGCAATGGTGTGGGATGGATTTAGCCTAGAAGAAGACTTGACCTTGGACCTCAGAAAGGGAGAATCGGACTTCTACTCTATTTTTGAATTCAATGTTTGAGTTCCATTCCTGCCCGTCGTCCTTAATAAAAGGATTTGGGACGCAAAACATTCAGCCCCAAACTGTTACGGTCCCGGATCTGACACATGGATTCTTTGGGAGGATCTGGAGTCTGCCACGGGTTACGGGTCTTCCAGGCATTACCGTAGGGGTAGTAGGAAGACATGGGGAAGATAAAAATGAAGATCAAGCCAAAGGGAAACTTGAAAACCCTAGAGCTCGTTGAGGAAAACTCTAAGCCTCTTTACTCTAGATTTAACCTAATTCTTAATACTTCAATGCTTGTGTTTCTCATTACTCATACCCCTTAAATAGGGTTCACCCTGTTAGGGTTTAAGATAAAATATTACAAAAATACCCCTATAAATAAAATATTCCAAAAATATCCCTATTAATAAATAATTCCAAAAATACCCCTGTGACCTAAAACTGAAATAAAATAAAGTAAATTAAAGAAAATAACTAAAATAATAATGTTATTGCGTGCATAACATTACACCTCCCTTGGAAGACGAGCTTGTCCTCAAGCTCGGAAGTAGTGTCTGCATGCCGACGTCTCCACCGGTGCCGGAGTAGCATCCGCGATAGCTATGACCCCCCCCTCTGGATGCCCAAATTTTTTTTTTTTTTGCACTGTCTCATCATTACTTGTGGTAGCACACCCCAAGTCGGTGAAGCACCATGATCTAGAATGCAAGAACGACTTCCTTAGATAGCGGTTTCCCCATAGCCAAAATTGCAACCGGTTGATCTATGCCCCTCGGAGAAGGGTCCGTAGCAACAACAGTAAAATTGCGGAATACACCCAGAAATGGTAATGCCAGCACCATCACCTACTGGGTTTGAGTTACTAGCAGTGAGCGTGCCATCCTTCTTGACACCCATCTGCCGCGTAGCCATGTCGGACACATGCATTTTCATCATCAACAAAAAATCCAACATTCTTGTCCCCCTGAGTTTTAGTGTCAATGGTCTTTGTCGCCAATGATGTAATTGCTGCAGCAGCCTGGTTAGGGGAGAGAACAGCCAAAGATTTATTTAGGTGTCCTGCATGAACCACACCTACTTCATTCAGCACTGTCACTGCATCACTGTGTGCGTGGTGGTCGGGCAATATTGAGTTCTGCACTGCCAGAGTAGCACTGTGTCCTTGGCACAACAACACTGTTTGTGGTGGAAGTTTTCAAGATTATCGTTGCTATCAATTTTATCTCTGGAAAGTTTCAAGCCAAATGTAGAACTTTCCACTATACTATAGTCTATCTTTCCTGACGTAGAAATAGGTAATGAATCCAATGAGAAGTAACAACTTGGAATCATTACTGGTTGTAACTTATGGACCAACCAATTTCTGATGGCCAAATCCAATCCTTCATATGCAGACATACTATCATTGTGATAGCAATGTTCTTTACAGAACTTATCCTTCCTACTCATTACAAGGAAAGCCACCAGAATAGTGAAGTCTCCAAAAGCAACTACAGCAGCATCAGCCACATCAGGATGTCCCCGTAGAACACTTTCAATCTCCTCCAAAGCAACAAGCTGTCCATTAACTTTGATTGTCCGATCTAACCTACCCAGAAACACAAAGTCTCCACTCTGTAGCTTTCTTGCTAAATCCCCAGTCCTATAGAATATTTTGGGACCAAGATCCTTAGCAGGAGTATGAGGAACACCACTGTCTGTATTCAAAGTCACATAATCTGAAGATTTTGAAGATAAATGAACAGGATAATGCAAGTAACTTACAGATATGCAGGACCCTCCAACATGTAATTCACCAACATCAGGCATGTCTGAGTCACCAATAAGCAATATGTCGCAGTTTGAAATTGGCAACCCAAGTGTCACTCTGTTTAGTTTGTTAGACTCTAAAATCTGAGACAAATATTTGCAAACAAAATACACGCAATCACGGGACACCGCCGTACTGCCATACAAGTTCAAGATAGAAGTTTTGGGAAACAGCTGGTTAAGGCTTTGCCAGAGTGACACATGTAAAACTTCCCCACTCAGAATGAATACTTGTAAGAATTTCTGAACTCGCATATGTGATGGCCTTTGCAGGACCAGAACAATTGCTTTCATAAGTGATGGAATAGTTGTCAGCCTCGAGACACCATATGCCTTGAGAAAGTCAACCAGACAAAATGTGTTTTCGTTCAACTCCTCATGAGGAGGTAGTACAAGAAGAGTACCAGAGTGCAATGCACTGAAAAACTCGTGCAGATGGTCAATAAGACTGTTCGATGTCTTGAAAAGTAAAATCTCCCCTTCATGCAACGGAAATAAGCTTTGCATCCAACAAAAGCAATTCAAGATAGCTTCCTCTGTGCCACAGACACCCTTAGGCTCTCCAATTGACCCAGATGTGTACATCACATAACAAAACATTCTCTGCTTGCTGCCTTCACAAGGATTGCTATCAAATAGATGAGAACGCTTGATGATAAGCCGAATTTTTGAGGAAGAAATAATAGATAGAACTCTGTCCATTGGCCACAAGAATGCTTCCCCACAACTTAAAACAACTAGCACAGTAACTATGTACTCAATAGAAGGAAGCATATATATGCCCACAATGCCTGGAACACCAGGCATAGGTGTTAGCCCAGAAGCCTCTGTGGAGATAAGTTCATTTTGAAATTTTGAATCCAAGGAAAATTGTATGCCAGTGGTTAAACCATTAAATACCCCACTAGCAGCATTAATTACAACATGTTTCTGCAATCCATTCAACATGGTACGGTCCACAATGTACTTCCCACAAGCTTCTTTGTCAAGATCAATCCTTGAACCAATTCTCTCACAGTGAATACATGTTGTATAGACTACATCATATTTTGCCACAATATCCATCAGATCTGTGCTTTCTTCCCACTCTATCCCCCTAGATGTCAGGTATTCCTTGATATGATCCTTCATCTTTACATTTTCCAGATCTCCCACTAATGCAACACGAATGCCATCCACTTTGCTTATCTCTCTTCCGATCGTATATACCTCCAACAGAGCCTGTGTAGGGTGCTGGCCTAGACCATCCCCAACCTTAATAATAGGACTTCCTGCTGTTGATGCGGCTCTTCTGGCAGCACCACTTGCAATTCCACTATAAAAAAATGCAAGTGCAACCCTGCCCTAAATACCCAACAAAATTTTATCACCAAAAGTCACACCTGGGTGAAGAATTTGGACAAATAGTGGTCTAGCCGCATACAAATCGTTCAAAAGATTAAACACAAGGTTGCCACAATGATACAGAACATTCACATTGTTGTTGTTCACGTCAATAGAAAGATAAAACAACATCCAAACAAATATTTCTATCCTTCCCAGCATCCCCAAAAAAATTCCCTCTCGGAAGTCATACACACCGGTCGGAATTCCATGCAATGTGCACTGTTTCTCTACTACTTGTCTGAAATGTGCAGGAATTTCAATCACACCCCTTCCAACCTTCACTTTCCCCGACAACGAACAACAACTCGTTGAAAATTTCCGAAAGATGGAAGCACAATTTCCCCATACAATTATTTTTCCCATATTCCCATAAGATTGAATGAAGTTAGTAGGTCGCAAAGACTTACCCCAATATCTGTGGAATATGGGTTCCCGCTGGTCTGCAGAGAGGTAGAATGAGTGTAATAGCTGTCGGTCGGAAGCCAAATCCCACCGAAGTTGTTTTCGACGGAGCCTCTTCCTCCGTTTCCGGTGATGAGTAGCAGCCCTTTGTGGCTTCATTGCTTGTATATTTTCTAAGATAGAGGAGGGACGACCGAACTGATTCACCGAGACAGAGTCAGAGCCCAAATCAACCCTTACCGATGGGGTTATGGCAGAAATCCCCTCCGTCACCGATTTCCCCAAATATTCCGCAGAGACTTCGGCTGGTAAACATAAAAGAAATTTGAATTTTTATGATGATACAACTTCTGCTACTTTCCCTTGTGTGCGTACGCCTTGCTCGGTGATTTCAGGTCGTATGACCTTTTCTACGGTAGCGCGTAGCTCCCTTGTTGAACGTTCAATGGAATATTCATACCATGCTCGTATTTCTCCCAGTTCTTTGCCTGCTTTTTCCATTGAATCATGTACCTCGTCCAGAATAATAATCTTTTTTTGGGATAGAGAATAACCCATTGTGTTCCCGCTCTGATACCAGTTGTTACGGTCCCGGATCTGACACATGGATTCTTTGGGAGGATCTGGAGTCTGCCACGGGTTACGGGTCTTCCAGGCATTACCGTAGGGGTAGTAGGAAGACATGGGGAAGATGAAAACGAAGATCAAGCCAAAGGGAAGCTTGAAAACCCTAGAGCTCGTTGAGGAAAACTCTAAGCCTCTTTACTCTAGATTTAACCTAATTCTTAATACTTCAATGCTTGTGTTTCTCATTACTCATACCCCTTAAATAGGGTTCACCCTGTTAGGGTTTAAGATAAAATATTACAAAAATACCCCTATAAATAAAATATTCCAAAAATATCCCTATTAATAAATAATTCCAAAAATACCCCTGTGACCTAAAACTGAAATAAAATAAAGTAAATTAAAGAAAACAACTAAAATAATAATGTTATTACGTGCATAACATACCAGTTGTTACGGTCCCGGATCTGACACGTGGATTCTTTGGGAGGATCTATAATCTGCCACGGGTTACGGGTCTTCCAGGCATTACCGTAGGGATAATAGGAAGACATGGGGAAGACGAAAATGAAGATCAAGCCAAAGGGAAGCTTGAAAACCCTAGAGCTCGTTGAGGAAAACTCTAAGCCTCTTTACTCTAGATTTAACCTAATTCTTAATACTTCAATGCTTGTGTTTCTCATTACTCATACCCCTTAAATAGGGTTCACCCTGTTAGGGTTTAAGATAAAATATTACAAAAATACCCCTATAAATAAAATATTCCAAAAATATCCCTATTAATAAATAATTCCAAAAATACCCCTGTGACCTAAAACTGAAATAAAATAAAGTAAATTAAAGAAAACAACTAAAATAATAATGTTATTGCGTGCATAACACAAACCAAGGGTATAAGTTATGAGAAATTACAATCAAGCCATCCTAATAAATGAAAGGGAAATTACATAAAATTAACTCATGTGTCTGCCTGTTACTTTGGATGCTATGGAGTCCATAACATCACCCCCCTCCTAGACAGAGAGCTTATCCTCAAGCTCAAAAGTGGGGTAGAGAGCCTTAAAAGACGCCAAAAGGCTCCCATGTAGTGTCAAGTGGGTTAGTTTCGGCCCACTGCACTAAAATCTCCCAGTCGCCCTGAACTTGGCGAGCCTGCAACACCTGAGCTGGAGTAGATAACACACGTCCCTCCTGAAGTGGTGGCAAAGAGGTGTGGTGCAATGGAGAGTCACCGGTGAAAGCCTTCAATTGAGAGACGTGCAAAACATCATGGAGCTTTGCGTCCGGTGGAAGCTGCAAATGGTAGGCTATTGTGCCAATGCGTTCCAGGACTTGGAAGGGGCCATAAAACTTGGGGGACAATTTGTGATGTTTGAAGGTCGTAAGGGAGAGCTGGGGGTAATGTTGGAGATGAAGCCACACATAATCTCCTGGAGAAAAGACCATGTCGCGATGCTGTTTATCATAATTTGCTTTCATTGTAAGTTGAGCTTCCTATAAATGAGCGCGTACCTGGTTGAGCATGGCATCGTGGTCTGCCAATGCCTGGTCAAGAGCTGCCATCTTAGAAGAGCCAAGTTCATATGATAAGAGCCGAGGGGGAACTCTGCCATAAACGACCTTGAAAGGAGTTGTGCCGAGTGCGGTGTGGTACGATGTGTTATAACAAAACTCTGCCTAAGCGAGCCACCTGACCCAACTTTTAGGCGAATTCCCGAAAAAACAATGAAGGTACATCTCAATTGTATGGTTGACTACCTCTGTTTGTCCATCTGTCTGCAGGTGGTAGGCTGAGGAGAATGGCAACTTTATCCCTTGCAACCTGAAGAGTTTTTTCCAGAAAGTACTGGTGAAGACGACATCTCTGTCACTGGTAATGGACACTAGCACGCCATGTAGTTTGAAAATGTGATCCATGAAGAGCTGGGCGACATGGGTCATTGTATATGGATGAGCCAGGGCCAAGAAATGTCCATATTTGGAGAAGCGGTCGACCACCACAAAAATAACTGATTTGCCCGAGGATGGGGGAAGTCCATGGATTTATCTGCCCATACCTATGAAGGTAATTGAAGGGGTTGGAGCAACCCGGTGGGGCTTAAGGACTCCACTTTGTTCCGTTGAAAAATCTGGCAAGCTGATACGAAAATACATTTTCTACAGGCCCTCATGTGTGCTGTCATGCAAGGTAGATAATATGGTGGGAATGAATGGTCCAGTTGCTATCCAGTGTTTTCTACTCAATATTATGATATAACTCAAGGAGCTCGGAGTGCTGCTGAGTTTCTTCCCGAATAGAGTCCAGCAAAAGAAATCTTGGCTGACTGATTGCATGTCGCTGAGGCTAAAATAGGTCTTTGCGGGACAAGGCATCGGCACCCACGTTGAGGTGGCCAGGTTTTTACTCAACGGTAAAATCAAATCCCATTAATTTGCTCAACGAATGTTGTTGGGGTGAAGTGGTGAGACGCTGCTCGAGTAAGTACTTCAAAATGCAATGATCAATCCGTATGATAAAGGCACACCCCCAGAGATAGGGCCTCCAGTGCTGAATAGCTTTGGCTAACCCAATCAGTTCCCTTTCATAGGCAGCTAATTTGTGGTGAGGTTGGCCGAGCTGCCTGCTAAAATAAGCTATGAGGTGGCTTTGCTGTTGTAATACCGCGCCAATATCCCCTCCAGATGCATCACATTCAATAACAAACAAGTCATCAAAGTTGGGAAGCTGGAGGACCGGTGTTGATGATAATGTTGTCTTCAAATTCTCAAAGGAGGATGTTGCTGTCTTTGACCAACTAAATGCATTGCGTTTAAGGAGATTGTTGAGTGAAGCCACAATCTGTCCATAGTTACGAATAAATTTCCTGTAGTAACCTACTAGACCCAAGAACCCCCTTAATGCCGTGACAGATGTGGGAGTAGGCCAATTGACCACTGCCTAAATTTTGCTAGGGTTTGCCTTCATGCCAGATGCTGATATAACGTGGCCCAAATATACTACCTCTGAAGTTCCCATAGAGCATTTGGATTGGTTGAGAACCAAATGATGGGAGCGTAGGAGAGTGAACACCTGGCACAGATGCTGAAGGTGCTCGTCCCAGTGCTTACTATAAACCAGGGTATCATCGAAAAAGACAAGAACAAATTTCCTTAAGAGAGAACGAAATACCTCATTCATGAGGGCCTGGAAGGTGGAAGGTGCATTGGAGAGACCAAATGGCATGACTAATAACTCGAAATGTCCATGGTGTGTGTGGAACCTGTCTTCTCCACGTTTGAAGAGTGAACTCGAATCTGGAGATTTCCTGATTTCAAATCCAGCTTGGTAAATAAGTTGGCCCCATGCAATTCATCTAACAGTTCATCTACCACTGGAATTGGAAATTTATCTTTGATGGTATGAGCATTGAGCTCTCTGTAGTCAGCACAAAACCTCCATGATTTATCCTGTTTCTTGACGAGTATCACTGGGGAGGAGAAGGGAGACTTGTTGGGCTGAATAATCCCTTGGGCGAGCATAGTCTGGCATTGGCACTCAATTTCATCCTTCTATAAGTGTGGGTAACGGTAAGGGCGAACCACCACCGGCTCAGTACCCAATTTCAATTGGATACGGTGACCACAATGTCAGATAGGCGGAAGTGCAATAGGGGCCTGAAATAAGTCACCAAATTTTGTAAGTAAAGCATTTAACTTACAGTGATCGGTGTCTTGGACCTGAATTTTCTAAAGAGTACATTGCGTGGGAGCATGTGTACCATGAAGTGCAATATGATGTTGGGCGGTCGTAAAAGTCATAGTGAGTGTCTTGAAATCCCATAAGATGGGCCCCAATGTCTGGATCCATTTAATGCCCAGGACCAAGTCAAACTCAGCCATGGGAATAACCAAAAAATCTGCTACAAATGAGTGCTCTTCAATACAAAAGTCTGTAGAGTGAGAAATGCCTGCACTTGCAATTTTTCCCCATTGGCCATAGATACTGAGATGCCGATGTTATTTTTAATCACCAACCCAAGTTGTTGTGCGACTGGCTGACTAATGAAATTGTGAGTGCTGCCTGAATCCACTAAGGCCAATAACTGCAGATGTTACAATTCGACAAGGACTTGCATAGTGTTGGAGTTGTACATGCCAGTCATAGCATTGAGGGAAATGGCGGGTTCATCCTATTCGGTTTCAGCAGTGTCTTCCAATTGTGGATCTTCCTCTGTGTCATCCAAGACCTCCAACAAGAATAAACGTTTGCATTGGTGACCCTTGACATATCGCTCTTCACAATTATAAAAAAATCCCCTTGGCTCATCTCTGTTCCATCTCGGGTCTAGACAGGCAACGGATATATTGCGCTGGTGGCGTGGAGGTAGAATTGTCAGCACGTGGTGCTGTATTTTGCCCAGGGCGTGGAGGTGCTGAATAGGATGATGGGGCACTGGTGGGCGCCTTGCATGGCCAAGAGGGTCTTCTGACCAGAGACTCCTTGAGGACATGCTGTTTGGTATCTATAGTCCTTGCAAGGTTCATAGCATGGGCCAGGTCTTGAGGGTCATGAAATTCTACTTCCAGGCGCAAGGCCTCCATTAACCCGGTAGTAAATAGATTAACATGTTGCGAAGGAGGCACAAACCGACTGGCGTGGGCCAGGCGTTCCTGAAATTGTTTCTGATACAATTCAATAGTTCCAGTATGTTTCAAATTCACTAAATCCCCCAAAGGGTTGTTACGGGCAGGAGGGACAAACCTTAACATGCAATACTCTTTAAATAAATCTCAATCATGAATATGATGTTCTGAATTAAACTGGTGGTACCATAGGAGCGCTTCATCAAGTATATGGAAGGTAGCTAAATGGACCCGATCATCAGCATGTGTTCTTTGATTGTAAAAGAACTGGTCACAAATGTGTAATCGGATCAAAGGATCCGTAGAGCTTGGCATACCTGGGCATTGTATTGTGGCCTGGTGCATGGGGTCCCATGGCAGGGGGAGGCTGTTGGCGCATATGTGGTGGGGGTGGGGAGGTCGTGGCTCTGCTAGAAGTATATAACTACCCGGAGGCATAGGTCTCCTTGCAAAGCCCTCCTCCACTCGCCGGAGTAGGTGTTGCAGAGTGTCATTGATGGTGGAAATTGTAGAGTCAGTGCGATGTCTATGGTCATCCACGAAATGTTGCAACTCCTCCATGATTTGTCGCAAGTCTTCCGGGGAAGTGGAATCACCAAGGGTGGTCCTATCTGATACCACGATGTTAGGATCTGCCCTTGCCATGGATCTCATCACCCTTCTTTCTCCTCTTTCCTCTAGATTGGCTATTGACGAAGAGATGATTTTTCTATGCTTCAAGCGTGCAATGGTGTGGGATGGATTGAGCCTAGAAGAAGACTCGACCTTAGACCTCAGAAAGGGAGAATCCGACCTCTACTCTATTTTGGAATTCAATGCTTGAGTTCCATTCCTGCCCGTCCTCCTTAATAAAAGGATTAGGGACGTAAAACATTCAACCCCAAACCAAGGGCATAAGTTATGAGAAATTACAATTAAGCCATCCTAATACATGCAAGGAAAATTACATAAAATTAACTCCTGCATCCGCCTGTTACTCTGGATGCTATGGAGTCCATAACAATGTGTCAGTCTAAAGGCTCAAAATCTCACCGGCTTTTATCTACCAAATTTAGTCACTACCATCCTCAAAGAAAATAACTAGACTAATTCATTCTCAGTTGGAAGATTACTTATTCAATCATGTTATGAATCTTTTAAAAGCCTAATTTAATCTTGTGCATGACATACACAACCAAGAAATCATTAAAAACCACAAAACAAAGAAATGTTATTTTCGATTTTTTTTTTAAAACAGAATTGGAACACAACCTAAATCCCCGCCCCGACACTTAGAACTTACATTGTCCCTAATGTAAGGTGAAATGCAAAGAGAGGGCACAAATAACCAAAATATAAATGCAAAAATAAAGATAAAAAGGAACGAACTCCAGTTGGGTTGCCTCCCAAGCAGCGCCTTTGTTTAATGTCATTGGCTTGACTCAATGCTTCTGTAATTATGGGTCATCCCACAAATAGTATTTCACATCACTCTTAACCTTATCTTTTTGAGCCCTAGACAAACCAGAGGTAACATATTAGTATCCAAATAATTTACAATATTCGCATACCAAGGTAATGTCACACTCGCGGAAAGTAATTTCTCATCAGGGAACGTTTCCTACAAATGTGGTTCATCCTGAACATGCTTTTCTTCTTGTGGTGCACTAATTTACTGAAGATGATCACTGGTAATGTTCCTCCATCTCCAAGGAACACGTACTTGAGGTGACTGTGGATA